>NW_026636385.1:472500-1822500 GCF_028554395.1 Pezoporus wallicus | reverse complement strand
CCTGTTTTGCAGATTCATGTAAACATTATTTGAAGCAGACAGATTATTTTAACTTGTCTGTGGGCTTGTAAAATGTTCTATTAGTTTGGGTGGTTTAGAGACATTTAAGTAATAGGCCTGAGTTAACATTTTAGAAGGAAAGCTGAATTTGTAACTATCCAAAAATATTCATCTCATAAACAGATATATGCTTTAGATATGTAGATCTGTTTGAAATTATTTGAGGAGTCTTAGTTTTAGTTCTTGTTTAAGGGCTTTGTGTCAGAAAAAAGGTCTCCCATTTCAGTCTCAGTTCTGAGAGAAAACAGATTCACTAGCAATAAAATGAATGTAAATCTAAGATACTAATTTTCACGATAGGTGGATCATCCTTTCAAATACATACTTCTGTGTCTGGTAAGCCACTGAGTGACAATAAACCAAGCCTCAAATCCAGCCCAAAAGCCCTGGTAAAGCTTCTGAGTTGATTCCATGTCATATCATGTTATTAAAGAATCTGTAAAAGATCAGCAAATGGTATAAAAGGAGGTGAATCTGTGGCAAAAACAAGGAGATGCCAGGTTCATAGTAATCCCTTAAAAGAAAACATAACCAGCTAGAGAGAAACAAAAAACCAAAAAACCAACCAGCCAAAACATGCTTGCTTGTAACTGCTTTGCTTTCCTTCTGCATTAGCAATTGGTATCACTCTGGTCCCTTCTAAATGGTACGGGCCCTTTTTTGTTCTGTTTCTCTAAAAACAAAGAGAGGTTTTACGTTATTTTACTGCAGTTTAGTGCTGCAGATACTGTGTTACAGGAGCAGAAGCGTCCTAATGAAGTGTGGTTTTCTAAATAAAGGGGTTCACAGGTCCCCTTCTAACTGCAAGCAACTTGCTGCATCTTTGCATGCACCTTCACTCTCCCTGGCAGCTGTGGCACAGAGCTGCATGGAGTTGCGGCTGGCAAGTGTTGGCTCATATTCCTGCCGTTTGCCCAGCAAGCCTTATAGCATACTATCTTTTGTAGGCATCACACACTTAGATTTCTGTCACGAAGAGGAAACAGAAGACCAAGTGCTGCTGCATTTTATGTAATTTCATTATAGAAAAGTTTTTTACACCAGTGAAGTAGGAATCTAGGAGGATTGACACAGTTCAGGAGTTGTTTCTGCGGTGACCCCGGAGGTGCTGTATTTTGGTTACCTCTGAGACCGAGCTTGGTCTCAGTCTACTTCTTTCCAGCAGTAGAAGCTGTATTATTTTTATTCCTTAAAAAGAAAAAATAAAAAAGAAATTAAAAAAAAAAAAAAAAGATTTAAAAGGTGACTCCTGCCTGGATTTGGTTACTTGCCGCCAGAAAGGCGACACCGATTTCCTCAGGGCAGGCAATTGTCAAAAGGCTGCTGGGGTACCCAGAAGGGATGCATTCCCCCGGGGTGGGGACACAAAGGCTCCTGACAGCTTCAGTGAATGATCTGTCGTCAGCAGGTGACACCTGGTCGTTATCCACTGCTCTCCTAACTGATGGAGACTGGGGAGCTCTGGGGACCGTGAGATTCAACCAGATTTGGATAAGAGGCTTCTTTGTAACAAAGGCTGTTACAAAAAAGGTGTTACCGGAAGCAGAAGCTCAGACTTGCAGGTATAGACCCTGAGTAGTTTCTTTTCAGCCTTCCTGAGAAAATCAAAACACCCGAAGGGATGGGTCTAGAAAGAGGTTAATGAACAGTAGACCAGAAAGCTGTGGAGGGTGATGTGCAAGAGGCTATCCCAACGAAAAGGAGGAAGAACTTTTCTGTAGAGTAACGAAATATTAATACAGAGATTACATCCCCTAATAAGTTTTAGCCTGTGATGTATATTTTTCCTAAAGATCAAATGCAGTGAAAATTTTTACTACTCAGAGTTCCTTTGTATCTAGAGGGTCTCTGGTTTGAAAGTAGTGCATGAGGTGATACATATGATCCGCAAAGGGGTGAAGGGTTAAACTGTATGCTATTTTTGTTGGTGATAATACTGTACAGTCTTTCACTTTACCTGTATTATTCTTTGAAGATGCTCACAGCCTTCATAATGATTTGAATCTGGATACTTTAGACTGCTGCAAATCATTAGTACATTGTAAGCAAGAGTTTATAATAACCTACTTTTTGTCTCACTAAATTTAAAAGAAGCTTTGTTAATGCTGACAACAAGTGGAAATCGCAGCAGTGAATCTGTTCTCAAGTGATATACCTTAGTATATGGAGAATCCTGTTGTGAAGAACTTCGAAAATAATCATGGTTTATTAGCTGCACAGTCTTTTCCCCTTTGTTTCTATTCATTTAATTTAAAGTGAAACAACTCAGCATGCAAAACTAAAATTAGCTGCAAAAAAGGTGTAAGTGAATAAACAGGCAAATCCATTAGAGTCGATGGGTTATTGGATCCCTTGCCATTCCTCAGATGGCGGCCTATTAAAAGTGGTAATGTCTGCCTTCAGCATGGCCTTAAGGCAAGAAAGAAGGCCAAGACAGGCATATTTCACATGCATCAGACACAAGAATTAAATAGACCAATGTTCCCTAAAAGACTGAAGTACATCTCTTTCTGACGTTCATCTCGGGCAAAAATTCATTGATCTCAGTATGTCCCTTGGCAATTATAAAATATTAAATCCAAGTCACACTTTTCTAGTTGGCTTAATTTTTTCTCTATTCACAGCTTTCTATTTGATCAATTTTAACAAGTTAGGAATAACATCTAATAATAAAATAAAAACTGCAGAGTGAAAAAGTTTGTTCATTTGACAGTCTTATATTTCTGTCTTTAGAGCTGCCTCATTTTATTGTATTTTAAGTAGATTTGCAGACTAAATAGATGAAAAGAATATATGTTTATGCACCCAAACCCTCCCTCCACTGTCTCGTTTGAATTAGCAACCTCTTTTTAAAGCTGGATACTTGTATGTGGTGATGGTATTGCAGTGAAATCTGTATTTTAAAGCTAAATCTGTGTAGTTAA
Source organism: Pezoporus wallicus (assembly GCF_028554395.1). NCBI lineage: Eukaryota > Metazoa > Chordata > Aves > Psittaciformes > Psittacidae > Pezoporus > Pezoporus wallicus. The sequence goes on along the minus strand of NW_026636385.1, from coordinate 1,819,516 downwards.
TCACCATTGTTTCTTCTAGAGTCAGACAGTAATTATTTTTGCTTCATGTTTCTCTTATGTCAGACTAGAAAATGTGATATTGGTAGAACCTTACTTCTAAATGACTACGTACATGAGTATTTGTTTTGTTTTGTTTTGTTTTAACTGAAATTTGGGTTTGTGTACATACCAGTCAGGTAGCAAAATGAAAAATAACCTGTCAGAACCTGGATCTCTTTTAACATAAATCTGGAGATTGCAGCATATGCAGTACAGCAGAAAAAATGTCTTTGCCGGTGGTCTTTGCTGATGAGAGACTTATTTGGGGGAAATCTTTTCCATATAGGCATTCTACCTGTTGTGTTAGCTTGTTCCCTTTCTGCTTAGCATGCTCATGTGGCTGGCACACTTGCAACCTTCCATTCCTTAAATAAGCTCATTCAGTGGCCAACAGCTAAAAGCAATCTTGGCTGAAAAGATGTCAAGAAGAATGCTTAGAGACTTGGTTGGCTTTCAAAAAATGACAATTTTGATTATTTACTATCAGCAGAATTACCGCACAGAGAGGGGGAGGCTAACCAGCGGGTCTTAAATTTTCAGAAAAGTGAAGTTTAGGATTATGTGTTACATTTTTGGAAACAAGATCCCGTTGCCATGTCACTACATGTTTATAGACTGCTTCATTTTTTATTTTAGTAAGAAAAGGTATTGTAACTAGAAAGAAAAAACAATGTCAGGGAGTGTGGCTGCTAGTGTAGCTCCATCAGCACCATTGGAGAGGAATCAGCTTGCCTTGGGTGCATGGTTAAAAACATGGACAGATTAGATGCATATTTCTGTGCTTTCTCAATTTCATTTTTAACCTGGAAAACATTTACGTTAACATTCAATCCAGCATGTGTAAGATTAGTTCTTTTATCCATGTTTATAGTCCTTGACACAGTTTTGTATCCACTTGCCATGAGTTTCCTGGGTGGCCCTGGGAAGTGGACCAGCTCACTCCTATGGCTGTACTGAGGTTCCCTGGTTGTAGAGACATCAGAACAGCTTATCATCCTTTTCTTTTTTTTTTTTCCAGACTGCTAATTGTGCCTGTTCTTGCTGTGTCTTTGTAGGGCATATATTGTAACAGAGCTCATTTTTAGATGGGGCTTAAAGTTTGATATAGTAACTGATTGACCAGCATCCATCTATCCTGCCTGTGACGAACAAAGAAGTGTAGGTATAATACAGTATTCAGGGATCACAGGAAAAATGTACTGGTGACCCAGAATCCCAGTAGCTGTAGAGATTTTTTTTTCCCCTTTTTCATAGAAATTGTGATCCAGCCATTTAAAAGTCACTTCAGGAGCAGTGTTACTCAGAAGCATATTGAGTCTTGGAAAATACAGGTATAATTTTCCCTTTTTAAAATTCATTTTTTGTTCTTCTGAAAGAGCTGCAGTTTGAAAAAAGGTCTATAATATAACCTCTACTGAAATGCTTGTGTATTTTCCTGTATGCACACACTTAGACATGTATGTGTGTGTGTATATATAATATTTTCTAAGTATATATCTGGTTTACAATCAGCCATTTGATATAGCATTATAAACTGTTTCAAATATGTCTGAGACTAATGTCAATGAAATTAGAGCAGTTGTGTTCTGTGTTTGATGATTCTAAGTTGACAGGGTAATTGGATCATTCCAAGTTTCAGCATACTACTTGTTAATATATTCTCAGTAATGGTGGTTTTGTTGAACTGCCAGCAGCACACCTTTATGACCAGCCAAAATTTGATTTCCATTTCTTACCTAATGGACTGACACATAATATATTATTTATTAAAACCATGATTCTAATTGATGTTTAGTCTAAGTAAACATTAGTACATTGGCACTAATGGTACTCTATTCACAATGTTGTTTCGTTTATTGAGTCCGTGCGGCATTAACCATACACTTTTAATTTCAAGCTATTTGTCTCATCTGTCCTGAACACCACTCTCACTTATTCGTGTTTGAATGTATAAATTGCAGAACTAGATTTGCTTTTGAAATCCACTTAAAATTCTGTATTTCAACAAAATGATACAAAGTAGGTTGATTTTAGGTATTCCAGTTACGAATGTTTCCATGACTTCACATAATATGAAAAACTGACCATCTCCAGCTATCAATTTTGTTTTGTGAAATAAATGGCAAAAATAAATACAGCTATTCTTTTTTTTTTTTTTTTTCCAGTTCTTTGAACATAAATTAATAATAGTTTAACAATTTTCTGGGTGTTTGCATGTTTTTTCCTAGTCAGTTCTACATCATGATATCCTTATACATTATATTATGATGCTGCGATACAGAAGTAAATTTAATAGCTGTAAAAAGTGACAACATTGTTCTGTAAGGATGTGCAATATTGTTTATTAAAGTGATCCTGTTTAAAGAACATTTTACTGAACTTCATTTTTCTTGAACTGCATACTAATTTTAAAGGTCAGTGTGGTTAGTTACCATAGTAGTGACCTAAAAATAACCTTTCTAGTGTACCTGTATATTTCTGATCTGTAGTGTTAGCATTCAGAAATGTTCTTTCCCTTAGAGTTTCAGCAGCTAAATAAGTTGCAACCCCTTCAGCTATACTCATAAAAATTTGCTTCCAGACAACATGGTCTGTTTATTGTGTAATAATCGAAATGGCACTAAATTGCAATGATTGCTGAACACTTAGGAATTGCATTAACCACTTAACTGCTATACTTCCATTTTCTTCCTCACTGTGAAGTATTATATTGATTTTCCTGTTAGTTAGAGCTGCTTAACTAAACCTCTGAGATGAACAGAATATTTTAGTAGCCTCATACACCATCATATTTTGAGTCAATCAGTAGTGACCTTGGCTAAGAATTTTGGAGAAGTTTTTAAAAAAGCTATCAAGCAAAATAGCTCACAGTGCATTGCCTTGAATCTTTACAGAAAACAGAGGGAAGCACAAAACATCTCTAAGTGAGTTTAAAAAAATATAGGGAGGATTAAGTCTTTCTCTTTCCTTCTATATTAGATAGGTTATTTCCTATTCTGATACACTGCTGCTAAGACAAAACAGTTAATAGTTTTGAGGCCTTATCGAAGGACTTAATCATAATCTGTAATGTGGTGCTGAGAATGTAATTAAAAATCTAAATACACTGATAGGTGAAGGATTTTAGTAGTGCCATTGTTTTTATGGGTATATTGATGATTTTTTGTTGTCTACCTATTTGCTGTTAACTGGGGTAAACCAGACAAACCTTTGAACAATATCAGACTTCAAAGCTCCATGATGATTGCCAGCTAAAATAGTTTTGATTCCATATATTTTAGTTTAGAATTGATTTCTGTTTTCTCTCAAGGATTTATAAATTCTGGTCCTGTTTGCTTCTAAGAAAAGTTGTCAGGAAAAGCAAGAGGGGTTTTGGTTTGTGGCTTTGTGTGTGTTTTTCTCTTTTTTAAGCAAAACCCTTCTGAAATCTTGCTGCAGAAAAGGGGGAAAAAGGCTGATACAGGTAAGGAAGAGTTAAATAGAAATTGAGCGGGGATGCTGGGGGGCAGCAGTGCTGCAGAACATAGCAGTGTTCGTGCGAAGGCAAGTCATTTCCCGAAACACTGCAGACACATGGCCTGAGGCAGTCTAAAACCTTTGGAGACCAAAATGGCTCGCAGGAGTTAGAAGTAATAAGGTGTTTTTCCCTTCTTTCTCCTTCACTGAAATTCTGTAAGGTTGCTATGCATTACCAAGGAACAATGCCACTATTTTTGTGTTTTATATGGGTATTAAGATCCATTACAATTTGACATTTTTAAGATTGGTTATCCTGTAGTTTGGTGTTAAATTGAAATTGTTTGTTTTGAATTTAATTCTTTCATTTTTCAAAGGAAAAAAAGGCAGCACTGCTGTGCTGATAGCTTACTGAAGTGTGCCAGGATCTGATGTTTGAACTGAATGTTTGCTATCCCAAAATATAGGCAAAATTATCCGTAAAACAGTTCTCGAATCTGGGGTTTTATATTTTTTAATAATTTTTTTAAGCCTGAAAGATGCTTTCTGGCTAGCTTTTCACAGGTTGTAGAAGATATTGCACATGTAATATCTTTAAGGCATGATGTTTCTGGGATTATTTTTTACACTATGTTAAGCATCCAGGATGTATTGTGCTTTATGCAACCTGCTTATGATTATTATAACCCTGTATGTTTGCAGCAGCTAAATAAACTCCACATCACATAAATTACTGCAGCAATGTTATTAGGCCAGCAGCAATTTTAAGGACATCTGTTAACTCTTTTTCAAATGTCCTGTCCTTACTCGTTTATTCTAAACATTTCTGTTGTTAATTACTACTTAAATACGTGAAGCAGTTATTCAGACATAGCTGTGAAGAGCAGCTGAAGAGGATGAGGCAAATTTTGGTCCCATCTTTAGCCTTGCTCTGAATGCCACAGTCAGAAGGGACCTGTAGCATATTATTTTACGGTAAACACAGGTAAACCAGGACAGAGCAATGGATAACAGACATATATACTCATTACAGTAATAGTCATTGCTTTAGTCAGGAAGGCCTCCTCTCTATATCAATGAGGCACAGTCCAAGCAACTTTCTCCACTTAGGCCCTAAAAGTCTGACTTCTTGTTACTGTAGCTGGTGAAAAAAATTTGCGATGAAACTTTCTCTCTCAAAATACGTTTTTGTCAAAGAATAAAATGTTTAGCAAAAATTCATCTGTTTCAAAAATATATTTGGCAAGGAGGTTTCCTAGCTCCATGATGACATTTCTAGTGAGAGTCTGTTGCCAAGTGGTGCTAGCCTGGGTGTGGGATTTGAAAGATGAATAGTGCCTTAGCTGCTGCGTTGATGCGTCTCTCTGCCCCTCATGTTTGTTCAACACAGAAAAAAAACATGGTTGAGAATTGAAATGTTTTCTGGCCTAGTCTTTATTGTGTAGTAAAATGTTACACCAACAAAATGCCCAATTCATAGTTCTCTTAAATATTATTTCTTTCCATGTGGAATTCATGGGAGACCATAAGGTGTTTTACTGGCACCAAGTCACCCAGGTCTCCTCTTCATTCTTAATTCAGTGAATTGCAAATACTTGATCATGAAAACAAACAGGATGCTGTTTTTCAAAGGTTAGATGGAACTTAAGAGCAGCTCTGGTAAATTAAACAAGCAATAATAAAAGGTCCTGCAGAAATTCTTTTCAGACAGTGTAAAAGGTTTCTGTTTCTGCTGGGAAGTTTGCCAGGATATTGTGAACGTATGTAGCTTTTCATCAGCCTTGTAGGAAAAATAGATGCAAAGTAAGGAATATTCAATAAGTGGGTTTCGTTTCTGTCTTCTGAGCAGTGTCTTATTTTCAAATTACAGTCTTGTCTCTCGATGCAATTGAAGCAAACCTGTAGTATATACTTACAGTATTGCCAATTCAGGTATATTCTCTTGCTCACCACTACTGCAATTCAGTTAATCACAAAGTGCATATGGCTTATTGCAGTGCGTGAAGCTGTGGAGGATCACAGCTCAGGTAGAAACCTCTCGTTAAATGATTTACCTGCAGACAGGCTGATCAACCAAAGACAGACTAACTGCCTGCAAGTGTACAGGTTCCAGGTTGCAAAGCAGCATCCTCATCCTCTCCTTTGTCATCCTTCTCCTTGGTGAGACCAAGACACTCAAGTGGAGCACTTGACCTCTGTTTGTAAAGCCCAGCGGCTGCCACCACCCCTGACCAGTGTTTCTCCCATAGTGAGATTCCCACAAGTGCTCCCCAGAGTCTGTCAGATAAGATCATGGGTTGGCCAACTTTATTTATGGACCAATGAATTATGCAGCTGGGGTAATTAGATGTTTTTGTTTTGTGAATCAGAATTAGCTCCTGGGGTGCCAACCTAGGAAAGTCTGTGAAACGGCATAATAAAAGTCATTTTTATGCAGAGGTAGAAATATTTGAATGCAAAAGAAAATTGGGAGGAGGGGGGTGAGGGAGCTGAGCTTAAGTCCTTATGTGTTTGTAGTGGAAAGGTGAAGTGTAAACTCTAGTTGTTACACATTAAAGCTTTTATTTCTCTTGCGTTGTATAGGGAAGAAGGAGGCTGTTTTAGCATAGACTCCAAAAGAAAAGAAGTACTTCTCCCTTCCCCCAAGTATGGCTATAAAATACAGATGCTTTTGTGTAGCTGGAAAATATGTATGGAATTATATATGTATATTCAGGGACTCTATAGTCACCGTATGCTATTTGTAGAATAGACCCGGATTACAACTAAATTCAGCATAGTTTCTATGATACCCTTCAGATGCATATTTTGAAATACATTTGAGGTAGCAGACTAGTATGTAGTTTTGACTTCTCTAACTTATATGCCTTATGTTTATGCCTCAAGATAACATTGAATAACATATTTAAACTATTCATGTGTGAAAAAGCAAAATTATATCTCATGAACTGATTTCACACATTCAGAAAATTGAATTCCTGTTTTGTCCAGATACTAAACAGAAATCAGAAGGGAAAATGCTTGTAGAAATGATACGGTGTTTCAAAATGGAGAAGATACAAGTACTTTTAATGAGAAGGGACTAATTTTAAAAGTTGAATCATTTTACAAAGGTATTCTTTACAAGTGTAGCTTACATTGTGTAGGCATTACAGTCTGGTTCATTTGATAATGAGTCAGAGAAGTTTACTGGGCTGTTATGATTTAATATTTGGAGTTCAATCTAGATATTGTAAAACAGTAATTGGTAATAGCCATATTTGATTCTTTCTTCAATTTTGTCATCCATAAGAACTAGTACTGTCAGGTGGTAATCCTTTATTTACATATAATAAAAACTAGAGGTGTATATAGTCTTGTGGCTATCATCAGTATTTATTAAATATGTATTTGTTTTCCATATGTCTGTGTGTACATAGTAGTTTTGTATGGGTATGTATAAATTACGCTAAAGCCATGGCCTTTCATGGATTTTAATTACTATGTAGCTATCCTGTTAGTTTTTGTAAACAAGAAAGACATTATATTTGAAAGCAGTACACTAGATGAGCTGTTCTGGCAATCCATAGAGTTTAAAGCTTAGACTTTTGAATTCCAACATCTATATGAAATAGCGGTTGATGACATGGCATGCAAGTCTTAAAAAAACAAAACACAGAATCAACCCCACCACCAGTAATTACAGAATTGCTAAAGGTCCTCTCTCAATTTACATAATCTGTCTGGGTTTCTGAACTTTAGAGAGAATTTAATGTATATTGCCATAAAATTGGCATTTTATTTTTCAGTATGATGCTACTGTTTATGAGTATGCAGAGTTAGGAAGATGGTAAGGTGTTATGGTAATGGTGTTTCATAGTGTGAGTTGATTAGAGACTGAGTCAAGCACTGTGGGGAGCATGGCTGAAAATTTGGAAGTTTGCTCTCGGAAAGGAGAGTCCACTGTAGTTCCATTGAAGGTGATGCACTGTATAATGAAAACCAAGTGCTTTATAAATGAATATGTAAAGAATATAGCAGGATCTTGAGCAATGTTTTTCAGAATAAGGAATGTTCTGGTTGTTGTTTGTCTTACTAGCTGGAAAAACAAACAAACAAACAAAAAAAGACTACTGTGATTTTGTAGGGATTCTGTATTTAAGACCCTGACCAAATTAAGTCACCTGGGGAGCAGCAAAGGTGTCTGAAGAGCAGCGTATAATCCAGCTGTGCATTTTGCTGCAATTTAATTTTACAAGGTTAAGTAGAAGCCAAAATCTTAAGAACTGCGGCAGTTATCAAGAAAAGCTGAACGGGATTATCAAGGTTAGGGTTCAGATAGAACAGATGGTAAAATAGTTATAACCAACTGTACCATATGTTACTGCTGCACACATTCAGGTAGCACATTATATGTACTGTGTGGAAAGTTCAGTGATCCTAATCCAGGTTTGTAGAGAGACCAAAAAAGCTCTTGAAAATCGATTTCATAACTTCAGACCAGGTTAATGAGAAAGCCATAAGTGGTTAAACTGCACAACAGAACTCCCTATTCCAGAAAGGAATGCAAAAAGTTAGGCTTAGTATGCAACTGTTACCTTTTCTAATTCCCAAAAAGCTAAAATGAAGCTTGCATTTCAGGAAGTGTGTTTCAGTCTCCTTTTACTTGAATTTCTGGGGAAAGTTATTTAAAGGAAAAACAAATTCACAGCACTTGAATTCCGACCATTCAAAGCAGGTTAGGATTTATGATTTTTGTAACTTTTAATCAGGGGCCAGATTTTAAAGGTGCCAATGAAATGATAACATTTCTTATCAGAAACCTCTGGAGCTTCACAGCATCAGAGTAATTCAGAAAATGTGACCCCTGAATCTATAATCTCTGCTGTTATTACTCTCATGCTTTTTAAGGCATCCGATATGATGCCATAGTAAAGTAAAAGAAAGAGAAAAAAGGGTTAATCAAGTCAGAAGTACTGGGAGAAGTGGAATGGTAACAAAGAAGAAAAATGAAGGCAGAGAGTTGTGATTTGGAGTGGTGCTAAAGAGCCTCTGGGCTTGAGATTCATCTCGCATTTTATAATGCTCATGTTGTGTTGTATCATAATGCACTTGCTCCTACCAGAGCTAGCTGTTCCTCCTCTCTTATTGCCAATGGTAAAAATATGCCAGTAGCACCATTCCGTATTATTGAGCGAATTCTGAATTTCACGTTATTTTTTCACTTGTCTCTCTAATTAATTTAGTAATCCTCTGCAGTGTGTGTGCATGTGTACATTGGCGTGTGTTTGCTCAGTTGCCCTCTTCCATCATGTGTTAGAATTCTCACGTTGCTGATGATTGGTCCTGCCAGCTCCCTTCCAGAGATGGTGAATATGTTACTCTCCACTGCCTTTTGTTTAACTTTGCCAAAAAAATTCCCATCATGAGCCTCGGGTTCTGGCTGGTGCTTTGGGAAAGGTTTTTCTTCTGTAGTTGCAACCCTCTTTTTTAATATAACTTTTATTTTATTTTGGGAGTAATTAGATATGAGAGACTTGTCAGTTTGTACATTGATCATTGTCAACTGTAGGGATCTGTTAGTAATAGCTATTCAGTATGTATCAGATGATTTATGGTATTAGGTGGTTTTGTGTCTGTCTTAGACTTATTTTCTATTATTTATTATTATATCTGTTTCAGTTACAATTGTTCATAATGGAGCCTTTGATTTTGGCTGTCAAGGTTTTAATTTATTTTAAATAATTAATAACTATGTATGTTGGTGTTTCTAATACAGGAAAGATGGAGATAGTTGACATATTTATTTGTTGATTCTTCTTTTCTTGCAGTAGTCTTGAGTGGTATCCAGATTTATGAGTATAGTAAAGTTTACAAGTTAGAGATAAGTAACAGGAGAGCTTTAACATCTGAAAGAAGCATTTTGTGTATCACCATGTCTTCTCTATGTATCTCTATCTGTAGACTGAAGAGATATTTTTTATATTGATATGGATTGCTCAATCATTTTCTCACAACAAAAAACAGTTGGTGAAAGGATGTTCTTTGAAAGCTTTTGTGATGCATTTAATCCCACTTCATAAAAAGAGATGGATCTACAATAATTCTGAGAACATGAAAGGGTTAACTTTACAAAAAAAAAACAAGCGAGTTAAGGTTTTTTTTTTTTTCAAATTACTTCAAATTACTTTGAAATTCAAGATTCTGTTGTCTGTGTCTTTAAAAGGTTGGTTGCTTTGTTGGTGAAATGGGTTGGAGGAAGATAGGGATTTGGAAATTCATGGAGAGGGGATTGCAGGTTTTCTAAAATGTTAGAGGAAAGTTTAAATTGTCAGTATAGTGTCAATAAGTTAAACTGATCTGCTTTTTATTCAAGGCTTGGCTGTCTTATTTTGTCTGATAATGGAGACAAAAAAAACTGAATAGACATTAAGAGGTTAGGGTTCAGTATGAAGCAGAGGTTTTTGTTTTGTTTGGTTGTGGATTTTGGGGAATATTTTGTGTGGGGTTTTTTTTGTGTTGATTTTTGTTTATTTTGGTTTTTAAAGGTGTTTTAAACATGTATGCTGAAGCAGTTTGAAGTTTGGTGGCAGGTTAGATTGCAATCTGGAGGACAGAGAACAATGAACAGTGGCAGAGATGTGGAGGTCACTGAAGCATATGTACTTTGAGTCCTGGATAAGTGATCCTGGTGTGGAAGAGAGAGGGGGAAAGGAGACATAGAAAAGGACTTCAGAAAGAGTACAGCATGATAAGCAGCATGGAGTGACCATGACGTGCAAGGGACTGTCTGCGTAATGTAGAAGGGGAAACAAAAGAACCTATTGAACAGGGGCTCCTATAAGCTTACTCATGTCTGCAGGAAAGAAAACCCACCTTGTTTCTTTTTTGGAGCCATTTGTCCAAACACACAAAACCACTAACTTAAAAAGAGTCAAGAAGAGTGAGACTTAACTGGGAAACAGAAATGTTAAGGAATCACAAAATGAGTGGCTAAATGATTCAGCATCTTCTCCCTGCTGAACTCTGGATCATCTCTCCCTCGTGCCTGAAATGCACCATGCCTTAATTATATTCTGTGATATTTGCAGTAATAGAAAGTGTTAGCCTCTTTCACATTATATTTACAAATGTTAACATCTTATTTCCTCTACACTGGCACTGTGTTCTGACAATGTGCTCATCCTGCAAGATAAAGGTATTAGCATTTAGGGCTTAATTTTATTGCCACTCAATCCAGAGATATCAGGACTGTCTGCTTTGTTTTGCTTTATTTAATGGGCTGGGTGTACGAGTTAGGGCCATATACTACCCTCAATCCACAGAGGAGCCTCTGGTAATTATAGAGAAAGGTTTATACTGCTGTTCATGGATGGTAACTAATCTACAAGCAGATTTTACACAGGAATAACACGTGCCAAGAGCTGGTAGATCTGTAGCTATTTTGCCTGTTGTTTGGCAAGTGGTGCATAAAGTCACTTGATTGGCACTTGCACAATTGCTGGGAGTGCGCAAGATGACCAACAGTTGCAAACACAATAAATCTGGGTGTTATACATCATAATTAAGCTTAAGAACTGAAAGTCAGTTGAGATGAATGAGGGCAATTCATGCTCTCAAGAGCTGAGAAAGTGATTTTGTGGTTGCATTAAGATTTAGATACTTTTCTCTCTGTCTCCAGCTCTTCCCCCCTCCCATGGGAGGACTGGCAATATATGAAACAGGTGTATGGTATCTGTGTCTCACCTTAAAAAGGTGAGATATAGCTAGCACATGCAATGTCATGATGTACTTATTGTGCTGATTTCTTCATCAAAACTAGCTATGAATGAATCTAGTTGTCCACAGTTGTTCTGCTCAGCGTGTCTTCAGTAAGAGGTAGACCAAGAAACAACCTTTACTGGACAGCAGTTGTATATATATTAATTAGATATTTAAACAATTAAGTTTTACAGTTATATGTGTCTAGAGATTGATGGATGTCAAGAGTATTTTAATTATTTCAAGTTTCTGATTAAATTAAAGTCACCAACAAAAAAAGAAGGAAGAGGACAATTAAAAGCAAGGGGCTTCCTCCTATATCTGTTCTCCCCACCCAGAACCTCTTTGCTGTCCTGCAGGGGGGCTGATGAGGAAACACACTCGCACCAGGAACTGGTGCGCTGGTAAAGAAGATCACTACTGGTGCTGCCAGGAAAAAGCGCTGGGTTGTAGTGGTAGGCTACTCTGAAAGGAACAGACGCGCCCATCTGTTGGCCTGACCCAGTCTCAAGGGAGGTGTGTTGCCTACCAGGGGCACGGAGAAGGGATGTTGCAGAGAGGCTGCCTGCTCTAGTAAGTCCCACTGACTATTACCCGCTTCTAATGATCCATGTGGGTGCTAGAGATACAGATAGAAGTAGCCTGGAGAGCATAAAGAAGAAGGACTACAGAGCCCTGGGAGAGGTGGTTAGAGGCTCTGGAGCTCAGATAGTCTTTTCATCAATTCTCCAGGATAAAGGGGAGGACCCTAAAAAGGCTAGGAGGATTGGCCAGGTTAATAAATGGTTAGAATGGTGGTGCCATAGGCAGGGGTTTGGGTATCTTGAACACGGGACCCAAGTTTGTAGGCCAGGTCTAGTGGGGGCTGGTGGAGCTGGTCTGAGCGGTTTTGGTAGAAGGCTTGCCAGGCTGGTCAAGAAAGCTTTAAACCAGATGTGTTGGTTTGCCAGCACCTATGATAAACGCTCGGAGCAATGTAGAGATATTCCAGCTGCTCCAGCCAATGAGCCGGCTTCATTTGGAGCTCGGCACAGATGCCTCTATACAAACACCCATAGCATGGGGAGCAAACAAGAGGAATTAGAGATGTGTGCACATCTACAGAGGTATGATGTAATAGGCATCACAGAAACATGGTGGGATGGCTCCTATGACTGGAGTGTTGGAATGGAAGGTTACAGGCTCTTTAGAAAAGACAGGCCTGGCAGGCAGGGAGGGAGAGTTGCCCTTTATGTTAGGGATAGGCTGGAGAGTATGGAACTCTGTCTGGGGACAGGTGAGCAGTCCACAGAGAGTTTGTGGGTCAGGGTTAAAGGGAATATAGCTATGGGAGACATTACTGTGGGGATCTGTTACAGAGCGCCTGATCAAGGAGAACCTGCGGATGAAGCACTCTACAGACAGATAGGAAAAGCCTCACGCTTGCAGGGCCTTGTTCTCATGGGGGACTTCAACCACCCTGATATCTGTTGGAAGGACGGTACGGCCCGGCACAAGCAATCCAGGAGGTTCCTCAACTGTGTGGAAGACAACTTCCTACTGCAAGTAATAGAGGAGCCGACGAGGAGAGGTGCCATGCTTGACCTCGTGCTCACCAACAGGGAAGGGCTGGTTGGAAATGCGACGCTCCAGGGCAGCCTTGGATGCAGCGATCATGAGATGGTCGAATTTGAGATCCTCAGGACAGTGAGAAGAGCGTGCAGCAAGCTCACTGCCCTGGACTTCAAGGGAGCAGACTTTGGCCTCTTCAGGAACCTGCTGAGTAAGGTTCCATGGGATATAGCCCTAGAGGGCAGGGGGGCCCAAGACTGTTGGTTGATATTCAGGGATCACCTGCTACAAGCTCAGGAGTGTTGCATCCAACTAGAAGGAAGTGCAGCAGGAGGGCCAGGAGACCTCCTTGGGTGGATAAGGAGCTGCTGAGGAAACTTAGAGTGAAAAAAAGAGGCTCATAAAAGGTGAAAGCAAGGAGAGGCAGCCTGGGAAGAATACAGGGATGTTGTCTGGGAAGCTAGGGACCAGGTTAGGAAAGCTAAGGCCCAGTTAGAATTAAACTTGGTTAGAGGTATTAAAGATAACAGGAAGGGATTCTACAGGTATGTAGCAAATAAAAAACAGACTAGGGAAAATGTAGGCCCCCTCAGGAAGCTCTCGGCAGAACTGGCTACAAAGGATTTGGAGAAGGCTGAGGTTCTGAATGACTTCTTTGCCTCGGTCTTCACTGGCAAAGGCTCTGACCAAACCACCCAAGTCTTGGAAGGCAGATGCAGGGACTGTGAGAATGAAGACCTTGGCCCCACTGTAGGAGAGGATCTGGTTCAACACCATCTTAAGAACCTGAATGTGCACAAATCCATGGGACCTGATGAAATCCGTCCGCAGGTCCTGAAGGAGCTGGCGAATGAAGTTGCTAAGCCACTGTCCATCATATCTGAAACATCATGGCAGTCAGGTGAAGTTCCTGATGACTGGAAAAAGGGAGATATAACCCCCATTTTCTAGAAGGGGAAAATGGATGACCTGGGGAATTACAGACCAGTCAGTCTCACCTCTGTGCCTGGCAAAATCTTGGAGCAGATCCTCCTGGAAGGCATGCTAAGGCACATGAAAAACAGCAAGGTGCTTGGTGACAGCCAGCATGGCTTCACTAAGGGGAAATCCTGCCTGACCAGTTTGGTGGCCTTCTGTGATGGGGCTACAGAACTGATGGACAGGGGTAGAGCAGTTGATGTCATCTACCTGGATTTGTGCAAAGCATTTGACACTGTCCCACACGACATCCTTGTCTCTAAATTGGAGAGACATCAATTTGATGGATGGACCACTTGGTGGGTAAAGAACTGGCTGGATGGCCGCACACAAAGAGTTGTGGTCAATGGCTCAATGTCCAGCTGGAGACCAGTAACGAGTGGTGTCCCTCAGGGATCGGTGTTGGGACCGGTCTTGTTCAACATCTTTGTCGGTGACATGGACAGTGGGATTGAGTGCGCCCTCAGCAAGTTTGCCGATGACACCAAGCTGTGTGGTTCGGTTGGTACACTGGAGGGAAGGAATGCCATCCAGAGGGACCTTGACACCCTTGTGAGTTGGGCTGATGCCAACCTCATGAAGTTTAACCATGACAAGTGCAAGGTCCTACACCTGGGTCGGAGCAATCCCAGGCACAGCTACAGGTTGGGCAGAGAAGAGATTCAGAGCAGCCCTGCGGAGAAGGACTTGGGGGTGTTGGTGGATGAGAAAATGAACATGAGCCATCTTCACTGTGTGCTCACAGCCCAGAAAGCCAGCTGTATCCTGGGCTGCATCAAAAGGAGCGTGACCAGCAGGTCGAAGGAGGTGATCTTGCCCCTCTACTCTGCTCTTGTGGGACCTCACTTGGAGTATTGTGTGAGGTTCTGGTGTCCTCAACATAAAAAGGACATGGAACTGTTGGAACAAGTCCAGAGGAGGCCACGAGTATGATCAGGGGACTGGAGCACCTCCTGTATGAAGACAGGCTGAGAAAGTTGGGGCTGTTCAGCCTGGAGAAGAGAAGGCTGCGTGGAGACCTCATAGCAGCCTTCCAGTATCTGAAGGGGGCTTGTAAGGATGCTGGGGAGGGACTCTTCATTAGAGACTGTAGTGATACGACAGGGAGTAACGGGTTCAAACTTAAACAGGGGAAGTTTAGATTGAATATAAGGAAGATATGCTTTCCTGTGAGGGTGGTGAGGCACTGGAATGACTTGCCCAGGGAGGTTGTGAATGCTCCATCCCTGGCAGTGTTCAAGGCCAGGTTGGACAGAGCCTTAGGTTAACATGGTTTAGTGTGAGGTGTCCCTGCCCATGGCAGGGGGGTTGGAACTAGATGAATTTTATGTCCTTTCCAGCCCTACCTATTCTGTGATTCTATGATTCTATGATCATACAGGTAAGGAGAGAAAAGGCCTCCCACTATGTGAAACTGAGATAGTGTTGAACTAGTATCAGGGATTACTACATGAGAAAATTCGGATGGGAATCAAATATGATTCAAGGAAAATGTGAATCCTGAAAGTTCAGCTATAGGGCTTCTACCAACATTGGTTTGACGTCTCTTGACTCCTGGTAAAAGAGAATACAGAATATAGGGGTGTACAGCATGTCTAGGCTGGAGTAAGATAGACAAGTACTTAAAAAAAAAAAGTCACCAAAAATCACCAACCCATCCAAAAAAACCCCTATGCTAATACTGAAAAATGAGAAGGAAAAAGCACCACAATGCTTGGGAAAAAAAAAAAAAAAAGCATTAAAAATTTTGGCAGGATTAGTGTTTCAAAGGGAGCAGCACTTGATTAAACATTTGGAAAGCATGGGAGGAGAAACATTCCAAGCAAAATGAAAATACATGTGTATGATGGAAACAGGATAAATAGAATATTCCACATATAATTACCGCAGCAAGAATGCAGCCCAAACTTCGAGTTCTTAATCAGGTAAAATTGTCATTGCTTTTAATTCCAAGTAAGGCAGTGACTTGTGATAGGTACGAGATGTTTGTGGATAAAGGTGTTGGCAAGATCTATAGCCATGGTGAACGCAAGTCCATGAGCGAAGTAAGTAAAAAGAGCCAGAGACTGTGCCACAGAGCAAATCATGAGTGTGTTGCAGGAATTCAGAGGATACAAGCCATTAGTTTTTATCACATACCAAGTGGAGGAGCAAGGGATACAGAAAGATCTTTGAGAGGTTAAAAGACCTCAGAGAGTGCAGAGCTGTATCTCTCTGCAGGAAAAAAATGGAGGCTTTCTTTCTCACGTTAGCACAGTGATTATTCAGAGATGTACATGATTAAAAAGTTCAAATTAGTTGCAGTCTGGTTTCTTCCTGAGAATGACCTGTTGAGGGCTGGGTGGTTGAAAACCTATCTCCCTTGAGCAGGTAAATGTCATAGCCCATAGCTGCCTTACAGCTCATCTGCATTATTTATTTCCATTGGGGCAGACTTCTTTTCAAATTGTTCCTTCCTGCAATGCTGCCCAGCCTGCTTTTTGGCCTTGGGGGGGTGCTCTCCTAGAGGAAGGAATAGGTGGTCAGGCTTGGAAGAGATGCCCAGTTCTCTCAACTGGAAGATTTTGGTGTGATGCTGTTTTACAAAGCAGGTTTTCAATTGTAATAGTGCTTGCATATGTGACTTAGCTTGACATAGTAACGGCAAAGAGCAGGTACATATAAAGCATTC
Source organism: Pezoporus wallicus (assembly GCF_028554395.1). Classification (NCBI taxonomy): domain Eukaryota; kingdom Metazoa; phylum Chordata; class Aves; order Psittaciformes; family Psittacidae; genus Pezoporus; species Pezoporus wallicus. The sequence goes on along the minus strand of NW_026636385.1, from coordinate 1,803,081 downwards.
TTCTTGTAATGGCAGACCATTTCTTTAGGTTGAAATAGCATCATGTAATTACAAACTAAAGAGATTGCATTGAAAGAAAAAAGTTTCACTGTATCCATGTCTTAGTATGATTTACCTTCCTCTTATTATTTCTTAATATAAAAATTACTGCATGCTGTCTTTGAAATGTTACAATTGTGTTGGTATTTGAAGTACTTGTAAATACTTGTGCAAATCAGTTTTTCTGATGTTTGTCTGCAGGGCGAGGTGTGTGTTTATGTGCCCAGGGGAAATGAGATGCATTTGCATCCAAGAGGGTGTAGCAAGTGAACGTGTGCCAAGATGGAGTCTGTAGGAACAGCTGCACTAAAATAGTACAGGATAAAAATGTTTGCAAATTAAAATAACTAGCTTCCGAAGAAATAATGGTAGCTAATCCTCCCTGTTAGTGTTGCTGATCTGAAGGCCTGAATGCCAGCTTTTGGTAATGAATCCTTCTAAAGGTACTTGTCCCCCTACTGCCCGTATGAAGATGTACCATCTTTTTGTAGATGTCATTTATGGTACTGACAAGTGGTTATAACTTACTTTTCTGTAATTCAGGGGAATACTAATTTAAGGATGTTTTGGCCCTCATTTGAATCAGTGAAATCATTACTATTAGCCTCAATATGTGCTGAATTAAACCCTGAAATATGTGGGACAGCTAATCATACATAATATACTTGGTTTTCATGTACAAAGTGCCTCTCAGCCAATGATCTAGTAAAACTTTAGGCAAGTAAACGTCATCGCTGCAGAGTATCTTCACAGTATTTCTTACCATCCAAGACCTCTGATTGGTAAGAGCAGACTAATATATACCTTATCTTCCCACTTCTCTTCAGTGCATGGAAGTTGGAGAGACAAAATTCCTGGTGTTTTTTCACTCCATATATAGCTTGGCTTTGAATTGTTACTGTTCAATTCCCACTTTCAGACTTGGGCTTGAAATGCAAGGCTGCCACAAGGATGAGCCATGTAGCCTGGGAAGAAAACCAGCAGATCTTTTATCATTATTGCCTTGTCTGTCTGGGTCACAGAGAAGCAATAGCCGCAGATCAAGACTATGTTCAAAGGAGAGTTGTCAGGACTGAATTGTTTTCTGGTGAAGGAAGGATGGATAAAATATTAAATGCAGTCTTCTATTTGCCCTTATCTTTGTGTTTCCTGACAAGAATATCATGCTGTATTTCCATGGTTCTATAATTCAAAGCTGAAGGTATACAGATTTGTGAAAAAAACTGATCTAATTGTTCAAATTGTCATTTTTATAAAAATAAGTGTAGATTTTGTATTACGTGTGCTTTCTTTTGTGAAAGCATTTCTATCTCAAGAAAGGAATGGCAGACTTTGGGGAGTTACTTGGTTTAATTTTCATACTCCTGATGAAGTAATTATTGTAATTTAGTGCACAAGGACATTTTTACTTACTGAGCAGTTTGTCCATGAAGATTTAGAAGAGGCGTGTCTTGTCTCAATCCTCTTTCCCAGTTAAACCTTTTGGGAAATGCTGATCAAATCTGGTGGTCGGGACCACCAGAAGGGAGAGAGAGGTAGAAAGGATCTTTGGATTCTAAGTGCCTGCAACTTCTGTGTGAGCTGATGACTTGGATACAGGAAGGAGAAACATGCCAGTCTCGCCAGCGAGGAAGAGGCTGTGGTATGAGCCCAGCAAGCTTTGGGGTACATTTAGCTTGGGGGCCATGTGTCTGCTGGGTGGCTGATGAGCACATGCGTCCACCCTATGGGACATGTGATAGGTGGAGGGCAGCACTGTGGACCAAGAGTATTTCTAAAGCAGGCAAGAGGTGATGAACGCTCTGTAGAGGAGATGGTTTATTGTGGTAAGTAGTACCAGAGCAATACGACACGTCAGAAATGAGGCTTCATTAGCTTTTTTGCACAAGACTGTTGTAATTCCTACCCTGTCACTGTGTGAGCGTGTTTCTTTGGCAGTTTATTTTTAACCATTTTTATTCTGCTTTTCTAACAGCATGAGTTTTCCCACAGAGGATGATCATGAAAATAGCAAACAAGCTGAGATGGGTGACCCAAACCTTATGTCACATCTCACATCAATTCAGAATCACTTCAAAATGTGCATGCTGAACCAGTACTTACTTTGATTCTTCTTCTTCAGCCATCATTTCAAGCTACGTAGCTTCTAACAGTTGAATTGAGCTTGAGAGTCCAGCAGTGTTATTTAAAATACTCTGAGCTCTGTGTAACTGAAGTGCATTAAAACCTGTTAAAGTAAATGGGCTCCAACAGTTTCAGTGTGTCCTGGATTATAGGTTAACAGAGAGCATGTCACTATGGTGGTCTGTAGAATTCCTGAACTTGATTTCCTTGAACTTATTTTGTCTTCATTCCCCGCTGGGAGCGGGAGCTGTGTGTGTGGGTCTTGGGAAAGCCCCATTGTAGCCCCGCGAGGAACACGTGGAGCACAAAATAATTTGTTTGCTCTCTGTGTCTTCCTTGCTGTCCTGTGGGATTTGCAGCTGCCAAGTTCAAGGCTGTCACCAGTTGCGCTGGTGTGTTACAAGCGAATAGGATTGAAGCGGCAAGGGAGAAGAGGCAGTGGGGGAAAGGGAAGGGTGAGATGGAAGGGGATGAGAAGTCACTGTACCTTGTGTATGTAAGCAGTCTCAAAATGAAGAGGAGAAGGAGTTTACATATAAATTAAATGATTTTTTTCTGGTCTGGAACATCTTAAATTTCCCTGAATTTTTAACTGATACCAAAGCTGGTACTGATGTATATTTGAGTGGGTGTGGCAGGCCAGGAAATAAATTATGTAAAAATTTTTTTTATTAAAGCTTTTGTCTTTGTAACTTATATTAGTTGCCATTAGACACAGACAACAAAGGGCTTGTTGGGGTTAATGAAAAGTCTGTCATGCTGACAAAAGATGTGATTTTTCTGGAGAAGAATCTGCATTTTACTTCAGTTCCAGTATTCTTGGCAATTAACTCTGCTAGCATTCATGTACATAATTAAAAACTTATGGCATTTAGTAGTCTGCATTTCTTATATAGCATCTGCAGAATAATTCTGAGTACCAAACTAATTAGTCTTTAAGTTAGAAATCATATTGACAGTTCTGTCAGCTTAGAGGTGCTTCTGTACTTCCTAAAATCTTACAATTTTGTATCCACCTTGCAGAACAATTACGGAACATTGTCAGGTAACTGGCTCACCAGTGTGGTTATGAAAGTGCACAGCTCCATGTCATGATGTTGCATGAAGTATTTGCTCTTCCTATGTGAAAGTTCAGTATCTTGAGTGATATATGCAATGAATATAGAGTCCCAGACTGGTTTGGGATGAAAGGGACTTTAAAGCTCATCCAGTAACAACTGCCTGCCACAGGCAGGGACACCTTCCACTAGAGCAGGTTGCTCCAAGCCTCTCTGTCCAGCCTGGCCTTGAACACTGCCAGGGATGGGGCAGCCACAGCTTCTCTGGGCAACCTGTGCCAGGGCCTCACTATCCTCATGTCTTAATTCCAGCTGTTTTGTCCAAATAGGAAATGGGTTTATGTGAAGAAAAAAAATTAAAAAATTAAGTAGCTTTTCTATGACTGTTTGGTACTGTGTGCAGGGCGGCTCCAGTCCAGTATGCTATAGACAGTGCTTTTGAGTAAGTTCAAGATGGCCACATTTCTTACTAGCGTGTTTGTCACTGTTTGGGAACTGTAGTGAGGGTTAATTTGAAGTACTACTGGGAGCAGGGGGAAAGATGCAGCATGTGGGGAGCAGAGAAGAAAGAGTAGTATTTTTGCATCAGCTTGACTTAAAGATTTGGTGGTTACTTGGAGAGTAGGAAACAGTGGCAACAGCCCTGGCAAAGTGGATGCATGGTCAGAGCATGAGTGAGAGGCAGCTTAAGGTAGTGGATCATTCCAGACATATGGAAGATGAAGAGCAGGAGTTTAAATGATTTTTACAAATTTAAATTTCTTTTACAAATGCAGACTGTTTTGGCATAGAATTCAGAGCACCACGAAATAAATGAATTGTGTGCTGGGGATATGTTTGGCGTCAGCATGGATGAGCAACCCTTGCAGCTGCAGCACATGCTTTTCCTATGAGCAGTGAGGTTAGGTAATAAATCAGTCTGTTAACAAAAGCTGTTCCACACGGGAGAACAGAATACTTCAGATCAAATGCTCATGGTACTCAAAGGCTGTGGGCTTCTTCCTCTCTTGCTTGCAAGCTTAGCCACATTCATGTAACTTTTGTGGTTTTGGTTACAAGAGAAGAGGATTTGCTCCACTACCATGGTTTATGTATGTATAGGAGAAATTATCTTGAGTGGCACAGCTCTGCAAGGAGTCTGACTGCTGATATGCTGGGAGAAAAGCAACAGAGAAAACAGTACCATGTCTTACTTGCAATGTACCATATATGTTTCCCCTAAAATCTTTCAGTAGTAGAATTACAATTAACTGTATTTTTAATGCCTAGAATCAAGATCCTAGAATAAGTATTTCCTGGGGAAAGAAAGGTTGGTTAGTAAGAGCAGCAGTATGTAAATTTGGGATTTCAAAAGTATTGAAAACTTCTCCAGATATTTTAAAGGCTTGAAAAATAATTTAAATAATTTTAGAGATTAAAATCTATTTTTCTAAGTTAAAAGTTTGTTTTGCCAGAAATGAATTGGAATTAATAAAATCAGTGGTCTCCTAAGGATGAAAAAAGGGTTGCATGTGTGTGTGTTGCATTTCAGTTTTAAACTCAAGAGGACTGCAGAGTCTCTGTAATTTCATCCTTTCAGCTTCTAAATAATCAAAGCACAGTGGTCTCATGCCCAGTTTGTGTGTTTTCTCTCTCTATATGGAAAACCAGGATAAGGTACGCAGTAATTCAGTACCCCGAACCAATTTAAACAACAGAAATAAAAATTATTTAATATAGCTGTAGTACTGGTATTTGTCTTTATCATCACACAATGTCCTTGTGATTTTTCTGTTTGATTTTCCATCTCTGAGCTGAGCATTGGTTGTGTACTGGAGCAAGGTTGATGACCATCTCCCCACGCTGAGCATTTCTCTTTGGTAGATTCAGAGAGAATCAGGGTCCCCATGGGACTCACAACTGCAGAGGTTATTGCAGTAGCAGTATCCTGATACACCACTCACTTTTTTCCAGTCCTAGACCCAGGATGTGGAGTAGAATGGTGCACACATTCACTGTACTGAAGATGGCTTTATCTGCTGCAAATAGTTTTGTCCTAAATAGATTCCTGAAATTAAACTGGTCAAATCTATGGTTAACATGAGTGTAGCCGGAGAATTAGTCAGACATACTTATCCCCGGTTTTAAATGAACCAAGGTCTAGCCTCACGTGTGTTTTCAGTGGGGTTTCTTTACTCAGGATAACTTGGTGAGACTCAGAAGAATAGAAAAAGAATAAAATCTTGTGTAATATTTTCAGAATTAAACTCGTAGTAATCAATCTAAGATGTTTCAAATGATACAGCAGTCAGTTTATAACTGACTGCTGTAAAAAGTAGTCGTAAACCTGAGAGTATGAGGAAACTCTTTGCTGTTGCAGGACTTTTGACTTTGCTATGTTCTGTTTGCAGGGTCTCGGTATGTCTAGTGGAGGTCAGGCTGGTTTGGGCACTCCTTCATCCCGGCAGTATGCACGACAGAAAATAACTCGCATAAACCTCAGGGACTTCATCTTCTACATGGAACAGGAAAGAGAAATGAGCCATTCTCTCCTGCTCTATCGAGCTCTGCTTAAATAAAGCCAAGAATTGTACTGAATTCTCCATACAGAAGCTCAACCTGCATTAAAAAGCTGTCATTTTAATGTGCCTTCTATTTTTTTCAGAAGTCAATGTTCCAGTAATTTTATTTTGTAAAATTGTCAAACACATGCAATAAATTCCCTTTATGTAAAAAAAAAAAAAAAAAAAAAAAAAACCAAAACAAATAACAACAACAACAAAAAAAAAACACCAAAAAAACCCACAAAAAAAAAAATGTGCAAAAGGTTTTAAAATGTTAAATGCAGAGATACAACCACCATCGAAGTCTTGCTCCGTTTGGCCACTTTAGGTACAGCTGCAGTGGATGGTATTGACTGGTAAGGGTGTTGCGATGGCTAACACAACCATCTGCATAAGGAGGACTGCGACAGGTTTACAGGACTGGAACCTAACTGTGATGTTAACCTGTATGTTCATGGAAGGCGCTGGGTTTGTTTCCTCTTTAGTTTTGCTAGCAGTTTCCACTAACCATGGTTACAACATATCTGTTATTTTAGATTAGTTATAATTGCAGTCTTTTGCACAGCTAAGAGAATAGCCACTGCACACTCTCACACATTTTATATAGGTAGGATTTCTGCTTTTACTGCACAGCTCCTCTGAGCCATTTGCTGAACCAAATCCTAAGTGTGTGAAATCTGTGTGCTTGGGTCTCAGCTGAGTTACCTGGACTAGTGTCCGGTTGTTTTCTGAAATCTTCTCAACCTTTTGCACATTTGTAGCAACTGGTTAGTGACATGAATCAAAGTTGGGTTTTATTTTCTAAAACAAAGTTTAAAAAATCTTATTTATTGCAGAGTATGGTTTAATGGTGGTTTTAAAAGAGAGGTGGTGTTCAGTGAAGATTTCAGAGTATGGTACACGTGGATTTTAAAGTCGCTGTAACAGGAGTTTTGGGGGCTGGTTCCACTCATGGAAGATCAAGTGAGCCCTGGTGCCACAGTGCCTGGGGCCTGGCCGTGTCCTGGCCTTGGAAGACTGGACTCCAGTCCAGAGAGGCACATGAACAAGTGCATGACTGAAGCATAATGAGTAGTGTTAAGTACTTAAAGGTGGGATGAATGCTTTCTAAATGCTTTGCTGAAGTGGGATTTAAAAGGCCTACACCAAAGCCAAGTGACATTAGTGTGAGTCTTTTAAATGGGTATTGGCTAGGAGTATTGATCAGGCAGGTAGGCACAAGTTCTACTTCAAACATAACAGTATTAGGAGTAACCATTGAAGGGGAGACGTTTGCTTATTTATCTTGTCAATTTTTACCATGTTATGCTTGCCACTTTTTTGAGGCAATTTTTTTTTTTTTCAGATGGGGAAAACATAGCGAAAGCACAAACAGAACTATTTGTCCGATAGTTTTAAAACAAAGTTTTAATTATTTTTTAAGGTTCATGAAAAGCAGAAGAAAATTTATACTGCTGCTATTTAGCCAAAAGATTATTCATAACATATTTAAGGCCAGAAAGTGTAAAATTATGTTTTAAATTTATTGATAATTTGTACATGTTGTTTATAAAGGCCTTGTGTTTATTAGAATTACGTTATTTTGATGATTTCTGTACATATTCGTAAATATCCCCAACTTGTGTGAAAACATACTCCCTTATTTGTACTTATTTTATAAAGAAATAAAACAATTTACTAAAGTAACACATCGAGTAACATACAGTATTAATTTATCAAACAGGAATTTCACATTGTCTTGTTCTTGAGCACTGTTCAGGAACATTTTGCATTAAAATATTAACAGAATACCCTCAAAGAAATATTAAACCCAAATACTTCAGTGTTTTGTTGTGCTGATCCTTACCCTTTGTCAAACATCTAATAAAACTGTCATCAAACCTTGATGCTGTTAATACAGTGAATGAATGCACTCAGCAGTTGTCAGTTCGAGAAGCACAACAGAACATTCTCTCTCTCGCTTTCCTTCCGAGGCTCGGGACCACAGCGATGGGAAGTGCATGGGAAGTGCTAGTGAAGACCCAGGTTCTTCCAGCCACAGGTTCAGTTCTCAGCAACGGAGAATTGGGACTGCTTTGTGCAGCTGAGTTGGGCGAGAAGCCTGGCTACGTTTGCTTCTTGGCCTCCGTGTTTTTTTAGCCTTCACTGGGCTTGCTGGGGTGTTCTAAAACCCGTCTTAGCAATGCTGAGCAATGTTCTTAAGTTATGTTGCTACGGTCTAAGGCCAGAAGTAAGAATTCATATCAGTTTTTGCTGCTATTGCTGCCTAAAAATATAGGGAAATAAGTAAAAAAAGATATAAAAGGAACTGTAATAAACTTTAAATAAGTGACCTGAAGTTACTAACTAAAAGAACGTGTCCTAGCTTAACTTTTTTTTAAAGGCATATTTCTTCTATCCAGGTGATTGTTTCCACATGTCTTCTTTGCCTTAGTGCTATTTTGCAGTCAATGCTGTGATGTCATGGCTCAAACTTTCCATCTCAAGTTCACATTTAACTTGGCTGGCGCAGCCTGGAACCCTTTCCAATGCCACCTTAGCAAGCTGCCCAAATCACTAGAGCTGCTTTATTGAGCTCTAAAGAAACACAGGGTAAAAACACCAATCTGAAGAAAAAACAACCAACCACAAACCTCCCTGTCCAGGAGGACAAGACATTAAGTATATGTAGGATTAAAACAAGAAGCTAAACAGCTTATTTAAGGTTACTCTGAACTCAAAGTGAACTCAATGTATGAAAGTAATAAATAAAACACTTTTTTTTTCCTCTTTGTAAGACCTGGCTACATTGAGCTGAATGGAGCAAAAGCCAGAGGCGATGCAATCGAAAACTCTCACATCTTTCAAACAACATGGAAGATACAGTGAGTGTTCCACCCTACTTGCTTATTTTTGATCACTTACTTTACAGAAATGTTTATGGCATGAACTACTGTATGAGAAATGTGCATACACAAATACATGACAATTACGTTAAGTTCTTTACAATATTAAATGTATAATATACAATTCTACAGATATCTTACATACAAAGGTGAATGTTGTGCCATATATTCAGATATGGCAATGCCTAGCAACTTTAGAATGTCATACAAGTATAAAACCACAAAATAAAATAACTTTACAACTCTTTTGAAGTAGACAGATGTGCTCAAAGTGTTTGGCTAAGTTAGCAGGCTAACACTGACCGGCTACAAGATTGCTGAGTTGGGCAACCAAGGTGAGGAAACCTGCAGAGGTCTGATTTTCCATGGACAGGTATCCAGCCCTCTTCCAAAAATTAGACCCCTGTCTAGATTGTCCCTTGGGCAGTCAGTGCAGCTCATTGCCGTTGAAAGTATTAGTCTTAAAAAATGATTTTTTAATTTTGTGATCAACTGCCATTAATGAATTTTTGACCACTTCATACTCTGTCCCTTGTTGTATCTGGCTGTATTTATGCATCTAAGAAGAGTTTCATTAAAATTCAGCATCTACAACAGTATTCTATAAATTAATGTGGGATAAACTAAACTGTGATTAACACATGAATTACTTACTGAGGACCCAATCATGCCAAACAGCAATCAACAGGATTTAGCAGAATGCTATTTATAACCTTGCACCTGCAAACCCAGTGCTGTCTCCTGAGTTAGGAAGCCCTGTGAGTCAGAGTTGATACCAATTTACGGAAGGAGCAGGCACCTCCTGCAGACAGCCTGCTTCAGTAGACAAAATTACAGGTGGGGGCAGCTGCCAAACTGTGTTTTAGTAATAGTTTACAGAAATAGAGGGAAACGAATCTAAACAAGCATGTCCGGCTTTCATCGGACAGTAGAGAGGGGTTTAACACAGTTTTGCAAAATTACAAATAACAGTAATTTTGCAAAAAAAGTAGGCTTGTCTAAAATTCTTAACGCCTCCTCCTAAAACATGGTCAGTAAATGATTAACAAGAGATGGCAGAGCTTGCTTGGCAGAACCACGCTGCTTTGATGATGCCAAACTTAACAGTTTCTGAGTCAAAACAAGACTAGCTTTAAGAGAACTACAGCTCCATGTTGGGTATGTGACCCTTGTGGGATGGCAGCATTTTGTTTTGTGCTTCCAGATCCCTACTTTTGCAATCATTGCCAAAATTGGCCTTGTCAAATTTTTTGTCACTATTTTTTTGTTTAGTGCAGGTTTTTTTTTAGTACGGAGCACCAGTTGACTATAAATTGGTCCTTTTCAGATTCTAGAGTCTGTCCACAGGGAGATATTTCTGTTGAAAATGTAGTATAAAAATAAGCCATTTGCTAGTACGAGCGAGTACAATCACAGAAGTGTCACGTCATGTATGGAGGTGTAAACCACGTCTGATATGAAGGAGGTGCGGCAGTCAGGGAAGATACTCAGTGCAGTTTTTAGGGAACCATCTTCCTCTCGAGGCTCCTGCTTCCATGCGTCACAGCGTCGGGGTACAGCTGGAACGGCTGTTGGAACTGCTTCTCCTGCTGATCTATTCAAATTGCTTTTACTGCTCTTTCGTAAGTCCAACCTAGGGCCAGTGGCTGACGAAGCTTTGCCTTTTCCACCACCACCACCGCTGTTTAGCCCAAAGTACGTTCCCAGCAGGCCTGGTATGCTGAGCACGTTCAGGAATTCCATTGTGAAAAACGAACAACTGGTTTTTCAAATGCATTTCATGGCTGGCTATGTGACAGGTAGTTTCAGAATACCACTAATTGGCAACTTAAAGTCAAAATCTGTTTGCTAATACTGTTTTCCAAATTCTTAGTGTTTCACATAAGGGACTATTAAACACTTATACGGTTACAAAGGAGTAGGGGAGTAGGGTCTAGTCCAGGGGCTCCTGTTTTATTCTGATGGTTGGGGTGGGTTGTGGTCGTCTGTCCTCACGACACAGCACATATTCACTGAACTGAGAGGAATCCACCCCACCACCGCATGAAGCTGCCACACTGAACCCCTTCTGAAATAATCTTTCAAGTACCTGCAATGTGGGGAAAAAAATTCAGATTAATATTTAGCAAATTTTAGTGATTAAAGCATTCAGGGAGACTGGATCTAAATGATGGATTTAGTCTTTCGAGTTCTCATTGAATGAATATTATTCAGCTATAATTCTTTAAGTTATTGTTAAATGACTATGCTGTGATTAAAGTCTCGCTCTCAGCAAACCTCTGCAGAAAACAAAAATTAATCACAAAAATAAGAGCTCTGCAGAGCAGCTTAGTACATTATATAGTAAAATACTGTACTGTGGTGATATTGATGTTATCTCTTACTGCTTACAGAAAGCAACATCAGGTTTAGGTTGTAATGAAAAGCGCCCATTACTCATTAGTAGTATAAACAGGCTTAGAGGAAGGGGCTGAAAACGTCTCAGCTCATCCTTGGCAGATGACAATGTCTTAGGAGGCTGAGTGACACATCTCCACACATTCCACCACATCTCCATGGACATCAGAGTTGTGGTTTTCACTCGCTGGAAGGGAGTGCTGCTGTATGTGCATGCAAAGCATGGCTGGGATGGGATGTGGACCCAAGACAAGGACAAACAGGAAACGTTCCGGCCCAAGAAAGAAGTTAATTTGTATTGCCCAAATACGTATTTTCTCTTTCTCCTTCTGAAGAAAAGCTGGTGCAATTTAAATGCATGAATTTAAGGAACCCAGAGGCAACTTTAATTTCTGAGGCTGTGTGACACAGCACATTACCCTAGGATATACTGATCTTGGCAGTATGTTTGGGGCCATGTTTCCACAGGCATGAGCATGTTGATACATGGTTTCCCAGCAGAGCTGGACGTAGGCAGAGTTTTCTCAGAGCAGATGCCAGGTCCACCTTCAGTGGATCCACAATGCCAGATCTACTGGAGGAGCTGCTGTGCAGCCTCCCACCCAGTGGTGGCTCTCGCGGGTCCAGGGCAGCAGCCTGGAAAAATGGTTCTTCTACTGGTAAATGCCATCAAGAGGAGCAGCCTGTACCGGTCTGTAAGTGCCCAAGGCACCGTGTCCATTGCCACAGCACATGAGCCTGCTGTGATGGGAACTGAACCTCATGATTGATTAAACCTGAAGAACTTGGCAACACCAGCACCCCCATGTGCCAGCTGTCTGCTGCCCACAGCGACAGACTAGGGACAGAAAAGTGACTAAGCCACTTAAAAAACTTTACCATAGAAATGTGGAATCCCAGACTGGTTTGGGTTGGAAGGGACCTTAAAGCTCATCCAGTTCCAACTGCCTGCCACAGGCAGGGACATCTTCCACTAGACGGGGTTGCTCCAAACCCCATCCAACCTGGCCTTGAACACTGCCAGGGATGGGGCAGCCATGGCTTCTCTGGATCACTCAACCTGAGTGTGTTTAAGTGTCTTAAGCAATAGACACACCTTCAGTCAGAGGCAACTCATACGCTTTTACAGGTTCACGTTATAGGAGGAACTTTATTTCTTTTTTGGTTTTACTAGCCCTGCGAGCTCCGCAGCAGTTACACCTACTGCGGTAGTACTGAGAAGTCTTACATTTCACATCCCAAGCTGACTGTTAAAAGATCTGCACACCAGACTGCTGCCCTGACACACAGACCCACGCGAGGCCATGTTGCATTTCTTAGTGTACGCTTTCCTCAGCCTGTATGTTCGGTTTGCTTTCTCCAGAAGCATCAATTTGGAGCCTATATTAAGGACAAAAGAACTGTATCTGAGGTGGTACCATGGTGCAATGCAAGCCATGGCAGCAGCATTTGCTGGTTTTAATCCATGGGAACTGAAAGATCAAAAGAGCAGACCAGTGTATGGTAGAAAAGTGAACCTGGGGGGATTAAAAGAAGGGGTGGGAGGGTGGGTTATCGCAATACATTTAAGATGCTTACAACTCTCTTACTGGGGCTGTATGCTACCTGCAGGACAGAAACGGGGTGCGTACACTAACACTTGTTCCAGCTGAAAGAGGAAAGCAGGAGTTCGAGAGGGAAGGAGGACTATGACATCATCAGACTGCTGTTCCATGAGCTGGAGAGTATTTTGACTGTATTACATTCCTAGAGCTGGCAAGATGAATATGAGAGGCAACCCAGCTACAGGAAAGGAGGCTGCTTCCATTTACTTCCATTTACTTAACAGTTCCATTACTTACTTACATTCCAATCCCCTGGATAGCAAACCAGAGGATTGATGGTTAAGATTTCAGAGAGAGATGTGACTTCAAAATCCTTGATAAAAACTTTTTAAAATCAATTTCCTTGTAATATAAACCAAGAGCAGGGGTGCCCTTGGCTTGCCTCTGTCCAAAGATATGGAAGGCTGCCTATTAACATAGGACTCCTCTTCCCTCAGCCAGCTCTCTGCATACACACAGTCCAGGTAGACATTACATCTTAGAGCACTGCACGCAGAACAAAGCAATTCGGTTTTACTACCTAAGTGCTCAAAGGACTAGACTGCAGGCTATCTAACCTTAAAAACCTCAGTATCACCCAGTTTCTCAGCAAGAAACAAACCAAGCCAAATCCTGTAAACAATGCACAGAATGTTTAAATATTGTAGCTTTTTAAGTGTAACTCAGATAACCTTGAACTCAGCTCTGTGAAGAAAGGCTCCTAAAAGGTGCTTCCATGAATGCTGAGCACTGGTTTGCACGTGCTGGTGCGTGCACAAGACTCAACAGAATGTTAAACATGGACAGATTTAAATGCCATTTACTGCATTTGGTTCTATGCACATTACTTTTTCCAAAGGTAAGAAGATACAGATAGAGGTAAACTAGTGTCTCAAGTCAAACTGGAGCTTCTGTCCTGTAAACCTCCAAAGAGAGTATGTCAAAAAGTGAGCATTAGCTGCAATTCTCGTATGTATGGGGGGGGACACACTATATTAGAGGATCTGTGAGTGGTGAGGCCCTGGCACAGGGTGCCCAGAGAAGCTGTGGCTGCCCCATCCCTGGCAGCGTTCAAGGCCAAGTTGGACAGGGCTTGGAGCAATCTGGTCTAGTGGAAGGTGTCCCTGCCCATGGCAGGGGATTGGAACTGGATGAGCTTTAAGGTCCCTTCCAACCCAAACCAGTCTGGGATTCTATGATTTAATATACTCTGTCTCCCAGTATTCTGAGCACATCTGATTTTGTTGCACTCTTTTCTAAGTAGAAACACAACATTTTCACTTAATGTACCTCATTTAAATTTTGCAGAATGCTAACAAATACATTCTTAATTATGAAGACCCAATGTTCAACATAAACAAGCACCACAGCATTTTCTCTAAGGTAAGCTCCTGTATCTTGCCAGAACCTTTTGCAAGGACTTGAATAAACACTGTCAGCCCTAAGAAAACTGTATACCTGTTAGTAATTACATTAAATTAAGAGCTACTGTATTTTTCTGGCTACCACTACACTGTTGACATTCTTTGAAGTGCACAGCTCTGGAAACAAAGCGTTTAATGGAAATACCTTCCAAAGATAGGAAGAATTGAAAAATATTGCAGCTTTGCCACCAATAAGCTAGCAAGGCACAGGGAGGCAAAAGTGCTGTACTGGAGCAAGCAGCAGGCAGACTGACTGCATTGCCCTTTGAGCTTCTTTGGAAGTGGTTCTGCTGTTCCACCCACTTCCCCTTCTAACCCATCTCCCTTAAGTCTGGGGCATTTGCTTCCCTGTACTTCCAACTTCTGACTTTTGCCAAAAAGCCCTGGGAAAGGAGGGGCAGCACCTCTGTGCTGACCAGAGTCCCGCTGAGCCAATGATAATTAGCTGCTGATTTCATCAGCCTTTGGTCTCAGAAATGCATCATTTTGCAGAAAATGTTTGGAAACACTTTCTATTAATTATATAGTAAAATCATGTAATTTAGTAAAATCATGTAATTTAGTATTATTATTTATACTGCAGACAGAAATTTTTTCACAACACGAACTTGTGAAGAGATGCTTTGATTCCATCTGAATTCTGACTGAATTCAAAACACATTCAAATATTAACACTAATTAGCATTCAGCTTCTACTGCACACCACTTTGGCTTATCCAGAGCCAAGTGCTCAGCCTGGTGGGCATCCAGCTCTTTGCCCGACTGCTGGCAGTGCTGAGCCCACTGGTGGCCCTTTGTTGCTTGGGTATTCTAATTTCTGTCTTGTGAGTAACTGTGTCACAAGGATAGGGTGGCTGAAATACAAACATGCTTCCCCATCCACTTACTTTAGCTGAAGTGCAGCTGCTTCCTTCTCCACCCAGCACAGTGATGAATACATCACCATTCCCACTGCCAGCAAATGGATCTGCCTCCAACCCACTTCCAGCCTTCTATTTCTAGCAGTCCACCCTAAACCTTGCCAAATGTGAAACTGCAAAGGACTGCACAAAATCAACCACAGGCATCAGCCTGATCAAAGGTCAACCAAATGAAACACTTGGGAGACTTGAACCAAAAAATCATCCGAACCAGCTGGGTTTAGACTGGTTTCACAGAAAAGCATTATGAGTGCAAGGAGCACCAGGGGGTGCTGCCCCATGGAGGGAGGTGTCAGTGTCAAATACACACTGTTAAAATGGCTGCATCCACCTTTACTGGTCTTCACAGTCTGGCCAGCCAGTCCCATGGGACAGCTCTTCTGTGGGTATTTGACCACAGGAAAGTTCACGAAGGCCACTAAAGCCTTTCCAACAGCCCATTTAGCATCCACAGCCACAGCCCACCAGCAAGGGACAGTAACTCTGGAAATATTCCTCACAGGCTGATTTCATTTTCCACAGTATTTGCAGCGTATTTTAGAGGCATACAGGCGAAAACTGAGAGCTGTTTTGACCTTGTAAGGCGCAAGTTAACAGCATCACCAACGCTGTTCCTTTCTGCAGCCAAAGGATAACTACAACACCACGGCCTTGGCCACAGTGGTGGTGACCCACTGTGAAATGGCATTTCTTGTCCATAAGGCTGCTGCCTACACACAAGCCACAGATTTATTTCTGCTACCATCTACCTATCTGTCCAGTTATCTTCTTTTGTTTCATATGTTTAATTTTAAGCCTAATGTCAAAACTCTGAGTATAAAATGAAATACATTTTGTTTAAAATACTCTGGGCAATTTTTATAGAACATCCTTTTGAAAAAAAAAAAAGTGCAGAGATCAATTTTTTTAAGTCCATCCCGCAGGCACCATCATTTAATTATGAGTGAGACATAAATTATGCATTTACACATTGTTGCATTTTCTATAAAATGGTGTGGAGACTTTTTTTTTTTGTAGTTTTTGGAACTCTCTCTTTCTTCCTGGGGGCACTTTGGAGGAAAAAAAAACCCTGCTGCAGGCTGTACATTGATGAAAAAATTAGCATTTATCAGTGTACCACCATTATGAGACCAGCATGGCACTAACATACACAAAATCTAAATCTATTTTTCTGCTTAGACTTAGGAAAACCTGAAAGACTGTGATCTCACCAGGCAGAAAATGTCTCCTTGCAGTATAAGCACTGGAAGTAATTGGGCAGAAGCAAATAATCTGCATATAATTGAATAAGAAATACTAAAAAACCCACCCCAGCAAACAGATGAGCCAGCACCGAAAGGCCATTACGTTACCTGCACTGAGTTCAACCGGCAGTACCCGTTCAAAGGAAACCTAATAACGTGGGTAGGGTCCTGGTTCCAGCCGGCGTTCACAGAGTTGCACATGACATCCCCAGTCTCCGGAAAGATCTCTTCTATTAAAGCTTTCTCCCCACTCAATGCAATTCTCTCTCCCAGATCAGGAGTCACTCTTACGACCAAGCAGTCACAAGGCTGGAAATGTTTCCGTTGTTCTTTCTCTTGTTTCCATCGCTCAAGTTCCTTAATCATTGGCTGCAGCTGGTAATATTTTGCTTCTTCATATAAAAGATTAAAGTCCTGGGGAAGAAAATAAAAGAGAGAGGGAGAGAGATAAACTAGAAATGCTGACAGAGTTCTCATTTAGCAATGAGTATTGTTCCTGTTTGACCTACTTAGGCTTATGTATTGTCAGCAAGAGTGCAAAAGCAACAGGTACCCACGTAGTTTGTCTTCGTGTTACACCTACACAGAAAACCACACTGTGTTAGCGGTGAATCTGTTAGAGCTGACCGTGAAGTTCCCACTGCACTGAATTATTTGTTCATTTATCACCCCACAAACTCAATGCCAGAAAGCTTTACTTTTGGATTAAAAAATCAAAATAACTGTTTGCATTAAAGAAAGCCTGCTGACGTAAGAGATGTCCCGAGCCCTAATCTTCACTCTTGGCCTCAGACAGTCACTTCTGATTTTGCCACAGAAGATCTTAGACTTCACTGTCACCTCTCACACATGTTAGGAGATTGAGATGTAAATTCAGCTTCACTTCTCACCTGTCTTTGCTGATTCTGAAATTCAGCTACGGTAGCTGCTCCCTACATTTCATGATTATTCCTATATTTAAAGTCTACTTTGGATCCTGGAAAATTATACAGTGGTAGTGACCACCCCACTCCAACAACTTAAGACACAGTTCTTCCCAGCCATTTGTCCATCACCTCACTTGGGCTTTGGGCAATTCAAATTCCCAATCTGATCCAACTCCCAGTTCACTGACTGTTTTCTGCACATCCTCATTAACAGCTTTGCATCAGATCTCCAACAGATCTTTCCACCTCAGCTGTTGAGTATGATGAGACAACGGGTGTCAGCAGCCCATCAGACCAAGCCAGAGAAGGAAGAGATGGGTGAGCACTGGGTTGACAGTTTGCTTACAGTGGCCCCACCACCTCCTCCAGCCTCCTGAAGGGAAGAGGAGCAGCAAGAGCACCACCAGCTCCTCTCTGCAAAGATGTGTCGTTTGCTTTCTTGGCTCTTATGCCTTCTGCAGATGGAAATGCTGCACCACAGGTATGCTCTCTGACTTTTGCGGAGCATGCTGCAGGTCAGCACACCTGGATGTAAAGACTGCAGTGAAATAAAATGAAAAATCACAAGAGTGAAGCAACTGGAATAATTTGGACTGGGAAGAATGGCATGACAAGAAGTAATCAAGAAACGGGCACCAAAATTCCATGAAAAATAACAGCAGTGCTGCTGCTCCAGGACCTGGGGAAGCAGGGAAATCAAAGGCCAATGAACAGGCAGCACAAAATATGCGACTCTTCATAGTGGCTTGGAATTAACCTGTAAAATCTGTTGCTGCAGGATATTACTGAACCAAAGCAGTTAGCTCTGTTCAAATTTGGCACACAGACCCACCGCTGGTAGTGGAGAGGTGCTCCTTCTCCCCAGGGCTGCCTACAGCCTGGAGATGTATGAATATTCACTGACACTGGTAAGGTTATCGCGTTTCAAAAGGGACATCCAATCCTCTACATCTCTTTGATGTCTGTTACGGCTGGGACAATAGGCACACTGCTAAGGGAGAAAAAAGGACCAGAGAAGGCACAGAGAGGGAAACAGGGGAAGAGGCAAGTGGGAAGAAACGAGGGCAACAAACACACAGGAAGTAGCTGGAAGATGAAAAACAACAGGAAGATTAAAGAAGAAACCCTATACAAAGCATGCTGCGAACAACGGAGCTGGTTACAGGCCAGCCAAAGAGGCATGAAGACTGGCTGCATCACCTGATCTCAGCTAAGACAGCATCAGCCCCAAAGCTTCATTCCCTGATGGATGGTATTTTCTCCCCTCCCCCAAACCATTACTGCTTTTCTGTATCCACCAGGGAAGCTCCCTGGTTACTGAGCATAGGATCAGTTTAAACCTACACGGATTACTGGCCTAACTTAAAAAGAGCCCCTGCCCTAAACTTTCTGAAGTTTTCGTGTGGGACACACAGCACACCACCTAACTGTGTTCATTACAGAGATGTGTGCAAGGGCCTATCAAACATTCACTGGGCATCTGCTGGTCCCATGTATCTTTTTTATCAAAGGAAAACATTCAATGCTAAGGAAAAACTTAACTCTGGAGAGTGAACAGGAGCATCCAGTGCTTACTGAAGGCAATTGACAATCTCACAGTTTTCAGTAGGTCCTGAAAAACTAGTTTTAGCCTATCTGTGTTCACGGTCACTAAAAAATAACGTATTAGTTATAAGATCAATCAAGTGAGTATGTGCTAAGTAAACTCAACAGTAAAACCTAGAGGAGATGGTACAGTACCATAAAAAGCAGTCCTTTATTTCTGGAAGAAGAGAGAGGTACAATGCTCCTGAGTGTGGATGCAAAGACCACCACAGTCACCAGAGCCTTTATGACTGACTTCACTGGGCTCTGTCCTAGGCTGACAGTATCCTGAATCACAGCAGTTCACTGGTCCAGCACCTCCAGGCCAAAACAGTAAAGCCGTAACACAAACAAAACAAGGATCATGCCACCTCTACCTCCCTCTAGCCAGCTGTTAGCCCACTGCATCAGATGCAGCTCTTAGTGGCTCCTACTAGCCATCGTTTATCTGAAATAATATCTAAATAAACAAGATAAATTTTACATTCTGATATGATTTTGTGATAACGTGACCAGTTTTCAAATGAAACAGCTCTTCCACTACTGTCTTTCCCAGAGGATACAGCCACGCTTCAGATGGCTGTGTGGAAATTGGGCTGCACTGGAGCATCACATGCTCTGTGCAATGAGGTCTGCAGCTGGTCACAACTGCCTGGGTTAAACCAAGGTGTTTGGGTTAGTTTCTGAAGTAAGACACTCTGTGTCCATTCCACACTTGGGTTGAGGGCAAATATCTGGAACGGGTTCTGCACCTGGAAAAAGGGGTTTGTAGCAGAAGCTGGGAATCTGAGGTGTGCTGGTGTGGAGAAGCAACACACGTGCAACGTCAGGGAGTCTGGGCACCTATTATCAGGCAGTGCAATAAAGAGAATTTGTTGGACTGTAACGAGCGGATAAAAAATGTGTCTTCTGCTGGCAAGAGAAAATTCACCTTCCATGGCCCCCCCTCCACGTACCACACACTGCCCAACCCAGGCACCAGCATCCTAGCCCGCCCCACTGCCCCAACCCTGTACTGGACTGCTGGTGCTTCTGCACTGAGTGACTTGGGCACTGTTCAGGCATTTGACCACATATTTAGCGAGGGAAGATAACTTTGCTAAATGAGGAACAAAGAAAGAGTGGCTCCCACTGTGGGGGTTCAGTTGTCTGAAGCCTGTGCTTGGCCAGGGTAATGGACTCACCACACTGCTAACTACAAGATTTTGTCATTCAGGTTTTATACACCACTCAGAGTACAGTGCATCTGAGATGTGACTGGAAGCGATGCCCGGCTCTGGTTTGCCTACAGAGGATGTTGAGGACAGGTAATACCACCATAGCTACTTCCACCTTGTACTGTAGATATAAAATCCTATCCTGATGACTTGCAAAAATTTAATATGAAATGTGAAGTAGAATTCAGCCCACAAGGGACCTCACCATGGAGGTGCCACAGGAGCCACAAGAAAACATTTCCATGCTGCTGGTTTTAAAAGTTATCAAAGGCAGACACAGACATGAATCTTCCTAGACCTATCCAGAAGAGGCACACTTCACTGAGGCAGGCACACGAATAGCTACAGGGCATTAACTGCCTAGCACAGTGGCAAAGTGCACACAGTCTCATTGAAACTTAGCCTCAGAGCAGCCTGGTACAGCTTTTGTCCCAGGCGCATGCTGATAGATGCACACAGATATTGCACTCTTTCTCTCACAGAGGCTGCAGCCCTGGTGTCAGTGCAGTCCTGCTGAGCTCAGACAGCATCCCACAGCAGATTTTGTACAGCATCCAGGAGTTCCTTGTCCTGCAGGACTAATGATGCACCTCCCATTTATTCTAAGGATTATTTCCCTACCTTCACAGCTTCTTAACAGCACTGCACTTCATGGCAGCACAGCCCAGAGTCAAGCAGCATGTATGGTAGCTAATGAAGTTGTCTGTGTTTAGCTAAGGTAAATCACTTTACTCCGAAGGTGATTCCTACCAGCCAAGGTCCCTGCTCATGTGCTCCTTGCTAGACTGAAAGGGGAAAGGGGACATGGACAGACCAGCCTCTGATTTTGCTGTAACATACCACAGAAATTGGATGCCCTATCCCGGACAGTGTTCAAGGCCAGGTTGGATGGTACTTGAAGCAACCTAGTCTACTGGAAGGTGTCCCTGCCCACGGCAGGGGATCGGAACTGGATGAGCTTTAAGGTCCCTTCCAACCCAAACCAGTCTGGGGTTCTATGAAAAAGCTACCATGAGCTACCATGAGCCTTCAGCTTGTGGCTGCTGTAGGAACTAGTAAGGAAGCTGTGTCAGGTCACCTGCAAAGAGGCAGCAGCTGGCCAGGTGGCATGAGCACAGCCTTTCCCCATCCACAACTTCTGGACATTTAGACCTCATACGAGAGGTAAACACATCCTTCAAAGACACAGCTTTTTGCCTTTCACAAAATAATTTTCTGCTCATGACTTGGTAGGAAAGCTTTTTTCCTGGTGGATTCTACAGTCACCACTGACAAGCATGACATACTGCTTGAGGAGGAGATTGGCAAGTGTGACTGCAAAGCCAGTTGTGCTGCTGTTTCCACATCACTGCCAGCAGGTCACAAAGATCAGCTAACTACAGGCAGAGACAGCCAACATAAACTGTAAAACGGTGTCTCCTGTGAACCTGATACTGCTCTCTCAGTACTGAAGAGGTCCTTTGGTTCTGTACCTAATGGTGACTCCTAAACAGGCCGGAATGGCTCTTCCTGCCTATTTTCCACTTGTTATTCTTTGTTACATGAAACAGCAAACTGTCATCCTGAGTCAATGTTTCTTTTATATTTTAGTGCTGTGAAGATCTGACTCCTGGCTACGCGAAAAAGTTGCTCACTTCTATGATGACAACTGCACCATTTGGTGAGGTCAGTTCGAGAGCACTTAGAATTAGATGCAAGCACTAATTTTAAAACAATAATAAATTAGCGTGTTGGCCCTGCGGTTCTGGTGCTACAGGTGAGCTCTACATCCCATACAAAACTCCGATGTCCTGTGTATTTGTCCTCCTCCCCTCCTTAAGATGGAGCAATAATATACACATTCCCTATATCTGGTTTTGTTTGACAACCTCTAAGGGAGGTGTGAGTCGTGTGAGTCTCAAGTAAGTAGGTGTGATGAGTCCTGGTTCTGAATGAAGTTATGTCCTGGCAGTGAAAGGGGCAGATGCTGCTCAGAAATGTCCTGCGGAAACA
This sequence comes from Pezoporus wallicus, assembly GCF_028554395.1. Classification (NCBI taxonomy): domain Eukaryota; kingdom Metazoa; phylum Chordata; class Aves; order Psittaciformes; family Psittacidae; genus Pezoporus; species Pezoporus wallicus. The sequence goes on along the minus strand of NW_026636385.1, from coordinate 1,781,145 downwards.
CCTTTGATGGTGGGGGAAGACCAAGGCAGAAAGGCCAGGTTGGATGGGGCTCAGAACAATCTTGTCTAGTGTGAGGTGTCCCTGCCCATGGCAGGGGGTTGGATGAGCTTTAAGGTCCCTTCCAACCCAAACTGTGGGCTGCAGAGAGGTAGCTCCAGAGCCAGCCATCCCCTAACCCAGCAGCATGGCAGACCAGGGGGTGCTGGCTCCACACTCTGCTCCAGGACATTTGTTGCTCAAGATGTCATGGTCCCACACACAGGTCTCTGAACCGGTGCAGGAGGAGGAGCTGTGAGCAGCTCCAGGCTGCTAGCAATTGCCTCGCTCAGCACAGGCTGGCTGCAAAGATCTAAGCCAAACAGCTCACAGTAATTTCTCAGCATACTTCATGTGGCTTAAACTCCCCTGAACACAGGAAAATTATATGAACATTAGAATGTTGCTTTCAGCAGGGAGACCTGTCAGACACGAAACACTTTCAAGTTCTGGCTTATTAGTAGTTGGAAGTGTAATTAATATTCACTGTAAACACACCAGTCAGACTTGATAATAAAGAATCACTAGCCTTGGAACACATACCCACTTTCTCTGCATTTCAGTGTTAACTTAGTCTGAAAACAACACTTAAATAGCAAACACAGTAACGCTAGTGCGGTACTAACATTCCAAACTTTCCAAAATAACCATCTGAGCAGCAATTCAAGTTGAAAAGCAACTTGGCTAAACCTTGAGGCTAATAAACTGCTTGATTAAATTAAGGAGTAAAAACTAATAAATATTCAAAACACTTGATAATGCTTTGTTTGACATAAAGAACATTTAATGCAAGTCTCACTGGAAAACCTGTCAGGTTTTATACCTTAAATAGAGTTTTGCATTTAGAAACACCAAGTGATTCCATTTGCTGCCTTTGATTATTGTCTTCTGTCACTTTAATCATGCTGGTAAAATTACACAATTTCTGTGAAGTCAAATCCGTTTACAATGCAATTTTAATACAGCTTTGCAGCACATTCTTCTATGCATTTTTATTTAGTTACTCCCTACCTAGCAATACTTTGCTTTGTTCTTGAGCCCTCATTAGCCTGGGGTTTGCTCTAAAGCTCTCCCAGGGAAGAACTAAATAAAATACAGTTAACCCTATGCAAAGAGATGGTCTGGATCAACGGACTTAGCCCTGGCACAGCGCCGGCTCTCCTGAGTCTCTCCCAGCCCTGCCAGGGCTCACTGCGCAGACAAGTCCTTGGCACCCACCAGCACTCTCACCTCCAGGCTCTTAATGAATCTTGCTGGTTTTGTTTCACAGCACCTCTGAAATCTGGACGCCAGTTGAGGCTATGATCATCTTGAACTTCTCTTTTACCCTCCTTTCTCATGCTTTCTTGTCTCAATGGATTGTCCAAAATGCTGCCCCTAAAGCATCCCTCTGGCCTTTCATCTGTACTGCTTCTCCATCCACCCTCCTTAATTTGATCTATCCCATGATCCACACAACTAATCCGGTCTTTAGCTTCACTCCCACCCATGTGTTTTCTCTCTTATCTCTTTAAAGAACTTTTCTTGCATCCACCCCTCAGTGCTCTGGCTCTCACCCTGCCTCATGCACCCCAACCCATAACCTGCCCGCCACTCTCCAGAAGGAGCAGTGCCAGGGCAGCCCTTCTGGGCTGGAGCTCTGAAACCACCCACAAATGCCAAAATTTCTCCCTGCCTTTAGATCAGATGTGTTCTCCCCAGGCACATGCAGGGGTCAAACACAACTGTACTTGTAACTTAGGCAAGAATGGCTTAGGAGAGGTTTGCAGCATGAGGATTAGCTGTACTCCAAAGCTAAAGCCGCCAGAGCAACCACAAATCCGGACTGACTCAGTTATGACTGACCAAATTATCTTGCCTACCCAGGCCAACACGCAAAGTGAAATCCCACTGCAAGGCTCAAGAACCTTCCTTTCCAGCAATGTTCCACATCCTCTAACTGAGCAGATCCCCACTGCCATCCCAATTTAGTCATCATTTCATCCTGGAGTTAGTGCTTTTGTTGAATCTTGTCATCTACAGTCCAGACACTTTTGTCTTCTAATTTTCGTACATAAGGATGACAATGTTACAAGTTTCACAAGTGCAAAGCCAACTGCTCTCCAGAGGAGAGCTTTTAGAAACAATCAGGGTTCGCAAAGTGACAGCCACCACTGTTATTACACAGAGAACACGTAATGCTCCTGAAAAAGCCCTCTGTAAATTCCATCTCCCAAGAATATTTTCACATTCATAAATTGTGTAAAAGCTTACTTCCTGAAATCAAAGCATCTGCATCTAACACAAATCCTCATGGGCTTGTTTAAGGGTATCTCTTTTTTATACCTACAAGAAAAGAAATTATACAATTTAAGTCCTCTAAATATCAAATTTTAAACACTTCTTTCAGATCCTGAGCATTAAGCCCTGGTAAGCGCTAGTTGCTGATGTTGCTTCTTAATTGTTATAACCTGATAAGTAAGCTAAAATGAGAAAATACAATTAGTTTAGAAAAACTGATCTAGCCATAAGCTTTGTTGTTTTTTACGGTATCCATGACAACCAGTGGTCCATTTATTAAATAATAGCATCCCTGGTGTAATACACAAGTACTAAAAATCCTAACAATAAACAGCAACATTTAGTTAAAAGTGTTTAGGTCAAGCACACAATTCAACCTGCACCAAAACAAATGACAGGAGGAAAAGATAGGTTGCATACTATAGCTTTCCTTACCTTAAAGTCATCTGGGAGCAGTAGCTTAGATGTCCTTAGGAAGCTTAATATATATCTGAAAATTTCACCATCTCGATCAATGAAATAATGTTGTTTCAAACTGTCCAAGACAATAGGCTCTGTGCCATTAAACAGGCGACTTATTCTGAAAAAAGAAAAGAAAAAGAAATGGGCAAAAGAGGAAAAAATGTCATTACACCCTCAGGGCTTAAGAACATCCAGCCAATTTAGTTGCATCAATTCAGTGTGCATGAAGTAATATCTTAATTTGGTGACAAACAAGTGCACAAAGAGAGACGCCTTAGACACGCATGTGCACCCACATGCTCACACACAAGAAACATGTGTGCACAGGCACACACCAGCAGCAAGTGCCTGGAGCGTGCACTGCCTCGAATCAGTGCTGCAAATTAGGACCATGACCCCAACAAGGCAAGTGCCTACGAAATGCTCTCCCCATGGCTGGCAGAGTAATTTTGGTGAGAACATGTGTCACCATTATACAATGCTGTCCACATGTCCTGCTAACGGAGAATCAAACAGCTGGTTACTCAGAGATGGGTTCTTGGCCATGAGCTTTTCCTCCAACTTGACTGTCATTCTGATCAACCACCATCAAAACCTTTCTGTGCTAGAGGAGAGGCTGCCCGTCCATGGAGATGAGCTGCATGAGCCCCTCAGTGCTGGATAAGTGGCCATACAACACCAAATGTTTTAGCAAAGCAGCAATCAGTGGCCAGTGCAGCATCTGCAGTACTGCCTGTGGGACCAGAGTCCCACCACCAGCAGTCCTGGGGATCAGAGTCTGGCAGAAGAAAAGCAATGTGACACATCTTTTATGAGCAAAGAAAAGGAAGGAAGACCTACGAGACCTGATGATCAGCTGGTTACAGGACCAAAATCAGCTACATCACCCCAGCTTTCTCCATGTCCTGAGGAGCAGGCTCTGCAGAAAGCAAACCAGGCGCCTGCTTGCCTGCTGTTTCTCCCGCCTCTCCCCTCCAAATGCCTGGCTTCTTTCAGAATGCTTTGTCTTCCCATGAGAAATAACCCAGCTGAATATATGTTCTTGAAAGGAAAATCACAGGAGACAAACAGCAACGACCTATTAAGTAACTGAGTCCATCTCTCTCAGAGAGCAGCATTGTTCCCAACTGCAGAGTGTCTCGTGTTTCAAAGTCGAGTCTTATATAATCCTGCCAGTGAGGTCTCTTCCATTTCCCAGAGAGAATATCCCACAGCCTGCTGGATTTCACTGTCAAGTCATCCCTTCGACTCAGCCATGCAATCCTGCTGTGTCCTTCACTGAGACCAGGGCAGGGCTGTCTTCTGCCATGGTAACAAGCTCACCAAACCATACCAAAAGGCAATGGCCAGCACTGCCGGTGGATGCTGCAGCTGCAGCCTCACTGCCTCCATCCTTACAGCAGCACCACCCCAAGGTTTTTGGTCCAGCAGTGAGGGAAGGGATTGCAAGGGGAAGGCATACACCCACCCCAGCAATGGGAGGAAGCAGGTTTGCTCCAGCACCCTGACGATGGGAAGGAGCAGGTCTGCTCCATCACCAGTGCTGGTGCTTCCGGTTGCGCCTCGCGCTCCATGCCTCGGGCTGTGGGTTCATGCAACGTGGTGAGATTTGCTCTCAGACTCTGAGGCTGCACCTCAGCCTGATCTTTTAACTTGCTAATTTATTTGCAGATTAACATGACGTTTATTTCTAAATTAATTAACTATGGAGGTATTAAATAAAACTGGACTTAGCAAGTCCCCACTGAATTCAGCTAAAAAAGCCTTCCTGCCCTCTTAAGCAAGTTCCAGCTTTTACTGCCTCCTCTCATGTCTGTCAGCAATCAGCTAGTCTGAGTTACTTATGAGAATAACCAAATGCTCCACTAAACCCTAATTATAATATGTTTACTGTTTTTCTTCAACTTCTAGGTTTTCAATGATATCAAAGAACATCATTCAGTTCACACTGCAGCATTTAATTTATATAATCCCAAATTTCAGTAAGCCTCCAGTAATTATTTTCCTTTTTGTTGTTATTTTAGGGCTATTTGCCTGAGATGGTTAAATGTATTCCCTTGTACAGTGTTAAATTTTATCCTAGGAGCTAGACAATTTGTTTCCTTAGACATACACATGAGCCAGTGTGCTGTGAGGGTGAGACTGAAAGCAGAGGGAACACTGATCAAGCAGCTTAAGATTCAATATAGTACACTTATTGAATAAATGTGGGTAGCTACTGAAAGTTTTGAAATCTTACAGCTCAATAAGCTGGGCTGTGGCTTCAACCTCCTCCCCTTCGGTGCCACTGCCCTGTGAAGCCTGTTGGGCTCTGCCACGCGTATGGAGAAAGGTCTGCCAACAGAGACAGGGCGCAGGGAAGACTGGGTAGGAAATCTTAATGGGCTGCTCTTTAATGCAGTGAAGCTTTTTTTTGGTAATGAAAACAAAACATGAATTTTGAGGCCTTTGTGGAGTGCCCTGAGCTGTATTTCTTCACCAGCAAAATTACTGCTGGGGAAGAAACTTGCAGAGTGTTGAAAGACTTAACTGCCACCCCAAAAACAGAGTGATGAATAGTTTAAGGATTTATTTGGCATTTTTGGGGGCTGCTATGTTCCAAGAACCAGCTTTGCTGCAGCGTGTTGTAACGCTGCGCACAGGAAGCGCTCTGGCTTCTCCCTTCTTGACAGGGTAAAAAATACCTGCAGAAAAGTCCATCAGAAAATGTAACACTGCAAGAGCACGAAGTGTACTCAAACAGCAGCTTCAAAACGAAAGTTCTCCCGACAGGTGTGCAAAGCCAAGGAAAAGAGTACAGCGCCCGGGGGCAGCTCTGTAAGCCCCACCAGGACCTGATGTGCTCAATGGGTGGATCTTGGGCAGCCAGAATGAAATGCTGCGCGAAAAGCATGGAAACAAAATGTGTGCAGGCAAGTCAGCAAGTGCAAGGGAATGGGTATGGTTTTGCACTGTGCAAACTTGTTAGTCCTCAATCAGAAATGAGGTACCAGCCTGGCTGGCAGGCTCAGGAAGCTCCAGCGCCCTGCCATGTGATGAGAGCTAGAAGTTATGGGAAGCTTCACTTTCTAATTTTAAAACCATCTTAAAACTTCTGTCCAAGATTTAATCTCCAGACAGGAACAGACTGAGCCAAGATCAATCCTAGCAGTTGCAAGCCTAAGGATGCAAACTTGCCTTTCTATTGCCTCCACCTCCCTGGCCAGTCCTGCAACGCTCACACCATCTTCCCAGTGCATGGTCTCTTCCCAGCCATCTATCCCTCCTCCTCAGTTCCTCTGCCCTCCCAGCAGTGAGCTCTCTCTGTGCTGCTGCCCACCCCGACCCCTGCAGGATCCTTGTTCCGGGCCACTGCTGTACCATCTCCCAACAGAGCAGAGCCCTAACAGGGTTAGTGTCCAGCCTCCAGCTTAGCAAGCATCACCAGCACCTAAATCCTGTCTGGATGCTCTTCCCTACTCCTCCCAACACCCAAAACACAACCTGTTGATCCTATTTCTACAATTTCTTTGTGCTTCTGTTGTTTCTGCTAAAGGCTTTTTACATTTTCAATCATGTTTCGCCAAAACGCCAAGGGGTGAGTTTCTACCTTTGTACTGATTTTACTATAATATTAAGATCTCCTTTTATTAGATTAAAAACAAACAATGCATACAGCCAACCCACAAGGACAAGGGTGCCAGTAAATTCTTTTCTTAGTTTCTTGGGCAGGGGAGGAAGCTGCGTGTGAGCACCTACCGATGGCTGCTGCTACCCACAGCCCCCAGAGTGTTGGCAACTGACTGTCCATACGAGCTCCCTGCAGTGCCCATCAAGATGGGAACACAAGGGTGGGCCTGCAGAGCAGAGACTCTGGCCCCCAGAGCAGAGCTCACCACACACCATCTCTTTCATAAACTCATCCAACCCCATCTTAAAAGCACCCAGGGCTTTTTGCATCCCCAGTTCCCTCTGGAGCACCCTCAAGTCTTCCTGAGACCATCACTGCACACAGCCACAGGTCTGTACCTCACACACCACTGTCAGCGGGTTTAGTGGCACTTTGGGATAGGTTTGGGGTGGAGTGGGTTCCTTTCTGCTTTGGGACAGTTTAGCCATTTTCTTGGCAACTCTTACAAAGAAAGAACTTCTGTTTTCTGTTCAAAGGCTTTACAGGCTGAGAGAGCTGGGCTTGTTCAGCCTAGAGAAGAGAAGGCTCCAGGGAGACTTTACAACAGCCTTCCTATACCTAAAGGGGCTAACAAGAAACCTGCAGAGGGACTTTCTACAAGGGTGTGTAGTCACAGCACAAGGGGGAATGGCTTTAAACTGAAAAAAGGGTAGATTTAGATTAGATATTAGGAAGAAGTTACTCCCTGTGAAGGTGGTGAGACACTGGCACAGGCTGCCCAGCAAAGCTGTGGCTGCCCCATCCCTGGCAGTGTTCAAGGCCAGGCTGGATGTGGGTTGGAGCAAGCTGCTCTAGTGGAAGGTGTCCCTGCCCATGGCAGGGAGTTGAAACTGGATGAGCTTTAAGGTCCCTTCCAACCCAAACCAGTCTGGGATTCTGTGAGTAAATCTGATTCCAGAGGCTTTCAGACAAGCACCCAGTATCACAGGACCTGTGGGACAGCCAGCAGTTGGAATGTGGCAAGTACAAGCAGAGCCCTCCTCTAACGAGCCCAACCAAAGGGGAGCTACTGTGGTTCTGTCCCATCCCACCCACCCAGCCAGCACAGCAACACCGTGTAAGTAAAACACTATCACAATGTTGCATTAAAAGTATTAATTTAAGTAATTACATGATTAATATTTAACTGTTCAGTGATATTTTTTGTCATTCATAATTTAGTTGTTTACATTTATTAAAAATTGATTCTGTAGACACTCTTCCTGCCCAATGTCAAATCAGCAGGGAATGCACATTTCAGCAAACTGTCAGCAAGATGTGTCTCTCTCCTAATTTTATGAGAGGAGAGGAGAAGAAGAGAGAAGCGCACCCTCCTGCTCCACTCAGTGCAAACATGCAGCGAAGCTGGTAGAAGCTCTGCAGCAATCCCTGCCTTCTATCCGGTGGCTGTCAGTCATTCTTGGCTGTTGGGCTTTCCTGTGGAGGTGGAGGAAGAGGTGGTTGTGGGAAATGCCACAGAGAGGAGGAAGAGGATTGTTTAGAGCTGGGACACTGAGCGTGACCTGAAACTGCCCCATGGTACATGTTAGCAAAGCATCCCAGGTGCACAAGCAGAGTCATTGCTGCTGAGCACAAACAGTGCTGCTTATCTCTTAAATATTTGCTCAAGGTGTGTAGGATAGATACTGTTATCTGCTTGGAAAAGAAAAAATGCTGTGAATTGGAGCAGAGGTGCTTGAGACTGGGGCACCTTAACACTGTGCCTGGCATAACTGTGTTACAAGCCTGTACGTCCCATCACAAGGAAGTAACTTCTGGGAAAGAATGGGAAAGCAGCTAGAGCAGTTGTGCCTACCCAGTGCCTGCATGCTGTGAGTCAGCTCTTTGCTGGCACTGCTGCAGCCCAGTCACAGCAGCACAGTCTGGGGCAGGCATGGGACAGTGCTGCCAGGCCTTCACAGTACTGGTTTTCATATTCCTATTATTTTAACTGTAAAACTCATGGGGTTTGTGCACAAGTTCTCAGCAAACTCATGGAGAAAGCACCTGCAGCTGCTCTCCCCAGGGATTTATGTTAAAACACCCAATGCACTAGAAAAAAGCAGGCATGACTGGCCAGAGGAGGACAGGGATAACCCAGCTGAGCAGCAAGCAGGTGTCTTCTGCCTTCTGGCCTGACAGTACTAATGAGGGAGGGATGTTAAAATATGGTCTCTGCCAGGACACAAGCTCCCTCACACCCTGTACAGTGACAAACATGGCTAAAAGTTGCATCTGGCTGCAGTAGGTTTTCTGATCTGCCTCAATTTAAAACTTCAGCTATAATTAGCATGAAAATCCATAAACAAAGGTCTGTTGTATAGTTATACCATACCTTTACACCCTGCTACCTGACCAGTGGTTTTAAGCCCTTCTCTAATTATAGGAAACTAGCATGTAGGAGGGGCACTGTCTGCAGTTCAGGCCTGTGCACAGATGACAGGCTGCACAAACTGTGTGGGCTTCAGCATTACGGCTCTGCCACAAGCTCCCATTTTAATCCAAGGTAACATCTTGACCACCTCAGATTGCTTTAGGCATGCACTCAGACTGGAGGATGCTTCAGCTGGGGAGAATTTTGTTTTAAGCATCTTCTAAATGTTTTATTTGTACAGTGATGGGGAAAAAGCATGGGGGGAAGAGTGTCAGTCTTCAGCTGGGAGCATAAACTACTGCTCTGCAAACTATGGTAAATCCAAGCAACCATGTGTGCTTTGGGACCAGTTCATGTGCCTGAAGACACAGAGAGATGCTCCAAAGGGGTTTTCTGGCATAAACAAGCCCAGACCAGGTACTTCTCCCACCACTCCTACAAGATGAGGGTGAGCACCCGCATTTCAGCAGAGCAACCTCAGATGTCCAGCACCCTCCAGGAACTGCCTCACACTGTGCAGGCATCGCTCAGCCCTGGTCCCTTCAATCCTCATGGCACAAGTGATATATTCAAGTGTTCAGATATTCAAGTACAAAACTGACATATGAGAACTAAATGGAGACACTAAAGCTTCTAGACCCAAAGCCCCTCTTCTCAATCTGAACAAAAAATGAGTAGGGTCTGACCTCAGCAGAGATGGAGGAGGTAACACACAAGGTTTATCCATCTCCAATTCTTATAACCTCCTGTTCTTGCCTTCCAGTACTGATCCCGGTATGCCAAAGGAGATTTTTTGAGCCATATGCTCACTTTGCAGTGCTTTTGAAGGATATTGCACTCATTAACTATTAAGCACCTGAAGGAACTGCAGGATCTATTACCTAGATTTAATACTTCGTATTTTGCAGCTCAGGCTAGAATATCTATTTTTGCAACAATCAGAGCTAGTCTATATAGTATCAACATGTATTTTTACAAGTCAATAATCCATAAAGAATATTATCATTTACCACACAGAATCAGTCTTAGGAAGTTTTAGAAGGACTTTTTTTCTGTTCTTTATACTATCACTAAAAAGCAAAATTAGATATGTAATGGATTTTCTAGTTAAGACAAAGGCATAGACAAGCATGTCTTCAGTTCTCTGCTACTATCAATTGAAGGCCACTGAAGCAACAAGTAATACAATCCACTGAAGTGGAAATTACCTATTACTTTTGAAATACCACAGTGCATTCATGGTAAGGATAAGAGATCCTAAAGTTCCTTCTTTTCCACCTATTGTTAACAGCCTATCTCCACACTTAAGACACTTTGGCAGGTGACTATGATACATAAGTTTATGGAAATATGTATATATATTTAGACCTTAATACAGAACACTTATTTTTTAATTTGTAGAGACGGTATTGCCTATACACAAATCAGCAGTTAAGACAAGAAATTGGGAACACTAATGCTAGCAACAGAAGCCAGTGTCTTTTCCTGCATTAAAAAATTGTCTTGGCAGTCAAGAGCCACGCTGGTCCTGCATCCATGCAGCCAAGCACCCCATCAGGTCTTGAGGGTGGAAGAGGAGTGCTCAAACAACTACAATGAGCAGACCAGCAACTAAGAATTGGAACCCCCATGAGTTTTCCTTTCAACCCTTTCCATGCCCACCAGACTTACAAGAATATTAACATTAAGCCCTTTACCTCACTGCAATAGGGAGATTTTAGGCCCATCAGCACTGGCCACTCATCCCAAATTTATCAGCAGCATGTTTGTCTCCAGGGTCTGCCTTCCACCACCCATTTCACAGGGAGTCAACAGCTCAAGAGCAAAATGCTGCTTAGTCCTGAGTAATGGTGGCAGAGTCCAATTCTCTGTCAGGCTAATGGTTATAGTTTGCCTTATGAAAATAGCATTTGTCTATTTCAGTGTGTTATTTTAACAGCTATAAAAAGACTTCATTGAAGAAACAGTTCCTTTTATGTTAATTGCTGTATTACGAATCCTTTTCGCTGCATTTGGCCTGTAACCACACTTATAGGCAGAGTACATAGACACAGACAGAACAGCACTTATCACTACACACACTAGCATCCCACCACATTTATTTAAGTCATCAGTCAGAAAATGCCTTGCTGTGCTTAACAGGAAAAAAAAGTAACTTTCAGATACAGTTACAATTTGCACCTCTCCATTAAAAGTTCCCTATGTGCTTGTTTATCCTTTGTAACAGGGACAGTGACAAACATCCCCCCATCAGTTTTTGATGCTTAACCATACTGTTTGCATTCATTTGGTCTGGCTGAGCTGTTTTGGAACAACCATCACCAGAACAGAGGCTTTGACCATGGAAGGTGTGCAGATGTAAGGCAGCCCAAAAGGAAGCAGAGAGGCTGCAGTTACTGTAGTTCAAGACAGGCCAGTTCTGCCACCCCTGTTCCTACCAAGCAGTAACTGCTTGGGGAGAGTAAGAAGGTCAGAGTCTGGCTGACTCGCATATTCTTAATAAAAGTAATCAAATAATATTACAATGTAATACAAATCCCCAAAATACAGAACTTGTTAACACTAGAAGCTAATTACTATTCTTCCAGTGAAATACTCCTAAATCCAGGTAACTGCACAGAAGCTCACACGTTCCTGGTAATACTTAGCTCTTTGGGAATCCCTCTCTATTTTAAATCATGGACTTACACTTAAAGAAGCACATGTTAGATGGATTTCTAGTACCGTAATTTTTTCTGGTATAAAGTTCAGGTTACTTTTACTCTCATGTCTTTTACTTCATTCTAATTGACCTTTTGTCTAAATAGCTGGTGAAGATTAAAAATAGTAATACAAATTCGTACTGCAAAAGTATTCTGATTTTATTATGCCATTGTGTTGCTGTTCTGACTTGAGCTCTGCAAGGATTCTTAGCCTTTCATGTTTTCTCAACAGAGAATTTAAACTAAATTTTGGCTATGAAAATCAATGCAAGAACAAAAATTCTTTAATCTAAACAAACTTCTAAACTAGCATCTTAGTTTACTGAAGTGTTCCCTAGTTTCCCAAAAGTCCCAATCCTGCAAGAACTGCATTTCACTTCAAAATCTGTGGGAGCAGTGAGCACTCAAAAGAATGAAATTGTTAATACATGAGAAGATGCACAAGTCAAACAAAACATGCCTGCCTATACAAGCCTTTTCTTGCTATTCCTTTAACCATCCCTTCCCCCTAAATCATGGTACTTTGAGGGCCCTGGTGAGGACAGAGCTGCATCAAATGCCAGCTTTCTTACTGCTCACCTACTTGCTGTAACATCAAGTGCAAGCTAACAGTATTTTTACTAAGATTTGCAAATCTGACTAGATCTGGACATTACTTACATTACCATCACCCTTGTACAACTGGGAAGTTGAAAAATATATAGATACTAGTTGTATTTTAAGATAAATGGGCTAAATCCTTGCTCATTGAAAGAGCAAAGAGCAAAACTCCCACTGGGACTGGTTGAAGGCAGGGAAAATTTCAAATGTAACTCACTGATTTACCTTTCAGGGTGCGGGTCTGGCCCTCTGCATCCTTTGCATGTGTGGGTGCTGTGAAACCAGCATGTTCCAATACACAGCAGGAGAAAGATGGATAAATACTGAAGGGCTGCACAATCTTTCATAAAGTGTAAATAGTGACAGTTAACACATTCACTTTGGAACCCGCTGCTCCCGTAAACAGCTAGAATATTTACTCTGCTTGAGCCGCCTCCCTTCACTTCTGATCCCAGACATGCAAAAGCTGAGCAGCTTTTTCCTACAGTTCTTTCATTTTTCTACAGTTCTTTTTATTTCCACATCCACAACACAGACTGTCCAGGACTCTGCAGCACTGCACCATCTCGGATGAGCACCCTCAGTGCCCGCACTGACCTCTGCTGCAGTGGGACATCTTCATACTGAGAACAGGAATGATACCAGCCTCTCTTGAGTATGATAAATGAATAATGCTCCTGTTTATTCTTATATTTGATTAAGTTGTACCCAACATACTTTTCCTGGCTGGTCATTTAAAGAAACTGAACACACCAAGAATGATTTGTTAAAGAGCTATTTTGAAGGGAAAACAACCACCAAAGCCCATATACCCACACGAAGTAGGAAGACTAGTGTAAGAGTTTTTGCTGGTGAGCCTGAACTGCTGGCAGATGCAAGGCAGAAGCAAAGAGGAATTTTCAATAGTTTTCTGTTCCTGTAGCTGGAGAGCAGGGACAGAGAGGAAGAGACCCACTGACATGTCCACTGGGAAGAGCCTGGCTCCATGGCCAAATTCCAGCAAAAAGAGGGAGCCCGTGTCTACTGACTATGGAGAGGGAACCCAGACCTGGGAAGGAGACAGTAATACACCTGCTGCACAGAGGACACACACAGAATTAACTTTGGTAAAAACTTTAAAATAGTAGGAAAATATTAACTTTTGGATTGATGAGATACTGAAAGCTGAACCTGGCTCTTTTTATGTGACTGCAAGAGATTCATTCTTAAATACAATATTATGGTCATGAGTTTGATTCTGGTCCCAGTGAAGTCAAGGCCAAAACATCCTCTGATTTAATTGAAAGCAGAAGCAGGCCCCTACTTTAACACTCATGCCTGAGAACAGAATACAACTGCATGTGAACAGAAGCAGAAATATGTTTGGAACTGGTTACAAATACATGAGTGATTCCCCTCTGCCCCCCCTGCAAGATTAAAAAGCCGTCGTTGAATTCTTCAGTCAACAGCTGTATTATGTACTACTGGTCCAAATTCAGCCCTCTTTTCTTTCCAGACAATCCCAGCACAAGCAGAGGACCCTGTTTCTCTGTTGTCATATACCAGCTCTTACGGAGTTCCACTAGCCAAATTTGTCCTAATTCTAAGTTTTACAAAGGCATACCATGTGCCCCAAATGCCAAAGCTGCAGCCTTTGGTATAAACTGTCCTGGTACAACTTGTTGGCATAACATAGTACGACACCAAAGAGGTTAAAAAGAGTCCCAAGTGCCTGGTTTTCACTGTCTGCTTTCTCAAGACAGATTTGCTGCTGCAAAAGTGTCTACCAGATCGAAACGGATTACCTGCAGCACTGGCATCATCTGCACTCCATTAGGAGAGCGGCATAACAGGAGCCTGCCTTTGGACTGGGATTCCTTCAGCGTTTCAGCTTTACGGTACAAATATCAGTTTCCAATGCTTGCCAACTGATCCCTAGAGTCTGACGAAGAGTAACGATGCAAATGCCGCATAATAGCTTCCCAGCATCCAAGTGCAGGACTCCTTTCAGATTTTGCTTTATGTGGTCCTCAGCAGACAAAAAAGCAGCAATTTTAGGCTTTGAATACATATCATACTAGAGTAGAGTGAAATCAAGACAGTACAGGTGAACACCGCAATACCTCTGCTCAGCCTCTGTCCTGGTACCTAGCTCTGACAGGCAGGCAGTCATCACAGTGACTGCAGCAATAAGGAATGCAACCGCACACACACGTGAAGCTAACTGCCATCCTGCCTGGAGTTTCAGGTGAGAGTAAATCAGTTAGAAAAAAAGACCAAATCCCTCTAAAATGTTTGCAGACTGTCATTTCTTTTTTAATCATCAAAAGATCGAATTATATGCTAATCACAGAAGATGAGGTGAAGGAGTAGGCAGGCTAGCCGATAGAGCATGAAGAGGAGTTTATAATTCTGGAGTTTAATTCCAGCTCTGCAGCTTCTCCCAGCTATCAAATTGGTTTAGGAGAACCACCAGCCTCATGTAACTCTGTATCAATGGAGTTATACCAGGGATGAGAGTGACTGACAATACTTACTGTTTCAGTCACCAGATTATGTATTTAATGTCAGTACAGCACAAGGGAACAAGCTGATGTGCTGGAAGCACTAGGGATACTGATCAATTTATTATTCCATGTACCAGAAAAACTTGGCAAAGTTCTTGTGGCTAGCAGCACCACGGAGCATGACCTGCTTAAGCTATAGCCTGGCATCCTCCACACAATCCTGTTACTCTGCTTGAGAGATCTAGCATCCCTCATGCTTTCACACAAGAATCCTGTGTATGCACACCTGCATGTTTCTTCCATTTAAATATGCACCTTGCTCTTAAAGATTTTATTAGCCCAGGAATAGTTTAACTCTGATTCAGCTGAACCCAGGACAGTTAATACAGGTACAAATTTGGAGTAGCTCCTTCAAAACCAGCAGTCATCTCTTTCAGAAGGCCATCTGACCAGGAAGGACATGTGCTGGACCCGTAAGTGCATGATGCTTTGTCTTCATTTGCCTGTTAGTTTTGAGACTCAGTGTTGTGGATACCTAGCAGAAGCGTTTTACTACAACGTTCAGCTTCTCCTAACTCCTCTCCACACATCACACCAGTATACACCCCTGGTATAACTCCACAGAGGTCAACAGGGTTACACTAGGGATTATTTTGGCCAGGTTTAATTATTAGGCCAGTTTTCTAAAAGAATAGGACTTATTTTGTTTTCATTTAATCTTACAGTAAAATTCCCATAGGACTTATTTTGTTTTCATTTAATCTTACAGTAAAATTCCCATTGACTTCACTGGAAGAGAGGTTTGACAAAACGTATCAATATCCAAATCACCTCTATTTATTTCAGTGAAAGTAGGCAAGAAATTAATACGGTCCAATGTATTTTTAAATGTTAGGTTTCATAAATGATCACAAGCATGTAGGTCACAATATATACACAGAACGACACCTACAACAGCCACCAGTGGGATCATTAAAATAATTAAGTTAGGCCTAGAGACAAATTCATTTCATAACATCCTCCCTACAAAACAGATACCCCCTTACTTCATAATCTAGGGAGTCCATTTTATAAACTTCTTAAGTAGTTCATGAAGTATCCCCCTAAGCAGACTTGGTCTACTTGCTTTTGCAAGGGTCTTTATAAATCAGAAGACAAATACCAGTGTATTCAAAGACCAAATATGAAGACATAACCTCATTTGTACCTCATCTGCTCCACTGGTCTGGTGGCTACCTGTGACCTCAGGACACGATTTCCAGTACAAAGTTACCAAATCCACATCTTTACATAACTCTTCTCCCTATGATGAGTGAGCTAGTCACACAGAGCATGAAGAAGCCATCAAGAAAAGAGATTCCCCTTTGCTTTAAGTGTAAAGCTGCTACAACTGTGAACCTGAACATAGGTGCAGTAGTTTACATTGGCAGGAAACAGCCTCCACTAACAGCACATAAAAGGAGGAGACATGTTGCTTCCACACATTCCATGGGAGTGGTTTCTCAAAGTATGCTGCTAATGCTTTTCATATTAACATTGCGAAGATGACTGCTAAAAAATATTTAAATTGTGCTGCTGGCACCAAAGTGCCCTGTCAGGTGAGTGGTAAGTAAAAGTTACAGGAAAGAAATGACAGAGTACTTGACCAACTAACCTCAGAGTCTCCTAGAGTGGTAAACAAAAAAAAAAGACCCACAAAAAATTGAATTTTTGGTCTCTCCATCAGCATTTCTGTGTGAGTTTTAATAAACCAGACTAGTTTACAACCTGTTGTAAGCAGGAAGGGTGGAAATTGCTAATGTGCTTAGTGTAAATCAGCTAGAGTTGTGTTACCACTGTAGAAGAAGAAACGGAAGAGAAGAAAATGAGACAAGGTCAGCTAGGTTTTGCACCAATGGTACTGGAGACACTGTTAAATGTTTATCTTCTGGACTCCTCTCAGAGGCTGTAAGTGACATTCCTCCTGACCACTGCCAGGCTGCATGGAGATACCTGTTCTTCCCTTCCACTATCTGGGCTAAGCAAGCTAGTATCTGAATAAAGAATGTGCAGTTTTCTCAGATTCAGGCTTTTTGAAAAGCCTGTGCCAGGCATAGCACTATAGCCATAATTTTAATCAGACAAGTGTTGATTTGCTACCCTCTCCACTCTGTGACTATCTTGGTCTGCCCCTTCCTAGATGCCGTATACCCATTTATGTCTAGAACTCCACACAACCCAGGCTGTAAATGCATATGGAGAAACAGTAATTTCCCAAAATGTGTTCATGAGAGACTATCTAGGCAGTATTTTCTTCTACATTTCATCAAATATTCCAAGTGGACACACAAGTAAGTCAGACATCAACAGGGCCCAATGTCATCACCCAATTACAGATTTGTACTCCTGAAAGGTAAATTGCTTTCCTCTCCAGAGCCTGCATGCATTCCCTGGGCAGTGCTGTGCTGCGCAAGGCAGTGGTGAAGAAGTCCAGGAAGTAGTAAACACCTTTATCACAGCAGACAGCTTAGCTCTCATGTGGCTCCCTACATGCCAGCTAGTAGGAGATCCCGGAGAGGTGGACACAGGCACATGTGAAGAATTAGTTTCCATATAAACTCCTTCCTCCCGTCTCCCCAAGTCACTTCAGTGACTTAGGGTTACAGGGACTAGTCTCCTTTACCACCAAAGCCAACATTGCAGCTGTGGAACAACAGCCCTGGGTAACATGTGGAAATCTGCTATTATGCTGAGCTTCATGGGCTCTGTCAGACCCTAAATCCAGGACTTTTTCTCATTAGCGAAAGCTAGAAACAGGGTATCTAAAATCGGCATTCCCAACTGTAATTACATCCCTGTTACAGATTGTTTTTATTTTCCATAGATGCCAAGCCACGTGCCCCTTCTCTGGCACAGGTCATGCCCTCATACTCACAGATCTAGGACCGGTGTGACTCCTGCCATAGTGGCTCTGGCCAGCCTGCAAGAGGAAAGAGTTTCTCACCTCCACCCACTGTGCTCTGCCCCAGGGGAGCTGTGCTGGATGTATCCTAATAGCGATGTTCATCTGCCCAAAGGAACGAACACTTTCCCCAAAGCTTATCAAAGTGCTGCATGGACTTGTGCAACCTCAGCCACACAGCACCTATACCATAGTGGCTTTGCAGATGGGGAAAGACTCGTTCAGCAGCCTGGCAATCTGGCAATACAATTTCCTTCGTTTGTGCCAGCTCCATCTCTGGTAAGTGCAACATCCACAGGCAGGCTGGGGGGAGACAGAGGATGGGAAGGGGAAACACCCTTTTTAAGAGTTTTTTCCTTAAGGGTCAAAATTCCCTTGGAAACCGAAGAGAGATTTGCCCAGTCAATAACCAAGTAAGAAAAACTCAAAAGATTTATCTCTAAATTGCAGGTGCGTGAAATGAAACTGAAAATTATTTTAATCTCCGTGAAAATTCTTATGTTAATTCAAAAAAGGCACTGCACAGAACCAAAACCTCTGGTTTTCAGCTCCTTTACTGGTTCTCATCTGTAGCATACACCTGATTGCCTTAAACAACGGCAGAGCCCCAGGGAGCCCTGGCAGGCTCACCCCTCTCTGCAGAGCTGCTACGCTGGTGCGTGGCGTCCTTACGTGTGGGCAGTGATTGTGCACTATGTCCATGACCTGCACCTCTGAGCGTTTGTAACATGCAGGGAAACACACTGCTGACTCTTCAAGTGTTTTGCTTTAAAGTCTGTGTATGGTTTAAGTTCACAATACCTATTAAAATTAGTGAGCTTTAACACTGCAGCTCACACGCAGGCACATTTTGTAGCCCTTTGGCTGAATGTAGGCTGCTGGCTCCTACTCAGAAACTCTGCTTTTTAGGTAATACACAACAGTTCAGAACCTGGTGTCACCCCACAAGCAGGGTGGTCAACAGCTGATCTCAGTGGGAAGCACAGTACCTTAGGAATGGTGAAAAGTGCCATAGCAGCACACTTGCATACATCCTACACTGTACTTAAACCAGAGTCATTTAGTAGGTGTGCATGGATGAGAGAGGGACTCAGGAGGAACAAGACACTATACGGATGCTGTGAAGGTGAGCAGTGTGGAATGGCAGTAGCATGGAGAGGTTTGGGAGACACCTTATTCAAGATGAACTCTATTAATCTGCAGTGGTGCAGGACTGCTGTGGCACTGGGCTGGCAGGAGGCTGAGCTGGCCTGACAGCTGACACGGGTTCTGCCCTAGACCAGGATCCTGCATTTGAACACACCATGCTTTCACAGGCACCAGCAATCTCTGGTTATGAAGAAATCTGGTCTCTGCTTAATCCATCTGAGTCCCAGTGTTTTCAGGACTGACTGACACTCTAAACTGCCAGCATGGGGCAAGTGACAGAATTTGCTAACTGGACATTGGGTTTGGGCAATAACATCAATAATACACATATTTAATGGGAAATTAACAAATACAACTGCTACAGTGAGTGACACTGGATTGATCCTACATGAGCAAGAAATACGAGATGTTCTCAGGTATGCCAAGTCTGAAGAATTATATAACCTAAACATATATAAATTAAGAATTTCCCTGTTCTCTCCCACGAAGCGCAGAGCAGGAGCTGGTACAGAGCCCTAGTGTAAAAGATGATGTGGTAAATCTGTCTTGTAGATCTTAATAGCAAATGTGTTTGAGCTGTACCACTGTATCTGGCTATACTGGGTCAGAAATCGTTCTGTCAGGCACAACAGAGGGGTCCTAAAAATTGAAGAAGAGCATTCCCCTGACCTCAGTCCAGCCCAGTGTGGCTGCAGAACAGGGGAAAAGCAGATCTCAGGTGTCAATGCTGAGCTACAGCAACCAGAAAGATGGAGGAACTGAAGGTAAAAGCAGGAGAATTAAACCTCGCAGATTCCTACAGAGCATCTGGAATCACAAGGTCATCCTTGGCAGGAGAGCTTATCCGAGAGTGGGTCTATACAGGAACGACAGTTTGACAAGAAACACTCAAGAGGAGAAGATGTGCTTTAGGAGACTCCTTTTGACCAAAGAAGTCCATGGGTTCAGAGGCAGGGGTACGCCTGGAAAACTCTACTATGTCTTATTCCTGCTTGCTTTTGTCATAACTAATGCCATAAAAACTATGAGTTTTATAAATACATTTTGAACAAAAGAACATACTTATCTTTAATAGAGGGTTATGCAACAAATACTAATTCACCAAGAATGTAAGGTAAATACATTCACCTTTTATACCAGAAAAACTGACAAAGAGCTCACAGCAATTCTCTGAGTTAAAAACACTATTAAGGGCTGCAAAAAGGACAGGCTTCTAATGAAAAATCTTGTTCTGCTTTCTAATAGGAATTCAAAGTGATATCGAAATTTCCAGTGAAATTGAGAAGCTGGGGCTTGCTGTGTTAGACTGCAAGTCTGCCATCGAGTTCAGTAAGACTGAAGGATCTAGTAATGTCTTTGGGTATTCTTGACTGCATGTTAGGAGCTTGGCTTTTGGTGTGGGTTGGTTTTTTAAATGTAATAATTGTCTCACTCCCTTGGATAAATACACTTTGCAACTTGCTTCATAGATGTGCTAGAGGTTTTGCAGCCTTTACAATCTGTCATATAAATCCACATTCAAGTGTCAATGTGTGAAGGGGATACTTTAGAGGTCCTCTGGGTGAAAACATGAATGGAATTTCTAGAGAAAATGCTCTCAAGGATGAAAAATTTGTCTACTTATCCAGTTACTCCAGAAATAAGATGCTGATGGTAAGAGTCACTAGACTAAATTCAACAGTGGATTTTTCTTTGTACCTGTAACTCAAAACTACCAGAATTAGGAGTTTTGGTGGAAAAACTTGCTATACCAGTAAACTATTGAAACCAAGCCTCAGATTCTCTTAAGACAACATCAGCTCCCATGTGCCTCCAAAGCTTGTTAACTTTAATGGCTATTTTGGGTATGCACAAAAAACAGCTTCAAGTAGCTAAAGAGGGATTAATATTGTTTCTTAAGTAATTTCTGTGACCACCATCATTATGCTGTTGTTGATCATAATTTCTTCTATGCTTTTCATTTTTCTTGCCTTTCACCCTCTTTCTTGTGTTTCATTCAAAAAGCCAACTGATGAGACGTGTAAGAGCAGTGCATAAGATGAGCATAAGTGGTTTAGAAACCATCTTTGGTGCTGGCTGTCTAACCCTCTTCTTTGTCACACCAGTTGGGCACTGCTCAAGTTTCCCCCTTCTTAGGTGTATTTATGTAGCCTATAAAAAATTACTAGAAAGAGGGCCTCTGCCCCTCTTAATGCCTCATCTGGCACCCTTCACTTATGCAAATCTAATTAATGGACAAAAGCTTTTCTCTCAGCAGCTGCACTAATACAAACAACACCAAAGGCTGTCAAAGTTGCTCTGAAACAACTCTGGAATCACTGAAATGCAAGAACTTGCCTCTGACTTCATATCACCAGCCATTCACTCACTCACGTACGACTTCCAGAATCAGGTCCTTTCTCCAAATTAGAGCCAACCACCTAACTTGGGAACAGCCAGGCAGAGCCAGCTGAGTGGGCTAAGCACAGTCAATCCTAACAAATTACAGTAAGAAATCTACCACGCTGACTGCCGTCAGCTGTAATTTATATCATACCAGAGGGGTGACTGGAGAGCAGGCATAGGCAGGAACTGGTCATACCTATACTTGCTCCCGCTGGGTCTGATCTGGCAAGCTGTTGGGAGCTCTTCTGTCTCTTCAAAGTCAAAGCAAACTGAGTTTATTCAGGACTTCACATGACTGGACCTCCTCAAAATACTATGGAGTATAAACATGATTTGACGATTTATTTTCTTCTGTTTTCCATTAGCATGTGATGTCTCTGTGTATGCACACCCTAACTGTATTTATACACATGCTCACAATCTGTATGTGTCCTTTAACATTCATGTACAGTACATGCTACAAGGTAAAAGCCTACTTAGGATTTTGGAGCACTGATAAATAGACATTGTAACAGAAATAAACAGGAAGCGTTATTTCCACAGCATCCAGTTTTAGTGGGTACAAACTACATGTGACTGGGGCTACGATTTAGCAAAGCACTTCAGAGTATCAGCTTACATCTTTTGCTGAAATACAATGTACGAATATAATTTCTTAGATTTGGAGTTTTAAACTCACCCTTAAACCGAGAGTTTAATACGCTAACCAAAGTAACCCAGGAAGCTCTGCGTGGGATGAGTATGGTCACACCTCTGTCTGTGGCCATGCATGTTATCACTGACCACAAGCTAACAGTACTCGGCCATTAATTAGAATCATAGAATACTTAGGATTGGAAAGGACGTTAAGATCATCAAGTTCCAAGCCCCCTGCCATGGGCAGGGACACCTCACGCTAAACCGTATCACCCAAGGCCTCATCCAACCTGGTCTTGAACACTGCCAGGGATGGAGCATTCACAACCTCCCTGGTCAACCTATTCCAGTGCCTCAGCACCCTAACAGGAAAGAATTTCCTCCTTATATCCAATCTAAACTTCCCCTGTTTAAGTTTTAACCCAGATGTCTTGCTCAGAAGAGCTATTGCTTTCCTCCTGCACCTGCGACAGACCTGGGATTCCTCTCCCAGCAAGACCTGTGAAGATAAGTCTGTGCCTTATGGAAGATACACACCATGGCAGCAAAGCACCATCAGGAGCTTCAACCATCCCCACTGAAATCAATGCAAGTACTCTGCCTGAAACAGGAATGAGAGCAGGCCAGACTTAATGGGGGGTAACCAACCAAGTCTACTATGCAGCACTGCAGAGAAACAGATTTCACATAAATAAATTAAGGGGGGAGGGGGAGGAAACAGATTAAGGTGCACCCTTCGTAATAACTTCATAATGTATCTAGCAATATTCCTACTTGGGATGCTGGATAAAATTGTCATCTGAAGATTTCATCCTGTAAGCTTTTACTCCAGAAAAAAACAGCTTTTGAGCAGCTGAAAAAGCATTCAACCCTCATTAGATAACACAGCAATGGAAACAAAAGACAGTAAACAGCAAAATATCAGGCAGCACACTAGCTCTGGTCACGATTTTGTACTTTCAGTTTTAACATAGTACAAAATCTTAAGAAATACTCTTGTTACTACAAACGGGAGGTTTTAGATCAATACCCTATACTATTTAAATAAAATCTGTGAATTTATATATATTTTCCCAAAGCTTCCATAACTGAAGTTTTCATTAAGTCTGATATAGGGCATATTTTAAAAATGCTGTCAGCAGTGATATTTTAAAATGTGGAAACAGATGTGCTACTTTATTACAACTACTGAATCTTCCCTGTATTTTTTTATATTATGAAGTATTTGTCTGCTTCTCTGCTATAAATCTCTCCCCACTGAACAGATTTCTTCTCTATGATTAAAGCAGTACTACACAGGCATCACTAAACAGGCATTGTCCAGAAAAATCATATTGTTTGGCCTGATCATAAAATATAGGTATTTCAGTAATTGTTTCTTTTCCATGCAGAATTTCAGCAACTCCCATTCCTTAGAATGAAATCACAGCCATATGCTTTATGACATCAGAGGCATTTCAAGGTGTGTCCATAAATGTCATTTATTGCTTGGGAACCTGCCAAATCTGCAAAAATACCTCATTCTTTTAAAGGAAAAATCTTCAAATGAAACTAGAGCTTCACACTGGCTGTCATAGAAAACAAAACAAAACAAAACAAAACAAAAAGACAAAAAAAACAACCCAAACCTGTCCTTTATGAAAAGGCCATGCAGGTAGCAAAACCTCTGGCGATGAAACCTGCTGACCTGGGCTCTGGTTTGGAGTCAAGAGTGCCTCCTTTAACCAGTCTGCTGGGCACCCTGACACTGCACATCCACACCTTCTCTTGGTTACATACGAGGCACTTGCCTTTCTGAAGAACAAGCAGTCTGAATGATGAAGAGCTCAACTAGTTTAGTGATCATAACTGTAAATCAAAATCAGGTAGGTCTTAATACACTGCTCCAATGACTGTGCTTTAGCCATTAACACAGCAGTTTCTTCCACACTATCAGCACAGAGCTGATACTGTCCAGGATCCCCCACCCTTCACATACCCAGTGGGACTGGGAGCACACACAAACATACTTTCATGCCGCACCTATTCGTAATTGGGCATATATGGAGTGTAATCTATGATAATGTTGGCCAGATCTAAATAAATCTTGCCAGATATGTCACCAACCTGTCCAGCACAAATCAACTACCTTTAAGCACGCAAAGATTCAATCCTGTCTGCAGCTAAGAGCAGACAGAGTGGGTCAGCTGTGTGGCCACTACGCACAGGAAATGACCACTGACAGTGAGCCATACAGCTACCACTGGCGTTAGGATTTTGGCTAGCCAACAGAAGCATTCCTGAGTCCCAGTATAACAAAGCTATACAGTTTTCTTAAGGAAGGAGAAAAGGATTTCCCCCCTCTAAAATATGAAAGAAAGATGTTTCCTGGTACAGTTGGAAATAATCTAGAGCAGCACACCAACAGGTGTTTCAAACACAACGGCAGAGTGCAGAAGACATTAAGAGAGAGAATGAATAGACTCTCTAAATAATACATAAATTTTACAGGCTTTTTTTTCTGTAGAAGCCCAGTGAAGTTACTGTATAAATCAGAAACTAAATTATTTATAAGTGGTGAATAAATCGTATTTCTCATTGAAATATTCCTCACAGGTACATGCCTCTCTCCATGCAATGAACAGAAATGGGCAACGAGTCTGAAAACACCAAGGTCTTACCTGGAATCTGGGTACTTCGTCAAGGTAGCCAGGCTGCTGGTGTACATGTGTCCTCCTACATCGATATGCACAGGAGCATTTGACTTGGTGAGTTGCGCTGGGAGAGGAATTCCTTGCGCAGCCAGAGGAGAAACCGGGGACCGTGTTAGAGACAGACGGGACATGCTTCTTCCCTCCTGCAAAAGGAAAGAAAAAAAGAACAGTTTCTCTTAAATCTACCAGTGTGTTACCTTTCTTTCCAGTGTGATCACAGATCTAATCAGATCATTTTTGCATCTGCCTGATCACATATTCAGTTAACAAATTATTGCCACCACTGTAATTAAGTGTATTTGCATCATTTTCTTCAAAGTACCAGAGGGGAAGAGAAAGATGCTTATTAGCAATAAGAAATCAAGAAAAAAAATTTTCAAGGTGTCAGCCTCAAGGGGCATAAAACAAACTGCAAAATTCTAATTAAAGGTCGCGGGCTTATGTGTTAGATGTGAAATATCCCCTGACATACGAATAACCAATTTGTGAATCGGGATTCAGGCGTTTTTGCAAGTTTGTCTCAGTAACAAGACACCTCTAAATTAGTGACTTCCTCAGTACCTAAGGCATTTAGTTTATACATGTAGTAAATTTCACATCAAACTAAGATCAATTTTCTGGTTTACTTTCAATAATGGTGAAATAAATGTATGATTTTCAGTTAAGCCTTAATATCAGACATAAAGAACTAATAAGCTTTCAAACCGAAAGCAATTAATACCTGGAAGCAGTGAAAACAGGAAGGTAAGTAAACTGACACATGCTTTCATGGCAAGACACGTGAAAAAGTACTGTACAATCTGGCATGTGAAATTACAAATTCAACAATCCACCTAACGCTTACTACCCTGAAAATACTTGAAAATTGGTGAAATTTCTGAATTGAGTCCAAAAATCCTCAGCTGATGTACAAGGCAAAAAAAACACCACAAAATACTGAAATGTCTTAAAAATGAACAGGACAACCATTGCAAAAGAAAATTCCTCAATTCTCTTCTGGAAGAAAAACACAGCTTATTCGGCATGAAACGTGTGTCTCAAAGCTGATTTCAGTTAAATCAGTACAAACAGCATACGTGTCAAACAGAAAAAAACCCTTTTATAAAAGTTTAAGAAAATATCCATCCATTCTCCCCCTTATGGGTAAAGCAACATACGCAAAACATTACAGTTGAAGACATTTCTGAATATAATCTAATTTTCTTGGTATTTTGTTCTGCAAGCATGCTACCAAGCACTCAGGCTCTTCCTTGTATCTGACAAGCACTTTACATGCAGCATGGCAAAGTGAATTCCCATTTCTCCCGCATTACTTTGACAGTCTTTCTTAGAAATCTAAAGCTGGTCTTGCCTTTCTCTTAGCAGTATTTTGCACAAGATGCCTGCCTAACCCACTTGATGAACATGCAATCAGCAAAAATTCTTTGTAAAACAAAACAAAACATCTAAGCTGTATAGAAAGGGAATGAGAAACGTTAATACATCTGGACAGCTTCACAAAGTCACTGCACCATCTCCATTTACTGTATTCCATCTTGGTTAGCTCCTAAGAATTTCCTGAATCTACAGCACAGAAATACATCACCCCATTATGAATCCACATCCTTTCCTCTTCAGAGGCTGGACGGACATCTGCACTGAACACGAAGCAAATACCAACTCTGTCTTTAGGACTTCTGTGTCAGCCGATGCAAAGTTGGGCATTAACATTTTTACTACAGCACCACCTTCAAGGAAAGTGATTGAATCCTTTCATGGCTGAAGATGTTGCTTTCTTGTTTCCCACAAGAGCCTGTTGTGGGCAATCTTCAATATGTCATAGAGCATAAATAACAGAACTAACTTTTAAGAACAACTTGGTGTGTAAGTACCTGCAGTATTTTAGCAATGTGTTTACTAATCTGTGGGTGCCTCATCTGTCTGCCAACACAGACAAAGGTTTTTGGTTGGTTTTTTTTTTTTTCCTTACCAAAGAGCACTGCAAACTCATGTTCACTCTCTACTCCTTCACTTAAATGAAAGGGTCAGAAGATCCAGGCTAAATGTCAACCCTGTCTTTCTTCAGACCCTAACCATTATCACTAATGATAAAGGTGCATGGTACAGAGCTGCCTTAGAAATATATCTCATGCAGTTTCACAAAACAAGTGCCTAATTAGGGCTTATATGCACCCCTTGTTACAATTTCCAAACGAAATCAAAGGACTTCCAGTCTTCTGTAAAACATGTCTTACATTTAACCATTTGTCTTGAAACACAGACTTCAATTTTAAAATATGCACAGATAGCTAAAGATCAAGTGATCTGAATCTATTTGTGCATATTTAAACACCGCTGCTATCTTAGGATTGTGTTTAATGTTAGTGTACCAGTAAATTCCTTGATCTGTAGAGAGTCTGAGATTCTCAGTGAGGCCATACTCACACAGTAGATATTTAATTTATACTATTCACTGGAGGGACCTTTTGAACAATCCTCTGCTTTTGGCATCTCTCAGCTAGAGCATGTGTTGAAAAAACACTTAATTATAGAAAATCACTGGAAAGCTAAAATAGTTCTCGAACTTTTATGGCTTTTCGTACTTACTGAAGGTGCCACTGGCTTTCTGGGGGAGAGGAGGAGAAGGGGAATTAAAGTAAAGGCTTTTCCCCTGGTTGGAGAGGATTCATATTAAAAAAATGAATCCTATGTTTTTATTAAAGTTGTGGAATTCAATCATTTTCGTATGAGCAAATTATCAGGGGCATAACTGCTAAGCATCACAAGAAGGGCTCTGAAAACACTCTTATTGCTCAAAAAAAAAATTAAATCCCTATTTCTCAAGGTATCGTAACCCTATTTCTAATGACTCCTTTCTCTTCTTAATGCGAAATGCAGCTAAAATTCATCACACTGAGTAATGTACTTACTTTATGCACAAAGCAAAATCCTAAATGTATTTATCCAGCAAAAGTCTTTATGCACGTATTCTCTAATACTGATGTGAAAATTAAAACCTTAAGGGTAAATATCACAGAAACACTAACAAACTTCATTTATTAAACCATGTAAAATAATCCTTGCTCCTAAGTCGCCTACAACAGCATACAGCATCCCAACTGGTGGCATAGGCAATAACCCTGCTCTAATAAGTAACACAGAAACCTGCTGAAGGCAAAATCAATAGAGCCTGATTCCCAAATTATGTGAATATTTAGTTTTTCCAACATTACACACCAAGATCTTTCAGAGCCAGCTTATCTTTTTCTGCCTTTCTAAGCTAACTGCATAAGTACTGCTTGTAAAAACTATTTGCCCATGCAAAGTGAAATAATCACAATGCCATGCTCATTTACACACAAAATGATTTTGTGTCCCATTGTGCTCACAGTTGTTCAGCTCTCTAGGGGTGATTAAACTAGCTATGCTGCTACAGCTTGAGATGATTTCACTGAATCGTTTCTCCATGAAGTTGCTTCTTTGCTAAGCTGTTATTTTAACCATAAAAGGTAAACAGAAGGCAGTTGTAAGAGCTCCATTCAGCTCCGTGCCCAGGGCTATAACCCTAGGGCAGAGAATGCTGAAAGACTGCAGAATTTTCCAGGGTGTTGCCTTTCTTGCTCTAAAGCCTTTAGGAATACTGTTCATTTAATACACACTCTAGATGATACATTTCAGATCCTACTAAAAGAAAGACTTCAAAAGTGTAAGAACTTTTGGGCGGATGAAGCTTTCCCACCTCTGCACATAGCTCGGGGCCATGGTAACCAATACTGCTGTTGGATGTTGGGAAAATACAGCAGGAATAAACCGTGCAGAGCAGACATAGAGGGACAAGGGAGGTGAAAGGTTGCAGGGTAGAAACCGGCAGCAGGCTGGAAGGGGCAAAGAGAAAAAAGGGAGAAGAATGAAAAAGGAGGCGGCTCGGAAGGAGGGACAAAGTTAAATCAAGAAGCAGGCACTTAAAAGACTACAGATGGGAAGCAAGACTAATTAAGGATGTAAAAGCGCTTTGTTTCTAAAGTTTATTGTTGCCAGGATAAAAAATTAATTGAAACTAATGCTGTTATTCACTCGCGCAGTTTAATTCCTTCATGCACATTTAGGACGTTAGCTGAGAACGGCAGGTTTAAGGACCTGCCATGAGGCAGCCCTTTCCCCCGGGGGGCCAGGGCCCGGTCCAGCTTCTGCAGAGCCCCGGCTCACGCTCCCCGGGACTGCTCCCAGGCCGAAGTCAGGAAAGAGGAAGGGGAGGGAGCTGTCCTCCCCCTCTGCCCCTCGAGACCTCCATTCCCATGCCAACAGGCCCTGAAGAGCTCCGGGGTAGCCTCCCCACGCAGCCCAGCACCCCGGGGCGGTGACCGGCTGCAGAAGTCACCCGCATGGCAGCGCTGGCGCGACTGGAGGGACACGGCGTCTGCAGACCCGGCAATTACCTTTGTCTCTACACACCCAGGGAGGGCGACCACTCGGGTCTGCCTCTGGAGCCACCCCGAGACAAACGCTCACGCCGTGAACCGGGCCTACAGACAAAGCGGTGCGGGGGGGGGGGGGGGGGGGGAAGGGGAAGGGGGTGGGGGTCTGCAAGCCACGGGCTCCAAGGCTCCAACACTAAAAGTCAGTGAAGGTTTGTGCGCACACCTCCACACCTCCTCGCTGTTTTCCTCAACACTGGACCGAGTGACAGAGGATATGGTGCCCAAAACTTTTACGGGGGGGGGGGGGGGGGGGGGGGGGCGGCAGGGGCAGCTCCCTCAGGAAATCTGCCGGAAAAAAAAAAAAACCTTTAAAAAAAAAGAGGCTTCCCCCCTTCCCAACCCGCCTATCTCCAGCCTATTTAGTGCAAGTTTCACGTCACCCAAACGCCTTTCCAGGCGTGATGTCCAGGGAAATCACCAGCAAGCAACGCACCCGGTCACTCAACTTCTTCGTTTCTCTTTTTAAACACACTGTGTGCCCAAAGGTAAAATTCAACCAAAAAAAAAAAAAAGGCACAACATGGCGTCCTTTACTTATTCCCATATAACAAGAGAGGAGATGTCTTAGATGAATGCAAGGGAAAGGGGGAAAAAAAAAGAAAAAGAAAACCACCAAAAAGCCAGCCCCGAATCCCCGCTCCTGCACATTTTCCGCGCAGCCAATGGTGGTGAGCATTAGCCAGGCTAATGTATTAATTTTGCAGAAGTGTGCCACATCGCATGCAGGAGCAGAAATGCAAACTATAGCCTAGAGTGGTTTGAAGTCTACCCCAGACCAAGCCTTCCACTCTCACTGGCGCCAGAGTTTCATTCACAGCCCGCCCGTCTTTTCCATACGCGCCGCTCCCCATTGTCGCCCGCCTTCCCTTTGTGCCGAGCCGCCCCGTCGCCAGCCCCCGCTCCCCGCTCCGCGCTGCCCTGCGCACCGCCCGGCCGACCCCCGCGGCTCCGCTGTACCATGCGAGAGCGCGGAGCGAACCGTGCTGCCTCCGCCGCGCTGGGGCTTGGCCGTCGTCTTCAGAGCCGGGGCCGGGACGGCAGCGCGGGCACCCCGGGCCGCGGGGCTCCGCCGGCGCTGCCCATGCTGGAGCGGAGCAAAACAAAACATACACACACAGACGGAGACACGGCGCTATCAAAGCGGAGCGGCTGCAAACGGGTCCTGTAGCTTTAAAAAAAAAAAAAACAAAAAAAAAAAACAACAAAAAAACCGCCCCTCTGCCGCTTCTCCTGCGGAGCCAAGACCCGAGTTAGTTTGAAGAGGCACTTTCCAAAAAAAAAAAAAATTAAATAAAAAGGAGGAGGGGGAAGCGGGAGAAGGCGAGAGCGCAGTGCGCCGCGATGCAAGGCGATGCACGACACGGCGTGCACTGCGCGCTCCGGCCCGGGCAGCCTCGGAGCCGCCGCCGCGTTCCTTACCTTGAGCACGGAAGAGATGTGCAAGCCCCCCTTTGGCTTTGGGCTCTGTTGGGTTTGTGTGTGATGGGCTCAGCTTTTTGCTTTTATTACTGTCTTTGCTCCGCAGATCCTGCTGTGATTATTATTATTATTATTATTATTTTTAAAGCTCCTCAGTCTCTCCTCTCCCCCCGTTTTTGCTGCTGCTTTTTCTATTTATTTTGTGTGTCTGTGGATGTGTGTGTGTGTGAGGGGGAAAAAAAACCTTTAAATGAAACTGCCGAGGCTGTTATGAGAAGAAAGGCAATAATCCCGTCTCTAAATAACAGAGGGAAGGGAGAAGAGGAGGAAAAAAAGCGAATTCTTGCTCAGGGCTTTGCAAACGCCTGCAGGGCAGAGGATTAGGCTACAATTAGCTCAGCCCTTTGCTCTCGCCCTAGCTAATTTTGCGATGAAAATTGGATATTTTCCCCTCCTTTTGGTGAAGGTCTCCAGATTTATTCTTACTCTCTCTCTTCCCCCCCCCCCCCCCCCCCCCCGGAATAAAATAAAACACAACCCTTGAAAATGAAATTAGGCTGGGAAGGCGGCCGGCTCCCCGGCCCCGCCGCCCGCAGAGCCCCTCCGCGCAGAGAAGCGCGGATAGGGGCAGCAGCCCCGCTCAGCCCCGCGGAGCGCTGCCCGGCCCTGGGGATAACGGTTCGGGGCTGGGGAGGATCAGGCCACTGTCACGTCCTTCAACAGACTTACTGAAAAGGAGGAAAAGGGGGATGGGGGCTGGAAGGGGGAAAAAAGCTGATTTTAATCATTGTCATTTGGTCTGATGTAATATTTCCCCAGGCGTTTTCAACTAGGCATAAATTTTCAGCTTCCAAATAAGTAACACAGGGCACGTTATTCACATTTCTTGACTCCTCTTACAATTAAGGTAGCACCCACTCTGCACTTGTTGATAAACTAGATCAAGTTCAAAAATAAATAATAATTTTAAAAATAACCCCGACTCCCCCCTTCCCCCCCCGCAGCACCCCACGCCGCCGGGGCGCGGACGGGGGGTCTCGAAGGCGGAGGGGGCGCAATTATTCGCCTCTCTCCCTCCTGTCTCCCCCTCCCTTTCACCCTTTGCTAATGTCTCGCATTGTAACAGCCAAATTCCCTGTAGGTCATTAAAAGAAAATGATGTCTATCGACGTGCATAGTGCTATTGCGGAGCGCCCTGGCAGCCCGCCCCCGGCCAAAAGCGCCATTTCAATTAGAGAGCGCGGCGCGATGGCGCGGGGCTCCGCGGGCGGCTCCGCGGGCGCGCAAGGCGCCCGCCCCGCGCGGCGGGGGGAAGAGCCGGCAGGGCACCCCCCCACAGAAATCCAAAAAAAAAAGGCAGAAGAGCCCTCCCTCAACTTTCAGCCAAAGACGCGGGTCTGCCGATGCCTGCGCGGGGATGCGCGTCCTGCTCCGCGCTGCCCCTCGCTCAGGTTTGGGGGAAGGAGCCGGGCCGCTCCGTGCTTCACAGCTGGCGGGGTAACCCCGGCGCTTGACCGCCGTGCCCAGGGCAGCGGGATACCGCCGCCTACCGCGCCCGCGGAGCGCTGCCGTCCGCATTGCCGGCCGGCAGCCCAGCCGCGGCGTCAGCTCGGGCTGCAGCGCCTACTAGTGCCCAGCGCGGCCGCGCAGCGCAGTTATGCAACGCTGCGCGGCGGCCCTTAAAGGTCAGCCGGAGGGGCCGCAGTCCGTACCCCTGCTGCGCTCCGTGCACCGTCTCTTTCCGAAGCAGGGGAGAAAGGCAGGACCCCCTAAAACTGAGTGTTTTTTTCCAAAGTTCTCTTCCATGGCAGGAATAAACAGAAACTTTTTTCCTACGGGTAGCTTTTTTTTTTTTTTTGGAGTACAAACTACAGGAGAAGAGGGAAATTTTCTCATTAAAGTTACATCCCTGCAGTTAGTTCAATTACTTGATATATGCAGAAGATGTTGTAAATTTAAAGATTTAAATAGCTTACAAAGATGCCGGAGGCTCCATCAGTTAATTTCCTTAATTTATGGATTTTTAGCTGAGCTTCTGAAATGAAAAAAGAGAATGAGAACTAGGTCAGCAGAGAGATTTGCATCCAGAACAGACTAAAATTTGTTTTTCTTGACCATCCCCTCAACCAGGTGCTGACACTGTGGGGGTCACTGTCCCACCTCTGACCTCCAGGCTGGGACACCCATTTGCCTGTGTGAGCACAGCACAAAGGGGTGGATTTTATTCTAGAATAACCTGGGAACACCAGCGTGTCCCCACACCAGCTGCTTCACCTGTTTGCCGGACAAGGCTGTAGCCTAAGTAGTCTCATTTCCTCAGCTCTTGGGTCAACAAGTGAGTACAGGGAAGACAAACTCCACTGAAGCTCAGTGACCTGTCACACAGCACGAGTTTCACTCAGCTTTCCCATAGGAGTGTGGGCAGACACTTTGGGATGACTCGACATTGTAATTTTTACTTCCTTTGTGAGTTACTAGCTGCTAAATGAAAAATAAATACGAGAATCTGAAACAGCAATCAGAGCATCATAAAAATAGAATTCTTCTGCATCCAGGCACAGGAAAGAGGGAAAAGAAGATCCAAAGTCTTGGTGCTGAATAAGAAGTAGAAATTGTGTTTTGACTCATCCCAACGGGTCTGTGACAGGTACCATTTAACTGTGCTGTGTGGAAATAGGATGCGGGTCTAATAAAGATTTGGTTGGTTGGTTTGTTTGTAGATGAAAGCAAAGACGTAGCAGCACTGGGGATGGAAAAGGCACGCACGGGGTATGTAACTTGTGTGGGATTGATTTTACAATATCGAAGAAAAGGACAATGTACTTGAGAGCTTTGAGTTTTTTCTTGCTTGTATTATTGCTGAGGGTAATAAAGGTACGCATTACAGCTCTACATGCACTCACTCCCTTTCTTCTCGCTCCAGTGTGTGAATGCTTTTCTGTTGTTGTGTTTCAATGTGCATGAATATATACATACGAATTAATACTTAAAAGATTGATACAAACTAAACAGTTTTAGGAAGCAACATTGCAATATGATTAGCATTGGTGTTCGTGATTTAACATTTCTTTTCCCACTAGATGAAGTTTCTAAGATTTGCAAGGTACGTGTCAAGGACGGGTATATAAATGGATTTTTATTTATTCACAACTCCAAGACTAATTGCTTCTGTTTGCCTGAAGGCCAAGAGATTGGTTTTAATATGAAACTTCAAAAGTATTCATAGAACTACAGAGATACTAAGTGTCATTGTTTAAGAGAAAAATCTTGCTATGCTACTTGTGACCCTGAAAATAAAATCTTCCAGTGTATTTTGAATCCTAATGTTTTTCAGAGTTTCACTTAAAGCTCAACTATTAAGAAGTGTACAAAGGAGAGTATTAAATAGTATGTAGTGAACAAAAAAAAAATACTTCTAGAACTGAACATAACTTATTTTCTCAACAACTCTATTATCCTCCCTATAAAGCAATACAAAATTTATAACAGGAGATTCCTGAGCTCGGTTACAGGGTATTACAATCAAAAGTGATAAGTTGTAACTTATCATAGGTGTTTTGAAAGTTCTTGGTCAAATGACCAGCCTATGCTTTAGAGACTAAATACTTTAAAATAAATGCTTTGGATTTTTTTTTCTTGCCAGCAGTTCTTTGTATCCTATGCAGATGTTTTAAAATAGAATCTGACAGAACCCTTCTGTAACCTGTTTTTTATCTGATTATTCAACAGTTCATTTTGCTTTTATTTTTCAATAAATAGGTAAAAAATACTGACATTCTTAAGAGAAGCCCATAAAGAAGTCCTGCTCATTTTTCTGTGTTTTGGGGGGGGGGGGGGAATGTTCTTCAAAAGTAACAAATTGTGGATATTTTACAGGACGGAAGATGACTAGATTGTGAAAAGATGCAGATTTGAATGAATATAAATTTCCTATCAAAAAGATGTTCCAAATATATTTTGAAATTATCAGATTTGAAACTTATTGACAGTGTGAAAGAAAGTGTCATGAATTGAAAAATAACACTGACCTCTTCTACACTGTACTATTCAAATCAGAGTAACAACTTCCAGTTGGTATTTATTGTTCTTGAAGGCCCTGTACTTATGGTAGTAGGCCTCATCCTGAGTTAGTCCTTTACTTATATTACGTGTCTTACCTTGAGGTTTAAGCCTGACTTAAAGACTTCTTACATTACATACCTTAACCCAAGGCTTGATCCTGGCTTCACAGTGATGATATTTCCACTGATTGCAAAAAGTGCAGGAAGAAATCCATGGCCTGCCTCACCCTCCACTCTGGGCATTTGAAGATAAAGCATTAAATAGGAGAGAAAATTGATCATTTCCTGAGATGTTTAAAGCAGATAAATGAGAATTAGGGGGTTGTTCCTTTACAGCAAATGAATTGATATTAAATGTACACTAATACTCTTTGCAGTCACAATTAAGACACCACTGTAACCTAGATGGGCTTTTATACAGGGAGAGAAGATTTGAGAAAGAAATTGGTACTTCAAAGTAGTTGTTGGACTTTGCTGTACCTTTAGTCAGCAAAGCCTACCTGGCTTTATTGCCTTCAGTGAGGTTTTGTGGATGTGACTGCATTTAGCTCTGTCCCCTACACTGCAGAGGCACAGGGGAGAAACATGTCTAAATACAGAGAGTAGGCAGGCGTGGATCCTGTGACTAGCACCATTGCTTCCCTCACTGAAAATGAGCTAGAAACAGAAGGTGTGGAAGGCTGATGTTAGAAATGAGTTGAGCTGCCAGAAAGGTTTGTTCTTGTGAGAAACCTTAAATATAAACACCTTGAAATCTCAACACTCGTTACAGTCAGTTGACATATAAGGAATAATAAAAAGGAAAAATTAAGGACATCTCCCAGTTAAAGTAAGTTTTCAGGCCAGTTGCAGTGCCAGTCACCCTGGAATAGGAACTTCACCTAAGGTTTGCTAATTAAGTCAAACAATTTTTTGCCACTTGTAAGCAGATAGGGGGTTTCCTGGCAGCAAGTAAGCATGATCATGCAAAGAACTAAATCTGATTATTAGGAAATCACCAAGTCTTGTCACTCTTTTCCCTTGAATGCTCTTCTGTTCTTTTCAAGAAACAGCTTGGTGCTGAGTAAGTTTACAAACCATTACTTTATTGACTAAATACAGAGGGACTGCTTTTAAAATTATCCATTATCCAGTGCCTAACTCCTGCCAACAGTGTGATACAAAGAAATAAACACTGGAATGCCAAGATGAAATAGGTTTTTGGGAAATATGGTATAGGAAAGGTTTGCCTGTCTCTTCTGTTTCCAACTCTCACAAGACAAAAGTAGTTTACAAAAATTTACTTAATCAAGATGTCCCATGTTAGCATTCAGTTCAGTGTTTCTCAGTTTTATACATTGCCATTTTGTTGTGTGCTCTCACTCCTCTTCTTAAGCAGTTACAATAACAAGAAGTATTTTTAACAAGTAACAAGTATGGCATTAGTTTTAGCATCATATTAAATTAAGCTTATCCATATTATATATGTCATGGAGAGGAAACAAACGTTTTTATGTCTGACTGTAATCCATTCGTTGGTTTATTAGAAACACAAAGTACTCTGAAGAATGTCACAAATCCACATGGTGTCCCTGAGCACTTGGTTTTTGCATATGGATCGCTGACTTAGCTGAACGATGTATAAAATCCTGTGTAGCCAGGCAGCTCCCAACTGAATGCACTTCTAAGGGAGGTTATATGTGTTGCTTCTGCCAGCAAAGGTCTGGAATATGTTAAGCTGCAAAAATACCACTTAACAGAATACAGAGAATGGAGGAAAAAAAGCCATAATGGCCTTTTTGCATCAAATAATTTACTGGTTTTAGGGTATTTGGGCACCAGCACACTTAGAATCATAGATGAATTGCTTCTTATTTATGTAGCAGTGTTTTAGTGCTTTTTCTTTGGCAAATAACAGACTGAGGGGGTTGGACCATGCATGGCTGGTACAGAACCTGAGAGAGCAGCAGCTCAGTAAAGCATCATGACAATGACATGAAAATGGCAGAAAAAGAAGACAGAGCAAATTCTTCCAGATATGGAGGCCCTCTGTGGTTCCAGAAAGGGCAGTCAAAGAAAGAGCAAGGGAAATCTAGTATCAGTGACAGGGAAGTAAATATTCTCAACTGCTCAACTTTCAGGTCCACTTTAAACGAAAGGTGGTACAAGCTGTTGTGACCCTCAGACAATAGGCTGAGTAGGTAGATAAATTCTCCTGGGAGGCAAGGGAATGACTTCTTGGCTGCTAAAACAGAACCTGAATTTGACAGCATGTGCAGATGCAATTAAGTGCACTTTTATGTTACAAATAAATAATAGAAAATTACAAAATAATAGAAAATAGAAAAAAAAACCCAACCCTCAAACAACCCACCACTGGAAGCTGCAAACTAAAAAAATTAATTTGAGGTTGTGATGTTCATCTATTGGATGAAACAAACTGTGAAAGTTTGTGGAACTGCAACTGACTTGCAGATTGAGACACACTACAGAACAAAATTCATTACTGCTAACAGTATGAAAAGGCAGCAATAACAGGATTGTGGTGTAGGATTTCTGCATCCTAACCCCCTGTTGGTTATCCTTGCCCACCTGTGATGCAAGCAGGCTCAGGTGTAGTGTTTCCTCACATGCTGTGGTGGGAATGATTTCCTACCAAATGGGTGATGCATAGCTGTGCTGCTGCCAGAGGAGAGCTGAGCTGCAGCCTCCATGCCATTGTTTTAGCACAAAGAGAAAAGCTCTAAACCTGGCCAGCTGAGCGAGAGCCTGTCCAAATCCCGCAATGCCAGAGACCCTTGGAAAGGAAGCAGTATGTCAGACATATGGTTGAAACATGCTGTGATCCAGCCATCCTCAGCTAGCGTATGGTCTCCTGAGTACCACTGCCAGCTGGGCTCTAATTTACACTGGGCCTGAGAATCGGGGACCTTAGCAGTCTCCCTGATGGTCTCTTCTCCTTTGCTTCACTGATTTCAGATATGCAGCTATTTGGAGCTTTTCATTTCCCTTGCCTGGCATCCTTTCAGGCAGACACAGGGGAAATGCTTCTTTACTTAAACAGTGTTTTGGTTGAAAAAGCAGAGACCAATATTCTGTGAGAATAAAATTTCAGAATCCTGACTGTAAAATTTTTGATATCCATGGTATCACCTCAGATGTTGTGCAAGTATGTGAAGTTAATAAACATAAAGGTCCCCAAAAGTCTAACATAGGAACAGCATTACCAAGCAGTAGAAATTACACTTACCTGTTCCAACCTCTATTTTTGAGGATGCACGTGCTGCACCACCATTGTTCATAGATTTGTGCTCTTGACTTCTTAAACAGTGTATTACTCTTAGTTTTTGTAATGGATTTATTGTTACAAAGAGAAGATTAGGAGAAGAAGGGGATACTTTTTTTTTAATAAACACCATGAATAAGGGGCGTTATTTCTCATCATGAAGTAAATATTGAATGGTGCACAGATGAGAGAATAACCAAAGTCTTCGTTAAACCCTTGTTTAACCTTCAGTTCAAGTATTTCATTACAATGCCACAGGTTTTGCCACCTTGTAGTCAGTCTTCATTTAGAAAGGTTATTAAAGGAACTAGAATTTGTATTTTTAAATCCAGCTTTTAGTCTGCAAGTAGCCTTTGAGATGTAGAACTTGCAGAAGGAAACAGATGAATTCAATACAATTTGAAATAAAACTTACTTGATGCTACTGGACCCAGCATAGTGGCCTTAAAATGGTTTGTAGCAGCAATTGCATGGTTATGTTTTTGTCCATTTTTGGAACATTATACTCATTCTGCTTTATGCAAAGGACTGTTGTGGATGTTTCATATTTTTGTGAATGTCATTAAGTTAAGCTTTCCATTGTCAAGACATCCTTTTAAAAAAAAAAGTGAAAGTAAATTTTCAGATGTGATATTCTTTGGTGAATAAAGTTATGGAAAAAGTCCAAGCATGAAACAGTTTCACATTAATCCTTTACTTATGAATACAGTGCATTATCTCTAACACAGGAAACCAGCCTTGGCTGCTCATCTGCCTGCTCAGAAATGGCTGTCCTTGTAGAACTTCACCTTGGGGTGAGTCTTCTAGAGCATCTCCTGTTCCTCACGAGATATTCCTGAGTAATGACACAACCAAGGGACCTGGTGGCTAGCAATTGCATTTCCTCTGAGGAACTGGTGATTTAATAGTAAAAGGGCAAATAAAGTGAACAGGTCAAAATGATCTTCAGTCAACATGAAGGTGTCCCAAGGCCACATAATCCTGTTTACATCACTGTGACTCTCCAATCCCTTCCTTTCACTGCTCTTCTGTTCAGTTCTCTGTCTTATTTCAGATGATACTGGGAATTTTTGGGTTTGCAATGCTTTTATGTGGCCCAAAACACTGGGAATCTCTTTTTCACCTGGATGCCAGTGCTCACCACATGATGGCTTACAAGATTCATGTCATCAGCTCTAGCGAGATGATTAAATGATAAGGGTTGTAAGAATTACACTTAGGTCTGCACAAGGATCCCATATTGCTTCTGCAGCTGCTGCTTTTGAGTTTCAGTCTTCAGTCACAGGCCTGAAATTCAAATGCAGATTTCCCCTGCTGTGGGCCGGATACTACCTGCTTTTCACAAGCATCTACATTCATATTCCCAGAATGGCAAGGGGCGTGTGTGGATGCTTTGACTGTGAAAAGGGCAGTTCTTCCAGGAGGATTAAAGGTTCTTCTTTCATGCATATGGGGAATGATAAAGCAGGGTGGGTGACCACTGCAGTGTCTTCCCAGGGGTCAGCAATGGCAGAGATGGAAGCTGCTCTCCTTTCATCTCCTCTTGTCTCTCTCCATCTGTTGGAACCAGTAGAATATTGGCCTGGTTTAGGGGAAGGAGAAGGACTAGTGGCCACTCTTAGAGGACATCTTGGCCACAGTGTTCCTCTTTTGTCCCCTCTTTGGCCCAGTACATGTATTTTGCCTTTCATTTCCCCAAATGAAGACCCCTGCCCACATTTTTGTTGCGCTTGGCAGCTCTGCCAAGGTAGAATAGCAAGTCCCCATCTCTCTTGTTACGCTACACGAAACTAAAAATACCAACCCCACTGGAGTTACTCCAACATTAAAGATGTAAGTGAAATAAAAATCACTTTTGGAGCTTTTTATTTTTTTATTGAATTTTTAATTAATCTTAATTTGAATTTTGAAGCAATATGAGAAATAATTATAAATTTATATATATATATATATATATATATATATATATATATATATATATATATATTCATTTCCAGTGCTGAGAGCATTGAATAATGCAGGACAAAAGCTGCGGCTCCCCATTTGTATTGCAGAAGTCGGGGTTTCGTGCAGGACAGCATCAGGCAACCTGAGGGCCGGGTGCCCCCATGTCAGCCGGGTGCCCCCATGTCGGCCAGCCGAGCTGGCCCCGGGGCACCCGCAGGCCCTTTCTCCCAGTGGGTATGCGGAAGCCCTCTCGGCGCCGGGCCGGGCGGGTAGGCAGTGCTCGGGGGCCGGGGGAAGACGCCCGCAGCCTCCCGCGTCCCGCCGCGGCGCCGCGCCCCCGCCTCGGCTCTCCATATGGCCTTCCCGCCACCCGCTGTTGCCGTGGAAACCGGCGGCTGCTCCAGGGGGTCTGTGGGAGCTGGCAGGCGGGGGGCGCCCCGGGGGCCTGGCAATGGGGCCCGGCGCTTTGAGGGGGGCTCGTGAGGGGTTACGGTCCAGTCCTAGCACTGCTGGGGAGCGGGGGGGCAAGTACTGCGGTGCTACAGGGCTGAGGGCTTGGCACAGTGGGGGACCCTGGACGGTGGGGGGCTGCCACCATGGAGAGCCCAGCGGGGTGCGTGCCTGGCAGAGGGGCCTGTGGGGCTGATGGCTTGGCAGGAGCCCCGAGGGGATGAGCTGTGGCGGGCAGGGAGAGGGCGCAGTCGTGTGCTGGGTATGCTGCTCGGGTTGGGGTAACAGTTCTGTGTGTGAGCGGGTGGAAGGGCTCAGGATGGGACACCGGGGCAAAGTGAAACTCCCAGCAACCCTCAGGCATGAGCAGTGTGAGGTGTCTGGGGACATGCAGGGAGAGCACGGTCCTTGGAGAGGTAGGACGTGTTGTTGCTTCTAATTAATGCCTGTGTGGTAGCCTAATCTGTGTTACGGGGCTCTCATGGGTATTGTAGCAACAAGGTATGTTTTAAGGTTCTGTTAATTAAAAATTATTTGCACTTAACTGAAAATTGCTGTTGTGGCTGTACCACTGAAGAACACATTTGTTCAGTTAGTTTGACTAACCTCCTGTAGAGCTCTTTCTCTGCTCGTATCAGTCATTCAGCATTGGATACTAAATACTTGCTCTCCTCTTCCGTCAGTTGAAGTAGTTGTAGTGGGGAGGGTAGGACTGATACCTGCTTTTAGCTATCTCAGTAGAGGAGCATCCAAGTGGATTCTGGAAAGAGTATCAGAGCTGATCTCTGCTGCGGGTTTTGCTTCCAGGGAGTGGGCTATACTGCTCTTGGAACTGCTTGGTTGTAGGGCTAAAGTTTATAGCATGCTTTAGGTTTTGGATATGGCTAAATGCTGGGATAAAGTTTTGTCAGCAGTCCTCAGGCAAAATGATGTTATGAATTAGCTTCTGATTTTATTTTATAGTA
Source organism: Pezoporus wallicus (assembly GCF_028554395.1). NCBI lineage: Eukaryota > Metazoa > Chordata > Aves > Psittaciformes > Psittacidae > Pezoporus > Pezoporus wallicus. Next base: position 1,740,188 of record NW_026636385.1, on the reverse strand, counting down.
AGTTTAATTTTTTTCTGGGGCTAGTTTCAAGTATGTACAGAAGTGTTAATACACTTTTTTTTTGCTATATGAAGATACAATTTGTATAAATTCAGTAGCAGAAGGGCACCTAAGTACGTATTTGTAGTGAAGATGTGCCTGCCTGACTTGTTTGCAGTTGTGTGGTTCAAGCAAACAACTTGATTAAAAACCCTGTTGTGTTTTCTTTTCTTGATGCAAGTTTGTGTGTGTATGTTTATTTTGAAGTTAAGTACTTTCTGAGACTGATAATAAGGAAGAAGGTCTCTCCCAACAAACTAAAGTGAAAGGAATACAGGATCTGGATTCAGTATGTATAGTGACTAAATAAATGCAGCCGTCTAGGTGCCTGTAAGATCTAGTTTCACACTGCATTGCAAAGTATGGCAAGTTTTCCTCAACTTCTGTTTTTTTTTTTTTCTTTTTTTTCTCTGTGTCAACTCTGCTGACGCTGCTTCCCAGAAACAGGTTTATTTTCAGGATTCAAACCCTTGAATTAATATTACAGTTTCTCTGTGGCCTATACAGACTAACAGATTAGTAAGTAAAATGATGAGTAAAATGATAAGTAAAAAAGAGAAATACTGCATTCCTAGGATAGAAAATACACAGTATAGGAAATTACGAGTCAGTTCTAAGAAAATGTTGGCATAAACTACTTAAATAAGATAATAAGCACTTCAGTATTTTGCTTTTATCAAAAAAAAAAGATCTAAACAGTATTTATTCTTGAGCTTTTGTACTTTACAAATAGAAAAAAATTCCTGTTCAATAACAGGTGGGAAAGCTTGCAAATGTGCATGTCAGATTTGGAAGCAAAGCATGATCTTTCTTGAGCATTTTTGAGGAAAAGGATTACTTAATCATGAAAGATTACTTTTTATTATTTTGAGAACAGCCAAAAAATCCCAACACACTGAGAGTGTTTCTGTCTTATTTCACAAATGTCTCTTGCAAAGATTGTCTCTGATTGTGGAAGTTGATTTGTAGTCTTAAGAATCGAATCTCTTTGTCATCTACTTGTGCAACTTAAAAAAATTTCAAGAGGGAAGTACAAGAAGTAACTTGTCTTGACATCTAGATTCTCAGACTCTATATGCTGCTTAGAATAATTTTCTGAATAAGGCCAACAGTATCAAGATAGAATAATTCTGTGAAAATGCTGATATTTTTGGAGAAAACTGCTTGCCTCTGCATGGTTTGCAGATCCCCTTACAGATTTGATGACTCTCTTAACGTGGGCAAAGGCAAGCAAACAAAAACCCCTGGTGGTATTTAACAGTGCAGATGATATTTGAAAGTTAGCAGAACAGTCCTTGTAGTGTTCTAGGACTCTTCCTTCTCATTATCTTCTAGTTGAAAAACATAGTATTGGTTCAAGAGGTGTACAAAGTTGTAGTCAACTATGTTCATTGGATAAATTTATTTGTCACAAACTGCCTATAAGAATATTTCATCCTTTGTGGAGCAACTGGGGAAGCAATAATTTCAGGACCAAAGCCTGCTGGCAGCTCTGCTCAAAGCAGAACTGTTTCAATGAAAACATGGGAAGGTTTTATCTTGGGGGGAGAGGGGAAGGTGTGCTGGAAGGGAAGACTGTACATGCGCATGTATTTGGGAGAATATAGTACACTTGCTGCATTCTTTGCAAATAACTGTTCTTGGCTTTTCTTTTCACATGCTATTATGAACCAATGTCCATTGTGTAACTTACTTCCTTGTAATAGCTCTATTAAGAAATCAAGAGAGGACATACTTAAGTAAGGAAGACCAAAGCCAGTCTTGCGTTGATTATCTGGTGGATATTTTATTTCTTAAATTCAGAATTTGTATGAACTAAGTTCTGGACTTTGTTCATCCATAGTAAACTTGGTTATGCAATTTAATGTGGGTTTTTTTTGTGGTGCTTGATAGTCAAGCTAATAGACTATGAACTTTGTGCTATTTAATGTTTACAGTGTTAATAGCAAAAGATAATAGCTGGGGTTTTATTGTGTTGGAGATTTTCAGTATGTTACTTACACATCTGAAACCTACAAGATATGATATAAAAGCCTTCAATATGAAAAATGTTACATTTCCGAGCAGACAGTGAGAAAATTGCCTTTTAGAGGTCAAAACTCCCAATGCCTCTGGCAACATGGCCTTGATATCATTTGACAGGGTGGAAACAGCCCTTCATGGGAATAAACAGCCAATACCTGCATGATTCATTTCGTTAGGAGGGTTATCCCATTGTTGCTAGGCAATATTTCGTAGGTGGAGTTTAAAAAAAAAAACCCAAAACAAAACAAATGGCAGAACCCCCAAAACCCAACTGCTGTCTCCTCAGACTAATACTTCTTTCAAGTTGTCTTGCTGTTGATATTAATTTGTTTAAAAAAATTAAATGTTAATTTCTCCTTTCTGCAGTATTAATAGAAGCCTTCCCCTCTGAGAGGCAGGGGGAGGAAGAGGTGGGTAAGGGTTGCACCTGGTTAGCGGAAGGTTTGCGTTTTATCTTTTTCCCTCTGTACCTTCTTAGAGCTGTCTGTTTGGAAATGCTCAGCTGTTTTGTGATGTTCAAGTCTTAGAGAAGAAACATGGCAGAGACCAGCAGACATTCATTTGAAATGATTTTCATTCACTGCATTCTGGAATGGACTTGAAAGCAGGTCTCAGAGGCAACTTTTATGTACCAGTTTGTCTTACATATTTATTTATGACAGACTTGAATCTTCAGGATGGTATTCTATCAAGTGACATACCCACTCAGTGTGATGTGTGTCTGAAAATAGGTCATTGTCAAAGGACAGGGAAGGGATAATAGAAATTTATGAACTAAACTATTGCAGTCTAGTATGGTAGCACACTAGCATACTCGAAGATGAGGTAGTGCTGTGTTCAAAATTATAGCTTTCCATGGATCATTTTTCTAGAACAGTATAGTAATAATATATAGAATAATATGTAGAATAATAATATAAACCTCATAGCAGCCTTCCAGTATCTGAAGGCTGCCTACAAGAATACTGAGAGGGACTCTTCATCAGGGACTGTAGCGATAGGACAAAGGGTAATGGTTTGAACTTAAACAAGGGAAGGTCAAGTTAGATATAAGGAAGAAGTTCTTTACTGTGAGGGTGGTGAGGCTCTGGAACAGATTGCCCAAAGAAGTGGTAAATGCTCCGTCCCTGGCAGTGTTCAAGGCTAGGTTGGACAGAGCCTTGGGTGACATGGTTTAGTGTGAGGTGTCCCTGTCCATGGCAGAGGGGTTGGAACTTGATGATCTTAAGGTCCTTTGCAACCCTAACCATTCTGTGATACTAGCATTGCTTTTATCAGAATAGCAGAAGGCTGGTTGAAGACTCTAAAGATATCTAATGCTAATGAGCAACTCCTGACACAATAGTTTGAAAATACTGAAGTAACCCAAACCAGAGGTCATCTCAGAAGGTAGCAGGTTTGGACCAAGCTTTGTTCTTAAAATATCACAGATTTCAAAGAATTAATTTTTCATGTATTAAATCATGTCATAAAGCATTTATTTAACTTTGGATTTGGACATTTGGATTTGAAAAATAATGTTCCTGCTTTGTACATTTGGCCAATACGAAAGGAATTATTTCTTTTCCTTTTTGTTGGTTTTTTTTTTTTTTCTCTAGAGTTAGTATGGCCAGGCCTGAAAAATAAAACTGCATAGAAATTATCCTTTTTTAAAAACAGGACATCAGGAAAGGGCTCTTTGTCATCTTAACCTGTTGATGGGATTTGGACTGTAACAGAGGAATAATTTTTTTCTGGTTATGACAGTATAAGCACTACTATATAAGTAAGGGCTGGAACTTGACTACACAAGTAATGCATGTTTTGATGGTCACTTAGGTGTTGTTACTGCAAACCAATTAGAGGGGCTAATACCTAAGGTTAGACTGGAAATGGTCTGTGGTCAGGAACAAATACAGTTGTGTATAGGGTTTGAAGTTACCAGATATAGGTGTAGGCAAGAAAAAAAGGAGAAGTGTGACATCTGGTGGAAAGATGGTATCAGGAGCAAGAGATCTGTTAATGATAAATGGGATTATTTGACATGAAAATGCATTATGTGATGTTTGAAAACATGTATTCCTTCTGGAGATGAAACCAGGTTGAGTGACTTACTTGTGACCTCATAGTTCATGTCCTAACCAGTAGGTGGCAAGCAGATAATACTCTTAATAGTTATCCCTTTTTCTAAGTACTAAATAATGCTTATATCATTAAGTAGCTTCCTCAAGCCCTTAATCTGCATTAAAAAGAAATTAATATGGTACAGGTTTAACTACCTTTGAAGATTCAAGAGTAATTTTTCAGAAAAAAAAAATTGTAACTACCTAAATGTCATATCCTAGCACTTGTTTTAAAGCTTGAGTTCTGCAAATTTTTTGTAGTACTACTTCCAGGTACAAGTCCCAGGTTACCAGGACCATGTGCTGCTGTATAGTCCTGCTTGCTGCTCTTGGAGATACTGGTCTGATACTGACTTGCAGACGTAACTCAGGAGCATTAGGACCTCTCTTTGGTTTGTATTTTCTTACAGCTGGTTGGATACTGTGTGCATGCTCTGCTGTAGAGAGTGGGATCACCATAATATTGCATGCTTGAGGGAGGAGAAAAGTAGAAGGGAGGGGGAAAAGTGTAAATGCCTCTTGCTTGGTGACAAATTGGTAGAGTTAGAACTTACTCTCCTTCAGCCAGTAAAACTTGCATCAAATCAGGGTAGGCTCAGAGCTGCAGAGATCTTGCTTTGTTATGTTTATTTCCAAAGTGTTATAGTATGTTGTGGAAAAAAGTCTGCAATTCATTGGAAAATCTTTGTTTTAAGGATGTTTAGGAAGCTTCTGGGTCAGCTGAGAAGCACAGGGGAAAGAAAAGAAGAAAATCCATCTTAATCTTTCAGTTCTACCCTAAAGTGTCTGATTCTTCTGCAGTTTCATTCTGTATGATACTGATCATCCCATGTCACTCTGAGATTTTTCAGTGTTATGGCTTAGCTACTGAAAGATTGCTTTATCCTAACCATAGTACAAGTTCTATCACAATTCTGCTTTGTAGCTCAGGTTCATCTCCTGTGCAAGCCTGCCCAACTCAGTTGTGCCAGGTTGGACATAGCGCTGTGTGACATGGTCTAGTGTGAGGCATCCCTGCCCATAGCAGGGGGGTTGGAACTAGATGATCTTAAGGTCCTTTTCAACCCTAAGAATTCTGTGATTCTGTGTGGGAAATTCCACTTCATCAAAAGGGAATAGGTCTTGAACTTGTCTTGTTCTTTATGTGTTTTTCTTCTATTTTTAATGTTAGCATGTAATTTGCTAGAACAATATATTATTAAAAAGTTCTGTATTAGTATTGGCAATGACTTTTTCTTGCTTTGGAGGTAGACTCTGTCTGCAAGCTTTTGCCTGCTTGCTCAGAAATAATGCTTTTTGGGAATTGGTCGGTTCAAGCAGGGAATCTAGTTAGTAAATATCTAAAATCAGAGACCTGGCATTTCAGTCATTCAGCCCTGGCTGAAATGAAGAAATATGGGAATGGGATAGACCCGTCTCAGGTGGATGGCTTCTTGGTCAGTGTGAATAACCTGTTCCTCAGGTCACCTGAAGAAACCTGGTTGTTAAATCACAAACGTTGATATTTATGTTTAGTACCCTGATGAATAAAATTTATTGTTTACTCCAAAGAGTAAACTCTTCTGCTGTGCTAGCAGAACTGCCATGCAGTTTTCATTAGCTGTTGGTAATCTAAATGGGTTTGAGTAGAAGAGGGTCTTTGATAAACAGTTCACTGGCACATTATAGTGTGGTTCATTTCAGTGCTGAACACTTTCTTCCTCCTCATCAGTGTGGCAGTAATTACCCTTTTCTGTCTTTGTTTACTGGGATAGATTGTGTAGGCACTCGCAGACTCGTGGAACCATTTAAAATTAAATTAAGTTAACTACCAGTTACTGTACTGTCATACAAAGACTAGATATAGGCTTCATTTCTTTGTGAGATCCTTGGCTTTTCATTTTACTAGTTTGGGGGAAACAATCCTTGCGTTTTCCTCCTGACAGCCTGCTTACATCTCAGTAGCTTTCTGAAGGTTATTGTGGGGTGTGTAGATAGAGATATTGTCCTATTAAAAAGAGGCAGATGCTGTAGTTTAGCTGTTTTGAAAATCTAAGTGAGAAACATAATTTTTATTGAATGTGAGGCCCTAAAGTAGAGATCTTACTTTAAAAGATCTCTAACTGTTACATTAAAAACAAATCAAATCAAGGGTTTTGAATGACCTGAGAGCAGGACTGAAAAGTTTTGGTTCTCAGCGCTAAGCTGGTGAGGAGACAGTTCTCCTTAGCAAGTTGTAACTGGTGATGGTACTGAGCTTGTGCTAGCACAAGGTGCTTTCATAACTGTAAATATGATCTCAGTCTGAAAAAAAAAAATAAATTAACTGAATGGATTTCCTTCTGTAGTATACTTTTAGACTTCTAAGACTTTCATTTATGCCCAGAGCATCTATTTAGATATCATAAAGTGAAAATAATCTTAATGTCACTAAATGAGAAAAAAATGAACACATTGCCTTGAAGAGAAACAAAATGGAGAGAGGGACTGAGGAGGCAAACAGTACAGAGTAATATTTGCTGCACTCTTGTGGACACCAGTGGAAAAATGTCCTTTGTGTTTTCTGAGATTAAATTTAAACTGTGTTTGTATCAATGTTGCAGCTTCTCAGTAACAGTTTATTTTTTTTTACTCTTGCAGATATGATATATAGCCTTTGAGAAAGCTGATAGCTTGTATTTGTGTACCTTGGTCTCCATTACTGGATTTGATGACTGGTATGGTAGCTGTTCTGGTAGTGAATGTCAAGGGAAGAGGAGGAAGGGTTCCTTGAGAACCTGTTGCAGGGAAAAAAAAAAAAAAACAAAAAACAGAGGAAGCCAAAAGTAAGCAGGATATGAAACTTGCTTGTGAAGCATACCACTGGATGCCACTGTTGCTTCATGGAATGTCATACTGCTTATTTGAAAAATTTTGCTTTTCTTTTACTCTCATCTTCTTGGTTCTTTATTACTTTAATCTTTGTTCATATCAAAGGAAAAGAGAAATCATGCCCCACTTATTCTCTCCAGCAACATGATGATATGGTTCCCGTATCTAGAAGTGACAGCTTGTCACAGGAAAGAAAAGGGAATGACACAAAGTTCTGTCTTCTTCTTTTTTTTTTTCCCTTCTCTTTTTTTTTTTTTCTTCTCCCTTCTAAGGTAAAACCATCTTCTTGAAAAGAAGAAAGGTTCAGATGAAAGAGCAGCCAATTTTCCTTGTAACTAAATTCCTTCTCTGCCTCTGAATCCTGTGTTAATCGCAACTAGATTAGGACACGAAGCCTTTATTCCTGTTTTAAGGTCATCCTAGAGAGCAAGGCAGGAGGTCACTTTCACAAATGCCTGTTTATTTCCTTTCCCAAGTGTTGGACATTTTGTACTTGAAAGAATGTTTTTTGCTTATTACAATTTTTTTTTCCCTTGGGGGGGGGGGGGGGAGCAAGGAAGGTGAAGATCATCAGGTGAATTTTTGATGGCTGTTGCTTGTTTTCACAGGCTTGTTTGTAACCACCTGATTAGTAACTCTGGGGCTCTTCTCTAGGTCATACAGTGTATTTTTTCATATTTTGTTTGTTTTTGTTGTTTTGTTTTGTTCTGGGTTTTTTTTTTAGTGACGCAACCCCCATAATTAAATGAAAAACCCCCATAATTAAATGAAATCAAATCCAAAAAACTGAAGCCTAATTTTCAGATGGTTTGGGGTTTGTATTTTTTCCCTGTCTCCTATGCTTTCCTATGAGAGAAAAAGAGAAAATGTTGGAAAAAGCTCTGAAAGATGAGCTTTTTTTGGTGTGGTGGTGGTGGCGTGTAGGCAGCCTGCTAGCCTGGCTCCTTCAGAAACAGGGACCACCTTCTGCTGCATGCTTGCTTAATTGGATAAACTCTAAATATTGCGGGTTCCATAAAGTGCTAGCTTAATTAGTGACAATAGAAATGTGAGAAGCAAGCACAATGGAAGCTATCTGTTGAGAGGGCTGTGAAGGGAAGAGAAACAATAACCACGTAGCCCTGAGAAAGCACGTTTATTCTCTCTCCTCAAGCTGGACTGGAGAAGGCAGACGGCAGGGTTCCAGCCCGGAGGCCTCAGCAGTGCCATGGAAACAGCACAGGAGCATCACATCCCTCCGGCTCCCCAGGCCTCCTCCAGGCTCTACTGCGGATTTAGAGGCAGCAGCACCCACACAACCTGTGTGTGTCTGCAGGAGGGGGAAGGTTAAAATGCACATCTGTTCTGCTCCTTCACAACTGGCTTATAAGGAAAATTAAGGAAAAGAAGAAACAAGCAAATATACCAGTTGTCAAAGACTGGCAGCTGCAGCACAACCCCTGTGCTGTTTTTTTGACAGCCAGAATGCTGTTTAATTCTGCTGCTGTTCACTGATAACTCTGTTCTCTCTTCTGAAACCTGGACTGAAGTTTTGCCTGGATTAGATGTAATCAACGTTTTCCAGTGGATGCTAATACTACATAGTTGTAGATACAAAAGGGAAGCCTGCCTGCAGAGCTGCTACTGCTGTTGATACTGCATAAACTTGTAGCGGTGACCCAGATAACATTGTGACTGACACAGTAAGTTACAGTGTCAGGAGGAATAAATGTCTCCTGCAGCCCCTTGCAGAGCTCCAGCTGTGTCCCGGTACCTGCCCTTAAGCCCCATCTACCAAGAAACTAACCCACTGCTGATGGGCTGTGGGACTTGCTGGGCTTTGCTCCATTATGAACGAGTTGTATATGTGGGTTCAAAAAATACATAGTGCTTCCAATTTGGAAATTATGGTAATGTAGTGTACTTATTAATAGACCTTTCCAGAATGGTTGCCTGTGCTCTGCCATGTCTGTTGAGACTTCCTGGTAGTCATCAAAGTGTGAGACCTCTATGCAGAGCACTCGGGTGCTCTCTCCCCTCATCTACCACTCTCTGCTCTGTTCCTGCTTCTGGTCTTTCAATGCAGTGTGAACTGGTGAAAATGGAACAGAGCAGGATTCAAGGCTGTATTCTTGGGAGGCTGTGGTGAGGTTAGCTAGCTATGTAATGTAGAGGATGAGGCAGAGAAGGACTGAAAAAGCATGGCATACATTCAGCTGCTTCTGCCACTTTCCTCCCACCCCCCCCCCCCTTCCCTTCCAAGTTTATGCTTGCTTCCTCCCTTGTTCATTTTAGAGCGAGTGGATGCAGAAGACTGCTTCTGAACACTGTCCCCAGGCTTCCTATCTACTGTGTGTGTATGTATATGGCATATATATATATATATGAAGATCAAGAAAATTTCCACGGTCTTGAGCACCTTTGGAGTGTTTCTTAAGTGTACGGAATTCAGTCCCTACTGCATCAGGAGCATCCTGAAGATAGAAATTACTAGTTCATAGCTGTGATGTCTTTTGTTAACTGGAAGACTTAGTGCCTATATATAGTAAACTCCACTGACAGAAATGGCGGAGAAAGGTTCTGTATCTTTTACAAGAGGCAGTAGACAAAGAGCAGATGTGTTTTGGAGCAGAGGTTGTGAGCACTTCTCCATGCCACAGGCATTGTCAGGGTTACGCATATGGCTCTGTATCTGTGTTTATACCCATGAATCATGAAGCAGAAACCAATTGTTTTTACCCCATGTAAGCCTCTGCTTGCATATCTGTTTGAAAGCAGCAAGTAATTCTTTTTGCCTTATTTGTAACCTTCACAATTTAATGTTTATTACAGTCCTTGTCTTTTATCCTGCTGCAGTATATTAAAAAAGTGAGCATAGTTGTTTTCAGTCTCCCGTTCTGTGGGGGTGATCCTCTGGCTGCTGGTATAAGGAAAGTGCATTGGTATGAAAGATATCTGTGGTTCTTCACTGCAAGCCTCTTCAAACTCTCAGAGGAGATTTTTCAACAGCTCCTAGCTCGTAAGCAACAACTTCCCTGTGATAACCCTGCAGCCACTCACTTTGTTCCTTCAAGCTTCTGTCTCTGTTGCCAACCCAGTCATTAGACTGATCATTATTTAAGCTGATTGTGAATTCTGTTTTGGACTCTTTGCTTTTGTAGTGAGTAATTAGAGAAGGCATTTTCCCCATCAATTTGTGCTATTCATGGAAATGTTATCACTTATAGAAGATACAGAATAGACATTTGTAGTTTTTTTTTTGTTGTTTTTTTTTTTTTTAAAGGGAAAAAAAAGTGATTGAGTAAAAGTCGATGGGAAAAGTGAGGCTTCTAGCTGACTTCTAGAAACTGTTCTGTTGGCCTTGCTATGTACTAGATGTTTAGGGATTTGATGCTGGTGTTTTACAACATGCTTATATTCTCCAATGGCGTGGGTGTTTTTTTCCTTTTCTTTCCTATCCTCAAATATTATAAAATTAAGCTCATGCTATTTCTGTTCTAGGTAGGAGAATATCTAAACAATTCATGAAAATATTCCTGTATTATATATCGCGACTCAAGTCTACAGGTGAATTTGAAATCAGAGCAGCAGATAGTGGCAAGACTGTCTTCATGAAGAAAAATATTTTTATAATTTGAAATAATGTAGTCATAAATATGTAAATTTTAAAGCTGTCCAACAACATAGTTCTTTGATTAAAAGACACGAAAGTTTAAATTCTTCAGTTAGTATGTAGGCTTTCCTGAATGTTCTGGGAGCTGGAGCAATGGTAGGAACTGAGTGTCAAGTGGGTAAGGCTGCCTGGCTGTTCATTAATCTTAGTTTGCCTGTGGAATGTATCTGTGAAGATGTTCCTGCTGGAAGAAGATTACGAAACTGTGGGGTTTTGTCAAATATGACTTTAGAGTGATAGAAGAGAAATAAGAAATGTAGAAAATTTTATCTTTCAGGTGTTTGTGGGGGGTTTGTTTTTTTTTTTTTTGAAGGGTGGGACGGGTTATTTGTTTTCACAAGAAAACTTGCAAGAGGGAAGGCTTACTGTGATTCAAACCAGTTTAATTTCAAAAGAATAAAGGCTTGGTGAAACTGCCAGTCTTTATTCAGGTCTGAAAGCATGTGTACTGGATAAAAGGTTTGACAGGGACAGTTAATCTCTGATAACTTCTTTGTAGCTACTGCAGATAACAAGTACCTCTGAACATGAAGGTGTCTGGATTTCAATGTAAGCAGCCCAAGAATGTTCCAAATTTTGGCACTGATTCTGTGCTTTCTGTGCTAGTGCCCTCTTCTGCTCCACTTTTGTTGCTTGTAGCAACTAGTTTTCTTGAAGTTGGAATGAGAATGACTGCAATTTTAAGTGAGAGCAGCACAACAAAAAGTCCATTTTAACCATATACTTTGTCAATCAATCTTCTTGTGCATTAAGTGGGGTGTTGAGTGCATGAAAGATCCTGTGGGTCTAGCTACCTTATTTCTGGAAAGTAAAAGACCATACAAGATGAAAGTAAGTTGCATTACTATAATTTCAGCTGAAGTACTTAATGATCTGAGATAAGAGGATGTAAAAGGGACAAGTGTTGCCCTAAATAGCATCAGAACTGCAGCTCTGTGTAGAGAAGTACACATTTTGAATTGGTAAAAAGGAGTTAAGTATATGGCATGCCACGCTACACATGAACACCATTAAAAAGTCAGCCTTTAAATCTTAAAACACTTCCAGTTCTTACTTTCCTCATTATTAACATCCATAATCTACATTAATGCTGCTGGCAAAAGGTGAAAGCCATCCAGGGTGAAAAGAAATTAGTTTCGTTTTTCAGTAATTATGGGGAAAACTCTTGTTCACTGGCTTTAGTTACCCTCTCAAGTTACCCTAGAATTGCTGGTTGAAAAGATCCTGATCTATGGTGTTTCACTTATGATCAACAGTTTTAGAAATTATGTTTTCCAGCAACACAGCCTCTGTTACTGGGACAATTTTTCTCTCTTAGGCAGCTGCCAGATCTTCCAAAAGCACTGGGGAAACTTCTGAGGGGTAAATTTGGTTTGGTTTGGGGCTTTTTTTCTCTCTCTTTTCCCATATCCTTTAAACTTAATACCACTATTGCCTGAGATGCAAAATAATGCTTCCAGTTTTCAAAGGAGAAGGCCACCCTCCTCCAAGTCAGATATTTACTATTTAAGCAATCATGGCTGAGGGGAAGCAACTAGTTGTTAGTATCACAACTAGGTAAAGGAAGAGACACTGGAGAGCATGATAAAAATTAAGTGGAAATGACAGAGCAGCACACTGAGGTAACAGCTGTCTTAAAATGTGGAAAGTTCTATATAGATAAATAAAATATCTTAATTTGTTGTGTGAATTTTCCTGTTATTTCAGATGGGCCTCTTGTTTTATAAGGTTGAATGACAGAGTAAGGTTGAGTAATCACCAAGAGTGTAAGATTAGACTATATTAAAAAAAAAAGTGTTTATTGGATAATAGGTCAATTAAGTGCCTGCAGCATGAAGCATCATAACTTAAATATTTTTCATTAAGGAATTTAATTAGATCTTGACATTTCTTTTCCACCAGGATACCTTATATTCCCCCAAAACTGGAACATAGGAGCTTGCAGATATTCAAACTGCAGCAAGATGTTTTACATGAATAGTTTATACCTTTCTGTCACCTGATCACCTATGTAATAAAATGTCCTTACTCTTTAAGGCTACAGGCAGACAGTAGAATGCAAGGGAAATATTTTAGGACAAGCTACATAAGACTTCTCATAGAACATCAGAATTGTTCTTCTATTTCATATGAGTATGAAATCTTGCCTTTGGCACTAAGCTATATTGAATACTTCAGAAGGGAATAAAAGGAAAAACCTTTCTCTAAGCAGGAAGGTAACTTTGAATGCAGAGCTGATATGTGTGGATTTCTACCTCTTCTCCATTTGGTGCTTTGATTTAATTTCCCTTTGTCTTGACTGACTGTGCTACAATCCTGTCACTTTTTTTTTTTTTTCAGTTCTTTGGAGGAGAACAAAAAGTAACACATAAAGCTGGTATTCATGAAATCATGTGCTGTAAACACCGTTATTTTTGATTCATGGTAAATATCATAAGATCTCACACTGTTATGATATGGTAGAAGGTACAATGTCCTTTTTATTCTAATGGTTGCTTAAGAGTTGCCTTTGGTCAAAATTAATGCTTGTTTTGAGATGGCTTGATAAAAGCTTAAAAAAGCCATGCACTGAGCTATTACACATATTTAAGGTAACAAGACTTTAAATTAAACAAGACTTAATTAAACAAGGCTATCATTGCCTGCATCTTGGAGTCCCTTTCTTACTTAAAGAAATTGCCTCTTTGGCACTGACTACCCATACCTCTGGATAGACTGTACATCTGTCTTTAATACAGTTAAAGACCTTGATGGGTATATATGCCTATGTTGTAAGTTTGAGGCTTTGATTATCCACTTCTTAGCCTTTCAGTAGATCTTTCCTTCTTGCCTGTCCTTTTGTTTGTGAGCTAGTCTTCTGGATTCATGGAGAGAAACAAGCATTGGGAAGATTTTTAAGCTGAGGTTCCTCAGGAGGTGTAAGTGTAAGCTGGAAGACAGCAGATGTATACTTATTTATAGATATGCAAATATCTATGCTTCATAACTACAGATAAGCAGTAAGGGAGAGAAAGTGAACAAAATAGGGAATAGACAAAGGATTTGTGTGATCTAGTAGACCAGTAGTCTAGTCAGTTCTAAAATGTTGTTACCATGAAGGAGAGTCTGAAAGGTTGAACTGGGTCTCTCAGGCTGGCACACTGATAGAGAGGAGGGGAAAGACTAAGGGAGATTCTTATAGAAACTGTAAGATTAATGCAGAAAAGAAACTATGAAAGCCAGGATCAGAAGGTGAAAAAAGTATGAAGCCCCACAGACAGCATGTATGATCATAGTTTGGAAATGAAAACTTGGCAGTGCTCTTGCCAGAGGCAGGAGGGATGTGGTGGCTTTTACTAATGTAGGGATGCTTGTGGAAGGGCTACAAAGATGTAATGGGCATAGAAGCCAAAAGAGAAGCAAGAATGCCCTTGCTACAGCTTCTGTAGATGAGAGGAATGTGTAAAAAGCAGTTCCATTGCAGGACCAGTCCTGGACCAGCTGCCCAAATATGTAGGTAGTGTGTTCTCTCATGGCTACATCCTGTAGTGCTTCTCCCAAAACAGTACTGCCTCTGTCCAGGATCTCTTAATAGTCCTTCCTTTCATGTTGCCCTGTAGATGACTTTCTGCTCAGCACAGGTTCTGTGCCCTACCTGACTTTGTATCCATTTTTATGCCCTAATCTTGAATGATGGAGGGCATTTATAGTAAGCTTTAATGTACTTTGGCTACCTGACATGAAATTGGTTCTTATAGCCACCACAGCTTACCTTCTCTTGCAGTCAACCTTGTAAAGTAAGCCATGTGGTATTTTGTGAGGGCATGCGATCTTGCTGGATCAGGGGAATGATCCAGAAAAATTCTTAAATGTCAGTGAGGAGCCAGATTTTTTAGGCTTTTAATCGTAGTGAGTTCTCGCTTGATTTAGTCAAAACCTTCCCAGATGCTAGTTAACAGTGAAACTTAACTCTGAAAATGTGAAGACTTGAGGGCCTGTCTGATTCACAGGAGGGATCACTATCAGCCTAATGGGACCTTGGTTGCGACTTTAATTACAAGAAGAGGGTAAAAAGCACTGTTTAAGGAAAAAAAAAAAAATCCCCTTATCAAATTTTGTTGCTAGTCTAGTCAGGCTAAAAATTCTGCTTAATCTTAATGATTAGTAAGAGTTCTTCATTTCTGTGAGATTTATAGTGGTGTTAAATAAATTACGAATTATTCAGAAGCAGTATATTAAAGGAGATCTAATCAAGATATCCAGAATATTGTGACATACTTAATAATAATATTTTAAAAAATAACATTTTTGAGGGAGTAAAGATACTTTATATACAATTAGAGGCAGGATGATTAATAACCTTGGGCTCAGATTTGACATCTTCCTTTGGGATTTGAGTTTTTCTCTATCTCTAGAACCAAATACATACCTTAATTACCAATCAGTCAGTCAATGAAGGATGATCTGGAATGCAGATGTATATACTTGAATTGGCATTAGCGTTTCTTTCACAGACTTGGATTAGTGAGGCTGAGTGTATCTGCAGAGTTTAATTGCTCTCTGGAAGAATGTGAGTCCATGCTATGAGCTTAGATTTTCAAAACTGGCAGACCTGTCTGTTTCAAATCAGATGATGTTTACGCAACATGTTAAACCTGCAAAAGGTAAGTGTTATTCCAGATGCAGATATGTTTTAAAAGTGCTAAGAAGATTCAGCCTGTTTAAAACCAGACCACTAATTGGGCAAGGCAGTGCAGTTTCTCCTCAGTCTCATTTCTTGAGGTTTTTTTTCTGGAGGGATAGGAGATTTTGGTGTGCGAGAAACCAGCACATCAGATTTGAAACAAATTTTGTTGCAGTTAATCTGCAAGACTACAGTGTAAAATCTGAATCAAAGACAAGGAAAGTGGGTACTTTAGAGATTTGAACACCTCTGGGTTGCAACACAGTCAGTGAGTGGGCAGTGCTTTTAAATAGCAAGCCATATCAATGCTTCCTTTTTACTGCAAAAACAAAACTGATGAGTCAGTGCATTCAAAGTCATCTGGGTTGGGAGCTCAGGGATTTGGAAGGTATTGCTCCGTGTTGTTTTGCTTGTCAGATATATCTGCAAAGCAACTGATCACTGGGTTGAAATTAGGTAATGGAAAAATGTGTTCAAAACTAGTCTTTATTGTAATTTTATTGTAATTGTAGGCTGAGAAGGTTGGGGCTGTTCAGCCTGGAGAAGAGAAGGCTGCATGGAGACCTCAGCGGCCTTCCAGTATCTGAAGGGGGCTTATAGGGATGCTGGGGAGGGACTCTTCATTAGGGACTGCAGTGATAGGACAAGGGGTAACGGGTTAAAATTTAAACAGGGGAAGTTTAGATTGGATATAAGGAGGAAATTCTTTCCTGTTAGGGTGGTGAGGCACTGGAATGAGTTGCCCAGGGAGGCTGTGAATGCTTTATCCCTGACAGTGTTCAAGACCAGGTTGGACGAGGCCTTGGTGTCCTGGATTCAGCGGTAGCAGTCATTTTTCTCCTTTTTGGTAGCTGGTGCAGTGCAGTGCATTATTTTGACTTTCAGCTAGGGAACAGAGCTGATAACAATGATGTTTTGGTTTGGCCAAGGACTTTGTGAGCCTCATGCTCTGCCAGGGAGGAGGGGAAGCCAGGAGGAAGCAGAGACAGGACACCTGACCCAAGCTAGCCAAAGGGGTATTCCATACCACAGCACGTCATGCCCAGGATGTAACAGAGTTACCCGGAAGGGCTAGGACTGCAGGGTTGGAGGAGGTATCGGTCAGAGCTTGGTCGGGCTGGGGGGGGGGTGAGTTATCGGTTGGCTGGTGCTGAGGTGATGTATTCTCTTCCCTTGTTATTTCCTTTATCATTATTATTATTGGTGGTAGCAGTGGTGATTTGTGTTACACCTCTACTTACTAAACTGTTCGTATCTCAACCCGTGGGAGTTGCATTCTTTTCAATTCTCCTCTCCATCCCTCCGGGAGCAGGGGAAGGGCAAGAAGGAGGGGAAGTGGGTGAATGAGTTGCCTGACTGGGTTTAAACCATGACACTTGGGTGATATGGTTTAGTGTGATGGCTACCACCCCATGGCAGGGGGGTTGGAACTTGATGATCTTAAGGTCCTTTACAACCCTAACTATTCTATGATTCTATAAGTCTGGGTACCATGTATTTCTCATGGTTTAGAATGATGAACAGTGAAGTAGTTCCTTGTGAAAGAGAAAAAAATAAAATAGCATTTCTATCTGGGACCTCCCTGGGCACTAAACCATGCAGAAGGCAACTGATGGTGCATCTTTTCTTGGAGGAGGCAGAGATTCAACTAAACTCATTTATTACTGAATTAAGTCAATGCAACACTCTAACTTAATAAGATGCCAGTGAAAACCAATTGATTTGGAAATCCCTTTCATCAGAAGATTACCACTTGCAAGTATTTCCCAGCTTTTGTATGAGTCAAATTTGTCTTCGGTGTCTTGCTAATCAAAGATGAGAATGTGATTTCTGTTATTATCTCTGCTGGGCTGTCCTGTCCTGTGCAGTCAGGGCTACCTCTGCCTGTTTAGCTTGACTGTAAGAAGTGGACTCAACTTGCTGTTATTCTGGTGCTGACCAGACTGTTCCTCACCATCCTCACCCTGGCCTTGCTGAGGTGTGGCTTTAGGAAGCTGCTTTTTTGCTCAGCTGGTGTTACTCCAGAGCAACTGAGTTCCATTTAGGATTGGGCAAAATGATTAGGTGAGTGTCATGATGCTATTTTGGAGCTAGTGGTGAAGAAATGAAAATATGTTTGGGTTGTGTTTTTAATACAACTTACTGGAATGTCATTGTTCTTGTATTTATTTGCTTCTCTTTCTTCTTTCTGTAATCAGATAGATGCAGTTTCATTATTTATCATCCATCTATCTTGTAATTTTTTTCTAAAATTGATTTTACTTCTGCACATGGTCATTCTTGAGTGTTTATTAAGCTGTATATTTTGGTCAGATATGGCAGGCATAGTGTTTTATTCTAAACAGTTGATTTTGAAACTCCCTCTGAAAGAGCTCCAAGGTAAAATGGTTTTGATCATTAGCAGCTGCGATGTGCTTTCTAGACTGTAATATAAACCTGACGTTCAGTTTTGGTGGGATGATCTGATGAAGTCCTCAGATTTATTTTAGCTAATAAAAATAAACTCCCCCCTCCCCCTTTTTTTTTCATGAACATGGATAAATTGTCAGACTCATAACCCGTCTTGTATTGTGTCTGCAACATTTTTCACACTGCTTGGAATGGTCACTGTATGCCTGATTTATATAGACAATATCACCTTGATGAGTACACAGTGTGTCACTTGAGCAGGATTCATGTCTGTATGGATTTCAGTGTAGAAATATAATGTGAGACTATATAAATATTGTAGCCTCTTACTCTATCACATTTTTTTATTGGTGAGATTACCTGTGCTGTAGTGACTATGGTTTTTTTTTTTGAGGTAGTGTAAAAAACCCCAAACAAACCCAACTGATAAGAAAAAGAGATACTGTGGGGGGAAAATACCAGGCTAAACCCAATTCTGTTATATATTGCTATAGGTGAATTAAATGAATTTAAGATCAGTAAATAAAATATGATGAAAACCACTAAAATCACATAATTCTTGAATTTTCTTCCACACCAGTGATGGAGAAAGATAAGTGGAGCAGTTTTAGGGGATGAGACCCAAAACAGATAATGGATAAATCATAGACCAAATCTCCCAGTTACTTTCCCTAAGCATTAGCATACCTGATTACCACCAGGTGTAGAACTGTTGTGAATGAAAACTGTAAAAACAGGTTAGCTATTTGACACTTTATGGAAATGGACAACTAAAACTGTGCCCTGTGGTCTTCAGCATGGGTATCTGCATATAGGCTAGCATCTCCTTCATGTGACTTCTCTGGCTACATCATGGTTCTCAGAAAGGGTTATGCTGACTGGATGAACACTCAAAACAAAGATAAAATAACTTGTGATCATAGTGTACATTAGTCTGTATCTATAAACTTGAAGGTGAACTGTAGCCTGGAGCTTTTGTTTCTTAAGAAACAAGCCACCTCCACTAGTCTTTAATGGACTGGGACAAGCTCTTAGGGCCAGTCACCTTAGGCCATTGCCTCCCATGCTGCTCCTCCCTTTGCTTCAATGTAATCTTAACACCTTTTGCAGCTGGTGACATTACTTATGTTTGGATATGTTTGAGAGGAAATTTCCTATATTAAGTGAAAATAAATTTGGACAGGAATCCCAGATTGAGAAAATAACTGTGGAAAAGTTGGCTTGTGAAAACCTCTTTCATTTTTCATAACTTGACAGCATAATTTTAAGCTCCAGGAAAAAATGATGACACTGCTAGGAAAGATCACTGATAGAGAATCCTATAAAGCTGAATGTGAAACATAGGCCAGCACTGCAGTAATATCTGAATTTGAACAAAGAAGTCAAGTCTCATATAAGGTAGGTACATAATGGAAAACTTGACCTGTGCTGCAATTCTCTTAGATGTGTGTCTTCAGTTAAAAAAGAGTTGGTGGCAAAAATGGCAATGGATGGCAGAATTCGAAAGTGCTTTTTCATGCAACTGTGTAAAAATCACTGTGGCACAGACTGCCTAGAGTATGATACTTAAAAGCTTTGCCCATGTGGAAGGTATTATGTACGTATGCTCCTCACTACATGCAAGGTGTTACTACTGAGATCTGTGTATGCATTGGGATACCTAAAGTGTTGTTTTTGAACTAAATATTCGGAGTTCTTCATTAAATTGGACCAGAAAATATTTTTATAAGCTGAATTTTTGTATTAGGCTAGTCCTAAAGCAAACATTCTTATTCTCTAGCATGAGTGAAACCTAACTGTATCAATTAGCTTGTACCAAATAGCTTGGTGGCAGCAAGAAAGACTTAATGACATCTGTCTTCCCATTCTGTATCAGTATGTTCTACACTGTCTTGTCCTTACTGCTCAGGTGATGCATTATGTATAACACAGTCATATATTTCAGGATTAAATTGAAGTCTGGAACAGGTGAGTGCCTGCCATGCTTAAAACTTGAAACCATTGTGAGTCTAGCTGCATGTTTAATTCTGGACCCCTCAGTTTGAATGAATAGTCTGAGAAATTATGGCAAAAGTGACTTATCAGTGGTAAATATCAGTTGTCACTGGTATGTAAATTCTCATTCTCTCATACTCCAGTGCATTCTTACAGCATGCTGGAAGCCATGTTTGTTTACAGGCTTGTCTGCTAGGTTCCCTTGATGAAAGCTAAGAAATTTGCTGTTCTTTAACCAGTAGCTGTTGTCTTGGGATGAAAATTAGTTACATGTGTCTTGCCATATGGAACTTGGGACACTTCTCAAGTCATTGTTCAAGAGTGCACAGGAGCATGCTGGGGGTTTGAAGTCTCCACAAATAACACTGCCAACCTGAAAATAATCCCTTGAAGTAGTATCAGCTCAAACAGGCTGTGACATGTCTTGTCTTTTGTGTTGTGCTCTGAAAACAAACTACTGCTGCATGCAGATGCTGTTCTGGTGTTGCTGAAATTAAAATGAACAGATAAGGCTGAGCTTTGTACAATCATGTTTCTCTTCCAAGTGGTTGGCTGGATTATGCTCAACTACCTGTGCAATTTCTTGTTGGGGGTTGAAAAAGGATGCCTGTCTACTCAGCGATTTTAAGCAGTTTGTAACAAAGCAATCGTAATTAAGCAAAACAACAACAAAAAAGAAACCTCTTTTCAGTTTTATCTGGTAATTCCAGGTAACCTACTGTTTGAATCAGCCTGAGTAATTAATTTGTATTATTGCACAAAGAAACAACAATTTTAAAATCAATGCATATATTTGATATTTCTTGTATTCATTTTCAGTTAATCTTTGGGGGATTATATGTTCCACTCCATGCATTTGTGAGTTGTTATATTAAAAATCTTTTTGTTCATAGATACCTTAGTATGCATAATGCTATTTGCACAGATTTTTTTTCTATGATGTACTTTATATGCACTTATGTAAGTAGAGAATTATACATGAATTTGTGATAGGTGTGATCTTGCTTCTATTGTCAGCAATTGTATTACCCAAATGGGAAAAATATGTTGAAGAAACTAAGAGTTAATGTACTGTGTTGTACATGTACTCCATATATGTTTCTCTCTCTGTGGATCTTTCTCTCTCAAATAACCCAGCTGTCTGATCATCCAAAAAGGAGACTTCTGAGAAAGTTTCTCAGAAACAAGGCTGGGACAGAGAGCAGGACCTCCAGAGCTCAATACCTATATTTTAAAAACTTTAAGAACCCTTTGCTTCAGTTGTTATCACAGTATCACAGTATGCTAGAGATTGGAAGGGACCTCAAAAGATCATCTAGTCCAATCCCCCTGCTGGAGCAGGAACACCTAGATAATGTTACATAGGAATGTGTCCAGGTGGGTTTTGAATGTCTCCAGGGAAGGAGACTCCACAACCTCCCTGGGCAGCCTGTTCCAGTGCTCTGTCACCCTCACTGAGAAGAAGTTTCTTCTCAAGTTTAAGTGAAACCTCTTGTGTTCCAGTTTGTACCCATTACCCCTTGTCCTATCATTGTTTGCCACCGAATAGAGCCTGGCTCCATCCTCATGACACTCCCCCTTTATATATTTATATACACTAATATGGTCACCCCTCAGTCTCCTCTTCTCTATAGAGACCCAGCTCCCTCAGTCTTTCCTCATAAGGGAGATGCTCCACTCCCTTAATCATCTTAGTTGCCCTGCGCTGGACTCTCTCCAGCAGGTCCCTGTCCTTCTTGAACTGAGGGGCCCAGAACTGGACACAATATTCCAGATGCGGTCTCACCAGGGCAGAGTAGAGGGGAAGGAAGACCTCTCTCGATCTACCAACCACCCCCCTTCTAATACACCCCAGGATGCCATTGGCCTTCTTGGCTACAAGGGCACAGTGTTGGCTCATGGTCATCCTGTCGTCCACTAGGACCCCCAGGTCCCTCTCCCCTGCACTGCTCTCTAACAGGTCGTTCCCCAACCTATACTGGAACCTGGGGTTGTTCCTGCCCAGATGCAGGACTCTACACTTTCCCTTATTATATTTCATCAAGTTATTCCCTGCCCAACTCTACAGCCTGTCCAGGTCTCGCTGGATGGCAGCACAGCCTTCTGGCGTGTCAGCCACTCCTCCCAGCTTAGTGTCATCAGCAGACTTGCTGATAGTACACTCAATTCCCTCATCTAAATCATTGATGAATGTATTAAATAATACTGGTCCCAGTACTGACCCTTGAGGCACTCCATGAGTTACAGGCCTCCAACTAGACTCCGCCCCATAGACTACAACTCTCTGGCTTCTCTCCTTCAGCCAGTTCACAGTCCACCTCACTACCTGATCATCCAGACCACACTTCCTCAATTTAGCTGTGAGGATGCTATGGGAGACTGTGTCAAATGCTTTGCTGAAGTCAAGGTAGACCACATCCACTGCTCTGCCATCATCCATCCACCGTGTTATTTCCTCATAAAAGGCTAAGAGATTGGTCAAGCATGATTTCCCCTTGGTGAAGCCATGTTGACTGCCTCTCATAACCCTCATAACTTAAGATGGCACCAAGGATAAGGTGTTCCATCACTTTCCCAGGGATGGAGGTGAGGCTGACCGGTCTATAGTTACCCGGGTCCTCCTTCTTGCCCTTTTTGAAGACTGGAGTGACATTTGCTTTCCTCCAGTCCTCAGGCACCTCTCCCGTTTCCCAAGACTTGGTAAAGATGATGGAGAGTGGGCTAGCAATGACTTCTGCCATTTCCCTCAGCACCCGCGGGTGCATCCCATCTGGACCCATGGATTTATGGATGTCCAGATTGCTCAACTGGTCTCTAACCCATTCCTCATCGACTAAGGCAAACCGCTCCGTTGACCTGACTTCATCTAAGGTCTCGGGGGTACAGGGCTCTTCAGGACTGCCTGCAGCAGAGTAGACAGAGACAAAGAAGGCATTCAGTAACGCTGCCATCTCTGTATCTTCTGTCACCAGGGCACCCATCCCGTTCATCAGTGGGCCTACATTGCCTCTGGTGTTAGTTTTGTCTGCCATGTATTTGAAAAAGCTCTTTTTGCTGTCCTTGACCCTTCTTGCCAGGTTTAATTCTAAGGAGGCCTTAGTCCTCCTAGCTGCCTTCCTACATGCTCTAGCAGCAGCCTTATATTCCTCCCAAGTGGCCAGCCCCTCCTTCCATGACCTGTAAACTCTCCTCTTCCACTTGAGCATACCCAGCAATTCCCTATTTAGCCACGCAGGTCTCCTGGTCCTCTTCCTTGACTTCCTACGTGTCGGGATGCTCCGATCTTGAGCTCGGAAAAAGCAATCCTTGAATGCCAACCAACTATCTTGGGCCCCTTTACCTTCAAACAGCCTTGCCCATGGGATTTCCCCTAGCAATTGCTTGAAAAGGCCAAAGTTTGCCCTGCTAAAGTCCAGGGTTGCAATTCTACTTGCTATTCTACTAGTCCTACCACACAAGACCCTGAATTCCACCATCTCGTGGTTGCTGCAACCAAGGCAGCCCTCAACCCTTACTGCTTCGACCAGACCCTCCTTGTTAGTGAGGATGAGATCCAGCAGCGCTCCTCTCCTGGTCGGCTCATCCACCATTTGCAGGAGGAAGTTATCATCCATACACTGGAGGAACCTCCTGGACTGTGGCTGGGTTGCCGAGTGGTCCTTCCAGCAAACATCAGGGAAGTTAAAATCCCCCACGATGACCACGGCCTGTGACTGTGAGGCCGCTCTCAGCTGCCTGTAGAAGGCCTCGTCAACTTCCTCACCCTGATCTGGTGGTCTGTAACAGACACCTACAGCAGTATACCCCCTGCCAGCCTGCCCCTTAATTCTCACCCGCAAACTCTCAACTCGCTCGTCATCTGTCCCTGGACAGAACTCGATGCACTGTAGTTGCTACCGCACATAAAGAGCAACCCCACCACCCCGCCTGGCTGGCCTGTCTTTCCTGAAAAGGACATAGCCCTCCATGACTATATTCCAGTCATGTGAGCTGTCCCACCACGTCTCTGTAATTGCCACCAGATCATAGTCTCCTGACTTAACACAGGTTTCCAACTCCTCCTGCTTATTTCCCATGCTGCGCGCATTGGTGTACAGACATTCCAGGGAGCGAGCTGAGCACACCGATTTCACCCTAGGATTATAGGAGGCCTCCCAGTCTTCATCAGTTCTGGAGTGCTGCCCCACTGGGTGCTGCCCCACTGGGGGTTATGAAGCTAAGCTGTAAACCAATAAACCTTGAATGTCCACTTCCATATGGAATAGAATATAAATTTGTTATAAATAAATATGAAAAGAAGGATAAAATATGGAAAAATCAGAATGAACAACTCTGAAGAATGTTCACTTGCATTATCAAAAATGAAAACGTAAAGATTTTATATGTGGGGGAAGAAAGAATTTAAACAGAAATGAGTGGCCTGACAACACTATCTAGTTAAAACTGTTGCTTTTTATTTAAACATTTTGATTGACATGAAAATATTAGTTTATTTGTCTGTTGTCTTAGCTGTTTTCTGATCAAGATAATGCATCTCTTCTGGCTTTTAAATACACCTTTACAGATCTGATTTTGTTTTTAAAGCATTTCTTGCCTTCTTTCTACTAGTCACAGGGAGTAAGTGATGAGAGTAATAAAGTCAAATTAATGCAACTAGCCAGTATTAAGTATGTTCAGGTATTTAGAATACTTCTGGCTTCCTTGAGATACTCTAAAACAGATGGTACCGTGCCATATGCAGTTTGTCATAAACATGCAAACCACTTATTTACAGTCTCTGTTTAAAGTGTGCTTGTTACCCCAGACAAAATAAAACCCTGCCAAAGTCTTCATCTTCATTTGTTGTTAAAAATATTATTCCCCTGTCATTAGCTTTTACTGGAATAGTAAAGGTTTTTAATTAAAATAGATTAGGGAGGTGGGGAGAGGGTAGTGATGGAAAAGCACCAGTTTTATACAACCAGAAGTGCAGTTTTGCTGGTGTATTTTTTCTACTCATACAGGGAACACTTTGCTGATGTGTAGCTGTCCAACAAAGTCTTTCAGGTACAAACATGACCTTGTGGCTCTATCAGTTAATGTGGGTATGTAGATTAAGATGAAAAAGAACTGGAGTGAGGGAGGAGGAGGAAGGGGAAAGGTCTTTGATACGAATCTAGTTGTAGGATTAAGTACCTTAATCTTTTCCCTTAGGGATCTCTCTAGCTAGCAGAAGTCTGAATACAAATGATACCCAGTTTTCCTCTGATTGCATCACAGAGCTAACCTAGGAGTTATCATGGTCTCTTCCACTGTGATGGTGCTGCACTAAGTTGAATTGAGATTCTTCTTGCAGTGGAAGTTCACCTGCTGACTTAAAGAGTTTAGTGCTAGTCTGCAGGAGCAGTGGTAGCACCCTGTGCTCTGGTACACTGATGTGCTCACAAGGTCAGACCCTGAAAAAGAACCTTGTGTCTTGTTCCAGTATGGCCAATTTAAATGTTGTCATTTCCAGTGGTTAAATGGAATGTAAATAAGGGTACTGTGTCCAGAATTAGATTGAAGATTTAATATTCTCATAAGTATATTAAATTAACAACTGAACTGAACCACCTGGAATATTTTTTGCATGTTAAATCAGATCTAATATTACTGCAATAAACAAGTGCAAGTTGTTTGCAGCAATGAAAAGAACTACCCTGTTGGGCAGGAAGTTGCATTTACTCTTGCTTGTTATTATGAAGGAAAGATTTGATATTCCTGGTGACTATGAAGATTAAACCAGAGATTTATGTTAATGGAAAGGATTAAAAGAATCTTAATTACATTTATAAAGATGCAAATATTCGCCTGCATTTTATCTTTTTGCAGATGAATGTGCCATGAGGGATACACTGAAGGGGGAGAATGTGTCCTCACTCTGAATTGGAACATCTGGTTTAATACTGCACTCACATGGTCATTAAGTATTAGTTGTTTTCACCAGTGTGGTTTGGAACAGTATGTGATAGACTTTTTCTCCTTACCTGACTTCAGATATCAGTAAATGGCAAATTACCACCAACTCCAGATAACTGGTGCCTGTTTAGGGTATTGCTTTGCATGTTGCAATGAACTGTAAATACTACCCAGTGTGTATATATGTTGTTTTGTTTTTTGCTACTCTGTCACTTTCAGACTGATTTTCTAAAGGGTGAAGAGCTTGAAATACTGATTCCACTGTAGAATCATCAGTTAAGTTTCTCCAGTTTCAAACCATCCTCCCCGTGCAAACACAGGCCACACCAGCATGGAAAATTATGTGCTTTATTTGGGAACCCTGACACATTATACGTATATGTACATACATTTCATGTGGAGAAATCATAGAAAAAATATGATTTGAAAAAGGAGGCAATTAAGGTGAAGGTGTAAACATCACTAGCCATTGGGTTTTTCTTGCTCTTCAACCAATTGTTTACTAACAGACAAGTATATAGAAACAAAAGCCACCTGGATTTGTTATGCAATTCAATTGATATGACTGTGAAAATGTCACAGCTCTCAAATCAGTATAAATCTTCAAAAGGTTTTGAGTAGTTAAACATCAAGTAATCCATATAGTAAAAGTCATAGCTTTGTTGTCGTTGAGAAGGAGAAAGCTGTGCAAAATACTGTTTTGTAATTTTACTGGTAGTTCTTTCTTCATTGGAGTGCCTATCTTTAAACTTGGGGAAAGTTAAATTTTGTGGAGCACCAATTAAGTGCAAGAAGAAGTTTGCATCATCTTCCATACTTTCAAACTTCCCAACAAAGTCATAGTCTATTAAACATGGGCTGCAAAGCCTGTTGACATGGTCCCAGTGGATATCCATACCCACTGGCCTATGTACATCCAGGAGATACTGAATGAACTCTTTAAATGTGACTCCAGCGCCTGTCCTTAATGCTTCTTTGGTGGCATTGACACGATATCTGGAAATGATAGCTTTTCCAAAAACTGGATGGTAGTAGTTGTTTGGGTGTTCAAACTTGTCCCGAAATGCAGATACCAACTTTTCAAAAGGCTCACGAATGAAAAGCATCTTTGTGTAAGTGTTGAGCCGATGATAAATTCCTTTGTGATCAAACCCATCCAGTCTTTTTAAATAGTTTCCATAGTGCACTGTGTTGTGCTGTATATCTTTTGTGGAAGAAGCCAGCCCGTTGAGAACCATGAGCACCCGTTTCCAGTTAGAGCAGCCTGCTTTTGGAACTTCACAGTATAGAACTCTGTATTTATCTTCCACAAATATTCTAGAAACATGATAAGGAGTGATTATTCTTCTGTTATTACTCTTGTACTTGGAACAAGTTTCTCTCATAATTTGCTTTCTTTCTCTTTGGATCTGATAGAGATTTTTCCATTTGTCATTGTTTCTATCCTCAGATTTAAGCGTGGGCAGGTTGAGAACGGAGCTGTTTATGGAAATAAAAATTGGGCTCTTTTTAATTATAAATCTCCTCCTTCGTTTATGGAGCCTGATGGAATTATTTTCTTCATTGTTCTGTTGATCTTTCATAGCAAACATTATGCTGCTTTGCCTTCTGTCTGTGCTTTGAAGCTTAGCGGCCATGTTTTCAGATGAGTGTAATGAATCGCTCTGCTTTACTGTTGCTACACTGTCTACAGTATTTTTTCTTAAACTTCTATCATGGTTGTTGCTAGAAATGCAGTCCTGATGAGAAAAATAGATGAAAGATGTTAGTAAATAAGAAGGTGTTTGTCACTGTTAACAGCTTGTGCAACTTACTGTGGATCTCTCATAGACTCCGAGCTCAGCAGAACTGTACAACAAAAGGCATTGCTGCAAGTACTCAGTGCTGGGCCTGCATTGTCGTATGCACTGTTGTCATCTTGTTCTGTGCTTACAGGGAAGTGAAAGGCTGCGGTGAACCTGAACTGGCAAATTCCAGTTCAGATTTGGGTGGGAAGTTGTGCACAGAGGGAAGCCTGACAGGGAAGGGAGGTTTACAATATTTGTAAAGTGGAGTGAAGATGTAGAGGGAGCAAGAGGGAGTGAAGAGTAGGAAAAGGGAAGCAGAAGCGACTGAAGTAGAAAATGGAGGATTTGCAGAGAAGTGGGTTAATAAGCATAAGTAAGGACCCTGAAGGGAGGCTTGAGTGAGGTGAGCCTTGGACCAAAGCGATTGAAGCTTGATGAGAAGCAGTAAGGGGTGGGAATGAATCTGTGGCTGGGATTAGGCAACTGAAAACAGAGTAAGCAACAGGGTTCTATAGACAAGGGTTTTCTGGGACCTGCTTATTTTCACTAGTTGGATCTCACTAGTTAATACTACTTCTGACATACTGGCCAGATGTGCTCCATTACTTCGGGCTTCCCAAAGGAGCTGCATTAAATCCCTGTCTCCGTATTTATGCCTCAAAGACTAAAATTAGGCTCTGGACACTGTTTAACTACATGTCATTTCTGTTTTGAGAGCTCACCTGGGAGCTGACTGGCATATGAACCACCAGGGAGTATTTCGACAGAGGAAGCAGATTGTAGTTGCAGAATATTTACTGCTTACCCAAAATACTTGATGTTTCTGTAGAGGTTTTATAAATTATAAATTTCTGATTTTCAGTATTTATTTTCTCCCTGATAGTATTTAAAACTGGCTTCAAAAATAAGATACTGAATGAATTTTAAGGTGTAGAGTATGGGGATAAGCAGGGTCATGTTCCCTCAAGGTGGCAGGTTAAACCTGAATTGTGATAGTGTTTACAAGTCTCTGTTGGCTGAACAAAGTGATGCTATGGGTAACTTAAAAAACTTGTGCTGTCATGGAGGTTATATCCTGCCTCATCCTTCCTTAAAGGTGAGAGGCTTAAAAAAAAGGTCTCAAAAAGGGACTCAGTATTCATTATAAAAAGCATTGGTGACAAAAGAAACAAAAAATCAGATTGTCTATATTCTAAGTGACTTGCATAAATTGATAACTATTATACAAAAGTCTGATAGAACAGGTAAGTACTAAGCAGAATTTTTAGACTACTATGCAAGTTGTTGCAGAACATGGGCTTCTAAAATATCTTGTAGTGGGGGTGGTGTATGATGTGTGGACTGGGAAACCAGGTGATAATTTTCATGCAAGATGCTATGTATTCAATTGTTGGAAGTGCTTGTTGTACTTTGCGCTTACCTTCAGAGGCTGTTTCTGGTAGTCAGAGGTGCATTGAAGATTTTATGTAGAATACACATGTATTTCTAAATATTACCCTTTACAAAGTGGCTGAAATTCAATTTAATTTACTCATGATGTGACTGATATTTCAAGGTTTTAAAATCCAGACTTCCTAGATATTCATATTTTAAACGATGACACTGACAATGAAACTAGAGTTTTTGAGGAACTCAAATGCCATGATTTGAATGTCTTCTGCAGTGTTGACCCTTCATCAAGAAGGTCAAGCTGGAGCTGTAAAGATGGAGTGATGTCACTCACATCACTGATTTCACCAGGCAATGGCTTTTGGGTAACAGCTGGCAGCTGCACAATTGCTCCTTTGCATATTTTGCACTTACCCTTAACCATGAGCTAGCAGCTGCCCACCACAGCCATTCCCTGCTGCTGTCAGTGTCCCAACAGCCACTAGATGGAGGAATTTTACCAGGTTTTCCCTTTCGCCTATTTCGAACTGCATCTCAAGACATAATTTGATCAGCGTTATTTCATGCAGGATATTAATATATGCAAAGTTTATGGTATCTTTTAGCAGTATCCAGTCTAGGAAAAACCTCATAACATTGAAGTTGCATATCTTATCATATTTATGTTTTAAAAGGAAAATTTGCACTTCATGGCAAAGCTTTGATGCATCTTTCCTTTTCAATACTTCATCTCCAGTCTGATGGCCTTATCTCAGCCATCTCTGTCCATGCTCTATACTCAGAATATGTGTATAATTTTCCTTATGTAGTTCTGAAAACTTACTTTTCTTGGTGGTTGGAATCCCATGTTATGTTTTATCCCTAAACAAAAAAAGAAATTGAAGACAATATTTAGTAAAAATAAAAACATTGGTTGAATTTTCTGCTGGACTGATAACAGTGTGTCCTCTCAGTAACTAAAAGGAAAATAGGAACAAGTTCTGTTAAGGCAAAGTTAAATAGAATCATAGAATCTTAGACCACTGTTGAATCATAATAAAAGTATTTCATAGTAACAATACTTCATGGAAGGCCTATTTATTTACAGATGTAATAATTATGAAATGGAGTGAATGGCTCTACCTCTCTTTTACAGACACGGAAACTGAGATGGAGAAAAACGATTGCTTAACCTCAGCTAAAAGGTCAGTAGCAGAGCAAGAAGCAGCTGGAATCTGCTATCTTAGGTTAGAGCTCTAAAAAAATGCTGTTCTTTCTGCACTTACCAAAGCTTGTGTGGTTTCTCCCCCTGCAACCTCAGATAGTATGGTACTTAATCTTAGTAATAGCTTGAATTAAGTATTATTCTTTGCTGTTAAACCACAGCAACATACAGTGAAGTTATGTGTAAGTGAAGTCATATTTGTGGAGTTCTGAAGAGACAAAACAATGCAGAATTGTGTTTTGCCATATCTTCTGGTTTCTAGTTATGTCTGCCTGAAAATGTAATAATAAAGATGTGAAAATCCTAGAAGCCAGCTTTAGCAGATGTGTGGGAACTATTTACTATTCTAACCTCTGCTAAGTATAAGTTAATACAGGAATGTATAATGGAAAACACTTCTTAATTATGAAATTATTTTGAGGCTTTTCAACTGCTGTCATCACTGCTACTTTTGCTTGAGAAATTCACTTGCTTGAAGACTTCAGTTTAATCAGTCTACATGATGAATCCACAGCCTTTTTGACAAGGGCAATTGCAGATAAAGGTATTGCAGAGCATTGTAAGTGGAAGCATCACCGGGCTAGCTCAGTCCCTTTGGATTAATTTTCATGGAACTATGAAAGGTCTCAAAACACAGTGCATGCATACTTCATGCAAGTCCAACTCACATGATCAGTCATGTTTGGGTTTTTTTTTTTGTGTTTTGGTGTTTTGTTGGGTTTTTTCTTTTTTGTTTTTTAAATCCAATCTACAAACTTGTGCTTATAAGTAAAATTGTCATGGTTATTTCTATGCTGTTATAGTTTATCTAGCAGTGGTTGATTACAACTAATTACATTTTTGTAGTAGTGTTTCATAAAGGTAACTTGAGAGATTTATACTTTACACTGATATGCTGTGCTTTTGAAGTTAAACACAAATGCTAGTAGAAGATGAGTAACTGTTTAAAGAAATGTTTCTTCATTTACTGGCTTTAACATGTAATCAGACAACAATTCATGTTTAATGTAAATGTTTGCTGAAGCACTTGCCAATCTCTTCTATGTTTTCTGAGTTTGACTTCTAAAGTTGGCTTGTTTTAGCTGTCTTTCTCATGATGCAGTCTGTCACTTCAGATTTAAAGCTACAAGGAAAAAAGCCTCTTAAGTGCAGTGAACTCGGAAGTTATGTTGTACAGATCTACTATACTAATACAAATCTAAATTTAATGTTATGCTACATCTTTACTATACATGTTAACTTGCCAGGTCTCAGATGTTGTTGCCTAAATGGCTGTATATTTTTTTGCCATAAATAAACCACTGGTGTCCTCCGCATACAGGCAAATTAATGGTCGTTAAATGTCTGGTGCCAGACGCAACAACCAACATCTCATTAGTGCTCAGAGAGAGAGTAGCTGGGAGACAGAATCATTCCATCAATTTTACATTGCTTATGTCAGTTTTCATGATGTTCTTTTCTCTTCCCCTTGTGCAACCATGACTTTCCAGACCTGAGCTTGGCCTATGTTTTATGTCTGTTTTTGTTTTCTTTCATGAAACGCGAGCATTGTGCTTCAGCCAGTCCTACCTTGTAGTCAAACCCATTGTGAGCTTTTTTTTTTTTTTAAAATGCTACTAGCAACACAATAAAATGGCCTTCATCTTCCCTGTGTAATATTATATAGCATTTTCTGTCTGCCTTCTCCTATGTCTCTCTTGAAGACCTAATTTTGGTTTGTCTCTGGTATTTTCCTCTGTTCTGAGACTACACTACAGCTGAAATATTTTTTAATAAAAATGAGAACTTCAAGTCTGCAGCTGTGACTTAATGGGCTTCTGTGAGTAGTGTATACTTCTTTGCTTCATCCTAACTGATGTGTGAAATACACTCTGGAAGGGCTGTTACTGTCATTGCATGCATATCTATGTCAAGTATCTGGTCTTCATGCACTCCAGTCTTAGGTCTTTACTCAGAGACGGGAACATATACTTAATTGCAGAAAGAGTAAAGAGTAACAGACTAGCACTCAGAATTCTGATGAGCATGAAAAAAAATTTAGTCTGAAAAGTATTTTCCTTAAAGTACTGGTCATATCAGGTCATCTTTTTTCATATATATATATTTATCATTTAAAATGAACTTTTAGCTTGTACGGTATAGAAGAACTGCCCATTTCTGATCCTAACTTACTCTGGTGTCTAATTTTCTACATATTTGAATGAAACTGCTCATTAAAAAAATCTATTTTTAAGATTACTACTTTTGTAAATTATTTGTTCTTGTATATATAAAATACATGTAGCATGTGTATTTGGAATACTTTAAAAATATATAACCCCTTGGAAGAAAATGCTTTTATTTTGAAATTGTTTCTTAATTAGTAGAATGTATATGTATGTACCTCTTTTAATTGTATCCTATGTATATATCCTTTTTATATCTAGAACTTTGAGTTTATCTGATTAGGAAAAATTCCCTTTGAAGTCCCCATCTAAGCAACATATACAGAACCTCATTTTAACACACACAATAACATAAAGTAAAGAAGGCTTAACAAAACTTTAGCACCTCTTCAGTTGTGCCTCAAACAAGAAGCAAACCTATATAGTGAATCTATATAATCTAACCTCTTCATGTCCCTGGTGAAGCCATAAGTATGTGGTGTCATTTCCCACATATGAGTAAACTTAACAGTGAATGCTTTGGTTAAATGATACACTCCTGCTGTTGTCAAACCAAAATGCTTAGTGACAGGGCATGCATCACTGTGTTTTACAGAAAGCTGTGAAGTCATGTATTTCTCAAACATAGAGTGTATTTTCATGTCTGTTTAACACTAATTGTTGCGACAGTAAAGATAACACAACCAGATTTCACTGTATTCTCTATCAATGTGGGGTTGCATGCAGGAAAAACTTGAGCCTCCTGCAGTTTGACCAAAGAATCTGTTTGTCACTCTTCAAGTGAAAGCAGTTAAGCAGTCTCCATAGCACCCACTGCTTTTATGGCACCTTTTTTTATTTGGTGGCAGAATAATTATATGTATGAGAAAAAAGATTTTATTTATGTATGAATTGTAAGAGTAAATTATTGTGGAATGTATTTGTAATGCAGCTTTTCTGGAAGGATATTATATGTTACTGTGAATGTTTTATTCTGATATCCATTCCTACACTATGTACCATCTAGTGATTTTTTCTAAACTTCACTTTGCAAAGTGTAGTAAGTTATTTACTACTATTCTGGCTTTTCACATGTGAGAAGCAGAGACTAATAGCTACATTTGCCAAACTGATCTGATTTTTAGGTTGTCATGTTTTGAATTACAAACTCAAAAATTGATTGTCTCAAACCCCCATATTACTGGTCAAGTTTTACTTTGAAAAGTTTAAATTCAGACTCATATGGTGAGTCTTCAGTAATGTCTAGATTAGCATGCAGGTATCTGACTTCTAATCACGGTGTTCAGTTCACCACATTGTAGATGATTTCTCAAGTAGTGAGATGCAGTTTATCCACTGAACACTGTAGTTTTGAGGCCCAGATTCTGCTGCACATCTCTGGATCAAATGCTCATTTGCACCCACCAAGCTGCCTGGATGCCATATATCCTTAATATGCCACATGTCAATGGACCGTGGGCTGTAGAAGCATTTCTGGCTTGTGTGAAGCTGGCCAGTAGTTTACTGACTTGAGCTGCTGAGAGAAGGATCCTTCTGTAAGTTCCATTGTAGGGCACATGGGCTGTATGCAATATAAAGCTTCAACTTCTTGAGGAGCCTGACTGTGAGAAAGATACAATTTTGCCCCTGGTAGGTGGTGTGCGTTCCTAGGGACTCCTGGCTTTTAAAAGCCATTATGGAGAATAGTGCTGTTAACTTCAGAGTACTTCTTTTTGCTCTGATGGTATTCTGCACTTGTGAGACCCTGCTTGGAGTACTGTGTGCAGTTGTGGTGGTCTCAATGTAAGATGGACATGGAGCTGTTGGATCAAGTCCAGAGAAGGTCATGAGAATGATCAGGGGCTGGAGCACCTCCTATGTGAAGACAGGCTGCTAAAATTGATGCTGTTCAGCCTGGAGAAGAGAAGGCTGCGTGGAGACCTCATAGAAGCCTTCCAGTATCTGAAGGGGGCCTACAAGGATGCCAGAGAGGGACTCTTTCTCAAGGACTGTAGTGATAGAAGAAGGGGTAATGGGATCAAACTTAAACAGGGGAAGTTTAGATTGGATATAAGGAGGAAGATCTTTACTTGGGGGGGGGGGGGGGGGTGGGGGGTGGTGAGGCACTGGAACAGGTTACCCAAAGAGGCTATGAACACTCCATCCCTGGCGGTGTTCAAGACCAGGTTGGACAGAGCCTCGAGAAACATGGCCTAGTGTGAGGTGTCCCTGCCCATGTCAGGGGGGTTGGAACTATATGATCTTAAGGTCCTTTCCAATCCAAACCATTCTATGATTCTATGTTAGTATTTCTCCAGCTGCAATTATTGGCTTCTCTTCTGTGCTTCTACAGTCTCCGGTTTTGGCTAATAATTACAGCCCTTTTTTGTACTTCTGCTCTTAATATTCATGCTTGTATTCTTTCCAAAAATTTCTTTCCCTTTCCCTTTCTTTCCCTGTATAAAGATTTCTGTCTCTGCTCTGACTCTGTGATCCAGCACTTCTGAGGTGGCTTGTAATATTTCCAGAAACAAAAATGTCTGCATTTGATAAACTAATTTTTAATTGATCCTTCTCAATTTGAAACCTACTTGAGTTTTATTGTTACTGTTGTCTTTGCCAGCAATGTTAATGCAAAAAAAAAGTCTCTTTTAGGGAAAACCTAGGCAGCATATTTCATACTCTTCAGATGGATGTTCATTAGCAGCAACATCTGACAGGATTGCTGACAAAATATACTGCATTTGAAGTAAAAATTATAGAAAAACTATGGGGTTTTTTTGAGTGCAGTTAAATAAAATGATGTTTGTTTGCTGTGCAGATGTTAAACCTCATCTTCTCACTCGCCCATGGTTCTGGTATGCAACATCAATCTCCCATTATACTTTGTGGCAAATAACCTGATTCTGAAGTCCATCTCACTGAGTTAAAGAAACTGAAATCTTCAACAGGTTTGATGGTTATGGCCTTCTCACACCAGGGGATGGATAGAATGTTTCTGTGGTTATTTCTCATTCTCCAAAGTAGCCCTTTGGAGCTGTAAGTATAGCTGAGTAAAGAGCTGGTTTGTTTTTTTCCCTTGTTTGGGAAAGCATAAATAGCTTGCCAAGCTACAGAGGGTAAGCGTTCTTTTAATGTCCTTACAGGCCTCCTTTCATATGCACGTTCCTTTCTAAATCAGGTAACTCAGTTACTGAGTTCTTAAGTTTTTGTTTCAATCCTACTGTTGCCCAGCATGCAATTTAATAGTTTAAATGTAATCTATATGAGGAACTTTAAACTCTGACTTGAGGCTTATTCTTAAGCAGTTTGTGACAAAGTATTCTACTTCCCCAAAAGATAGCCGTTCATCCCAATTTTCCCATCTACCATGCCCATAATGTGCACAAACTGAATTACTTCATATTGATCTTGTGCTTTTCAATCTGAGCCAGCTTCAGCAAGGTAGGCATTGAACCTAAGTGAAACTGCTAGCTTCATATTTCTGCACCAGGCAAATCTGCAGTTTCTCCATCCCATTGGCAGCAGGCAACACAGTATTGTGCTGTGTTTGTGCCATGGAGTACTTAGGATGGTAGCAGCTTATGTGCACCTCAGTTGATTAAAACATGATTACTGTGGCTTTTTGTGGTTGAAATGACTTTCCATCTTCATGAAGTAAGGGAGTCTCTGGGCAGAAGTATGCTATGTGGGGAGAGCTGAATTGCAATTCTGAAGGGCATACCCCGGGTATAGTTAAAAGCATTTTGTTCATCCACCAGTTTGAAAGAAAAAAAAATTACAAATGAGGGAACCGAAGTAGAGATCAGTAGACACATTGATTGACTTTTAATATTTGCCACTTGATGACTTTTATACTGTCAAGGAACTTGATATTCCCAGTTCACTTGTGGTACCAGTAGCTGATCTTGTACACCTGAATTGAGCAAAACTGCATGAAGTCGTCATTCTGAAGCACAGCACTTACTGACTTGTGGCTGCTGCCATGTTGCCATTGCTTCCCTCTTGATTACCTCATGAACTCCCTTGTAACAAATGCTCTTGGCATAATGTTCCTCTTGATGTTTTAAAGTAGGCCATTCCTCATGCACAGCTTTCTCTGCTTTGTCCAGTAGGAGATTCTTGGAGTAAAAGAGTATGGAGCTGGTAACTGCTGTTTCCAAATGTGGATGCCACCTGAATATAGGTTTTATGTCTGCACAGTGTTTCTCAGGCAGGATACCCAGGCTATCCTCCTACTGTTGTTTCCCCCTCATAAGGTCTCTTGGGAACTTGCACCTGTTCTGCTGTACATATTTTTGTGTTAAGTGTACTAGTAAGAAATACCAGCAACTGAAACTGGTATTTTTCAGTATTTTAAACACAACTTCATGTGAGAAATAAAATTGCCTTGAAAATTTTAGGATTCGTGGGGGTCAGAGCAAGAGAGAAGCAGAAAAACAAATGGTAGCATTTTAGAGGACTACATTCTGTTTGAATCAAAACCCAATTAAAGTGTTGCTCTGACTTCTTGGTAAGTCGTCCCCCTCCTTTACCCCCCTTAAAATATCTACGGTGACTTTATTGGAGCGTTTGAAAGGGTGGTGTTAATCTTGTCCAGAAAGTTATTATTTTACATTTAGACTTTGTAATGAGGCTTTCTTTTATCTGTCCTCTACTCCACTATTGCGATCATAAGTTGTTTGAAGAGAAGACTTTCGTATTGCTTGGAATTTGAAAACCCTGATACT
Source organism: Pezoporus wallicus (assembly GCF_028554395.1). NCBI lineage: Eukaryota > Metazoa > Chordata > Aves > Psittaciformes > Psittacidae > Pezoporus > Pezoporus wallicus. Next base: position 1,703,262 of record NW_026636385.1, on the reverse strand, counting down.
TTGACTTGCAGCATGTTAATAGAACAGGAATAGAAAGCCTTCAAGAAAGACAAAGGCTACTGTGTTTTTTCGTAATGTTCTTATGCTCTAAAATATACCGAATCAATCTCCTTGACTAAATAATCATGTAACTTACACTTGGTCTGTTTTCTTGAAGGCTAATAAAAAGGAAAGGGAAATGCATGATATCTTTATATTGCAAGTTTAACCGAGTGAATACAAGAAGCTGTTTGTGAATTTATGATGAGGAAAGTACTACTACTTGTTTACTCTGTCTTCTCTTTGCTCTTTAGCCATCCTAATTAGAGACTGCCGTTTTCTGGCTTAATTTATATTCTGTAAGAATTCTATGAAGAAAGTGGAAAAGTCAAGCCTATGCTATTGTATTCCCTATTCCTTCTGTGGACCTATCCCTGGGAATACAGTTAATTAGCATCATTAGCTTTCAGGCACTGTCAGCAGTTACTTGCAATTTCTATTTAATACCTTTCAGTTATTTTCCATTCTCATACATGTAATATTTGCATATTGCCTTCATAGCATGACTTTGACAAGGACATTATGCTTTATTCAGGTTTATTAGGAAGTAAAAGCTAAGGTTTAAAAATATAGCACTGCACTTATATTTAGTACCCTGTAAGAACTCTTCAGGTAACCAGAGGAGTTTCAATGAATCTCAAGCCAGCACCTGATGTAATTTGTGACTGTAGAGAAGCAGGAGTTAGCTAGAGCAGCTCACCTAGAACCTAGAAACATTTCAAGAAATTGTGCGATCAGGACACTAAAGCTTCAGTGGTCTTTCTACTGGAGTGAGGACAAAGTGATACAGGTAGAATTTTGGACTGCTTTCATGTCATTCTGTAAAGACATTTCTTTGGGAGAGAAAGCGCAAATGTTAAGAGAGGAGCCTGCAGGCAAAACTTAAAAGGTAGATCCACGCAGACATGCCTCTGAATATTACTTCAAGAGATTTAAGGAATTAAAGATAACCAAGTCAAAATACAAATTAAATTGTTCTCAAATCAATTAAAAAAAAAAACAAATAACATACTGATGTGTCAAAGGAATGCAAGGCTTGATGGCAGATGACATGAAACTTCATCAAAAATCAGATACAGAGTGAGTGATGTCTATGCCTGACAAGACAATGCCAGCAGGTCTGGGGGGCAGTCAGATACTGTTATTGTCCATGGAGGCCACCAGGCATATCAGGAGGCACTTCTCAATCAGTAAAGTGGCAGTTTGGTATTTGTGTTTTCTCCTTGGCAATGTTAATGTCAATGAAAATTGGTAGGAGGCCACCTGGAAAGCACGACTTTGTGTCTGTATAAGTTGTCAAATATTTTCTTACCTCAGTGTAAGGGACAGTGCTTGAGGAAAGGCATTTTTCTCAAAATGAGAGAGAAAGGTATTCTCTGTTTGGTCACTCTTCCCTGTTTCCTACAGGTGCCACTTCTTGTGCAGCTGTCTGCCTTGGCTGCAGGAACCTGGAGGGCTCTAGTATATTTGACTCTCTGGCACTATGAACCATTAATAGAACCTGAAGTGAGCGCACTTCTGCCACTGCCATTTTATGGCCACATCTGCTTTTTTTTTTTTTCATTTGGACATAATAGCACTTCCTAATTTTTCTAGTATTCCAATGTAGAATGGTGCATCACCCCAAGAAGCAGCCATATGAATGGAGAGATTTAATTGTTTGCATCTACCTTGACAACCCAACCTTGGCATACAATTGCTATGACAGTTGATTCATCTGATTTTGTAAGTTGATGCATACAAACAGTGAGGAGCCAATTGGTTGGTGAATATGGTTAACTAAGGATGTAATTTTTATTTGAGTGATCAAAGTGTGTGAATATGTCTGATTTCATTGAAAGCTTTTCATGATCATTGTTCAGAGCATTTCAAGGTATTTGTGGCTTACTCAGTACATTGCATGTAATGTACTAAGTGCATACAATGAGCTGGGTGTATACAATTTATTCTCTCCATTATGCATTGGCTAAGGGGTTTCTGAAGTAATCTGCTGCTCTAATTCAGCCTTCTGAGACAATCATCTTACAACAGGACTGATTTCCTGACCACAGAGCACACCGCTGACTGGGTATGTGGCTTACACAGTGTAATTTCATATTGTAACTCTTTTTTCAATGCCTCTGCTCTAATGCTAATTAAACCCCAGGATTGTAGCAGAAAACTATGCACATACAGGATGACTTTATCTGTGTGACTGTTTCATCTGAAATGCAAATCTTTCACTTTAGATGTGGACATTTAACTTAATACCTCTTTGAGTTTTTGTTGAGAATGCATACAGGTTGCACTGGTATGTGTAGAAAAGACCTATTTTTAAATCTTAGAGTAGTATATGCAGCTTTACTAGATAGCCTCTGAGTGTCAATCTTTTGCATTTATTGAGAGTATTTTACCTTGGACAAGTCATTTCAGTCTTTATATCCACTTTTGATGTTATTGCAGAATCATAGAATGGTTTGGGTTGGAAGGCACCTCAAAGCTCATCCATTTCCACCCCCCTGCCATGGGCAGGAACATCTTCCACTATACCAGGTTGCTCAAAGGCCTGTCCAGCCTGGCCTTGAACACTGCCAGGGATGGGGAACTGAAACAGGTTGCCCAAGGAAGTTGTGAATGCTCCGTCCCTGGCAGTGTTCAAGGCCAGGTTGGATGGTGTCTTGGGTGAGATGGTTTAGTGTGAGGTGTCCCTGCCCATTGCAGGGGGGTTGGAACTTGATGAGGTCCTTTCCAACTCTAACTATTCTATGATTCTATGATTATGTTAACATGCTCAAAGTTGACTTCATTGTAACTGTGACTATTACATTTAAAATGAATAGTGTTCCTCAGAAACAAACCTGTTACAATTTACAAATTGTTACCCCTTCTCCTATCACTACAGTCCTTGATAAAAAGTCCCTCTCTGGCATCCTTGTAGGCCCCCTTCAGATACTGGAAGGCTGCTCTGAGGTCTCCATGCAGCCGTCTCTTCTCCAGCCTGAACAGCCCCAACTTCCTCAGCCTGTCTTCATATAGGAGGTGCTCCAGTCCCCTGATCATCCTCGTGGCCTCCTCTGGACTTGTTCCAACAGTTCCATGTCCTTTTTATGTTGAGGACACCAGAACTGTAGCCAGTGCTCCAAGTGAGGTCTCACGAGAGCAGAGTAGAGGGGCAGGATCACCTCCTTTGATCTGCTGGTCACGCTCCTTTTGATGCAGCCCAGGATACAGTTGGCTTTCTGGGCTGCGAGCGCACACTGAAGCCAGCTCGTGTTCATTTTCTCATCGACCAACACCCCCAAGTCCTTCTCTGCAGGGCTGCTCTGAATCTCTTCTCTGCCCAACCTGTAGCTGTGCCTGGGATTGCTCCGACCCAGGTGTAGGACCTTGCACTTGGCATGGTTAAACCTCATGAGGTTGGCATCAGCCCACCTCACAAGCATGTCAAGGTCCCTCTGGATGGCATTCCTTCCCTCCAGCGTATCAACCGAACCACACAGCTCGGTGTCATCAGCAAACTTGCTGAGGGCGCACTCAATCCCACTGTCCATGTCAGCAACAAAGATGTTGAACAAGACCGGTCCCAACACCGATCCCTGAAGGACACCACTCGTTACTGGTCTCCAGCTGGACATTGAGCCATTGACCACAACTCTTTGCATGCGGCCATCCAGCCAGTTCTTTATCCACTGAGTGGTCCATCCATCAAATTGATGTCTCTCCAATTTAGAGGCAAGGATGTCGTGTGGGACAGTGTCGAATGCTTTGCACAAGTCCAGGTAGATGACAGCAACTGCTCTACCCCTGTCCATCAGTTCTGTAGCCCCACCATAGAAGGCCACCAAATTGGTCAGGCAGGATTTCCCCTTGTGAAGCCATGCTGGCTGTCACCAAACACCTTGTTGTTTTTCATGTGCCTTAGCATGCCTTCCAGGAGAATCTGCTCCAAGATTTTGCCAGGAACAGAGATGAGACTGACATTCCTCAGGTCATCCATTTTCCCCTTCTTGAAAATGGGGGTTATATTTCCCTTTTTCCAGTCTTCGGGAACTTCACCTGACTGCCATGATGTTTCAAATATGATGGACAGCGGCTTAGCAACTTCATTCACCAGCTGATCTCATTTAGTGGTCTTCTCATGGTCTTACAGTTGATCTATTGGGGGAAAATAATATCTGTATTTTTGTTCCAATGGCTGAGTTCTCTACAACATAATTACTCGTTATTCAGAAATGGGATATTTTAAACCTCTGTACTCCAGTGTGTGAAGATTTGTTACTCTGAGAACTGGAGTTGGAAGTGCAGATTTAAAAAAAAATTTGTTACAGTATTATACCAGTTCCTGTTTAAGCAACAGTTATTTGAGTGTATAGCACTGTCTTTCAAGTATGAAAAATTTGGCATTTTCCTTCTGTGGGTACAGGATCAGTTCCTCAGTGAGTGAGTAGTAATGCATTATCGATTTCTGCAAGTGATGGCAAACTGCTCTCCTAATCTATTCACTCATGCTGTGTCTTCTTGCTGTACTTTTCCCCAAAAGGACTAGGATGTTAGTGCTGCTCTACTGAAACCATGTATTTTGGAAAACTGGAGTGGGCTTGCAAAAAGCAAGTTTCTTGTTCACATGTTTTCATCTCATTGTGTCTATGCCTCAAGAAGAATTAAAGCCATTGGGAAGATGTTTGGAAAAGAACATCACTATTTCACATACTCTCACTGGTTTCCAACCTGTCCTCCTTGCATAAAAGGGGACTGCATTTTTTAAACTGTCATAATGCCCTGTAGGAGAAGCTTTAATTATCAAAAAAGTGAAGATCAAAAACTGTAACATAAGGACTTAAGTGAGATAGGAACATTTTTTGCATCATAGTTTAGAATGAATTTAAATGTCTCTTTTTGTTTCCTGATGCAAAAGTAGCTATCTAGCTTTCCTTTCTTTTTTCTTTTTTTTTTTTTTTTATTTGACCCTTTTTAGTCACGTTAAGACGAAAACCGAAATCTAAGGCCTTCTGGCAGGATTTTCATGCAATCTCAGATCGTGTTTTTGCAGATGCTCTGAACTTTCTTTGGTGGAGCTAAAGCAAACTGAACCTTGCAAAGGCACAGTACGTGCAATTTTAGATAGCTTTTCTGTACCTTCTGCTATACAGGACATAGAGATTCCATTTATCCTGAGAAAATACGTAATAGCATGGCTTTGGATCCTGTCCCATAACTGCTTGTGCATTTGGTTTTTTTTTTGCACAGAAGTGAAATTCAGTGTATATTCCTCAGAGAATCTCTCATGCCAGTTCCACAGAGAAACTTGTGAAACCTGCATTTTCACTTTTATGGTTTGTATGTGGTGCAGGGCTGATAATCCTATAAAAGAATGTATCTTACATTAATAAAAACAAATCAATAAAATTGTAAGAACCTTGATCTGGTCTCAGTTTACTACCTCTTAAATTTGAATCCGTAGCTCTGTTTTGCTTGTCAACAATTGAGACTCCAGACTATAAATTGACATAATTTTCCTCCTACCCCCTATTAAGAAAGTGGTAATTGCAAAGCTGTTGACAGCAAGTGCTGGGAGAAGCAATGTGAGTGATTTCCTTGGTGACTGTCAAAAACTTGAGACAAGGTTTTCAAACTACATTTGTAATAACAGAAATACACTGTGGGAAAGATAGGCAATGCGGTCTTTAGTGAGCTTGTTTCTTGCTGATGTACTGAAATCAGCTGCCAGCCATTCCAGCTTCATTACTGGTGTATTAGCTTGGGGAACTCACTGAAAGACTAAATGATTCATTGCATACCTTATTTTTACAGAGAGCCAATAATATCTTTGAAGTTTAGAGACAGAACCTCTGGTATAGAGTCTGAACATATTTTTTTTGCAACACTGGGTCCTCAAGAGATCTTTTCTGTAGTGACTAATTTTGTATTTCATAATGGTGTGTTTCTTAAAAACCCATTCTGTCAAATCACAAGATGACAGGTATTGTCTTGGACTGAATTAATAGGAGAAAAATTAATCTGCAGTTACTAAATGGCTAAGTATGTGTCAGGCAGTTTCTGAGGTTGTTGCTGTGCTGATTTTGTCTGGGATAGAGTTAATTTCCTTTGCAATACCTGGCATAGGGCTGGGTTTTGAATCTGGTGAAACAGTGTTGGTAATACAGAGGTGTTTTAGTTACTGCAGAGCAGCTTACACAGAGTCAAGGACATTTCTGCTCCTCACCCCGTCCCACCAGTGGGGAAGAGGCTGGGGGAGCACAAGGAGTTGGGAGGGGACACTGCCAGAAAAGCTGACCCCAACTGACACAAGGGATATTCCATACCATATGGCATCAGGCTTAGCATGGAAAGCTCAGGGAGGAAGAAGGAAGGGGGGACATTTGGAGTGATGGCATTTGTGTTCCCCAATACCTCTTAAAGCCCTGCTTTCCTGGAGATGGCTGAACACCTGCCTGCCAATGGGAAGTGCTGAATGAACTCCTTGGTTTGCTTTGCTTTGCTTATGTGCTCAGCTTTTGCTTTACTTAGTAAACTGTATTCATCTCAACCCATGAGTTTTCTCATTCTTATTCTGATTCTTAAACCCATCCCCACAAGGGATAGTGAGTGAGCAGCTGTGTGGGGCTTAATTGTTGGCTGGGATTAAAATCACAGCAGTTACTCAATGGAGGTAACACTAGTTTTGTGTTTTTCTGATTGTGTTTTAAATGGGCTTAGTTTTCAACAGTTTGCAAAGTGCTAGGTTTCAAAGCCTGTGTAAAATAAAATTATGAGTTTAGCATACTTGAGTTGGTCTGTAGGCTTGGTTCATCACTAAATCTCTCTGCTTCAGTCTCCACAGCTAAGAAATAGGAAGAATGTGCCTACCTCAGAGTGCAGAGCATGTTAACTGATTGGCCAAGAACATAAATGGCTGGTGATCTGCATACCTAATGATGGTCTCCTTAACTGAGGATTATATTGCTTATCACAAGCAGTACTAAGGTTTTCCTGTTGTATTTTGTGCTACCTTCTTTGTCTTGGAATTTCCTAAAAGTTCTGTGTTTATATGTTAATGTTGATAGACATAGTGTTGATATTTTCCCAATGCTCTGACCCTGCATACACCTTTGATAGGATAGGTTTTCAAATATCATTATGCAGTTGATTGGCCTCGCATCTTATTTCACCTGAAGTGTCACAGTGGACTAGCTGGTATAGAATTTAAGTATTCCTTGTAAAAGTGAGATTTGTGTTTATATGAACCCCTTGCATGATTTTAGTGTGGGGGCTTGGAAGCTTTGTTTGGTTCTGTAAAGTCTTTTAAATGAATTTGTATGTGGATAGGATATGTGGCTATTAAATCAAGAGTTTTTAATGTGTTTTGACAAGCTACTTTCTGGTTATACTCTGAAAATCTTCCTAACTGTTAAAAAGAAACCCACTGCAGTAATTTTTTGTGATGATTTCACCTTTATCAGTCAAATAATGCAAAGAAATTCTTCCCTGTTATATTAAGGCTACAGAGATCTAAAACTAGCTGTAGTATCTTTGCTAAAATCATACTCCTCTGTGAGTCCTCCAAAAGAAACTGGTATCTTATTGCTGTGTAACAATTGTCCCCATAGAACTGTGCCCCCTCCTTGTTCTCAGGGTTCTCCTTCTTCTCTTTCAACACCCTAAAGGTATCACAATAACCAAAATTAATATAAGCAAATACCTGAAGAAAAAAAGTGCCTATTAGGATTTCTAATGTTTTGAACATTTTTCTGCCTTCCCTTATCTGCATGTGGCTTTGTTTAAGAAATAAACTTGCAAATAACTAGAAATCCAGATAGGGATTTCTCTTGCTTTAACACTATACCTAATTTACTTGTTACTGAATTAAAGAACTATTGAATAATAAAGTAATACAGAAACTCTGGGTCAAGTGAAGAATTGCATTTGTTTCAACTTTATTTAATTGTATTTATCTGTATTTAATGTTTCCTTTAATGAAAATGAATGTCCAGATATTCATGGCATGTAAAATGCTGCTACTCATTTAAAACTATTGAATAAAAATTCCCTTCTTCTGTGCATCACTCTTACTGAAACTGGGAGGTAGTAATGAGCCCATCATCTCCTCTATTTTTTTTAGTAAGAATACAGATGATTTCATTGCAAGTAAAAGTTATTTTAAATTAAACAAAAATCTGTGTAGTGTTTTAGATAGTAAGCTATAGCACTAAGAACCTAAATCTTATTAAGCATAGTTAAATAAGAGCAGAAAATATAGTGATTTTCATTGTCTAAACTTGGCGAAAAATACATGAGGTATATTGCAGAAAGCACAACATGGAAATCCATGATTATGTTCTTTCTTTTCTCTTCTTTGTTTTCATAGCAGAAGCTGCTTTTTTAATGTACATGGAAGCCTTTGATTTTGCAGTTTCATACTTTAAAAAAAAAAAAGTACTCTTCTAAAATTTTATGCAGTTCATAACTGGGTTATGTAGTGAAAGCTAAAAACTTTCTGGTTTATGTGGCTCACTTCCTAAAAGCAAGCTTGTGTGATAGTACCACCATCTCTCATCAGATTAAGGTGAGCCTGCATAACAGCATGGGCGTGAAGATGTCAGGCTTGTAATGGTTCTGGTCATGGTCTTTTATTTTTATATTGATCTTTACAAGAATCGTAGAATCATTTTGATTGGAAAAGACCTTTAAGATCATTGAGTCCATCCGTTAACCCAGTACTGCCAAATCCACCACTAAACTGTGTCCCTAACTACATGTCTTTTAAATATCTCTTAATGCTTTTTCAAGCCTATAACTCTTTTTAAAAGTACGCCATTAGATAGATATTGAAAGGAAAATGCTGATGGTGACTGTACAAAACCAATAAAGCTGCCTTTATTACCTTTTATAAGTCTTTATTGCTCATAGGATGTTAGTCTTGGCAGGCAGTGAACCACAATTAGGCACTTAAAAACTGTTTCTCACAGGCATCACCAGAAGCCTTTGCCCCTGCACTTACGGGGCTCCACCCTTGTGGAGTTTCTGCCTACTAAAGCCAACAGGCAAAACGTTAAACAGATGTACCAGCTCTTAGGTGTGCTAGCCAGTGGAACAGGTCAGTGGTGGCTCCTGGGAAAGGAGTTTCTTCGTTTCCAGTAGTACAATAGCTATGGCAGTAAACATTAATTTTCATCAAGCATGTTGCTATAAATCTCAGTTCAATATCTGCTTCAGATGATCTAGATAAATCCTTAACCTTTCAGTTGTTCCCTCTTACAATCCTATATCACTGATGAATCGGCAGAGGCAAATGGCACTGTTAGACCTTGCAACTACTTCTGTTCATGTTCTTCCCCTGAGTGCTTTCTTTAGAGGAAGGAGGAAGGAAAAGGGACAAGCTGGGGAAGACAGCTTGAATACTAATGCGTATAAATGGCATCCTTCTCTTCCTCCCCTTCCTTGAACTCTTAGCTTGTCTGCAAAAACTAGAAGTTACCATTTAAAATAAACAACACCTAAACACAACAGCAAGTTGACTGGTACAAACCATTTGCTTGTCTTTGTAGTAAATTAAGCAGTATTAGATGATCAGTTGATGATCCATAGCCTTCCAGATCACTTAGTTCCAACAATGATGCATGTAAACATCTGAAGGTAGGTTGTCTCCTGAAGCAGGAACTACCTTATGCCTTTGAGATCATTTGCAACAAGTTTATTGTATTCTTCCAATAAATCTGATAGCATAGTGAGTATGACTGAAAGAGGGATGCAGTCCTACAGCAATCAGAAAGTCCAAAAATCTGCTCCTTTTAAAAATTTCTAGACCTCTGTGGCAAAAAAAGTTACCAGTTGTGCTGTTGGAGAGAGGACTATTGGTATACAACAAGTGAGAGTTAACATATGTCAGGTAAGGAGCTGATTTGCGTTGAACCGGAATGAACTTGATCTCTGAAACTTTTGGGTCTGCCCCAACTTTACCACCACCTGATGGGAAGACTGGCAGATGGGTACAATAACAACTCCAATTTATGAATAGTATTACTCCTGGTATCAAAGTGTGGTGGTAGATGTAATTAAGCACTAAGCTGTTTTCCCAAGAACAACATAAAAACTTGTTGTACTGCTTTTTCCAGTTCAGATCCAGGTAAAAACAGGATTTTGACTCAGGGTTTGAACACAACTTCTGGTGAAACGAAGACACCATATTAACTTGGGAAGCTTTCGGGAATATTCAGTTTATTATTTATATGCTGTGCGGTGTAGATCAGGTAGAGCTTAAGACATGGCACGAAAGTGACCTCTGTTAGCCTACAGAGACTCCAAGCTGTAATGCTTTTGCTGACCTGTGGTAGGAAGTGACCTTTTCGGTTACTGAACAGCCCCAGGAAGTTCTGAAATGAGTTGTAAAGTCATTCAAGAAAAACACGCAATACCACAGAACAGTGCAGAGAACAGGCTCTGTCTTCTGAAAAGGTGTGTGTCTACATCTCCAGGCACATTTAGAAGATCTGAGTACATCCAGTACCTCCTAAAACCTGGCTCAGACCCTACATTTTCATGATACTACCAGCTGGTTTTTGTTTCCAGTTATGGGCTTTTTGGGAATAATCTTTCTTAACAAGCTCTCATGGGTGCCAGAAAACTTTATTAATACTAAGCAAAGAGCCTGGAGATTCTTTACCACAATGTGGAATATATCAGTAAGGATAATGCTTTAATAGCATGGGTTTGTTACAAAAATAATTAATTCTGTCCTGTCTCTTTGAACAACTGGATGATTTTTGTGCTCTTTGTTAATATATTTAGATTAGATGCTAAAGTGAAAGCTTAAACGTGCTGTCATCTTCGGGCACACTCAGGCAATAAGAGTGCAGCTTGTGTTATTGTTTTATAATTCAAGCCTAGTGAAGTCATGAATTAAGAAGCTCATTAAATTTTCAATTGTATTAATAGGAAAATTCAACCTATTAAATTCTTTGGTAAGGCCTAATAGCAAAACATTGGAAATGCGTCTTCCCCCCCCACCCCTTTATTAATCCTTGTTGCCCAGATAGCCTTCTCTACACTTAATATAGGAAAAATAAAGTAATAGGAACAGAAATTGGAGAAAACATCATCTCTTACATGGAGTATAACATTGATCTTCCTTGTCACATTGTAAAGAATGTTTTAACACATGCTCCTGACTGACAGCCTGCCCGCAAATAGCTGCAGGCTGCTCAGCAGAAAGGTGGCAGCATCTTTGTGCCCTGGGCTTGGCACTGCTTTGTTTGTAGCACCGTATCAAGTAAAGACTGATAACACTATTTTTATTTGGCAATGCATGATACATTTTGATGCTATAGGTTAGAAAATATTTAAAGTACCTCATTTTTCAGTGCATTTAATGAAGCATGCAAATGCCAGACTGCTCTGTGAGCTAAGTCCATACTGGTAGAAATATCTTCATAAAAATCGTAACATCTGGAAGCACAGTTGTGCTGAATTTCCTTACTTCGCAAAGCTTTTTTGGTACCAGGTAATGGGTTCAAGACCAAATAATTTGAAAATTAGTGTAGTTACACGCAGTTATGCTGCAGCTGATTTTATTCACTGCATGTTAGTATGCTCACATTATGACAAGATAAGTACTACAGAGGTTCTTCATTCATCCTGATAGGTGTTGTTGGTATTCAAGTTATTCAGCAGTTATTTCAGTTATTGCCAAGTTGTAGTGAGACAGAGAGAGAATTCATCATGAGGGGGCATGAAATGCTTTGCACATAGTACTAACTCAGTCTAGGTAAGTATATACACAGAAAGATAAATTTTGGGCTATATAATTTGAGGCATGGTTTTTTCATTGCAAGCATGTGTTGTTCCCCCCCCCCCCCCCCCAATAACAGACTAATAAGCTTCCTGTTGCCTGCTACAATTCAAAAGATAATTTTTCAGTGGAAAAGCTATCTTCTGTATCTAGACCAACCTACCAAAAATGTATCTATTAGCTGTTTGTTGAATTATCTGTGCAGACTTGACAAACAAATGCCATAGGACAAAAATAGGTCTGCATTTCTTCAGGCAATTCAGAGCATCTACATTCCCCAGGTAAACAGGTCCAACCCACTGCTTGGTGAATCCAGTAAACTACTATGGACTTCAAGGTTTGAAATCAGGGAGCCATTCAAGTTGCCCAGTTGAAATTTGCAGCAGGACATTTAGTAAATGATCTTTTGCCTCACAAAGGTATTTCATAGTTGATATTGATTTGATATTGATATTTGATTCTTCTCTGTGAGGGTGTTGAGACACTGGCACAGGTTGCCCAGAGAAGCTGTGCCTGCCCCATCCTGGCAGTGTTCAAGGCCAGGTTAGAAAGGACTTTGAGCAACCTGGTCTAGTGGAAGATGGCCCAGTCTGTGGCAGGTACTTGGAATGAGATGAGCTTTAAGGTCCCTTACAAACCAAGCCCTTTTTATGAGTCTATATTTGCAATATCTCTTTCTGTTCCTCTCATGCGACACTTGGATATCTAACTGCATGATCATTTCTTGTTTTCCTTCTGTGAAACCCAGTACTTTTTTCCTGCAGGCAGGGAAGATGGAATTGATACCAGAGGTAAGTGCTGTCTGTCTTGGGGTGTGGGGATGTAGAAGAAGTGCTGCAAATGAGGGGTGTCTGTAGGAACTATAGTTAAGGTATTTGTTAACTCTAAGAGCTAAGGATTGTCCCGTCCTCAAGTTAGAGAAGCATATGCAAATATTTAAAACAATTATAATCATGATAATGAAGATGTTCACACTAAGGAAATACCGCTGGATGAAACTTCAGTGTCTTATTCCCCTCTTTCTGGAATGTGGAAGTTTACAAGCAGTTTCTCTGTAAGTGGGTATTTTCTTAAGCAGACAGCATCAGCAATGAAAGGACTTGCATTTGTTTCGAACCACTATAGCTCAGTCTTAGACCAGTCGTTGTTCTTTTTGGCAGCTACAATCCCGTTTGCAGTTCCAGGCTTTCAAGTATCACTTATATTCTTTATATTTGGAGTTGTATAATAAAGAGCTGAGATACAGTGAAGGTTGCCTGACTCCTGCTCAAAGGAATAGGATTTCTTACAGAAATGAAGAATTTTATATAGAAATGTGATCTCCATTGAAGATGCGCTTAAGTTTGTTTTCCCTAATCCATGTCATGATGAAAACTGGTTGGTTTGGTTTAAGCATTTATCTTTGACGTATATAGCTGTAACTGAACGTTTTGGTTAAGTTACCTGTGGTTCTGTGCAATAGTTTCTTAAAGATGGTTTGTTAGAGCAACAGGTCCTGGCTTTTCAATTTTTTTTCTATTGTCAATCAGAATAGTAAGTCCCAATGTACTTCTCCATTTATTTCTTTCGACAGCACTGCTGCAATAAAGCATATTAAATAATTCCGTTTACTTTGGCCTAGACTTCCATGAAGAATCTCCTTAATTGGCCAAGCGTAGCACAGATGTGAGGTCTATGATTACTGCAGCTATGCCAGTCTACTGGCAATGTGTCATTTTTAATGTGACAGCTGTATTCCAGCAATCAAGGGTTACAGCTTCTGGCAGCGTGAAGTTCTCATTATGCCATTTCTGCTCAGCAGTAAAATAATTATTTCAAAGCAAGCTGCTTCCTTCTCATCCCTAACCTGAGATCAGAAGTCTTCCTGTTTATTGTTTTGTGACTTTTCAACTAATCATTATCTGCAGCAGCTGGGTTCATGTTTAAAAGTTAGTGTTCTAGACTGACCTAAAGGGTATTACTCTTTTTTTAAAAAGAGGCTCTGTGTGTGTGTTTGTGTATATATATGTATACACACACACACATATATATACATATATAAAAGTAACAAACCAAAATCTGTTCCAAAGCACATTTTTCCTTCAAGTAAACGAACTGGGAATAGCTAAAAATTACAGGGTGTTTTTTATATGTAATTATGTTATATACACATTTTTATGAGCTTGTCTTTCAGTTAATTCAGAGCTATTAAAATGAATAGTTTCTCTAATGATTTCATTTCAGGAATTTAAAAATAAAAGCCATGCAGTACGTTATCTTGAGAAGACACCCCAACAGAAGCCTGAATCATTTTGATTTCACTTAAGATATATTCAAGAGGAATATTTTTGTTGCTTTTTATCCTAAAACAGGGAATTGTCTTTAAAGTCCGAGTGGCAAATAATGCATAAGTGAACTATTAAGATGTATTATGTTACCATAGCAAAATATGCTCACATTTGCAGAGGTCAAAGTTATCAATCTCCCTTCCCATTTCTGAAATTGCTCTGGGCATCTGAGCAACTGGTGAAAGAGGGTGTGTTTGGTTTTGGTTTGTTTTTTTAAGTGTCAAAGAAACAAGCTAAATTAGTTGGAGAAGTAACACAAAAAACCTTGAAACAGTTCTGAATTATAACTCCATGACCAAAAATAGAACCAGCTTTTCTGGGACCTTGTGACTACAGTGGTGATAGCAGTTGCAGTGAAAATTAGAAAAGCATCTTGTAAAGATAATCATTTTCATCAGCACCTTATTTATAATAAATCAGTGCTGAATTTTCATTTGTAATTCAATTTCCTTAATGCATTCACCTTGTGTAACTGAGAAATCAATACCATTGGATGGATGTATTGTTTGTGCTTCTCTACTTTAAAGGTCTCATCCTAATTCAAGCAACTATAAAAATTAACATTTCTCAGTAATTTTAGGGGAGATAAGATTTCTCTGTAGCCTTAAGAAAAGTATACTAACATGCTTTTGGTAGCAGAATAGTTTGATACATTGCTGCTATGTGACAAACTCAATGCTGAATCCTTATTAATAATCCTGTTAATGTTTCATCTAATGTGAGGGAAATGGAAAATAAATTGTGGCTTTAACCCACTGCTGAGCTTCCGATTACTATTTTTCTCCCTATCTGCTTGCAATATATCATTTTTTTAATATGACTGAAATGTTCTAACAATCAAGGGTTAGGATCCTAACAGCATGAAGTCCTCATTACATGATTTCTGCGCTACAGCAAAATAACGATTGTGAAGCAAGCTGTTCTCCATGCAGCACTTACAGAGTATCTCATAAGATTACCCATTTACCAGCTTCTGGTTATGGATTCAATTACTTCATGCCTCAGGTTTGTGGAAGTTTGAATCATGTCATGCATCTGTCTTGAGCTGCACCATAGAAAGCATTCAAAGAGAATAAATTACAGGTGATGTTCCCTAGAATCACTCTGAGGTTTTTGCTTTCTCCCAAGCCGCTCAAGGCCGTGTCTTCTAAAAGTTTAATGAAGGTTTTATAAACCATAAAAAAGGCCACTAGAATGTCATGACCTTCTTTCACTTTCTTATTGTGCACAAAAATCTACGTTTTCCACAATTAACATAGAAAAGAATATTACACTTGAGAGAGAGCATTTAAATGGTATGTTACAGGCCCAAATATATATTAAACAGTACTGAATAGGTAAATAAACAATATTGCAGATGGCTGTGCATATCTCATAAAGAGAGATTTTATTTTTCCAAACAGTAGGTCTTTGTATCAGATTAATACAGTTTGCCTCCTTTGGTATGCAGTGTAAAATTGGCAAAGAGATGAAATCATAAATACTTAATTATTAACAAATGACTATGTACAGCTGCTGTATATCTACTATTTCTTATACTAAGCATATACCAGGGGAAAATTCAGGGTGTCTGAGTGTACTTCATCTGACCTATTGCCCAATTCTTTTTCTTCCTGATACTATAGGATAAATTTAAGGCAAACATTAATGTAAGGCTGACCAAATGTTTTTTAGAAAAGCCTGTTTTTCAAGAGGAAGGGATCCCACTGAACTGACAATGTAAGAAAACTTGCAAATGGCAAACAATCATTGATGAATGATCTAAAGTAATTATCAAGTTTGAAACTCAAACAGTGTACGAAGCATACCCCAGCTATAGCTCAATTATTGATTGTGCTTTTATGAGAATTTTAGCATTAGCTATTGCTTCTTTGCTCTCTGGTGCCCTGGAGAATGCAGTAAGATGCTCACTTGAAAATGAAATAATGGATTCATTTGGAGCAGGGTCTTGTTCTTTGTCTTCCTGTTTGTTGGGATATTTTTGTTTGTTTTTTTTTGTTGTTTTCCCCTTGTTCTCACACAGCTTTACCTAGTAGAACTTCAGAGCAAATGAGGTAGTTAGGCTACTGATACCATCCTAGCTGTCCTTAATACCTGGTGAACTCTTAGACACTGTGTAGCCATACATTGTGCTCCCAGCTCACACTTTGCCTTGCATTCTGCTGAGCAGATCAACAGTGCCAAGGCAACTACAGCATTGAATATTTTTCCCTTCTCACGAATACTTTGAAACAACTTGAGGGAAAAAATTAGATTATTCTGACATGATGGGAGAAATTATGCACAGTAAATTCTTAACTATTTCAGGAATTTGGCTGACTGTAGCAGGCTGCAGAGTATTTAGTCTTCCAGTTCCTAAAAGGGAACCATGTGAAATCTGGAGAGGGACTTTTTATAAGAGCGTGTAGGGATGGATGCGACAAGGGGGAATGGCTTTAAACTGATGTTTACATTAGATATTTATGAAGATGTTCTTCCCTGTGAGATACTGGCACCAGTGAAGGTTTGACCAGAGAAGCTGTGGCTGCCCCATGCCTGGCAGTTTTCAAGGCCAGGCTGGACGGGGCTTGGAGCAACCTGGTGTAGTGGAAGGTGTCCCTACCCATGGCAGTGAGTTGGAACTGGATGAGCTTTAAGGTCCCTTCCAACCCAAACCAGTCTGGAATTGTATGATTCCCTCACGTTTCAGACAGGGAAGCCCTGTAATTCTGGACCATGCTTGTTGCATTCAGTCATGGAATGCCAGGATCAGACTGTACACATTGATGGCATTAAGAAGCCTTTTATTCTATAAAATTGGGTTTCCACACCTTACCAACGGGTGGTTGTTTTCCCAGGGGCTGAGACATATGATGATTTTTTGAATGTAGGAACATTGTTTTGATGCTTTTGCTGAGTGTGAAATGTACACCTGGTGGGTATGAAGTGGGAAATGCTAAGACACCGGAGGAATTTCTAAGCAATAGGGACAGCTGTCTTGCTTTTGAGGTATTTTGCTCATTGACAAAAAAAAACCTTAAGTAAATTTATGGCTTGCTCAGCTCCTGACAGCAAACTATAGATCAATGGAGATTAGTACTCAGGTGTAACCCTTGCAATAGATACTTAAGTATGGGTTTTAACAAAGATATGATAGTGAGATTTTTGATTATTTTTTTTTTCCCTAACTGGTCTATTTTTGTAGCTTTCCAAGTGTGATTTTCCCAATCTTTGTTTGATACCTCTTATTTGCAGGATCACTTAGAAAGCAAAAAGATGCAGTTTCATGTATCATTAATTCTTATTACCTTGGTGTTTATCTCATCTCTTGATACTGTTTCTTTCAATATTTAGTTTTAACAGAAGGTTAAGGATTTTAAGGATAGTCATGTAAATGAGCGCGGATGTTAATTTAATAAAGACAAGTCCCTGCTTGAGTGAAGGTCCGCAGTCTTTCCTTCTGTATCCAAGTCAGTGATTTCCTGTAGGTTTTTACAGTTATCCTACAAAGCTGAGTACAGGAAAAAAGTCATTGCTGTGGAAACCTACAAAAGAGTTTGGAAAAGGATGGAATTCTCTTAAAACATTAGAGGATAGCAATTAACTTAATTGCTTTTATGGTTCATTGGGATACTATTTGTTTCTTCCACACTACAGGAGTATAATTACATAATAAATGGTAAAATACCTGTTTTGCTGAAGCCATGATGCTCACTTCACTGGGACCAGATTTTTATCTACCGTGCTTAAAACTGGCTCATATAATAGAGCTGGCTGTTGTTCTACAGACATACCTAAATGTGAAGAAATATGGCTATATGAGGTATGCCTGGCTGCTGAGCTGAGAATTATAGGTCAAACTACATTGTGCACCTAACTAATATGTCAAAAAGAAACCAAAAAGTTCAAACAAATGGACCATTTATTGCAAAATGATCAAAGGCAGAATTGTGAAGCCTAACCTTTGCAAAATCCCAGCTTGCTTTAATAGTTCTGTAGTTCTAGAAGGAAACCTTGGGATTTCCATTCATATGCTTCACTAGAGGTTGGCTCTTTTGTAATCTCTATCTTATTCTTAAATAGGAAAGGCATTATTTGCTTTGTGGATGCACCTAAATGGATGCTTCCTGGAGTGACTTTTATAGACTCAGGTATCTATCATACCCCTATCTAACATATCTTTAGTGTTGTGTAATGCTTTGTAGTGTGAAGCATGTAAAGTTTCACAGTGAATATTGCATTTTTATTGTCATATACTGACAGCTTTTCAACAGCCTCTTTGCATCTTGTAAATATTTGCAGCTATTTCTGTTTAAAAATAATCTTACATTTAGGTACTCATAAGGTTCTAAATCGCATAATACTCAGAGTGCTTTGCAGAGCTGTTATCATAAATATGCAGAAACATTTTTTTCATCAACAAAGAAATCCGCTGGGCATGGTATATATGTGTGAGTTTTCTAACTGCAGAAACATTACATGTACCCACAGGGTAGAAAAGGACTGATCAAGACTCTTGAACTGTTGCCCTTGCATGTTTTGTTCTCCAGCTGAACATGCTATTAAACCAGTCCAGGTGTACCAGGAAAGAAAATTTGATGAGACCTATTGAAAACAGAGTTTTCACAATGGAACTGCACAAATTTATTTAGCACAAGCATCTCTTTAGCTATTAAACTCTGAATATCGGTGTAGCTTCTCCTGTAACATTTGCACCTACGTAATTGTGGTTGATACTATCAGGAATATTAACTGGAATGCAAAATATAACAGGAACATGTATGCCTGCATCAGGTCTTGGCTTCAGCTTTCCTGAAAGCTTTGGTGGCAGAATGTGGTTAGTTGCTTCTCAGCTGAGAAGGGTATGGTAATGCTGTGCAGAGATTCTGGAGGATGCTGCTGTCTCATGGATAAGCCATGGTAGAGTCACTTCACTGGACCTAGTGTTAGTCACAGAAAGTGATATAATTAAATGCAAAGGGTTGACAGAATTCTTACCAGACTGCTACAGCTGATTCTGTGATATGTTCAAAACGGTGGAGGGGAAGAGAGAAAGGTGCTTGTTTGTGGCACTTTATTTGTTATAATATCAGGGAGGCTTTTAACCATTTTTTTGTGTGTGTGGTGCTCTGAATGGAAGCAGAGGGACAACCAGTGTTATGCTGCCTAGAGAATGAATAAGCAGTGCTTTAGGCTTCAATGGACTTCAATGGACTGAAGCAATTCATACATCTGTAAGCAAAGATGGTTACTGTTTCAGTAAACAGGGATGGTGATTCTGCCCTTCTGTTCTGCTCTGGTGAGACCCCACCTGGAGAAGTGCATACAGCTCTGGAGTCCTCAGAACAGGAAAGATATGGACTTCTTGGTTCGGGTCCAGAGGAGAGCCACAAAAACTATGAGAGGGATGGAACACCTCTTGTAGAGGAATGGCTGAGAGTTGCGGTTGTTCAGCCTGGAGAAGAGAAGGCTTCAGGGAGACCTTATTGCATCCTTTCAGTACTTATGGGGGCTTATAAGAAAGATGGGGACAGACTTTTTAGTAGGGCCTGTTATGATAGGACAAGGGGAAATGGTTATAAACTAAAAGAGCATAGGGTCAGACTAGATATAAAGAAGATTGTTTTTATTATGAGGGTGCTGAGGCACAGGCACAGGCTGCCCAAAGAAGCTGTGGCTGCCCTATCCCTGGCTGTGTTCAAGGCCAGGTTGGACAGGGCTTTGAGCAATCTAGACTAGTGGAAGGTGTTGCTGCTCATTGCAGGGGTTTGGACTAGATGGCCTTTAAAGGTCCCTTCCAACCCATTCTGTGATTCTAAGAAAAACAGCAAAATCATTAAAGCCTGCGACAGGCAATGCGAACGCTGCAGGAAGTCACATATGTCCTGAAGAGCCACCCAATTATCACAGTTCCTGACTATTGAATACTGGCAGGCAGGTGTGGAGAAAGTCGTTTTCAGATATATGGTAGGCACAAACCTAATCACTTGTAGTCCTTAGGCTCTGATATTACAGTCGCTCAGTAGGAGCATTTGCTAAAATTTCTGTTGAAATTTTATAGACTACATACACACGTACAATTCTCTGGAAAATGGGAAGTTTTCCATTAATTCTTTGTGTTTAATGTTTGAGGAAATGCAATTATATTAACAATGGAAGGCTCTGGTTTGAATGTGTTACACTGTTCCTTTTGATAAACCAGGTGTTTCATGTGGATGCTCTACCATGGCTGGAGACACCAGAATGGCAGATGCAGTCTAACCTGCTCATGGCTGGAGGAGTGTGAGATGTCTGAGGGTTGACTCTGGTCAGGCCTCATGGCTACACTTCTAACTAGGACTTTTAGCTTTAGGTAGATACACTTGGTTAATAATTTTGTTTCCCAGGAAGCTGTTGCAAGTTTTCTTAGATGAATTCTTTCCTTCCCTGGTCTTTGAAAATAATACATTTTTTTACCTTGCAATATTTGTGTAAATAACATTTTAGGATTTTTTTTTTTTTGACTTTTATCTTGTGATCTACAGCATGGACAAAGGCAAAACTACCAAAGGAGGCTAAATAGAACTAAAATAATGATAAAAATTGAAAAAAACTCAAGTCTGCTGGTTAGTGATAAATAAATAAAAAGAAGCATTACAAGATTCCCTCATAGCAGCCTTCCAGTATCTGAAGGGGGCTTATAGAGATGCTGGAGAGGGACTCTTCATTAGAGACTGTAGTGACAGGACAACGGGTAATGGGTTAAAAGTTAAACAGGGGAAGTTTAGATTGGATGTAAGGAGGAAATTCTTTCCTGTTAGGGTGGTGAGGCACTGGAATGGGTTGCCCAGGGAGGTTGTGAATGCTCCATCCCTGGCAGTGTTCAAGGCCAGGTTGGACGAGGCCTTGGGTGATATGATTTAGCGTGAGGTGTCCCTGCCCACGGCTGGGGGCTTGGAACTAGATGATCTTAAGGTCCTTTCCAACCGTAACGATTCTATGATTCTAAGATTTTTTTCACTGATAACATTCTGTTTTGGGGAATGCAGAAACCCACCAAAAGCTTCCATGTGGCAGATGACTGTGCAGTTCTGCTAACTGTAATAATACTTTCTCTGCTGTGAGTGCCTGAATGAAGCTGAAGCCATTTAAGTGATTTCTTTAAGTGGCCACTGGACCTGTTTTTGATGGAAATAACTTTTTTGGTTGCTACAGCCCTGTTGTGGATTCAGAGCAGTGACCTGTAGATGAAAGGCTCCATATCCCATTGCAGTTCCCTGAGTTAGCCAATCTTGGCATGTTTTAATTCTCTGCGAGCAGCCACTTCTGCCTCTGGAGGTACTGACTGAAACAGGCAGCAATGAAATAATTCTATGGCTTATATTTCCACTTGGGTTCAATGATCAGGATCATGACAGAAATAAGTGTGTTGAAAAGGGTCTTTTTTCTTAAATGTTTTCTATGATATAAATGTTATAAAAGCGCTGTGTATTCCAATTAAACTTAAACAGCAGTTCTAGCAGGGAGCAACTGCTGTGCACTCACAGGATAAATCAGCTTTCCTACTGAGCTCCACAGCGTAGTTAAACTATTTCACCAGCCTCCATAAAAGCATATGCGTTTTCCTTCTGTCTGTCTTGCTTAATCCTTCTTATGTAGTTCTTATTTCTCATGGATATAAATGCCTATGGCTCTGTGTGGGGCCAAAATCCTTTTAATTTCAGAGTCTTAAACAGTAGTATCATGTCTGCACCATCTTTTGCAGGCAGATGATGGAGCAAGCTGGGCTTATCAGCTTTGAGGTTTATTTCTACTCCAGGTCCCCTGTGGCATGTTGTGCAAGTCATTCCTTCCTGCAAATGTGAATAATGATTCTTTTGGCTTTTTTTCTGCCTCAGATGGAAAGTCTTTTGGCCAGAGAAACATTTTTGAGCTCTTTAACCCACACTAACTCCACTGAGTCCTAAACTGGATTCCAGTTGGGGAGGACTATCATGGAGCTGAACCAAATCTGGTTCATCATAATCGTTTTTATTGTTTCTATCCAAGCTAAAACTGCATTTGAGCCCATGGAATTTGGCTTATTTATGAGCAGAAAAAGATCCATTTTGGGTACCTGAGTATATAGAAAAAACTACAAAGATAAGCCCCCAGTGAAAGAAGCACTTATATACAAGCCATGAT
Source organism: Pezoporus wallicus (assembly GCF_028554395.1). NCBI lineage: Eukaryota > Metazoa > Chordata > Aves > Psittaciformes > Psittacidae > Pezoporus > Pezoporus wallicus. The sequence continues at coordinate 1,680,990 of NW_026636385.1, read as the reverse complement.
CAGTGGCAGCTCTGTTAGCCAAGTTCTAAGACAAAAGGTGTTTTTCACATTTAGCAAAGCTGCTATTTCTCCTGTGGTGCAACAACAAAATGAACTTTTCACTTGGCCAGCTACAAATACATGCATTGCCCTTGGTTATGTTTCTTTTTGCCTCTTGCTACTGTACTGTAGGTAGAAATGACCTTAGCAAGGCGTACTAAAATCTGACACTGGCTTGTGCAGTGCATTGGCCATTAGTGCTCTCATAGCTAAAAGGCTCAGACAGCCAATAATGCCCTTCTGTGGTCTCCAACCTGACCAAAACGAGAACAGATTTAATTAAAGCTATTATGGAAGTAGCACTCCATGATGATTTACCCTGAGTGAGAGCCAGTGTCCCATTTGTTTGAGATTAGTTTAACTTTGTATGTTTGAAAGGCTGTAGTTCTCTATGTTAAATGTAATAACTGAAATTTCATATCCGCAAGCCTACCTGGCATAAAATGAAAACCAACTCTGTATTTATGCGGATCATTTCTGTTGTTTGAATCACTTTATGGCTACATGAAAGAAAGTCTGATGAAATGAAATGTAGATATGAAGAATAGCAAGAGTAACATGCATTTCAGATTTTTGTATTGTATAAGGGGAGTCTTGGGAGTTCAGCTTGACCAAAAAATATGTTTTTTCTTTTTCCTCTTTTTTTGTGGGTTTTTTTTTTTTGCCTGCTTGCCTTTTTTTTTTCTGCTTCCTTTTTTTTTCTTTTTAACTTTTCCTTCCCTTTGCCTATGAAATTGAGATGAGGACAAAGATAGATGTTAAAAACTCATTTTCCTGTCTTAGAATAGGAAGGATTGTGAGGCAGCAGGGTAACCTATGCATTGCAGAAAGGGGGTAGCAATCAATAATAATGAAATTTTAAAGGTCCATAATTTTATGGAGTACATCCGAGGGATGGTAATTTGGAGTAATATTGCAGCTTTGCCATAGGAGGAAAAGTTCTGAAGGATCCATTAGCTAACGCGAATTGCCAGCACACAAATCTAAGAAATCCACAATGTTGCCATGAATGGAAAGAGGAAGCTCCTAAAGTACTACCACCTAAGGGGAATAGTACCACACTTCAGAAAATGTGCATCTTCTGGTATATATTTTTTCCACATATCCCTTATTTATTAGCTTTACAAACAGTCAAAATGGCTGTACCTGAAGTAGTAACAACTCAGAAAAATTCTGCCTTCTCAAGAAACATAGGAAAATAAATGGGCATAAAAGCTTTCTAAACTCTATTTAGAGTCAGTATTATACAATTAAAAATATTTTCATTTGGTGTCATAAGTGATGAAGTTTGAAGCAGCGATATCTTTGAATTGGTGACTAAGTTGATCTTTTGTCCTGTATTTTTCTGTGCATTTCATCTTCTCTTGATAAAATCGGTGGTTGTTTAAAAAAAAGGATATATTTGCATCTACCTTAAACACAAAGAAAAGGTACCTGAAGATTTTGTATGAGTACAGTTAGCCAGATATCCTTAATGTAGAATTGCTCTGTTGATACGTAGCTGTGAGTCTGTGTTGTATTTTGTGTAAGTAACAGGGAGAAGGGAACAAAGTCAACATGAGACAAAACTCTGAAAGCAAACAGGCACTGTGGTATGAATAATGTTTAAAGGAGAGCTGTTGCATAATGGTGTTGAGCTGATTATAAGCATGTCTAAGGAAGTAATTTTTCTTTTTAAAGTATGCATCAGCTTGGATTTAAAATGAGATTTGTTTTATTTTTCACTGGTATCTTGCTTATTAAACAAAGTGCTCTTTTGAAAGGAACAAATGCATGAAAAAATATTCTGAGTTGGTTTATTGAAATCCCTTTAAATACTGATGATTTTTTGTTTTTATTAGAAATGTATGCAGTCAAAAATCCCAAGGCACATCTCAGATTTAAATTTCCAAAGTAAACTTCTCCTTATTTGACTGAAAAAAATATAGTCTCTGGAACTAGCTGATGCTGTCTTTCAGACGTGCTCACCCTTGAGCAGATGTAAGCAACTTCTCTGGAGTTTGATACTAAGTCCTTTCAGTCCCAGAGTTCTTGGTAGCAGTTCATTAGGTGGTCATTTTAAAGACCTGTTGGATATAGCTCTAGATACGCTTCATTATTTCTGACTTTTGAAGAGGTAAGCATTTACAGGGAACTTCGATATTCTTGTTTTAATGTAAGCAACTCCTTTAAGCACTTCTAGCTATTGATATTATTTCTGGCATCCTAGGAGTTCAAGACACAATCAAAAGATGGGTCTATTCTCTACAGATCTTACTGTCTAAGAGAAAACTTGGAGACAGTGGAAACAGTGAAAGGTTGGAAAACATTAACTGTATTACTTTTTGTTCCCAAACTATATGAGAAATTAATTCATGATAAAGTTGAGAGCCTTTCAAAAGCTTGAGCTATTCTGTTTAAGGCTTATGTATTTCATTGTCTCTACCGTAACATCTCCAGAAATATTGTGTGAAATAGGAGCAGTCAGCTTGCAGATGCAGTGTCAGTCCAGTTTCATGGATAGCTGTCTCTGTAGCAGGAGGTCACAATGAGGTGGAATAAAAAAGACATCCCAAAATGGTTTTCTGCTTCCTTTGAAGTATAACACATCCTGCAGATGTCAGAACTTCACAAAACACCCTCAGAAAGTGGAGATGTTGCCTAAAATTCTGGTTTGGAGAATTAAAATACCATAATTAATGGCAGATGTTTGATCATAGGCCATATATTACTGACTACACTCTTCTTGGGTCCATTTATTAATAGGAAGAAGTAATAATTTTTAAAGGTTTAAGCATTAAATTGTTTTCATTTGATGCACTTATTGCATTTGTTCTAATTATGAATTGGAGTGTGCTGGATGTAAATATAGGACAAAATGCCTTTTGTAAAATAATGATATTTGGTTTAATTAGTCCAATTTAATACAAGATTTTCTCAGGGATTAGCTAGCTTTCTTTTTGATAACTTGAGTAAGAACAGTTGGTTTTACTAAATAAAGTGTGATTACTAGTTATGCCTTATCTTCCTTTTAAACAAATACTGTATTTCCCTGGTTTAGGAGCAGTTGCAAGAGCAAGGATTGCAAAGTCACAAAATTCAAGAGCCAAATGTGAATGCTTTGGCATATTTGAAATAATTAGAGTGAAGAGAAAGCTTCCTGCTTAGAGAGACTGTAATTTTTACAAAATTATGTAAATATTGTTTTGGGATAAGCAAGATATTTTTATAAATTCAGAATGTTTCTTTCAAAATTTTTTTCACAAATCATCATTACTGGCTTTTGAAATGAAGAATTATTTTTTATTGAGGAAAATTGAAACGTATTTAAGACTGAGAAATACATTTTTATGTCTACTAATTTTGTCTGACGTTTTTCTGTCAAAACAGACACAGTTTTGCAAAGTGTTTAGCTTGTCACTAGGTATTATTTTCCCAATGCTTTAGTAAATAATTCATATTGAAATAGGTGGGGTGAGATGTAATAGAAAAAGTTTGTCTGGGTAGACTGTGTAGTAGTGTTGGTAATTGTGTCTGAATAATTGCTAAATATGATTTTATTTTCTTTCCCCCACTTCCTCTGGTTGTGAATATATTGTGCTACAGCCACAGTGATTTTAGCTTTTTTTTTTAATTGAAATGCAATATATTGATATATTGATATACAATATATTGATATATACTGTGTCTAACATTACAATAAATTACAATGTCAGCATTAACTATTGAATTCCGTTACACAGCACTATGACTGCAGCTCAGTTAAGGGTCTGACAGTATTTACCATTCAATCACTGCTAACTCGCAGCGTTCAAATCTTAACATTTTGTTGAATGGCCAAAGTCTGAATTATGTCAGAGTTATGGTCACATTTATGATTACTAAATGCAAAATTGTGAATTACTTTTCATAGCTATAACACTGTGTGTTTTACCTATAATTTTAGAGTCTGTCCTAGAGATTTTGGAGCAAATAAAGGCTTTCTTATGTATTTCTTAAGTATTTTCTTTACTATTCATAGTGCAAAATAGCTTTGTATGAGATTTACCTTTTAGTATCTTTCCTTGCCATTAGTATACAAGATCATGTTTATAAGCTGGCTGCTGCTTACCTGCTCCGACTCTTAGATTTTTAGGTGGAGCAACTTAGATCTGAACTTCAGTTTGTGTCTCTCATTGAAGTTGGCACGAACTGTAGTTCAGAGAGACATTTAACTGCCTATAGGAGAGGGCTCTACCCAGGCAAATTCAATGAATAAACATAAGTGCAGATTCAGCAAGCCATTAAGTTGTTAGCTTCCCATTTTCTTTGGTTCTCTACTATTTTTTTTCTTTTTTTTTTTGTAAGTGTTTGAATTATGTAGGGCTGTGTCAATACCATATACCAATAAGCATATTGGGCTTGTGGTCAAAAGTAAAAGAACAGGTAGGATTTTCTGTGCAATACCAATGCATAGCGTTTGTCGTTGCGAGTATCAAGTGTTGGGTTTTGTATGTGGAGACAGTTCTTGAAGACAGACTCTTTTCTTTTTATATGTAAAAACTCTTTAGTTTTGATAACTGTAAAGGAAGTATTTCTCCTCTATTGGTTTCAAGGAATTTTGGTCTAGTGGAAGGTGTTCCTGCCCATGCGCAACCTGGCCTAGTGGAAGGTATTCCTGCCTATGGCAGGGGGTTGAAACTGGATGAGCTTTAAGGTCCCTTCCCACACAAACTATTATGTGATTCTATGATTAAGTCATTTATAATTACTATATTTACCAGGTCACTGTAATCTTTAATGTGTATTAGCATGTAGTCACTGCAAGACAATCTCAGTGTATTTGATCTCAAAAACCTGCCTGCTATTAAGTGTCTAGTGGGGTGTATGTCCTGTCATTCAAGCACAGACGAAAAGAAAATATTTTGCTAGTATTCAGAAAAAAAACTCATAGTAGGTTGGCATTCTCCAGTTTTGGAGTCAACAAGAAGGGAGAAGAATCTATTTAACTCAAACTCGCAGAATAGAACCTGTTAAGAAGGGCTGAGTTTCTAAAGTGCAATGCTAAGCCATTTATGCCTTTTAAATGCATGAAGTTTGAAAGGTAGAATAGTCTAATGTGTTTTGCAGTTCCTCATTAATTTGCATTATCACTGAAAAATAGTTTAGCTCTTTTCTCTTTTCTCTTTTTCATTGGTAAAACTATAAATGGGGTGAGCCCTAAAAGGCTGAAAATATAACTTTTGAAACAAATGCCAGAAAATCGTATCAGTTTAAACTTTTGATTACCTCTCTTCAGACTGTGTGCCAGTTCCTGCTTTTCTGACACTCAGGCTCTTGTCCTTCTAGTTACTCTTTCAGAAATGTTGGGAATTTTCATGTGCTGGGAGTCACATATGCTTCAGAGTCCATAAAACAGTTAGGATACGGGCTAGCAGTTGGATTTAGAGGCTTTCTATTTTACATTTGTATCTCTTGATGACTGAATATTCAGCCTTTGTAAATGCTAGAACAGCACAGGCAAAACTGTTAGCACTGGAATGGCTTATCAGTGGATTTGATTGGGATGGTTAAGCCTGGAAGGCAGTGGATCATTTTGGAAAGATATAAGGCAGAGGGAGAAGAATCAAGAAAACTCTATCTTTTTTTTTCTTTTTTTTTTTATTCAGACTGCTGGATAAGGGCATACTACTCAGATGTTTGCTGAGCAGTTCTGACTGGTGTCATGATAATGGAATTGGTAGTTGCACATATGCTGGGTATTACTGGGAGTACTAAATTCCTGTAAATCAAAGGAAGCATATCATGACAGCTGAGTCTGTGCCAGGGCAATTCTTTTGTGGTGCTGACCTTCGGTAGCTGGAGCCCACAGTGCTGAGCTGAGGCTAGCAGAAGAGGTGCCCGCCTTTCTCTTCCATGGAGAGAGTGAGGATTGGCTCTGAGGGTATGCAGTAAGGACCCTGTGGATACAGGGCTCAAGCAGAACCTCTGATCTCTGTTTTCTGTTAAGCGTACTGCTGCCAGTTCTCTAGGTTCATGTGACTTGGGCAGTGTCAAATACAAACATGTTCCTTCTTGAAGCTATCACTCTCTTGACACTGACAGAAGACCAGCAAGTGTTTCAGTGATGTCTGCAGGGCAATGAAGGCAATCCAGTGTATGTTTTTATGACATTTTCGTTATTTTGCAGTATAGAGCTTTTTTTACATAAACAGAGGGTGAGAAATTCTGGAGCTGGAGTTCAGCAGTGATGAGACAGCTTATGTAATTTCTTTTGTGTGACTGTTCACACATTTATTTGGAAAAATATAAATATAGTTGATGTACATGTATATTCTTTATCCTTCACACTCTTGCTTTGTCTTTTTTCATTATATGTTGGGTATGGATTTTGTGCTTTTACTTCTGATCCAAACCGTGTTATAAATAATTCCACCTACTTATCTGTCCAGGAGGGAATAAACAGCATCCTGACATCATTAGACCAACATCATTTGGATTTTAGTGGGAAATATAGATCTGAAGCTCATTGATGGAAATATTAATGTTGGGTTACCTGAAAACTGACAGTACTTTGCAAGTCTGCTTAGAGATCTGGAATGATATAATTTAGCAGGATGGATTACTTGTCAGAACTTTGAAAGTATACGAAAATGTAATTCATCGTGGGATTTTTCAGCTCAGTGTATTTGCCAGTAGAAATCTTTGTGTGTGGTATGAATAATTTGCCAACATTCAAATCTGTAGGAGGCAGAGAGAATTAAGGTTTTGTCATGGTACTTCCTTCTGCGTTGTGATCTGACCTACTTGGCCACTTTCAGTTGTATGTTAGTCTTGTTCTGGCTTCAAAAAAAAGAAAAGAAAAAAAAGATAAGAACATTGTTTTCCTTTACCTACCCAATTCTATCTGAGCCTTCTTCCTAAAGTACATCCCTGACAACAGTCCCATTTCTCATGCTTTGAAAAGAAGGCAGTTATGGCTTCCCAACCACAGTCTCTGCAATTTGAAATACAAAGATATTGCTCTGTCAAATACTGAAAGAAATATTCCTTTTCAAAATGCAGAAATTGTCTGGCTGGGATTAAAGAAGGGCAGGAAGTGAAGCATTTGTTTGTTTTATGAAGCCTGGCAAATTTTGATAATGATTCCTTTAAAAATTATGATACTGAAGCTTTTCTAATTCCAGACAGATAAGAAATAATAGTTACATATTTCAGCGTCAAAGACAAAAGTAACCCTTTATCACCTGATTTAACAATCTTCTTAGTAAAATGTCTTAGAAGAATATAAAGCATCATTTAAATAAAAAAGCCCCATCTTTGAATTGCAGTATTTTTTAATTGCCATAATCAAAGTCCAAACACATTTCCCTGCCTGCTTTAAATAGATTCTCTTAATGACAGGTTTTTCCTTAATGAGGAGGAGAACAAAGGGAACAACTCTGAGGGTGTTGGTGTGACTTCAGTATGACAAAAGTTCCGATTTTTGACAGCACCCACTAGGAAAATAGGAAAACTGGAAGTGGTTTAATTAATGTGTAACTATGAATTGCTAGTTTGCATTTTAAAATTTAAACTTTTTTTTATATTAGCATCTGAATATATATTTTAAATAGCAAAAAAGGAGAAGAAATCTTATGCTGTAGGTCACAATGTATTAATTCATACTTCTTTTTGATAAATAATACAAAATATCTTTTAAAATTGAGAATTCTTGTTGAGTTTACTAACTAAATTCCCTACAGCCTGAAAGTACCCCGGTGTTGGATGAGACAAATGGCATCAAGGTGGAGCTGGGAATGACAGGTCATCAAGAGGAACTGGGGGGACACAACCTTGGTTCCTCAAGAAGCTGCTCTGGAATCTGGAAATCAGTGCTGTGCCCAAGAGGTGGGGCACTGGTGTTTTCAGACAGTAAAGAATGTTTGCACTCCTTTAAGCTTTTTGCTATTCTGTCAAATTGTCCTTATTTTTACAGCCACAGAATGCTCCAAGAATAATTATATTTTTAAGATAATTATTGTGATTGCATAGCGAGACTGTTTGCTGGTATCAGTTTAATTGCAGAGGAAATGGCCTCCAGTTTTTGAATGGCAGGAATTCTTTTGTTTTCATTTGCTGTCAGTAAAGCTATGAATTGCAAAAATACATGGATAGAATCATGGCTGTTATCTGAAATGTGACTCACAGAGCTGGGGAACATCTCCCTCCAGCCCACTGCTCCAGTGACATCTGCTGCAAAGGTTACTGTGCAGAAGCAGTTTTGTAAGGATTTCCTTCCTAATGCTCCCTTTTCTCTCAGAAGCATCTGGTGTAAGAAAGAACTGGAATATGAAACTGGATTCATGGTTAAAACAGGAGATTATAATTTCCATGTCATTCTCTCCATTCCTCACAACCCCCCTTTCTACTGTTTGATAATAATCTAGCCTGATAATGAAATTCATGAGTCCGCGACAACAAAGGAACTCATGGAAGAGAACAGGGGCTTGTCTGATGGTATAGATTTGCATACTAATGAAGATTATAATGTTATTAATATTACAAAAACATAGTAGTAACCAAACACAGTTGAAATGGGGATTGATAGATCACGATTAATCTCCAAGAAAAAAATAAATGCATTTTACAATACAGGTACATCTTGCAACTGCTGAAGCCAGAAGTAAACCCAGTTGGTGTAACTGAATTATTTTGATTTGTGTGTCATTTCAATAAGGTTAATAAATGTAGACCTGCAATATATATTATTGTCTCTGTTGGAAAAAAAGACCCCAAACTTCAGTTTTCTTTCAAGCAACAAAGGCTGATCACAAAAGTACAACAGGTTGGGGTTCAAAGGACTCAGGTTCAGAAGAGCATCATGCCTTTGACTTCCAAGTATGAGATTAAGAAGGCAAGCTTATCTATCATTGGGGTTTTATTCCTGTTTCTCCTAAAGGAATCTTGACTTAACTTTGGAAAACCTTATGATAATTCCCTTTGCTTGCTTGTTGACTAGTATAGGTTCATAGACTGTACTGAGATTAGGAAAAGAAGGGCAAAACAAAACTAAAGCTTCAACAGCTCATGTTGTAGGATTTCCAGCTTCTATGTCTTAGTTTTGTCTCAGTTTGCTCAAAAAAGAGCACTTGTCATTTGCCAAGTCTCATGTCAAATGGCAAGTTGAGCAGCAGTTTTCTGGGCTTGATTCCCTCTTCTTTCTGCTACGCATGATCATGATGCCTGTGCAGAGACACAGGATTCTCTCAGAGCAAGGTGGTGGTGTCTTTATATCTATGCTGCATGAACAGAAAGGCATCCTATAGTGCAGCACAGTAGGTACCCTTACTTCCAGTAGATTTGCCTTTCAGTTAAAGTATGGAACAGCGAGGCTACTGCTGTTACATGCAGCACTGTGATTTCCAGCATATGATCTGCTAGAGTGCAGCAAACTGAAAGTGTATGTTTGTGAGGCAGATGAAGAGGGTCAGGTTCTCACATTTGGCTGCTGTGAGAGGCTTATTTCAGAGCTCCAACAACACAAGGAATCAATTCGGTGTAAGAGAAGCCTGTGTTAGTCAACAAGAGAGTTATAAAAAACCTGCTGGAGTGTCTCATTGCATGGTTATGTTTGAAGGTGGTGATGTGTTTGGGAAGATTCAGTGACTCTTAGGGATCATGACAGACTTGAATAAAATTTAGCTTGTCAGTGTTTGTAAGCCTAACAGAGCAATTTGTGTTTTTTCTGTTACATGGTGTAACATATCTGGTCATTTTGCCCCAGCTAAAATAGCCCAAGCCTGAAATCTACGTCAAAAACTATGCTTTGACAATGAAGCCCAATAAGGACAAACTGCATCCCAAAGACAGTCAGATTGGTGCAGTTTTGACTCTGTCAGTGTTGGAGTGGGATGCAGCAGTGTGCCCTCAGGAGGTCTGTAAACCGCAGGTGCTATAATGCCCAGTAGCACACCCTGCTGCTCTAAAGGCTTTGTGTGCATTTGTAATGTACCTAAGGGAAATGTGGGATATGGGCAGACATTTTGTGCTTTGCTGCTGCTGAGCCTCTTGAAGAGCTGTAAAATGGAAATAGAGGAGCCAAGAACGGGAGGTGGCTGATGCTGAACATCAGCAGAGGACTCTGCTGTTCCAGTCCACAGCCTGGGGCAGCATCCCAGCCCACAGACAGCTTCCTTGGTGTCTGTGCAGGGAACAAGGATGGGTCTGTAACAAAAATGCTTCTGTAAAGAGAGCCATGGATTCCTGCTCAAATATTTTTAAGTGTCTGTTTATAAAATTTTGCCTTAGGCAGATATTTCTTTCATGTTGAACTTTAAATAATGAAAGAGTTTAATGTGTTTCATATGAGAAACAGCTTAATTATTTTTTAGGGATTGTGAAATAAGTGTTTTCATAATATTGTGCTATGTTTAGTAGCCTTCATAAGAGCTTGAAAGGTTTCCAGTATCCCTTTCCTCTTTCTCACTGTAACAAAAGGTTTTCTCTTCATTGTTAATGTGGATTAATAAATCTACATTAAATAAAACACATAGGAAAGTGACAGTTCTGACAGCCTAAATTGTACTAATTTGTGATGTCTTCTTTCAGAGGCATTGATGAGTGAGCAACAGTTCCTTGTAGTGCTGCTCTATCTGATCAAAAACATTTTAAATTTGAGAGAACTGACACAGCATCATAGCCTGAGTTAAAATACCAGCTTGTTCAGTCAGTCCCCCTTTGGTGCAGAAGTCTTCCCTGGAGCCTGCTCATTGGTATCAGCCCCATCACAGACTGCAAGATGGATGATGATATCTGCAGGATGAACAGACACTGGGATATGTACTTCCCGATTAATAACTGCAGTTAGGAATTATGTGTATCTCCTAGCAGAACCTCCGACAGACTGACTCTGCTCTCTTTGGTTGCAAGTGACACGTGTCTAAACTGTTCATTCCCTCAGGCTCCATTTGTATTTTTCCTTCACCACCAGTTTTTCTTATCAGTCTTTCAGTGATTAGCGGAAGCACTTCTGAAGTTGCACAACCTGCATGTTCAGCTCCTGTGTGTATATATATGTGATTAATGGCTATGAGCTTCTTTCCTAAGCCAGAGTTTACTGTGGAAGCCAGATTGTCCTGGTTCCAGGTGGTGGCAGAGGAATTACTTCTTAACACAAGCTATGGCAATTGCGCAGCTCAGTTGTGCTATCCTCAATAGAGATTGCAGAGAGGCTGTGTTAGCTCCTTGGGTTAAAGCGCAGGTCAGAGGACTGTGGTGGCAAAGGACCATCTGCGTAAAAATATCATTGCAAGTTTGAGACTGGTTTGTAGTTTGTACTCCTCTATTAAACAATGCCAATCACTTGACAGTGTAGCAGATTCAGAGAAATGTTCAGGTTCTTCTTAGCAGCCTTTGCACCCTGGTTCTTCAGACTTATTAATGAAACATCACTTTGGATTGTCAAATAGTCTGACTGAGAGGTGGAAGCCACTGTACTTCTATTTCTGACTTTTACTGCTTGTGAAAACAATGCTAAATAGAAGTTCAACACAGTCTCACTAAGGCTGTAGTTCTCTCTTTGCCTTTCTCAGCACTGACAACAATCCAGTGCCTATTTGCCAGTATAAACATTAGTGGCCTTTAGACAAAGCACAGCAGTAGCCTGTTATTTAACAGTACAGTAATTGCATGACAGCATCATTTAATGGAAGTCTTGATAAAACTAGAGGCAAAAGAGCTCTCCTATAGCTTTTACTGTGCTCAATAAGACTTATTTTTAACATCTTTTCCAAGGAACTAGTGGCTGTTTTGCAAAAGTTGTACTTTTTTTTTTTTTATTTTTTCAGTGAGCACAGTGACTCCATCTAGTTAGTTAGTTAGTTAATGGGGAGATGGGGTGTTTACCAAAGCCACTGTTCTCCTTTCTTCCCCCTTTTGGCTATGTTTAGCAGCAGGCTGTGCTATTTCTGTGTTTCTGGGAGTCTGGTGCTGGGCTGAAATCTCAGTACACTTTGCATCTGTATGGTTCACTAGTGTGTTCAGGTATCAAGGTCATCTTAGTTACAGTTTAAGTAGCCTCAAAATCCTCTGGGATTCTGATGGTACAGGGACTGAATTTGCCTCTTCCACTCTCATCTTCCTCTGAAGTCATGTTAATTATGACGACATTGCTTTATTCAACAGCAAGGAATCTATTATCTCTGAGAGAAGCAGATTTTACAAAACTTTACTCCTGGGTTCAGCAGCACTTCACTTTCTTCTTCCAAGCAGAAATGTCAATATAATGCGATTTTCAGTTCTCTTGAACTTGTGCATAGCTTTGAATGAGTTCATAGCAGGAAGTGCTATAATAGCCTCCATTCACTGTTGTTGCAGCCCAACAGTTTTTCATCCAAGAGATGTATGCCATTGACCAGAGTGGGGCTATTGCCTCATCAATATGAAGCATCATCTACTCAATATGAATGCATTTGCCCCACTACCAGTGAAGTCTAATCTTTCTCTGGTGGGTGAGGCTGCTTTGCAGAATTCAGAGACAGTTATTTCCGATCTGACAAAGACAATGGAAAAAATTGGCTCCTAGAAGTCTCTGCTTATCCTTAATCTTTGTGGTAATCAGTCACTCATGAAGATATGATAGGCAAGGGCAACCTGATTTAACTTCGAAGCATGCTCTGCTTTGAGCAGGAGCTTGAACTGGATACCTCCAGAAGTGCCCTATAATCTGAATTTTACTGTGATTCTGTGACACCCTTGCAGTTTAGCAGGTCTTCACATTTCTACTGGGTTCATATTTTGTACTGCTTAATGCTACCTTTCATGGCTCCTCAGTAAAATACTTTATCTTCCTTTGGAAACATTAAGGTCTCTGTTGCACTTTCAATGATTCCCAAAAGAATTAGAAAGGGATTGTATGAATTACATTCAACAGCATTTCTGACCAGAGCTACAAGACATGTCTGAGCTTAGAGAGCTGGTGGGTGTCAGCAGGAGAAGGTGAATACAGGAGACTATTCTAAAGAAAAATGTAAGTTCAAGTCTAGTACTTAAGAGGTGATTGCTCTGAAGCTGTGCTTCCTTCCTCAGTTCCATATGAGCATGATTTAAATTACCTGTCTGCTGTTTCTTTTCTGCAAGAATTTTGCCTATAAGTGGTGCCTAGAGCCATGTTCTGCAGAGCCAAAGTTTTGCTATTTCAGGTTCAATTGATTTCCCCTTCAGTTTAAAGGGAAAGCTGCAGGACACCAAACATCAATACTGTGACATTGCAGATGCTGGGCAGCTGATGTTAAATGCATTGCACGTTTGGATCTTTTCCTGTGGCTTTCCCTTTTCTCAGACGCCTTTTGCAATTTCTGAATTCTTTTTCCCATCACAGCTTCACTTCCCTTTTAGTTCTTTGTATTGTATAAAGCTGTCTTTAAAAAATAAAGAATTAAACATTTCAAAGGGTTTTCCGTACTCAGAATCATCATTGTATGTCTAAGTCTCTCTTGTTTCCTAAAACAATTACCTTATTATTTCAGATCTATTTGTATATTAACTGATAATAAGCTTTTTACCCTCTGGTCTTCATGACTTTCTTCACAGGGTTCCTGACCTCTTTATCAGCGTGCCTCCTCTATTCTGTTCACAATTTGATTTTGTATCGTTCTCACCTCTTTCATCTCTCTGTGCTTTGCATATTTCAGTCTACATTCTCTTCTATCCAATTAACTTTGTTCCATTTCCTCTGCCATTTGAAGAAGCTTCACTAATGAAATAGCTCACATAATAGAATTCCCTTTGCTAGTGCTCAGTCTGCGTCCTGATCACCCACAAAAGTCAGTGGCTTAACTTAACTGCCAGCAGTGCCACAGACATGAGCCTTTGCTTTACTTATGGAAGATTTAATGTATGAGGTGTTTGGATCCACGAAAAAAAAAACAGAATGAAGTAATTTCAAGCTTACATGCAAGTTATCAGGACTTTAACAAAGGAGCTTTGTCAGCCTTCTGTGCAGCACTGATAAGCGCTCAAACAGTGCGCAAACAACAGTCATATTAGTAAGGATGGTCTGCACCTGAATGTTGAAACCACCTGTGTCTAGATTGGAATCATCCAGTAAGGATCCGTTTTCTCTGATAGGTCACCTGGCATTTCCTATAGACCTTTGTCTTCCCACCAGTTTTGAGAAGTTCAGAATACTGTTTTGAACTTTGTAACAAGTATCCCTCTAATGCAGTTGAGCACCTCCCATTTCGGATTTTTCGGTTTCTCCTCCTAGTAATTCAGAGAATGAATTTAGAAATAGCATAAGAAACTTCAGATTCCAATATTTTAAAATAGTTATTCAGGAGGATTTCTGTGAGAGAATCAGGTATAATTGCCATAAATTCATGGAAAGAGGGAAGTGAGCTCATAAGTATGGTTTTATCCCTAACCAGAGTCACAGTCACACAAAAAATCCTGTAAGCTTACTCTGATAATGCTTTTAATTTGAATTCCCTGAATCTGAAGTAACTGTAACTTGGCTAATTACTGTTGTGGCCCTTCATGAGGATTCAAGTTAGTGCTGAGAGGTTAATGTTTTAGTGCTGACAGTCTTTTAACACCTTCTGTAATTAGTCACATCAGCCTGGAGAGGACAGACAAGTTCTCCTGTAATTTATCAGAGATCATAAACCAGAGGGGTCTTGAAGAAAGATCCCCACTGGCGTTTTAATGTTCTATACAACTAAATCTTCTTCTTTTTTTTTTTAAAGTGAATTGGTCACTTAATAAAAAGGTGATTAGTTAAAAATAAGATTAGTATCTTCCCTGTTTGCATTGCTATAACTCACATTGTGTTAACAAGCACAGAAGTTTCTGGTTGTGAGTTTGAAGAAGTTTCATTAAAAATCAAAAGAAGTCCCAAGACCCAGGTTTGGTTTTTTTTTTGTCTCATCAAAACCAGCAATGGATAACACTAATTTCAGTAAGGCACATATCACACATGAATGTTACATGTAATATCCATCAGTGTTATTCCACTGTAAGTTCAATAGTGTAATTCCTGCTTTATAGCAGCAGACATGCACATAGAATTGATCTAAAGGCATTATGTAATGCTGTCATGTTGCTTGTGAGTTTTTGCCATGGATGTAACCCTTTTTCACCTGGGAAATAATCTTTATCCATCTTGTGGTTAAAGCTGTGTGGTTTGGTTGAGTGTAAACAGAATAATTATCAAAGTGGTACATTTCCCTCCTTTAATGTAATAGACTTTTAAACTGACTCAAAGGAAATTATGAAGTTACATACTGAAAAGAAATGATCACTGTAGCATACTGCAGTCAGTGCAGAGATCTGTGTATTTTTGATTAATGTTAAACCCATGAAAAAAGGTTCTGTTGGTTTGTTGTTTTTTTTTTAATTTGGACTTACAAACAAAACCCCACCAAAAACCCTCAAAACCCAACACCCAGACAAAAATCCCCACCCTTGTTTTGATCCTATGTAGTAAGTTTTTCTGCCACCTGGATTATTGGATTTATGTATGTATATTAGCAGTCAAAATGTTGAATAATTTTTTTCTAAAGTTCTGAAACAGCACTGTGAAAAATAATGCCTTCATCTCCCAGAATCTGAAAAGTAACTGCATAGCTTTATCTCTTCAGCCTGCACTGTCCAAAGTACTCACTGGGTATCTCTCAGATGGGCTGGGAGGAGGAAATACTTGGTAATGGGACAAACTAAACTCAATGACAAAATTTGAATTGATTTCAAAGGAGCAGGACTTAGCTTTTAACTTTCCAAAGATGCCAATAGTTTTGTAGGGTCTGATTTTTTAGGAACAGTTACTGTGTGCTGTATATTGTAAGGGGGAGAAAAAGGAGATTTGGATGTCTTGCTAACAGAACTGTTCATGCTTCAATAATTAGGTGTATTGCTGGGTTTTGTACTTGCATTTGATATCCCTTCTTGGGAATTTCTTCTCTGCAAATGTAGGGTAAGTTTATAAAATCAGTTTCATGATGATTGCTGCAAAGATGATGTGGCATTTGAACTGTGCTAATCTTGCTGGGATTCAAAGCCATGGCTCCAGAGAGCTTGTGGGCCAGGTATAGGCACAACAATGCATCAAGGCTAAAATGTGCACTACCTAGAGACCACTTGGAGATTGCAATTATTTGACTAATGTGATGTTCCATTCTTACTAAAACTTCTAACTATTGTAGGATATTTTCAAATAAGTAGTTTTGGAGCCCAGTTTCATAGTAGTAGAATTACAGATCTTTTAAGCATGAGTCTGTGGAATACAATTTCAAGATTAATTTAATCTTTATTTACCTCCTGTTTCCATGTAAATTCTTGATCACACACAAAAACTTTGATGTTGTCTTTGGGCAGTTCTTGAAAGAACTATTTTTCACAGCTATTAGGCATGCACCATTTTAATTTTGAGTTTTTTCTAGGAATAACTAGGAAGCAATTCAGTCAAGGCCTCTTTTGTGTTTATGTTTGTGTACATGGCTTGCCTGCATTGTGAAGCCTGGAGTTCTGAGAAAGTTAACTTGGTTTTGTATTTCAGCCTAGGCAATGCAGCAGGATTTGAATGTGATCATATTTTAATGTAATATCCAGCAACAGAAATATATTTAAAGAATATTAGTTCAGTATTTGGACTGGTAAACAACTGGAAACGTGGGAAGAAATATTGTAGCATAAATAGGAGCATAAGTGAAAAGACCACTTGGTAGAATATTCCTCATTGGGGGAATAGTGGAACAGCAAAACAGTTCACATGCAATGTTTATGTGTGTTCCACCTTCTTGAGACAATATCAGGCTTCCTTTGAATATGAAGCAATATTGAAATGTTAGGAAACTTAGGAAGAAAAGGGAGCATAATTTTAATGAACTCAATATGGGCTTCTGTAGTTTACAGAGCAATATATTTAGTATACACCTAGGCAGACTGTTTAGTTCTGGGAATATTTTTCATAGTGTCTGTGACTCTGTAGATAGCTAAACTGTGACTAGATGCCTTTGCCTATGCATGCATTTCCTGAAAGCCAGTCTCTTCTGAAGTGAGCAGTACATGCTGAGCTAGAAACTCATTTGAAATACTGACTTGACCAGTTCAGATATGTGCTAAGGAATGATTAACTGATTTTTGTAAAGACACATAGGCTTTCCTGAACCCTAGGGAATGATGTCTTTCAGCTCCTGGCAGGGTCCTGGCATTCAATTTTTGAAAGACACACACAAAATTGTACTTTGAGTCAGTATTAAAATGAGTCATTGTCATAGAAATTTGTTCGACTTGCATCTTTTTGAAGGCAAAAGAAAGAACGGTGCTTTCTCTTTGGTTTGAACTAAACACAATTTATAATATTGCTGTGTTATTAAAGATCACAGGAGAAGGATATAATATTAAATAAGAAGGGTGTGATGGGCTACTTCAGAGGCAGAAGCGAGAGTATGTCAGTCAACTGTGGAACAAGAAGGGAGATATGAGGAAAAACTGACAGCTGAATACAAAAGAATTCTCCCGTCTCTTGTGCGCATGTACAACAATTAGATCAAAGTCCATGATGAGCATAAGCTTGATAAACTTTAAAGCTGGCAGTATTGCTTATTTGGGTAATGAGGTGTCACTAAAAAGAAGATCACAAAATGTAACTACAAAAGAAAGAAGCCTGCCAGGCATTGTTAAGCCTTCGCTTTTGACTGCAGGCTGAAGATTCTCCTGAATTCTTTATGCAATGAAAATTTTAAACAATGTGATTAACCTTAGCTATGTCATTAATGGGTTTGAAACGTGCTGTGCAATCTCAGCAGCACCCTATCTGTTAATCTGGTATTTGTAATTGATTAGTGTGCGTAATAGGAGGCAAAAAGATAGATACACTTCAATCAAGGTTGTTCACAAGTTCACAAGAGGTTCCTGCTGAAGAAGCTTTCAGAACAGACAAAGGAATAGGAGTGGATAGATGCAGATTCTCGTTGTTACCTGTTATGCTAAAATTTAAGATTACTAAAATTTAGAAGTTTTGAATAGTTCACAATTCAAACTCTATGCATGGTATAAGCATCAGTAGTACTACCATGTTCTATGTAATCAAGACTGTAACTATCAAATCAAATCAAATGGGCCACGTATTAATTCTATTTAATGAGTTATTTTCTGCTGATACAGTTTGAATCAGCATGGCATGCAAATATTGCTTTAATTTTATGATAACTTATTTAAATAAAGAGAATGCTGTTATACCTGCTTCTGTTGAATAAATGCCTGAGCTACTCTGGACCAGAAAGACTCTTTATTTCATTCTGGATATTTGCCTGGTTACTACACATGGACAGCCTCAAAGCATTTTTGTGGCTTTCCACAATTGTAACTGTTGCTTCCATTTAGATCCATTTATTTGTCTTTCTACTTCCATGTGTTTACCCTTGGAAGACCCGGGAAGATGCTAACACACTCTTGTATTATACATCACTGTTTGAAGTATCTCGGGATCTTTAAGAGGGAGATTTTCTCCAAACTACATAGTTGGAAACCAGAGGCATAAAGATACAGGTTTTACCTGCAATCACCAATTTACATTTTACCTGAAATCAGCAATTTACAATGATGCTTAGCTAGGAGGAGGACCTGACAATCCTGACCCCCACTAAGCAATCATATTCCAGTTTTGCTTTACCATTTCATTGCCGTAATTCCATCATTTTCTAATATTTCTCAGATGTTTGAGAAACTTGGGTCTTAAATCTTACATACTCTATGAAATAGGCCAGTTTTTACTGGATTGAATTATTCCTCTAGAAACATATCCCAGGATTTGGCTAAAGCTTGTAGTTTTATATTGCATGGTTTCTGCAGCAGGGTGTTATGACTTCGTGGAGCTGCATGATATTACCAACTGAAGTATTAAAAAAAGACACAAGGCTGTGAAAGTTATGCAGAGGCTTTCTCTCTGCAAAGTAGATGATGTTCTGAGGAAAAGTAATCAAAGAGTTTGCTCCATGTTTCCTACTACCCATCTTCCAGTAAATATTATTCAGGCAAAATATTGAAGCTCCTTATTTTTATTTTACCAGCCAAATGTTGGCACCTAGAAACTAAGCTACTTTTGAAAATATTCTTCATCGTCTTTCACTAAGATTCTGATTGAGTGATGACTGATTTATCTGAAGTGTCACCCTTCACATTAATCTTTGTATGTCTGCATGTTGAGTGCAACTTTATTTGGCTAATGTTATTTTTCAATCCATCTTTGGTATGTTTTCTCTGGGATTTCTATGAATTTTCCTTTTCCTTGTTCTCATAATAAGAATAGGGGCTAATTTCCAAGAGAGTGCTACAGACTTTTATGAAACTTATGATCCTATGCACAAGTTTGTGAAATTAATCTGATCCTGTGGTTTGTACTTTCAAGTAGATTCTTACTCTCTGCTATGTAAGAGGAGTTTTGTAGGGCTTTAAATGACTCCTTGGAAAGTTTATGCAAGGTATTGAGCTTTCCATGGAGTGTAAATGACCAGCCCTTAGCATTATGGCTTATTTGTCTTACAGCAGTTTTATCAGTTGTGTGATCACTTTTTCTTTATAATCTATTCTGATTTCTCCTTTTGCCTGCTTCTGTATTTTGGGGGAATTAATGTAATGAGGATAGAGTTATTTTCATTGTCTTCAGCCAGGTTTTTAAATGATCTCATGGTGGCTCTGAGTGCCAAAGAGTTGGTGACAAGTCAGGCAGGGAAGGTAGTGGCAAAACACAAATTACAGACACATCTGTTTTTAACGTTAAAGAATCACTTTGCTTCAATGGCCACATTGACCTGCTACCTTAATGTATAACAAAATATGAACAAACTTTGTTATCTAGTTGCAGGAAGTTTTAATATCTGTAAGGAGGCAATACAAAACTCACTGATATTAATGGTCTTTAGAATATAGCTGAAAATAAATTAACTATGCACTCTAGTATACTAATTTTTCATATATTTATTCTCAATAATAGCTTGACTCTCTTGAGCTATTGATAAACATTGCATTTATATTTAAATTTTGGTGAAGAAGTGTTCTTTTTGCTAATGTTCCTTTACCGCTAATTGTGCAAGATTCTTCTTTGCACAGTCTTAATCTTCTAGTTGACTACCTGTATTAAGTGATTTAAATGGTTTTCTGGTTCCACTTCTACCTTCAGGCATGCTTATGATAATTCAAAGCTACCTTCATTTGTCTATCTGTTCTTTTTATTCAAAATCTGTTGTAAAGGCTGTCAGTACCAAATAGTCAACTGTGTCTATCTCTTATGATGCTTTGTTTTCAAAGGCATATGAAATCCCTTGGCAGGTTCGTGTGTTGTGCAGTTGGGAAAGAAACATTTATTTAAAGTTCTGTGAGGTAAACAGCCTGTTTTAGCCTGGAAAAAGAATAGCAGGAAATAAACAATAATAAGCCATGCCTGTCTAAACTGCTGCTTCATGCTAATAACCTGAACAGTGCAGAACTGGTGCTGACAATTCAGTTAAACCAGACAGGTCCTAAGTCATCCTGGGGAATGAAATGCGAGATTTCAATCACTGCACAAAAGGCCAGATTACTAAAACTGCTTTGAAGTTCTCTTGTGATCTTGTATCAAGAGGCTGAGAATCAAAACTGCAGAGAAGTTGAGAAGTAAAAGGAGAAAAAAAGCAAAACTGAATAAATAAATAAATAAATAAATATTCAGAGGCTTTGAATCAGGTATTTTTTTTTTCAGGTTTTGCTTTACCAGCATGGTTTTAAAAAGTCTTCAGTGGTCAAAGGACCACTGAAATCAGTCTTCCTACCCCAAAATGAAAATGCAGACTTACTTAGAAACTAAATTTTGGGCTGCTGATTTTTAATGTGTGGCCCTGATCTCTAGAGAAATATTAGGAGGTGCTATATTTAGAAAATGGCTTTGGTGATCTCATCCATAATTCTCAATGCCCAAACCTTTTCTTTATTCCAAAGGTGCTGCCATTTCTTGTCTGAGCTTGTCAGATTGTCCAATTAAAAGGTGATTTCTTGCCATTTGGTGTGTCTGTTGGTATTTTTTTTTTTCATCGCAACTAGACATTCACAATGACAATCAATTTATTTGAATTTTGTAGCACTGGCAGTGTCATGACTGTCTCTGAGACAAACTTTCCACTGATTCTTCTTCCAGTATGAGAACTCATATTACCTCTGAATTCCTTCCAAAGCAGCAGGATACAATGCATTGACTTTATTGCAGTATACTTCATACAATAAATCAGGAACAACAGTTAATGAAAATGTACCGTAAGATACATAACTATATGGGGGAAAAAAATTATAGGAGTATTTTTAGATATATAAACTAATTATTGTAATTTCACTTTCCCTGTGCTATCTCTTCTTCCAAGCCAGGATAATGAACTGTCTTATCGCTGAAGTACCTCTACTAAATCTTTTGCAATGTCAGAAGAGAACTAATATTTACATCAGAATAATAACTACAATTACTTACCCACTTTCCAATTCATTTGGAGTCAATTATTCTTTAGTGCTAAGAGAAATAGAGCCTTACTGTAATACTGGAATGAGTTTAATTAATCCTTTTTCACATACAGCAGACTGATAAATGAAATTCAGCCTGTAATTTAAGAGCTTGGGGAAATAGTATGATATTAAGGGTGCTTTGAGTGATTGACAGTTTAATTTATTACAAAGAGCAGTAGTCTGTTATACCTTGGAGTTCACTTCAGTTTTGTAATTAATGATTTCAACTGGGGAGATGATCATCATTATGAGAAGACTTTCCAAACAAAATTTTTACGGACTTCTTGGCATCACCTATCAATTACTACATACTTGTAACCCTTTATTTTGCAAAAATGATTGATTAAGAATGAAATGTATAATACCAGAAGTGATGCTGAAAA
The DNA here is from genome assembly GCF_028554395.1 of Pezoporus wallicus. Lineage (NCBI taxonomy): Eukaryota > Metazoa > Chordata > Aves > Psittaciformes > Psittacidae > Pezoporus > Pezoporus wallicus. Next base: position 1,659,106 of record NW_026636385.1, on the reverse strand, counting down.
GTTCATAGGAACTGGAGAATATGATATATTTGTCTAGTAGAATTTCCACAAGTTGGTATCATATTTTCATCAGGAAGGAGAAAGGGTAATTAGATTTAAATGTCAAGATGTTCCTTCTGTGGGTTGAAGTCACACATCTATTTTCTCAGCTACAGCTTTTGCTTGTGATTATGAAAACTGCACCCACTTGTCACTGAAGATGACAGTAAAGAATTCTCTAGGAATGAGTTAAATGCTGAACCATAACCTGAGTCTTTGACACAAGCAATATGAGACCACTGATACAGATGAGAAAGAAAATATTCCACTGGATTTGGTAGACTGTAGGTGAAATAGTGATTTTACTAAGAACCAACCCAGGTAAAGATAAGAAAGATTAATCCAGCAACATATTACTAATTCAGGCAAATACAGATACAGATGTTTGAGAGGTGAAGACAGTTGCCTGTGGGAGGAAAACACTGGCAAATTTGTTTTCCTACCTCCCCCCTTTTTCTAGATATTTAGAAACAAATGGAATGAAACATTCATAGAACATCAGTTATTTCCTAGACTGACACTTGTGGCAATGTTTAAAATAGTAACAAAAGGGAGTTCTAATAAATGACATAGAAATGTGCATATAGCTCCTAATGCAATTCCCTTGGCAGCAGTTCTGTTCCAAGCATTTGACCCTTACTCAGTAGGTGTTGGCTTTTACTGACTCCTACTGAACCCAAAAAGAGCTTAAGCAGCACAATTAATGCTAATTTTCATTTAGTAGAATTGGTTAAGTAAGATTCCTTTGGTGTCTGTATTGGGAAAGGGTGCATCTTGTTTTTCCTAGAATCTCTTTAGATCAAAGGAGAACCTGGGGGCTTCTCTCCTGTTGCTGAGGTACAAGGAGAGCACCCGTAAAAGCATCTTCTGTGAGTGCTGGGTTCATACTTCTGTTGTGTGTCATGATCAGCTGCAACTGATCACGTGTAAAAACATTGCTTGTGAATAAGGATGGTATAATTTCAGTCATGCACTTGTGTCTGCTATCTGTTACAGCAGTGCTAAATAGACTTAAATAGACTTGTCTTATCAGAACTATGTTTTACAAGAACTACTTTCAGTATATTTATTACTTTTTCCCTTTTCTAGCTCTTTTTTTTTTTTAAGAGGATGATTGTAATGCTTTAGGAAATGCACAACTCGTGGATACTGTGTGATACTGAGGTAATTTTTGGGCATCTCTGTTAGTCTGTGCACTCTATTTTGAATATCCAGTATCTTTGCTTTCTTTTATTCTGTTCTTTTTCAACCCTGTCCTGGACTGTTATCTCAAAGATCCAAAGAACCAGCACTGAAGGCTGGTTTACTTGGAGTGCTTCAGTATGTAAGAATGTACTTTGGTTTAAGAAGGAAAGAGTTCTGAGCATCAGAGAAAGAATTAGAGATCTGCAAGTGCCTACTGTGTCAGATCAGGAGAATTCATAATTAAGAGGGATGGAGGCTGTAAAGGCAATGCGCTAGAGGGAAGCCACACTAAATAGTTAGCCCAAGATGAGGAAAAAGTCTGGTAAAGCAAGGGAAAAGAAGCCTTGACCACCAGAATTTAGGATGGCCCTGGTTTGTGTTTCCTAATTGGTTTCTAATTCATTTCTACTTCTGCTTTATCTTGTAAGTGAAGAGTATTTAGAAACCTGGTAGTGGTGAAAGAGCTCTGTAACCTTGGTCCCGACTTGTGTACTACACAGTATATTTTAGACAGTTCCCTGGCATTCATTTAAATCTCCAGAAGGTCTTGCATGGACCTTAGTTACCTGCTGTCACAAGAACTGGGCTTAGAGACTGCATTCGGACTAAAGACCTCAGCCTTTGTTTAGAGTCTGGTGGCCAAACCCATCCCACAGCAAGAAGAGACAGAAGACAGCAGTTACTGACATAGAGCTCTCTGATTCTTTGGGGCTTTCCTACATTTGTGAAAACATAAACCCTATATTATCATTCCTAAGTAGTTCTTTCAGCTGAGTACAAGCAAAACATTTATTCTTTCATGGGTTAAAAACTGTTTTTTTCCTTAGTGATTGCAGTACAGGTGATTTGTTTTTTCTGCTTCCTGCACACTTAACAGATCAATGAAAAGAAGGAGGGAGAGCTCCAACACTGTCTAGGGCCAGGGCTGATTTGCAAGGCTCCTTACAGAGAAGAGGAGAGTAAAAGTTTTGATGTTCCACTAATCTTCAGTGCAGCAGGTGACTGACAGATGTCTGGAGAGTATTTCTGCCCTTCCTCCTCTGGCTTGCTCTCCAGGTGCTGTAGTGTTGAGGTATCAAGGTCAGAAATCTGTCTAATTTGACAGTTACAAATTTCGAAATCACTTCACGTCTCTGATTTACTTAATGAAAGCAATACATAAAGAGATACCAGGGTTGGGTGCAAGACCTACAAAATAACCTACTGGTGTTGATACTGTTTATGATAGTGTTGTCTTATGCTTTTACAGTGCCTCCCAGTCCCAGCATCCTTGGTAATGAGATGCATTTGGCATCACTAAAATTCAGTGAGTGGACAGTAATAATCAGATGATAGATTATGTGTGGCAGGATAAGTATGTGGTCATAATTATTACCAAAGACAAAAGTGCAAATCCCAGTTCTTACAAATAGCTTTAAATGAGCTTTCTTATCCTTGCATGGCCTCTTTCAGACAATGGATAATCAGTAAAGCAGATTTTAGTCATTTTTGTCTAAGGACAAAAAAAAAATACAATCCTTTTTAGTACAGTTTCACCAGTGTATGTGGATTATAGCAGCTAAATTAAATAATGTGGCACTTAAAAAAAAAATTTACCATCACTTCATCATCACTTTACAGTCCCATGTATGTCTTTACTCACAGGGCTGTTACTGAAACACTTGTTTCGTATCTATCCTTGGATATCAACATAAATGGCTGTTTATACATCTGACTTTGAATTCCTAGTTGGATAGTAGCTTCAGGGTGTGGTATTTCATTTTGTGTTTGTGGTTTGTTTTTATTTTGTTTTGTTTTTTAAATCTATGAATTAAAAGGAAATTGACAAGGAAATTTCCTTTTCTCTTAGTCTGGACTGACTGGCATATCTAACAAGGCCAGTTGGTAGGTTGTTTAGTACCATATTTCACATGCATTTAACCAGTCACTGAAACTCTTTTTTAAATTCCACCTATTATATGAAGGCAATACATATTCGTGTTGTGCTGTGATTCGTCACTGCCCCTATGTAGTCTGATATTGAGTCACCAAGTAGGTGTGTTGGAGCTACAACTTCATTCATAATCATTTTTGTGGTATTCAGTTAGGAGGGAGTACTAGGAGTTAAGGTTTTGAAGGCCAACCAGCCAGTTTAAATTGACTTAGAACCATTAAATGCCCATCTGCTCATTAAAGGCATGAGGAAATCCCATGGATTCCTTTTTTTTCTATGGCATTTCCATTTCCAGACAGAACTGAGTACCTTATCTTAACGTCACCGAGCAGGATAGAAAGAGAGTTCTGCAAGTGCTGGCTGGCAGGGCTGGTCCTGCCTGTTGCAAAGGGGATTCAGTGAAATGGTTCCTATCTCTGCTATGTTGCCTTTCCTGTGCTGGAAAGGTGCAGGAAAGACTAGAGAGCCTGGAGCCCTTCCACAGCCATCACTCTAGAGAGCTGGGCAGAGCTGGAGGAGGCTGTGATCCCCTGACAGAAACAGACTGATCCCCTGACAACCCCAGACTATGGCTAAAGCAGCAAGAAATCAAAGACATCAGTAAAACTAATCAGTTATTATGGGATCTTACTATATATATATATATATATATATATATATATATATATATGTATATGTATTCCGCCCCCCCCCCCCCATGCAGATAGCAAAAAGGGGCCTGGAAGGTCCAGAGAGGAGGTCCATAAATTCATCCCTCTTTGACACTTTCTTAATTTCAAAATGCTTTATAAAGGGTCACATGGCTGATCTAGAGACAGGCTGAAATCTAGTTGTGTAAAAAGTTTTTCTAGGCTTAAGAACAGCAGCTCTTGAGAGTATGACATACATCCACGATGCCTGACAGATGCCTACCTAACCTGTAGGTTAGGTATAAAGAATAGATAAAGAATGATAGGGTTTCCATAATCTCGCTTAGCTGCTGTCCTGGTTTTGGCTGGGATAGAGTTAATTTTCTTCCTAGTAGCTAGTGCAGTGCTGTGTTTTGGCTTTAGTCTGAGGCTAATATTGGTAACACACTAATGTTTTAGCTGTTGTTCAATAGCACTTACTCTGATTAAGAACTTTTCAGTCTCATGGTCTGCCAGTAAGGAGGGGCGCAAGAAGCCGGGAGGAAGCAGAGACAGGACACCTGACCCAAACTAGCCAAAGGGGTATTCCATACCACAGCACATCATGCCCAGTATATAAAAAGGGGAGAGTTGACCAGAAGCCACCATTTGCTGCTCAGGGATGGGCTGGGTATTGGTCAGCGAGTGGTGAGCAATTGTATCATGCATCACTTGTCTCTCTTGGGTTTTATCCCTCTCTTTCCCCCATTATGTTATTATTGTCATTATTATTATTATTATTATTATTAAATTATTAAACTATTCTTATCTCAACCCTGGGCTTTAGCTTTGTTCTGATTCTCCATCCCACTGGACATAAGGGGCAGTGGGCGAGTGGCTGCGTAGTACTTAGTTGCTGTCTGGGGTTAAACCACAACAGCTGCCTGTTCCATTATAATTATCTTTTGATGTACAGAGTTTTTCCCAATCTAAGTCCTTTTCAATGAAAATTAAGCCACTTATGTCTTGTCCTCTCCCCAGCAGACACAGAGCATAACTCATCAAACTCCCTTTTAGTAAGAGCCATTTACATTAAGATGATTCGTCTCATGGCGATTCTGATCCTCTCTTTTCTACTAAAAAAAAAAAAAAAAGCAAAAAAAAAGCTGAATCCTTGAATTTCCCTCTTGTTTTTTTCCAAATCTTTTAACATTCTTACTAACTTCTTTGAAACTCCCTGTTCTGCTCTGCTTGCTCTGACAAGTTGTGCCTGGCAGCCATAAAGATCAGCTTCTCCTCAGACTCTAGATATTCAGGATGCCTGGTCCTAGCAACCAGTGACAGAAATAAGATTCTCCTGATTGTGTTGTGAGTTTGGTCAAATCTGAGTGTATGATCCCCATATAGCCACTGTTGAACATTTCCTGAGCCAAACGTAAAAATTCCTGAATTAGGATTATCTTAATTTCTGTAACTGGTCTTTACAGTAATACCTTACTGTGCGTTTTTTTTTAATTCTTTTTTTTTTATTTAAGTTTGCTCCTTCTCTATTTATAAAATGTTCAGAGACAGCAAATGCAGTAAGCTGTATACAGGACTGGTGTTGAGGAACAAAGGAAATTCCTCAAAAGCAGATTTTTGCACAGGGTCAGGTAGAAAACATGCGTGTTTTCTACCACTACTTTTTTCTGCTGTCCATAGCATTCACATGCCAGTGGTAAGCTCTAGGGACTGTATGGAATGTAGATGTTTTACCTGGTCAATAATTTATGAAGCAATTCTTAAATGATTAAATTTTCAATGATGACAGCCAGTTCCTTCCCTGCTCTTGTAGTTATCCCACTGAATAGTTATATTCCAACAAATGCTGAAATAAATATTTCAAAGAATTTCTTTTCATTATTGTGACCCACATTTTGACTGACAACCTTCAGTGAACACTGGGGCTGTATGAAGAGCATTCCATTTTTTGCATTTAGGGTATTAATCATCTTTAGGGATGACGGTTTGCTGTAATTCCCAAGTGACTAAACTATTCTTTGTGTTTTGAGATCATCTGTAAATGAAGAGATAATGATTTACTTGAAGAGAATCTCATTATGTAATGTGGCAGACTCTGTTACAATTGTAAAATCCCACCCAGTAAGGCGGAAATTCAGTATGGTGATGCGGTCACTTGAGACTGATGTTTTCTAGAACAAAGCTGATGAGAGATGATGTCCTTCATAAACTAAAGGCAAGGTCTGGCTCCATCTGTATACTTGTCTGTAGCTGTAACGTTATGTTGGAAGTGTAATTTTCACAAACTCTAAGTGTCCAACTGTGGTTTTGAAAGATGTTTCATAAATTACAAATATGAGAAAAATAAAGAAGCTTTTGAAGACCTTTGAATTAAAGGCCTGAAAGTTAAAGAAAATGTGTTTTCTGGCTTTGTCCCAGTTCTATCAAATACTTTAAATAAAAATCTCTAGCTTGAAGAGGCTGTCCAGTTTCTAATTTCTGAAGAAATTAATTTACATACAAATGTAATTGCTGAAGAAAAATGTTACCAATTATGCAAAGGAGAAGAAAAAGAAATATGACTTATTTTTTATGCAGGAAGGAAACTTACTGTGATATTCTGCAATTATTGAATCTGTAAGAGCTGCTTTGAAGTAGTGCACAAATGAGGGGATAAAGTCAAATCTAGTTCCAGGTACAGACCCCTGGTATGAGCAAGGTACACTTCGTACCCTGCTAGTCAGCAGTAAAACAAACCTTCATTTTTGCAGTGCACGTGGAGGATTCCTGTGTGTTCCTTCTGTCCCACAGCCTTGTGCAAAGCTGTGCAGTTGTGTTTCCCTTGGCCTTGCTCATTGAGGACTCCTTGCAGAAGCAGAAACTAAGTGAATAGAACTCTATTTTTAACAATAACAAACTGAAACAAATATTTAAGTTTCAACAACGTGGTTTGGAGTTTTAGTGTTGCTCTCTGAGCAGCTATGCTGAACCTGTGACTTAGTATTCTTGCCCATTGCCCTCCCAGCACTTCTGCTTTATTTGCAATTAGCATCAGCCCAATTTTGCTTTATTGTATTGGCAGTGTCTTTAACCAGTGCTTTAACCAGTGACGGCCACAGCAGCATATTTCTGGTACTGATTTCTTCTTCTGCAAGTGATAAGATTGATTACTTCCTCTTTCCTGTTAATGTATCTTGATAGACAATATTCCTGGCAATACCTTAAACAGAAGAGGAATTTGGCTTGCAGTGCTTAGCAAACCACAGCTTGTTTATTCATTGTGTTCATTTTAATCTCTGGATCTGTGATCATGAAGTGCAATGCAATTATTTCTTTATCTCTACATTAAGATAATTGTAGGGGTGGATTTATGGAGAGTTTAGTTATATCAGATGGAAATGTTTGTTTGTTTTTGTTGGATGATTGTGAAAGCTGGAGAACTGTGCATAAAGCAATTAAAACTATTTCTTGCTGCATGTAGGGATCATTAGGATACCTAATCTCTTACTAGGAAGTAGGACTCACAATTCCATGGATGAGTTTGCTTACTGCAGAGATGTAAGATAATAAAGGCTGAGATGGAATTTGTTTCTGAACTCTCTGTGAAAATATTATGGTTTATGCGCAGCCTTCCTTAGCAGCAGTAAATTTATCACAGTGAAAAAAAGGAATACGGAGATAATACTGAGATTTTCTTATCAGATATTTATGTATATGAATTACATGGTTTCACCTTAGGCTGTTGTCACCAACTAGATATAAAGTAGAATATGTGTTTGTTGGGTTTGGGTAAGGGAACATTTTCCTTTATGAAGTCTTTTATGAATCCAAAGGAGGATTTGAAATCTTTTTACCTTTACTTCATAGCAAATCCCCTTAAGGTGGTGGGCTTGCAGTTGCATGTGACCAGGTTATGATGTTTTCCCATGTTCCTATATTCAGCTAAGCTGCTGTTGCTGTGTTTGGACGCACTCCATCTCATGGCAATGGTGAACTGAAATTTATTTGCTGAAAGGATCTTTGTTAAGGTTTACAGTGCACCAAAGCAGTTTAAAAGCCTGTGCAGTTAGTTGCAAGTGAGATGAAGAGCAGCAACTTATAAAGCTTTTGTAATTCAATTGTACTTCAGTTGTGTATCTGTACACTTCTCTTTCCATGCAATATATTTTACAGCCTCTGGAATTTATGATGCATTCCAATAGTGCATCACAAAGTTTTGGAAAGGCTTATGTTAAAGCTGTCATTCTTCTCAAACTTGGTGTTATTTCCTTCCTACTAGTGAATCTATGCCATTTTGATTGCTGCTATTATGTTTGCCATGGGTAACTTGTACCCCTAAAAACTTGTGGCTGTTTTTGGAATGCATTGAGGTTCAGGATTCCTATCATATTTATATGCTAATGTTTTAATCAGATGAATTCTTCCTTCCTCATTTTACCTAGTGAATGATGACCTTTCTTCTCTGCTCCCCATCTAGTAATATATTTAGACATTAAGTATAAATCTTCTTAGCAAATGAATAGCTTATGTATATTTGCCATGATATATCTCTCTTCCAGTGTGAGCAAATGTTTTGTTTAAATAGGAAAACAAATTCCCTAGCATCTTTTTTTCCCTTTTTAATGCACAGTTAGGCACTTCAGCATGGTTATAATAATAATATATAGCTAGTATGCTGTACTGTGAGGACTGTAAGTACATAATGTAGTAGTTCTATTATGTGCAAGTATGCTTAACTAAAAAAACCTCTCATTTGATGCTTGAAGACAAGGGAGTCAGTTCACATTCTGTTTAGGTATATACTCTTCTTTGCATCCTTCTCTGAATGTTGGCTGGAAAAAAGTATGCTTGTGTTGAACTCAGGTGTATCTGGTTTTGTTCCTGCCCTCTCCAACCTCTGAACTTTCATCAATCCAATAAATAAAATTCCTTCACATAGGTGTAGAACCACGTGCATTGTAATATCCATGTGCAGGGACTAAAATTTTAAGTTGACAGCTTTCCACCCCAATCATGTTACAACATTTTCTATTAACTATGTTAGCTGATTAAAATTACTTATGAAAAGTATTGATTCTTATTCTTCAGGATGAAAATTACTCCATTACCTTATATGAATCAGTATGTAGCACCAAGAGTAAATATTTAGCTCTTCATAGAGAGCCGTTTAAAATCAGGATAATGTTCATCATGCAAACAATGTATTTGTTAAAGGACAAGATATTTCCAAGATTTTGCTTTAAGGCGTTTGTTAAATGGAACACAGGCTGAAGGAGAATTTTGAGTGTATACAGTACTGGACTGAATGTCTTGGCAGAAAGAAATCATCATACCGTATCAATCATGGGCTGGAATAGAGTTTTTAGTTGATTATTAAGCCAACTATTGATCATCTGTGTCACTGGAGAAGAGGGCATGTTTGAGATAGACATAACATTTGCAATAAACTGTATTGTCTGCACATCTGAATATTTTATAGTTTAGGTGTCTGATGGCGAGGGTATTACTGTGAGGATTAAAAGACTTGACCCTGCTGCTGCCCTCTCAGAACCCCCTACAGATGCTGAAAGTGGTTCTGACATGAAGGTCTGTAGTGAAATGCTTTGAAAATTATGCCAAAGACAGAAAGAGAAACAGGACAAAGAAACAACATCAAGGCTGTGCATTTTGGATTTTGAGAGTACAGTGGAGCAGCTATAAGCAAGAGCTCCTTTAAATGAAGACTGACACAAACCTGTAAAATGACCTTTACCTGGAGTAGCATAGATGTGATCAGTAAATTCAAGAAAAGCTGAGGTTCTCTGTGGTAGTTTAACAAGCTTCAAGGAAAGGGCAGGCATGAAATTAGAAATGAATTAGTTTGCTTTAGCTTAAATATTTCTCATCCCGTTCAGGAAGGAAGTTTTCAGTTATTTCCAGTTGAAATTAACAGATGCCAGAGAGGGACTCATCATCATGGATGGTAGAGATAGACAAGATGTAATGGGTTTAAACTTCAACAGGAGCAGTTCAGGTTAGGTGTAAGGAAGAAGTTCTTTACTGTGAGGGTGGTGAGGCACTGGAACAGGTTGCCCACAGAAGTGCCCAAAGAAGCTGTGGCTGTCCCATCCCTGGCAGTGTTCAAGGCCAGGTTGGATGGGGTTTGGAGAAATCTGATCTAGTGAAGGTGTCCCTGCCCATGGCAGGAGGGGTGAAACTTGATGATCTTAAGGTCCTTTCCAACCCTAACGATTCTATGATTCTATGATTCTATGATTAATAATTAACCTAACGCTGAATCATATCACCCAAGGCCTCGTCCAACCTGGCCTTGAACACTGCCACGGGTGGAACAGTCACAACCTCCCTGGGCAACCCATTCCAGTGCCTCACCACCCTAACAGGAAAGAATTTCCTTCTTATATCCAACGTAAACTTCCCCTGTTTAAGTTTTAACCCATTACCCCTTGTCCTGTCACTACAGTCCCTAATGAAGAGTCCCTCCCCAGCATCCCTATAAGCCCCCTTCAGATACTGGAAGGCTGCTATGAGGTCTCCACACAGCCTTCTCTTCTCCGGCCTGAACAGCCCCAGCTTTCTCAGCCTGTCTTCATACGGGAGGTGCTCCAGTCCCCTGATCATCCTCGTGGCCCTCCTCTCGACTTGTTCCAGCAGTTCCATGTCCTTTTTATGTTGAGGACACCAGAACTGCACAAAATACTCCAGGTGAGGTCTCACAAGAGCAGAGTAGAGGGGCAGGATCACCTCCTTCAACCTGCTGGTCACACTGCTTTTAATGCAATCAAGAATTTTAAAAATTAAATGCATGGAGCAGTCTGGAAAAGATGTAATGTTTCTTAGATTCAGCTGCGACTCTGATACTGGAGAGAGGGAGATAATGAATGAATTGAACAGTGCAAGTGGAAGCTCTGGGTGTGTGAAGAAAGGAAAAAAGTGAGATATCTACAGGAGATACTTTTAGAAATAGCTAAATCACATACAGTGGTGTTTCTGCTTGAAAGGATGAAGTTTAACCTGCATGGTTCACATGGCATATTAGAGCTCTCCTATTTATTTTAGCTTTTACTCATAAAACATAATCTGTAAAGAGGTTCCATCCAGGTGAAAAAGAAGAAAGAACAAAAAAAAAAAAAAAAAGTTTAACATTTTCTACTTTCCAATTAATATCTTACAACTCCCAAGAAGTCCTGATTTTGTAATGTTGGCAATAAAAACCCTACTGTTTCAAGGGACACTGTAACTAATAATTGACTGTGGGTGAGTGCACATCTGTGTGTGTGTGAAGGTAGCTCCTGAGCTGAAGGTGCTTATTTTTAATGGAGTGTGTTGCTAGGTTGGCACTAAGACTGTAGCTGTGTAAACATGTTTCCTGCCAAGCCAATTGTGATTAGAGCCCCCAGTAATAGGAATCCAATATGGGATTAGAGATTCCGTAGTAACTTTAAATTAGAAATAAATTTGGCTGAAGCAATGTCAACAGCAGGCACCTTCAAAATTCTGGGCAACAAAATGGTTTTGCAGATTTTACAAACAAATAAGGAGCAGGATTATTTTTTTAAACGCATATCCTGAATTTTTGTGGGCAGTTAACAAGCTTGCCATTTGGTTTACAAAACTAGAATGAGAAATATTTACAGATAGTCTGATACTTACACATGCAGTTTCTCCTTTTGAAGAGATACAAATCGATCAATGCAAGGATTGTAATGTGCAGGGGGAACAAACTAAAGAGAGGATTGCAACAGATCCTATTAAAAGGAGTATCAGGTGGAAATTACTAATTATGTTCTTCAGAGATCAGCCTTGGCTTAAGCCTGCTTATTCTATCAACTAATGATGTGTGCGGAAGAAGTAGATATACTAAAACCTGTGGATGGCATGGGTGGGGCGCTGCAAACACTGGTGACTGCAAAATCACATGTAAAATTAGGGAGCTATGGAAAAAACTGTTTTCCAAAGCAGGAATTTTCTCTGATTTCAGAAACCAAGGGCTCAGTAAGTCTTCGGATTGCATGAGCACGGGGCTTGAAAGGAGACTGGACTGCAGTTTGTTTGCAGTAGTGTAAATTATATTAATGCCATACTGCAGAACTCCTGTTTATCATCTGAAGAGGTGGAAGATAATGTTTTTCCCTTGCATGGTAGTTTTGCTTTTTTACCTGCTAAGTTAGTTCAAGTGTTTTCAGCTCCACAGTGTTCTCTCAACCAGGGCATCCATTAAACACTTTCCTGAGCCTTGATGCCTTGATCAGGTGGCTGTACCCGTGCCACACTCCTCTTTGTAGGTTTGCATTGCTGGATTACAAATACATTTCCTGCTTTTGAAACAGTGCTCCATGTTTTTCAACTCTGAGTCAATCTTGTTCCTTTTTCTTCTAAAGCTCACCGCCTGCCAGAGGTATTTGTTTCTTGCACGCTCATGTGTGCTATGGCTAAGCTATGATACTACTTGGTGGGTATGTGAGGATTTTTTTATTTCTCACCAGGGTATCAGACCTGGAAAATCTCACATATTACAGCAAGATATTTCTTTTGTCTACATGGTGGAAGGCATATAATGCTCATTTTCAAAGTCTGTTATGAGTCTACTTTATGTTAATTTGCCATTGAATTACTATGCCTTGAGCTGGGAGCTTTAGGAAGCACAGACTTCAGTATTAGATAAAAACCTATTCAGTCTACTTTGACATCAGCTCCCCATGTTGCACAATGTTCATTTATTTTTAAGCTACAATTTCCTCTGTATTTGTATTAGGGAACAATACTGTGAATGCACAAAGGAATGTCACAAGCGGGTAGTGATTAAAGTGGCCACCTACCATACTTCAAGAAAAAAATAAAGACTTGATCTGAGCGGCACTAAAGTTAAAAAGATAGACTTGGGCATTGTGGTCTGAAATGCACCTGTATCTCTACTTCTTTCTTTCTGCTTTCAGTGGCTGAAAATTCTAAAAAATTAATTTTATACTGTTACCTTAGGGAACCTATGGTACACCAGAAAGTCTCTAAAAAATGTGTATGGTTGCAAAGAATATTCTTAGGAGGCAAGTACGTGGTCACTCGGTTAGCAGTTACCATATTGGAAGATTTTCTGGAGTTGCTTTCCCATTATATGAATATTTTTCTCTTCTCTCCTTGTTTTCCACTCAGAACCTATTAAAACCCCTAATGGAATGGCAATTAATACAGCATCTTTGGATTTACATTGGCTAAAATTTCACTGATGCCATGGAAAATATTTATTAGGTTCCTGTGGTGGCAGCTTGTGCCATCCTCTGGCACTGTACTGCAGGGACATCCCTGGCATGAGTGTAGCTGACAGGGCTGTCTCTGCTCTCCAGATTATACCAATATGAAGGACCTTGGTATTTCTATGCTGCTTGCCAGGGGTGATCCTGTCTCTGCTGCAAGGGAAGTGCTGAAAAAAATAATCACTTTGCTATTTCAAAACTTGCTTTTCAAAACAATGCTGCCAAGAATAGTCCAGTGTTTTGAGGATGATAGCTTAGAGAACCATGCAGGTCTTTTCTTTCTCCAGTTTCAAGACATCTTTGATGATGTGAAACTTCATTAGCTGGTGGGATACACCATACGTTTATATTACTGGTCAGCACATGAGCTTCTGGCCAGCAAAAGAACACTCACTCTCATAGCCATCAGTCCAGATTTATGCTGCAAGTCAAGTTTCACCTGCTCAGGAACAGTCTGCTAACAAGTCTGAAAATCTCCATACTTAAAATTTCTTAAAAACTGAAAGATTAATAGGAAGGGCTCTGGATTGTAAGTGTGAAACTTGAGAGATAAAAAAGGTGTTATATACAAAAACACTTTGGCTTCACATTCACCATGACACTGACACCTCCAGTATTTAGGTAGCTGTTAGGATCACATATATTTCTACAAGTTGAAGTCAGAGTGTTAAAACGCTGCAGTGCAAACTGCATCTTTGGTACCAGCTGAACTGTTTCCAGAGCCTGTAAATCCCTGCAGCTGCTGAGAGATTGATAAATATACCAGGTGAAAGATATGTGAAATAATCAAAATTTAATTAAATGGAAAAGTTTATCATTTTCTTGAATGTTGATGAATTTGACAGTGTCTGCACTTATTAATGTATTCAAATATATAGACTGAAAAATGGATCTGATTAAATGAAATACATTGTAGATGCCTTTCTCAAATAAGGCTTTTCTACCTACATAAGGGATTTGCTTTCCAGTAAAAATAAGGGATCTTTGCGAAAATTGGTGGTGGTGGTAGGATCACAGTCTTCTGAATTCTCAAATCTGTGGCAGAAACTAAAAAGTGCAGTTAAGGTTTTCTGAGCTCAGTTTGATTTCCAGTCTCAGTCAATTACCATACTATCTGACTTCTTATATTCTGTACCATGATGCTTGAAATATGTGAACACTGCACTTTGTTACCTCCAGAAATGTTATTTTCTACTGAGGAATATTCAGGTGATCTCATCTCTTTGCTGCAGGCTTGGCACATGATATTTTCTAATATTGTTTTAAGGATAAATATAATTGAGAAGATACTTCCTTGTCCATGCTAGGAATGAGAGCTTGTCAGATGCAGAAGGGAAGGGAGCCTGCCAGGGTTATGGCAAGCAAATTTATGGTTTAGAGATGTTTTTTATGCAGTTATGGCTGTGTCACTGCTGTATCCATAACTGGCTTATCCCTGCTAATTTCCCTTTCTTCAAGCAGTTTGTGGCCAACACAGGATGTTGTTCAGCAGCTGCCATACCTGCTGTGGATATTCATTTCTGCAGCCATAGCTGTGAACATTTTCACTGGTTGCTGTCAGGAAGAGTATACATAATATCCATCCTTCGATAACTTCAGTAAGTAAGAACATTTGCCTAGCATAATACTAATAAGCTAGTGTTTGAGGATTTATGATGAGCATAAGTGTCAATATTCCATCAGAGCATGAAGTGTGGAGCAGTCAGTGTAGGAGGGAATGCCATCTTGTGAGCCGATACTCTGATATCCGCAGGCAGGTATACATGGCAGCCTGTCCCTCTAGTGACACAATGCACAGTTACACTGTTGACTTCGTGCAGATATAAATTGTATCATGCTTTAATGCAACAGTCTCATAACAAAAGAAAAAAGTTCTTTATCAGTGACGGCTGCTGAAAACTGCGGTGTCAGCCTTAGGACTGTGTAGATCAAGGGATTTGCCTGGCTCATGAGTTTCTCTGAAAGTGAGCTCGGTGCTATAACAGACTCTGGCACTGCATGTTCATGTTGTATGTGGAAGTTGTCATGGAGGGGTCTAGGTCCACCAGAAGAACATCTCATGACCTTCTTAAAATTTGGGTAATTCTCAACACAACGTGGCTTGCTTAGTGATCAAATGGGAGCTGAATGCAGATGACATAAAAGGACAGCTTGGTTGGTTTCAAGAGTCAGAACTCCCAGGACCTATTCCTACCTCTTCCAGGAATTTCCTGTGTGATGGCAGTTAACAGTATTCATTTTAGTTAACCTTTCTGAAAAGGCAAGATGCAGTACTGCAGAAGTGTTGCCTGCCCCAGCATAGGTATCACCTCATATATTCGTGTATTTTAGGCAGTCAGTGCAGCAGGCCTCCATGTCCATGCCAAGGTTCTGTATGCAGTTAACAGAAAGCAATAGATGCTTTCAAAGGCAGGCAGAAGTTGCTCCTTCTATTTTCTCTTATGGGCCAGTGTTGGCAGACAGGCAGTTGGGCTCCTACCCCACTGACGTTTTCCCAAGGGCTTTGAATTCCATGGACAGAAACTATTTCATTGTACAAATGCAAGAAGCTAGTGGTAATAGTGCTATCAGCTATCCTAACGTTGTGGACTTGATTTTAGTTATCCACAAATTGTAACTGAAGAAAATACAAGTTTATGCCTCCCTGAAGTTCACATGCAGCAGACAGACTTTGTCAGCTGGTATTTAAAGTGACATTGCAATTCTAAGGTCTGTCAGACTTCATTTGGGAAGTGCCCACAGGTTTTTTATTAGAGAACTAGTACTCAGGAATTATGTTGCAGAGTTATTAGAAGGGAGTTACCTTCAGTGTCAGCTCTTCAATGTAAAGCCAAGTGGCAGACTAAAAGCATTCAAAGCATCTCATTCTTAATTTCATCTGCCAGTAACAGCTTCTTTATTACAAGAAAAGGTGGGCAGGAAATACAAAGGAAGCCTCACATAATATTCCTATTTGCATTTGCAAGCTTGTTTTCTGCCATATATAATTGCAGTTATCACTTTCCATTTACAATCCTGTAATTTACTTAGTGAATGTAATTCCTGTTTTGTTTGATAGGAGCAGTAGGAATTCTGATGTAAGCCTTAATCTTGCATGTTTTAGTCCAATTTTAAAAGGGCATTTTTAAGCCTGATTCTTGTAACGGATTTTGCACCTATGTTCCCAACAGTTGCACGCATTTTAGCCAGGGCTGCTTTGGTAAGAGTTGTGTACAAGAGGGATGGAGTCTCAGGAAGCACTCTGGGAACAGAGGGTAAGGCGGTGCTGCGGTAGGTATCCTTTTGGCAATTATTTAGTTGTCTGTCTTGGCAATTTCTGAACTCATCTGAAATCCTTTCATCCTGCCAATTGCATTTCATGACCAGTATTTCTGGCTGACAAAAGCTGGTAGGAATTGCAATTCTTTGCTCTACTTCTCTGCTACCTTTGTCACTATGAGAGTTCAAAGCTTTGAGTGAATTCTGACTATACTTTTGTCTTCTTTGGAAGCTCATGGAAAATGTTGCATTATTTTAACACACAGATTGGAATTTGATGTGCTTCTGGCACAGCTCAAGTAGATTCCTGACCTCTGAGATGAGTAAGAGCAGCTTTGCTTCAAGTGTCTGGAGACCAAGAGGGTTTTTTCAGCAGGTGGGAACTGCCTGTTTGTAGGTTGTCTACATCATGCTGTCCTTAGCACAGTCATCATTATATGCAGTCAGAAACTCTTTAGAGAAAGTAAATGTTGAAATACCTGAGAAAGTTAATTTATGAGGCCAGAGGAAACCTAAATTCAGAAAAAAAGTATGTTTGCAGTAGGAAAAAATAGCTGTAAACATACAAATGCTAGTTGTAAAGCCACATAGAGATGCTCATGAAAGAAAGAGCTCTAAAAGCTGGATCACCCGCTGTCTGATGCTGCTACTGATTTTAGAAATGCACAAAACTAAGCATTTTAGCCAGATTAAGGCAAATACAATGGTGCAAGTGCAGGTGTATTGGATGAAACAAGTGTCATAGAAAACAAAAATATTCAATTCTTTGTCTACAGGGCAATGCGCAGCCAGGGTCTTTGGAACAGTGTATCCAGCTGCACATACATTGCTTTTCAGTAAGAATCCTTCTGAATCAGAAAGAGTGATAGCCCATAAAACTGAATGAAAGTTTGCTAAGCCTGGAGAAGAGAAGACTCTGGGGAGAACTTAGAGCAGCTTCCAGTGCCTAAAGGGGCGGACAAGAAATCTGGAAATGGTCTTTTGGCAAGTGCATGTAATGATAGGACAAGGGGGAATGGGTTTAAGCTGAAGGAGGGGAGATTTAGATTAAATATTAGGAAGAAATATCTAATATTAGGAAGAGGGTGTTGAGACACTGGCACAGGTTGCCCAGAGAAGCTGTGCTGCCCCATCCCTGGCAGTGTTCAAGGCCAGGTTAGATGGGGCTTGGAGCAACCTGCTCTAGTGGAAGGTGTCCCTGCCCATGGCACGGGGGTGGAGCTGGGTGGAGTTTTAAGGTCCTTTTCATAGAATCATAGAATAGTTAGGGTTGGAAAGGAACTTAAGCTCCAACCCCCCTGCCATGGGCAGGGACACCTCACACTAAACCATGACACCCAAGGCTCTGTCCAGCCTGGCCTTGAACACTGCCAGGGATGGAGCATTCACAGCCTCCTTGGGCAACCCATTCCAGTGCCTCACCACCCTTACAGTAGAAGCATAGAATCATAGAATAGTTAGGGTTGGAAAAGACCTTAAGATCATGTAGTTCCAAAACCCCTGCCATGGGCAGGGACACCTCACACTAAACCATGTCACCCAAGGCTCTGTCAACCTGGCTTTGAACACCACCAGGGATGGAGCATTCACAACTTCCTCGGGCAACCCATTCCAGTGCCTCACCACCTCCACAATAAAGAACTTCCTCCTTATATCCAATCTTATTTCAATCCAAACTATTCTATGACTCTACAGTTCTATGTAATTTGACTCATGTCTTGTATTGCTAAAGCCATGCTAGGTGCTGGGGAGTTCTGCACACTGGTGGCTGGGATGGTGTTGCCACCATACGGAACATGAAGGGAGCATCACTGTGCCACTGCAGCACTTCTGGCAGCCTCATCCTCCATCACCTTGGTTCTGGCAGTGTAGGTATTGCTCCCTCAGCAGGGTAGTCACATACAAACAGAGCAGTTTCCCTATGTGGCTCTGCTTTTGCTGGAGTTTGGCACAGGTAACTCATTGGAACAGCAGAAAGGTCAGATCAGGTTTTTAAAAATGGTATGGAAATGACATTTCAAACAAACCAGACCCTCCATGGTCGAAAAACATCTTACCTGAACATGTAGTGAGCAGACACATTCTGCCACAGCAACAGATTACACCTGAAATTCAAGTACTTAGCAAGGATGGGAATATTACTCAGTGTGCCCCCAGTTAGTGTTGCTTTCTTCCTAGCAAGGGAAGACCAATGATTTGGACTCTAATGTATCATTTTAAATGTTTCTTTATTCCATAAAGATTTGTTTCTAATTTTTATTTTTAGCAAAACCATGTAAAGTAGTCATGTGTCATAACTGAAGCATAAGTTTCTGAAGTTTGAAGTATTACAGGTTTCTTCATTCAGGCAGTTTTCATTTCTGTATGTGACTGAGAGTATTTAGGAATAAAGAAACAGGTTGTGGTGAATACTGATTCTGGGAATTGGAAGAAAACTTGAAAATGCTGCCTCTTGGGCAAACTGGACAGAACAAATGTGATTTACAGACTTGTGTTGGATTTCCGAAAGCACTTAAGTAGTTTAAGCCCATAAGTACCATTGACTTGAAAGTCAATAAGATGTTTTTGAGAATCCAGTCTACAGTCAGTTATTTTGTAACATGTAAATACAGCAGCAAACGAAAGAAAAACTGCAGTCACTGACTGCCCATGCCAAACTGCATCCTAACCTTCAGCTGGATATTCTTGCAAGGATTGTTGGAGGTTGTGTGCCTTTGACAGCCCCATGTGGCACTGAGCAAAGGTCTGTTCCATCAGGTTCAAAATCTTAAAAGAAAAACTTAATATCTAGACGGCAAAAGTTACAGCATGGGTGTGGAGATCTGGGGGGAATCTATATTGTTTATTCGTAGGTTGGGGACTCATACTACTTCTCGCTTTTGGATATATATGTGCTTGCTGTACTACTCCCAGAGATGCAAGTTACCCACAGAACTATGAGTTCTGGATTTTAAATTTATATCTTTTGTGTGTGTCTCTCTTTAGGCACCCAATTTAGGTATTTTCATTAGGAAACTAGGCTTTCTGTGTATTCAAGGAACAAAGAGGTGGCGTATCAGAAGGTGTGAATACCTTTGGATCCACAGCAAAACAAAGCACAATGAGAAACTGCAGTGTCATGAGCTATATTTTAGTAGTGGAATTACACTGCTCCATTTTTTTTCCAAGTAGAGACTTAGAATAAGGATTAATTAAAATATATTCCTGGGCTATGGGAGTATTAGAAGCCAAGCTACCCTTTGAATCTGTTAAAGCACATACAAGTTTTAGTTACATGACAATGATACAGTTTGTACTCATTTTATGTTACACTAATGTGGAGACAAACCAGATTTACTGCTCTTGGGTGCTTACATTTTCATTGTATTTCATTCATACTGGAACTGTAGCTGTAATAACTAACTGGTGTGTTTTCTCTGCCTGTGCTTGTTTTCCTCCCCTATCATGCTTGGAAAATGAAGAAAGGTGTCACAGCAAAAGAAGTGCATCTCTGTTGCCATGCTTTGACAGCTTCTCCATTTCTGCCCACGAATTCTTATGCATGCACTGTAAACACAGACATTTCAGTTTGCATTTTTCTCTCTTTCATAATATTATTTATTTATAACA
This sequence comes from Pezoporus wallicus, assembly GCF_028554395.1. Lineage (NCBI taxonomy): Eukaryota > Metazoa > Chordata > Aves > Psittaciformes > Psittacidae > Pezoporus > Pezoporus wallicus. Next base: position 1,639,223 of record NW_026636385.1, on the reverse strand, counting down.
TAAAAAAACCCTAAATGTGTCAGGTCTCTGTAGCATAATTCTAGACTACCTGGTGAAATTTCAACTGAAGCAGTAGAAAACACTTTGAGGAAGGTATTTTCCTCCAAACCCATTACAACCTTTCCAGAAGGGGCTAAAATGAAGGTTGGAAACATGCCTCTTCACTCTCTCTTTCGTAACAGGAAACCTAATTTTGTTCCCAGTCTAACAAACCCATCTAAACTTTGTAACCCTACCAGCTCTATTTTTTCTTTTTCTCATGCTATAGTATTTTCTGCTTTTTGCTGAAATAACTGTCCATAGGAGGTAACGAGTTTTGAGGGGACAGGAGGCTGGTCAGACATTCAGTAATGATAACTATTGTGGTAGCTGCAGAGGCACATGGAGAGCTGTGGATCGACAGAGCTGGGGGAATACATGCTGTGATCTCTGAGACTCTCCTTAGCATCACATAGATGAGTAAATGGATTCACTGGCACTGGAAAAGTTAACAGACCTATAAATGGGTTATCAGACCTCTGTTCTGTGGCTCAGTAATGCCAAACGTGGCAAATGCATATAGATGTGCCCTTGTGTGTCTGTACATACTCAATACATATGTGCGTATGTCCTCCAGCAGTAATCTTCAGTGCTGCTGGAAGAACAAGACCTCAAATGTAAAAGGTCAGTGACATTCTGTATTGGCCCCCATAAATCTGTCCACTTGGGGAAAATAGTTTGGAGCTGAAGACATAAGTGGCTGATTCTGTATCAGTGCCTACTTGTGCCTTAATACATAGGAGAATTTGTTCAGAAACAGCTCATCCTTGTGAAAACATTAGCCTTCTGCTGCTACCAAGGTTGTAGTTGGCTTCAGTTACCTGATGCCTGGGACACATTTCCAAACCAGTGAAGTCCTTGGAAGTTTACTTCAGTGTCTGACCTTGTCTCCAGTATAGACATATAATAAATACCTGTTACTATTCTTAACACAAAGCAGATGTGTTCTTTTGGGCAGTCCTTCAGCAACATACAAAGTGTTTACCACTGTTACAGTGAAGTGACAGGAAACAGATTACTTGGTCTTTTTTTCCTGAGCATGTTGCATTATTTGTGGTCTCTTACAAAAATTTTTAATTGCTAGAATTGTATCACTGGAAAGGTATAAGTTTTTGCTGTCCTGTCCCCATCGCCCCCCCCCCCCCCCCCCCCCCCCCCCCCCCCCCCCCCCCCCCCCCCCCCCCCCCCCCCCCCCCCCCCCCCCCCCCCCCCCTGGTCTATGTAAGCAAGGGGCTGCTTCACCTCCCTGTAGACCCATCTCAAAGGTTGAGAGTCTGGCTTTTACCAGACCTGTTCAACCTGTCAGAAAGGACTGGTGGTCACAGTGGTGCTGGAGCTGGGTTCAGTCTTCAGGGTGAGTGTAGATAACGTAAGTTTGGCAGGCAGCTTAGGACTGTCTCAGGGGTGTGTGCTGTACATTTGTACTACATCTGCCCTACCTGCAGCATAACTGCTCTAGCAAGTACACACTGGGGAGATGTTAAGGCTGCTTATAACCTAGAAGGCTGAATGTCTCCGACCTTGGCAGTTCCAATTCTCTGTTATTCAACCTGAGTCCAGGCCAGCCTCCTAGAGCCATAATTGAGCCTCAATTAGGAAGCATAAAATTAGTACGCAAGAATTCTGTTCATTGAGACACCACAGTGAACCCCATTATCTCCTTAACGGGAAAGTAATTTATTCCGTAGAGCTTTGGATGTAGCATGTTCATATGTGGCATAAAGAATTCATGGGCGTTTTGTAAGTCTAAAAAGGTAAAATACGGCATCAGTTAAAACAAGTTCATAATACAGCCACAGTATTTTTGTCTTTGTTTTGTATTTTTTTAGTCCTTTTAGGGTAGCTTATTTGATAAAAGATCAGAGATGAACATTTCATGCCTAATCAACACCTGGTAAAATACCACATTACTTCTCAATACTGACCAAATGTCACCATTAAGCAGACTATTCGATAATGGTCAAGCAGCAGCTTTTGTCAGTATCATGAAACAGAATTGCTGTCCTTGAGAAAAACCCAATTAAGAGAATTCTGAATAACAGTGAGTAGTCTGCTGTGCTTCTAATGCTATTGATCATGAAACATATTCCTTTGACTGTTCAAGGACCTAAATCAGGCTAAAGACTTCTATATATTCATAGCTTCATTTTTGTGTGTGAACATATGAATAACAAAATAATGATTTTTTAATTTTGGATTTATTGAAACCTTCTATATATGAAGGACTCTAATGCAAGGTAAAGTATGAAGGATTATGTTCAAATTTCTGTAATTAACTTGAGAGTAATGAAATAGATGTGTACAAATGAGTGCCATGATGTTTCATATGGTAATTGATCATCATGGATTGGCATGCCTAAAAATTTGAAATCAGAGATGATAATCTATGCTGTGGTTCTGAGTAAAACAAATAATCAGTCGCACACAAACTTTTAACAACTTTTTTCCTGGCCTTCACTCTGGACAACCCCAGATTTTTCTACCTTTTAAATTGCCCTTTTTTTTTTTTTCTTCAGATTTCAAATGTGGTTTGATAGGAGAATGAAAGAGTTGATTCTAAGTGTAAAATTGACCTTTTGTTCTGCATTTAAAGCACATTTCCATCTTCTGCAAAATTATTGGTTTTCTTATTACCAAAATCAACATTATCTGTCAACAATACAAAGGGTGAATGTGATTAACCACCCACTTGCTTGGAACAAGTGCTATCTTGATTCATTTAATTTAGAACAGCTGAAGCTGTCAGTGACTTACCATCTGCTGAGGGTACCTGCTGTAGCCTGAAACGCCCTTTTAGCAATACACAGGCTCGGTTGTATGAGGGAGATCAGTTTTCCTCATCTGTATTTCAAGAATGTGTTTGTATAGTTTCACTTAGATAAAAACTGAGCAACATTAATTGCTTCAGAAGGTGTAAATTGAAACTGTAATATCACTGATGTAATTTGTGTCTATAGTAAAAAGAGATCACATGGAATCAAAAATTGACTGCATATGCCCAAATGAAGACCTTTTTGTTATGCAGGTATTGCTGAGATGTACCCCACTTGCTTTTTCATTTCTCAAAATCTGAGTTTTGATAGAGCAGATGAGGCCTGCCCACCTTCCCTCGCCTCTGCAGTGGCTGGTTTGAATGGCAGCTGGGGCATGGTTTATGGTATAGGAAGGTTTTCTCAGTTTGTTTTCTCAGCTGCATCTTTTATGCAGATAAATACAACATATCAGTTACTAATTGTATCAACCTGGCACCTTTAATGACCATTGTTGTAAAAGCTTTTGAGCCTGCTGTAGTCTAATGTCTACCCTCACCTGAAATTAAAAGCAAGCTTTTCATAAAGGCAGTCTGCATTGGTAAAATCAGTGCCATTAATACAACACATTGTTGAATGCTTTTTGTAATGAACTGTAGAGGAAAGGTAAAAATAGATAACCCTTAAGTGGAAAATAGAATGACAATTAAACATGAAATATAACCAATAAAATGATGTTACACTGGCTAATGATTTCTATCCCAACTACAACTTTGCAGCAAAGGCTGCAGAGCTACAGTAGCTGGCATTAAAACCCACAAAAGCTGGCAGAAGTGCTTCCTGTGGCCTCAATTTGCTTTGCAGTAGAAGGTGTGGTTTTGGGGGGGCATCAAGTATACAGCCACTTATTTTATTTTGGTTTTGGTTTTGTTTTTTAATACCCATGAGTTTCTCATCTTGCAGTGTTACAAATTGTGGCAGTTTTTAAATTCTTTGTAAACATAACTTGTGCAGATTTGAGCATTTTTTCTGAGTGTTTTTCAAAACTTGGCCTCCATACGACCATGTAGCATCTTGGGAAAGAAGGAAAAAGATTTTGTAAATAAATGTTGGAAAAAGTCCAGAGGAGGCCACGAGGATGATCAGGGGACTGGAGCACCTCCTGCATGAAGATAGGCTGAGAAAGCTGGGGCTGTTCAGCCTGGAGAAGAGAAGGCTGCGTGGAGACCTCATAGCAGCCTTCCAGTATCTGAAGGGGGCCTATAGGGATGCTGGAGAGGGACTCTTCATTAGGGACTGCAGTGATAGGACAGGGGGTAACAGGTTAAAACTTAAACAGGGGGAGTTTAGATTAGATATAAGGAGGAAGTTCTTCACTATGAGGGTGGTGAGGCACTGGAATAGGTTGCCCAGGGAAGTTGTGAATGCTCCATCCCTGGCAGTGTTCAAGGCCAGGTTGAACAGAGCCTTGGGTGACCTGGTTTAGTGTGAGGTGTCCCTGCCCATGGCAGGGGGGTTGGAACTGGATGTTCTTAAGGTCCTTTCCAACTCTAACTGTTCTAAGATTCTGTGATTCTGTCAGACAAAGAATGAGACATCCTGAAATTATTATTTCAGAAAACTACATGTGCTTGGAGTATAAATTACACTTGACTTGGTAAAAGGAACATACAAAGAGGGTTTTGTTTTCGGTGAACCTGTTTGTATGGTTTGTCATTCGTGCGTTTATGCTTATTTTACTGTATTTACTCGAGCAGAAGGTTGGCTTCCAGTAAAAACAGAGCAAAGTAGGGCTGGTGGTGGCTGAGAGCTTTCAATCGGGGGTGTAGTTCCTTTCACTTTCTGTGGCATCGTTTTCCCCCTTTTCTGCAGTTCTGCAGTTGTGCCTGTTCAGGTGTTCATTCAGCAGGGCTGTCATTCAGGGCAAGTGGGAGCAGTGGGAGCACAGGAGCTTCTCCCAAAGAACATGAACTGTGTCCACTAGATCACTCCTAGATCACATTCCCTTCCTGGCACGCTCATTGCTTGGTGTCTCCTACCTTAACAAAGTACAGTATTTGACACACTGTTACAAAATATTTCTGTCTTTCAGAGTGCTATTTGTTTTCCTGTAATAAAATAAATCATAATTTTGATAACAGCTTATAAAATTATTGCTTAAGTAGAAACATTTTTCCTTATCCTATCAATAAAATGCCTGGCTGAGCAATTTTGGAATCAGTCAAATGATTCACATTATGGGTAAATTTTGTCACTTGCAGCATAGGGAAGAAAGTCATTTCCTTTTTTTTTTTTTAAACCACAGTGAGCTGATTTGCTCGGAGGTTGATCTGTAGGCTAAATTGTGGGGAGTCAAGCTGCAGACATTGTCTGACAGGGGCGTGCATCTCCAGAGAGAGTTAAAATACTTGGTGTATGCTTAAATTCCTTATTCTCTCATACCCTCAGTGCTGTATCTGACACCTTTTCATTTAATCACTTCAACTGTCTCTCCTGCACCATTTTTATTGCTTATCAAGTCATTAGAAATGGTTTAATCACCATCTGATTATATGTCTCCTCTCCAAGAGCTCTACAAAACTGGTATCCCCAGATGTTTGTATGTACAGTGCTGTGTTTTGAATACTGGGCAGTGTGTTGTTGTTTGGATGCTTTTCAGTAGAGTGCAAGACCATTAAGATGAAACCATGCTATTTACTGCTACAAGCTTTGCTTTTTAATAATTTTCTTTGAAAACCACTCTTTTCATTTCTGAAAGTTACTTGTGTGCCCGGCCTCTACTTTTTAGTGTCTAAATTTTTAACTCAAGGAGCAGTAGGGTACTGGGCTTCTCTAAATGAATGTACTATAGATCACCCCTTTCTACAGGTACCTTGACAGCACTCTTTCTTCTGGCTCCTGATGTCTGAAATTGCTCTCTTTCCGTAACTAGTGCCCTTCAGAGACCGTTTTCATTTCAGTTGGCTGTGTTTGCTGACTATGTCCATTTTGTTTAAAACAGCCATATATGCTGTTTGCAAGGCAACCAGTTTGCTTACAGGTCTTAAGTTAAAGTGACAATGTCAAAGTTCGTAAGGCTTAATAGGTGTCCCTCTTCAAATAACAAAATAAAACCCAAACCAGAAATTGAAAACCTCATGGAATTCCATTCAGTCATATTTTTCTGCTATGAATAAATTAAACTGTACACTTTTTTGGGTGGGAGAAAGAAAAAGAGTAGGATAAGGGAAAAAATAAAGATAAGGGCACAGAATTTGTTACAAAAAACCCTCACCAAAATATATGCAAGATGGGAGCAGGATAACATGACAATACACATTGTGTATTGCCACAGCTGATGAAAACGAGCTGGTTTTAAATCAGTTTAAGAAAAATTATAAAGCTGTATGCACATTACGGCAGTTTTATGCTCTTACAGATGCACAAATCTCTAATAACAAAACCCAATTTTGTACAAAACTGTCCTGGTTATAGCTTTTTATAGTACTCCCAAACTTGGTTGGATGAAATGTAAAGTCTATGTGGGCCAGGGCATCGTAGAGGAGCTACACAGTTTTGGAGATGGATGGAACATGGAAAGCCTGTTGGCATCAGCTACTTTTGGGGCAGGAGGGAAGAGAATTTGACTAATAACAATGTTTATCACAGAATCTTTGGAAGTAAAACCAAAATCTGTTGAATCTGTAATAAGCAAAATTGCAGCTCTGTGGCTGGATTTTCGTTTTCTGTATGCTAATGAATGACACTTATGTGCAATATGTCAGCTGTTCTTACATTCCAATGTTATTTCATGATCACAATATGCTCCTGTTAAAATGCTTACCTAGTTGATAACAAAAGGAGACCACATCAAAAAAGTAAGTTAAACCTTTTCATCGATTACACATAAACTTCAGAAATAGGAGAGAATAGCCACTTCAGAAACAGTTTTCATACCACATGACCACTTCTTTCTATGCCTAAATCATCACTGTGCATTCTGCACTGAGATATTGAGAAAATCTCACCTATTTGTCTTTAATTTATTTTTTCAGGATTTCATATCTAGATCCAGGAAATACTAGCAAGTTCCCATACTACTGATGATAAATATTAAAGAAACTAATTTTTAAAAATGTAACTATTAAGAATATTGTCCTTTATTTGAACAAATATCTAGTATTTTTTTGGTTTGCTAATCAGAAGAAGTTACCTTTTGAATGTTATGAGCATAGGCTTGTTAAATGTTCCTCAGGCACCAGACTCTAATGTGTATGTCCTTCATATAAACACATAAAATAGATTTCTTCTATTATTGTGATTTTGCTGCAATTTTATTTGTTGCATGGGAAGCAATATTATTTCAAATATAAATTGTTGCTGAGTAATACAAGGTACACATTTTGCATAGCAAATAATAATAGGAACGAGAAATGTTCTCTGTGTCTCTGTTACCAAATTTTATACTACTTACAATTCAGTACACGAAACTTTTAATTCAGTTTCAATAGATTGCTTATGAGCCCCTTGAAAGCCGGTCCAATTTAATAATGTTAGATGACAAGAACAATTATAAAAATTAACTCTATTATCTTTCCTCATTAGTGAAAGCATATCAGATATAAAGAATCTTACAACTGCTCTATAGGAATACTTTATATTTGTTTTTAATTAAGGCATTTTAAAAATTAGTGCCTTTTGAAAGTTCACTGGTGGCAGTTATTTAGGCCGGTTTTGTTACATTTCCTCCATTAGTGGAGTGATTTACTGAACTACAAAGATCCTTAACTGTGTTAAGGGATTTGCAATTAAAATAATCTGTTTTTATTTGGGACACTTCAGACCCATAGCAAGCACTTTGATGATCTGGATTTTGTTAGTGATAAAGTTTCACCAAAGAAAACACTTGGAAAATAGATCTTCATAGTCACTCTTTCCTTTCTTCCATCAAGGTGCACCAGTGTTACCAATGTTGCCTTTTTTAAAAAAATGCCATGAATAATTAACTTACAATCATATCGACATTTAAAGAATCCTCTCTGTCAGTAAATAAGTTTTGTATTTACACAGGAGACTGGAACAAATAAGATGCCAAATTTTGGAAATTTGCATGTCTTTAGACGTTTGAGCTTTAGTCTTGGGAGATGAACTTTCCTTGGTGGCTATTAGTTCCCTGAACTCCCTGCTGTCTCTCTCCTCCTTGAATTATTGACTTACTACTTATACATACGTCCCTTCAAATAAAATCTGTATATACACAACTTTAATCTGTATAATTATATAAAGAAATCTTGCACTTTTGGGGGCTCTCTACTCCCATTTAATCTCATTTTATTTCCAAATGCTCCTCACCCAGCCTTTATGGACATTTATAACATCTTTTTACTTTCACACTGAGTACTTTAGCAGTGGACCCAACAGAGATAAATATCATCCTATATGGATCCAACCAGATATGAATTTTCATGACCACTTTACATGTATTAAGATTAACAGGGGTTTCCTTTTGAAGAAGAAACTGTGATTCAGGTCTCGAAACAAAGCACCTGGTCTTTAAACTGATTTAAACCAAAGAACTAGTCAATAAGAAAGGAATCAAATTAGTGGACCTTGCTTGCTCTTCTGAGCTGCAATTAGGTCTTTCCTTTCTGAGTAGAAGAAGATGGGAAGTCAGGATGCACCAGCATAATGCTCAGTACTGACAGGCAAGGTGCTTGTAAGGATTTAAGAGAATATCTTAATGCATCAGGTTTTGTCAAACTGAATTATGTAATATACTCTTGAATGGATTTTTAAATGTAACACCTTAGCTGGGAAGTCAAGTTGTTGATAAATAGAAATGACACACTGTGCTTAAAATTAAAAAGAAATAAAATCAGAGTGATGTATAGAAAGCTGAATACACACGTCTAAGTGAATTTAGAGGGATTTTTTGTTGTTCTTCCTTCAGGAAAAAGACAGCAATCTATACTGTAATCTCAAAAGATAGGTGCAGACAGGAGTCAGCTTTTGTCTTTTTACAGAAGCAGTCTATCATTACTATTGCCCATGCCAAAATTCATCACCTTCAGCTGTCCGCCCAGGTAGAAGAAGGAGCAGGAGTCATTCTTCTTTCTTTCTTCCTAAGAACAGCTCCCAGTTCAGGCACACACAAGACATTCCTTTTGCAAGTGTTTTTTTTTTTTTTTTAAATTTTTTTTTGGCATTATGATAGGCCTTGAGCTGACTATTGCTTATTTGTAAGTACTGTTACCAGGAAAAAGAAGGACCATATACAAGTGCTTGAGTGTATTTCAAGGGGAGCTGGACCATGCTCTTAAACAACTGAAAATTCCTTTTTAATGGTTGTTTTTAAAAGCGTTCTAGACAGCGTTTGGTATCCTTTCACATCATGCTGTGTCATATTGCATGCTTTTGGGTGAATGTAAGGAACAGAAATACTGGAATATGCTTGGGTCTTCATTCACTAGTAGGCATTACTGAGGTAGGTATTTCCAGTTGGAGTTCAAACAAGTGTCAAACACTCACTCTCCTCTACCTAAAACCAGTTTTTCTCTCTCTTACTATGAAAAAGAAGAACTAGGGAATCTGTGGAGCCCAACAGACTTGCCTGTCTGTTTCTGTTGCCCTAACATATACTTGTTTAAGCTACTGGATATTTCTCCAAAAGGGCAAGTGATGCAGGAAGGAGAAAGACTTCCAGTGGGACATATATGTGTACCTCATCTGCTGCTCTGGCATTCTTTCATGCTCAGCAAACCCATGGAGTTCAGTGGAATTTGGGGAATTCCATTATGAAGCTGAAATCAGGGAATGAAAAGATTTATTAAAGTATATGCTGAAGTCTAGAAGATGTGAATCACTGCAGGAAGATTCAGGCAAGTCACTTGAGTTTGGATATACTACATTCCATTGTGACTCCAAGCATGGAAAATAATACCTAAAAGATACATTTGAAATTGGTGCCATTCAAGACAGGAATTTTCCCCAAGTGCTGAACCTTTAGGAACGTCCACAGGCTTAACAGGAGCATTTAAACATGAGCTGCTTGGAACATCAATTCAATTTTAAAGCAACATAAATAAGGATTAAGGTACCTAACTTTCCTGTCGCTAAGCTAGGACTCTCAAGTGGCTTTATGAAGCTAAGAATATGTATAGGAACTCTCTTTTATCATAAGCATATTTCCCTTACGGCATGTTTCCTGTATGATCTCTAGAAACAGTTCTATTTTTAGGTGTGTTATTTAAAATGTTATACTGATGGCACATTGAAGTATTGCTAAAACCTCTCAAAATGCTTTAATAAGAATAATTTAAAAGCATTTTTCTGGTTTAGTTGCAACTAGAAATAACTGAAATAAGAAGCCTTTAAAAAGCTACTCACACATCTTTAAAATTGATCCTAAGCATTTCATAACACATTCCCAACAAAATAACATTTTCTTATTTGTTCATTAGAGAGTATGCCTTAAGGAGAATGGATTTTATTACCGTAAACTAAAATAGTTATACACAGAATAAATACACGACAAGGAGGTAGAAGATTCTTAAAAGACCTACATTCTGTACATAGGGTATGAACCATTGTTCACATGACATGACTGGCTTAGTTGTTGTCCACATGAAAATCTGAGCAGGAACCTGTACTTACAAATGTCTTGATAATGTGTGGCACACTGAGAGAAATGAAAGTACTGGATTACAAGAAAATGAATATTTGACAGGCATGTCATAGTTATCTTCTGTGGTTGTCTTTCAATTCTTTCCTTACTGATTCTTGTTACCAGTAGTAATGCAGACATGACTGCTCAGTACTGACATGTTACTGAACACAAGGTGCATGTCTATTAAAACTGGGTATATAAAACAAGACAAGAAGCAGCTTTTTCTGCGTGTCTTGGTGTCATTGCAGTGATGATGTGACACCATTATGCACTGCAAGTGCTGTGAAGTTTTTAAAACTGAAATTCAGATCTATCAAGGTGCTTTACTGGATTCAGATAGAGGTGCTGCTGCCCTAATAGCTCCTCCAATGAACAGTAATCTGTGTATGTCCATGTGCTCTTCTGTTTCTCTTGTCTGCTTAGCCTCTTGCATTGCCTCTCTCACCTTTCTCTCTGACCTTATGAACATCTAGCAATTGACTTACTGTTTACTTTTGCCTCGACATACGATCATAACATACAGGCTTTAGCAATGCTCCCCAAACAATTTTATATGCTAGCCAGCACAGGAACGTAAAACTACAATGGCCAAATTGACTCTCTGCATTGTAGAAACCTACTAGCAGTAGAAAGGGTTTGCTGTAGGAGTGCTCCTCATGACAAGTTTGTACACCGGTGTTGGTGACCAGCATGGCACAGACCACCCGCAGAGCAAAGAAGTTTTGATACTAGCTCATCCTCCCAAGTGGTAGAACACACTATATGTAGTACTGTTTGCTTTTCATGCAAATGCTGTTTCTTGCCATGCAATGGAGTGACCAAGTATTAAAGCCCCAGACTGTGCTGGTTTTGTTTCCCCGGGCTCTGAAGCACTCATATGAGATCATTACAGGCATGCACCAAAATCTACAAAGCTCTTCAAATGTAATGTAGAAAGTTGTATTTTATTTGAGGCAATTGCAAAGTGCAAGGGCTTTCCTTCATTCCTGTTCCCAGGCAGAGAGATTACACTTTGCTTTGACAAGGCATTTACTGCAGCATTTGGTTTTCCTTCAAATGCAACATCAGTTTAGATACAGAGCAGGTAGTGACAGCCACCCCTACCGTCCTGCATTATGTGGGACATGGTGCAGCAACCATCCTGCTGTTTCTCTGCTCTAATAAATGAGGTACCTGTGGGTAAATTACAGCTTGTGGTGCATGATCACGGACATTGTAAGTGGCTGCACCACAGTTGTCTTAGCAACAGCCACATCCCACAAGCTAAAGAATGGCTTCTTAACTCACAAGCAGATAAAGAGACATTGATGCTTTGTCTCCACATGGAAAAGTACATGCACATTGTATTAAGTGTTCTCCTCCCTGTTAGAAATAAATTACAGGGAAGCCTGTGATAAATAGATTTTCACTTTTACATGACCAGCTTGCAGGCTCTCATGCATTGTGGGACACTGTAACCAAGAGGACATCTGCACAGTAAACCTGCAAAAAGCGAAATGCCCTTATGTTATCTGTCTGAACAGGGACATATTCTGTGTGTATGAAAAAACCCTTGCCATAAACCTGATGAATTGCCACAGAGAGGCCTCATCCATGGACAGCTGACACAAAAGAAACTCCCCTCACAGTTGCTGGCTTTGGATCAGAGCTGTGTGTATGAAATGAGCTTCTAGAATCTGTTCCCTGTGAGTGAGACCCATTGAAACGAAATTGATACAAGCATCAAAACAGTTGCTTTTCTAATGCATGTTTTTAAATATGCTGATTTTGGGAGGCTGGCAACGTGAATTGGGCTTTGGGGACTGTGTAACTGTGCCTGATACAGCTTTGTAATACAGCAATGTCTGTGTGCTGTGCTTTTACCCGGCACTGAAAGGTGAGTGATTACCCTATCATGATTGGATAATTTTCGAAGATTTTACTAGGGATTATTAGTTTTACTGCTCTAATAAACATATAATTAAACAACGCCTCTATATTATTGGATCCTAGTCTGCTTTGTACACAATGGATTTACAGTGTGTCAGTAAATATTGAAACTGGGATGTGGTAATTAAGATTTAGATAAACCTTCTCTGGAAGGGTGAGAGATTTTTACTGTGAGACTCGACTGAAGTTTTGCAGTGGTAGGAAAGTATCTGAATGTAAATTCTGGCTAGTTGTTTCCTTTCTCCCCCAAGGTACCTAGTTTTGTTCAAGATTTAAGCCCTAAATATAGCATAGTCTACACTTTGAGGGAACAGAAGTCCTTCTCTAAGTCTAGGACAGCACTCCCTGACATAAGCCAAGGCAAATGAACATCTAATCTGCAATCTAAGAGATAACCTTGAAGCAGGAGAACGTATTTGGGAGCTTTCTTCCTCTACTAGACTCTTATGGCTCTATTCAATTTGACAGGCCTTGAACTGCCAAATGCACTCCGCCAAAGGACTCGAGCTGAGATGTTCAAACCTGGCATTTGATTAAAAGCACAGTGCACTTCATTTGAATTGGTGAATCTTCTTCAGGAGATTAAAAAAAATAATAAAAAAATCCTAAAACATATTAAATTATCAATCGAATAAATTGCAGTTTAGATTATATATTTTATGATTTTTTTTGTGAAACTTACTAATAAAAAATGCAGCTCTTGACAGACATAATAGTGTTCAGGTTTGTTTGTTCTAAGTACTAATCAGCCCTGCACACCTAGTCAATTTTTTTTAGCTGGGCAAGGCAATAAAGTGATACACAAAGTATCTGCATGGTTCAGTTCCATTTAGATTAGCTGATTATTTAACTTCCCATGATGTAACTCTCTTCTGAGAAAGATTAAAAAGATGGGTCCCAGAAATACAAAATGATAAAGAACAACCTTGATCAGTGCATCATTTATCATAAAGTTGTAATGATTTTCCCCTTCAAGGCTACTTGGGGAGAATGGCTGAACTGCAACGTGCTTTTGGAGTGAATAGGATTCAAAGGTGCTGTATTGATTCCCATGGGGGACAGCCCTAGCAAGACTGAGGGACATTGATTAAAGATGGGTGTAGGGCAGGAGGAAGCTGTTAGTTACATGTTTCCAATCGTAACACTGACAGCAGATAGCTGCACATATCACTAAACCAGAGAGAGTACCCTATGCAGTCTTTCCCAGCTAGTGTCACTGCATGCATGGTCCATAGAGTTGCTTCATGGAAACTCACAACTGTGTAAAATGGCCCCCAGCAAGTGAAGGTGGCAGTGTGAGCTCTCATACCACATAGGAGTGCAAGAAATCACAAGGCAAAAAGACTTAATAAATGACCCAACTGTTAGAAAAACTTCTACCTGAATCTGAACCAAGCGTGAGAAGCTCGGTTCTTCAGTCAAACATGATGTGCATACAAATCTGTAAGAAACGAGGGCTTCGTTAATCCTAGTGCTTGCAAAATGCTCCCTATACAACCACTGTTATCTAAGGCCAGCCTAAATGGACCACTACTGAGAGACTGTGATAGAAGCCTTGAATACACCTACTGTATGATATTGCTTTAATTAAAATATTATCTGTGGAGATTTTAGTAAGAGATAACCAATGGAGAATCTTTGAATTTACCTTTGGAATCAAATGATGTCCAGAAATACATGATTCCCAACATGCAAGGTCTTAACTATGTTGTTTCAGTGATCCCTTAGGGCTGTTCATATGAGTAAGATCATAAATATTTGTCAGGATTTCCAGAATCAAGTGTCTAAAATTAGGTTTTGCATCAATGGCTGCTAATTATTTTGTACAGTTATTTTCATTTGGTTAATAGACAGGCATGCTCTTGTTTTTGAAGTACTACCTGTCACTGATAGCCTGTTCATTATCAAACATGTGAAACTGAAATGAGTCTGGTGGGAAGAAAATCAGAGTTGGAGTAAATATTAAGGAAAATTAAACGGCATTTTAATTTCTGAATTTTGCTACCAAACTAACCAGGCTTTTTCCAAAGGTCATTTGTATTCTCCCTCAAACATTAACATCAGCATTATGATGTAATTTAACTCTTATTTTTGTCAAATTAAGGTACTTCAAAAATAATTTTATAGGTAATGCTTTGCAAAGTACATTGAACAAATTATATAATTATTACATTATGCTAAAAATGTAAGTTTTATACTAATTATACTACAGACTCAGTCCCTGGAATTTTGCCATAGTTCCTTCTATAATACTGCTGTCCTGGGAACTGAATCATTTTGTACCTGATTGTACTAATTACCATTGAACTTTAGAAACTTTAATGCAGTAAAAATTCAAATATTTAACAAGCACTGATATTTGCAGGATGAAAAGGTGGAATTTACACAGGAATGTAATATTCTATTTCTTTAATAATGCCAATAACTTAGGGGTAACTCTTATTAATATTTAGTATAGTAGTAAATGTATGGAATTAACATTATAATGTTATGATTATGATCAATAATAACTTGGCCCTACGTGAGTTCTGCTGTTCATTCTTTGTGCAACTTGATATGGGAGGGAGGAAAGAAGCAATCAACTAATGAAGTTTATAAATATCCAGTAGTACACATGCTGACCTATTTAGAGGAATGTGAAAGGGAGATTACTGTCTGAATATAGGCAACAGTTTCCATTCCTTTCAACAGTATAGAGAATCATTTCCTGCTCCCTAATTCCTAACTAGAATGAAAGAAAAGTTTATGATGCTTAATGGCATGTAAAAATTCTAATAGGCATGGTATTTTCAAGTATAATACTTATGTAGAAAATGTATTAAGCGTGTTAGCATTAAGTCATTTTGTGTTCAACTGCCATCTTCCATTACAAATTTACCTTTTGATGTATGGCTGGGAAGTGTTATTTTGCTTAATAAGCCTCATAGAGGAGAGTATCCAGTTAGAGACCAAAGCAGACACTTGCTATCAGGGAAAAAAGACAGAAAGGAATTTGGGTTCCTCAATCAAAGGCATGAGAATGGTGTTACCAAATATCCAATCCATAATTGGTGGTTTAGGTAAACTTTCTCTGATCTATTTTAGGTATTCTTCACAACATGTCACTGAAATTGCTTTTTTATTCACCTTTCTGAGTGTTACTTAGTGGTCCAGATCCCTTAATTCTTTCTGAAAACAGCCTAAACACTTTTGTCTATCATGAGCACATTTTTGAATATTTGTTCTCTCTATAGAATACATAAATGCCACCTTCCATGTACTTTGAGTTCTTTGTGAAGTTTTTAAATATGTTACACGGGATGTTACCTATTTTAGTGGATTTCTGGCTTAATCATTTGGATTAGCTATTTGTAGGAGGCTCAACTGCTATGTTTTCTTCCAAATTACTTGTGTTTGTACTTGGCATTGGTTTTGTCTCATTAAATCACTGGAATGACCCAGTGATACTGCATGGATAATTTCAGGAGGTCATCATTTTCTGACGAAGCAGCCTGTGTAATTGGGAAGGTTTTGCTTGTCACATAAACCCAAACTTGTCTTTTCCCAGAATCGCTGCCATCAGCACTACCTCTAGGTAAAACCATGAAAACTTTTTTTTTTTCCTCATAAAAAATCATTTGGTACTTACACTAGCATTGTTGTTTCAAAGACATCTACCACTTTGAAGATAATTCAGGCATTAACCATGTGTAATAGCTGATCCACTCTAATGATGCAAGTCTTTCAGATGACTGTCGCACTGAAAATTTTGCTGATCACTAGAAATGCAGAGGGAGGGCTCCTAAATCCATGCATTGCTACTGTTCTGTGGCCTCTTTTACAATGGTTGTGTGACTGCTGCTTGACCAGGCAAATGCAGACTGAACATGCAGAGGTACACACTCTCTGCTGGCACTGTGGCCTTTGTGGGTCCAGTTAACCTTGTAGAACCTCAGTTCCCTGCTATCAAATGAGGATAATGGCTCTTTTTTATTTTGTAGATGTAAAGGTGGTGTCTTGGAGGTTGTGAGAAACTTGGTCATTGTGCTGTGGTGATGAGCACCAGATAGGAAGCAAACTTTTTCAGCAGGAATTAGAGAAAAATATTCTCTTGTATCCATATGTGGGAGGATCTAAACATATCCCAAATACTGGTATGTTCTTCCTCCCTGAACAAGCAATGTTTGCAATCAAAATTAAAATTGGGCACAAGGTGCCATCAGTCTTCAGCTTGAAACTCATGAACCTGAGCAGAAAGCTATTTTAGCACCTGTGCAGGAGACGGATAAGGCTGGACAGCATTTATGGGTCTGAGTACAGCTAAGTAAGACCTTTTACTGAGGACATGCCCTTTACCTGGACATGTACTGAATACGTATTATTTATTGCAACATTCCAAATAGATAAAAGTAATTGCTAATGCAGTATAGATGCTGCCGACATAGTACTGCTTCTGGAATAAATCTTCAAGAGAAAAGTCAACAAAAAACTGATGAGATTTAATGAGTGAGCTGTGCCAGACACATACTGTAAAATTGTTTGCCTACTGTGCACATATAGCTTTATCCTAATCACTTCTTCACCAAAAATATTCATAAATATGCTCTTCTCACAGTACAAATAACAGTATGCATTCACATAAAGATTAAGGAAATCAGGCATGAAAAGTCCTTCATCAGCCAAGGACAGGTGTTTGGTTGTTTTCTTTTTGTAAAGCAATTCCCTACGAAAATATTTGTGTTGCTCCACAACAACAAAACAGAATTAGTTGAACAGCTAATCAAGCAGGTATCCTGCACCAGCTTTTGCATTGGTGAATGCTTCTGGTGAGCCAGGTGCCATGGCCCAAAGGGAACCACAAGGCACTTGCACTCTCACTGGTGGTATCACCACCCCTCCTCTTACTGTTGCTTAATCTCAAATTTTTTCAGGACTTCTACTCTTATCTAATGATAAGGAGGAAAATGCTAAATCTTAGGTATTTTTAGTGCATCCAAGATTAAAATTTAGCATTTAAGCATGCCAACTACATATTACTGACTTTCTGCCATCTCCAGATGAACTGGAGGGTCTGCCTATAGTTACTCATATGCTTGATGCTCTGTCACTTTGTTGTTCTTTGACTTCCCCAAGCTAGACTAATTGGATAGCTCTGAAGAATGTGGGGAGCATTTTGGCTTTTGAAAATATTCTTCTTTTCAGGCTGCTTTCCAACCTTGTCTCCCCTGCCTAATGACCCATTCAAAAAGATTTCCAGTGAAATTCTTAGACTAGATTTACATAAGATCATTAGAGTATTCCAACTCCTTTACTTTAAAATATTCATGGCAGTCTCACATTGCTGGCTTCACAGAACCAATTTCAGGCAAAAATCCCATCAGCTTCACTGAATAAGGATGGCAGGGTAGGGCTCTAATTGTCAAAAGCTTAAAAGCTTCAGCTTTGGTAGCTGTACTTCATGTCAATACCAACTCAGTGCTTCATTGCGCATTCTGCTCACTCTGTGGCATTAGGGAGAGGCAGGTTAGATGGTTTTTATTGTCCATAGTCTTTGAAAACAAATTGCAAGAGCTTGCTGATTTAAATCTCAGACTGTGAAGACTTTTCTGAATATCACCTGTGTGTAAAACTTGACTGGATTTGCAGCTTAAAAAGTAAAGTACTATGCGTCATTATATTAAAAACTGTGCTGATTTGTAGCTTACTGATCTATCCTAATGCTTTGGACAATTGTAGAATGGCAAGAGATGCTGTCCTGTAAGAGGGTGGCTTGGTTTGTCCACAGAAACAGTGGGAAATCTTCATAAGTTGCCTCTTAGCTTAAGCAAGAATGTTCTTTCCAGCATCGGTATAGTATAAACAGTTTCTTAGAGAAGTGGTGTTGGGGACTTCATATCAGTCCACAGACTGGCATGGAGGTGAGCATTCTCTAGGCCTGGGGTTGGAAGGCTCACTCAAGGGTCACAGCAGCAGGGCAAAATAATTTAAATTCACTGCTTCTGCCAATAAGCTCTGTGTTGAGCTACGGTGCTCTACATAGACAGTTACTGCAGCAGCTGCCTGTAGTAGTAAACATGCCGTGGGCACCCCTGTGGTATAGCACTTAATGCTGGCCCTTATTCTTGAAATGTGTGACAGCTCAACAGCACACGGAGCCTCCAATTCCTTCTTTCCTCTTCAACCACTTCCATTGTCTTTGCCCAGATCCAGAAATGTTTTGCCCAGTGTTGTCCACTCCTTTCTATTCCACTCTTCCCAGGACACTGACTTAATGAGGACCCCAACACGCAGAGAAAGGTCTCTGGAGAACAATATGATGTAAAATGTCCCACTGTCTTAAAAATTTATTACTGAAGCAACTGTGCTTGGATATATTTTTAAAATGGAAATGAATAATTTAAGACTGTTTAAAATATATGAATGTAACTTTAAATTAATCAGTTTTTTTTGTGTACATTGCTTGGCAAATAAAATATAGAATCATAGAATCATAGAATAGTTAGGGTTGGAAAGGACCTTAAGATCATCTAGTTCCAACCCCCCTGCTGTGGGCAGGGACACCTCACACTAAATCATATCACCCGAGGCCTCGTCCAAACTGGTCTTGAACACTGCCAGGGATGGAGCATTCACAACCTCCCTGGGAAACCCATTCCAGTGCCTCACTGCCCTAACAGGGAAGAATTTCCTTCTTATATCCAATCTAAACTTCCCCTGTTTAAGTTTTAACCCATTACCCCTTGTCCTATCACTGCAGTCCCTAATGAAGAGTCCATCCCCAGCATCCCTACAGGCCCCCTTCAGATACTGGAAGGCTGCTATGAGGTCTCCACGCAGCCTTCTCTTCTCCAGCCTGAACAGCCCCAAATTCCTCAGCCTATCTTCATACAGGAGGTGCTCCAGTCCCCTGATCATCCTCGTGTCCCTCCTCTGGACTTGTTCCAACAGTTCCATGTCCTCTTTATGTTGAGGACACCAGAACTGCACACAATACTCCAGGTGAGGTCTCACAAGAGCAGAGTAGAGGGGTAGGATCCCCTCCTTCGACCTGCTGGTCACGCTCCCTTTGATGCAGCCCAGGATACGGTTGGCTTTCTGGGCTGCAAGCGCACACTGCCGGTTCTCATCAACCAGCACCCCCAAGTCCTTCTCCTCAGGGCTGCTCTGAATCTCTTCTCTGCCCAACCTGCAGCTGTGCCTGGGATTGCTCCAACCCAGGTGTAGGACCTTGCACTTGGCATGGTTAAACTTCATGAGGTTGACATCAGCCCACCTCACAAGCGTGTCAAGGTCCCTCTGGATGGCATTCCTTCCCTCCAGGGTATCAACCGAACCACACAGCTTGGTGTCATCTCAAAGGGTTTTGTTTTGTTCACAAAACTCTCCTTTCCTTTTTTTTTTTCTTTTCCACAGAAGTGACTTTTGAAAAGACTTTTAGTAGCATTTGCATAATACCGAAGCATGCTCTTTGTCCTGCCACCAAACCTGTATATTCCAAAGCAAACAGATGCTATTAGGCATACCAGAGGCAGATGAAAGAGAGATCTGGCTCAGCAATTACTTGAGGCAGACCGTGTTGAATGCAGGTAAATGCACCAGCCCTGCTGCCTGTGCTCCTGGGGTGACTGTGGAGTACAGTGATGGAATGCAGAAGCTTGTGGCAAATGGGAGAAGGAATGGAATACACATAATGCTGGAGTGGGTAGGTGTGAGCAGCAGCCAACACGGTCTCGTTCAGCTACCTGTACAGATTAGCAACTGGCTGCAAAACAGGCAGATTTGGAAATCAGTGTCATTTTATTTGTGTATAGTGTTTGTGGCTTTTTCTAGGGAAGCGTACTGTCTACTCTGTACTAAATAGCTGAAAGAATATATTTTAATGTCTGTGGTAATGGATGGTACCTTGATAAGAGTTTGATCAGTCAGAAGCTCAGCTTCTCAGGGTTACTACTGACTGGTTGTTAATGGTGTGAGTATTCAAGCCTGGCTTGCCTTCCAATGCCCGTTGAGTACTGGCTCCTGCTCTCAACTGAATCCACTTCAACAGTTTCCCTATTCTGTAAGAACTAAATAATGAGTCAGAAAATCAGTGAGAAAGTGTGTGGCTGACAGGGATGCACAACACTCAGACTGAACCTCCTGTTGTGTTTAATTTGGGGCAACGACAGGATCTGAGGTCATCTGTACCCAAAGCGAATGCCACACCTATCAAGCCATAGAGTCTTCGTGGCCCTCTCTTCTCCTAAAGTTGTTATTTGGGTGGAACAAAACCCGTGTTTTACCCAGTGTTTGTCTGTCAGAAGTGAAAGCAGCAGCTTATCCACTGTAACTCCTGTGGTCTCACAAACTAGAAAAAACTTGGCTAAACCCTTAAAATTTATTTATGGTACAAAATCTTATAATTTATTTATCTTCACTGAAAGCTATGAGAAGGCCAAGCTTTACCTCTTCGTTTGCTTCATAAATCATTACGTATTTAAGCATATTAACATTTACTGTGATTATATTTCTGAGCAGAGCTTATAAGCTTTGGAGCATGTGAAGGTAACCATCAGCTGGCACTGCAGAGAGCCTCAGGGAGGGCATTAGTGATGTATTCTGTTTTAGCAACTCAAAGACTGGGGTATTTTCATATAGCCGTAAACGTCATTTTCCTTCTGCCAGGTGTTTGGACTCATTCTCCTTGTGGTTTTAAGGACATCATTCAAGAACCTCTGCATTTTGCACATTGCAACCAATATTGGAAACCAGATAGAACATGTAGGATAGGAAACTGCTTGAATTATGGGTACCACCAAAAAACATCTTCTAAATTTTAAAGATTTGTCTGTATTTGACAGTGATCATGTTTCTGCTTCTACAGATAATTAAAGGTAACAACTAGGGCCTTAGAAACTAGTTCTGGTAATTCATTAAGTGCTCTAATTAGCTGCATAATTTTGATAGTGTTTTATGAATGAGGCTATTGGCTCCGTTGAATGCAAGACTCACTATAAATGACAATGTAGAAGAGGTATTTCTGATGCTGTCTGGATATTCTTTGGTATCTAGATGAAAGCAAAAATGAGCTTACCTATAGATCTCTAGGTAGGAAATGATTAACTGTCAATCATGTGAGTTGGTTAATGCTGGGGCACCCAATCTGTTTGTGCAAACTCTGACATATTATTGATCTATTTAGCAGTTTGATATTAGCAAATACGTACGTCTAAAAGAAGCTGTACAAAACGTAAACACAGAACACAAAGATTTGTGTAGATGACATAGGACAAGCAAATATTCGTGGCTAATAGAGCTTGTAGGACTGATGTTGCATGTCTGAAATGAAACCCTATGATAGGACTGTTTTGGTGGTGGTGGGCGGGTGGGGGTTAATAAATTAATAAGTCCCTTTCAGAACAAATATTTTCTAAAATCAAGCCAGAAGGGACATTTTCTTGTCAAGCTGGTTAACTTGCATAATGTGCTCTGCACTGTAAAAAACTCACAACCAATTCTTTGTATCAAACTGTGTTTGACAAGTGGAGCAGTAATATTTGGTGTTGTTTGGTAATTTGCCCATTTTAACATTAGAAGTTATATCTATTTATGGAACTTAAACAGGAAGCTATTAGAATACAAACACCCATCTGAGATGTTCTTCCACAGTGGAAAAAACAAAGTAATGTGTTTAAAATATTATTTGATATGAATTAATTCTAAGCCACATGTGACAAACAACAATTGCTAACATCTCATCCTCTCTTGTAGCACTGACTTATAAACTATAATTACATCTGTTGCATCAGTATTTGTAATAACTATGTTTGTGATAAACGATCACAACAAATTTCAATAGCTTTCCTAATGTTCACAAGAATGATTGCATAACGAGGTTACCTTCTCTTCAATTTATTGTGCAAAAAATGTAGTGTGCAGTGTACTGAGAAAAGTTAGCTTCCTCTCAGAAGCACAACTCCCAAAACAGCTGCTGTGTAGCACAACAGAATAGTGAAGTGGCAACAGGAGAAAAAAGCTTCCCAGAAATGTCTCATTTGTGAAGGTGGTAGCGGGTTGCGAGCATGATGGATTCTGCTGTGCTTCAGAGGCAGTAGCTTATTTGCAATTTTTTTACTACAACTCAGTTTACCCAGTATATGTCAAAAGTAAAGTAAAAGAGAATAGTAAAATCAAATCAAGAGAATAGCAATAGAAGTAATGATTCCAGATCTTCTGTATATTCAAGTCACTGCTTCCTACACTGTCAGAAACTTTTCTGCACTATGTATGCTGTCTATATGATCAGTACCTCCTTTTTTTTTTTTCTTTTTATCATACCTGAAATATATCACAGGACCAGAATATCTGCAAGAAGTCATTTAAATTTAACAGTTATTTCATGTATCTTTAACAAAAGTTAAGAAGAGATTCTTTCCTGTGAAGTAAGGTTCTGCCCGCGCTAAGTGCGGAGGTAGGAATTGCACAGGATATATCAGGGTCTACTTATGGCTTAAGAGAATGTGGCTGTCCCCATGTCCTGTCCAGTCTGACCTTCTGGTCTAGTGTATTTTACTTCTGTCTGTTAATTTTCGGTAATATACAGACATTTTTGTCACAGAGAATCTGTACAAATGGCATCTTCGTAGTTTAGAAACACAATTGTGTTATTTAGGGGCTGCCATAATACTATAATGAAGTGTAAGAGCGAAGATCAATAGCTGATGCTTGAACCCTGGGAAGTACCCACTTTGTAATCCTGGAAACGCTTCTTATGGTTTTACATGCAGAAAAGGCAGTCAAACTAGATCTTGGGTGGAAAAATAAATACTCATGTAGAAAGAAGAGGAGATGATCCTGGGTTTTCTGGGCTTCTAAAGCATGCTGTAAAATGCTGGGGAAAAGTCAATGTTACATCTTTCTATCTCAAATATGATATCTAAATGTGACATTAAAATTTGTATTATGATACAGATTCTTCAAATGCATACCTAGTTCAAGGCAGTAAAATGGTGTGAAAGCTGTTTAAGGCAGGACTACTTTGGAGATTACACTGTAGCAAGGAGGCATTCTGCAATGAACAAAGGACCACACAGCAGGAAATTCATGGTAGCACATACCCCTGCACGCCTGTTAGCTACTTGTGGATGGGACTAAGCATGCCATTTCCATGGCTGTGGTTCTGCCATTCGTCCATTTTCCAGAGCCACTGCACAAAATCTATGCCCTGGCAATTGAGCAAATTGAGCAGGCGTATCATTTATCAACCTGTTGATTAAATCCATTCAGCTTTAATATGTTAAGGGACAAAAGACCCCTCACTCCAAAGTTTGATTTGTGGATGTGTGTTTGCACATGCAAATTGTGGAGACACACATGGCTTTCACACTCTTGTATATAATACATTATAGGAAATTGTGTAGCCTGCTGATAAGTATGTTTATCATTAATTTCCCTGAGGCCCCAGTCATCTCTTATGGACTTATTTTGACTTTCCAAACCACTGAACTGCTTTGACTAACCAACCTTATTTAAATTAATCTGACAGATGTGGAAATTTCCTCCTTTTTGTAGTCCCAGACCCAACTTGGTTCTCCAGCAGCAACTTCTTTCTACTTCTTTCAGTTTTATATGCTATGAAAAAACCCAAACTGATATCTTGGAATAGGGCAAGCTGGCAAACCTGATGTCCTTGGGGTGATCCCTTTGGCATATCCACACTGACCCTGGTAAAAGACCAGCTTTGGCCAAACTTGCTCTTCCATCTCTGCTCCAGACTGGCACATAGAGGGCCAGGACTGAAGTATTCTCTGTAGATCAACACATCAGCCAGCAGCTGGGCTGCCAGTTTTGGGGCACAGTAATTTGCAATTGCTGGTCCTGCTACTCCAGCTGGTGAGGAGAGGGCAGAGATATCCAAGGCTGAGATTGCTTCACATGTAGGGATGTCAGATGGGAAGCGACTATATGCATTGAGGGAATAGGGGAGGCTTCAAAAAAAGAGGCTATTGCTGTTGGATATCTAGGAAGGAGGCTGCAACACATTGAAATTATCTGAGGGTAGGAAGCAATGGCCTGATACCAATAGGTTGAAATCTTCAGTGGCTTACATGCTCATTTGATGTGTATGTCCCTGTGACAGGGCTTGCATGGAGGAGAGCAGTATTCTCTTGCTATCAGCCAAGGAAGCTCCTGCTGCTTCTTTTTTCTTTCGTTTTTCACTTAGTGAGCCAAAAATCCCAGAATTACTCTGTCACATATCTCTCTGCCTATAGAGTCACTTGTTGGAGTGTCCAGGAGAATGGCCATGCCTGTGGGGAGCCTAGCACTTCAGCCTCTCACTACGGAAGGGAGCACTGGCACTGTTCAAGCCCCCCTTGGCAGTGGGCAGTGCCTGTGTTGCACTGCCAGCTTCCCCTGCAGCAGCCAAGGCAGGGGTTCTGCATGTGAGCTGATGATTTCAGTAGCAGTTGGGAATGCCAGCACTGTGCCAAGTGGCACTGGCTCTGTTTTCTTCAGGAAGGGACGTGAAGGGATTGATCAGCACTGGAAGCATCTGCATACACTTCAGGGTCGTTTGTTACTTTGTTCTGTGTCTGTCTGTCAGTTAACTGAGCTACCTCAGGCTTGTTTATGCATGAATCCAGAGTGCCTAAACAAAATACTTAATACTTCTGCCATGGCATCCTCCACAGATGGACTGAGGTTTGTGATGCGCAAGCATTAGGACTAAAATCAAGAAGCGAAAACATGCTATCAGCAGTATCATCAATCATTTGATAAAGATTTCATATAATTGACTATCCTGTTAGCTGTCTGATCTGAGTTTTTCTTTGTCCTAAGCTTGGATTGATCCTCAGCTCATTGACTTAGAAATACAAAGAAATTCTCTTTGGTGGGACCAAGAAGTCATATGCGAGTACCTTTGCATGAGGAGAACAAAAGGTAAATCTCCAACAGCAGCACTTTCCCTTTACTAGCAACAATGCCACTTGTTCAGCATTTAGAGAAAAACTTCCAAAAGATTCTAGAGACCAGTGGTATCACTGTGTAACTGGGGTAGATATACATGAAATCCTTCAGCATACTGCAAAACCGTACTCATGTGAGAGACATTTTTCTTTGTGTTGGTGCAGTACTGCCCTGAACTGATCTATTCCACCAGGCATGTCTGTAACCATCATGTAGATAAATCTGTCAGGTCTGTGTTCCTTTGAAGTCAGATGAAGCTAGATACACAATGTGTTTTTAAAAGCCTTCTCCTAATTTTAAGTATTTTTCTTTTGTAGATAAGTGTTGAAATTTTTCTGCTCTTAAAATATGGGAAAATTGGACATTGGGTTGTGCTTCATGTTTAAGTCATTGTATTGGTGTTACATACAGAGGTCAATTATACAGTAGAGATATATTTTAAGAGGAAGTTTTCACTTGGATGTATAAGAATTTATTTCAGTGTTTCAATATGGCTCACGAGTTTTAATGCAATTGTTAACAAGCAAATCAGTCTTTTACAACTTTAATTTTTATTTCTAGCTGCATACTGCAGTAAACAAGAGGGTAATTGATGAGTTCCAGCAGGTAACCTGTGCCTTAGGTTCTTCCTGTGCAAGCTGGAGAGAAATAGTTATTTCACATACACAGCAGAAACTTAATTGATTTATATTTGGAGGGTGTTTTCAGTTCTTTGGATAGAAGGGCAAGCATTACTTTTTCAAACTCATATTAAAGAAAAAAGCACATTTAAAAAATGTTTTTTTTCTGTAATTTGTGATCTGTTGGAAAACACTTTTCTCCGGAGCAGAGATGGAAGCTGGTGGCCCTATGTTGTTGCAGCCCCTCAGTGGGAGCTGAGGTGGAGCGCTAGCTCTATGGTGAGAATCAACATTTTGCATCTGTAGCACAGTAAGGATATTGAATAAGTACTTTGTAGAGAGGCATGAAATGTTAACAGTTGCCACTCAAAGTCTGCAGTAGTTTGTACTGCTAGGAATATTTTACAGTCCAATTTCATGGAAGTGGTACTAATGGACAGCAATTTAAACGTAATTACATAATTGTGCAAGGAACTGTTATGCAGATTTTTCCTTTTTTTTTTTTTAACTGTCCCTGAGCAACTTTCTAACACCAAAGCCTTCTCAAATCTCTAAGTGTTGCTGACTGAGAAAACAAACAACACTGTCACATTTGGAAAGTCAAAGCAGAAAAGTGTCTCATTTGTAGAGCGATTCATTTCGATTTTCATCTTGCTGCTGTCACTGAGGATACATGAACAACAGCAGTTGGTATTATCAAGAGACCTAAGCAGACCTGTTTCGTTGGCTGACTTGACAGCTGTTCCGTGAAAGAGATTCATGCTCACAAAATCAAAAAAGTATGAAGACCAGATTTTCTATTTAACCCTTTCTTGTCTCACCGTACCCTTGTTAGGCTTTAATAAAAAAAAATCAAAGGCAAGTATCGGGTTGCTAGGGAAAACAAGAGAAGGATTTAGTTGAGCAAACTACCCCTTTTGTCCTATGTAGTGCTCCTTAAAAAAGCATCTCTGACCTTGTTTGGATCTGCACAGCCTTCTGGGGAAGTTAAATACAGGGGCCTAATTCCCTGTTACCTCAAGCAGCACATAGCAGGGCAGAGGTTTACATTATCCTCCTGAATGCACCATTTCTCAGGCTTTTGTGGCAGGTTTGTTTTTTGTTTTTTTTTTTTTTTTCCTTTAAATCAGCAAATATACAAATATTTAAATGCTTTGAAAACTATATTTCCTTTTAGTTTTCTAAAAGCTTGCTTGCTGGTTTTGAAAGAAACATTATTTTAGCAGATACTATGGCCAGGTGACTGTGTTTTCTGAAGTTTGGTTCTCCTATCATAGTGGTTTTAACGCGGCTGTTTTGAGATTTAGTAACTAATACAGCATCTGTCTGCATGTTTGTCCCTTGATGCCAATGTGATTCATGCACTAGAAGAGTTTGTCTCGCAGTAATTTACATGAAGGGAACTCTAATATGTGTATTTAATAGGAGTGGTACTGATCACACTGCACTAACACTCACTGGTGACACTGTTTCATTTAGCTCCTGCTGCAAAACTCTGCAAGTGTATCGTAAGTTGCCACATGGTATTGTTGCTGTGAATTGTTATAGTCAATAGGAAAGAAAAGTCTGTGGGAATGAATCTGCATGAGAAAGTCAAACTCAATATAAACTTGTGCTCCATCAGAAATACACAGGCCTCACTGATTGCTCTAAAAGGATGCCAGATTTCAGTGAGCGTTTCATTAGGGCTGTGGAGTTTGGTTTGGATTGCATTGGAGAAAAAATGTAGCATAATTGCAATGCATGGATGAAACTAGGGCAGCTCCTCCTAGTTAGCCCAGGTAGTATTTCTGGGTATCTCTATTTCCAAGTTTTGTGAATGGTGCTGTCCCCCTACTCAGGGGCTGTAGGACTCTTGCTGTGGTCAGGCACATTGTGGTGAGGTAACTGGTTTGGTCTACAATCATTTCACCATGTTTATGGTTAGTCATTTAAATGAATCCCCTCTTTATCTGGAACTCGGGTCTTGGAATGGCACTATATAAATCTAAATTAATTATTTAATTTATTATAGATACTTCACTAAGGCTGTGACACTGAAGGTTAGGAAAGCTCTCTGGAGATCATACTCAGAGATTTTGTGGGCAGTTTTGGATTTTCCTGAGTTGGGACATGTGTTAACTATGGCATTTGCCTTCACAGTGGGATATGAAAACCAGCCTCAGTGTACTTTTACCTGGGATCACAGGCTTTGCAGTGCAGCATTGAGGTCCATCTGTCTAGCATGGAAAAGTACAAGCTCACTTTACTCGTTGAGTATTACCGCTAAAAGCCATGGATGGGACTGCCTTGTTAGTGAATGCTGCTTCCATTAGTATGTGTTTACAGAACAAGTCTATTAAATATGTATTAAACACTTTCCTGGACAATATATGGCATGTGCATATGCTTGTAGGGAGGTGCAGATGACACTTCTTTCAACTGATGCTCCTCAGTCATGAATCCATTGTTTGCAAGCCATTGAAGCCATGACAAATACTGCCCTTTTTTCACGGGACGTTTTCTGTGCTTTGTACAGCTACTCTGCAGAACACACTCAAACAGAAGAGCTCAGACTGATTGAATTACTTTAGGTGTCTAATATAATACTCAACTTTGCCATACTTCCACCACTGTCAGAAGAAAAAAGAAACAAATGACAAAGAGCTCTTCTCTCAGGCAGGGCTCCGATGCTTTCTTACCTGTTCTCAACAATGGAACCTGATTTTGCAATTAGCTGAAGTCTCCAGACAGGAGTATTTTTCTGTAGATGAGTATAAGCAAGACTCTTCATCTTTTATCATTCGTTACTGAGCAAACATGCCATACAAAGAGCTGCTTCTCATTACAAGCCTTATGCTGAAAAGTGCTGCTGAGCACCTGAAACCTTTTGTTTATTGGGTTGTTTAGGACATTCAGTGACTTTAAACAGTGAATGGATGTGTTCAGATGTAGTGTCATAATATCTTATTATCTGCTATACAAGACCTAACAATGAGGTTGAAATATGAGGGATGAAGAAACGGAGGGAAACAAAAATGCTGGGTGCTTTTGGAAATCTATCTTTTCAAAGTAACCCTCAGCTTAGTTTTCCAGAGCTGATGCTACTTACATAAGTCATTCAGCTAATTTTTTTTTTTTTTTTTAAGCAAAACTAATTACTTACTTTAAGCTTAACATGCATGGAAGTGCTTTGCTAGATTCAGAGCTGCATTCAGCCATTATCAGTTGGAATTGATAAATGCTGTGCTTTTTTATCTAGGTTTAAGCACTTAGCCCAGGTTTCTTTTTTCAGCCTAAAAACTCCTGAGACAGTTCATACATTGACACCTTAACTGAGCAAGTATCCACGTTTTTCACTGGAAATACTGGGAATTGCAGCAGAGGGAGGGACAGTCTGCCTGTACCTGTACCGCAGCACAATCTTCCTTTTCTGGGGAGTGCCATCTCTTTGTCATTTAAACACAGGCAAGACTATTAGTTGCAGTTTCTTCTGTGTAAAGAGCGGGTGCAGGCACACACCCCACCTGGATGCTTGCACAGGAATTGGCACACTGGGTGGAATGAAGGACTTGATTTTCTTACTGAGACTGTAATATTCAGTAGCAGTGGAGTCTAGATGTTTTAAACAAGGCTGTCTCTTCCACCGTTTTTCCTATGAATAAATTATGAGTTAATTAATTATGTGATTTTATCCCATTTCCTCTTAAAAGCAGTCCTGCTGAGATTTTAACATTTGGTTACAGTGAAGTCTAGGTGTCTTAAACAAAGCCATCCCTTTCAACTCCTTACTTTTTAATTAATAAATTATGAACCAATTAATTGTTTTTCATATTCTCCCTGAAAATTACTGTGCTAAGTCAATTGTAGAAAAACTTTGTTATATGCTTCTTATATTCTGAATAGATAGTCTGATACTGAGCCTCTGAATTTGTAATTTATTATAGAGGCATGGAATAATTACAGAATTATTATTAGGAAATAGTACAAATGTGAGTCTCTTTCCTTGAGAATATGATTTGCTCAGGAAGAACTGCCATCTTATTTGATTTGCACAGTATGGCTTCAGATTTTAAATTCCTTTTGTACCTGTTTGGTGGTATTTGTTGCATCACATCATAACTACAGAAAGAAGACATAGAAGACATCTTTTTTTTTTTTTTTGCTAAAATATATTAATTTTAAAACTTCAGGCATTGTATACAGTGTGAGCTGCTGAACATGAGAATGTATCTGTAAGTAGGAACTGAAGAAAGAAGAATAAAAACCTGCTGAAATTGGCTGGAAATTGCAAAAGCTGCATAAACAATACTTCATTAGCATTTCTGTAACATAGTTACTTAACCTCCACTATATATAACAATCTCTACAACATATAACATCTATAGGATCCACCACTTTGGTTTTCCTCCAGTGAAAAAACAAAGCTGTTTTGTGAAATACATGAATTAGAAATTATTTGTTTTCTGAATCTTGTTTTCTCATCCCTTGGCTTTAGTATGCGTCCTAGTTTAAACCAAGACAGTACATTTATAAGCAATCCATTGAAATACGTGCCACAGCCTCTGGTTTAGTGGTGATGCAAATCTGCTCTGTATGAAGCAGAGAGTAACTGGCGCAAAGATTTCTTGTTCCACTACTCTAGCAGGCAGCTGTCACAGGGGAGGGCTACCAGCTAGCTCTGACCTCTGTGTAAGGACAACAATTCCAGCCATGTTGCTTTTATCTGCTTTATCGGGATCGGATGTTTTGACAGTAGAGGCTGCAGGAATGGGGATGACACGGTGGGAGGGAATGCAAGGTGCGGAGGTGACAGACTGTCCCCATAGCTCTGCTTGTGGGCAAGGACACACAGGCTGGCTGCTTCCATGCAGGAAACAGGCAAGGAGCAGGTGCTGTGCAAGGGCTGTTGCTGACTGTGAAGGGTTTCCTCTGGGTTGGTACCTGTACTTTCTGGGAAGTATCCTCATCTCAGTGATGGCAAATGCAGAACAGTAAGACCAGGCAGAAATTACGTGTTAGCAAAACCATGGAGCAGCTCTCCACCCTTCATTTGTTTCAGTTTTGAAGGTGAAGATGAGAATTTACCTTCCGTATTCTCAGAAAGCTCCGATCTTCTCTCTCCTTTGTTTTTATTTTTCTCCCAAAGAACAGTGACTCTAATGCTGTTAGCTGGGGAGGGCAAGGTAGCTAAATGAATCAAGCCATAATTTGAGAAAGGTTGGTTCCTGAAGGTGAAGCCTGGGAGGCTGAGAGCCTGCAAGGCACCTCCAGTGACATTATTTCCCTTGTTTTCTGAGAGAATGCCTAGTAAATTCAAAAGCTGTAACATTAATGATTGCTGATAGTTTCAACTACTCCCATTCTCTCTCTCTGTATCGAACAGGAAGGAGGGAAATAATAAAATTAATTTACTCCTTAATTCCTACATGGGTTGAGTTAAATTTGTCAAAATGCTACAGTTCCGCTCTCAAGGAGTAGAAAAATTAGATGATAGTTACTATGTTGGCAAGTAATATATGCAGCTAATGTGTTATAAATCTTGTTGAACCCTTTACTAGGACACAAGAAAGCAGCAAACATTTCAGCTGGGAACCACTGATCTTTTGAGCTATAAAATTTGGCATAAATCCATTTCCAAACTGATATTCTAATATTCAGTTCCTATAGAAAGCCTGTGCGTTTTCAAAGAGTAGGACAAAGCAATAGAATCCATTACCCACTTGGTTCATTAAATGTGATACTTGCCTGTAAATCCAGAATATTGTTATTTAATTATATTTGATGGTTATAATTTTCCCTGTCCTTAAAGTAAAAATAGAAATGCATACTGAAAAGTTGAGAATATGCTCTAGTAACTAAAAAAAACTAGAAAAAAGAATTAAAAATCACAAAACCCTCTGTGCTTTGTTGTAGGGGGTCTTAGTTCTAAGTGCTGAAAAGCAAGTTACTGTTAAAACTTGTAGGATTACAGGGTAAAAAATAGCAAGCAGGTGGGAAAGGACATCCTGTGTCTGATGATTACATGTGTTACAGTAGCAATTCAAGACCACTTTAATAATAGACAAGGCTGCAGCCTGCTGAGCAGAAGTATGATGGTACGTCCTTGACCATGCACAGAACATGCCTAAGCATCTTGCTGCAGTTCTGAGCTTCACACAAGGACAGTTGGCTGCTAAAAATAAACGAAGAGATAACAAACTGAAATATTAACATATTGTGGGATGCAATGATTTCAGCACATGGAACAGCACTGCCATGCAAATGGTGAATTTCCAGAAAGAGAGAGTTAATTCTCATATTGCCATATTGAAACGGCTTAAATATGCACCAAAGCTATTTTCAGTGACCAGAGAATTGCATCCTGTATGGCTTTCTGAATGGGAACTGACAGCCTGCTACAGGAAAGTGCAATGCAATCATTTTTGGGCTTGAGCCAGGCATATCAATCGAATCATGGCTCCTCCATAGCCGCTCAGTGAAAGAAATGCAGAACGAGCACGTCATTTTATATTGAACAGAAGGCTAAGAGTTTAATGACTGTTTGGGGACCTGAGGCAAGACTTCCATCAACATAGTTAGCCACTGTGGTTTTCAAAGGAGACATGAAGTAAACAGTAAAGCTGCAAGAATTTACTGTGTGTCCATTGGCCCATGTGAAGGCTGGCAGCATGCCTACATGTGCTGGTTGTTAACTATAGCACGCAGCCTTTCTTCTGTAGCACTTGTGACATTTACGAAAACTAGGGTCCCTGGTAACATTAATTTCAGGTTTTTAGAAGGTCTGCTAATGATACTGAGAGACCTTCTACACTACTGGTACTAAAATCTTCTATCCAAAGTTTTAAGTCAGAGGGACATTGTTGTCATGTCATTAAGAGGATGACGAACTTCTCCCTTTGCCTTTAAGCGCATAGACTAGGAAACAGTTGAGTTTACCTAATACTTCAAATTGCATTTGTGCATTTGTGCAAGGGTTTAACTGCTGCAGCAAAACAAGCAAAAGAAATCAGCTGATATTATAATCTGTACTGCAAGTGGAATTACTGACTGAGAGGTCTTTCTAGCAACTTTCACTTCTGCAGTGAAAAGCTACAGCATCCTTGAGGTTTATGGTACTAGCTCATAAACTGTGCTAGCATTCCTTTTAGAAAGGCACAAAGGTGTTAACTTTGAGCAAGGACCCACAAAGAAGATTATTTTCATTCTTTTATAGCTATATCTACAGAATGAATGAGATATGCAGGTATATATTTAGTTGAAAAATAAGCTATCTGTGATCTAACTTCCTGTATGATGGCAGCAATTCCTCTCCTAAATAGATTTATGCTTTCTTTAACAAATGTGTTAAGCAGTACAAACACTTAACAGGAACAGCTCTACTGGATTATTACTCCTTCAGCATGTGTGCAATGTTGTCTGCAAAACAATGCTTTGTAGAGAAGACTTAATTAGCTGAAGAAATCAAGCAGGTAACTAGCTCCTTAGCTTCCAGCAACAACTTATTTGACAGATTTGTAGTAACTGAAGATCTGATCCTGTTACTCGTTACACATTAGGTAAACTTTAAACTAAATTTTACGATGTATATTCAAACAGGAATGCCTGCTCCACTGAACAGCAGCCCAAAATACATTCTTGTGTAAACATCTGTATGAAGACGACACCTGCCTAACAAGGTGTGCAGCTGAGTAATGGTTGGGGTGAACTTGGAGAAGGGAATGGTAGTGGCAGTAACGTGCACCTCACCAGCTGGGCAGGAATCATGCAATTCTGAATGGAAATTTAATTCAATCCATTACTTCCTATAGCATGTCCTCCTCTTAGAGATGAGTACCAGCAGCACAACTTCAGACCTGAGTCAGTTCTCCTATGCTGCTGTTTCAGACTCTCCTTTTGCCTACACACGCGGCTGGTTTCTGAGGATTAACCAAGTGCATACAGTATGCAGCCCGTACTTTCAGTTCTGAACTTGAGGTGCATTCCAATCTTCCAAGCTATCTACCCTGCTATACTTAGGTGGCATTCAGTAGCAGCATAAACATTTTGAATTGATATGCTTCAGATAGATAATTTTTATTATTTGGCCATTTAATAGCAGAACAAATATGATTATTCACTGTCTTTTTCACCAACAGCCTTTTTTGCAAAGCTTGAAGGTAGGAAAATCCCAAAATGTATTTCACTTGGATCGTTTAACAACTGCAAGCTTGATCCTGTGAGCTGTAGGTAGTGGGAAAGCACAGCTAAGGCACTGGTAGGATTAAGGAGCATACTGTATTTATCTCACAGAACAGCAGTAGAAAGCTGACATTAAAGTCTGGCGTGCTACTGGAGTCTGAGGATACTGCTGATGTGGTGCGGTCAGCCTCCTGACAGGCTGGACTCCTGCTTTACCTTTGAGTCCAGTCCTTGCTCTGTGTCAAACCAGTTTTTTTTTTTAGGCAGCAGCAGGGGAATGTTAAATCTGTAGGGACAGGGTCTGTGCATCCTTCCTGCATCCCTTCCCCTGGTGGGACACTAAATCTAACATTCTGCCCACAAGCTCACTGCGCTGCGAAGCACCTCGCACTACTCTGTGGTCAAGGCCTGAGCAAACATTGCTGTTATTATTGTTGCTGTTGTTGTTATTATTATTATTGTTGTTGTTGTTATTACTATCACCAGATGTCATATTTTAAACATTATGATATTTTTTCCTGCAATCAAGTGATTATGTGAGTAGTTTTCATTTTATTTTTCATAAAGTAAGTGTTCTGCCCTCATATTAACAGAAAAATATGAGAGATGACTATAGAAAAAAAAACCTCTACTATGTAAAGATTAACCAAATAAATACAAAAGAATAAAAAATCTTGTAAATTGGTACTGTGGGTTCCCATAGCCTTCCAAATGTTGATGCTATGGGTTCTTTATATCTTCAGCTAGCATTTTAAAATGAAAACACTGAATTAAAAAGAGCTTTAGAAGAGTAGAAACTGAAATACACACCAACACCACAAGAGAGAATAAACTTTTGCAATAACAGTGCAAGGGAGAAGTGTGGGTAATGTTTCTCTGCTTTTGTTTCTCACAATCCTTAGTCTGTTTACATAGAGTTCCTTTTGTGTCCCTGGTCTATCACTCTATAGTGTATTAAGTATAAAGCAAATATTGTCTCGCTGATTTCCATGGGAGTAGGCACGCGGTTAAGGTTTAGCATGTATGACTTGCAAAATCAGTGCTTCAGGCAAAGTCTTCCCAAAAAAATCCCTGCAATCTGGTGTTAGGTAATGATAGGTGTGCTGTAGATAAAGCACTTTAGAAGGTATGGAAATGGATTTGAAACCATATGAAATACACCTCACAGACTCCTCAGAGTCAAGTCTTTGTTAGAAAACAAAATGTAGGAGGCTGACAGGCAGTAACCTCCCAGGCAGCTCCTTTTGGGTGGGTGCTTAAAGGGGGATGTTGGAATGGCTTGTCTAACGCAGCAGGCACAGTGGTAGGTACTGCGGAGCTCCCAGCCCCAGCTGCTTTTGGCAAAAGGTTAAGAAAAAATGTTATGACAGCAACAGAGCATGTGTCAGAAACCTCATTGCTCTTCTGTGACTGAAAGTGAGTGCTGCTGAAAATAGATGGTACTCTCAGGTATCAGTGCAAGGTAGTTTCAGGCACATTTAATCTGGCCATCTTTCATTAAAACCTAGGGCTAAACTGGGTTTGCTGAATACATCTGCACATGCTATGGGCCACTTGGAAATGAGTGAAACCTCAATAGGACAGGAAATCATGCACGGTGATGTCTGGTTAGACGATCTGAGAGAGGCAGTGGATTAAATTATGTGCTGATGTACAGCAGTGTGGTTCCACTGAAGTCACTCAGTTAATGTACTTGCTATAATTTGCCTTTCTGTTTTAAAATTATTTTGCAACTCTACAGATATTGCAGACTTTATTGGGCTTGGGAACAGAACCTGAACAATACTGTAGAACAGTTATTATAAACCCAGCAATGCCATCATGGAATTTGTAAGGATTGAGAATCCCATATGGGGAGATTCCAGACTTCATCAATTTAGGGAATGGCTTTTCAGTCCTTTACATGTATACCTTCTACTGATTTTGTTAAATCCAGGGAAGTAGCAAAAATGTCTGTTTCTTAAATAAAACCTGTATATAATGTCTGAAGATCCCAGTCTGTTCTATGGGGAAAAAAAACCCAACGCATTATTTGAGCCTTTAGTTATATTAACACTCCTCTGTACTTTATAGCAATTTGCATGGGACTTTCCCAAGCTATAAATTATAGTGGAAACACATAAAAGCGAATCAGATTCCATGGCATTAAACAAACTAAACTTGATAGCTGTGTTAACTGATACATCTTTGTAATGCTTGAATGCCTCTTTTCTCTATTTCATTTTATCCTGAAGAACAGACTCAGGAAGGCACAGGTAGGCAGCATTTTGTGCAGCCTGGGTGGGATTTTCCAGCTTTCCACTTCTCCAATGGCATTTCTTTTTCTTGAGAAAATAAGTAGTACTTCACATACATTTTAATTTCATGGATATTCAGAAGAAGCACTTACATAACAAACTGTAATTTAAGGAATGAATGAAACATGCTGCTCTGCCCTATCACTCATGCAGCTCCAGAAAATCAAAAGAAGTGGCAATAATATTAAAAAATCAGTTTTGATTAAAACAAAATAGCTGCACGTTGGCTGATCTAACTGCAAGCTCTGGAAACCTGAAAGTTGATAAAGCCCAAGGTTTGTAAGTTTGATCTCTTTCTGGAAACTGAATTTAGGTGTTTGCAATGAATGAAATAATGTGTTTGTAAGTAAATATTCTACTACAATAATGTAGCAAAAAAAAAAATGAAATAGGGTAACAAGCCTTAAAACAACTTGGGAAGTATTTTCAGTGCCCAGCTTACACTTTTAAGAGCATTTATATAGTGTGATATGTACTGTCTCAATGCCATTTTCATTCTGTCCTGTTTATATTAGATTAATTACTCTGTGTGATTTGGGGGGCATAAAAGAACATACAGCTTCATTTCAGAACAGAATAACCCATGTACTCACTGCAGTGTTTTATCTCTTAACACCTCTGGGAATTGAGTTGCCAGATAATAAGTAATAGAGACCGCAACATTTTAAGATGCTGCTATGCTTTATCCATTTGTTTTTGTTTGATTGCATCAGGCATTTTCATGTTAAATCAGTATTCTCAGTTCAAAGCACCTTTATTGGTGGCTTAAATTAAGGCAAGTTTAGACGAATTCCTAGGCATGGCTGGGCTGTGTCCAGATTGCCACTGCCTTAGGTTTGTTGCATGATTCTTTTCAACCAGGAACTGGGCTGGTTCAAGCAGCTAACCTTGGTGAAAGAATGATAGATCTAGGAGGGTGAAGCAGCTGGAGAAAAAGAGTTGGATTTGTTCTAACCCAGTGAAAAAAAGTTATTTTTAATTTGTAACAGTTCTGTAAGCAACTGTCTGACTGCACTGAAAATGAAAATTCATGAAATTGTTTTGGCCAGCCAAAATGTGGGAACAGTGATGTCTGGCAGAGAAGCAGATGCATGGATCTCAGTGGGATTAACTTCCTAAACTGAAGTCCAGTCTTGACCTCAGATCTGTTATTGCAAAATACATTATTTTCCCAAAAGTACATTCAAATGTTTGGTCACTGACTATCATAGGATTGCAAGTTAGAAACAAAGATTTTTATGATTTTAAATTTATTTTTTAAATTGTGTAGGCTACCTATACATTTCCTCTCAAAATTATCAAACGTGTAGATATGTAAACTTGCCTCTATAGCCATGCCTACAGTTAGAGTTCTTCAGAGTTATTAAGTTAGGTTGTGCATGTCTGTAACTATAAGCAACCTTGCTTTTACCCCCATGCATTGTTACTGGAGTCCTAAGTACCTGAAAGAGCCCTAAGCATATTATTCCACAGTACTTGTATGCCATTTTCATAAATGGAATTTGCTAAATTAAGAATCATTATAATCAAAATGGCATTTTCCTAGAATGATTGCTGTGTGTCATTTACTCACGGAGAAATCTAAGTATACTAGGCATGCTTCTACCCTTCTGGTGCCTTGTGAAACAGTCCCATAGGGTTCCCAAGACGCTCCTGGTAAAGTCATCCAGAAACATGAATCTGTAATCACGAGAAGCATTTTAATCCAAGTTTATAAATGTCAGATCTTCCACATTAATATGCATACTGTGGGTCGCATACATTTCCATATGTTTAAATCATATGTGCCAGTACAAGAAGGGAATCCATCCTGTGCGTTCCTGTACCTAATGGGTGCCCTTTCCTGCAGACGCGCACACAGTGACATGTGGCACAGAGAATCACATTTTGCATGTTTAAATTAGCTTCATGCATTTTCAAAAATGTGCTCAGAGCAGAGGTAGTATTTACAAAAATATTTCAAAGATAGTTCGTGTCCATAAATTGTGATTTTGAATTTAAAAAGGGACATATTGTAAAATCTTTCTGTATGCAAGTCTTACTGCTGCTTGGCTGTGTCATTCAGCCTGTCTCCAGCACACATCCCCATGTTAACCAGAAGGGAGTTCTGCTTATGAACTGGCACAGTGAAGCTCTTAATTGGAAATACATGATTAGAAGCTCTGAATTTACAACTAGCCTGATTAAAGCTGGACTCCGAATTCCATAATTCTTCATCTAAATAAGTGTTCTGGTTTAGGAAAATGTAGTTTTGCTCAGTGGGGATTATTCATGAAGGGAAGTGCTCCAAAAAGATGTGTATTTATATGTGAAACTATTGTGCTTACATGTAGAAAAATAACATACTGAATTTTGTCTTTTGTGGGGTTTATTGGAGGTTTCAGTTGGAAAAAAAAAAAAAGAAACGAAACTTTTGAGGGTCAAAATCTAGTGTTTTGTTGTGGAAATCCGGTTACCTTAGAAAGAAAATTTTTTTTTTTTTTGTCTAAAAAAGTCTTTACCACTTTCTGTTTACCAGTTTAGATAATAAAATGATTTATGTAACGGTTCAAGAATAAGTTTGGGGAACAAATATTTTAGTGTGCCTCAGAATCCCATATATCTTAGAGACAATTAATACCGCTTACTGAAATATTTACCTCCACTCTTCAGCTAATAACAGCCACAATGATTTAAGCCAGTGTATTTATAAAATAATTAAAATGTACATCTTCACAGAGAACTGTTGCAGTTTTATTATTAATTTGACAAATGTAAACCCTAAGAAAGAGGCTTATCACTGAAATAGTAATAGAATTTTCTAGGTGCTGCTAAGCAGTACCGTAACTATAGGGTTTGGATATAAGTTACTTAGGTGTGTGAGAGGAGGTAATGGCTTATGAAAATACATAAACCTTCCACACCAGAGTATAAGATGGTGTATACTCGCTTCACTCCTGTAGGGTACCAGCTTCTTCCTGCAAAGTTTCATTCAATTTCCGTAGAAGGGAAAAAGATCTTAAAATCAATAAAATCATTCTGGCTGTAGCTAATCTATTTTAAAGAAGCACTTGTAAGCAGTGTGCATTATTAACACAGTAAAGTTAGTCTTTGCTTATGGCTTTGCTGCCAGTCAGCTTCACAGACACGAATATAACCACACAGACCCTGTGGTCTGACAAGTGTTTACATGTTAGCATTCATTAGAAGACCCAGTCAAGCAATTCATGCTTCATTAATTGATTATCCCATGGTGACAGTTCATTTTTTGAAATAGCTGCCAACCTGGGCAGGAGCAGAACAGTCAAACCAATGACAAAAGACATTGATGGGCAAACACTGCACATACTGAATAGCTGCTACAGTGACAGACTGGCATCTACAGGCTTTAATCAATGCCTCAAAGACATGGCAACATCATAAAGTCTGTTTAGCTATTTCGGTGCATTTATGAATTGTTAATGCAGTCAATACATACTAGCTTCATTTGTTACAATTTTGGATCTGAATTAAAATGCAATTTCAATTTTCCAAGTTAAGAGTTACCTTTGTATCAGTTTTTGTACAGTGAAATTTATGAGTCCTTACAGGTTTATAAGGTTTTATTTGGGCTAGAAAGCCAAGTATAATTTCTGACTTTGTTTATTCCAGCATTACAGAATTACTAAGAGTTGACATCGTAGGGCTTATTGAATGAATTCATTTCCTTGGCAGTGTGTGCATTTTGAATTTTCTTGAGTTAAGCCAGAAAAAGTGGATGCATCAGCACAAGCTAGCAAATAGCAACTGCACTGCAAGAGGATTTCAAGCTAAAGCAATGCAAGGAAGGAGCAAATTATCCATAGACAGTAAATGTGTTGGAACAGATCATTCCTTGCCTAATTGTACTGAAGTCCATCGAATTACCCAAGAGACAAGTTTGGCCCAATATTAATTTGCAGCAGATGTTTGACTAACTAGTTATTTGAAAGAGCTTGAGTCTATTGCGATATAATTATCTGATAGTGCAATGTACTGCTCTCAGAGCTTGTTTTTGTTTTATTCTTGCAGTAGAAACAATAATGCCAAAGTCACGGTGTAAGTTTTCTGAACGTTTGCTTGGGTTTGTGAGTAAAACAAAACCAAATGATTCAATGGTTGTGGCTTACATGTGAAGTCAGAAGCTGACTCCTCTGTGACCTTGCCCATGGGCAACAGTATTTGGAGCCTCATTGAGAGAAATAGTAGAGAGCTGCTTTTCTCACATCACCCAGCTCTATTCCTCTCCTTCCTCAGTATCCTCTTTCCTTGAACATTATAC
Organism: Pezoporus wallicus; assembly: GCF_028554395.1. Lineage (NCBI taxonomy): Eukaryota > Metazoa > Chordata > Aves > Psittaciformes > Psittacidae > Pezoporus > Pezoporus wallicus. The sequence continues at coordinate 1,598,577 of NW_026636385.1, read as the reverse complement.
ATATAGGCTGACAGGGCAGGACCATGCTGATGCAGCAAAGGTGGTTCTTTGTTCCTTCTGGATCCCTTGCTACTGAGAGGCTGCCCATGGAAGCTGCTGTAGCTCTCACATCTTTCTTGACAGCCCTACCTAAAGATTTCAGCTTGTTCTTCTAAAGTCAGTATGAGTTACCACTGAATTAAGTTGCAGTTTCCACTGCCGTTGCTGCTGTCTTGTGTATTCCAAAATTTCTTGAACTGGATGATTTCAGCAACAGGCTGTTGGAAAGTCTTCTCTACACATCTCAATTTTTGCACCACCATGTCACACATTTCTATTCTCTTTGAACCCATCTATTTCTGGGTTTTGTGCTTCCTGGAGTTCTAACCTTGCAGTCACCATGAGCTGGTCTGGGTATGACTGTGATGCCACAAACAAATTAAACTAAAGAGCAAGGGGAGGCAGCACACTGTCTGTCTTCTGAATTATGAGACTGTTCAGGAGTCACAGAAAGAAAATCTTATGAAATGAAATGAAAAAGGTTGGGCATCTTAGCCAAAGTGAAAGAAGCTTTGTAAGAATTATGAGTGCTCCTGGGTTAGAGCATAACCTATTTTTCACTAATGAGAATATTGAATACCAGATAGTAGTTTATTCCATAGCAGTCTACCTTGAATTTTCATTTAAGTAATATCAATACTGTCCATTGCTGAAGACAGGGTATTTTAATGGGTAGATAGGCTCCTGATCTGAACCGCCATGACAATTTTTGTGCTCCTATTAAGAGATGCTGCTGTCATTTCAGTAACAATTAGCTGACAAATCCTATTACAGGAGTAAGATCACCTAATCCTCAACTCTGCTACATTGTGCTCACTATGATAGGTGTTTAATTATACAAAGCTTCTGGAGGCTACAGTACTTAGTGCAAAAAAAAAAAACCCAAAACAAACTAAAAAATACAGAAATTGTGCTAGAAGACTTCAATTAGGAATGACATGTCAGACATCTGCTACTTCAAAATTATTACTCCAGCCCTTCTAATTGGCATAACTACTTTGCTGTGCTGTTCAGAGTGGCTTTTTACAAGCTGTGGTGATGTAGGAAAGCCAGCAAGGTCTGAAGTCATGAGCAATTTTCCTCTCTGTTGCATTTTTAACTTGTTTTCAAAGGTAGAAAGCAAGAAAAAACATACTTGGAGAAAGCCCACTAGGTACATTATCCACTTGGTGATTTGATCCTTTTAAACTTGCTCATTAGGTGTACCAGATAGAGAGAAACACTGCAGAAGTGCATGCCAGAGAGCCTGGTTGCACTCTGTAATGCATTCAGCCATGAAACAGCCCATCACTAAGAACTCCAAGAACCCTTCTCTAGGTATTGCAGATTGGTGCACACTGAAGAGCGTGGCAATTACTCTGCAATGAATAAAACCAGGTTTTATTTGACAGTAGCTAGTCTTGGGGTTTCTTGTTTGTTTGGGTTTGTTTTTGTTTTTGGTTTCTTTTGTTGTCGTTTGGGATTTTTATTTTTGTCTTTCTCATGGGAAAAGAGCTAACTACAAGAAATAGGACATCTAACCAAAATGAGTTAAGTGCAACCTGTACTTTAGTTAGAGCGTAGAATGATTTCAATGAAGAATAATCCCTTCCACTCTTGGATAAACTGTCTGGATATGTGTAGTTTGTGTAATAGATCTTGTACTTTGTGCCTGGTATATTTAACTAGCTTTCCTTTATGTAACTTTCTACTCTTCAAAATTTTACGTTAATGGTGGGAGATCGCGATTTTGTTGTTGCATTAGAAAATGCCACCTAACAGTCTACATACAAGCCTTGACTATGCAAGCAGAATTTGGCCTTAAAGGCATCACTGTAATGTTATTTTAGTGTAATGTTTCTAAGTACTCTCAATATCAATGCATTTTAAAATCTGTTCATTATCATTTCTATTTCACAGAGCTAGAATAACTGCTGTGAATCTCTGTTGCCATGATATACATGCTATTCCTGGACTTTTATTGTACTTAGTAGTTGCCTGGATTAACTTCATTGTGAGCTGGGGGCATCACTCCTGTCTTGAGTGTGCTGTCTTGGGCTGATGCCTTTTCCTGTTACCACAATTAAATCTCAGTTACAACAATGAAGAAAAACAATTAGCAGTGCTTCAAAAATGTTTATCCCTTTTCACAAAAACTATTTGTTCTTTTAGCAGCCTACATTACTCGTTTTCCTTATTCTTCCCCAAAGCCCAGGGTATGCTTTCTCAATAGCTCTTCCAATTACAAGTATCAGTATTATGATTCTATGTTATGCTTTGTATTTTGTTGTCCCAAGACTCTAAATCTGTTCCTTTTCTCTTCAATGTTATCTTTAACATCTTTATAACAAAACTGCTGCAAAAGTTATTGGAGAAAGATCCGTCTGTCTGACAACATCATTCTTTGCAGCAGGGTAGATTTTGAATAGAGGCTACCAGCTTTGTTATATGAAGTAGCATTCTCTTTAACAAAGGAGGATAAGCATCAGAAGCATCTGGGGAAAACCTCTGACTCAAAGTGCTGCACTGTGAATATGAATTTCAACCAGTAATAAGGAAGAAAGCAGTGTATCATCTTTAGTAAGCTGAGTTCAACTCTACTGAAGCATAAGGGCTGAAGGAACTCATAAGTACTTGGGACATAATCCAAAACAAGTCAGTGGAAAACTTCTTGGTGACTTCAGTGGCCTTTGAATTAGGTTTTCCAAAGTTATTTTTGAAGCACCTACATACCTGAATCTTCACCTGCACAAGGAGCTAACACAGTCATTGAGCAAATACAGTTATTTATGTGTATGAGAGGGTAAAGCAATCCTAGAAAGATCCGTGTGCCCAATGCACCGAAAGGTTGAAAGAAGAGGTGATTTTGGAACCTGCTGAGACTGATCACTTTTAAGTGTTGAAGTGGGAAGACTCTATCTTGCCTGTGGAATTTTTAGATACTGTTCCTGTCCAGTCACACTCAGTTCCATGAGTGCTTACGCCTGGACAGACGGACAGTTGCTGAACTGAATCACAGCTTAAAGGATGAGGTTGCCAGCAGCTGTAGCAGAGTCTATGTGCATTACTTCCGGGGAAGCTGAAGTTTAAACCAAACTGGTGATTCTGAAGTTTTGGTTATTTTGGTTATTTTCCTAGATAAAGCTTTCCCTTTCTGTTGTTTCAGATATATAAGTAAATGTTAGAATAAGAGATCTGAAAGATGTACATTTGGAAGACGGGTTAAATGTGGTTGCCACGAACAGCCGGAAAGCATCTATGTGTTGCTTTTGTGTCTGGCTCTCATGGAATTGTGCAGAGCCCTGCACACTCCTGGATAGACAGTGTAAGGCTGCAAAAAAGACCATTAAGTGCAGGCACATTTACTACTAAACCTGCTTCTGTGCTTGCCTACTGAGGTAATGCAACTTTTCAGCTGTGTGCTTATTTGTATCTAGCGTGGAGCACTCCTGTTACTTACACACCCAGGAAGGACTGTGTTTTACTACGACTTCCTCTTGGAGATACCATTTCTGTTTTGTAATTCAAACCAGACGCATAACTTTAGGTACATTTCTGGTACTTATACCCTTAAAGCAGTAGTTTCAACCTTTGTCAAGCCTGTGAGCATCTGAAATTACTCTGTGGACGTACGGACCTCTTTATATTGAGGTTTGCTAGATGTAATCTTACTTCTCTTAACTTTTTTTGGACCTCTGAGTTAACTGAAAAGCAATCCGTGGACTCTCAGGGGTCCACAGACCACACTGACTTATTGACAGCTACTGCTCTGAAGTGGTTGTGGAGAGACAGAAGCAGGGCTGCCAGAGCTGTGAGCTGTACTCAGATCAACTCCACAGTGTTCCCAAGCATCCTACTTCCTGGCTGTTTTTGCATAAGTTGACAAACGTGCCTGTGAGGGAGCTGTATAAGACTGTTTATGTATTGCCTCTAGAATAAAATTTTGCTGTGGAGAAATCCCTATACTGCATCTTCAGACTGTAGGTATACGATATTACTAGCTAAAAGCTGTTGAATTTTAAGTGTAAGAGTTAATTCCCATGGTTTGTGCCCTTTGCATGGCAATGTTTTGTTGTGGAAAATAGTATCTACCAAACCTTTATGTAACATATGTGCCTCATGGCACAAAATGTGCATCATTTTGTTTGCTGTGTCCATCAGAAGAGTAGCTGTTAACAATTCTTATTCTACCGCCTTCAAATAACCTTTCCAAATGCTAATCTCCCTGTAATGCATTCTCCAGTCATTTGAAAGAGGCCAACGTAAACTGCTTGTAATTTGCAATTTTGCCTTCTTTTTTGAAGCACCTGAGCTAGACTTTTCTCATAATAAAATTGAAATCTAATTTACCACTGATATTATTCTAATCACAGTAGCAACTATCAATTTGCTCTGACAACCGAGCTCTCACATCATTCAAAACCAGTTTCTATCTGGTGAACTTCTGATATTTTTTTTATTTTTTTTAGTTTCCAACAGTTATGTAATTGTCTTGTTAACATGGATCATTTGATTTTATATCAGCTTAAACTGCAGTCTTGGTACTTCATTTTCCCAGTATGCTGTGTTGATGAAAGGTACAGAGAATTTGAATGGATATATATCTTATTAAATGAAGATTTCATTAGCATATAATGTTAATACGCTCTTCAGTTCAATAAATCTGTGTAGCACTTAAACTATTAGCTTCTCTATAAAGCTTTGGATAAACATTTTGAAGTTGTATGTTGGAGTTCATTAGTTTTCGTATGTATGTGTGTATGCAGGGATTTGTTTTTGAAAACAGGCACCAGTGAGAAAGTTTTTCAGTGGTGGTGCTGTGTTTGGGGTATCTGCAACACACTTTATGGATGGTGGGATTGGAGGTGGGTTTTTGGTTTACATATTTTATGAAATAACAAAACAAACCCATTCTTCCGCAGTAATTACTTTGTTTAAAACTAGAATGCTTGAGGAATGGATTATGCCTTTACCTTAATAGAATTCTCTAACTAAAATTAAGACACATTTTTTACATCTCACACTTCATATCAGGTAGGTCCCCAAAAAACCCATTTATTGCTCATGCATCGTAGAAAGCAAAGACAAGACCTCCTGCTCACAGCGGGAGAGCAAGTTTTATTTAATGCCATGTCTAGAAGAGGGTGATGGTTTACTTTATAAATATTAGATCTCCTTTGAAATGCCACTTAAGCAGACTGTGTCAAGATTCTGAACTGACAGCTAAACTAAAAATAGTTGGGAAATTTCTGCTGCAATGATGCTTATTTTTCAGTGTGGATCACTTTGATTAATCCAGAATGTTTCATTCCTATTGTTTGGGATGTGGTTTAACTGTTATTGTTTCCCTGCATGGCCACCTCCCCCTTCCCTCCCTCCCCTCCAAGAAATGGGACTTTGCAAAATTTACATTTCAAATACATTCATTTAGAAAGATTGGTTTTGGTTGAAACTACACTTCTCAAATTAATTATTTGAAGAATAAAGGGCTTAGCTGGCTGTCCAGTGGGAACAGTGAGAAAGCTTCCCTTGGACTATGCAGAGTGTTATCAGATGGCACTGCCCCAGGGTATTGATCTACTACCAGAAGATAAGCTTGAGCGGTATTTGTTTTAAACTGTGATTTATCAGGGACAGCCAGTGACATGAGCTATTTGGAATTTGCACTCGGCAGTCATGTTACGGCCTCAATGGGTAGCATGCTAACTGCAAAATGTTTCTGTAGCTCTTGAGCATCCATTTTTAAAAGACACACTGCAATGTATTAAGTCCAGGAAATGCAGAGAATAAAAATAGGAGTTTTTTTTGCCCCTTAATATAAATAACCTACATGATAGATTTTATTTGGTGAAACATCTTGTATTACCTTCGCCATCTCTGAGAATCCTGCTGGTATCAACTGTCTTGTCAAGTTATATTTGACACTGACACAACAGTGGCCCACTGTGAGGATGGAGAGACTTCCAGTTGTCTTTTATTACAACTTCTATGCTGAGGGATAAAACCCTATCATCTTTAGGACCCGATCTTGCTCAGAGAATTGCGCAATTATTAAACCTGTTGCAGACAGTTTGCTGTTAAGCCGTGAGTTCACTTTGTGAAGTCTGTATTTATTAGTCTATACCAATTTTATTCTCCTTGTGGCAGGAACATTATCAGACTTACGGATTGTCCCATTCTGAGTCTAAAAAACACTCTTGGCTGCCTGCACCTGGGTTCCCATTTCCCCTGCAGGTGTCCTGCATCTGAGACATAACTCATCAATGGACACAACAACCCAAACACAGCTATGCATTCAAGAAATGTTGGTCATGTGAAATTCCCACTACAGAATGTTTCAGCTTGCCAGATGAAAAAAGTAGAGACGGACAGCTTCATGCAACTAGGCTAAGAAGATTCAGTCATTGCATGCAAGAGATTTAATGAGTGCTTCATTTAGGGAGCAAAGTCCAGGCCATGAAACAGAATTGCCTTTTCCCAAGGTAAACTGTTAACTCTGGGCACCTTCTCTGCTGAGACAGGAGATGATATGTATTTCGCTGCAACCAAGACCTGTGTTGCTGTGCTTGCCTCTGATTCCTCTAAATGACTACAAGACGATGGTTTGTCTTGCTAATTAAAGCTTCTCTTATAGCAAATAGGTTATCCCTTGGAATTAACAATTCGCCCTTCACTTGAATGTTTTTACAGCATCAGTGGTTGTAAAGAAATAGTAAAAGAACAGAATCTCAGAAACAATGAATATGCAAATATTCAGAATTTTTGAAATGCTGTCTCAGCAGTTCTTTATGAAACATCTTTCATTATAATCAAATGACTGACTGTGGTGGTATGGAGGGCTGTGATCAAAGTGGCTGAATGCTGTAGAAATGCCTATAAATCTACACACCCCCTGAACTCAGTCGGAGCCAGCATTTGACTCACGCTCCCTAATTTCAGGGCTTTGAAATCTAGGTAACATTAAATTGCAACAAAAATATACAAAGATATATTTTGATATACAACAGAAGGATGCCTTTGCTATTTAAGGTAGGGACAGGGCTGGAAGCAGAATGCTTGGATGAGGGAGTGAAGAAGAATGGCAGTGTGCTGTCAGCCATGTCCCTGCAATGGGGACTGTAGGCTGCTCAGTCCTGCTCCCCAGGCTGTGTTGTGTGAGACATTTAAAAGACAGAGTGTTTTCCCCTACCCAAAAATATAAGTAAATAAAACAAAAAATACATTGAGGCTGATGCTACGGAAGTGTCTCCCCAGAGGCCTGAAGTGAAGGTGTCAGGAGGTGCTGAGCTGACAGCTGTGTGTGGTGAGAGTACCGCTGCTGGCTGCTTGGAACCATTCAGAGCAAAAAGGAGAATCATCATCACTCTGGTGATGGCATATTCAAGATTAATGTGAAGGGTAAATCAAGTCCAATTCAGCCTTTGAAGTTGAAGGGGGGAAAGGAGTAAAATACACTCGTCTGTACTGTAGGTCTCAAATACCCAATCTGTGATTTCATGGAGGAAAAAACTGTGTCACTGAACTCCTTTTAGGAACTGTGTCCTTGGCTAATTAATTTGCTTTATGTGTTGTCCACTTTTGGGGGGGAAGGACTGCATTTGTGTGGGGTGGTATTATTTTAGGAGATGTCTCAGTTAATTATTATCTACTGAAACGTCACCTAGGAGATACTCCCTCTCTGTCATGCAGCTTGATACTTCATGCAGTAAAAGGTAACTCTTCCATCGTTCATTAAATTATGTTGTGGTGAACTTATCTCCACTGGGTCTCAATTAAGAAGTGAAGCCAGTGCCTTTAGAGGAAAAGGCAGAGAACAATCAGAATATACTGAATATATAATTTGATATCTGGAAACAAGCAAGAGGAAAAATATAGTGTGCAAATGTGTAGACATTAAGAACGTGTTATGTCGCAAAGATTTGTATTTGGAAGTAAAATATAATTAGATCATTATTGTTCATTAAGAATATTTAGTGTTCTTAAAAATTCAAGGTGTTCTTTCTAAGTTTGTTAACTACTGTAAATTTACTGTAGTAAATATTCATTTTCCTTACTACTTCCCTTGTATCCATTTTAGCACCTCTGGGAACTTCAGTCATACTGATTGTGGGCCCATTGTTTATTAACATGGTTTATAAAACTGCAGTAAATTTTCTCTTACATTCTAATTTAATTAAACATTTTTGGTTTAATACAATGCTTTTATTTTCCTTTAAAAAAAAAGTTTAAAGTATATAGTCTCTCTGGATGTTTTTCTACCAAAAAACCCTCGAAGCTCCTTTCATTAAATAATTCCAAATGTGAAGAACAAAAAAGGAACTTATCTCAACTTTTGTTTCTCAGACTTCCTTTCCTACCATTCTTTCTGTGCTGCACACATATTTTTTTTTCCCTTTTTGTTTCTCTCCCATTTACATGCTTTTCTTTCCAAATGCTGTTATAATGATTAGCTAGATGCATTCTGCAGGCGTTGGTGAAATGTGGTAGTGGAACAGGCAGTGACATAGCTGGTTTAACATGCAGCACTGAATACATCATCAATATGTAGGTATTAATACTTGACTTTGTACATTCTTGAGTAACTTAATTCCCTTCAATAGCATAAGAATGAGCAGCTCATAAATGCAGAATAATTGGAATTTTAATTAAGTAGTGAATTAAGGATGCCTCCTCTTTACAGGTAGTAACATCTCTTGAGTAAATGGATGGAGGGGCAGGTTTCAATTTAACAGCTTATGAAAACCCAGTTTGGTTTCCACAATTAGACTTGGCTGTTCACAGTATCTAAATGAACTTAGTGGCTGAGGTGCCGATGTTTGTTTTGGGCATGTGAATGGCATCTCAGCCCTGCTTAAGTTCTCACCACAGTCTTTAGGTTGTGTTTTAAGCAATTACAGTGAATTACATTAAAGTCTCAATGAGTACAGAATTGCTTTGCTATGGCATAAAATTCATGGTATCTGCCTGCAGGTGTCTGTGTTTACTTTTGTGTCTATTTGGATACACACCTTTTCATTGAAGTACACCAGCTACAATGGAGCAGTGAGAGGAGTTTGTTTTCTTGTATGAGATAAGCATCACCATGTTGTTCCTAGCAGCTGCATGCACAATTAGGAGGACCCAATTAAAGCTGCATTCAGTTCACATACAGCAGCAGTGATTGCTGTCTATAATTTCTTCTGTGGTTTGACTTACGGGTATTAAGTTGTGCAGAACTTTATTAACAAATAATGTCAAGTCAAACGACTAAAGAAAAAAATGCAACAAACTGGAAACAGGTATGTAGGATCTTGGCCGTTGTACACTACCTGAACCTTGAGAAAAGGAGTCTCCCCTCACACCCCTTTCAAATAGCCACTTGGGCAAATGACCAGTTTCTTCTATTTAGGCTTGTGCTTTCTGTCCTCCTGGCCACAGTAATAAGTATTCGTGTATCATCTCATCTGCTTCCGTGTCAGACATTCTGACTGCAGCAGGTGCAGGCCATCCAAAGACTCCTGTGAATTCAAGCCTAAAGTAATTCTAAAGCCAAATACACTTTTGTTTGTCCCAGTCATTATCTGTGCCATCATTACAAAGAGCTCAGCGCTACAAATCATCATGCCAAATGGAAGGAGAAAGGTAAGTGAATTAGAACAGAGAAGGAACAGGGCACTGGACCGTAGGCACCTCCTTTGAGGGGTGAGTAGTTTAATTCACAACCTACTTTTTTTCCCTCCTGAGGCTGTTCAGTTCCCACTGCTCCAGAAAGGGACTGGGTGTCCCCTGATTGCCTCCCAGACCTTGTAACTTCCTTTGCTTATGATCATACATACTCGGTGGCACAGCACATTTCACTTTCACCATTTAGGAGTACCCAAAGTCAGTAAACACTGATCTCTTGGCAAATGTGCTACAAAGTGCAAAACATCAGACATCTAGCCCCTGCAAAGAGATTTATGAGAAAACATGTGGTTTTGAACCAAAAAAGCAAGGACAGAAGCCCTGAAAGGCTCCATTTCTGTAGGTGTAGACAGTCAGTGGATAGTGACTCTGAAAAAAAGGAGGGAAAGAGCATGTCTGAATTGCCCTTATGTCCAGAAGTGGCAATGAGGAAGAGCCTGGCTGGAGCATTTTTCCCCTTAATCACCACATAGGTCTTCTGAAGTGGCTGAGACCCAAAGATGGGACTTAATTGTGCAAGGTGAGGAATACTCTGACCCTCAGGCAGCAGATCACTTCAGGCATCAGAGCAGAACTAACGGTTGTGCCACTTAGTTGATACTGAAGTGCTTTTCTGCACTGATGCTATGAGATAGCATCTTGTAGGATAGGGTCTGTACGTAACAAGATTAAAATCAGTTAATGACCCTGCATATGTCAAGTGGTGACAGATCCAAAACCAGTCCTTATTTTCAAAAATAGCTAATTAATTTGGAGAAAATTATAAACACGTCCACATGAAGTTGCTCTTGTGTAGGGCCTATACAAGATCAGTTATTTGCTTTTTATGCTCTCTTGACTGGTACTAAAGCAGTAAAATGGCAGTTATGATGCTGATACACAAAGCAAGCCATAATAGAGAAGAAAGCCACCTTTAATTTCAAGCTCCACTAGAATCATGAAAGGAAAATTAATGTTTACTAAATGAAAAAGGATGATACTGCTAGAGAGAGGAAGTTTTGGTTAAGCTTTTAGGGGAACGTTAATAACTTTGAGAAATGGAAACATATATAATAAAACACGTCTAAAATGGCATAAACTTTAGAAAATCTAGCAGGTATTTTAAACTTACCTCAGTTCCTCAGTGTGGTATCAAATTTTAAAAATCAAGCAAACTGAATGATAGCTGACTTATGAAAGAAAGCTATCTAGTGCTCACACATTTTCTGTGAAAAGCTCAATATAGTCTTACATTTAGAATAAACATTTTGAATGAAATGAAAGTCTGCTGGTCAACTTTTGCACGCTTCTGTAATTCCTCTGCAAAATTCCAGGGGAATCTGAGAAGCATCCAGGCTTGTTGCCTAGGAATATACTTTCATAAAGCTGCCACTCTGGGACTGCTGACATATCACAGTGCGGTTGAGTTTTGCCTGTGATATGTTGCCAAGCACCATAAATGAATGCAGCTCTGAGATGGCAGGTCACTTTTTATTTTGCCAGACACAACAAAGAAGTGTCAACCTCTGACAGTTTTTTAAAGCAGGCTTTAAAAGAAATATCAAACCTTTTTTTTTCTTTTTTAACCAGTCAGCACCTGAGAAGAAGTGCTCACAGAAAAAGAGAGGATAGGGAAACCTATGGGAGTGGAAGCTGCACTATGCGAGTGATTTAGCACTGCATCACTCCAGTTTTATGCTGATAAATACATTTGGGATTAGGTGACATGGACTTTATGCCATCAAATAAATGGGCAGTGGATCTGGTTCAGTCATCTGATGTATGTGTACACCACTGCAGTAGGATTATAACTGCTGCTAGCAATGCACTGGATTTTGTGATAATGTCACAGTTAATATGGTTTCATCTTGCCTTTTTGTAGTAGGATCTAGCAGTCCTTAGGTATCTTGAAGCCCCTGCAGAGAAGCTCCTTTAGAATAGGAAATGGAGATATTTGGCAGGTGATTTGCCTCATATAACACAATACAGCACAATCTATAAGTTGTATGGCAGGAGAGGAAGAAACTGCAGAGGCTTTGGATCCCAATTGCAAAGTCTAACACCAAAGTGTTCTGACTCTTGTGAAGAACTTGCTGATGGTCAACAGGAAATACTGGGTCTTATAAATAGTGGCCTGCAGTGCTATAGCTTATTTGCTTTAATGGGCTTTAGGCTAAAGCATGTTAACAGAAACTGTGAAAAAAAAAGTGTCACTGTCCAATAGCGTGTCATAAATAAATGCTGTGTTTTTCGTACGACTTCCAAAGATACAGCATAGTCATGAAAGCAGAGGAAAAGCATTGTAGGAGACAATCTCTATACATTACTAGTGATAAAACAGCTTATACGTGATTGCTTTCAGCACTAGAAATGACTTCTGAAGAGGTCTGCACTGACAGTGTGGGGTAGGGTTTCTTTTGTAACCACCTGGACCGCATTTGATCCCCCTATAGCAACAGACTGATTAAGTCATTGCCAGGACTTCTTTCATGGAAAAATATCCAGGTTCACAGTCACAGTCAGACTAAACAACAACCATTTTAACCAACAAAATGGATATATTGTAAGACTGCATTTCCCTCATGTAAGTGCCTTGCCACTGCAGACTAGGAAATAGATCTCTTTCTTTTCGTCCCAGTAACTGCAGACTCTTGGGAACTGAGTCCGCACACAGGGAATTTTTTGCTGGGGGAAGTTCAGCTAAAGAAGGCTCAGAGAATGAGAGCAGAAGGTTCATTCACTCTTGAGTTGATGGAAGCTGACCTTACACACAGAACAGTGTGCCACTTCTTCTTGAAAAGAGTATCAGTGACCTTGCTTGCCTCAGCTACAGTCACCAGCTTCTTTTGTTCATGATTTCTGCTGATGCTGTCAGTTGAAAAGCAGATTAAACAGTGTCCAGTTTATAAAAAGCAGTAAGTTGCAAATTGTGAGAAAATTCCTTCTGAAATTATATATCAATGCTAGTTCATTTTCAATTGTAGTTATAAAAAGTTTCCGGTGTGACAAACAACCAGTGCATTGTGTGCTAGGATAGTATTATGGAAATGTATAGGGAGCGTGGAGATGTGCATAGGACTGTAATTTGTGAGTAACAAGGTGTATGTGCTCTGAATAAGTAAATAAGAAAATTTCAGTATAGCTATAATATTGGTATTTGTTCTAAAACTACTGCAAAATACAGTAAGATTTCTATGCTGTGGCTCCTTTGTGGCATCATGTTTGCAATAGCATTTGCATGGTGCCCTTCAGACCGTCATCTTCCCTTTCACCCTCTCCTCCCCATCACACCCTGAGTAAAGCAGAAAATAAAGAAGATGACAGTATTATGTTAGAAACTGGTAGATGAGGTAAGGACAGCAATCACTGCAGAATCTCAGTCAGATGAGTTTCAGACTTGGTTATAGTCGTACTTGACTTTCAAATTCTCATATAGTCAGACTGCAAAGCCATTTCCATTCTACTCCCTGTTTTCACCCTTTTGTAGCTCTCACAACATGCATCCTTTGAGATGTATTTTACACTTTTTACGAGCTCCCAGAGGAGTGTGTGCCCATACATATTCATCTTAAAAGTTCTAACTGAAAACTCTTGCAGGTTTGTGAATTTAGTAACCATATAGCAAAATCCCAATGCTTTTACTGCAGAAGCCAAATTTTGTATCATGGACTCACAAACTGAAGGGAAGGGACCTTAAAGCTCATCTAATTCGAACCCCCAGCCATGGGAAGGGACACCTTCCAGTAGACCAGGCTGCTCCAAGCCCTGTCCAACCTGACCTTGAGCACTGCCAGGGATGGGGCAGCCACAGCTTCTCTAGGCAACCAGTGCCAGTGCCTCACTACCCTCACAGGAAGAACTTCTGCCTAATACCTAACCTAAATCTACCCTCTTTCAGTTTAAAGCTATGTCCTATCCCTACTTGTGTTGGAAGCTCCACAGCTGGATGCATGCTAGGTTGTGATGAGCTTCTCATCAAGCAATACTCCCAAGACCTTCTCCTCAGGGCTGCTCTCAATCCAGTCTACCCAGCCTCTCCTTGTGCTTGGAATTGCCCCAACTGATTTGCAGGGGTGTATATATATATTTTACAGGGAGAATTATTACAAGATCATTGCATTTCTGTATGGTGTATGACTATAATTCATACCGCTTCTCACCCCACACCCCTGCTTTATCCTGCACTCTCCACAGTAATACCACTCTTCATAGATGCTGAGAAAATGACTGTCGTAACTGAAGTTATTGTCTCTTTAATGACCACAGGAATACCTACTGAATTTAATATATTGGCTTAGGAAATCTGTTTTGCCAACCCTAAATGGCTGTCTGTCTTAAATATATCTGCTCAGAGTGATGTGCATTATATAAATAAAACTACACAGACAGCATGTTTGTCAATCAGCAAAAAAGGCTCTACACCCACTATCCTGGGCACATATACTTTGTAAGCATTCGTTTCCAACAGATAAATGTAATCAAGGTTTATATGCTCACAGAAGCCAACAGGATGGGATTTTTTCACTTGAAAGATCAGAAGAAAATTGTAACTAATGTTGTGGAAAATTACTTTGATATTGCTTTCTCAGTACAGCATCACAATTAGGTAGAAATGTGAAGCACAGGGAAAGAATAAATGAATAGTAACAAATCAACACAAACAGCTACTGTCAGGAGTACTTTGCTCAGTGAAAGTAATGTAAGCATTACTTAAAGTTTTATGGCTGTGGATTTTATACTGGTTTAAGTAGTACATCAAGGTCTCACCATCATGCTTGCTAGGACTAAAACAATCAAGAACAGTTTCTGGAACAGACTGATAAAACTAAAGCACCAAAGTATTTTTATTAATCTTGTTTCATAAATTGTACTATCTTAAATTAAAAATGACTGAACACACTAACAATGAAAAATGTTCTTCTGGACAATGCAAAATTCCCCTATTCTGCTTTTCTGTGGAAAATAAATGTTTCTGACTTTTCTGTAGTCTTCCTGATGAGATTCCAGCATCTGGCAAATATGTTTTACTATATAGTGACTGCACGGGAAATACAAAAGCCAAGGCTAATTCAATAGAACTTTGCCATGCAGAATCTGTTGTCCTATGTAGCTTAATCACACATGCATTTGTTCAATTCTATTTAGGGAGCAATCAGACAAGCAAATTATAGCAATATCCGATCTCCATTAAAAACAGGCCCTTTTAAGGGGAAGGATCCTTCTCAGCATGCCAAAAATGTCACTTGTGATTGACAGATATTCACAGGAGACTGTCTGCAAATGAAGTATGTCTACCACTCTAGTTAATGAAATGAATATTTCTTTTCCTGTGTCCTTTAAACACCTAATAGGTTGTAGTGATAACTGGCATCATTTTCAGAAGCAATGGTTATGAGTAGTATCTGAGACCACCGGGAGTTCAAAGCACTTAACACACACAAAAATCAGCCAGACAGAAATAAGAGTAATTGTATTGAGCACCTTTTACTCAGGGGTGCAGTTCTGGTTCCTATTAACATAAATAGTAATTGAATGTGAGAATTGATCAATTGATTATACACCTTTGGCAATAATAGCATTGTTGGGATGTTCATGTTTTATCTATGCAGAACTCTGCTCACGGCAATCAAGTCCGTTAAAGTTTACCTGCTGGAGGCAGGAGCACTGTTCAAACTCACTCTTATTTAAATGTTCTTGGCCATCCGTTTCTGCGGTTATATCGCTCTCAAAAATCACTCAACAGTGTACTACAATCAGCAGTTGGTGTTCAAGAGGTATGACAGGTCAGGATGAGGGACCAACAATGAAAAAAAAGGAGAAAAAAATGTACTGATTTGGAAACACCACTAGAAATTCCTTCTCTTTCAGAAGCAAAGAATTAACTTTCCAATGTAAAGTTACACATTCTTAGTTGCATTAGAGTACTACCTGTGTTTACTGTCCATATGTCTTTCCCCTCACCCTCTACCTACTGTCCAATTTCAGTCAAATATATGTAAGTATAGAAAAATCAATTGCAAAAGCACTGAAGTGACTGGTTAATTCTCTGCTTTGCACAATGATGATGATTCATTATTTCTACAGTTTCAGCTGAGTGGCTGCTTTAAAAATTGGTGTGCAGTTGGACTAAATAATAAACATATTAATGTACAGATTGTTTAGTGACATGGAAACAAGTACTTAATAAACCTGGACACAGAAATTAGCCTTAATGTAATTATGTAAGAGTTTTCCCTGTTAGGGTTCAGCGCTATTAAAAATATTAATAATACTTTAAAATCTACACAGTTGTGTTCATTGTACAATGAAGGTATCTATTGAACAGGACTTTTATAAAGTACTTACGTAGTCAAAAGAGAATTTCAGTGTATATAAAAGCAAACAGTGACCAGACCTTGGCACACAGGGGCATTATTATGAGCTGGAGTAACTGTGCTGGCATTTGTCTAGGCTCCCAACCAGCCTTTGTTACAGCCTTAGCCAAAGAGATAGTGACTAAGTAAATCAAGAGATCTTGTGCTTTCTCATACTTCTTGTGTGCCTCTCCTTTAAACGGAAACCACGAGTTCAGTTCTTACATTGATGTAGTCTTTGTGGCTCTTCACAATTTAAAGTGAATAGCACACGAAGATGGTGTGCGTCTGGATGAAAGTTATGAAAATTTTAATGGAAGTTAAGCACATTAAAAGAATGAATCCCAAAATATTGTATGTTTCTTGCATGAGTCATTTATGCATCTCTTATTTTGCATCTCCCTGTCACATTGAATACCCTATACAGGCAAAGGTAGATTCCAAAACATGTCTGCAGGAACTGAACTTTTGGTGGTATTTCCCAATTTCATATTTCTAGTGGCATAGCTGGCAGCAGAAGTTCGTCTCAACTTCAGCAGAAAATTGACTCCATCCAGCTGGACCCTGTGCACCTTGGCAAAGATCCCTGCATAATCAGTTAATTGGTTCTTGGAACAATTTTTTAAGCAAATTCCTTTTTTTTCTTTTTTTTTTTTTCTTTTTTTTTTTTCAATTGATTTCAAAATACCCGTCATTAAAAAATTACATACCTTTGTTGAGGCAACCTCTGTGAAATATGTAAAACATGTTAAGGGTATAAGTACAAAATGTTGAACATGAAGGAGTGGGTGAGTCAGATAGAAAGACGAATGCTAACCTGGTGTCTGCTGATGAACTATTTCTTCTGGATCCTGCAGGTGAATGAAGACAACAAGTCCAGCTGCTCCAAACAGCAAGATGAAGGAGAACATACATGTCAGCCTCATAATTACTGTTCTCAGATCAATCCAGTTCTGACCCGGGAAAAGAACTGCACACAATCTCCAGGACGCTTTTCACTCATAGTCTCATCCTCTCAGCTGGAAGTTTGATGTAATACATCTACAAGAGGTAAAAAAGCAACCTAAAACTTAACATGCAGATCATTTATATTTTTCAATGCAGGTTAGTAGATTTAAGTCCTTTTTTAGACCAAATAACTGATTTCTCTAGAATTTCTTTGGTACAGTTAATTGCAATTATCCAGTCAGTTTCTGCCCCATCAGTTTGTCTTTAATTGTATGTCACTGTTTTTAACATCTTGAAAAGGCAATGTAGAATATCATTAAAGAGCACAGTTTGGGAGAAATGGTCATGCCATGGTTGCAATTTGCACAAAACCCCCTCTTAATAATCACACCACCATTCGCTTGCTTCAAGTGAAGCATGTGTCGCTTTCTATTTTTCATTGGTTAAACAATATGAAAGCATAAAGTGATCTAATGTGGGTGAAATGATCACAGTTGCTGCACTTGCATGTCAAACTTGAGGAGAAGGATGAACAGCGGGCAGCTTCCTGCTTCACCCTTGGTAAAAAGAGTCACACAGAACTGGTACCCTACAGGTCCCCATGATGCCTGTTGAAAAAGCTCTGCAGATGTACTGATTTCCAAGGGAAGTACTGGTCACAGTGCTTGGACCTCCTTTCCTGGCTTGCAGAACGCACAAGAAAACAGAAAGTGGGCAGTAAGTGGACCGTCTGCGCAGGTGATGGGCAGGGCTGCCTTTCCTCTCCTGGGAACAACCAGCACGTTTCTGGGCTTGGTTCAGTGAATTCTTACTATTCAATATAACACTTTCCATTATGTGCAGCTCCAGTGAAAGGGCAGCAGCCAGTCCCAAGTGGGTCGGTAGTAGGTCATTCTAAACCTCTTGCTGAGCACAGCCATAAGGCAAATACTTCCCTTTAAGCACATGAATAGTCCCACTGGAACCAATGTCCATTCTGGTAAGATACCAGGAAGTGAAAAAATAAAAGAAGGGAACCAGAGAAGAATACCATTAGTGTGCCACATGGCTTTATCAGTTAAAATAAATGCTTTTGTCACAGAGTTAATGCTGGTCCTGTGTTTTTTAGCAACATGAAGGAAAGTGCATTAGAGCACAGGCAGTGGAACTGGTTACTGAAAATGTAACTGGATTTCTTACCAGCAAATCTTTGAACACAAGAGTTCAGGCTGGAGATCAGCAGAAGTCACAGGGGTGGCAATCACTTCAGTTTTCTCATCTTTCAATTGTAAATGCAACCTCATCTGAAGGAAGGATTCTGAAGGTGGTGTTTCTTTACAAAGGAGGTTTTAAGGACAGAGAGACTGTGTAACACTAGTTTTCAGGGAGGGTGCATTGTGGAAAAATGATAATTCAAAGTAGTTATACCAGAAAAAGTCTTTAAAGATTTGTTCTCAATGTGTCTGGAATATTTGGTGTCGGGGAGAAAGTGTTTGCTTTTCATGGTTTCCATAGCAGGTGTTTAATTTTCTGCAGTGAACTGGCATTCCAAAATTCTAAAATGCAACAAAGAAGAATACGCATTGTGCAGTCCTGATGAAGTAATTTCTGTGCCTCTTATTGGTGAGGTTATCTAATGGCAGCTATGGTTATTTAATGTGTAAAGCAGCCTGACCTCCAGGCCAGGAGCACTGGTGGATGCTTGTATCTTAAATGAATGCAGAGCACTACGTTCTCCCTATATATAGGTGAATTCAGCTTTATTTTCTGTTAAAATTATGGCAGACATTAACTGTGTGGGTTTGGGTTGGTGTTTGTTTTTTGTTGTTTTTTTTTTTTAACTTCTCTTTTTTCTTCTTTTTGCCTTAAATATCTCCCACCCTTTAAAAGTAAAGCTAAATGAAAATGTTACTAATGTTTTCCAGCACTAACAAAGCCAAGTCCTTATTGGTCCTTGTGCAGGTCCATCTGTGCCTGTTGTGTGCATGTGTATATTTTGCACATATATTTAATATATATGCTTAAAGGTCAAATACTAACTCTAAAGCCTTAGGGGAGGCAGATTAGGGAAGGAGGATTAGCCTTCAAAGCAGCTGCGTTGCTGTTCAAACCACTGCTCTTATAAGCAAACAATTAGGGAACATGAACCCCTCTCTCTGTTTCAGTATGGAATTTGTGCTACTTAGTGGTATAGGTAAATGGGTACTTTCAATCAAATCCACCTGTGGCAAGGCTGATACAGCACCAAAATCACACAATCATTTTGTGAAACCATCCAGTTAGAGCTTTCTAAGAGCTGTATTTAATTACCTAATAGAAACTTTTCCCTTTTTGTAATGAATTTATGGTCTCTGCATGTCCATGGGAGGAGGATGCCACTACCTGAGTTTACTGGGAGTGTCTTGCCCAAGGCTGTACAATAAAGGCTGTGGTGCAGCAGAGAGTGGAAGGGTCTCTCAGCCCTGAGACTGGCTTCGGTAGTGCTGCCCTTCTCTGCTGGGAATGCCCTTGCATGTGGCGGAACAGAGAGATTGCAAGAAACTCACCATCATAATTTGAGAAAGAGCAGCTTGAAAACATCCACTTGCAAAGAACAAGGGGTTTATATTCCTTAACGTGGAATTTTAAGGTCATTTTTTGAATGAATTATACCCTTGAGCAAATAAGGGTTTCTAAAACAACTGTTATTAGCTTAAGATGCTAAACTGTTTTCCCTGGTTTTGATTTGTTGAAGTGTTCTTGTTTGAAGTAGAGGCAGCATCAAGACAGAAGATCCCTAGCCAGCTTTTAATTAGTGTGAGAAATGCTACAGTAGCAGTTTTAAACAGTTAAAATGTTTGCATTATTCCACATCCTACAGACAGGTTCACATAACTGTTTAGGTTAGATACTACAGTGTCTTCAGGGCATCTGAAGACACAGAAGTACCAAAAGCTAGAAGAAAGCATGTATTGAAAGAATATATGCTTTATAACTGTAAAGAAAGACCGCTGCTTATGGCCTGTTACCACTACATGTCTTTGCAAGCAGTGAATATAGAGGGAGTCCAAGAAGGAAAAAGAAAAGAGAACCTCTTTACTCTCAACAAAACACAAACTTCAGAGATCTTTAAATTAGGGTCTAGGCTTTTCCACTTTCTATTCTCCTGTAATTATTTTTTCAATCAGTTGACTTTAATTAACGTGTCCTATGAGAGGAAAGCTGGTGAATGGGAATGGTTGGTTTATACATGCTGAGCATGTGCTTCCTAAGCCCTCCCAGGCTGGTTGTTGAGTTGCAGGAGCAGAGAAACTCTGAAAGCAGTTAGCACTGGCTGATAAATGTGAACAAATATCCTCATTAAGGAAACATTTGAAAATATCATTTACACTCAAATCACATCATTTTGGAGATGGATGAGATAAAAAACCTACAAAAAAACCTTAGTGGAGCATCAGATAACAGTTTCTTCAGGCAATGCTTCCTCAGGCATGGGAGAGAGTGGGATGCTGTATGTGGGAGCTTTTGATTGATCCCCAGCATTTGGGAGGCAGGATTTTAACAACTTCTGAGCCTTCAACTTACACTTTGGATTTGCAGTCACACACTTTAACTGTGTTCCTCACAACCAGCAATAACATATCTTTATAATTCTTATTAGTATTATTGAGAGCACAAGAAGATAAGCTTGCGAGCACCTTCCAACCTAAGCTCCCATTTTTGGCTGTCCTGAACTTATTAAACAGATGGAGTAATGTTCACTAAAATGTGCAATAATGAATTGAAATATTTAACTTTTAATTTAATCTTCCTTTATTAATTTCTCGGGTGAATAAAACTCCTATGTATCAATATATGTTTTTCTAAGCTTTCTTATTACCATGGTATGTGTATGCTCTGCCCTTGAAAGCAGCAGAAGTAAGTGTGTATGTGGATAATAATTAGCACTCAGATAGCACTTTCCAGTTCAAAGACATTCATTAATCACCACAGTACTCCTATGAATTGTGAGGTTAGGAAGTACTAGCATCAGGTAGGAGAACAGGTGTTGCATCATTAAAGCAAGCCCTTTAAGGAAAAACATGTATAGTTTTAGGAAAAATCATCCAAATATGTCTGTGGAAAATATTCTAGTATTATAGCAAAATTTCCAGGCACCAAACCTTTTACTTCCAGACACAGAAGCAGGGCTGATTCCCCCTGCTCCTAAGCAGTACTGAAGTGCACTGCAAACCAATACGATGGGAAGGATTTATTTAAATCTTTTGACAAGACTGACACTGGAAGCAGTGCTTTGCAAGCCTATGTTTTTGCAGTAACTGTCTGGAAGCCTAAGGGCTGAACAGTTTTTCTGTGAGCAATTTGATGTTATGATAATGGATCAGTCCAAGAAGGACAAAGAGACTGTTTTCTACCAACATTTCTGTTGTCTGATTCCTCATCTGAGGTGGGTCAGCAAGCTGTTTGATAGCACACGGCTGTTCATTCGTGAGTTCTGCAGATGTGACATTCTCTCTCTTGTCTGCTCACAAGCCTGTGTAAAGAATGGGATTGATAAGATAGTAATCTAAGGGCATGGTGTAATTCTTATGTGAGAACTCAGAGGATTGCCTTTGGTCCATCTAGAACTCAGTATTTCCCTTATAGGAGCTATGTTGATGCTTCAAAGTAAAGTAAAAAGCCTTGCAGAGTAAAGCCGTAGGATAACTTGCCCCCAAGAAAAGGTCTGTCAATCTTTAGTTGAGGTTACCTTCTTTTTATGTGGGTAGCATATCTGAGACTGGCATGATGTCAGGGTATGCAGCTTTCACAGCACTACCAACAATTGCTTTCTAAGAGCCTGGTGACTCATGGAGAGCAGTAGGGACAGGGCACACACGATAGCTACAGCCCCTTGTTTCTCTCTGTTGGCTGCTTATGGAGACCCGGTAGAACCCAAACTCCCTGTCCAACTGCGTGCTGCTGTGCTTTCACACCCCAGATAGTCAGTGACTAGCCCAGCTAAATTGGCCTGAAGATGAAAGGAACTGCGCCAAGATGAAAACAGAAGGGGCTCTTTTCCTATGTAGGACCAGGGGAAGTGAAGGGCGGAGGTAGGCCAGAGACACTGTAAGACTCATGCCCACTGCAGGGCACCTTTACACTCTCCCTTCCCTGGGATTTCACTGCAAGGTGCAAATGCAGCTCCCAGTGAATCAAGGAATGCAAACTAATGCCAGCGTCAGGTTTACATTACCATATACATAAGCAAGTCAACAAAACACCCAAGTTCTTTGCAAACATCTACTGATTGCTAAATTGGACAATTACAAATCACCTATGAATGAATGTAAATGCCCACCACACGCACAGTAAACTTCATTTTGCATGCTGTGTGAGCTTTAGTTGATACTCCTTTAGTTAATAGCAGGCTGCTGGTTTAGAGCAGAGTCAAAGCCCACTGTTTAGCAGTGTTCTGCTGCTTTCCTTTGAATATCTTTGCTTTTTGAAAGCAGGGATTGATGTGCTCTGTGTGCTGTTGAATAACCAGGTCCTAAGCAGCAGAGATTAGCTTGGGTAGGGGCTCCTGCTGCTGTGGTTATACCATTCTTGAGAGGCAAACTGAGCTGTCTCCATGGTGGTGTGGAGCTGTCTGGAGAAGTATGGGTCCACTGTAGCAGTGCCCAGGCTCTTTGTATGAAGAAACATGGCCCTATGCAGGCACAGCCTCAGCAGTGCCTTTTATGTTCAATCAAGTGACCCCAGTTAACGGCACTCATTTACTGGTAGTACTGCCAGTTCAGAGAGAGATGGTTATAAATGCAGAAGTGTAAGTCAACCATTACCTGATAGAAATAAAACACTGTTAAATTTCAGGACTGCTGTAGCTGATCTGGGGAAGTTTAACTGGGAGCTGTTGGCAGCTGGGAGCTGTGATGGGTTTTTTGCTGTCTTCTGGGTTTTGTTTTGTGTGTTCTGAAAGGGTGCTGTAATGGAGCACTTTACGCGTTATTAAGGTAATTTTACTTAGATTGTGTAATGTAGTCAAGAGACTGAGACAGTGACAGTGGGCAATTAGCTGAATAGAAAGAAAAGGGAATACTCTTACTACATGAACATAAGAAAAAGATTTGCTGTTGTTACTAAAACGCTCACTTCTAGATACATTAGCTGTGTTTCTATGAGTTGGGTGAGCAACGACTGCTTCTCATCTCTGCAGCTGAGCCAACCATGCATTTCCTTGCTTCAAAGTACATGCAGAGACAAAAAGCCTTCACACACATGGCACTCAAGTGTCCACTGTCTGCCTAGATCAGGTTTGTCATGACATTACCGAAGAAAAAAGGATTTATAAACATTACTCATATTCACCAGTAAACTTGACTTTTCATGGCAGTTTTTACAAAGGCAGGCACTGTAGTAGAGGTGGAGATATTAAAAGTTATATTATTCTGTATCTGTCAGCACTTTTTCTTGGAAATAGGAAATGCAAATGAATCTCAAGTATTATGTCCCAAATCCTCTAGCTTCTTTAGTATAAAAAGAAGTAGGGAACTATTAATCCTGTGGCTGCTTCCATTCCCCAAACAGTTATCTTTGGGTGCTGAATTTTTTTACACTGTAATTCTTGCTCATGTATCAATAGAAAAAAATCTTTGATTTTCCCTGAGATTTGGAAAGGACAAATTTGTTTCCAGCTGGTATTTCAAATCAAAACATTTTGTCTGGCTTATTGCAACTTCATATATAATTGTGTTCCTCTCTATGTAATAAAAAAGGTATTTTGAAGCAGAATAAAATAAGAAATTTAAGTTGGATCTGTTCAAAATGCCCTGCCCCTAAATTCTCCCTAAAATTCTTTCCTGAAAAGATCTGGATTCACATTTTTCCTTCATACAGGGAAAAGAATGAAACCTGCTTTGATGAAGTCACCGGTGAAGTTAAAGTTTCTTCTGATCAAGGCAGGAGTTGGCACTGAGGGGAATTGGACCCACTGACCTGCCCAATGAGCTGGCATCTCTTCCTCCCCACAGCTGAATTAGACTCTTCTCTGTCCCAGCGATCCTGAAGGAACATGCAGAGCTGACCATCCATGTTGAAAGCCACCCAGCACACACCATCAGTGTTGTAGGAAATTAGACAGAACTTACTGCCTTACTATTCTTTTCTCCAGTCATTGATGTCATTATGCATCTTAGCTTTCAGCATCTCCTCCGATTATGCAAGATAGGGATTTCTCAACATGAAGAGAATCCTGAGAATTAAAGGATCCTCTTCTGCTCACATGCATATGAATCCATATACGACAAAGAGTGGGCAAAAGGGGGTTAGAGGCTTTCTTTTATTCTGATGGAAACTTGTTTTGTCAAGCGTCAGTGGGTCCAGTTCTACTCTGCTGCATATGCCAGTTTTGGCCTTCAATCCTGCTAAAAGGTATATTAACCCACATAATGTGCCAAAATCTGAATTTTGGCATAACTGCAAAAAGCTATGACATTGTTTTATGTGGCTGAAATCACAGTGATAACGCATGACCCCTTTTTCCCATTTCAAACCCCCTGGCAAAGCTGCTAAAGCTGCTTCTCTAATTTCCATCACACATTGCAATAGGAAACAGGCACTTCTGGTTTCCACTTTTATCTACAGTTTAAGACCAAAAAGGACAGCACTCAGTAAACAACCAAAATAATCCTTTCAAAGTTGAGAAGATTTCTTTCCTGTCCTTCTGGGTGCAAATTGTAGAGTCATGTGTTACTAATCTCCTCAGTACTGCAGCAGGTCCTTAGCAAGTTAATAGACACACCTCTCCAAGGTCCTAAAGGGGTTATGATACTTTTCCTAAGCTATAATATAGTATTTAAAATGGTTTGCAATTGGAATGAAAAAAGGTTTCTTTGCTTTGTTTCAAATTAACATCTCACAGGAGCTGTGCTGTGACAGTGTAAATAGTCAGTGTCAGAAATGAAATTGTCCAGCTTTCTTCCACGCCAGAGTGGAGGCACACAATTTCCATGGCAGATCTTGCACACAGGCAGCCTTGCCCTCCCAGTCTCTACCTGGCAGCAGGATTTATAGGGATATTGTCCCGCCTCCAGTATTTGGTATAGGAAACTGTGCTGAAAGCAATGAACTCTTGTAAAATACAGCAGAAAAGTTCCTAGTTTTTTGAGTGCCCACTTGGTTCTAGTTAGACCCTGATTTGAAGTGCTTCCCCCTCTCTCCACTTGCCTCAATCTCTCTTCTGTTTAAAGTAACTATCACATTTTCAAAGGGAATTTTAGATCATTGCACCATCATATGACAGTGGTGGCTGCCCATCCCTGAAATACTCTTCTTCAGTTGTCCATAAGTTGCTTCATTTGTCTCTTCCATTGAATCATCTGTCTATTCCAGAAGAAAACACCTTCTTTCAAAAGATATGATGCACCTAGAATAAGCTGGACTTTCATAAGTACCGAACAAGTCATCACTCCAGATATGTCCCTTCCTT
This sequence comes from Pezoporus wallicus, assembly GCF_028554395.1. NCBI lineage: Eukaryota > Metazoa > Chordata > Aves > Psittaciformes > Psittacidae > Pezoporus > Pezoporus wallicus. The sequence goes on along the minus strand of NW_026636385.1, from coordinate 1,573,188 downwards.
TATGTCAGTGTAAAACAAATGTACACTGGAGTTTGCTTTTATAAATTAGTGTTTTCTCTGCAGTTTTAGAGGTGCCGTGGCAAGGAAAAAAAGATGATAGAACTTAAGAGATTCTATGAGCTGTTTTATATATATGTATATATATATATAAACAATATGCTCCTATCCATTGTATTACAGTTTTATTCACATTCCAACCTTCTTGACATCATGAGATTTTGAACAGTTCTTGTAACAAGAATTTTAAGTGGCTTTATGTATGTTTGTGTGTAGTGCCCTGTCCTCCAACTTGATGGTTTAACTTTGTGCCATATCTAACACAGTTCATGTAGCATGGTGTGGAGATTCCTGATTCTCCAGTGTTATTTCCTTTTCCTAAAAAATAGAAGTATCTGAGGAGGAGATTCTTTGGGAGTTGTAATCAAACAAAAGAAACAGGAAAACTGTGAAGTAGTCCCTGTAAGCTAGGAATTAAAAGCTTTGTCACAGGTGAGGGTGGTTTTAATTCAGCACTTAGCAAAACACAGCAAAATTTCTGCAAAAGCAGAAAGAAAACAAATTCCTGCTCACACTTCGTCTAGTTCATTGTGGTGCTACTGTGGTTACTCCAGAAAGAAGAAAATAGCTCTCATAACTTTGCAATGGAACATTTTGCTGGGGCAGTGGAGAGGGCTCCTTTATTGACTTGAACAACTTTTGTAATGGTGTACATCTGTTTTCACGTCTTAATCCTCCGAGCCATGATGACTAATTTGTTCTTACTGAAATTTTACAAATGCTTTCTCCCTAATGAAAGATGTTGAGTCAAGGTCCTTTTTCATTTAGACTGCTCGTATGTCAGAGCTAAATTATTTCTTGATTTGGGCGGTTGAAGCACAGCAGCTAATTGAAAGGAAATATTCTGTAAGTAGATCTAGTTGGAAAAATATTTTTTTTTTCTCTGAAATGCCTCTTACATATTCTTACCAGATGAAAATTTTAACCTAGGATATATTGCAAAGGAAATCAAAACAAATGCTTGTGTTTGATTTTGAAGTGTAATTTATAACAAAAAGAAATGGAGTTTTTATATTTACTTCAGCTATCATGTTACTGCAATGTATAAAGGAAAGCTGCACTACGTACTGAAAGATTAGTTGGCTGTGTGTGCACAGACATAGTTGTTACATGGGCTAGCAAGTCTGTGGCAGGGACTGAGCCCCTTCATTTCTCATACCACACGGGACTAAAGGGAAGATCTGCAAGCTGAGACATCTCCTAGGTGTGTATTGGGAAAAAGAAGTATCTGAGGGCTTTGCCATCACTTAAACAGGAGTGAAATGGTTCTGTGTAATGGTGACTGAGGGAAAGTACCTGTGGAAGCTGGTGGAGTTGCAGAGGCTTAGAGCTGTGGCATGGTCAGGACTTTTCTGGAGAAGATGCATGTGGGGTAGATGATGCCTATTTGAAGGCAGCATGAGGGTAAGTTTATCAGGATTATACTGAAGCATTGCTTACATATGGTGATGAGCATTTGCCACACCATTGTGCTCCTTGACTTCTGAAAGTTTTGGTTTTTCGAGAGGTCAGCTTTGGGGAAGGGGTGCAATACCACCTGCAGCTTCAGCACATACATACTTTGAAAGGCACGAGTGCATATCTGCTAGCAGAGGCACACAGTCTGTGTTCAGAAATGTGGCTATTTCATTAGGTGGTGGTTGCTGTAACTGCAGGACTGCGTGAGAAAGGAGGTGCAAGGTGGTCTGGCAAAGGACAATCGGTGCCCATTTACACAGGGGAGTGGAAACACCAGTGTGTGTATAAGGAACTGAGATGCCTACATGCAACCCACTTCCAGTTCTTCTCTGTATGCTACTGTGCACCAGGATATCAGACACTCAAAATTTCAGAGTAGTCAGAGGAAACACATGGATTTCAGAGCAGCTACTCAGCCTATGAAACAGAAGGTGGTTTTCAATATTGAGCTATAACAAGAACCCAGAATGGGCATGAACTATGTTTAAAACCAGTTCTGTAATGCTGGTACAGTGGGAGAATATTACTATTGGGTTTGCTGTTATTCGATTATTTTTAAAAACTTTTTGTCAGATTTGTAATAAGAACAGATAAGGCAACTAGCTGCTAGGCATACTTGTGTGCTGTAAATATCGGAGATCATTAAATGTCACTGGGAATGTTCCTGTTGTTACATTGATACTCTGTAGGAATGGATATACTCTATTGACTCGGTGCATTTGACATCAGACTCATTTTGTAACTCCATCCTTTCTCAGCTTCTGCATTCAGTGAGGGGAAGGTGGACACAGCCTCAATCTTCTGTGCGTTCCTCTTCTTTTTTTTTTTTTTTTTTATGTAATGTGGACAGGCATAATGATGTTCCACCTTTAGGAGACTGAGCTATTGCCAATGTATTTGTGACACAGAGGAATCCTTCTGGGGTAGAAAAAGGATATTCTGGTATTCCTCTCCCCAGCACTAGTGTGCTCTTGGCTGTACTATTGAGACACTTACCAGCATGTTGGTACTGGTGAATTAGGCTCGGGTAACTGAACAGCAAAGATAATATAAACCAGGAATCTTTTCCTGTCTGGTATGTTTAGCCCTGTACCATGCTGGGTTACTCAGATGACAGGGGCTGGCTTTCAGGGCTGGCATTACTGTCTTGTCCCCGTGAATTGACACTCATCAAGTTGTGGCTGATAGCACAGGGGACGTTACGACAAACACAAATATTTGCCTTTGTTACTGAAATTGAGGCATTTGCATTCAAAGACCCTTACTGAAATTAGAAAAATTATTGTAACTTTTCCAAAGTCACTCCAATGGTTCTGTAAAAAGTTCCAAAAGAATTGGGTTTTGACTGTAGATGCTGCATTGTGTGCTTGATCCCTCTGTGTGCTTTCCACTGTGAGGCCTCCCATCACTGAAAGGAATTTCTAAGCCCACATGGCCACAGCCAAATATTTCTGTGCATAAATATTTGTATTAAGCTATCCAAATTTAAAATCAAGACCTTAAAAATAAAATAGTTACTGACCTTTTAGTTCATTTATAATTAAAAGCCATTCTAATGTTGTAGATATAAATAATAGATAGCTGTTTTCACAGATCAATGCCTTCTCCTGCTTTATAAGAAACATTTTTAAGTAAATTCACTGTGCCTTTATGTTTAATAGGAAAATTTGATGTGTTAGCAACTATACGTTGATCTCCTTACATTTTTAAATTGTAAATTGCACTTTAAAAATGCAAGCAATTATTAATATTGATTTGAACTAAAAAAATATTGACTTTCAATATATTTCTGGCTCTTTTATGAATTACCCTCTACTGCCAGTGTGATTATGATGAAAGAGTATTTGCACGCTCAATTTCTTTTCAGCAAGAAACCTTGAAGAGTGCTAGTTGTGTTCAGGTTGATAATGATAAACCCATGCATTCAAGGAAAATATGACTACCTTAAAAATCTCAACTGAAGCATAGTAAATTAATATTTCATACTATACATGCAGTTCTTATATCATGCTAGCTGAACTTTTGTTGTCAACAAATATTGAGAATTTAGTTAGAATGCAGCTCACTGCCTGAGCCCTCTGTTTTGGTTATGCATCGCGTGCAATTATAAAATGATGTCAATCCATCACTGCAATTTCCTGCAACTAAGCAAAAAGATGAATATATTCATGGCCTAGAATGCTGTAGGATGCCCATTTATTTAAGTGCCATTAAAACTATGCTTCTATGCTGCGGCTGGAACAAACATTTCATAGCTCTGTTGGTATAGTGGTTTTGAACTTTTCTGATCTCAGCTATCAGATACCCCAACATATCCCTGGAGGCCTCATCCTGGGGACAGACCTTCCCCATGCAACGCGGCAGCAGCCATGGCCAGAAAGGTCTCTCCAGCAGATGCCATCATTACAACACACAGGAGTGGGTGCAAGGGGGTCCCCAGAGAGCCCTGCAATACCTGGACAGAAGTGTCTGGAAAACAGAAACCCTTTCCCTTGGGGAAAAGGGGTGCATTGAATCAGGACAAAATGTCAAAGTGAGGTTTTTGAAGAAATAGATTTTCAGAAAAAATTAATTTATTGGGGCCTTAATTGGCGTTCTCATTGTGTTTGGCTGCTAACCACCTGGACAACTTGTGAACTGCCAAGGGTTTTCTAGGCACACAGAGGGCTCTCATTCTTCCCACTTCATCCCCTTCCTCTCCCTTCACAGCTGTCCGCGTTCCAGAAGGGCAGAGGGCTGGGGACTGTTAACCTCCAGCAGCCTCCCTGGAAAGCAACTGTTAAACTCAATTCTTGCCGAAAGTGGGCTTTGAGGAGAGTTTGGCAGGCAGCAGCCAGGCGAGCCTTCATTTTGATTCTCCCAGGGAAAAATTCCAGACTTTGTTTTTCCACATAGTAAACTTGGGTTCTGTGAAAAGGGCATTTTCTTACTGAATATCCTTCTGCTGGAGAATTCCCCAACCAGCTCTTTTTCTGGAACTTACACCCACATAGACTGAAAATAACCAAACTTGGTGACTTTCCAGTCATGTTACAAAAGCTAATGTTTTGCTAGAGTCCCTAGAGACAGCCAAGTTATGCTACTTATATTAGGAAAGTGGTAGTACACAGTTAGCAAGCGTCTGCAGGACTGGCTTGAATGCTGCTGGCCCTTAGTTCAATCATATGTAATGAATGATTAATAATATTAAGGCACTTAACCTTGAATACTGTTGTAATTATTTTGATTGTAGAATAAAATCCAGAAAGCGCTATGACATTTACTATTTTTAAACCTCATTACTTTGGAGAGCATCATTCAAGAATTTTGAACACTTGAAATCAGAAAAACAGGAAAATTGAATGACACGTGACTTTTCTTTCCCTGACACAGATCTCTCCAATGTGATTTCTCCCTCCTATAGGTAGAGTAGTAGGTAGGTAACAGCAAGTGTCCTTGCGTTCCTTCATTTCACAGGTAATCTTGTTTCACCGTTTTATACCCAGATACCCATGGAAGTATAGTCACCTCTATTACTCCATGTTGTAATAGCATTGTAGTTTTGATTAAAACAAGTCAATTTTCTTTGGCAAAATGGCTTTTTAACAAAATGATACCTTTCAGAAAATGTGTTCTTTGATCATAATTTTGTGATGTAAGAGGTGCTTTCCTTGATAAAGTTAAGTTCTGTGTCCTATATTGACAAAACTAATATGGTGAATATTACTGTAATTCTGTAATACATACATGTTACATCATACGTGCAGTATTGATACAAAATACTCTTTAGGACTTCAGCCTCCAGGGAAGAAAATGGAGCTGTATCAGTTTGATGCAGTAACTGCAAACCGTAACACTTCTCAGCAGAGGGAAGTCCAGGTTTTAAGAAGGAAGGACATTCTTCCTGTTATTTTTTCATTAGGTTGATCCAGATCCTGCCCTGTCGCTATACAGTCTTTAGCTAGATTAATTCTGGATATACAGCACATTTTATGCCTTCCAGTCTCAACACTGAGGCCAACAGGACTAAATCTGCATTGCCTGAGCACAGGCACCATGTAACGGCTACTGGGGATTCCTTAGAGTGTGTCTATTTAAACATGCCAGAGAGAGCATGTCAGCTCTCAGATGGTGGGGCTCCACTATACTAGAAGGATGTACAGCTAATAATGATCACAGAATCACAGAGTTGGAAAGGACCTTAAGATCATCCAGTTCCAACCCCCCTGCCATGGGCAGGGACACCTCACACTAAACCAGGTCACCCAAGGTTCTGTCCAACCCGGCCTTGAACACCACCAGGGATGGAGCATTCACAACTTCCCTGGGCAACCCATTCCAGTGCCTCACCACTCTCACAGTAAAGAATAATGTGAATCATTTGACTGATTCCAAAATTGCTCAGCCAGGCATTTTATTGATAGGATAAGGAAAAATGTTTCTACTTAAGCAATAATTTTATAAGCTGTTATCAAAATTATGATTTATTTTATTACAGGAAAACAAATAGCACTCTGAAAGACAGAAATATTTTGTAACAGTGTGTCAAATACTGTACTTTGTTAAGGTAGGAGACACCAAGCAATGAGCGTGCCAGGAAGGGAATGTGATCTAGGAGTGATCTAGTGGACACAGTTCATGTTCTTTGGGAGAAGCTCCTGTGCTCCCACTGCTCCCACTTGCCCTGAATGACAGCCCTGCTGAATGAACACCTGAACAGGCACAACTGCAGAACTGCAGAAAAGGGGGAAAACGATGCCACAGAAAGTGAAAGGAACTACACCCCCGATTGAAAGCTCTCAGCCACCACCAGCCCTACTTTGCTCTGTTTTTACTGGAAGCCAACCTTCTGCTCGAGTAAATACAGTAAAATAAGCATAAATGCACGAATGACAAACCATACAAACAGGTTCACCGAAAACAAAACCCTCTTTGTATGTTCCTTTTACCAAGTCAAGTGTAATTTATACTCCAAGCACATGTAGTTTTCTGAAATAATAATTTCAGGATGTCTCATTCTTTGTCTGGCAGAATCACAGAATCTTAGAATAGTTAGAGTGGGAAAGGACCTTAAGAACATCCAGTTCCAACCCCTGCCATGGGCAGGGACACCTCACACTAAACCAGGTCACCCAAGGCTCTGTTCAACCTGGCCTTGAACACTGCCAGGGATGGAGCATTCACAACTTCCCTGGGCAGCCCATTCCAGTGCCTCACCACCCTCATAGTGAAGAACTTCCTCCTTATATCCAATCTAAACTTCCCCTGTTTAAGTTTTAACCCGTTACCTCCTGTCCTGTCACTACAGTCCCTAATGAAGAGTCCCTCCCCAGCATCCCTATAGGCCCCCTTCAGATACTGGAAGGCTGCTCTGAGGTCTCCACGCAGCCTTCTCTTCTCCAGGCTGAACAGCCCCAACTTTCTGAGACTGTCTTCACACAGGAGGTGCTCCAGCCCCCTGATCATCCTCCTAGCTTTTCTGTGTGGTAACTCACAAGGAAATCCCTTCATCTTTCTGGGTTTAGGCGATGAATTTTAGCATTCTTGGTGTCTCTCAGGTGATGTTTCCTGATACCTTAAGCTGGTGTCAAAATTCTTGCTCAAGCAGCTTCTGGCTCCTTAGCAGTTTCTCTCCAGAACGATGCCTCTACTTACCCTAGCAAGACGGAAATACCCAGAGCCTGAAATCTGCCTTTTGGTAATTACTGTATGTCCTGCTGCCTCATCAGATGACAGCTCATGGTTGTGTCACTCCAACAGAGGAAAAACAGCGTAGGATTTGAGGAGAATACATTTTTTTTAAAGTCAATTCAGGCTCCACATTATTTCTATCCCACTTGCAATTAGCAATGTGTGGGCTGATCACTAGTAATAACCTGTGGTTAAAACTGAAACTTAGCTGTGCTGCTCTGGGTTTCACATGTTGCTGTAAAAGTTTAATCTAACAAACTAGAGAAACCATTAAAGGCACTCCTGTGGTTCCAGATAGCAATGTTTCAGCTCTGCAGCCCTCTTCAGGGCTAACAATGACTGGAGTTTATGTACCTTCACCATGGTGAAAATTACAGCTTTGCCCATAGTCTATCTTGCTGTGTGAGGCTAAGAATGGCTGAACCACAGTGTTACATCCATCAAATAACCAGGTATAAAAGAGGGGTTAAGTGCACCATTTTAGACTTCATTCTGGACTTCCCCAGCTTCCAGCCAGCCCACTCCATTACTTTGGAAAAAAAAAAAAGAGAAAGGAAAAAAGAAAAGTTAATATTTTTTATAATTTGTTTTTACATACAAATTTTGCATCCCTTTTCAGTAGCATAATGACTTTATTATTAAATGCTGCATTGCAAAACAGGGAGGATCTGAGACCTCTTCAAACCGTTAGCTTCAGTTTAAACATGCTTCCAGCACACAGCACGTGAAGAAAGCACTAAAGACTTTCCCACATAAGAATGCTTTAATTGCAATATGATAATTGTGTGCAAAATATTGTCAGAGATCAGTAAACCAGAAAGAATTGAGAGCATCAAGACTAACGTAAGTAATCTGTGCATCCTGTGGCTAATGGTTAGGATGTATTTGTGTTTTAGGGACCTACTGAAACATAAAGAAAAGCTATTTGGGCTTGAACCACTAGTGGTAGCTTCTTTGCTGCCTCCATTATCTTTTTCGCCTTCTTGCCTCACCCTTTTTCTTCCTATTCTGCATATGTATAATGAGGAACTTCCTGTTAAAGTGTTTTAATGTTAAAGACATTAAAGCGATAACCCAGGGGACTTGGTAGACTATGCAGACAAACAGCAACCACAGGCAGAGAACAGCAGCTGTGTGGTGGAGGAGTTTTCAAGATGAGTGTACATAAGATATTTCTAAACTGTTCTGAAAAGTATCTTAAAAAAGCAGCCTTATTTTTGTAGACTTATTTATCTGTAGAGGGATTCAAACTTATGAAAAAAAAGTAGGAGTCTATCAATCAGGAAAATAAACAACCGCCGAAAGTGAAGACCTGTCTGAGGTGGTGAAATGGTCAAGCCCTCTCAGCAGCATCACCCAACCCTCACTTCTGCAACTCTTCCCTATTTAGCTGCAGGAAAGGGTGAAGCTGGGCAAAAAAGTCCCTTACTGTTAAATGTGGCTTCTGTTACACACTTGCTTACCATTGACTAAAACAGTAAGTCTTAATGATCAACACTATCTCTTCCCTTCACACTAAAACTCAGTCTTATCAGAAAAGAAATACACAAGATCGTAAATGAGATGCTGAAGCATACAGTAGCACAGTGTAAGAAGAATGTGATCCTCTCTGAACTGGCTTTTTGTTTGGCTGAAATGCCTGAGAGGAGTTGGAGGCTAAATCTTGCAGAATGAGAGAGGAAAAGAATTAGCAACTGTTTTCCTCCTACCTTGTGCTTCTGACTGTGGATTTGCTACCCTTCAAAATGTTATGACTAATGCATAAACCGTTGTTCCTCTCCAGACACTCAACTTTTCACTAGCTTGAAACTTAAAAAAAGAAAAGCCATGAATCTGTCTTTGGCTGTAGGTCTCCAGGCGTGTAACCTTTACTGTATATGCCATGCTGGCATCCATTGTCTAGTCTGTGCTGTGTTTATCAGCCTCGCTTGCTGTGCATGTTGCAGTCTCTTAGATCCTTCTGTATTTGCTCCTTGCCACCCTCCCCCGTAACTACAAAACTAAATTTCTCTCTAGGAGAAGCAGCTCAAAAGGGCCTAGGCAATATTTTGTGTTGAATTCCTCTCCTTGGACCTTTATCTATCATTGGTATATCTTTCAAGACACCTTTGGGGTTTGGATACTAATTTTCCATCATCATTAGCCAGAACCTTATCCTCATGCTTCCTTTCATTAATGTCTAATACAAGAATGAAAAGAAGTGCTGTATATGCACACTCTTTTTAACGTGATGATGCCATATGCAAATAATTAAACAAGGCACAGAAGCAGTGGTTAAAAAACCTGCAAAATTTCCTCATTAAACTAAGCAATTATCAGCAAGAAGAGAGACATCTGAACCCTCTTCCTCCATACCCATGATAAAATCTCCACATCTTGCAGATGTTTGATTTTTGCCGAGGAGGAAAAAAATCACATTTAATTATCATCAAGGGTGAGGACAACATGGTGGGTGCATAGATGGTGACATTCAGTTTGTATCTGCCAGTGAGGTGGCTGTGACTTCGCATGCAATCTGTTTAGATATTGTATGCAAGGTCACAGCCCTATGCAAAATCACATTTATTGTGGACACATTAATTGAGTTCTAGCTAGGTCATGTGTGCTACTGTGCAAAAAGAAAAAAAAAAGATCCATGAAACTCTAGGGCCATGATTTGCTGTTTGGTGGCCACACAACTCGAGCAGTTAATACTTCTAGCTGTCTCATCCTGCCTTCTGCGTTATACCAGCCTAATGTCTTTGAGCTGGGTATTGAAGTGAACTGAGAAAACTGATTCAGCTGAGAAACAGTCCATCACAAAAGAATGGCACTGAAAGTAAGCCATATTCATGGAGATAAATATATTCTCAAAAGCACTAAATTAAACCCCTCCATGTTCTGTTCTTGCAGTACAGTTTATCCATATAGTTACCAGCACCGTCCCTGTCACTGTCATAGCTGAGATTTTCACAGTCTATAGTTGTGAAAACAATATTATTGTTTGCATTTTACAAATGAGAAGCTGAGGCAGAGGAACCTGAAGAACTTGCCTAGAGAAGTGGGAAATCTGTACACAAGAAGAGGCTGAGTTTGGACCTTCCACGGTTCAGTTTAATATTCCAGCTACTGAATCCTCCTCCTTTTGCTTAGTTACTGGAGAATAATGAAAATGGTAAAATGTTTGGTTTTTTATATAAGAGCCAACTGAATATGCAAATTTGAAAACAGGAATAGATTTTTTTTTTTTTTTTTTAACTTACAACCAGAAGGTGTGTAAATCTGCCAAGCACTTCAGTTAAGCAACTGTTTCACACTATCTGGGATGTAGGTTAGTGGTTTCAGCAAATACTCAGATAATTAACTGCAACTCCTTTTGTTCTAGCTGACAGTATAAAAGCAACGAGAGAAAGGAAGAAAATCACTGGGGAGTAGTGTGGCATCTTGCAAGCTTTCCAGTGCAATATACATAGGATTACACTGACGAGCTTTTCTTGTGCTAATGAAGGGGTGTCACACTGGCAACAGCAAAACCTGATGTATTTACTGAAAAGGAACAATGTGAGAATGAGTAGCTCAGATTTCTTTTTCCAGACACCAGTGAATGGTCGTGAAGGGAAGGGCATGTACATTTAGTGTCTTTCTCTTTCAGTGGATGTACAGCCTGCTGCACTGGTAACCGAGAGGTGGTCAAGCGAGGAGGTTCTTAGGTGTTACTAAGGCTGTGGCACAGAAAAGCAATTTCCCTGTAGAGAAGGGAATCTAAGTTGCGTAAGTGCAATATATAGCACTTTATTATTATTACATATTATGTGCAGTATATAGCAAGGATATCGCGGCTGTCCCTCTGGAGAGTCTCTGCAGGTCTAAATGTGCACAGAAAGGGTCTCTGTTAAGTGGGAACTGTAAGGAGAGGGAGTTACCACCTCCCCTTTTCCTCACACCCTCCAGCAGTTGGTAACAGATTACTAAAGCACCATCCTGCAATAGGGAATCCTGTGGTTAGCAAGATGTGAATTAGTGAGGCATCTCCCAGAAAATAGGAAATACTTTAACTCAGCTTCTTCCAGTGTCACCTTGCATACATGACATTATTAGTGAAGTTATTATTTATTTTCCTTATTATAAGGGCAAAGCCAAAACTTCCATTTACTTAACAAATTTCATGAGAGAACAAGCAGTGGCCGAGTTCCTCAGTCAGGTCTGTGAGCTGCTCAGCAACATTTTTAGTTGAGTTCCTGATAGGTGTTTTTATGAGGAGCAGAGTTAGCAGGATAAATGCAGTTCTGAAGTTTCTGGAGTGGGCTGGGAGGTAGATGTGAGGTGTGTTTTAACAGGCAGCAGAAACAGTGAGAAAACCACCACTGGCAAAAGAACTTGCTGAAGAGTCTGTTGCTGCAGACTTGTTTGCCAAATAAGTTGTCTGTAAACTGTGCCATCATTAAAATTCTCCACAGTGATAGCTGCACTTTTCCTGGAACATTCTGTTGAAGCTTGCAAATGGAATTATCTGGTATGACTGCTCTTTTGAGCAGTGTAAATCTTCAACAAGAGTCCTAAATAAACCTGTGATATACAGTGTATGGAACACCTATTTTTATAAATATCTCTGCAGAGAAACGCTAGCGGTACGAAGAATAAATTACAAGCAAGAAATGGCATTTTAAAATGTGTTCTAACCCTGCTTGCTCCTACTCTCTCTTGGCACTGTTCTCCATTAACCTAGCTCCAGCCCCTGGAAAGGCAAAGGTCACAGCTTTTATTTACATAACACAAAGTTTCTAAATAACAAGCATTAAAGAAGTGAGGTTTTGCATGGGAAAAAAAGTCAAACCAAAACAAAGAACATATGAACAAGAAATAATAGTTTAGCCTCTTCGGCCAGAAAAATAGCAGCATTGGGCATAATACACCATTTCAACAGCAATACATAAACACTATCACCTGAATATAGCACAAATACTGGACTCCCCACTGGGGAAATCATATCTCATTTCAGCTGAGGGACACTAAATTACTCTCTGTTGCCTTGTAAGTGCTCAGTGTTCGGCATCTCACTGCGCACAGGACAACTGCATTTCTTCTTTAGGGTATGACTCCTCCTCAGAGATCTGAAATGACTTCCCTGAATTTGGGTGTAATCCCAGACATGAAGTGCTTCTTACTCAAATCCTAAACTACTATGGAATGTAAATGTCCAAAGCTGAATTTAGTGCCTGGAAAGAGAAGGAAATGTTTAGCAATGGCCTTTTAAGCACCCTATGTCATCATATACTTTACAGACTGGCCTCACAGCAGTAAGGTTTGGGCTGTTTCAGAAGGACTAGAAAACTTTGCCATATCCCACTACTGTAACTCAAGAGTCTGCTTCATCTTACAGCATGTACAGGCACAGGGAATTAGTGTTTCTGCTCTCTTTCACAGCCTTTCTCATTCTAATGCTGCTCATTTTGGAGAGTTTTAGGATGAAACAACCTGGTCAGGCAAAAGAACCTATAAAGGTGATGTGGGATAATGTTGGTCGAAGTTTCATCTTATAGAGCAGGTAACAAGTATAGTAGGTCTTATCCGAAAGAAACATTTGCATTGTACTGTCTAAGGGAGATTCATAACTATAACCCAGTATCAAGGTTATGATGCTTCTCTACTGAGTTAGCCAATATAACTTGTGCTCAGCTATCACACCTTTAAATAATGCAGAACAGGTATGACAGATCCAGTCATGTGCTCTGGAGCTTGTATCATTTTCTACCCAGATGATGACTTTTGTCACCCTGGCAATGTAAAGCCTAGCAGCCGTTGTGACTGCTAGATGTGCTCCTGGCAAGGGATAACACACAGCTTTTTAGGCATTGGCCATGATGAAAGATGATTGGGAAGAAATATAGAATTCATTTTCAGGATCACCTTCTACTTGCAGCAAATGAGAAGTACATATGGATGTTTTCATTTTTCACACTGTACTGCTGTCCCATGTGGCCCAGGCTTTGTAACTACTGTCAAATCAACAGTCATTTGGTATTCATTACACCAGAACTAAAGTAAGGAATTTCTGAAGACCTTATGGAAAGTATTCTTGGTTTCTCATGCTCAAGAGAAACTTTGGAAAAATCCCAAGTGTGGAAAGAAAATGGAACGAGAATTTTTGACTTTCAATGAGCCACATCTGCACATACACATTTCCTGTGGTACTGTATTTTAAAAGAACTTTTGAAACTGATGAGACATGACCACCCCCCACCCTTCCCAGAGATGTAGTGGAGCTCTGCTTCTCTTTTGTAATTCAGGGCTATTTTAATAATACTTGCATTATACACTCAGCTAAATTACCCTTCCCAGAGGCAGCACTCCAGCCTGCCTCTATAGGTATCAGGGAAAATGGCACTTGTGAGGGAACAGGTGAAACAGACTCTGGTCCACTCCACCTTTACGAGCCCCAGCTGGTAGGTACGGCCCTAACCAAAAGCATTCTAAGTCCTTGCAAGGTGTGGGGTGAAGTTGTTTTGTCTGTGTTGCAGCTCTTTTGTCGCTAGTCTCTATTCTTCACTTCCGGAGGCCATAAGGTAGAGACAGCAGCACTGAGAGCAAAACCCCTGTGTCTGGTGTTGGTGAGTGGTACTGCAAAAAGGTCATCCAACCCCAGAGGAGGTGGGAAGGGCAAATAGGGGATTGCTGGCTGGAGGATGTAAGGTGCAGGAGTGCTATGGGAAAGAGGCACCTGGAGGCCATGTTAACCACAAAAGTGTGAAAGTAGGTGGCTGAGATTGCAACAGGGAAACTGAGCCCCCAGTAGGGCAATAGAGCCTGGATTGTAAAGCTAATAAGGGAAGAAAAAAAAAGAGACAAGTAGGACTCCCAAAATACAAGAGACTCCATTGGTATGAAGACAAGGAGCGAGAAGGTTGTGGATTTTGTATGCTGGCTGTGACCCATCACATAAATTGCATCTACTTTTTTCTCTGCTGTGTGTGGTGAGTGATAATGGCATTCTCTGTTCTCTGCCTGTGCAGCCTCTGAATGCTTTGCATTACCAGACCATTGCCATACAGTGCCTTAAAGGTGGTGCCTTCCAGGGGTGGATGATGAAATCTTTGCTAGCAGGCACACTGTCCTCGTTGGTTTGGAAAACATTTTGGATCTTTTGGGTTGAAAGGTGGAACATTGATGTATTATTCTCTGCTAGGATATACGCAAGGAAGAATCAATAGCATAGCTTCAGCACATCACCACTCACATGGGAGGCTTCTGGATCCTGCCCAGTGTTTATAAAGCATGTGTAAACTAATGAACATATTCATTATTAATAATAACAAAAACATATGAAAGCCTTGTAAATAAGTACTTGAAAGAGTACTAAGCCTACAACCAGAATGAAGTCTAAGGGTTCTCAGCAGCAAAATGCAGTAGAAAATTGTGGCTGAAAGGAACAGATGTTTAAAATGAATGCTTTCAGTGTGCTGAGCTAAAATGTAATTCTAACACATACAGAAAACATATAGACTCCCTGAAATACCTATACAAGTAACCTTGTTTTGGATCAGCAAGGCTTATTCTATTTATTAAATCAATAAGCGTAAAGCCCATAGACCGTTTTAGTTATCAGCCTTTTCCAACTGAATATCCCAAGCATTTTTAATCACAATCATCTGATTTCCATTATTTTGACCTCCTTCTTCTTTGGCTGGATCAATAATGTCTGATGTAATAATTTATCAACATATACTGGGAAAATTATTGATTCTACTTGTACACATTAGCTGGGAGAAAAATATGTCAGGCTCTCCCTTTAGTCTAAATGTCTTTCTAGATTTGAATTAAGCTGCAGTCAGTATTTGTATGAAGGATATTAGCACTGTATGTAAAACAAATCGTTGTAGCTGAAATGGATGTTTTACTTGCCCAGTTTCCCTGATACTATTAAGGCACCCA
Source organism: Pezoporus wallicus (assembly GCF_028554395.1). Lineage (NCBI taxonomy): Eukaryota > Metazoa > Chordata > Aves > Psittaciformes > Psittacidae > Pezoporus > Pezoporus wallicus. The sequence goes on along the minus strand of NW_026636385.1, from coordinate 1,558,095 downwards.
TCACTGCAATATCTGTTTTTCATACTCTAATTGCTTTGCAAAATCTCTCGCTCCTCCTCTGCCTCCCACCCCTGTGCATTCATGCAGCATACTGCAACACAGTCTGACACTTTTCATCCTGCCTCTTAGGGAGACTAAACTTAAGGCCAGCTGGAGATTTTATTTAGTTGAGAGATGTACTATATAGGTAGAAAGCTTTCATGTAAATCCTGGATGTTAACAAAAAGATCAGAAGCTTACGTGCATAATATGGTGTGGGGTAGGATTAATAGTTGTCCATGATATGTTTTTGGTGCGGGGTTGATTGGTGAAAGTAGTATTTGGAAGAAGACGGTGAAGAAAAGCTAGGTGTTATGTATATTGCAATAAGCTGTACTGTGCCTGAGAACTATCAATTGCAATTCATTTACGAAAATCAACCACACGGAAACCCAGCTAATTGTATTTCTCGACAGCTATGTATCAATACACTTTGGGGGAGGAAGATCCAAATACTAAAACAATATGCTGAGTCATTAAGTGGAATGAACCACTAGAACCATCCCTTCCTCCAGCAGCTATAATCCGTCATCAGATTACTTACCTAATGCATATGTTGTAATAGCCATCTGTAGCTTCTTTTTCATATCCTTTCGTTTCAGATGAAGCGACTTAAAAATTGCAAATGTTTCTCCCCTTAGATGCAAGAGTATAAATCACAAGTAGTACTGAGCTCTCTGCCTCTTATTGATTCTTTTGTGAACTAAGCCAGATGGGTTCAGATATGAGCATGATCTAATATTCCCCTTAGCTTGATTTATAGATTTCTTTGTGCATTACCTGACCATAAATGAGTCTTGCATTATTTCTTGTGTGCCTGTCAAATTAAAGAAAAATATTCTCATTGACCTTTAAACCTGGGAGAAAAAAATTAGTCAGAGACATTTTACTGCATGTATTACAGTGATCTTAGTGCTTACATGACAATTAAGAGTTTGCGATTATGAAAGAGGTCTAGTAATTTGTGTTTTGTGTAATGATTTCATTTTCCTGTAAAGCACACAGTAGATACACAGACAGTAACATAAGCTACATTGCAAATAACCCTCAAAGAGAGAAAAAAGAGGAGAACAATTTGGCACATTTCATTTCTTAATTTACAAAAATAAGCACTAATTGCAAGAACTGAAATGTTTTTCTGGAAAAAAAATAACGTTCTTTAAAATGTAGGCACAGCAAGCAAAACCGCAATGACTGCCACATAAGGTGTTAACGTCATTAAAAGGAATGAGCATCATGAGGCATTTGCTGACCCCAGACACCTCTTCTTTGAACAGAATGAGTTTAATATGTATGAAAAGTAACGAGCTATGTATCACAAACCTACGATTAGGGCACAACCCTTGGCTCAGGATTTGCAACCAGAATCTGGTGGGAGACACTAAGTTTTGTCTGAGCAAAAAGCTCATGCTTACGTGGAAGGGACTGACTTCAACAATTCAGCACCTCCTCCCACAGTTTTCAAGAGTGTTTCTGTGGCCTAATGACCCTATTATCTCCTCTATTTGTAATTAATACTCAAAGCTATCAAATCTAGGCATTAAAAAAGAAAATACATCTGTCTTTGCCATTCTTATTTTTAACCAGGTGAAGTATGGTGAACATGCTCTGAAACTGCTCAGCAGACCAAATCCCTTTCAAATTTCTATTCATTTTGCATCTCTATTCTGTACCTGTATCAGATGACATTTTCAGTAAGAACAAGATTTTAGCTTCAGTTTTCTAAGAAAGCACTCTTAATGAGTCTTTCCATGCTGTGTGGCCATGCCACAAAACCTGGCTTGTAGCCCTGGCTCTAGGAACAGTCAGACCTGTTTGTGTTGTTGATTCTTTTCCAGATACTCTCCCGTGCAACTCTATCACCACAAAAATCCCTCTTTAGTTTTTTCTCCAGTTTAGGTACGTTTGGACTAGCCAACCTGTTCCTACAACTGAAAATTCAGTTTTCAACATTCCTTTCCAGTCCCTTGTTAAGGCCACTGAACTATTTAGTACCCTGTTTCCTAGCCCTTGGTCTTTGTTATTTTATCCCTAAGTGGCTCTGCTGTGGCAGGAAAGCTTTTCTTAACACTTCCAATTGGCCAAAGGCTGAAGTGTAGCCAGTGTTTTACATCTGTCCTGGGATGTACCTAAACAGTATATCTGGTTTTGGGGCCAGTATATTTATGAGAAAGGGTCGTAAGTATAGATTTTCTTTGGTTTGGTGGCTTTATTTTAATTCCAGTGGGTGAACACATTTGTTTATTTTTACTGCAGTAAGCTTCCAGTCCCTGAGAATGGGATCTGTGTTGCTAAAGAGACTTTTATTATATATGAGACTTCAAGTGATAGTCTTTGCCCTGAGGACCTCACAATAAAAATAAGCAGAGAGAGAGATAAAAGACATGATTCAGCATCAGATGTAATTTGCTGTATGAAGCTGATCCAATTGTATTTGAAAGATTTATTTTACAGATGAAGAAACTTAGGTGCAATGAAATGACTTGCAGAAAATACCACAGAAGTCTATGGAAAAGTAGAAACTAAGACTGATTGCCCTGTAGCTCCCAGGATAGCCCTTCTATGTGAAGCAGGGCAAACTTTTTGTGCATTACATGAACACAACTACACATGCTGTACATCCCAATCTGAAGAAATTATACAGCCCTACATAGTTATGCCACGCAGCAGATTTTTTTTATCCCTCTGCTGTGCATAACCCTGGCACTATCTCTTCTTTCTTCTGTGAGCAGTTCTTATTCAGAGATACTCTTTTGACTTCTAGCACAAAATGATGCTTTGAAGAAATATCTTTACTGCATAAAGGCATACAAATTAAATCTAATTTCCTTATTCTGGTCACTATATTTATATGAAAAGTATTGTGGCAATACATCAAAATGCAGCAATTGCCATTCCCCTTCCATGGTGACTTATAATTGTGGATTTACGTCTGGCTAAAAGACACCGTTCAGACTGTCTAGCTTGCATGGTAATAACAGCAAGCTCCTCTATTTCCTTTTAGTATGGCAATGGAGACTGAGAGCCCCTTCACTTTAAACAACTTGATGAACACATAAAATGAGAGTTAAAGCCTTCTACAAAATACAAAAATAATAAAGCACAATCAGTGAAACCCTAAATCATAATGACAGTGTTATCCAGTGTCAGCTAGTGACACTCACTGACTACAATGGATTTTTGAGTGAAGTATTTCTCTAGTTGGTTAACAAAAGCGGGGGTGGGGGTGGGGAGGGAGAAGAGGCAGAAAAAAGGGAAGTAATATTCCAGAATTTCTTAATAGAACTGAGCGACTAACAGCAGAATAAAGCTGTTCACTCTCTGATACTATGGAGTTTTGGAGTTATGCTTCACAAAAAAAAAATAGGATGCTGTAGAATCTGGACGTCTTTTTCCCCTTAAAAACATTTCTCAGTCTTGGCAGTATAAACATCCACGAGTCACCTTCATATTCATAAACTTAATTATCTTTGGTTGCCTTTGTAAAACCCACTCAGAAAGGTTTTTTAGTTCAGTTGCCTAGAAAAGCAAGTATCCAAGGCTGAGGGCTTGTAGCTTGCTCTTGGTAAGAGCTGGACAATGGTATTCTTGTTTGAAAAGTAATACACCAGACTGACCTGTAAGACCTCTGCCCTATAATGAATAGGATATTAATAATAGACTGTTCGATTAAGGAATTTTCTGCTGGCATCGGGAGCTCAACTTTCTTCCTGTCCTGAGGTGGGTAATGAACATGTATGAGTATGCTTCAGGCATGAGGTAGTCCTCAGGCTTTGGGGATGGGAAATGCTGTAACCTCTTTTTCATTTCTTCTGAACTTTCTTTTCCCTGCTTTAGCATTTCTAGAGCTGTATAGACAGTACAGAAGTCCTAAAAATTCATTCCAGACTGAAATATACCTCAGAAAGACTAAAAATTAGGAAAGAAAAGCCAAAAATTTACCTCTTCTGTTCAGACAGATACTCAATACCGAGCCATCCAAGCCAAGCATCTTTGCAATCCTGATACCCTTCTGGGAGATATGCTATGCTCTACAGGTCACCTCTGCAGAGAAGAGAAATGCTGCTATTTTGCTGGCCACATAGTGCCCCTTATAAGGCAGTGTGGAGATGAACTAAGTTGAGCTTTTTGGTAGTATCTTTCAATATATTCAAAGCATTAAATCCTTCTCCTTGTCCAGTAGTTTATTCCATAATAGGAACATAGATAGTAGTGACCGAGAAAATCACTTGGGTCATCCAGTTTATCCTTTGCTGGGAGAAATATTGTTCTTGCATTTGTTGTCTTTGCAGACAATACCTCGCCCAAAATTACCACGTGACCTTAAAGTCTGACAGAGAAATGGAATATTACTAAGATAAACCATGCTCAGGTGCCTGTTTTTTTTTTTTTGCATAGCAGCAGAGAATGAGATCAGGGTACAGTTTACAGGATGAAAAGGGGGAAAGAACTGTAAACCTTCTTCCTGCCCAGAAATAACAGCTCAGAAGAGATGCTGAGGGAAGGAACGAGAAAACTGAGCATTATGAGTCTGCAAACAGTACTGTCCTAAGGGGGTGGTAACCTGTGAAGATTGTTGGGAGTCACTGGAAAAGGAATAAATGCAGTAGTGGTCTCTGTGGGGATGCTGAAGGACTCTCCTCCCCTAATCTAGAGGATTCTCTGGGAATGGACTAGGAGTCCTTTTCTTCCCCACCTCTTTTCCCTATAGGACTCAGGAAAGAAGTCACACTAAAATGCTGATCTCTTTTTCTTCCTAAAGTTGTAAAGAAGATTTTGTCCCAGAAGGTTCTGTACAAACAGCTGGAAGCCACAGTTGCCTCTTGGCATAGACCCTCTAAGACACGAATTTGTAATGTCAGTAGTGGTTTTTCAGGGCTTCATGTATGCTCCCATACCACAGTTTATGAGTTAATTTCCAGCAGGTGTTTGCTTTCATAACATTCGTGACTCTCGACAGCACCTAGGGTAATGAGAGGGAAGAGAAAGGCTTTGCTATGCTTTGACTGATCCAAGGTCCAGGCTTTGGGAAACTCATCAAACCACTGAGAATTGTTGTAAACTGTTTTCCTGTCCTTGAAAGGAGATTTTCATGGCCAGTCAGCCTCCAATTCTCCAGGAATCGCATGGAACATGTATGATGGGTGTCCTTTAAGCTAACCTGGCTCCTCACTCTTGCATTTAAGTCTCAGTACACCCTCCTCCTGCACACTTTTCTCCCTTTGCCTTGTGTCTGTGGCCTCACTAGAGCCTCTGGACAGCCCAGATCCCTCTTTTCTTGCCTTTAGCAGTTGCACGATATGCTGTCTTTGCCTGATTTTATTTTGTATATTTTGCAGTCAGCGCGGTGTCTGGGAGGGGATACAGGACTGGCTATGCTGAGAGTAATGTTCAGCGACAGCAGGTCAGAAGAAGCAAAACCCATTAATGGATTGGTGTCTTACCACAGACCATGTGCTCCCCGGACCCTTCCTGGCCTCCTGCACTCCCTGCCTTCCACAAGGCAGCTCCTTCTGCTCAATAAGCAAAGGGCACAGCCTGCTCCCTGGGTTTCAGTGCAGGGCTTGCATTGGGGTCCCAGTCTGTGCTTCTGCTTTGTCTTGCCCAAGCTAAGCCATCCCTGTCACCTGCTGAAGGGTGACAAAGACCTTCGTATTCCTATTGCATGAAGAAGTGGGCTGGTTAATATTTAAATAAATTCAGAACTAGGTGACATTTTTGCCCAGAGAGGGTGGAGATGGAGAAGAGGTTCTTGTTCTTGGAGACAGACAGCAAATACTGCTTTCCAAATTTATTTTGCTTATGTTTCATCACAGGATTTTACCTTTCCTTTCTGAATGCTGTCAGTGCACAGGGAGGAAAGATGTGTTATTTTGGTACACTGTTGTATTTAGAACAGCCACAAAAAATTAGAATCCAAATCATATCAAATATATCGTGGGATTACATGGCAAACTTGCATAGCTGGAAATCCTCTGCACCACGCTCAGCCCTTGACAGAGGTATCACAAGCAATGTGAGTGATGAACTCCTATTTAGGAATTAACAAATTTGTGTGGATCAGTGGTTATTAAAAGGAAAAAGAAAGAAAAGTTTGGTGTGGTATCATCCAGGAGCTGTCAATGTCTTTGGGAAAATTAAAGTCATCTTACAATGCATATTTCAAACATTTTGAGTTTAACAATTACCCAAAAGACAGAAGCAGCAGCTGATTTCCAGAGTGTGTTTTGCTGTCCATTATAAACACTGACTCTCTGAAAGGCAGATTATAACTTCTTGCATTCTTGCTAAAGCTTGCTTAGGTTTCTTTTTTGTTAAATGAGAGTAGCAACTGACTAAACAATTACTATAAACAAAAAAACAAAACCAACCAAATGTTTCATTTTGATACTTCTAAGAAAAGAAAAATCTTTGTATTGATTATTTTAAATTTTGAAGATTTCTGTGATAAAAACAAAACAGTCACTTGTCTTTTGGATATACCTAAAGCGATTCCTTCCCCCACTAATTTTGTTTCAACCACTGAACAGAAAAACTGAGAGTGTTTAATTCCTTTCACAGGAACAAGCCTTGCATACGTTAGTTGTCCACATTGTATTGTGGCATGAAGCCTGTTATGGCTCTGCTGAAACAGAGTGAGGTAAAGTGCTAGAAAAATTGGCAGTATTGCTAAGAATAAATATTTATCCAGTATGAAGATAGAAGATATTTTAGAAAGTTTGTCACATCATTTATGCCTGCAGTCCTCATACACACTGCTACTGTTAGTTATTGGAGGATTTGTTTTATTTCAATAAACCCATGTAGAAATAAGAAATATTTATTTTAAACACAATATTATTACTACAAGTATTTTTTTTCTTCAGAATTTTTCAGAACCGAGACTGTAATTGCAAATCCAGTACAAAGAGGGACAGTTGTTTCAGGCAATAAAGAATTAAGTAAATCCAAAGGACTGGTACAAAGTGATGGGGAAGTGTAAGGAAGAAGCTGGTTAGTTTGATCGATTATTCTTTCTTACAAGGGGCATCATTAGTGTCAGGTTCTGCACAGGCATCAGAGTGATTGTGAGGTGCCCAGCAATCTAATCCTGGGCATATCCACAGAGCAATACATGCTACGGTGTGGGAAGTTTTTTTCCATCTTCCAGTACTTTGACTTTGTTAGAAATCTTAGTATGGCCTAATTTTAAAAAATTAGGTTCAACCTTCTCCCTTCATCTGAACCTTCTGAGGAGGATGTGATTCTTTCCCCATATAAAGGTTTCACTCCCAGTCATGGTCTCCTTTTCTATGACATGAATCAGCCTTTTCCTGAGGCTTTTTGCTTTTTAGATTTGTCATCTGTAGATTAGTTATAAACTTTAGAAAAAGCAGCAAGCTGGAAAGAGGCTGCATGAGCAGCTCCCCTGCACAGCAGGCTGCACCTAACTCTGGCAAAGGTGCTTGCAGCAAACAAGAATTGATCTTAAGAGTCTTCACGGTCAGTTGCCTTCTTCAGCCTTACTGCCTTCTGTTGATACCTTGGCAGCAAAATGGAGAGTTATTTGGTATATTTTCATTTGCAAAATTAAATCTGGAGAGGAGAGAGAGAATTTCGTAAAGTAAACCAATATAAACAAAAATAGCTCCACTGGGTAAGAAAATACAACTAACTGGGGGAACTGCATGTAAATCAATATAAATAACGGCCATGTAAAACCATGATGCTGTGTATTTCTAGTAACCAACCTTCAAAAGAAGAAGATTAAAACAAAGGAGAGCAATGATAGGTGGATTAGAGAACATAACCTGTGAAGAGGCTGAGAGAGCTAAATTCATAGTCCACTGAAAGAGGTGGCTCAGGGGAAACATGATCACCGTCTATAAATACCTTCAATGTAACAATAGAAATGAAAGGAGGGAATTATTCACAGTCTCAGAAAATTGTAGGCCAGGGAGCAATGGCCTGAAGCTAAGAAAGAAAAAGTTTAGGTGAGATATTAGGGGGGTGGAAAGAAGCCCTGGCAGAAGAAAGTGACAGGGCAGTTTAATAGCTGAACAGGGAAGGAGCCCAGTGGAGCATAACTGCCAGGTTTATGCAACCAGTGAGGTGGCATATCACTGGAAAAGAGAGAGAGACTTTAATCAGACACACAAGAGCCAGATCAGATTGAAAGAGTACTTCTTGGTCTCACAGGCTACGTTCTGGGTAATGTCATAGAGCACTACGTGGAACTACAAGGCAGAATTGGTTTTTTGAACTAGCTCAGCTGCTTCCTTTGTTGCTCTCTCTTAACTATTTCCTTTATCCATCATGCACCCCTCTTTCCCATCCAAATGTGGATGAATTCCGTGTCATCCGCTCTTACTAAGTTTGGCTTTCCATCCTGCTGACAGAGGTGTCAGGAGAACTGCAGGAAGAAGAAGCAGGTGTTACTAAGGCAAGTCCAGCCAAGAGGGCTGCTGATATGACGGATTATAGAAGAAAATCTCAAAGTCATTTAAGGATGAGGAGCTGGAGGTTTGCATGAATAATACTGGTGTTCGTATCAAAAACTCTCTGCAACACTGAAAGTTGGAGGAAACCTCTGCCTCTGTTCAGAGCGCGTCAAAAGCCAACTCTAGTCTGCATTGAAAGAATGGGAGGATTACCAGGGCTGACAGACAACTTTTGAAGAGAAAGCTTCTCCTGGAGGAAATGAGCGAGCAGGACCCTGTGAGTCTAGTGGTGGGTCCCCACTGCACAAGCCCTCCCCACTACTTTACTTTGCCCTTGAAATGAAAGGGAATGGGGTCAGCCAGGTCTGAGACAAGCTGATATTAATTCTCTAACATGGGAGGGAAAGGTGTTTCTAACACATGCCCAGCACATTTTATGAGGTGTGCTAATTATAAATGACAGCGAGTTCACAGTCCAGAGGACACTCTGGAAGTGGGGCTCAGTTACTCGGAGAAGTGTGGTGGGAAGCATAAAGACTGTTGCTACCCACAGGCATAGGGCTCCCACTGCGACATGATATACAATTATCACAGAGCTTGCTGTTGGTTGGCATCTAGTCAAACTCCTGGGTACACAGCAACCAGAACCCAGGGAGGTTTACAGCACAGTTACAGAGCTACTGCCAGAATAAATACTCAGTGAACAGCACAAAAAAAACTTCTTCCACAGAAACCTTCCACAAACACTGCTGGTCGCCCTTGCCTTCAAGGAACCACAGCGAAGGTACCTGCACACACAGTGCTGCTGCCATCTAAGGTCCTTTCCATAAAGCTCACTTGTGGGCACTGCTCCTAACTTGCCAGTAAATACATGTGTTTTTGCAGGAGACGCCTCTCTCCAGTGCTCTCTTTGCAATGTAGTGCCCATGGGACATCATTGCAGGACTGCTCTGCAGCTGCCTCCAGTGCCTGTGCAACTGAGGGAAAACAAGAGCTGCAGCACATAGTGCAAAAGCAAACGAGATGCTAAATGTGAACCTGCTGCATCTTTAATGCCAGGCCAGAAGAAGCACTGGAGTACCAACACTGTATCTGAAACAATTTTGTACCATTTTAATGGTTTAATTTGACTTGTGTTGTAGTTAAGCAGAAAAGCCTAATGAATCTGTGCTGAAGTTCTCCAGTTGAGGGTCACCACATTTTAGACCGATCCAGAGAGCTGAAGGATGTTTTGCCAGTGGTATCTTAGTGACACCATCTTGCAGAGGGAGTTTCTTGTCTTTGTTGGTTTCTTATTTACAAAAAAACTAATTAATGTAATGATTCTCTGATGTCTACAACACAGATCATAGAAGAAGCATTTCAAGGTTGATCTGTATAAATTCAGGGTTTTGACTGGGTTACAGAAAAGGCTTGTTTACGGAAAATGCCAATCACTAAAACTATCACAAGGACTACCTTGAAGACCAGAAACAGTGAAAAGTTTTGCTTTCCTTTGGTTTTAAAGTTATATCTGTAACATTTGCTGTGCTGAAAATACCTGACAATTACTGGTGAAATAAAAAATCTAAAAGACTTTTAAAATCATGGTTTTTAAATGTCACCCTTTTTTATTTTAGTAGTATTCCCTATCCTGAGGTATTCAGATAGGTACCTGCAAACAAGTATTTCCAGAAGGTATGTCCTTGGAAAAACCTGGAAAGGATAAAGGAACAGAAGAGCTGTGTGGGTCTACTCACCTTCCTCCAAGTTGCCCTCCTTCAATAACTGTTAAAACAATCTACAGCTACATACATAGGCTTAAATGATCATCTTTCTGAATAGCTATTTAACTGAAGGGAACTACACTATTCTAAAGACATATCTCTCTTACAATCTATAATGAATGTAATCTTCAAGGGGCAATAACTTATCTCAATTACACAATTTTTCTGTTAAAAATGGCATGTGTTACAATCTGGGTTGTCAGCTCCTCTGGCCATGGACACACATATTTCTCAGTAAAATAGTATCAATGTTTCTCAGGATGCTATCAGTAAGATCAGTAATAATGTTAAACTTTTTTTTTAATTGCATGTTAACATAATCTTTCAAGTTATTTTCCAATATAAATACATTGGGCACAACAGCTGTTTGGAGATCTCCAATTAGAGCTTTTTTTGTGGCTGTCTCTACAGAAAATGCCTTTGGCGAACATAATTTAGACCTCTTCTGTAAATGCATTTCATGCTTTGAAGTTGGCTAATAATTTCTGTCATTTAAGAACAATGTTCCATGATTTGCTCCTATTAGTAAAAGCGAGAAAATGAGCACTCCCCTCGGCTCCCTGCTCCCACCTGCCTTTCTGTGGGAGTGCTGGTGATCTGCTGCCATGCTCCTGCCTTGTGCCAGGTGGGAAGTGGGTGAAGACTCCCGTCTTTACAATGATGCCATCGGCTGGGGGAACTTCACTGTTAGGTCCCAAGGTCACAGCCAGAATTGGGAAGGAGAACTATAAATTACAAAGCGCTGGACTGCAGCCAAGCCCATGGGAAGCTGCATTTAGCATATCATTCTCTAAGCAGCAGGATGAAACCTTAACTCCCTTTCAGATAGAATTTGAATGGAATTTGTTATAAGAACACTCTGATTGAAATATCACCCACCAACTGGCTTTCCATGACAACTCGGAAAGGGGTTGCAATCGTGGGGAGATCCTCTTCCAACCAGCCTAAAATGATGATGAGGATGGTGATAGAGCCCTATCAGATATTTATGAAAACCAGATGAATTCCTGTGCTAGTGACATGCTGATATTATAACAGAGACCTCAGATAAACTCCTGACACTAATCTAAGCTCAGGCTTCTCCCAGTGTAAACTATAGGTTAAACAACAAGCTGATTTTAGTATTTTGAACTGAAAGCAGTGCAAGAGATGTTAACAGCAATGTAGTTAGAACAATACAGTGCAGGTAAGTGTGATTATTTATTATGTGTAGATATTATGTACAGATTGCCATCAGTGCTGTAGACCTTCTGTGTAAGATGCAGAATTCAAAGAGCTTTATGTGAGTTATAGGCTCCTTGGGCAGTGGTTCCCATATTTTACATGCAACTATTTTAAGAATGAAAAAGTTTCTTTAGATTTTAAATATCGGGGGGGGGAAGAAATAAATAATCCATGTAAATTTTCTGTATCATAAACATGAAACCTCTGCATCTTCTTGTCACTCCATTAACTTCAAGACCCATATTTAAAGATGTGAGATAATGTCATTGTCTGTCTCAGTGGGAAAAGGGGCAGCTTGAAAGCAAATCCCTTCCCCTTGCCTGCAAAGGAAGAATACTGGCATTAAGTGCTGAGACAGCTGCCACCCTTCCATCTTGGCACTAAGTTAGGTGATAGAAAGCAGAGAAGAGATGCTGGGGAGTTTGGGGATGGCTGTGTGAACGCAGACAAGAGTAGTAATTCATTGGACAGCAGCTTCCCCAGATGGATCATCCAGGCATAACTAAGTAGATGTGAACCATTTTGATAGTAAGTTGTAACTGATTCTCTGAAACACTGTCAAGGGGGTTTGCAATGAGGGAAGGTACTAGTAGCAAGAAACACTTAACACTGTGATCTGTATAGCTGTAAAGCCAGAAAAATAATAAATCAGTTTCTGTAGTTGGAGAGTTGATTTTTGGATGTGTGATACACTTTTGCAGAAAGCTGGGAAAAAGCATCTAAGTATTTGTAAGACATCATAGAAATGGCAGGGAGGCAACTTTCCCTAGAACTGGTGGTGTGGAAATGTGTAAGCTCTGGAGCAGGAGATGCAAGGATGAAATAATAGTTGGTCATGTTCTGGTTTACACCTGATGCTGTGATAACCTCCAGATGAGCAGGTTTCAGTCAGTGCCGAATAGGACAGCATTGTCTCTTCTCTTACGTGAGAAAGCAGGCAAATACATTTCTGCTGCAAGAAAAGAAGGGCAGCATTCTGTAAGTACTCCTTTCTCTGAGCCTTTGGCATCTGTAAAAATGAAGAAAATAACTGCTCTTCTGAACGGTAACACAAAGAGGAGATTCACGGCATCTCCCATGTATGTGCCTGCAAATTCATGTGTTATTGACCTGGATACCACTTTTACAATTTATTCCTTTATTTCATAGATCTTTTCACAAATGGATTTTGTGATTCCTAAGAAATGAGATGTCCAAAGGTCCACAAAACAATCTGTGTTGTTTTGAAATGAAAGAGCAATGTAGTTTTAATCCCTTCTTATGCACTAGTCTAACTTCTGATGCACCCTTCAGATTTCTGAACTTATTTTTCTAATTCGGCTCATACTGATTTATGTGCTTTAAGCAGATCAAGCAGCTCATGCAAAAAAAAAGAACCACACCAAAAAACGCTGTTAAAGTATATTAAATAATTATTTATATAACCTTCCTTTAAAGAACTTAAAAGCAACAGAAAAATTAATTGTTCTTCTTTGAGCTAAGTAGTATCCCTATGCCAGGATGTAAAAATGAAGGCATATTAAATCAAATATTCAAACGTAGGTGCATAAAGTCAATCATCTAAGTAATACATGTCACCAGCTAACTACTGCTTTGATTCTCACAACTCAGAAGGGAATCATTTTTGCATTTGAGGGTCACACTTTATAGAATAAGAAACCAACATTTCTTAAACTGTTTCTGTGCAGATATTAAAGGGACCCAGGTTTTAAACCCAGGATCTCCTGGGGCTTTGGTTCATATGAGCAACTGTTAAAAAACAAAGCAACTTTTATTTAGCTCCTAGCTATAAGTGGATGTAAGATTGCAGGCATTCGAGTTCAAAAACCACTCTGAAAGTTTATGTAACTGATCCTGCCACCTTTCCCAGCGTGAGTAATTACTCATTTACTTACATTAACTGACTTCCATGGGGTTGGTTACTGTATGAATAGGGGTTGGCAGATCAGGCCCTAGGAGATTTTATCGTGGTCGTACTGCTCTTGGCAGCACTGCAGGCAGTAGTCAGCCCCATTGCCTGCCTTCTGTCTTCATCACAGGCACAGCCTCAGCCCTCCTCCGCAGCAAGGGCTCACTCCTCTGAGTGAGACAGGCATCTTTCTGATGAAGACTGAAAGACCATTTATGGATGCTGTGATACACATATCAAATGAAGTATTATAAGGGAGGTGCAATAATTGTCACATCTGCATATTTAATGGACCTTGAGCTATAAACATGCCTAGTTAATATCAGTTTGACAGTGAATTGGCACCGTGCTGAGCTCCGATGCATCAAATTAGCATTGATCCGCAAAATGTTACTGAAAGGTTTCTTAAATCTGCCAAGTTTTGAAATCAGTTTGGGAGAAGAGGGCCTCTCCCTCCATCCTGCCTTTTTAAAGTCTAGTTCCCTACCAGGAGTCCAAAAGCATTCCTTCAGAAATGCTTTAGGAATCTTTTCAAACGTTATTTTCCTATCCTTAGAGTGTTTCTTTGGTGCACAATTTAAAATCCTGTCCTGCTCTGAGTCAGGAATATTGGAGCTATGGCCACACAGTGCCCAGCCAGGGTTCAGCTGGGCTCTGTGCAAGTGATGCACATTCGATATTCTGGGATGCAGGTGCTCCACTGCCTCCAGCGCATGGCTAATAACTTCCAGGTGGGATTTGAAGGAACTGGCACTGCCCCATTACATTCCTCTATGGCTTCAGTCCTGGCAAGTTGCTCAGCTTCCCTTCTCCCTGTGTGATGTTAATACAGCTGCGCTCAGTGGACCCGACTATGCTGGAACACCCTCAATAAACAGAGGGAAGCTGGCACGCTCTGCTCTCTGAAGGGTTCATGACTCTGCTGCAGTTTCGGCTCCGTCTGCCAGTGCTAGGGTTTGTTAACCTTCCTGGCAGCCTGCAGAGCCATTCTGCTCTGGGGCATGATGCCGGGGCCTGGCAGAGCCTGCCCCATGGTGTGCCTTGAACTGGGTGAGTTAGAAGGAGGCTTATGCTGCCAGAGGAGGAATCCTCTGGGGTGGCCTCATCCTGGTTGGTATTAGCTCACTTTGCTTCCATTTTGCTCTCTGATTTTCAAGAACTATGATAGAAGGGCGTGCATTGAAACAAAAGAATTAAGATATAATGGTGACATATTTCTCCAGAATTTTTATCCTTGTCTAAGTAGGAATACAAAAGTTAGGGTGGTGTTCCAGTACCTATTAAGAGTTTTCCTTGAAAATACAATGTAACAACTATTGAAATGTTTTGCCAGAAAAGGTCGGGTAACAGCACCTGTGGGAGAGGCTTGTGACTTTGGTTTTTATCCCCAAAAGAATGGAAATTGGGTGGCTTTCAGAAGAAAGCCAATGAATGGGCTGTTTAATGGTTGCTTACTACTAGGGATGCATGCTGTGGCGTGTTTACCATGAGGTGGCACATGCCAGCACCTAACGGTTCCAGGAGTGGCATTGTCAGACCTGGAAGGTTGTCCCCAGCATGGCAGGGAGTGTGCTGCAAGTTACCCCCTTGTTCCAACCTCTCTCAGCTGTCCTCCCACTTTGCTCTTCCACCAGCGGGGTGATGCTGTAAATACAGGGCCATGCTGTCTCCTGACCTCTTCTCGAAGCATGCTTTCTACCGCTGAGGCCACAGCTCCAGATTTCAGTTGTGGCACCGGGAGACTGTGCCTTCAGAACAGTGGCTCCAACTCCCGTTGGACTACTGTACTTGTGCCCCCTGGAGACAGAAAACTCTTGGAAATACCTTATTTGTGGATGTCCCCCACTAGCCCTCACTCAACATCAGAAACAGACAGCTGAAGGTGTTGCTCCTATGGCTCAGCTGAAGCCAGGGAGAAATGTCAGCTGCTGTGTGATGACTAAGGCTCACATGCTTATTACTTCTATCAGTCAGAACTCTTAATCACTTTATGCTGTTTCATCCTATAACATGAATTCACTTCAAGCTGTGAAATTCACCGTTTTTTGCCATGACTAGTTTGTGAAATCTGGCACCTTCCTTCGTGGTTCACTTTGTGCCCTAGTTAGGCATCGTCTGTCTGATGAAGGAAGTCTGTGATTTGTTTCTTGCTGTTGAGCCAATGCAATTTCATTCCTCTCCTTTCTCCTGTTTGCGCTCAACGGTGATTTCATTGTCACTTTTCGCCTTTTGAAGCACCGGGGATGGTGTGGTGTGGAAGACACTTTTGCTGGGGTTTGCATGCAGCAAGTCCTGGCTTTCCTCCTCTGTGTAACGTGAGAGTCAGGCTCAGTCTTGCATCAGTGGGACTCAACGTGAGGCTTTAACCCTGGCTTTGGTTAAAGCTGCTTAGGTCTATTATATTATGTTTACCATCTTACTACATTCCTTGCAGCCTGGTTGCTGCAATATTTTGGAAATCGTTTCCCACCTGCCTTGCCAGTGCCTTGTTTCATGATACATCTGTTACTCTTCATATTGAACGTTTGCTGGCATTACTAACTGCTATAAATGTACCCAGTATACCATAAAAATACACAAGCAGCTGACTGGTCTTGCCTACGAGAAATACTATTAATCTTTCATTTTTCATATGCTCTGGGTAAGATCCAGCGGGTGCTTGAGGAACATTTCATAACTGAATCCTGTTCTAAATTCCAATCTTCTCACTGATTGGTTGATGTCTAAAAATATTTTCCCCCACTCTTAATGTCTTAATTGTTTCTTGAAGATGTCAGCTCATCCATCCTTTCACCCATAATCTGCACGGTTTTGCAAACCCAGTGAGATATTATTTTAGTATTTCTATCACTGAAATACAGTGATAAATGGTCATCTTTTAAGATCCCTGGGAACAGTATAATGGATGTGCAGGATTGCTTATTGACTTGCTCTTGCCAAGATGGAGTCCTGCCATGAAGTTCAGAAGGATCACGAGCTGCCCTGGATACTCCTCATGCTTCGAAGAGTCCTTTTGAATGGTAAAGCTTATGGGTTTGTGCTACACAGAGTTTTATTGAGATAATGAGAGGAGATCAAAGGAAACCTTCCATCCTAGCTGTACTCATCTTCACTGTAGCTTCCCTTTCCATCTCTCTCTTCCTATATTCTAAGTTTTTTGGGGGTTTTTTGGTTGTTGTTTTGTTTTTTTTTTTAAAAAAAAAAACACCATTTTCACGGAATGGTTTGGGTTGGGAGGGAACTTGAGATCACAGTATTATGGAAAATTAGGGTTAGAAAGGACCTTATCTGGTTGACAAGGTTGACTCAGTCTAACTTAATCATCACCTCCCTATCTGAAATTCAATCATGTAAATAAGATCAGCAGCACCATTTCTATTAACAGATAAATAAATGACAAATCTCTGAGAAACTCTGGCTGTCATTAACCTTTCCTCAGAAACCTGGAGGAGAAGGAGATTCAGGAACATCCCAAGCACATATTCGTCACTTTGTCCAGCTATCAGAAAACCTATGGGTCTGATCCCGCTTCTGCTCATATGGTTGATAAAGATTTCCTTGAATGACTCAGAGCAGGATCATTCCTGGTGCTTTGCACCCCATGCTTTTCTCTGTATCCACTGCATTCAGCTCGGGAACCTTGCAGTCAGACTAGCCCAAGCTATTCACTTACCACAACTGTGGACTAATCAGACGGCAGTAAAAGCTTTTACTGTGCCATTCTGTTTGTGATCAGCAGAAACATAAAAAGCATGTTAGAAAATTGATTTTTGGCATTAATTGTGAGGAAGGAGCATTATATTGAGCACAGATAGGGTGGTGGTTTTTTTTTTTTTTTTAGGCAGAAAAATTCTATTTTAGTATTTTAAAAGCAATTCTGGAAGATGCTGAGCTAAGCCCAACGGACATACTTTTCAAATACCATAAGGCAAAGAGTACTTACTGAATCTCCTTAGTCTTATTAGCTTACATAAACATAAAAATTTGAATAATGTTTAAAAAGCCAAATTCTCCAGATAATCCATAATCAGTAAATGTTCATTACTGAGATGTAGCAAATATGCATAAGATTTCCCTAGTGACATTTTGGTTACATGATTTAAAGAGCACAGAAAACCCTCCTCCATGTGGGGCCAAGCAGAAACTTCTGCAGGCTCCAAAGGTCACTCAGCCACAGCTTGGACCTTCCTGGTCCCCTTTCACAATGCGCAGGAGAAAATCAGAATTCACTGTCTCATTTTACAGCTCTGGTGATTTATAAATAAATCATCCCCACATGATGATTGATGTCTCCATATAAATAATTAAGTCTTGACCTTATGTTATGACACCTGCTAAATTTTTTGGCACTGGAAAGCAGAGGGATCCTTGACACTGGACAAATAAAGGTGGGGCTAGATCTGAGGGGGAGCCAGATTTTTGTTTACCCTCATTTGGTTCTGTTTGATTCCATCAGCTAATTGATGATGATGATGATTAATCTCCGCTGCTGTCTTCTCTGTGGATTTAATTCCTGCTTGTGGTTGCTGTTGGAAAGTTTGCTCCATTAGAAGCAGGCTTTGATTAGATTTCCAGTAGCCCTGGTTTCCCAGAGCTCCCCCAAATCACTGTGTGACCTAACCAGGGCACTTTGCACCTCTTTGTGATTTACTTCACTTGGTGGCAGAGCCTGGGTGACGCTGTCATTCTGCTAAACCAGGGTAGGTAGCAGGTGTCAGCAAAAGTTTAATTTGGAAGCTCATGAATTCAAAAGAAGAGCTTAACGGTTATCCCCAACACAGAGAGCTGCTGTGGCCTGCTCCTGGAAAAGAGAAAATCCCGAGGACACGAAAGGAATTGATGAGACACGAGGCATCTAACAAAAGGAAATCTTCCCGGGATAAGCTGGGGGTAGCTTTCTCATCAGAGGGTGACCATCTTTAATAAACAAAATGGATTTAGCGACTGTGTTTTCACTTCTCAGGCCATCTGGGTTTACCATTTACCCCCCCTCACTGGTACTGTATATACAGCCTATTCTCTGAAGAGCTGCAACTTTTAAATCTTGCAATAAAATATGAGCATTTCAGGGTAAGCAGGGTAACATAAAAAAGTGAGCATCTCTGGGTTTTTTAAGCGTGTTAATCTGCCCACGACACAAGTCAGCTGCAGCCAGAAAGCAACGTTAGAACACAGTTACAATAAGGGGCTTTCCTAACCCCCCAAAAGGCTTGAAAAAAAACAACCACACAGCTACAACGGGGCATCACCTTGTTCCCAGCCAACTCCGGGAACCCCAGATGCCAGCGTGGTGCCTGGGCTGTCTGGTTGCCCAGCGGTATCATACTAGTACTAACACACTTATGCAAAATTATTCTTTGCTGTATGGTTGCCGTGTTTTGAATGCGTATCCTCTTAAGGGTAAGGTGGCATTTTGCAAGGTCTGAGTTGTCAGTGTCACTGGGCAGGGGAACGAGTGACTTGCTGAGCGGTGCACTTATAAGGGAATGTGGTACAACAGCACCTAAAACAAACCCCGTTTCCCCATTACTGGAGATCAACTCCCGTAATAAGAAAGTGCCTTAACACCCGCCCCTGCTTGCGCACAGATAGAACTCGGGTCATCTGGATTTCCAGCCTAGGGAGATGCCGGCATTCACTAACTAGTTTGCTTTGGATCCCATTCTTTTCCTTCCAGGCACTCAAGCCAGCCCCGTATCCCCGGCTCCATCCCTCACCTGAAGTTGGGCTCCCTGTGAGGCGCCTCTCGGAGCCCCGTGCCCGAGCGAGGGAATCGGACCAGGGAGGGAGGACGAGCCACAGCCCTGAGGCAGCCCGCACCGAGCCCAGCCCCGGGTGCGGCACCTGCCCCGCAACCCCAGCAATTACCGGCGCTGTTAATTGCGGCGCCGCCCGCTCTCTCCGACGCTGCGGGCTGGGAGGGCAGCCCCGAGGTGAGGGTGTCGCGCCGCCGGGGTCAGGGGAGAACGCGGGACAAGGGATGCCCCGCCGCAAGTTTGGGCACTTTCCCGAAGTGGAGCGGGGAAAAGTTGGGGAGCAGCCGGGGGATGCGGGGGAACGGGGGTGCCGGGGCGGCACAGCCCTGCCCGGGGACGGGAAACTCGCCACTGACCTGTACCGCGGCCGTGCTGTCTTCCCGCACTCAGCGCATCCTCCGCGCCGCGCCGCGCCTGCCTGCCTGCCTGCCTGCCGCCGCTCTGCGCGACGCAGCCACGGCTCCGAGCCGAAGATCCTCGGCGGGGAGGAGAGAGCGAAGCGGGACAGCCCGCCCGGAGACGGGAGGCCGCCGCCCCCCTCCCCGCCTCCCGCCCCCCCCTCCACAGCCTCGCCCCGGCCCCGCTCCGCTCGGCTCAGCGCGGTCCCCACCCGCCGCGCCCGGCTGCGCACCTCCGGGAGCGGTGCGGAGGCCTCCGGCGGCGAGCGCAGCGCGGCCCGGTGCTGCTGCGCCCTCGGCACATCGTCCCTCGCCGCGGCCCGGGGACAGCGCGGGCGGTGCCGGTGCCGCCGCCTTTCCGGGATGCCGCTCGCCTCTCAAGTTTGACACGTTTCGGCGGCTCCGGCCGCCTTGAAGGCTGCTGAATTATGCATTGTCTGAAGGGCAAATTACCGCCGTGCGGAGCGCGGGGCTGCGAGTGGAGCCTGTGTGTGCGCACAGGCGCGCAGACGGCTCCTTGCCGGGAAGCCGCATCAGGAGCGGGTGCCTGGGCGTCTCTGACCCAAATATTGCGATCCCCGAACGCGAAGTTGCGGGGAAAGGAGGAAAGGTCCCGGCAAGGCGCCGGGAAAGCTTCTGCGTCCTTGAGCGGGCGTTTCCTGGGAGGAAAGGGGCAGGGAGACACGTCCCCTATCCCCGGTGTGGGTACAAGCATCCTTCTGGGCATGTCCTCCGGTCTGCAGTTTAACAATACCGTGGGAAATATGCGTATTTTGAGTCTAGTTGGGAAGATCGGTGGCCCACACTTACTCCCAAAAAAGAAGGTTGTTGTGAACACAAACCCCATACGGAGAAATGGAATTAGGACTTGGAAGAGAATTGAAGTGATGATGCTCCCGAGCAATAAATTGCATGCTGTGGTCAGGCCATGGTGGAGACTGAGGTTCTTTGGCTAGAGCTGGGATGTGGACTGTGGATTAACTGCACAGAAGGTACCTCTTGCACTCTCTGTTGGCTATTTTCCACTCTAAAATACCGAGGGGCTTTTCTCCCATAGCACAATGAGCAGTCTAGTAAGAGTAAAGGCAGTAAAACCTGTAATTCTCAGAATGGCCTCTCCGGCACACCTTGTTGTTGCTTAGTGTAATGAAGTGGCTACCGGATGAAATCAAGAAACACTAGAGTTAGATGAAATGAAATAGTATTCCCATAGCCTCCCACATCTCCCAGAGTGCTCTGCGCCCCCTCCTCAGCTCCTGGAGCAGCGGGTCCCAGAGGCTGCCCTTTGTGCCAGGGGTCGTGGAGCTGAGCTTTAGCATCAGGAATCGCCAGCAGAAAAAGCCAGTGTATTACACTGATGTCCCTGTCCTTAACAGGATGTTGTGCACATACAGTGCTAAATGCATGTCAAGATGGATCCTACATACAAGCCTCTGAATAGTTCCAGGTGTGTCTTATAAATAAACTGTGACATTTATCCTTTGACTAGATTAACAGAAATACATTATACTCAGTCTGCTCTCTAGCAATCAATTGTTCCCACTAAGTAGGTGTTATTTATTAAAGTATTGATTAGGGACCCAATTCTGTAGTCTTTAAGTAAGCCAGGTCTTTGCTGATGAATGGAATGTTTGGTTGAGAGATTTGAGATCAGACTTTATGTAATTCTGTTGTCATAGGAAAGAAAAGTGCACACAATACAGCTTTCCAGGGGGAGATGCATTCATGCCACTTGAAGTTCAGTGGAAGAATAACACATGCTCCTTACGTGAAAACTGCAATCATCGATTGACTTGAGCATCTTCTGTCATATTCTTTCTGATGCAGGGTGCATATGCTTTAACAGCACAAATAAATAGTCTAACTGGGGAAAGTGCATCGAGTTACAGATTATAAATGTCAAACATTCCTAGATGTCTGTTGCTATGGCAGGTGACCAAGGATAATACTGTCCTCCGAGGGCTGGCTTCTGTTCGTGTGACATAAGGAAACTTGCACCTGCTACATGCATGGTGCTCTCTTTTGTGAATAGAGTGAGCAGAGCTGGCTCTGTATCCTTTATTCTGGTTGGGTTATGAAAATTGCTTTAAATGAATGACCTTGAAAGCAAAACCCAAAGAAGAGCCCTGGCAGGACTCACCGTTACGTTTTTCTTCAATTTTTGTCTCTATCACTTGCAAAGCATTCTTGGAAATTTGATAAATAAAGTATTCAAAACAAGGATTTCTGGGGGTTATTTTTGTATTTGAGAGGATTGATTTTTATCTTTTCCCCACTCTGTCTCCAATGGAACAGAAGGCAACGTGAATCCCTTTTGTTTACTTCTTTGTTTCTGCTGCTGACTGCCTAATAAATTGAGCAGTTATATGTATGTCTCTGGCTGTAGGCTGGTGCTAGTTAGTGGCTATTATGAAGTTAGGAGGAGGAGCAACAATCAAAAAGCCTTGGTTTTGAGATAGTAGAATGAAATAAAAGGACAGAATGGAAAAAAATTAATAATTATATATAAGAAAATATACCTGGTAAGTATCTATGCTGTAACAGTAAAAGATTTTCATACAGGTGTTCATTTGAAATGAGATTTCTTATTATTCTGAGATTAAAACATATTAAAGCGAATGTAATACTTACTGAAGGGGATCTTTTGCATTAGTTGGACAGACTCGTCCACTCAGGGTGTAAGGAAACATCCCAGCATAGAATCTACTATTTTCGTTGTGATCTAGTGATACTAGCACTGTGCTTATAATCAGGATTTGTGGTTATCATTTGTTACAAATTGTCAGAATCCTATTTATAATCTTACTTCTTTTAAAATGCAAAGGAATTGTTTACCTTTGTTTTCTCATAAGTAAATGCAATTTACAAAATACATTGTGAAAGGCTGGAAAACACTTGGGGGGGGAAATTAATTATAAATTTGGATTTGGTGCTTAGACACATGTAGCATATTTCTGGTGGAAAAGACTGAAAATTATTTATCTTGGTGATTTAGAGCCTGGTACTTATAGTAATACTATCTGAATGTTTTTAAAAAAGATTATTTCCCCCATTCTGACAATTATGTTAAAAGAAAAAAAAATCTTTTTATTATTAAGTATTATAGGAAAGTTCATCTTATATTGAGTCTCTATTCATCTCAGAAAATATCACAGAGAAAAATGAAGAGAACATATGGTGTCTTCTATCAGTCAGTCATCATTACTGCTTCTTCACACTGTGTCATCACCCCACAAATAGCAAATGAGTGTGAATTTCTCCCTGCTGAAAGAGAAAAGAGGAAACTGGTTAGTGCAGCCAAGTAAGAAAAAAAGAAAGAGGAAAGAAAATTAATAAATATTACAATAGCATCAACTGGGAGAACATATAAAATATTAAAGACAATGAGAATGAAGTGGGAAACCCCCCTAAACTGTCAAACAATAGTATCAAACCTGCAAATGTTGAGCTGGAGCAGAACTCATGAATTTCTCTTGATTTGATAGCCAAGCTTGAAATATTGATGGGACACAGTCTCTCTTGCCCATTCTTTATGAATGATTCTGAGCTATTTGAGGTGCTCAAACAGACAGTACTCAAATAAGAACTGCGGGGAATGTAATGTAATAGTTTGTCTCTGGGGCATCCATAAAATCCTGAATTTCCTTTTTAAGCAGACATCTAGGAAAAATATAATTTTATTTAATTCCCTGATGTTCCTATTACACTTCTAGTCTAAAGGTTGCAATTCAAATCCTTATCTGCAAAGCCTCTCTGCCGTTCTTAAAGTCTCTTGCAAAGAAATACATGACAAAGCAGCCTTGGAAATAGCTGCCATAGGAACTTAATAAACCTCAACACTGGAAACATCCATCCCAGCTTTGGAAGGGATATTTCAAAATCAACCTCCTACAGAAGCAGCAAACGCAGTGGAGGGTTTTGGGGGAGGGAAATGTGTATATATATGTGTGTATATATGTATTTATCTGCAACCTGGCAGATTTCCTCAGATCAGACAAATCCTCAGGCCAGAAAAACCTAAGTGTTCATTTTTTTTCCTTACACCTTCTTCTCCTTCCCCCCCCCCAGTGGTGGAACACGACAGAGACCCAAAGGCAGACCCTGTGAATAAAGCTCCCTGAATGGTGCATCCGGAAGAGTGCAACAAAGCAGCAAATTAAGAGCCTGATAGGAAAGTCTAAAGCAAATGTAGGCCAGACTGCCTCCCATATCTCTAATCCTTCATTCCCTTTGGATTCTTCCTTGGAAAAGCAGTTCATAATGGGATGCTAATGCACCTGGAATTGAGTCCCATATGTAAACTCATTGGGAAGCAAGCTCATTTGCAGGCTCCTTTCATTTTGATGCCCAGCTGAAATAGGTGCATCCCAGATGATCAGTGAAACTACGGTAAACAACTATGTGGAACTACATAGACACTTGGACTAGAGTTAAATTTCTTCTATGAGCAGTCCCAGGATCTGATATTATTTTACCGATGCTGCTTTGGGGTACTTATGCCTGACTGGAAACAGGGGTTTCCTCTAAAGATCATTTCTTGAGAATTGCTTATGCTGCAGACAGCCAGTAAGGTGAGCTTGGCAGGTTGGGGAATGCTAGTGTCAGCTAGCGTCATGGAACGGGGAAAAGAGCAGTGGTAGGTAATGCTAGGGATAAAAGAAAGCAGAATAAAAGTGAATTTTGTGGGAGTTTACCAAAAATAAGAAGATATGAAATAATTCCATACACTCTGCTCCTGGAGCAATGCTTCTGCATGGGTAGTATCTGGAAGGTGGGAGTGGCAAAGTTTCTACAGAGAGGAAGTATCTACCAGGCTGAAGAATATCAATGGGACAATTTGTTGGGTACACAAACCATTCTTTGGGAACAAAATGAAAATCTCTGGAAAAATTATAAAAACCTCAAAAGACAGAATTGGAAGAGCTGTATTAGATCATACAGTTCATCCTTTGGTAGCAACAGCAAATTGTCCCCTAGAGACAGAGAACATCAGTTATTTCATAAAATATAGCCAAAAGGCCCAGAAGGAACAATATGATTTTGACAAGGAAGCCTGAGAAGCATGTGATTTAGTCTAAGTGAGAACAGCCAGACCTACCAGACTCAGAATCCAAAAACTGCCTTTTTACTCTTTGGAAACTCCATTGATAACCTGGAGTAACCAGGAGCTGTGGCTTTTGTCTTCATTACACTGGGAAGGTGCTGAAAGGGATTCTTTCTTCAGGACATACAAAGATGCATATTGAGTTACCCACCCCCCACCCCCACCAGCATATAAGGTCACAGGGGGTTGGAGTATTTTACTGCTTCTGTTTTGTCCTTCCTGGAAGAATGGTGGTTGAGATGGAGCAATTGTTGATGGCACTCTGAAGGACTGAACCTGAAGGGCTTGATAATTTATGGTGAGTGAAACCATGCAGTGTTCGAACTTTGGGTCTCCACTCCATCCAGTTTTGGCATTTGGGGCTTGGGGCTCTTTAAAAATGACTTGGGTCTCCTGGATGGATTAACTTTGTCATTTCCAGAGAGATTAAACCTCAGGGAGAGAATTTGTATGCATCTCATATGCAGCTCTTTGTTGTTCATGTTTGGGCTAGAAATGGAACTCTGATCTATCAGTGTAGGGATGGACTTTGCAGTGCAGTGGTTGGGATGACCCTGAGCATGTTTTTCCAAGGGGGTAAGTGAAATGAATCATACTGGAAAGATTAATTGGAGAGAAATAGGCTTAATGCTGGCCAGCAAAAAGGATCCTAAAGGGATCGCTCCATCACTGAGGAAATGTGTCACAGCTCTTTCATAGGTAACATAAACAAGGTTCTTTTTAGGCTTCCAAGAACAGGGGCAGATTTCCTGGCACTTGCATTCATTCTTCTTGATTTTATATGTTTTGTAAGTTGGTGGTGTGACTCAGCAGAGAGGGAGCACAGCGCAGGCATGTAAGGCTGTTTCTGAAGAACTATTCTGAGGATCAACCAAACCAAAATAACTACAGAGTGTAACATATAATACTCTTCCTAGCCTCACATTAGGCCTGGCTTCTGCTCCGTTATGGACCTTCTCTCTCTGCAGCCTCTTTTGTCTTCTGCTCTTTTACACCAGGGAGCGTGCCTCTGCGCCATCTGTCCCACATCCTATTGCAAAAACAAAACCACCTTTGACCAGACCTCCCTTCCACCTCTTCTCTTTCCCTTTGCTGCTGCTGTCTTTCCTTTTCCACGTTACTATTACGAGTTCTATTTATTTATTTTTTTTTTTTACCATACAATATGAAGAATTGATTTTGTGCATACTTCACAGGGAGGTGGGCTGAGCCTGTGAACAAAGCCAATGTTTCTGAGTTTTCCTTCTATCTTTCTTTTACATCTGTCATGCTGTTTTTAATAAACAACTAAAATAAGTACAAGTAGTGTGGTCAATTGGGATTTCACCTAGTGTGCTTGCTTGGATATCCCTCCTATGAAATGGGAATGACTGGAACCACTTTTTGGTACACAGTTTCATTATAAGATATCGTTCCTTGTTTCTCCTGTATTTTCACTGGCTGAAATGCTGAGGGGAGACAAAAAGGGTAAAGGGGAAGCTGTAGATTTAGGTCTGGTTTTTGCATAACCTTGTTGGTTGGGTTCTGCTTGCAAACCCAAGGGTGCTTGAGATTCAGGTCACTTCTCTCAATCCCCCTGCAGTGGTAGGCGTGTGTGTGAATGCATCAGAGAGGAGAGATAAATGACTCACATTATGATCCATCTTTATTTCAAATAGTACTCAGCAAAAGCGAGAGGTTTGTGTTGCAAAACCCTGTTGATTTAATTTTTATTTCACAGAGCTGGGTGTGGTTTGGACAGAGGTATTATATATTTTAACACACAGATGAGAGCACCACAGACCTTTGATTTTTAGTTTGGCCAACTTCTCCAAGGAAAGCTGGCAGGTAAATTTAGGGGAAAAAAAAAATATAAAAAAAAAAGGAAACTGTCCTGTAGATTTTCCCCTGATTATTCCCTCTCAGTTTTCATTTCTGAACAGGCATTGTCATTGTGTCTCATTAGAGGTAATAGAATCTGAAGGGTAAAAAGACAAAAATCCTGGCTATTGACATACATGATGCAAACTAGCTGTTATTTCCTTTGTAAATTGGGGATTGCGGAATACTGTAGCAGATGTCTTGTCAACTGGGGAAAGTCCGCTGTTGTCCTTTAGAAATTAGCTGCTGCCTAGGTGCACTGGTGTTCTTTAGAGCTAAAGCAGTGATGCTTCCAGCATGAGGCTTCCAGTCTTCCCCAGATTTTGAATCACAAAAGCATCTCCAAGGTCACTTTCTGGAACACCTTTGGATTTTCATCACTTTGGGCCATCTGGACTAGATGACCAAGGTGATATCAGTGAACTCCTGTGTGAACAACTATCCATATGACAAGGGGAAGAATGCCCTTTAAGCGTTGTGAAAAGGGGAGGCAAAAGCTCAGGGTAGAATCAGGATTTCAGTTCTATTTTGAACCAAGCAATGTAACCCTTCAGATTCACAAAGCATTATCAGCTCTTATAATCCTTTAGTAGTCTGCTTGGTTTTGATTTTACTATGTAGGGAAAAACAGATTTTGGCATCTTTTAGTCTGAACACTGTCAACTGTCACTATAGGAATAAGGCAAGTAAGAGTTACTTGTTTGAGCAAGATTTAATTGACCAGGCACTTAGGAAGAAAAAGAAAACAGGAGGAAAAAGAAAAATGATTTAAGCATTCTCTCTGTTCTGGAAATAAAGGAAGAGCGAATACAAGCTGCTGCATTTGTGAGATTGCCCTAAAATAGCAGCCTGTGTTTACATGTTAACTTTCCACTGCAAGGCTGCTGGCTGTGTAGCTGGAAGCACAGATATAGGATGTGGCTAGTACCTGTTCCGTGGACCCTGTTTTAGTGTGCTGAGCAGTCAACACACAAACATTTATCCTTCTGATGTGAGTGCCAGCTTCTGGGGCAAAGGCTTATGGCTCTGGGGATTTTAATTTGGTTTTGTAAATACCAGAGAATATGCAGAAATAGAGGAGAAACAAAAAATATTTGCTCTGGCTCTCTCAAACTGATTTTCCTTGTACAGTGAAAGTGGTCAGTGACTCTTTGTGCTGCTGTTAATTCTCACTGCATTGAAATTCTTCTTGATATCACCTAGGGCCAGACTCTGCCTTCACATGCATTTTGGATGGTCAAATGTCTTGTTAGGCTCCAAGTGTGATATGGTAAAGCATGAAGCACTATTTTATAGAGTGGCAGACCTGAGGCACCAATTGCAATGTAAATGCTCTTACTATTGTATGTAACTCATTCACGCTGGTTCCTAATACAGGTGATCCCTTGCATGGCTTCCCCAAGTACTAATGGCAAAAACACAGCCATATTCTGGAAAGGCTAATGAATGGCCTTTCATTTTTAACAATTCCTACTCTAGTTATAAAGCTGTTCTTAGGGTTGAAAAAAACTCTCCTCCTTTCCCTCCCCTCTCCCCAGATTTTTGGCGAGACTGAATGAAGACCTCATTCTAGGTTGTCACTTTGCAAATCAAGCGGTTTCCTAATCAACAAAACATTCAAGTATTTGTCCTTCTGTACCTTAAAAAGCAATAACAGAGATCACTGGTAGGGGCTCAGTGATACTATGTCAACCCTTTTTCATTAAGCATGCCAGCTTGCATAGTAACCTCACTGCTACTGCTGTCAGAATACAATAAACTTTCTGTTTGCTCCCACAGTATCCTTGAAGTTTATTTCATTACAGAGTATAATATCTCCTAATGGAAACCAGGTAATAGACATACCAACAACTAGAAAACAGGTGATTTTGTGTCAAAACAGAATTCAATTTTAATTAATCTTTTCAGAGTAATTCAGTTGAGTATTCAGGAGGAACCTGTTTCTGCATTTCCCCATAGTTTCCTATGCTGATTCTGCGTGTTTTAAATCTATAATTCAGTAGTCCAAGGGTACATCTAAATAGAAAGCACAAGATACGTGTTAGACTGCATCTTGAGAGATTTGCTTGTGTACTGGATCTTTTTCCTGTTAACAGGACTACTGTGATTTAGTGGCAGCAGGAAGATCTTAGTGGGTTTTTCCATGTCTCATTCTCCCTCCTTCTCTCCCACAGTGCATGTAGAGGTACATGTGTTTCTGTGTGTACGCATGTATATGAACACTCATGAATTTAACTTGGTTAGGGGTATTAAGGATAACAGGAAGGGATTCTACAGGTGCTTAGCAAATAAAAAACAGACTAGGGAAAATGTAGGCCCCCTCAGGAAGCTCTCGGGAGAACTGGCCACACTGGATTTGGAGAAGGCTGAGGTTCTGAATGACTTCTTTGCCTCGGTCTTCACTGGCAAAGGCTCTGACCAAACCACCCAAGTCTTGGAAGGCAGATGCAGGGACTGTGAGAATGAAGACCTTGGGCCTACTGTAGGAGAGGATCTGGTTTAAGACCATCTTAAAAATCTGAACATGCAGAAGTCCATGGGTCCTGATGAAATCCATCTGCAGCTGAAGGAGCTGGTGAATGAAGTTGCTAAGCCGCTGTCCATCATATTTGAGAAATCATGGCAGTCAGGTGAAGTTCCCAACGACTGGAAAAAGGGAAATATAACCCCCATTTTCAAGAAGGGGAAAATGGATGACCCGTGGAATTACAGACCAGTCAGTCTCACCTCTGTGCCTGGCAAAATCTTGGAGCAGATTCTCCTGGAAGGAATGCTAAGGCACATGAAAAACAACAAGGTGCCTGGTGACAGCCAGCATGGCTTCACAAGGGGAAATCCTGCCTGACCAATCTGGTGGCCTTCTATGATGGGGCTACAGAACTGATGGACAGGGGTAGAGCAGTTGATGTCATCTACCTGGACTTGTGTAAAGCATTTGACACTGTCCCACATGACATCCTTGTCTCTAAATTAGAGAGACATCCATTTGATGGGTGGACCACTCAGTGGATAAAGAACTGGCTGGATGGCCGCACACAAAGAGTTGTGGTCAATGGCTCAATGTCCAGCTGGAGACCAGTAACGAGTGGTGTCCTTCAGGGGTCGGTGTTGGGACCGGTCTTGTTTAACATCTTTGTCGGTGACATGGACAGTGGGATTGAGTGCACCCTCAGCAAGTTTGCCGATGACACCGAGCTGTGTGGTTTGGTTGATACGCTGGAGGGAAGGAATGCCATCCAGAGGGACCTTGACACGCTTGTGAGGTGGGCTGATGCCAACCTCATGAAGTTTAACCATGCCAAGTGCAAGGTCCTACACCTGGGTTGGAGCAATCCCAGGCACAGCTACAGGTTGGGCAGAGAAGAGATTCAGAGCAGCCCTGAGGAGAAGGACTTGGGGGTGCTGGCTGATGAGAAAATGAACATGAGCAGGCAGTGTGCACTTGCAGCCCAGAAAGCCAACTGTATCCTGGGCTGCATCAAAAGGAGCGTGACCAGCAGGTCGAAGGAGGTGATCCTGCCCCTTTACTCTGCTCTCATGAGACCTCACCTGGAGTATTGTGTGCAGTTCTGGTGTCCTCAACCTAAAAAGGACATGGAACTGTTGGAACAAGTCCAGAGAAGGGCCACAAGGATGATCAGGGGACTGGAGCACCTCCTGTATGAAGATAGGCTGAGGAATTTGGGGCTGTTCAGGCTGGAGAAGAGAAGGCTGCGTGGAGACCTCATAGCATCCTTCCAGTATCTGAAGGGGGCCTGTAGGGATGCTGGGGATGGACTCTTCAGTAGGGACTGTAGTGATAGGACAGGGGGTAATGGGTTAAAACTTAAACAGGGGAAGTTTAGATTGGATATAAGGAGGAAATTCTTTCTTGTTAGAGTGGTGAGGCACTGGAATGGGTTGCCCAGGGAGGTTGTGAATGCTCCATCCCTGGCAGTGTTCAAGACCAGGTTGGATGAGGCCTTGGGTGATATGATTAGCGTGAGGTGCCCCTGCCCATGGCAGGGGGGTTGGAACTAGATGATCTTAAGGTCCTTTCCAACCCTAACTATTCTATGATCCTATGATTCTATGAATATTCTCTAGTTTTTCATTGGCAGAAAGAGTTTCCTTCTCTGACATTTAATTTAAATGTGAGAGGCGTGTTTCTTTGTTACTTTCTCTGCATCCGTTTAGCAGTGCAAGTAAGTTACATATCAGCATGTATGGGTGCAGTGTACGTGTGTTTAGTCTGTCTGTATCTACAACCTCCTGAGCCTGATGCAATAATTCACACACGGGTGACAGCCAGTTTAGAAATGATTCTCTGTAAAACAGAAAGGAAATACACAGAAGGTATAAACTTGCAGTATTATCTCCTAGCTAGTTCTCCTTCACCCTCTGAACAACTATTTTCTACATTTTTATTCTCATGGTCTTTAGGGCTGAAAAATTGTTCTCTCAGTATCACTCTGATTTTTCTGACATGGCTTTCAATTAAAACACTTTCACTTCACAGATGATATTGTATTGGTTATGTTGGGAATAATGTCATCTGATGTGCTCTGCCCGCACACCAGCTGATGAGGGTATATCCCACAAGGCTGTGAATAGAAGGTAGTTTAGGGGTCAGTTGCTTTAGGTCTAAAAAACATAAAATCATGTAATCTCAAAGTAGTAATTCATTGATGCCCACCTTATGCAGAAGTATCTGAGGGTTTACCATGAAAGCAAGAGACTGGTCAACCATGTGTGTGGAGGAAGGCAGAGCTTGCCCATGGGGTGATGTGTGGTTCTGAGCAGAATGCCGAGAGCAGAACACTTTCCCTTTCCCTTTCCCTTTCTTATTTGTGCTGCAGCCTGCAATAGAAAATAAATTAACATACTCGTTTTGATCTTAGGCAAGGAAGAATGACATGTGTTGCTTATCTGGCAATACAAGGTGTCTGTATCATCTTTGGAAGAATGGGGAACATGCAGGCAAATAGCAAAACATCTGCAGAGCCAGAGCCTGATGAAAGGTTTGTGGTATGGCGATTGAAGTGAAAGGACCCGAGTGTTCTGGAATCAGAACATTAATGACCAATTTATTTTCCATTTAATTCTCTCCTTAGCTTTATTTAAAATCATGTTGGTAATGGGAGGCTTCTGGACTTGGGAATTTAGCACAGAGAGGGGAGAATACTAAGTTTATGTATTGCTGTTTCTGTAGGTATCTAGCATACAGAGTATTGCTTTTGCTTTATAGTGCAACCTGAATTCTCATCCTCTGCTTCCTCTCACCACAGTAGGTAATATATCTAGCCAGAAAGCTTCAGTGGGATGGGGTAAGGAATAAAAAAGAGGAGCAAGGAGTTGAAGGGAAGAGAGAGAAGAGAAAAATGGATCAATAGGAAAAAATAAAAAAAAAATGTAAAGGGGATATGAGCAGTGAGCAAGAACCACAGAATCATAGACTGGCTTGGGCTGGAAAGGACCTTAAAGCTCATTAGACTGGCCCTGACCACTGCAAGGGATGGGGCAGCCGCAGCTTCTCTGGGCAACCTGTGCCAGTGCTTCAGCACCCTCACAGGGAAGAACTCCTTCCTATGATCTAATCTAAATCTCCCCTCTGTCAGTTTAAAGCCATTCCCCCTTGCTCACTTTTGAAAGAAGGTGCAGCTGGTAACAAGAAGGAGGTGGTGCTTTGCACTGGTATACAAAGATACTGGTCATCCTTTTGCTGGGGGTTGTGATGGATACAAATGAGAGCCTGAGCCTACCATGAGAACTCTCCATTTTCCAAGAAATACATTAAAAGAACTTGACTATGTTGTACTTATGAGCTATTTATTTGACATGCTGTAGAAACTTGCTTTTCATTAAGTGAAGAGAGAAAGTGAATCTGAGCTAATAGCCTAATTTATAAAAGGAAGTGTCTTTTCCTCAGCATGCTTAATGAAGTAGTCAAGCTAAAGTAGAGAAGGTAGCAGAACACAGCCCCGCTGTCTGGCACAGGATAGCAGTGGCCATTGGGCCAGCAAATAGACCCAGCAGCTATTAGCGTTTATTTTGGGGCACTTTTGAAATCTCTGTTTCAGGGAACGTGCCTGTGGCAGCAGGGGCTGCTCAGACTTCCAATGGCAGCTGGCATTAAGATGCCAAAACACTGCTAGAGGTTCTCCCACTGTAATCCTAGTGGTGGCCCTCCTTGTGTGGGCCTTTTCACCAGCAGGTGTTAGTGGCTGTAATTGGATTTATCAAGGACTCAGACTTTCTCACCTAGGGCTCCTCTTAGCCCAGGTCATCCTTTCTGCCTTGTCTATGCTAACAATATGTTATCACATAAACCCTCACCTTCTTTGTATCCGCCCTGTCATGCAGCATGGTAAACTTACCCAGGGAGCAGGTAACAGATGACCAGAGCTAATGACTACACAGAGGGGTGAGAAGGATGGGTTGCAGTGTAGAACAAATGTCTGGAGTCTTCTCTTTGCGCATCCAAAGAGCTGTGTCACTTCAAAACCATCAAGATAAGCAAGGGTGAGGATTCTGTGTTCTGTTGCTTCAATTCCTATAGGAATACTGGGATTGAGTTAAAACTGGAGTAAATATATAAAAACTTAACATGTCCATGGATGATTCTTGAGAAATGTGCTTAGAAAATTAGATAAATAATAAGGAACCCAAAGGAAAAAACAAGCAGTGTTCAGAGCAATCCATGATAGGCTGCAAATAGGAGTCCTCTTTTTCTTGAATCAAATTGAAGGAGAAATATGAGGGAAATCTGTTTAGATTTTATGCCATTGCATGGTATAGCTGGCATTTCATCTGCTAACTGTTAGGGAGAAATGTTTAGTTACAGCATTCTATTTACTGCCATTCTTTTTCTATTTGAGCATATGTAATTAAAAATCATTTGAAGAACTAGCGATGTGAAAGAAACTGAAATGCACAAGGTTGTTTCCTTCAAATTTGGGTTTAATGACGTGCAGAAAGGGGCCTGCTTAATTTCCCCCAGGCAGACTTTGATTTTGCACAGTTTCTTTGAGCCCAGCTTCATATAAAGTTGTCTTGGGAAGTCAAGAGTCATCCCATTTCCTAAGGGACAGAGGGGCCCAGCCCACTATTGTGTACCTCAGGGGCAATGGGGTGGCTCCAGCACTGTGTTTGGCTGTGTAGGTGAAGAAACCTATTTCTGAAGATGCTGTGTTTGCCAAGCGGGGCTGGAAGGAAGAACCATGTTAGACCTTTCATTTCTGCAGAATAAACTGTGAAGAGGTTTCTCCTCTACCCCACCCCCATCCCACAAGCACTTGGCTTAAAATTAGCTCTGACTCACTTGCCAGATTGCTGGTAGGTAGTTCAGTGCTAACATCTCTGCTATGGAAAGAGGCTGGTGTTGTTCGAAAAACCTTTCTCTGAGTGCACGCAGCCTGGGATGTACAGGCTCTGGAATCTTCCCTCTCTCTGCCATGGTGTTTGCCTTGGGTGTCATGCCTATTTTAAAGACCCCTGGGTTGTTTTCTTACGTTTCTTATCAGAGCATGAGCCTCCAGCCTCATGCCTGTCTAAACTGTGAACTATGACAGTTAAACCACATTCCTGATTTGTGCACAGTGCCCTGGTCTCTCTATCTGGTGTGAGGTTTAATGACACACCACTGTCCCAGGTGGACTTTCCAAGAGGATGAGCAATCTCTTGATGCATTCCCATCCAGCTTCCTACTCACACCTCTGCTGGCTGTATGGCGGAGAGGTGTCTGAATGTCACCAGTAGAGGAAATGTATTACATGTAATCATCCATAGTGCCTTTAGCAAATGCAATGGTAGGGTGAAAGGTCTAAAATAAACAGAACAAAACAAAAGATGAAAGGTCTAAAATAAAATGTCCCTCAGAGCTCCTGGATAGGCTCATCCTCATGCCTACTTCAGGATTAGCTTTTCACTTGCTTCCTTTATTTCCTTTGTTCTTCAGCTGCCTTTGCTACAGCTTTGCAGGAACAGTCTTTAAGTTTTGGGGATATGAAATCATTTAAATCCTTATCTCTGTAATTTGCCCTGCACTGGCAAAGCCTGATAGCTTACCTGCTGAAGGTAAGTGCAGACATGGCAGGCAGAGATGGGGCTCTTGGCTGGCCACGTAAAGCTACTCATTCTGGTGAATTTAAAATTTTGAGTTAACTCTTCTAAAAGCTGCTTTTATTTCGGCCTCTCTGAACCCAGACCTTCCTGAAGACATCCCAGCAGCCCCAAGGGTGCCATGACACTACTGCACTGTTAAGTTCTCCAGGGAATGGACCATCTCATCCCATGGAGCTGTGATGTGTCCTGCCTGCTGCACTCTAGGAGCTGCTGCAGCATGTGCACCTATGTAACCACAGTGACATGATAGCGACATTCAGGCAATCGTATAGCTGAGAGCTATTCCCATGCCAACTGCCTCAGCCATTTTGCTGTAAAATGCTTCCAGAAATTAGAGTGAGAAACAGGAAAAGGGGTTTTGGTTTTGTTGGCTGGGAGACCTGGATATCAAGAGGCAGTGGGAAGAGACAAGAGGAATCTATACAAAGTGGTGCTCCATCACAGTCTGGTCCATGGTACCTGAGAGCAGAAGGTATTTCTCTTTTCATGTCGCTTTACATGAAAAGCAGAGTTGTGCCACTGAAAGATGTGGCCTCTCTAATGAGCAGCATGTTCTGTTGTTGCTGCCCCAGCCAACAAATATTGAATAAGGTTCAGCTGAGGTTGTGCCTTCAGGGATTAATTTCACTGTGGGAATGAGGAGGACCAAAAGTTCTGTATAAAGGAAAAAGAAAGAAAATCACGTGAGATCAGAAACTTGCATGATCTGTATTTTGGGAAGTCCAAAGGGACAGTAAAGCTGCTGAGAAAAAAGGTTCGTTCTGATTCTGCACCTTTCTTCTAGGCAAGCAGGTAGTGAGCATGGAAGCCTGCTTCAAAGCACACTTCAAATGGAAATGTCATCGCTAATACCCAATAATTGCCATATCTTGTCCTTGTAATATACTGCATTCATAGCCGGGCAGTGTTTTACTGAAAGCATAGCAAAGCGCAGTCCTGATTTAATGCAGTCTCACGTGTCTTATGGAAGGGGAAGGGAGGCACAGAGAGCAGCGGTGTGTGAGCCTGCTTAAGTGGGGCTGTGTCTCTGGGGCTCTCTGTGCCATCCGGAGCCACCCAGCAACTCCTCACCCTGCTTGTGTGCAAAGGCTCCTGTTTGGAGTCAGATATTGTTGTCTGTCTGACACATGAAATAACTGAATCAAATACACCTGGCGTGTTAACAACTCATTTCCAGTCTCAAGAGAAAATACAGCCTTTTGAGCTAATACAGCATGCAGCGTGGGGGAAGAGAGTGACACACTGGAAGGTGGTTGTAGCTGTTGTTAATAATGTGGTTTGCCTGGGATCTGAGAGGGTTATTAAAAGCTGCATTTACGTTTTGTCTACCCATATCTATATTTTTCTAAAAATGTGACATGTGAAATATAGATCAGGATACTTCAAAACCACCTGGTTCCAGGAGCATTGACTCAGATGTGAATAACTGAATTTCATCAGGCTTGACGATACCTTCCTGAACAAAGACAGGCTGCCCACCCCCCTGAAGGAAGTTAAACAAAAGAGAGAAATAATTTCTTTGTTCAACTGCTGCCAAAGGAGGGACACTTAACAAAGCACACAACTAAACAAACATTCTCAATATTTTTCTAGCCATGTTTTATAGCTATTGCTCTTGAGACTGGTCATAGTCTGACGGACAGGCATGCCAAAATTCCCTGGTAAAAAGTACAAGAAACTTTGGGGTTTGAAATACTACTAATGGTAAGAATAACAAAAAAATAATTCCACGAATTATTATAGCCCATGCTCTTTTCCATCTCCCCCATCCTGCTCTGTTCCCCCATCTGCACCCCTATCTATTATTGCCCTGGCCAGAGGGAAACAGCATCTCAGAGAGAGAAGAAAGACATCTTTGTTGGTGCCTGCAGACTGTGTATTAGTGCTCTGTGTATGACCAAGTAAATGAAGAACATAATGGGGAAGGATAAATAATCCAGAATAGTCAGCAGTACCAAAGATGGATACCCCATAAATGGCATGCCCTAGATGAACATAGCTGCAGTGTGTCAGCAGCGAAGCACTGGTCATATCCTGCTCTGAGTGGGACCCAGAAAGCCCGGCTTAACTTCTTGGAAGTTAGCATATGCTCCAGATTTGCATCAGCAAAAACACAGGTGGAATGGGGTGATGCTTCTGAAATGCTTGAAGGAGAGTATGCATCTGCCGGCAGAACAATTTCAGTTGGATCCAGGGTGGCAGGGCTTGGACGCCATTGTACCCTTCTTCTGTTTTTAATAACCCCGGGTTTTAGCACTTCCACTTATTATTGCAGCAGCTTACCGGGGACCTACAGGAAAATCCAGTTTTATTGAAACTGAAAAGGTCAGTTTTGTTGAGCGTTTCCATGGTGAAAATAATAAATTAAATATATACAGACTTTTCAGGCTACTCAGATCCCCAGCTTGGGCTGACCAACTGGAAGATTTTCCCGCAAGCTATTTTAATGGTGTCTTCTTGCACAGCTTTTAGTGTGGGGTGGGCTTGAGGATTTTTTTCCAAGAAATATTTTTCTTTTTGTTAAGCCAGATTCTTCAATTCTTTGTAGTGCTGTCCATGGACTGTCAGGAAGCCTTGCCTTGGGACCAGAGTACACTGGGAAGGCAGCTTTTCAGTATCGCCATTGCTATCTCACCAGGAAGGCCCCAGTTTGCTTCCCCTTTAACTGTGTGCAGACTCTTGCTGACTGTCCCACTAATAGGTGTTTTGAGGAGATATTCCTCCATTTTCCCCTGGGAAATGCCACGTGCAACTAGGCCACTGATGTCAGTGAGTTCTTTGCTTTGTGTTTGCTGTGCATTGGGTTAATCCATAACACATTTTATTAGGGCCCAGATTGATTTTGGCTGATTGGTCAGGTCGATACGATCCCTTTTTCATTCCCCGAGCACTGGATGGTATTTGCAGCTATTGCCCCTCCTTGGTGAGAAAAGATACAGGCACCCTCTCTAGGGTGCTACACCTAGAAATGTTCCTTTTCTTGTCTCTATGCCTGCAGAAAATCCCTGCCCCAGCAAAGACATGCTGGAGCCGGAGAGGCTTCATTCTGTGCAGTGACTCTTGGGATGGAGCAGCTAACACATTTCTTGTTTATTGGTTATAACTAAATGCCTAGCCCTGCTGTATGAATTCTCAAATAATTTCTCATCAGTCCCACATACTTTCTATATTTCTCTTCCCTTCTGCTTGTTACTGAGGTGCCATAGGTATAAAACTAGGTCTTCCTTTTAAAAGGTCTTCCCTTTAAAAAGAGTTCCTCTGCTCCTACCACTCACTGCTAATTAGTTCCTTCTTCCTATAATTTTGATAAATCTCTCTCAGTAACTTGGTATGCTGGCATCTCCCACAGGGTTTCCTACAGTGCTGTTGCTGTGGAAGTCCTTTGCATGATCCCATAGAAAGGAGTCCTGTCACCTCTCCTGGCTATTCTGTAGTCATCGTCATATGTGTGACTTACTAAAAAGGTGTGAAAGGAGAGCTCTGCTTTACAGTTAAGCTGTCACTCCTATCCTGATCTCTGATGTCAGGGGAGCCAGGGCTGTGACTCCTATGCTGTACTACCGAAGTCCTGAATAATATCATGCTGGATTTCAACCTAGAGACTGCCTGAGTGCACGAAGGATGGGCTGACTGGTGGCTCATCCCCATGGGGAGCACTGGGCACCAGTGGGGCAGCCCAAAGACCAGGACCAAAGTGATTTTGTTTTGTAACTTATTTTGCATGGAAGTTTATACTTTGAGATAACCCCTGAATAGGTGAGCCAGTACTAAGGAATCATTCTTGGGCTAGTTGACTGTGCCCTGGCATCGTGCTGATTGCTTGTGTATTTTGGGTGCTGCCCACCCTGGCCCCATGGGCATGGGGAAGCTGTGAGCTACCAGCCCTTCTTGTCCCAGCACCATTTGTACAGGCAGCAGGCCCTCGAGGAAGCAATTGTCATGTTAATGAAAGATCTGCCTGGGTTTTATAATCTTGGATCTGTGCCCTTCTCTCCCTCCTACCCCAGACTCTTATTTTTATCATGGCTTCTCCTTCTGCTCTGGTTGCTGCTCACCCCTGTGTGACCTTTTTACCACTCAAGCAGCTTTTCTCTTGGAATCACAAGAAGCTTTGAGTAGCTGAATCTTGTATTTTACTTGCAAGACACAACTGTATGTAAATTAAGGGAATTAGCTTTGGCTAGGTTTTCTTCTTTCTTTCTCTCTTCTTTTTTTTTTTCCTTTTTGTCAAAAGTAGCCTGTGATACGTGTAACATGGTAATCCTTGTATAATATCCTCACAGTTTTATAGCTCCCAGTTTTCCTATATCCTTATACAAGTTTCTCTATGCAGTACTGTATACCATATGGCAGTGCGTAGTTGGTGGGAGGTTGAGTAGTGCTCCTTGTCTTACTTACCCTTCCACCCTCTATCACAGCTGCTGGCTCATGCAGAGTACTCTCTCCAGTGGGTTTTTCCACC
The DNA here is from genome assembly GCF_028554395.1 of Pezoporus wallicus. NCBI lineage: Eukaryota > Metazoa > Chordata > Aves > Psittaciformes > Psittacidae > Pezoporus > Pezoporus wallicus. The sequence continues at coordinate 1,519,054 of NW_026636385.1, read as the reverse complement.
ATTGCACATGCATAAAAAATTCCTGACCTAATAGCTCTTACCTGTTACAGCTAAGTTCAGAGGCATTCTTCAGCGTGCACAGCTAAGAGCTGTTTCATTTTGCATTCAATGTGACATAAATTGAAGACCTGGAAAACAAGTAGGTTGCAAACTTTGGTTACCCTCTGCCTCTTTGAGTTTGCATTCACATTATGCTGTACACACATGTGCATGTACATGCTTACTTACTAGGGTTTGGTTGTTTATTTCTCAGGGCAGACAGTTTTGCTATTAAAATCTGCAGATTTTTTTGTTGTATAAAACAGATGAGCACCTACAAGTCGGTGTATGTGACTTTGTTCCTCTTTTCCCAGTGAGCAAACTCAGAAGAGACCAAACATTAAAATGACAACCTAGCAAGTAGCTGGTTTAGTCTTAGCTTCTTAGGGAATATGGTGAACCCTGCAGAATTATTCATTTGCTACACAAATGAAATAAAATGGGTTCTTGCCCCTTTCTCTCACTGTATAAATCCAATCCACTGTAGTAGAATATTACTGTGATGTATGGTATTGTAGGAAGCAATTACTGAGATGGAAACAAAGAAGAAATACTCAGAAATTATTACTACCAATCATTTTTTTACTTTACAGCTGAACTGGAGGGCCTGCTTTTACTCAAGAACTGTACCCACTCATAGAATGACAGTACATCCCAGTGTGGGAGAGGAATTATCCCCATTGTGAGGGTAAAGATGTGAACAGGGACCTTGAGGAAGTCATTCAAGATGAAGCACAGAATCTGTGGAAGAGCTAGAGCTCACTGCAGAGTCCCAGCACAGTGGTGCTTTATGTGAAGGATCATCTTTCCTGTTGTTAATAATGAATATGATCTTTCAAATAAGATTTTATATATGTTTAAATTTAATAGCTCATCCTTCAGGAAGGGCTCAATCCTGCTAGCTACTACATCCAATCTGGGCTGGTTTAGATATGTTGGGAGCTGAGAATGCTCCTCTTTTCCTGAATCAAGCCCTCAGTGAAGCTGATGCTATTGACAGATTACCATTTATAGCTCTTTATTGCTTACTGTAGGTTTATTGCAAACTCCTTTTCTGCTTAGCTCTCCTTCCCTCTCTCAGAGCAAACATAATGTACAGCCCATGTAAATATAAAGCATTAAGTAATTACTGGGTTATTTCAGATGCAGGGCTAATAATACATCATTTCTGAAACCCACAGCTTTAGATCTAGGGCATGCTATAGCAGTCATTGCATACAATACTCACTGGAAAGTGAGCTCAGCCATTACTGTTGTATCCCTGAGTTATTACTCACTCACCTCAGGAAACAAAGGGGAGTCCCGGAGGTTAATATGGTTAGTAAAGCAATTTGAGGAAGCTGAGCTTGTATCTGCTTACACACAGCGTACAGAAGATATTTAAATAGCAGACTTCCATCTCCTGCTCTTGTCTGCCGACTCCTGCGTCACTGTCTTGCTTTTGTAATGCCTGTGAGTCTTCTGCTGAAATAAAACCGTGTGAATCTGAGAATTTGCTATGTACAAGGTCCCTTGGGCAAATTGCCTGACACAGTTTTAAGGGGGTAGACGTGGGTACTTGCTGAGAGTGCAGACTTATGAATTTGTGTGGCTTTTGTGCCCTTCTGTCCTGCTCAGACTTGGGATACGCTCTGGAAGTGGCCTGAGCAGTGTGATGAGGGAGGAGGGCAGTGGTGCAGCAGTGCTCTTCTGAAAAGGACAAGGAGCAAGGACATGGCTGTGCACCCACATCCCTGGCCCTGACAGGCCACGTCCCACTGCTTCTCCACTGTATCCTTGGTGCTCTGTGTCTGGGCAAATAGGGAAGAAATGCTATTGCCTCTCAGGAACATTGCTGCAGCTTTGTCTGTGGAGAGGGACTCACTGTGGTCTGAGTCTGATGCAAACAAAGAACCAATCCCAAACCCTCCCTGGGGCTTGGCAGTGCATCAACACTAACATTAGCACACCAGCAATACTGAGAAATAGAATATCTGCATCTCTCCCACTGCCTGTGATCTCAGGTGAAAACACTGGGGTGCGGAATGCCCATAGGATGTCAATCCGTGTGGGATTAACGCTGCAATAAAGTGGGTCACTGCTGCCAGCTGAGACACTGGGTGCTCTGGCCTGCTTCCCTTTGTAACACATACTTTGTATTTGAAGGTGTTAAATTTTTTAATAAGTGCCAAAGGCACATGGATAGGGCAGGCTCAGTGAAGTCTGTGCTGCCTGCGTTATGCCTGTTCAGTGGGTAAACAGCAGAATGAATCTGTGGAGCTGTCAATCCAGCACCTCCACCAGCACTGAGGTCTCTAAGAAAGATGTTTTAAAAGAAAGGTATGGTTGCATTGTGCTTCCTCAGAGTACAGAGTTGAAAAAAAAGGCTAGGATGTTCTCAAAACCTCCACTTGCTACTATTTATAGGCTCCACCAAATAATCCGTCTGATGAATTTCTGAAGTTCATTTGGTAAAATATTAAAATCAATGCATTGCAGGTCCTTGCTGTGTAGCAGGCTCAGAGTGACTCAGTGACAGCACGCTAACCTCTGAACTTTGCAAATTACTATAGCCTGCACTATTATTTCTGCTTTAATAGGTTTTGCTTTGAATAGAAACACGGCTGTTTCCAGTCCGGAGCAGCTCTGTGACGAGCCCTGAAGGCTCACTCTGCGGCGTGGACCTGTGCTCTGGAGCCTGGCCTTTGTGGAAAGGGGCTGGCTGGCTCTGCGGATGCGGGCCTTGGATGGCAGCACCGGTTTGAGCTTTAGCAGTGATAAATGAGGTTTTGCTGATGGATTTTTGGCTGGCCTTTTCCAGGCATTTGGCTCGCAGCTGAGCTAGTTGTCACAGCAGTAATGGGACTGAGTATGATCCCAATAAGAGGTCAGTTTGCTGACGGATTATCTTGCCCTTTCCTTTTTTACTTTGAATGTGAACAATGTACTTCGTCTGCTTTCTTGAAAATACCTAATCCATAATTCCAGTTTGGGTCCCTTGGTATGTGGGTGTGCCTAGATGGGAAGGGTTGGTATGAGAGAAAGAGATGCAAATTGTAGGAGTGGGCTGTGATTCTAATCACAGAATCACAGAATGGTTTGGGTTTGAAGTGATCTTGAAGTTCATATGGTTCCCAGGCATGGGCAGGGACACCTTCCATTAGACAAGCATGCTTAATCTTTGAACTGTGTTTAATTTGGAGTACCAAAGTGCATGTCTTTGCTGCAGTGTCCATATTTAATTTGTGTTTGTGTAGGAATAAGCAGTGCTCACTTATTGATGCATCATTTACCAATTACATAAAGAACATTTATATTTATGATTCATTTATTTAGATTTTCTCTTTTGGGACTTCCATGAGCACAGAGATCTAGAAAGAATTAAAAGAATATGGCTAAGTTACTAGCAAGGCATTATTTCAGGCTTACTCTGCCTGTATATCATTCGCATTTGTTTTGGCATGCAAGTGCCACCATCTAATTCTTTATTGACATGATAAAAATCTCCCAAGCTGAACATAAACTGACAGCCTGTTTGGATGGTTCTGATTATGACCTGCAACAGGACCAAGGCAGGTTTGTTTCTGAGGAAAATAACTAAACTTGGGGCACCATGAGCAAGTCTCCACAAACTGTGCTTATACCAAGCACTTTTCTTGGGAACATACAGAAGTTTCTAGTGTCAGAACTGTGCTTTTGTTAAATTCCGAATTTCAGTGCATTTAAGCAGTGGCGATCAATAGTTCTTCACATTTCCCTCTCTTTCTGATGTGCAGAATGTGCTGAGCATGGCTGAGAGGCGCAGCTGTGAGTAACAGGCTGCTATTCATTCCTCTGGGAGACACTTGCCTGCTTTGGTAAAATGATTATCTTTTGGAAAAAAAAATTTGATTTCTTGTGGAAGCCTTAAGAAGCTGAAAAAATAAATATTTTTAGTTCAGAACCAGATAAAATGAAAATGTTTTCAGCTTTCCCATAAAGAGCAGACTGCTTCAGGAGGGAAAACACCCCAACATTTCTGCCATTATCTGTTCTATAACCCTCTCCTCAGACATCCTGCGCAAAAATTCTCTGACACATTCATAAAAGAAAAATAGAAGGAAAAATTTCAAGCAACCTTGATATTTACAAAGGGAATTTTTATCAGCTCTCAGTTTGCAGAAGAAAATCTCATTCCTACCAAAGAAGCAACACAGACATGTCTCTTTCAATGAATTTCAACTACGAACATCAGTTTGTGATGTATTGGCCAAAGTCTAGTCAAGAGAGTAGGATATTGATAGTGCTGCGAGCAGGGGAGAGATTGGCAGATAGCCTTTCTCGCATTTTGCAGAAGAAATGGCAAATCTGTATGATTTATTATTCTTAAATAACTTGCCATAGTCAAAAGCTACCCTCTGTTTTAGCCAAACCTCGTGGTGACTTAAAATGATTTCACTTAGTTAGCAATTCACACTGAGGAGACTGGGACTGAGCCACACACCAGTAGATGAGTATTAAGCACCCAGTCCCGATGGCTTTAGGGCAGTAGAGGAGACAGCCTTCTAATTTGCTGCTCCTCAAAGAGAGGAGCAGAACTGCTGGGCTGTATGTTTTGCCAGAAAATCCCTACCTACTCCTAATTAGAGAGCTGTATCTGGCCTCTGTGTTTCAGGCTTATAATTCTGTTTGGAGATCAGATGGTGCATTTTTACCACTGAGAGCAATTTCCTAAAAATCTGCTTAGTATTCTGGCAGTTTGCATGATGAAAAAAAAATTAAAATTGTTTAGGGACAAATTTTTTGCCTGGTGCACACAGAGTTTTAACATGCAATAACTGCAGATGGGTGGGTAACTTGCTGCACTGGAAATTTGCTTCTTCCTATCTTCACATTATAAGGCAAGGTGGTTTTCTATATAAACTTAGGGGGGTTTGCCTTTTTAGATCTCAACTTTGTAACTTACAGGAGGTGGATGAAGTTTCTAATGGATAGAGAAGGAAGACATGCACTATTGCTTTAAGCAAAACCAGTTGAAATAGCTCAGGTAGACTTCTGCTAGTTGGTAGCTTTACCATTTCTTAAAAGTCATATGGTAATCGAATCTAATGTTTGTGCTGGAAGCTGAGTGCATTTCAAATGGGAATTAGGCCTATGTAATGCAGAGCAGTGGTGCATAGTTAAGGTGCTTCCTAACAGAGATTGCTAGATTTGCATGATACCATTTTTCAAGGCATCTGCGATATTCCTCCCAAAATGAGCCCAAATACTTTAAGAAACTTTCCAATGATTTGGGACAGAGAAGTGAGGATGACAGGACTTTAACATGGTGTTTCAGGTAGGCGCAATGGTGTGCTTTGAGGTATGCTGTTCTATGGTCTCTCGCGTTTAACGGCACATTGGGATCTGAGCTGCTCCATGGACCATAAGATTATTTAAAAGCATACCTAATGCTTTTTTCTCTTCAGAAAGCTTTGATTCCCTGAGAAACAGGAAGATTTGTTCTAGGTGATGAAGCTACATGCTGGAGATATGAAGGGTCTCAGGACCTGCTGCTTTGGTTTCCTGAACCCACTCCAGCTTAACCAAATTACTTGCTAATGACTGCCCAATTTTCTGCTTCTTTAGCATCAGGTAGGTTGCTTGGTGGGAGTAAAAACAGTCTGAAGGTTGTTCTGAATGTTTATGGTGAATGCCACCCTCTGGAAGAGTGCCACAAAGGCTAGCAGGCAGTGGGGACCATGAAGCTGGTAGGTGAAAGAGCATTGACATGTAAAGAGAAGATGAGAGAAAATGCAGGTTCTGTGCTATCAAGACTAGGAGGAATAAAATTCTGTTTCTGTCTCCAAAATACTCTTAACTAGAGCTGACTGGAAAATCTGATATACTTGAGAGGTTCTGACAGTGACTGAGGCACGTATAAGTTGAGGTGAGAGTTTCGTTAACTCTGACTTCCAGATTATTCTTGGCAATGGTAGCAAGCATATTGGATGTTATTAATTTTACTTCTAAAATTTATTAGATTTTCACAAAATTTTTACCCTGTGTTTATGTTTCCTTCTGTTCATCATATATGACTAAGAATACAGAAGCTTTAATAATTTAAAAATTTCCTTAGCTCTTATGACATGTCTTAAACCACCCTAATCTGGTAAAACAAATAGTTCCCTGCTATTGTACTCAAGAGGTAAGGAAAACCCAAAGAACCCAATTAGTTCTTGCCAATCACTGCTAAGTTGACATAGGGGGAGTGAAGATCATACTAAAAAACCGTCATAGTCCTAAAACGCTTGTGTAAGCTTAGAGAAGCTGTTCCTAGTCAGCACTGACAGAATACAGTGACAATGTCAAAATGCTCTTTGCACACAGAATTGTGAAAGAACAAAGAAGCGGAACAAAACATTACTAACAGAGCTCTGTAAAATGCATGTTTCACTTTATAAGGGCTGCTGCAATAATTTTCCCCTGGTTTTTGACCTTTGTGTGTTTAACATTAAAATGCTGTGGCTGGAGCTTTGGATTCAGGTAGAGGCAAACCCTAAAAATAAAACTAATCTGTTCTAAGACAGAAAACTGAGGTCTGTGTAACTTCAACATGCAATTACAGGTGCACTCAGGTTCACTCAACTGAGAATCAGTTGCTAAAACTTGCAGTGTTAATTTAAAGCTAGTAGCAGAACCTGCCAAAAGACAAATCAGGCAGGTTTCCTGCAGCTTTATGTTGCTCCAGAAGCCTTCTTCCAGATGAGTAGTTTTCTTCTACTGCTAATTCATTAATGTTACAGTGCTATGTACTACTGAAAGAATAAGATGTGGGAGTTCCTCAGGGTGAATATTATCATTATAGCTACAAGCAGCAAAAAGCAAGGTGGTTGGGAATCAAGGTTTGTCTTGAGTTTGACTTGTTACAGTTGTGTCTAGATGGTTTAATACAGCTCCAGAACAGTGACGGCTGGGCTGGTGGGAGCTTGACCTTTTTGATGGTTTGCAGGAGTTTGAGGTGGCTCCTTGCCACTGCCTGAATTTTCAGAAGCTGTTTTCTGTAGGATTTGGAGTAGGTCTGTGCAGCCAATGAAAAAGCAGTCCCTAAGAAACAAGGTTAGACAATAAGAGGTGAGGCTGAAAGGGATAGATGTCCAGCAAGGGAGCATTTTAGGTGCAATTACACAAGCTCGTCTGATCCTAAAATTTGATTAAGAACAAATAAAATTATATTGCTGGGCAGTCAGAGACTTCTCTGACCACTTTAAGCCTTTGCCTAGGGCAATCTATGAATATCCAATGTGATGACCTCTAATAATATTGCAATCACCTGAACATACAAATCATGGAGCTTTTTTTATCCTTGAGGTACGATATGTTTTTCATTATTTTTTTCCCCTTGATTGACTGGCACACCTTGAACTCAGGTATTCAGTGGTTAATACTCCCTGATCATTGTATGCGGATCTTGGCTATGCCTTTTTCATCATAGGATTGATTGTTTGAAGTCTGAAGTAGTTGTGTGAGCACATGCTAAGCCGGTTTCAGATTACCTGAGAGGGTTTGATTCCTTTTTCTTCTAAGAAAAGGTCCCCTCTGCAGTGTCTGTATTAACCAGCTCTGCTGCCGCCTCCTTTGTGCAGGGCCAGCGACGCTGGGTTCCCACTGCTTCCTATTCTGTCAGCTGTGGACAAAGAAAGCATTTAATTCCTTGTGTCTTTGCACCAGAACATTAGGCTAAACAGAAATACTCATTCACAGTTTCTATGTAGGCACATTTCCTGGACTTTGACCTTTCCTGCTGCTCTCCTTCAGACTCTTACATCAAGTGGTCCAGGTTTCTCCTGGAGGGCAATGCCCCACGCTTTGGCTAAACTTTCCCAACAAAAGCCTTGTTACCCTGCACAAAGTGCAGACTGTCCCCTTATATATTCATGTATGCTTGTCTCTTTCAAAGTTGTGGCATTCTTGGTTCCCACTCCATGTAATTTACTATAATTGCTAGATTCTTTTTCTAAAAAGCATCCAACTTATCAATTTTCCTCCATCCTGTATTTCTGCAGTGGAGTATTTTTGCATGCTCTAATTGAAATGCACCCTATTGTTTGCACTAGTTCCCCAGCTTGTTGGGACCATTTGCAATTCTGATCCTATCCTCCTGCACATTTGCAGTCCCTTCTGGCTGGGGGTCATTTGCAAATGTACTGAGAATACTCTATATCCTACCTTCCAGTTCACTATAATATGGCATTGAACAGAGCTGGCTCAGGACAAATCCCCAAGGAATTACCTTTGTTTGTGCATCCTTCTATTTTGACAGTAAACAATCAATAACTCCTCCCTGGCTTAAGTCACCCTGTCTTTCTTACGTCCACCTACAGTAGTGTAATATACGTTGTGTATCCATAGCTTATATAAAAATATCATGTGAAACAGTGTCAGAGACTTACTAGATGAAGTATATTTATCCTTCTCTCTTTGCACAAGGTCTGCTACCTTGTTGCAAAATTAAATGATATTGTTTTGACATTATTTTTATGTGACAGATTCGGGCACAGTGCTGTTTATCTCCTTCATGGCTTCCATGGCCTTACAAATCACTTGTTTATTTGTTCCAGCATTCTTGACTGCCCTTTTATTCCTCACACTACCATCTTTTGCCATTACTGAGCAATGTCATTTTCCAATTGTCCTGTGCCTCTTTCATGACTTCTCAAAGGTGAACTCCTAATGATGCCCCTGACTGGTTCTGAATAACGACCTAGAGGCTTTTACCTCAGGAACTAATGGGCTGAAGCAATCAGAAAGATCTAACTTAAGTAACTTTGAGATTGGGTTGGATTGCTTTTTTCCTTTCCCTTAACATAGCTGAACATAGTTACTTCCATCAGAGGTCTTAATTGTTAACTGTCTCCATGGTGTTGACCCTTTGATGGAGATCATTAGGTTCACCTCTGCTGTACAGCAGTATGACACTCCTGATTTTCCTCTGATTAGTCTGTTACTTACCAAATTTTGTAATTGTACTGTGTTTTGTGATTTCCCTGACCTTGTTTCAGCCTACTTTGCAATTTTTCAATGCCTGCCCTAGTAGGGTCAGGCACTTTGTAAAGAACCCATGGTGGGGTGCACCAGGGGTTTGCTACCAGCTTCCCTCCTGCTTGTCCAGAGTTGCTCAGCAATCAGACAGAAATAAGCATGTCTTAAAGTCTCTTCCATCCCTTGTTCTAGGTCTATGCTAAGTCCGTGCAGACTAATTAGATAATCTGACCCTCATTTTGCCATTTAGGAGGCAGAAGGGAACTGGTAAATATCACAGACAGCCCTTGTCTTCATGCTGAGCCACTATATTGTGTTTGTTGTTGTGCATGTTGCAGCCAAAGGACTGCAGCTGGGAGGAAATTGAAGACAATGAAAGTCCTCTGGCCTAACTGGTCATTGTGATATATGGAAGAATTGTGTCGATTTATATAAAGTGGCTTTGGCTAAGGCTGCTTCTACTTGAATTTGATTTTGAAAAGAAGAAATTATTCTCCCTCCTTACTGCATACTTAATAATGCTTATTGTATTCTCCTGTCAGGTCACTCGGTACCTGAAGCATCCCACTGCTTTTCTGCTGCAGAAAAAAATACTACCTTTTGTTTCTCCTTGTTCAGGCCTGACCTCTCCTTTTGCCCTGCCATCCACATCTCTCTGACACTGCAATTTTTGTGGGCTCAGCCAGTGCATGAGGAAACCTTTTTGGAGAATTTAAAGGAGACAAACTCACAGGTTCTGACATGCCCCTTCTTGTTTCAGCCCCTGGCCTCTCACAACTGCAGTGGGATACATCCTCCAGCGTCCCACTTCAGTCTGATTCATCTTCCTTCCAGCAAAAATGCCCTAGGAGCCATCTCACCCTGTGTGGGACTCTATATTCCCCAGAGGTCATGTGTGCTAATGATGGCCCTGTCCCTAGCTTCCCTGGCTGGCTGCAGATTCTCAGGGAAGTTCATCCTGGAGGATATTTGAGCCATTGGCATGGCAGCAAATTCCCACATAGGTTGGTCCTTTCATATCCCAAAACTGCCAGATTTGTTCCTGGTGCCTGAGGCAGTTGGGGGAGCATCTCTTGGCTGGTCAAAGTGCAGGGTATCTTGGGCAGCCTGACTGCAGGTGCCTGTTGGCTTTTTTCAGGATGGCAAAACTGACATCTCTGTACTATGGAGAAGCTTCAAGAGATCTTGTAATGTGAACACATAGCTAGATGGATTTTAGTTTTAGACAACTTTCAGTATCACACACGCAGAATAAGCCTCTGAAAGAGCTTGTGCTTTGCATTCTCAGCACACACCACAAAGTCCTTCTGTCTGGGAGAGCTAATGCCTGGAAGATGGTTTACTGACCACACACCTTGAAACATCTCTATGCCCCCTGGTATGTGTACATGTATATAAATATATATGTGTTCTAAGAAGCATTTTCTCTGTTACCTTGTTTAAATGTTAAACAACATTTTTGTCACTATTTTGCTTTTCATTACGTCTTTAAAGCTGATGTTAAGTAGCAAATTAGAGCCAAAACCAGCCTCAAAAAGCTGTTGCTGACTGATGCAGAATAGCACGTTATTTGATTGGAAATAAGTGCAACTATTGCAGCAACAGTATTGCCAATAGAGTAATAAAACTAAGCGCATCTCCAGAGGGCTCTACATACTGAATGATCTAACCCTTGTAAATGTTCTGTCATGCAGCAAAATACCAGTATAACTCATTTACAATGGACAAGCTAAGGGAGAGAGTCTGAGTCAGTCTCCAAACATCAAAGTGAACTCTCATCAGCTGCAGAAAATGGCTGCTGGTGGGTGTATGCCTGTTGCCTTGCTAATCTCTGTGGGAACAGGCTTGGTGGGCATCTCCCAGTGCTTGGTGTCCTACAGAGCAAACTGGAGATGTTTCACCCGAGGTGTATGTGTACAAGCTGCTTATGTGGAGGTGGGAGATGTGTGAAGGTACCCCATGGGATTGTTGGTCAGGGATGCCACTGCTCCACAGGGGTGTCTGTCTTCTGTTCTTCTGTAGGAATCATGGTGGTATGGCCAGCCTGTGATGAAACCTAGGTTTTGACTGTGGTGGCACCCGCATCAACAAAGTTAGAGAAATAGGTATTGTAAGCCCTTGATAAATGGCTACAGCAAATAAAAGGCAGATAAGATGCTGTGATCAAAAGACAAATAGGTTACATGAGATACGAGAGGAAGAAAACAGGTTAGATAGTTTTATAAATCACAGCAAGGAGTTATGTGACACAAAAGTTTGCTCTTTGCTATAGAGGCTAATGGGGAATTATGGGCAGTACCTACAACCAGGAAACCTGGGCAGTGGTAAATGAGGTAAGGTAGGTGTAAGGAGAGCCTCTAGGACTACAGGAAACTATTATCGTTTTATCATGAAACCATTTAGACATGGCAGGTTAGGCATACCCAGGCTCACATCTATCCTTCTGCTTTTATCAGGTTAAAGAACAGCAAAACCACAAAGGACTCAATAGAAACTCCAGGTGATATTAGTGGTCTGTGGAGTAGACCCTGTATTTTGCTTCCGTTCGCCGTTGAAGTGTTGTACGCTTCTTGGTCCCTCTTGGCCTGGGATCACACTTCTCATGCTTGGGGAAGTAGGGCTGGAGATTTCATCCACTGCCAAGCAAAAGGGTGCATTGCACAGCTCCATCCATATAGCATCAGAATAGAAATCTTGGTAGGATCATCTTTTGCAGGAATGTGGGGGCACACAAGCAATGAGCCAAGGGGGGTGTGTCTCTCTGGAGCTGGTTGTTTCATCCCTTTTTATAATCCTCTTGAACTAAATGATGCATTGATAACCTGTCTAGGATAAATAGTGTTTTCCAGGCATTACCAGACAGTGGGGCCTTTTTCAATGATCCTTTGTCACTGTTTAAGATCAAAAAGGTTTGTAACCAGTGAAATGGGAAGAAGAAAAAGCTTCTTGATATTGCAGCGGGTGTTTAAGTATCCCATTGTTTAGTTAACGTGTTTTGACAGATGTGGCTTCAAGATGCTTAAAAGTCTAAAAAAAAAATAAAATACCTATATAAAGCTCATGAGTTGAGGATTGGAATTTAGATTTACTTCTTAGTGAATAGAGCTACTGTGTTGTATGATGGAGCTAGTGAAAATGCATAGCCATAACAGTGTTTGGATTTAAAACGCTATATACCAGGTGGACTTGCATGGAGTGATCAGAATACTAAGTGTCACTGGTGGTTTACAGTGAGACTGAGAGATTATTTGTTTTAGGAAGAAAGATGAGTAGGCCTGCTGTAAAAGTGTGAAGAATCTTTGATTGGGGGACACATGGTAGACAGGCCAAACATCTTTCATTCTGATTAAGCAATATCAAACACTGAAGTTGGATTGCTTTTTCTGGTGATGCTGTGGCTCCCTGTATGTCATGGCAAGTTAATCTGCGCCTCTGGCTCAGCAGTAGCTGGGGGATGAATTTTGGCATTTGGAGTATGTTTTATCACTTGCTCTCCTTCTCTGATTTCTCTGTTTGAAGTAGGGTCTATGTGTGAGAACAGTTGCTCTGAGCTTTGATCTGCTTCAGGATTTGACCCAACGTCACTGTAATCTCCGCCATGCAGAACAGAAGGCTTTTAAAAAGAGCATGGCACAATCTTCACCAATTTTGAGCTGGGCTTTGATAAGGTTTGTACTGCTGTTTGATTTTCTGCATCCTGCAAGCTTCTTCATGTAGTACCTGCTGTGCTAGGGCTTCAGAGGAGAATCTCGGGGGAACTTGCCCGTTACTGAAGTTCCAGCTTCTGATCTGGTCCTCACCTCACTCCCTGCAGAGGAAAGGTGACATGTAAGCATGTCATGCAAAGATGTCAGTTGGAATGAATCATTTTGAGCCTTTCCCAAGCAGTACAGACTCCTAGTTCATAATGAACAGGAGGATTAACAGTACTGCTAAATGATAATGTTTGTAAAATGGCCCGTTTTGGCTAACAGAGCTTTCCAGCGGAGTCTCTCCTTGTTGGTCAGCAGGGCCTTCTGGAGGGTTGGCCAGCCTTGACTGCAGAGACATGCTGTTGGTACATGCAGTTGGCAGAAAACCATTCTGGGAAAAGCAGGCACAGCTACTGATGTAGATTTGGATGTAGCTTGAACACTTGAACAGAGTTTGATCCTCAGCTCTGCAGTACTATTTAGGTTTCTGGTGCTTTGCGGTGTCTGCATTTGCTCAGGCCACCTACACGCAGAGGCAATGCTGCAGCTCCTCAGGGCTTATAGCAATCCTGTTAGTTAGGGTTTTGTAGCGGGTTTATATTTTTCCCCAAAATATATTTAAACAACTACTAACATCATGCTTTGCTTTACTGAGCCAGTAGAGAAAGCATTGAAAGCAGCAAGAACAGCAGGAAAAATACAGTGGAGATGTGGGGGGTTAAACAACAGGAATCTTCTCATCTTACCAGAAAAGCTTTTACTGAAACACCTTTACATGAAGATTTTGAATGGTTCTGATTTTACACAGAGTAGCATTAAAAATAAATGCAGAGTGTTAAGCATCCTAAAATTTCAGTCACTGGAATACTTGAGACCCTGGCAGTATGCGAATATGCATTCTCTTGTTTGCAAGGCTATTGCAGAGGTTTGGGTGTTCCTAAGGCAAAAGGGGGATGATCCTGATAGATGGAGTCAGGGTTTCCACTTGTGTGTCGTAAGTCCTCTCCTAGCTGCTAATGAAGAGGTGCTTGCTGCTGTTGTTTGTAACCAAGAAGGCTGGGGGCTCCCAGAGGCTCCGATTCCTGTGCTCCTGGCCATCCATAACTCTCAGTGTAGTGGCATGACATGAGCAATAAAATGAAAAGGAAAAAACATTGGATGTCTATAAGCCTTTTTGAAAAATCGATCCAATAAAATGTTCCATGAATATATCCACTAGTCATTTATGCAGCTCTATGAGCTAAAAATAAAGATGGGAAGGAGGAAGGTGAATCATTATACACCTTATTCCAAATAAATAAAGTTGCCAGATCAATTATTTGTCAAATATGAACTGAGCAATGGTTTGGTCCTCTGTAGTAGTATGTCAGAGAGCTGCACACTTAATTGGCATTAGCCTGGCTCACTAGTGCATATAGTGTCAGCCTTGAAATTCTGTAGGCCAGTTATTACTAACTGCTCAGATTCTTCATGATTTTTTTTTTGCTCATTTTGGCTATACATTGCTAGACAACCAAACAGATGTATGTCACTGGTGGGTTTACTCCTGAAGTGTTCAATTTTACCTTATGCCCTGGGCAGATCCTTTATAACAAACTGTTTGCTGAAAAATAATTTCTGTGAATATCTTCCCATTTGCTTACATTTACTGTAGCTGATGCCTTGAAGATTTCTGTTCCTTGGTCTTCTTGTTACCCATGTTGATTTAGTTATTAGCCTGTAAATGTCCCTGAGAAATTAAAAATCTTGTCCAGATGGACTGACAGCTCATTATTACTAGAAATAGCTTTTCAGAACTCATTTGTTTGTTTTGCTGGTAGGTTCTGCCCTATTCTTAAGAATGCATGTCTGCTCTAATTTGAGAAGAGACTTTGATTCTTAATTTTGCATCGAAATACGGGGATGCTAACTGACAGACTCTCCTTGCTTTCCTTTCCATTTTAATAAAAGCAGCATTTAAGGCCAAATCAGGCAAAATCACTCATTGACTCTGTTAACTTCAGTGGAAGCTTTGCTGAATAGGATGAAAGGTTTTGGCTAGTTACCAGTTTTGATGCTGCAGTAGTACTGAAGGCCATATAACCATATTTCTCACAAGATCATCAAAGTCTCAGGGAGTCTCAGGGAACAGAGGCAGCAAAGAGACTGCAAGAAACAGAAACGGAGGATATACAGATTTGGGAAGGAAGATCCAAGTACAGAAGTAGAAAGGAGACCTTGAACAAATGGAAAAATCTCTCTAATACCCAGCACCCACAGTATCATCTTCAGAGCTTCTCATTTCACTTGGCTTTCTCAAACCTAGACTCATGTACATGTAATATTTGATGACTTGGGCAGAAATAAGTCTATTTTCAAAGCTAATCTTTGCATTACATATTGAATCCATTATAGATTCTCTTCTATTTTAATGAAAAGCCTGCATGAATGGCTTAAAAAAAGAAAGAACTTGTAATATAAATCGGTCTGAGGCAATGGCCTGAAAATTAGCATGAATATTTTGCAGTAAATGCTGCCCCAATAAAATAAATGGCAAGAGGAAAACTATTCAAAGATCTCAGCACGAATAAGAGAGATGTAAGTGCATTCTACATTCTGTGGCATTTTGTGCATCTTTGTTAGGGCAGTATTTCCATAGCATTTAAAGGACATGTTCTGTCTTTTTATGTTGTGATGTAGCTTCTGATATAAGAGCAAGTCCATTTAAACACAGTAATTGGATCAAGACTTTAGGGCTTGTGCTTAAAAAAGAAAATAAGAAAGAAAATAGTGAAATAATGGTGGTCCTATGGAAGAGATATGGAACTAAGATATGATGTAAGTCCTCTGTGACTCATTAGCAAATGCATGGAAGTACATGCCTCCATTTACTGCATCCTCCCAAGGACTTGTATCAAGACAGTTCTTAGGGAGATTGCATGTATAGGAAAACAAAATTAAAAAAAAAAAAAGGGCATAATCCTGTCCTTGTGCATTATTTATTTTTTTTTTCACTCCAGAAAGTGAAAGTGCTCTACACTGCAGCCCTCACCTGTGGGAAGGGAATGATTGCCAAGCAGAGTGAAATAATTGGGTCATGACTGTGATTACAGTGTAGGTTTGTTTTGCTAGTTAAGCCAGTATTTTACCCCTAAAGATTCAAGAATTTTGGATTGTTAACAGAAGAATAAGAACAGCAAAGTAAACGTGGAGCTACTCTACCTAGCATTTTTCCATTTTCTTTTCTTTCCCAGGGTTTGCTGGGTATAAATGTTGCTTTGTCGACATTACTGCAGCAAATATATTTTTCCTTCTTGGTAAGGGAACAGGCCTTTTCCACTCACCTGCGAGAACAGCATACTCAAAATAAAACAATTATTCATTTATAGGACAAATGGGAAGGTACTTAAAGGAGATCAAGCATGTAGAATGAAATGGCAAGGTTTTCTTTTAAATCACAGATGGAAGTGATTTGCCGTCATCCCTCATTATAAGATTCTTTTCATTGTGGATGTCCTAACCCATCATCCCCATGTAGAATATCCAGGTCTAAGTGCTGCGTTGTCATGGGTACACATGCTTATCAATGCGCTCTGTTCAAATGGGGCCTAAACAGTCACATACCTACACACAGAGAAATTCTCTTTTCATTGAAAGAGCTGAATTTGTGCTCACTCTCCTCCCCATCTCTCTGCAGAAGCTTGTTTACTCAAATGCAGTAATACAGAGCCAAATGTCAGCATAGCTGCTGCTTGGAGGGGGGGGAGATTTTCCCCTAGAGAAGAGGTCTCCTGCACTAGACTGACTGCATTGGTCTCATGACTTTAGAGAAATAAAGGACCCTCAGGAAATTTTAGGGTTTGATCCTGCCTCCCAACTCCAGCACTCAAGGTGTCGGCCAAAGGATGGACTGCCTGCCTGCCTACCTGCTGGCTGCCAGCTCATCTCCTAGGAGAAGTGGAAGCAGCAGATTTGGAAGTAATTGGAAGTAATTCAAGACAAAATAAAGTATCAAGTAAGCATTCAAGCTTCCTGCACTCCCCTCCCCCTCCATTCCACCTACTCTATAGATATTTCCCAGCCTGTGGCCTATGGGTTCATAATTTTTGATGGAAAACACAGGCTGATCTTGAAATGTGACAGCGATTCAGAGGGAGGAAGGAGTTACTGCCAGATGGCTCTTCTTTGCACCTTCTTCAGCTTGCAGGATAACACTTCGTGATTTGCCATAAATTTATTGTTTTCCCCATCTCTCTGCTGTGGAGTGAAGCTAAACTTTTGGCCTCTTGGCTCCATCTTTCCACATAAGTAGCAAAACAATGTGGTATCGTAATGGGAGGATGAAGAAAGTTTGTCGTTTGGTATGCATATGTGCAAAGAAGGAGAGAAAATGGGGGTGGAGGGTGCTGTGGAAGGGAGGAAAAGCATCTCATGAAGAATATAACTAGCAGAGCTGGAGACACCTCCTCACTGCTCACAGTGAGCATCTCATTCCTCAGAGAGTCTGTTTGGAGATATCTCAAATCCATGAGAGACCAGAAGAACTGTTTGTTCACATGATCATAACCCAAGTCAGAATCATAGCCTAGAAGTTTTTGAGATATATTATTTGCCACTATACAAATCCAAATGGCACTTTCCTAATTTTCTTTGCTTTCTTCTCTCTGAACAGCACAACTGTGAAGCAATTCCACTGGGGCATGGTGGGCCACTAATCTTCACACAGAGAGACAGTGGAATGTGCTGTGCCTTCAGATCTGTACTTTATCATCCTCCTCTGTCCTTCTTCTGGCCTCTCTTCAGAGCTTCCATGGATAAAGTTTTAAGCATGTTGTTATCACTTTCCATGCTGTAACTAGTAGAAGTGTGATAAGGTCACATAATGTGATTATTTTTGGTGGTTGTTATACCATAGTTATTTACCAGGAACTGATGAGTAATAAGACTATAAATACCCATTCCATGACCTTAATACAATCTTTCTCGCTTATGAAAATGTTAGTTTGCATTTATGATAATCTGCACAAATATAGTATGTATAGCAGAATGGAAGTCAGAAACTTGTATTTGGGAGCTCTCTTTTTTCCAACTTCAAGAGAGAATTCAGCACAGAAAGCATGTCAATAGCAGGCTTTTGAAGCATGTGCCACTTTTGCAAAGCAACTAAGTTTATGCATGTAATTTCCATATTCTGATATAATTCTCAACCAGGCTTTTAAAATTGTAGTCCTAAAATCTGAAGTGATGTTTTGGCACTTCTCAGTTCAAATCAAGTTTTGTGCATTCACTAAGCTGTTTAGCAGGGTGGTGTGGCTCTGTCATCTGCACACAGACAAGACAGCCCCCTCAGCCTTGTTCCCCAGATTTCATGTGTTTTGAACTGAAGTATTGTGTCACTGGTGGAAGTAGGAGATCTCTAGTTGGTTGTCAGTGACAACACTGTCCTGATGCAGTTCAGGATGGATTTGTGGCCTTACACTCCTGCATGCAACTGCCCCAGTTTCCCTTTAAGCAGTCATTCTCAAACCTCACGGATCTTTTTGCCTGCCTAGGTTGCACCTTTCCAATTACAGAATCATAGACCAGTTAGGGTTGGAAAGGACCTTAAGATCATCAAGTGTCAATGCCCCTGCCATGGGCAGGGACACCTCACACTAAATCATGTCACCCAAGACTCCGTCCAGCCTGGTCTTGAACACTGCCAGGGATGGAGCATTTGCGACTTCCCTGGGCAACCCATTCCAGTGCCTCACCAGCCTAACAGGAAAGAATTTCCTCCTTATATGAAATCTAAACTTCCCCTGTTTAAGTTTTAACCCATTACCCCCTGTCCTATCACTACAGTCCCTAATGAAGAGTCCCTCCCCAGCATCCTTATAGGCCCCTTCAGATACTGGGAGGCTGCTATGAGGTCTCCACGCAGCCTTCCCTTCTCCGGCCTGAACAGCCCCAACTTTCTCAGCCTATCTTCATACGGGAGGTGCTCCAGTCCCCTGATCCTCCTCGTGTCCTCCTCTGGACTTGTTCCAACAGTTCCATGTCCTTTTTATGTTGAGAACACCAGAACTGCACACAATACTCCAAGTGAGGTCTCACGAGAGCAGAAGGGCAGGATCACCTCCTTCGACCTGCTGGTCACTCTGCTTTCGATGCAGCCCAGGATACGGTTGGCTTTATGGGCTGCGAGTGCACACTGAAGCCGGCTCATGTTCATTTTCTCATCAACCAGCACCCCCAAGTCCTTCTCCGCAGGGCTGCTCTGAATCTCTTCTCTGCCCAACCTGTAGCTGTGCCTGGGATTGCTCCAACCCAGGTGTAGGACCTTGCTGGCTGTCACCAATTGCTTTGGTATCTGTGCAGCAGTACAGCACATAACATGAAGGGATCCCCCTGCAAGGACAGTGATTTTTTTGCAGAGCCCAGTTTTTTGTCCATCTCCCAAAATAAACCAGGAGCTAATCTGTGGGCAGGTTTTCTTCAGCTATTCCATTCCAGCCATGCAGTTGTGGTAGGAAACCAGAGGCTTGATACTTGTAACTGTATGAGCAGCTAGCCATGCTTAATATATTAGATGTGATCTAGATGCCTTTTATAAATAAGTAAAAATGTAAATACCTATTGGTTTTACACTCTGAAATCTATGCAACTTTTCAAGTACAGTGTTATCTGAAATGGCTTCCTACTGTGCAGACTCCCATAATGACCTGCCCTCTGATATGGCATGAGTGCACATAACTTAGTATTTGCTATTGTGTCATACATAGGCGTCTGAAACACACTGCTTTATTCAGAAAATCCAAGCTTAGGTTTGGCTATGATTTACTGCAAATGTGCAAGCAAATTAACTTCCACTCAGAAATGTATTTAAAACATTAGTTTGCAAACAACTGTATGTGCAGAATTCTTGTTTTCTCAAGAGAGAAATGTGTGAACATGCAGCTGAGGTAGGAATAATTAAATCCTTTATGTCTGCTCCTGTTTCAAAACTTCTTCAATGCTACTGCAGTGGCTAGAAGGACAAAGGTGCTTTTGCTATAGACCATATCTAAATGGAAATAAAGATAGCTACAAGTACTTTGCATATATGCAGGCTCTGGTCAGAGTAATAGCTTTAATATAAGAATGCAGACTTTCTTGACAGCTCCTGCTATATTTCTGGTACTCCAACAGGGACTCAAGACACTGAGAACAAATCCCTTTCTCTATCCAAAAATACTATTCAAATGAAAATTGTAATTTAGATACAAAGGCATGATTTAAAATAATCTGTGCAGGTTGTAACAGGAGTCTATTCTTAATAAAACATTGATCTCAGTCTTATTGTCAGCGTTAACATGTTTTTTCTTGCAAAGTAAGACCTGTCTCCAGAAGGTCTGGTTTAAGCAATAAAGGAGGATAAGAAGATTCCTATTTTCCAGACTGTGAGTTTGTTTTACAGGGGGAAATTGTATTAAACCTATATTTAAACAGGAAACAAAAAATAAACATCAGTTTCAGTCATCTAAGACTTTGGTGGGTTTTGTTTGGTTTTTTCCCAACTGAACCCTGGAAATAATAAAGCAATGCTGCGCCTACACATGTGCACACCCCTCCATTAGCTGCTGTGAAGAAATCCATGGTGTTAGAGTATGATCTGGTGGTCTTGACACAGTTACATCGGCAGGAGGTTTTCCTGATTAACATCTACAGCCCAAGTCCTTAGTGCAGGTGTGTCATCCTCGTGCTTAGAAAACTGCACAAGAAATCATTTCACACTGAGATACTGCTAAAATATTTTTAGCAGACAGGAGTGATTTCAGGAGAGAGGGGGAGATTTAGGCAGGATTTGCAGGCATTGTCTCAACCCAGGTAGTTCTTATTGCAGAGACAGGTAAGGCACAGAGCAGGAGGCAAGGCTACCACAGAATGTCCCCAGCAAAATGCCACCCACTTCAATTTTCTTCTTATGACATGGTGTTGGCGTGGCGACAAGGATTTCTTCACCCCCAAAAGGGTATGAACTCGCATCTCCTACATTCCAGATGTTTGTCTGAGGCATGTAAGTTTAGGATTGTATTTTAAGCTGGTATTTTCCAGTTAGCTTTCTCTCAGCAGGTTCCATATTTGTCCACATGTGAACAAATAAAGGCCATGCTTGAATTCAAACTCCTGAAGCTTGCATGCTCCTACTTTTACACAAAACCTTGGTATATGTTTTGCAAATACCAGGGTAGGGAAGGTTTTGGAAATCACATAGCATTTTTGAAATAAACAGATCATACAATCACAGAATAGTTTGGGTTGGAAGGGACTCTAAAGATCACCTAGGTCCAAGCTCCCGGCCACAGACAGGGGCACCTTCCACTAGACCAGGATGCTCAAGGCCAAGATTTAAAACTTCATAATCATTGTTGCATGTGAAAAAAGGGACACCAGTTTTTAGATTTAAAAAAATCTGGTGAGCAGCATCTGTTTCCTGTTGGCTCTGAGAACTGATCCAACATTGCCTTTCTTTAAGCTTTCACAACATAGGTCTGTCACAGTAATGCTGGATCATACTATGATCCATATTGATTGTGATTGTTCCAGGACTACACAAGGTAGTAGCTGTTGCAAATTCTTTGATCACTTCCCTTCTCCACAGCATATGCACTGCTTTTATGAAGAGTTTAGAAAATCCCCAATAAATAGTTTTAATCAAAGGAACATGGGTGAGAGAATCAGCCATGGTTATGTATGTGTAGGCGAGAACAGAAATCTTGCACCTGGGATGGGGAGGCTTGTGCATTTGTATCACCCAGCCTGTCTATTTATCAATATTATGATCACTCCAGAAAAACTGCATTTTTATACCCTTAGTTTTGCTTTTCATGGTTTTGTCAGCAATTTGTATGATTGGCAGAACCTTGGATATAAAAGCCTACTTCAAGCACAGAAACATTAGATCAATCATGAGATTTTATAGCTACTACATTTGGATCCTTTTCACTTGCCACCTAATGCTGAAATGCTGGGGATTCCCTTTTCCCTTTTGTCTAAAAAAACCCACTTAGCAAAAGAGTTGCACACTATTTGGATACTTTGTGCTAACCTAATACCCTATCTGGTCTTAGTGAAGAGTACAAATACTGCAAGATGCAAAGCCATCAATCCTGTACTTGCAAGACAGGCACAAGCACCTGAGTTACTGCTCTTCGGTGAGCGAACTGTGCTGAGCTGGCTGTACCTAGGGAGTCACACACCTTAGCCTCGACTCCCTCTGTGGAACAACCTTATTTAGTGTTGGCTTTTCCAAGTGATAGCAGAGGTTTGACACTGCGTGTCTGAGTACACCCTTAATTACATTATTCTTTCTCTGCTCGCTACTGGTATAGTGAAAATATTTTTTCATTTAGGTGATTGAAGTCTCTGTGATCTCTAACCAATGCTTCACACAATAAAACTGTCGCTCCTTTTATCTCTCCATTATTCCTTAAGCAATCTGATTCTCTATTTTTCATTTCATATGTACATTGGCTGAAAACCTTAACAATATTACACTGTAAGTTTTATCTGTTTTATGAGGTAGATTGCTCCAGTGCCTTTCCAAATAATAGCTATTTCTTCTGCAAGTTTTTTGCTTGAAGACTTAAAAATCTTTGCGTATCTGCAATTACCATCTGTTAATCCAAGAGTGTAATCAATCTAACACCTCCATTGTATCAGAAATGGTTTGGATGTTTTCTCTAATTTAATCTCATCTGCAAAATTTGAAATGCAGCTTTCTAGTCCATCAGTCACGTCATTTCTATGACAGCACAGGGGAAAGACTGAGTTCAAAAGTTCAGGCACGTAACTCCTTGCTAAGCTCTTTCTGGGTTACATGTTATTTATGCTTTCTGCTTAGACTTCCTTTTTAAAACCCTGTTTGTTAAATTTGATGCTTTGAAAATTTATTCTGTTGAGGGTTTTTTTGTTTGGTTTTGTTTTTAACAACAGACTCACTTTCTTTACATCCTGTTAATAGAAGAAATTAGGTTACAAGGCTCAACCAAAAGCCTTGGATCAGTTGAAGTCCTTCGGTGAACTTCACTGAGTTTTGGATAACATATTGAAAAAGGGAGTTAGAAGTAACTGCAGTGGCAGCTCATCGCCCTCAGCATGGTTGTTTGGGCAACAAGCCAGGAGTGAAGAAAGCAAGATCCCCATCCCATGCCCCATCCCTGGCAGTGTTCAAGGCCAGGTTGGACTGGGCTCGGAGCAATCTGGAGCTAGTGGAAGGTGTCCCTGCCCATGGCAGGGGGCGTTGGAACTGAATGAGCTTTAAGGTCCCTTCCAACCCAAACCATTCTGTGATTCTATGAAGATAAAATTGGCTACCTGCACTCCTTCCAGAGTTGTGTAGGTCACCAGATGTATAGTATTTGACTTGAAGTATTTCTGTAGTGTTAGAGCACTTGGATTCCTATATCTTTCCATTCTGCCACCAAAATGGTTATCTTCAGTCTGGTGAACCTAATAATGTTCACCTTGAGATTCTGATACTTGGATTTTTTGGAAGTATTTAACATATTAAAAGTGTTGATCATCTATCTTTTACAGTGTTTTTCTAATCTGAATTTAAGTTTCTTTTTTTTTGAGTCCAAATCACTGCTGCCCATACAGTCTGCATGTGTTTTAGAGGAAACATCTGTTTGCACATTTGGATCAATTCTGTCTTTTCTTGGAATGTCCCTGAGCTCCTTTCATCTGCAGGTATGGCAACACTGCCACACCAGGTACCTGCCTGGACACCCACACATTGCTTGCTGCTTCTTTACTGGCTTTTTAAAGAAAGATCTGTTGGTCAGATGGAAGCTTGGCTAAGATTACATAACTTCAGCCAGAAAAGCAATGATATTCATGTTCTGTTCCCTGGGAGCAGCTGGGAATGACTGTTTGAACAGAAAATACTGTCTGTACAAAAGCTGCCTCCTGCATGGGGTTGGCCAGGAGCTACTGCTGCTACCAAACACTCATATGGAGAGGGAAGGGTGTGAGGAAAGGGTAGGAGGGAAAGAGGCACACTGCCTGCTTGTGAGTGACTGGTAGGGCCTCTGTGCTGCCCTCTGTGCTGAGGGAGAGGCCTGGGGAAAAGAGATCCCTAAGCTGCTGATGAGTTGAGCCTGCATTTGATAGTATAGAGATTTAAGGTTATGTCTCTCTACATTCCCACTGGTTTTCCTGAAGTCACTGGAACCTCTCAAGGACTCAGCTGGCTGCCCAGACACAACTAATTGCAGGATTGAACACAGCTGATTATGTTTGAAATTGTCTTTAAAATGGTTAATCCATTTTCTGAAGATCCATCGTGTTAGCAGAAATCTAGTATCTTTACTGAACCTGGTTTTGTGTGATCCTGGATTCAGAAGAGAGCTTGTTTAACTTCTATTTGTACTGTTCATCTCATCAAGGTTGCTTATCATTGTTGCACAAGAAAAGGAAACATATCAAATGAAAGAAATCTGGTTTTATAGTTGGCAAATGCCTGTATTTTGTCTTTGTATGATGTGCTGTCATTCATCATCTAACCTTGGGGAAATCACGGGCACTCTAACAATGTAAGAGACCAATAAAAAAGAAAATGATTTCAGTAAAATTGCAGCTAGGGATATGTAAAAGAGAAATGCCCGTGGGTAATTAAAATTACCCATGCATAATGGCTGTGAATGTATTAAGCAAGTGTACTGTATACAGTGTGCCACACCAGCCCAGCTACAGGATGTCCCTGCTCACTGGGTTCAGGCTTACAGAGACAATAGCAGAGAGACTCATGAGAATATGAAGTCAAGGCCAAAGCAAAGGACTGAGAAACCATGTACTTGGTAAGTGCTCTCATCTCTTTACCTATCTCTTTTGCCTCTTTGTTAGAGCTGTCTCCTGTGATCTTGCCTTTCTCATTATTACTCTCCACTACAGAATTTGGGCTCAGTTCCAAGGTTGAGGCCTGCTCCTGCTGAACATCTCCCATATCATTCCCCCGTTAGTCAGCCTGTCTCATTAGAGTCTGGCAGGCTTATACTGTGCCATAGGAATGACATTCCTCGCTCTTTCTTCAGTGTACTGTAGGGACTGTGCTCCTCTTCAGTTAATAGTTGGATACATTTTCTACTGTAGTCCGCTTTGGGCTCAGCTTGGCATAGCTTTAGGAAGCTTCTTAACGTACAGCTCTCTAGTCTTCATTTTGGTTTTCTGAGTTCCTAGCCCTGATCTGTGCCTTACCCATGGCCCTAAATATTCTGAACAAGGCAGCAGCCTCTTCCAAGGAACTGCTTTTCTCAGCAAGTCTTATTCTCACAGACTGCGATTTCAGCAAGCAGTACAGCTCTTGGTGGAAGTCTGAAGTTTACTGCATATTTTCATTTCATACTTTACATTTTTGTTTATTGCACTTTTTAATCTTACTGACTCTCAAGCTAGTGAAAAGAACAAATCTAAGATTAAGGATAGGTCAACAGGTTATTAGCTAAGTGGGACTATGTCCTTCCTCTTAGCCAGAAGTTACGACGCAGTGAGCATTTGACTGCCTTGGGCAATTGCCTGTCCTGCTTGTCTGACCAGTCCCTAAGGAGCAAGAGTGACATGCATAAAACAAGTCACTGTTGACAAGGAATTATTACAAACAAAGGGATAGTTCTGCCAGCTAGCACTGGGGATGTGGAAAGGGTTCTTGAACTTTGACACTGAAGTCAGAAGTCTTCCAGAAGCAGTAAGTCAGAGCTGTTGCATCATATAAAGCTCTTTACTGATAAACAAGTCCAGACACAATCCCTCCTCCTCTTCTACTGCACATTACTCCAGTGACTCTTTATTAATAGGAGTCGCCTTCTTTTCCATGTGACATTTTCCATTTGCAATGTCATAAAGGATTCTCAGTGAAGGCCAGACCCTTCCCCACAGTGGCCGCTGCATTTACTGGCTTCCTGCCTCCCTGTTGTCCACTACAGCTTGTCTTCATCTGTGAAGCCTGTCACTGCTCCTAGTGTGAGCAGCTGAGAGTTTTCTCTTTGAATCAGACTGTTGCTAAAAGTCTTTTATATCTTCTTTTTTCTGATTTTAAAAGGGCTTAGCTAATCTTGTTGGCCCTAGTACTGGAGTCAGAAAGATGTGTAAATGAATCCATGGTGAGCTCTGCGCTGCTGTAGATGGCTTCCTCCAGTATCAAGCTAAGCACTTTAAAAATAACTGGGGTTCCAGTATGTCCCAGCACAGTCGTTGCTGTGCCTGGAGCACAGACATGCCCAAAGAGTCTAAATTAGGAACAACTTTGCTGATTTTATTCCAGCTACGCCAGCTGTTTGTTTTTGTAGATAGCCAAACAGCAAGCACCCACCGAGTTGTTAACTCTGCAAATCTTCAGTAAGTGTTTCCTAAACTACTGCTGACAAATTTCTGACGAGACCTTAATCTCTGTAAAATCTATTGGATGTTGTCAAAGCACCATTAGTCAGCCTGTCATCGGGCCTGCTTTGTGGTGTGACTCAGAGATTTGCTTTTCCATACTTACTGCAGAAAAGTGAAACTGGGAAAACCTCACTCAGTGAGGGAGCTGTGTACAGCCCTGAGCTGCTGATGAGCTGGTGGATGGTACCAAAATGCCCTAAAACGTGATTTTGGAAAGAAGGCTGAGGCTGAAGAGGTTTCTCCTTCTCTTTTATTTGTATCTCTGAAAACAAGTGAAAATTGCCTCCTGTCAGTCTTGGGAAAGCAGCAAATGTTATTGGTTGTCTGTCTACCACTCCATACAGTGAAAAGGGTGCTATCACAAAAGGGGTGCTGCAAAGTTGAAACATGCACTTAGTAGGAAGTAAATCAGCATACAGTCAGGTCATAAAAGAGCACTGCTGTGTCATGTTTAATCCTGGAATTTTTCTGGTTTATACCTGCTTTATGACTCCTTATATTCCATATAAACCCCTAAGTATTTTCATTGAGAAGGAAGCTGGGGCTAGAGGAGAGCAGGCTGACTGCTACAAGCTGACAGCATCCCAGCGTGATGCCTGCACCTTCTTGGCTTCTGCTCAGCATCTTCCCAGTTCTGGAACTCAGTAAGAACCCATGTTATTTTCTGAAGCTGAATTCTTCATCTCTGGCCATCTTATGATACCAGCCTGGATTAGAAGAGTTGTTGCTGTCAGCAGCAGTAGCAACAATGAAGTTACCACATCTTCTGAAAATGAAAACAAACCAAAGAAGTCACCTCTCCCGCCTGCATGCAAACCAGGCAGCAGTTCAAACAGAGCCCCTGCATGCAAGCAAACAAAGATGACTGTCAGGGCTTAAGGCAGAAAAAATGGCACAGATGTAGCACTGTGTTAGTGAAATTGTATGAGCCTTTTTATTTTCTAGGATGCAGACAGATGCCACCTGCAGCATGGGATGCTTAAAAATACCACACGTGCACACACAATTAAACCACACACATTATTTGAGCTTCTAAACTACACACATTATTTTGAACTTCCTTTCTGAACCTCCTTTGCACAAATTGCATTAACACTGCTAATGGTGATAAAAACCAAGTGAAGCTGTCCTCACAAGTTTCAACTTTTACAGAACCAAAGGGTAGATTAGCAAAACAGTTTGAGATGTAAAATAACCACTTCTTAGAAGCCACATCTACATTTGCGACTGTGAAGTTAAAGCCAATGTTAGTATTTGAATAGGCAGCAGAGGATGGTGACTGTGGGTATTATTTGTGTTGCCCAAGTCGAATTTCATTCAGCCCAATTTTTATGCATGCCTCCAAGTCACTTTGTAGATACCTGTGCCCAGTGTAACTGCTGCAGGGAGGCTGCCAGCATGAGGCAGCTGGGCAAAGGATGAACAGGTACATGCTCTGGAAACAAGGGCTGAGTGTCTCTGCAATAAACAGAGTCCCACTCTTATAAAACTGGTAGTCTTTGAAAAATGCCTATAAATATGACTCATTTTTAAAATAAGTGTTAGTCAGTTGATTCATTAAAAGGCGAAGAGGCATATTATATCCATAGTGCACTTTGTACTGCTGGCACAGTTTCCACTGCCTGTGACAAAAGCTGTATTTTGTCTTTTGGGGAGAGAGCATTTGTGTAAACCAGCCATTTCTTTACAGTTCAAAAGACAGCTGAATTCCCTGATTCACAAGCTCTTGGTATTTATCCTCTCTGTCCTCTTGCAGGTTGCTGCACAAAGCCCTCTGTTACTTCCTAAGCTCCCAGCTTAGACCTTGCTCATGGGAGTTGGCTTTGGACACTAGGTAGCTTACCTGGTCTGACTAACTGAAACAGTGCTGCAGTCACAGAATATAAGTTTTGATTAGATAATCTGATGGCAGTTGCTTATTACTTTGGCTTTAAATTGAAGCCAGGAGCCAGCTGGGTTAAATTTCCAGTTGGATGTAGTGGAGATTAGGTGAGTGCTGTGCATGGACAGGAAGTTGTGTATCTCGTCTTCTGTGGTTGGCACTGAAGGCTGACCCTGGGAGCCCCTTCTTATGACTTTTGGCCAGGTACAGTCACACCATCAAGTTCACCGCAGTGGCAGACATGGCTCCATGGCAACCTTGCTGTCACTCGACCCTCTCAGACCAACTGTAGCCACACAATGGAACAGTATAAGAAAGGAAAAGCTGAAGAAGTGATGGTTTCTATCATTAGAAGGCAGCATAGGAAGAAGCTGGTCTTTCTTTCCTTGCAAGCAGGGTAGGGCTATTTCAAGCAGAATAAAAGGAAATTTTGCCCATGCAAAGCCTGTAAGAACTCATTTCAGATAATTTATCTGTGTAAGAGAAAGCAATTTCTTCATTATCAATGAAATGCAGATCTTGAGAAACCAGTGGCTTAAAATTTTAATGCAAGATCTCAGAGTAGAAAATACTCTCCATCTAAACAGTAAATAATAAAAGAGGATTTTCTTAGAAAAAATAAGTGGGAAATCTGACATTAAATCAGTGTGACGATACAAATCATAATCTTCAAAATCCTGAAGGCATCAATCTTTTGAGAAAATATTTATATAAACATATTATAAGCTTGTTGGGGGATTTGTTATGCATGGGGTAAAGAATATATTACATGAACAGTAATGAGCAAAAAATTAAGATTTGTGAACATGTTCTGTATTGTAACTGTACAATGTATTGCAAGGGTTCAGGTAAATTTGTGGTAGCATGGGGAACTTGCATGGGAAGCGATGCTTTCCCATTGCACAACTGGTTGTATGTTCATATGTGCAGGTATTACACAGTACAAGGGCACACACCTCTTAGAGAAACAAAAAGGAGTCATGGTGCTGGGCACTGTGCAAAGGACATGCAGACAGGTGTAAACTGTGCCTACATGGCCATGGGTTAGCAAAAAATCAATATATGAGCAAACAGACTGAAAGTCTTTGAGAAGTTGGCTGTTATTGAAACAAAACAATATGTTGCAATATACAAAAAATTGATTCTTTCAAGCTGCCAGAGATATTAGAGAAACGTTACTGAGATCATAACATTGACCACTAATCTTCAAAAAACTAACAAGCCAAAACCCCCACTAGAATGGAGTCTTACAAGCAGTTTTATAGTGCTGTTTTAATATATCTTTATGAGATAATAGTTCCTGTGGCAGCAACTTATAAATGCAGATGGGCAGATTGCTTCAAATGAAACAATGTCAGTCTATACTGACCCAAACCTAAAACAAACACCCAAAACACCAAACAAAACAACAAAAAGCCCCCCAAAACACAAACCACTCAAAAAATAAAATTATAAAGTTTTGTGAAGATCAGTGAGTAGCTACCTTAGACTGTCTGATGCTTTATTTGGACATTGTGAATGTACGAGGTTTTCTCACTCTGAAGTGAATGTCAATGGAGAGAGTAATGAGGCAATGTAATGCTTTACCTTTCTTGTCTTTTATAATAACTTAGTTCACAGAAGCTTTGGGAAAATCACACTTTTGTTTCAAGATCCCAAAGATCAATAAAGCAGTATACATTTAGTGCTTAAGGGAAAATTTACTCAGAATTGTTTCATGATGAAAATGCCAAAGGCAGATGCTTTTGTTCAATCCAGTACTTTGAAGGGACATTGTAATCTTAATTCCAATTTAAAGACTCATAGCTATTAATCAGACAAAGGCAGCATATGTATCTCTTAGTGATGAAATGCTAGGGATCCATGTATAGTAATTTTGGGAAAAAAACAAGTTAGTTTGAACTAACAGGTGATCCTGCAATGTATAAAATACTTTCACCCATATACCTATGAACTCTGTTGTTCTTTGCCTAGCCAATGCTATTCCATCCAAGTGAAGAGGGTCACAGAGCATCTCAAGCCAGCAATGTTTCATCTTCCAAAAATCTGGGGGAATAATCAGCAGAAAATCAGATCAAGCTGAACTTAGAAACATTTCTGTGCTGATAAATCAGCATTTCCTGTTATTTCTGGTTTTGTGATGGCACGTATAATATAGAGGCTTTCTAGATATTTAGGAAATCAGCTGAAACTTATGGTGAAATCATATATCCAGCTCAGGATTTACTAAGTAGGGCCGATGGTGACCTTAGTTGCTCAGCATTAGACCCTGTTCCCCACTTCATGGCATAATCCTAGCAGCTCCGGATTTCTTATTGTGGTGCCATATTCTCCAGTCACACATTGCAGTATTATGTCTCTTGTACCCCCTGACTGCTACAGTGGGGATTTTGAAGACACAAAAGTGCAAAACCAAGCCTTCAACATGAGAGAGGATGCTCTTGAGCATGGGGAGAAATCTTACTGGGAGATAAGTGGTCAGACAAACCTTGTTTTCGAGAGAAATGCGTTAAACAGTCTCCGAGATATTAAGGTCTACCCCTGTATTATCTCAGTTGCAGAGCCAAATACGGTGCAGAGAGAATCAGAATTATCTATGTGTGCAATAAAGCTGGTCTTGCTTCCAGTCTGGCTGCCAGTGTCCTTCCTGTGGCTTGCGTTTCAACTGTCTGCCAGTATAGCCACCTTGCAAATGAGTTTAATTTGTGCACAGTGCAGAAGTTTCATTCTTTCAGATCGTAAGACAGGAGAAGAGAGTGTTTTAGTTAACAAACAAACAAACAAAAAAACAACCAACAAACATGTTTGCTGTGGTTTTCTGTTTTGTTTTTCTTCCTAAGGAACAGAGTCTTATTTTCTGCTGAGGTTTAATACAATGCAGGTAACTCTTCTAAATCTCAGCAATTGGTTTTAAAAGGTGAGTAAAATCACCAAGGGGAAGAAATAAGGAAATGAAACAGGACAAAGAAACCCAGAACTACCATTTTAAAGAGCAGATACTACAATGCAGGAGACCTTTTCTCTAAGAAGAGCAAGCGTATGGGTAGGCAAAGAGGAACTGGGAAAAATGAATGCCTGAAGCCACTAATGCAGTATTTGGAAGACTGCCTTCAAGGATCTAGTCTTTTCTCTACTCCTGACAGAAGGAAAGGCAAAATTAACTTCCCTGCCTCCTCCTCCTAATTCTGCAGAAGTCTAACCAGAACGGAGCACCACTAGGGTACTGAAAGTGGTATTTTGCTCCAGTTTACATTAAAAAAATTCTTCATTCTGCATAAACTAATTTCCTTGAAATTCAACAGCTTATTGATGATAGTGTCTAAAACAGGGCTTTGTCCATTAATCTGGAGCCAAAATTAAGTATTGTATCAAGGCCAGGTTGGACAGAGTCTTAGGTGATCATGTTCAGTGTGTGGTGTCTCTGCCCATGGCAGGAGGGTTGGAACTTGATGATCTTAAGGTCCTTTCCAATCTTAACTATTCTATGATTCTATGATTGTTCCTTGTCAAATGGGCAGTCCATGAAAGAAGCTTCTGATTCTTTCATTATATATTTTGTAGTAAAGGTCTGTGACCCTTGGGCATAAAAACATAAAGAGCTAAAGGATGACTACTTGCCTGTTCTAGTTTTCCTAATTTACACACTCCTCTGCAGACTTCCTGATGTCAGACTTTCCCTGTAATTGCAGCCTTCACACACCACTTCACAGCCAGCTGTGCACGAGTAGCTGCAGTTTTCTCCCAACTTCTAGTGGATGATTTGGCCAATCAAGAAATGGTTTTAATCACGCTCGTTTCTTGACACCAGTGCACTAGTTTGTTATGACAAACTTGAAGCTCCATCTATTTTATGATCCTCCTTCTGCCACCTCTTCTCCCTGCTCTGCAATCCTCTCTTTTCCCAAGCACTTGTAGTAGAAGTAGACCCTCCAGGTGCATTAGCAAATATTCTGTGGTATCACAGTACTTTCTTTTGAAAAGAGTGCCAGAACAATAAATAAGTGGCATTGCTCACCAGCAGTAGAGCAACGACTGGGGCTTTTGTTCCAAGAAGGGAGCACTTAGGTACCTGCAATTAGCTCACAGCTCAGCAGTAGTTATCATTGTTTTATTGAGGCAGCAAAACAGTGCGTTTCAGGTCACAGCTCAGAGCTCCCCTCTCTTATTCCCTTGTATTGGGGCCTGCAAGTAATCTGGAGAGGGACTTTTTACAAGGACATGTAGTGACAGGACAAGGGGAAATGGGTTTATATTAGGTTGTTTGGGGTGTTTGTTTTGTTTGTTTTTTTTTTAAGAAAAATCTTCCTTGTGAGGGTGCTCAGGCGCTGGCACAAGGTGCCCAGAGAAGCTGTGGCTGCCCCATTCCTGGAGTGTTCAAGGCCAGGTTGGATGGGGCTTGGATCAACCTGGCCTAGTGGAACGTGTCCATGGCTGTGGTAGGGGGTTGGAACTGGATGAGCTTTAAGGTCCCTTCTAACCCAAACCACCTTGTGATTCTTTATCCAGTATTCCATGCTTCTGGATATTTTCTCTTGCTGCTGCATGGTGGTTACTGGCCACATGAACCCTGGCCTAGGAATTGCTGGTTTATTCAGGTACCTTATAATTTTTAGGCAAGAACAACTCACCTTCTTAACAGATCTGTGTGAGTGAGTAAGCACAGAATTCAACAGTGGGCGACTGTGAGGACTGGTGCTGGGTGCAGCGCACTGTGAAAGGAGGCTGCTGTTAAACACCTTCTCCATTTCAAAATGCAAGAGAAAAGCATCTCTTACAAGGATTATTGCAGCACGGCATGATAAATGGATATTTTAAGCAACTATTTCAAGGAGCCCCGTTGTAGAATGCACCAATCCCTGTTTAAGACTGTATGTACATTACACACGTTCTGGCCTTCAGGGCTGTGTCTCGTACCAGGAGCCGACACCCGCGGTGATGGTCACAAACACACCTGCTCGGCGGCGCAGCGTGCCGATGCACACCACCCCTCAGCAGCCAGCGCTCACACCCCGGACCCTGCCCGCCGCCCTGACGCGACCAGCGCCCGCCACTGCCCTCGCCCCACCCCCCGTTCCCGCTGAGGCGGCCCCGCCATCACGTGACAGGCGAAGTCCGGGGAGGCAACATGGCGGCGGCGGGGTAAGCAGAGCTCCTGGGCCGATGCCGCCGGCGTCCCTCGCTCTTCACGGGCTCTGCGCCCCGGCCCCCGGCTCCCAGCCGCGGGCGCTGCGCAGCGACCTGGCTGTGCGAGGCCGGCGGGTCTCTCTGAGGGGCCCGGGTGGGTCGGGGGTGCCGGTGCAGCCTGCGGAGTAGGCCGGATGTCTGCGCTGGAGCAGGGGCTCCTGAAGAGGACCCAGCTTTTGAGCGGGACGGCGAGAGAGCGGTTCAGGGTCCCGCGGGCAACCTGGTCGCCGGAGCGGTTTGGCAAGGCATACCCCGAACCGCGGGTTATCCTCTAAACTGGGTTAGGTTGGGGAAGTCATGCAGAAAAATGGGTGTGGATTACTTAACGCGGAGTCTTTACCACATTCGTAGCTAAACTCAGCTATTTTTTGAGTGATTTAAGAAGGTGGTATTAAAAATTAATCGGAATGAGGGGGGACTTTTCACAGGTGGGCCTAACAGGTCACACTGTGACTTGGTTCTGACTTTAATCTGTGGATGGAGGTTGCTCCCCTTTGAGGTCCTCTCTCCTGCCCTGGGTTTCCCAGTGCTGAGCCCCTGTGCAGAGATGCTCCTGCATCCTCTGGCCCTGCTGAGAGCAAGTTTGGGCTGGGGAGGTGGGACATCAAATGGGGCTGGGACTCCAGGTTAACTTTTTTACAAGGAGCACTGTGTTTGCCATGAAGAAGACATCCAGTTTATGCTTTAAAAAGCAGTAGTTGTTTCCCTTGTGTCATTTGTCTGCTTGTGCTGATGTTAGCATAGGCCTTCTGCACTTCATATATTTGATGTGGAAGTAGCATTAAATATTGGCTAATCTTCAGGCTGATGTTGACAACTCAGTTGTTCAAAACAGATAAATAAGGCCCAGTCAACAAAACAAATTATGACTTCTTGAAAACTAGTTTCAGTGGTTTATCATCCTCATTGAAATATGGTTCTTTGCATGACCTCAGTGGAACAGCAGTGGTAGTCCATGAATTTTCTTCTGAAAAAAAAAAACCCTATGACTACAAAAGGTTAGCTGAAAAATGGTGGGAAAACCCCAGAAATAAAGTAGGATTTTTGGTTATCGGTGTGTTCTGGTGGCTTATCAAAGCAAATCCAAAATGTTAGATGGATCATACAGTAGCAAAGTGTAAGCTCTCTGAAAATATAGAACTTATAAATAAGCATTGAAAATTAACAGATCCAGGCAACAGAAAAATAGCCTTTAAAGAAGCAGATCTAGTTTAATGTTCCTCGCTACAATTCACTTCCAGTATAATGAAAGTTCTCTTGTGTGGGCTTGGCCCTAAGTGATCATAAAGATTGTGTATGACAGACAGGAGGGAAACTCTCAGCTAATGTAGGAGGCCTTTACCAGACTGAGCAGTGGCTGAATTCTCATACCATGCCTTTACCAGACTGAGCAGTGGCTGAATTCTCATACCAGACTAGAGAAAATGAGGAAGCTGAACTTCAGTTGTCCTGTCCTTTTGCGAGTAGCCATTTCTGACACTGACGAATGCTTATTTGCATAGCTTCAAAGAGACATGCACCACAAAGCAGTGGTGCATGTTTGCATTAAATATGCTTCGTTATCAAATTCCACATGAGAGTTTTGATTTCAGTTTATGGGTGGACACATCAGAGACCTTTCACAAATAGAAGAAACAGACCTTGAAGGACAATCCAATGTATTGTACTAATCAAATTCTGTATTAGTGTGTCTTGTGTCTCAGTATAAACTGAGTGATTAGAGATCATGGATCAGCATTGAAAGGTCGTCATTCTCTCCCTAGAAAGAACTCTGTGGTGGTATTGCTAGGTGGTATATAACAGTCTTATGCTGGTTACACTGTAATTGCATTTGTATTTGCAGGGGTGATATACACGTGAAGCACTTACATACATATACCCACTCAATTTACTACAGGTGGCATAACAGTGACTTCTTTTATTTGAAACTGAAAAAGTGCTAAATAATAATTGTGGCATAGACAGTATCGCATAGCC
Organism: Pezoporus wallicus; assembly: GCF_028554395.1. Classification (NCBI taxonomy): domain Eukaryota; kingdom Metazoa; phylum Chordata; class Aves; order Psittaciformes; family Psittacidae; genus Pezoporus; species Pezoporus wallicus. Next base: position 1,483,921 of record NW_026636385.1, on the reverse strand, counting down.
ACAGGGTTTTGTAATAGAGCTGGAAGGAATGTGGAAAAAAGACCAGGCCAGTCATAACCTACTGACCTGCCATGTATTTCTTAGAGCAATGATTGTGGCAGAGTGATGGTTACACAGACAGTCCTGTGCGTGAAGACGTTTCTTGTGATCTTGAGTAGGAGAGTTTTTCTTCCTAAATCATTATTTGCAATAGAAAGCTGTACTTTTTTTTTTTTTTTGTAAGACTTAAAATTCCTGTCAGTGATAGTCTCTGAAAAGAGCATAAGTTGTGGAAAGCTTGTGCTGTGTGGAGTGACCCAGTGTGTGGAGTGACCCAGTCTCTGCAGGCAATGCAGCACTGTGGGTGTCTTGCTGTGCTGCTAGTCCATCTGTGAGGGTGCTGTTAGTTTGGTGTCTCAGTGGCTTGCAGGAGGAAAGAGTGAACAATGGCTGTGGGGGAAGCAAACAGCTCTGAGTTGGATCCTTTCTGAAACCTAGCTGGTTTTCTCTGCAGAATCGCAGTTGTGAAACTAGGTCTGTTGCCTGGCAAGCTTGTACTGTGCAAGGCATGAATTAATATGAGTGCTCAGTGAAGAACCTGAAGAACTGAGTGGTATTTGCAGCAACACTCAACCCTCCTGTGTCCTGCAGCCCTTGCTGTGGGCTCCAGCATGTTCAACTCCTGTGACTGTTACAGTAGCCTTAAAATAGAGGCCGAGGCCATACCTGTGAAAAACCTGCAAGTCTAAACCAGCTATATGGGCCCAAATTCTGCTGTTGATGAGACTGTGGCATCAAATTCAGGCAGGGAAAGTAGTATCTTTTGTATTTAAGGAAGAGCACAGTTTTGCCATGGGCTTAGATAAAATGTGCAGAACTGTCATTTTGCACTGGGATGCATTTCAGCTCCAGTGTTGAGATCCCAGTAAAAGGCAGTAACTGGAGCAGTGGGACTATTAGTAGGAATTGCTGCTTGACATTGTTATTTCTTCTTGAGTCTCATTTTGGTTGTCAAAAGGTTTTAAGTGCAATGAAAACATTAATAGTAAACATAATGGGGATAAGAATGTGCCTTTGTAGCAGCTTCCTATGAGCTCCAGGGTGTAGGAATAGGCCTGGAGAAGAAGGGAGATCAGAGTAACAGCAAAAAAAACCCCAAACTTGTGAAGCAGGTAAAATTACAACGAAAATGACCTTTTTTTGCTTCCTTTAAATCAAAATATGACAGGTTGTGCTACAACCTCTGCCTTTTTTGGGTTTGGGTATTTTTTATCAGCAGATACAAAGATCTGAGAGCAACCTATGGCATAAGGGTATCTGAAGATGTTCTTTCTTCCCTTTTATACTTGTAATAAGGTGAGCATGTGATTTCTAGGCCCCTGCATGGAGTTACTTTGGGGGGGGGGGGGGATCTTGCTTGTGTTTTCAGCCTCTTGTGCATTGCTGGGTTGCTAAACCACCCAAAGCTTTGCACCCAAAAAGCCTTGCCCATACTTATTTTAAGGTTTGCTATCTGATTTAAAACATCCAGCAGCTTTTGTTAGGATAGTAAGAACTTGCTTCACTCTTCTTATAGGCACAGGTACTCCAAAATGAAAGCTTTTGCTGAACTTCCACACTATGCTGATGTGCTGCAATAGGTAGTCTGCAGCCCTTGTAATGATCACCTGCCATGGTGCTGAGTTATCAGGTGTGTGTGTGAAGTAATAAAAATAAACACACTGGGGTTTTGTGCACCATCAGCTGAACTCCTAGGCAGATAGTTTGAAAATTGGATTAGCAAGAGCAATCTTCCAGCTTCTAAAATTACTTACGCTGTTATATCAAGTAGATATAAACAAGTAAAATAAAATATTTTATTAGCTTTTTGTGCTGTCTCTGCAGCAAGAAATGATAGGGTTTTAATTTCTGATGCTGATAAAGTCTTTCAAGAGATTACTTTAATGCAGCTGTAAATCGAAGGTTACTTTTCAGATTGCCTATGTAAACTATGTAATAACTAAGATGTGGAACTTTGTTTCTCTAAGGTTAAGTCTCTTGGTAGTTGATTTCTTGTCATCTTAACATAGTACTGCACCTTTCTGTCTTCTCTAGAAGCATATTGGATAGAAAATAACCATCCACCGAGTTAGTGTTCAATAAGCTGAGAGAAGCTGAGGTGGAGGGACAAACTGAAATTAAATCATAGGATTTTATTGATAAAACACTATTCATCAATAGTATAGCACGGCTTTGCTATATTAAACATTAAAAAAGTGGAATGTTCTCTCCCCATCTGATTAAAAAAATAGAAAAAGAAAAATCCTACAACAAGCTATTATGCTTCTACAGGTAAAGCTCCAAAAAGTGCAGGTATGGACCTATAAGAAATGTGAACAAATCAGCAATATAGTCTTGTAGTACCGTAAACACCTTAAATTACTTAATAACCAGTTTAATTTAAAAGACAGCTCTCTACTTTTAAACAGTTGAAGCTCTATTGAGTACTTTCCAGGCTGCTTTAGGGGCAGGTGGTGATGTAGGAGGTCACTGGTACCCAGGATCTGCTCCTTGTGCCATGTTTGTATGAGTTCAGTCACTTGCTGAAGCTGCTTGTATGCATGCGAGAATGAACACGTGTATAGACAAGAAGTTTGCAGACACTGTGCGAGTATGGGAAATGCTGTTGTCCTGCATCTGCTATCCATCATCTTTTATCTCCAGTCCCTGTTTCAGCTACTGAACATTTCCCGAAAGGACTTGCTGAAGTTTGCCCAGCTTAATGTAATCGTTCCCTTCTGTTTTCAGTAACTCAGTACTCATTTTCTTCTCTCCTGTTCTGCCTTTACTCAGCTGACCCAGGCTGTTGCTTTCTGCATCTACTTTTTGCGTTGTTTTACCTACAGGGATGTAACGAGTGACGTGCTGTGGGCCACAGCTTCAGCCAGCCCTGTCTTCTGTTGCTCTCATTTTCCTTTGGTACTGGTATGAGCATTGTTTGATTGTTGCTTGAGTGATGCTCCTGTGCAGCATCTCTTCCCCTTGAGCGATTAGCATCTTGTTTCTAGAGTTGAACTGAACTTCCTTTCTGTTCTAGTCTGAAGTAACAGACACCGAGTCTGAATTGTGCTAACCTCTGACTTTGTCTTCCATTATTTATCTGTTAAATCTTTTCTAGACCGTCTTTTTGGCTGGGGAATGAGACACTGAAAGTGCCTGTTGCGCTCTTTGCCTTGAATAGAAGACGGCTGTGTGATCGCCTGAGACTGAATAAGGATGTTGAGAAGAATTCAATTGTTCTGCTACAGGGTGGAGAAGAAACCCAGAGATACTGTACTGATACTGGTATCGTATTTCGTCAGGTAAGAGCTGAATCTGAACTCCAAATTAAGAAACTTTCTTCAACTGCATGAATTTTTAAACAATTTTTAATTATTTTCCTTTTATCTGTCATGCACTTTGCCTTGCTTCACTTAAAGAAATTGGCTTCTTTATTACATTGCCTCTTCAACTTCCAGTTACTCTATTTTTCAGTGCTTTAATATGTAGGCTCAAACCTGTTCAAGGCCCTACTGCCTATCAGTGTTTAATGTCATGTTAAAGACAGCAATGGCATATTTCTTAGGTTTTTTTAGTCTTGTCTGTGAGCCAAAAAAATAACTTTCTTTCTGTAGTGAAACATGTTACAGTGAAGCTAAACTGAATTAATTCATAGAAAAGCATATTTCAAGTTTTTATAAATAGTATATTCCACAAAACTGGATGTATCTTAGAATTCACAGCATGTGTCTTCTCAAATTAGATGACTCCTTAAGTATCCATGTGTTCTGTCACAAACAGGACTCAATAACTTGTTAATGTCATGCCAAATGCATTCATAGTCTTTAGGGAAGCTGGTGTAGCAGAACCCTAATTATGCATACCACATACTTTGCATGGCTGCTACACTACTTTGTTTTGTGAATTTCAGTGAGCTGTTGTATGTTATGAGGAAACAAACCCAACAAATTTTAATCTAGATAGCATATATCTTAATGTAGTTACTGGTCTGTTTTTAGAGGAGATGCATCTTTCAGAGTATCATAGCATATGTCTGTCCTTACCAAAATTAATCTCTGTATTGTTAGTGTTTGGTTGTTTGCTTGCTTGTTCTTAAAAATCGTTTCTAGTGCAGGTTCCTGTTCTCTGGGGAGGTGGGGTCTTCACTTCAGCACTTGACATCACAGCTCAATGGCTGTGCAATCTGCTTTTGCCTTGTTGCATGTGGTGTTTCTTCCTGATCCTACATTCACTAATTCTACATTGAAAGAATGTATTTTATGGTGTGCTGTATGTTTGTTGCACTGAGTTGGCCTTTTCATTTCTTATAGTAGCTTATTAATCTCAGATCCTTTCTAGTTGCCAACCAAAGGATTTGTATTATTGTAATATTGTGATTGTTATTTCACTGTGAAAAGTTTTGGAGCTAAACCACTTTCCCCTCTTCAAAAGCCAGAGAGATCTCTCAGATATGTGGAAGTACAAATTAGTAGGTACTGTAGTGTATTTTTAGAGCTGGTAGAAGGGTTTTCTTCTAAGAATATATTTTGTGTTAACTTAGGAATCTTACTTTCACTGGACTTTTGGAGTAACTGAAGCAGGCTGCTTTGGAACAGTAGATGTTGATACTGGAAGATCCATGCTTTTTATTCCGCAACTCCCTGAAAGCTATGCCGTTTGGATGGGAAAGTAAGACATACCTTTTAACTGTGTTCCGATATGTCTGGATACTTCATATAATGTAACCGTAGAGCTGGAATGCAATCTCATTTTAATCAGATTCCACCAAATCATTTAGTGTGAATTGTAGTGATACACAATGCAGTGGTACAAAACATGATCAATTGGTATTGATCATATGGTGTCAAATGATCCACTATCATTTGGTAGAGAATACCTTTAGAATTGGAACTCATGCATCTCATGCTATCCATCAAAGGAAGCTGGACCTTAACAAAAAGTACAAGTCTTGTGTTAAGACCAAACAAGTTAAATAGAAAAGCAGGCTTTTCAAGTTGCTTTACTAGTTTGCAGTTACTTTAGCTAATGAGACTTTTTGAATGGCAGAAGGTAGTTTAGCCTCTTCAATACTTTTTTTTATATGTGAACTGACGGACTAGTGAATGTGATTTTAATACTTTTTTGTGAGTGTGCCATAACTGTCTCTCTATCCACATTGGTAGTAAATATTGTTCAGTGCCATAAAAGTGGAAGAATTGGTTTATTTGTGTGTTCATTTCTTGTCTCAGTCTTAATTGTATTTATGCCCTGTAACAAAGTATAATTTTTTTTTATTGTTTACATTGTCTCAGAACATTGGATTACTTCTAATTTAATATTTTGAGCTCAGGTTGCCTCGCTTCTAATTGAAGATATCACTTATATTTTTATGCTAATTTTGGGAAAAAGAAAACAATCAAAACCAATCCCATATGCTGAACTGTTCCAGACCATATGGTAGGGCATGGCTGCTGTCTTCTCAGAGAGTTTATATGACTATCACAGTCTTAGACCTGCCTGGGAACTGAAATTGTTTGTGATAGCATAAAAATGTGAATACCGCTGTCTGAAATATTTCAGCTGAGAGCTGCACCTGTCTGGGAGGGTAGGTTCTGTTTAATCCCAACATGTACTCTCTAAAGTCTGGTGCTTGTTCCCATTTATAGGCAAAGCTTTTTCCTCCCAAGTTCTCCTCTGTTTAAACTAGTTCTTTCAAACCTAAACTGATTGTGCCTAATCTGAAAAAGCGTAAAAATATTACTGGAATTCCACCGTCTTATTTTGCATTTTCAAAAAAAAATGTTGTTTTGTTTAGAAATGGTAGCTTTTTTGATTTGTTTGTGCAGCACTCGTTAGTGGTCCGTTTAAAGACTTGCAGCTCTGGCTAAGAGTTTATTGTTGTTGTGTCTTCTTACAGAGTATAACAAATTGTCTTTATCACAGCATCCTTGTTTTCTAAATTCTCCTCCTTACCCTTCTGAGTTTCTCTGTTTGAATCTTTGTTTTCTGTCAGCCATGGTCATGTACTTTTTCTGCTTGTCAGAAGGAGGATGGATGAACGACTCATTTGTGAGTCAATAGAGGTTCTGCTTCATAAGTTGGTTGGCAGGAGGTACTGTGCACAGCTAGGGATTGTGTTCCTTCCCGGAAGACTCAGTTTTAAGTCAAAATTAGCACTGAAAGAAAAACACAAATAAGTTTGCTTCCTTCAGCTGCTGTTCATCTACTATATTTTGCATTGGAAGTGCTTGTTTCTATGCGTGTGGAAGGCACTGCCTGCCCGCTGAAGAAACATTCATTTAGCATCAATGAAGCACAAATCAATTCAATTCCTTGTACAGTATTTGTGAGGTTGGTATTTTGCAGAGGTCTACAGCTGGTCTTCTAGTTCATAGCACAGGGTGCAGTTGCTTTGCTTAGTGTTTATATTGCTTTCTATTCAAGACAGATGTGGGAATCTGCTATGTGACTGTAGGCAGAAATGCATAATTTTCTTAAAATTAATGCAGAAGGCTTTTTGCTGCTATGTTACTGCTACTGTATTACTAAATGTATTGTTTGATGTGCTTCCACTTTTGAAGGACACTTATTTTGCGTTGTTTTCAAAAAGTAGCTTAGGAATGTGGCAGTCAGAAGAGTTAATTTTTTTGCCTTGAAGTAAGGTAAAAGTGGGGCTTCTTGGCTTCATTCAAATTGTAGTTTTAGTTTGGCCAAAAGCAGTGAAGTGTCTGAGAATGTGTGCTTGGAGATGAGTAGAATATTAGTTTACAAATAACACACACCATGTACACTGTAATTATTTTAGTCTCACTAACTGCCCTTGTTTTTATGAACTGAGGTTCTGCTGAACCAGATGAACTCACCACCCTTGGCTGTGGTATGCAAAGAGCCTGCAGGGACCCAGCACTATGTACTGTTGGTGTTGAGGATGACTATCACATCTTCAGAAGTATTATTTATCTTGTCTGACTTCTTGCTGAATGTGGGTCCTCTAAAGATTTGTAAATAGCTGGAAGGCTACCTTTCAGAAATCCTTAAAGCCAAAATATCCTCTGCAATTTTAAAAGGAAGGAGAGATTTAATTTTAGTCAAAGACTGTGGACATTCTCAGAACCATTCCCACAACCTTTTATTATGGCAATCGCAGAATTGTTAGGAGGGTAATTGTAGGACTTTGAGTCCTACCTAAGTGTTGGGAGGGGATTGCAAAAACAGTCTCTCTGTTTTTAAATTGTGAGTGTGGGCATTTCTGCAAATGTTGGTCTAGCCCATTTCTTAGTTGCTGGTTGGGAAAATCTTTTCAGCTAACTTTGCCTATATCTTAACCTTTACCTCTGCTCCCTGCTCCTGTTGATTGTAAGGCAGAAACAAAGACTCTCACAGGATAGCTTACTCTTGGCCTCCTGAAGTATTTTTCTATTCCTGTTCCTGGAGGAAGAGTTTGGGAAATGAATCTGGTAATACAAGATTGTAAAGCTTCAGAAACGTAACTGTAAATGCCTCTCTTTTTTTTGGCATGTTCTTACCTAGTCAATTTTGTGGTGCAAAGCTGTTAGCAATCATTTCTATTCCTCAGAAGCACTGAGTTGGTATGAGTACATGTCTTACACAGAGACTTCAATTTCACTAATTAATGCTGCACCTGCCATTTACCTCCTTAATTCTAAATGGCAGAACTAGTCAGTGTGCTGATTAAAGATATTTTATAAAGTAAAACATACTGTACAGCAGCTGCTTTGTGTGGAGCGGATGCCAAAATAACTTAATTGCCTTGCCACATAAAGAGTGGTTTTGATGGAAAACAAAAATATTTAACGCTTTCATGCTTTAACTTTAGAAATACATATTAAATGGGACAGAGCAATATTTATGTGCAATTTCCTGTGTTTTCTTTGAAGCCCTGATGGCTGATTAGTAAGTATAACAACATTAATCTAGCATTGCATCCACTGTAAGTAATGTTTTTTTTCCACTTATTTGATTGGAAACTATTTGTATTTGCAAAGTTGAACCTTGGTGTGGCACTTTGGAGCTGTAATAAAGCGCAATGAAATCCTTTGCAAATGTTAATGTTTTCTCAATGACCTGATGAGGGAGATTCTTAAGCATTGTCATAATTTTATAAGTAGGTTGCAACCAAAATTAACCTTTGGTTTTTGGTGATTAAACTTGACTGACTTCAGCAAAGCTGAGAAGTTTCACTGCCTTTGGAAAAGTTGCAGAAGTATGTGATATTTCTAAATGAGTTTTATTGATGTGGTGCATACAGTTCCTCTTCTCCATTGCATGGACCTGTGTATTCAGATAGTCTTTGGTTTTACCATCTGAACTGATACGTCATGCCATCCCCTTATATTTTTTCTCGTCATTTTTTTCTCTAAAATGAAACACATTTGATGTTTTCTTTTTCCATGTCTATCATTTCTAGTGCAGTGCTGTGTTTTGGCTTTAGTCTGAGAATTATGTTGATAACAAACACACTTATGTTTTAGGTGTTGCTCCATAGTGTTTAAGCTAAATCAAGGACTTTTCTGTGTCCCAGGCTTTGCAGTGATGAAAGGCATGACCAGGACACCTGACCTGAACTAGCCAAAGGGATAATCCATACCACAGGAAGTCATGCCTAGTATAGAAAGTGGGGGAGTTGTCCAAAAGTCACTGATCTGTGATTGGCTGAGTTAGTGGTGAGCAGTTGTGTTGTGCATCTCTTGTCTCTCTTGAGTTTTATACCTCTCTTTTTATTTTCTATTATTATTATTATCATTGTCATTTTTTACTTTATTTCAATTATTAATCTGTTCTTATCTCAGCCCATGGGCTTTGCCTTTGTTCTGATTCTTCTCCCCATCCCACTGGGGTTCAGGGTAGAGGGGTGTGAGTGAGTGGCAGCATGGTGCTTAGTTGCTGGCTGGAGTTAAACCACAACATGTACCAACTGGCAATTGCAATTTATCTGCAAAGTTTGTTGCTACCGGCAAATGCCATCTGTGGATCTCATGAACATATTCATGTCCTGTTTCTGGTTGTGAATAGCATCAGAACTAATTGCAGTCTTTGCAGTACCCCACTAGTCAAGACTTCAGTCCATTGCTGTTTATCACTTTAACTTCTGAGAGCATCAGTCTAAATGGATACAGCACTTTTCAGTGTGGTGGTTGGAGGGTTTCCCAGCCCTTGAAAAGCTCATCTTTTTATCTCTTTATTTATTTTTATTTTCTGCTTCAGGCTTTTCACTTTTTTATTATGACTAGTAATTGGGTTTCAGGTCACATTGTAGTGTTCCTGTCCAGGCAAATTTCAGTTGATTTTGGAAAGTAACAGTCTTGAGAGAGATTTTTATCAAATGTTTTACTATTATTCAGATAGTATATCGGTTACTTCACCCTTCATCCAGTCCTTTTGAAACTCTACAATAAAGCTGGTTGCTTTTGATTGACTAGACTTACTTGTCTAGTTGTCTGTGCTGCTTATTTTCCATGATTCCAGTTCTCTGTAGTACAGTGATTTCCATTTCTGTCTCCCATTCATTTATTACCTAATTTCTCTATGGGTAAAAATTACTTTTACAGAATAATTAGTGTCTGGATTGCACTTGCCACTGTACACATGGTTGGTTTTCTCTAAATGGTGCTGCTTCAATGCTCCGACTTCTCAAATGATTAGTCATTTGTCTTAGTTTAGTCATTGTCTCAGTATTCTAACTGTGAATGAGCTTTGCTGCTCCAGGATGAATGTGTATTGTTTCTACGAGTTTTACTTTTAGCAATTATTTTTATAAATCTTTGCTTTCCAGGTGCTTAGGTTTCCTTGTATTTCTTGTTGAGAATGTTTTAAACAATAATAGTAATTTATACCAGTCCATTGATTTGCAGTCTCTGCCAGCATACACCTTTAACTGGATGCACAAGTTGGTGGTTTGCTAGGTATGAAAGTGCTTCTGTTTCCTCTTCTTTTTGATTTGGGTGTCCTGAGAAATGAAACCAGCACTAAGTAAATCTGCTTGACAGTGCTGCATTAGAGGTTTTTTAACATCTTGATGTGGCTTCAAACCACAGCATGAGAAAGTTTAAGTCTTGCCTGCGCATGTCTGATTCCTGTGGTATGACAGGGAATGGTGATAACCCCCACCAGGCATTTCTTATTTTATACTTTGTTTAATGTGCTAGCAGGAACATCAACTTCAGTGCTATAAACTCCCAATAACATTTTGATTTACCAGAGAATCCAAGTTTTCTTTTGATCAGGTGTGCCACATGATTTTCCTCCAAGGACTCAGCTGCTGTTGTTAGGAAGGTAGGCTGCAGCAAAAGAAATGCCCACAGCGATTTTCCAGCAGTGCTCCAACAAAGCTCTGCATCTCCACACTGCCTTCTGCTGTGCAGCTGCCCAGCTTGAGTGCAGAGCTCTCAGCTTGTCAGCCTGGATTTGTGAAGGCACTTTAGTGAGAAAACTCCCAAGTGAAATACCGACAGTGTGCCTCTCTTGCACTTCTAGAATTCTATGTTTTCAGCTCTTGATATTAACCATTTTCTTTAGGTTTTTCATTCCCTGCAGCCTGGGCTGTCTGTATGTTCAGGAAGGACTCTCTGGGTGCTTTTTCAGTTCAGAAACATACGAAGAGGGAAAAAAAACCCCAGTTGTTTGGTTAAAATAGGATAGGGAAAAGTGCAGTCAATATTAATGCTTCTTGAAAGCTAAATGTGAGTGAAAACTGGGCAGATTGTGTTTTACTTGCTGTGCACCTATTTGCCTGTGTACCTGCTGGAGCTCTGGGTGTCAGAGCATGGCCTCAGCCCAAGTCCTGGGGCATGCCGAATACTTCTTGTGTTACAGAGCAAAGTGCCATGGTGGGTCCAGCACTGTTTGCATGGGTAGGTTATGCTTTTTCTTTCTGCCCAGTGTGTTGTTGTGGCAAGTTAATTTATTGTTTAGTTTTCTTTACAAGTTGTAGGATGGGATTATTATCATCCCCTTCTTAAAGCTGTACAGGTCATCGTAATGGTGCTGTAAACAACAGTATAGCTTTCTTTGATGCTATTACCAATTAATATGGAAGGTGTGGGACATGCCGCACACATTCCAGAGCTTGCTGTAGTACTTTTGTGTGTGGGACATAAAATATTGCTTGTTTTCCCCCAGTATAAGAATTTTTTCAAAGTAAAAGCAGAACATCTGCTATTGACAGATTCAGTATGTAACTTTTTCAGTTAGGAAGCATGAATTGAGACCAAAGTTTGAATGTTATATAGTGACCTAGAAATTAAACTTTTAATCATTATAATTCATCTTGTGCCCTTTTTTTTTGGGAAGAGAGTTTTCTAATGAGCATTTGTCAGCAGTCTTACACTACAAGAAATTTTTCAGGGATTTCAGTGTATAAACATTTCCTTTGTTACATTTTTTTTTTTTCTGTAGCTTTATAGAGCCCTTATCTCCAAGAAAAAGTGTTATTTGCAAAGAGAAATAAAGCAAAGGTTACCAATAGCAAGTGTTCTGTGATTTTAGGTAGCTCTTGGTAGTATCTCTTAAATGTCTAATTGAGGCATTGCCTCTTGAGGTGGAATTTATAGAAAGCCTAAAGAACTTTTCATCTTTTGGGAATGCCTGCAGTGGGAATAGCTGAGCAGGAGGAGTGAGACTGAATATTTGAAATAGTTGAAATGGTAGTTCAGAGCTTGTCTTTTATTCACAAGAACCATGCCAGTCTCCTCAATACATTATTTCTGTTTTCGTAAGTCCGGTAGTCTGTATGTTGTTCATCGTTATTCTGCTTCTGTATAGCCTGTGTGTAGAGGCACTGGGAAGTCTGGTATCATGCACCCAGCATCCTGTGTCCAGCATCATGCATGTGGACTCTACTGTTTCATCCCTCTGCTAAATATGGCTTCAGTTACAGCCCTGGTTACCTCTTCAAGTCATATCAGCTTGAGTCTTAATCTTCGGTTTCTTTTAAATTCTGTTATTTTCTCAAAATCCATCTTGCTCTGGACTGATAAAAGGATCAGGGAGTCTGAATTTCTGTGTATGCAGGTATTTCTGTCCTTCAAAGGATAAACCAGGAATCTGTGCAAATGTGGAAAGAGAATGGTGTTAAGGTAGTCAAAGCATTGCTGGAGACTGCCTGTGATACCATTAGAATTTTTTTGCTTTAACTCTAGCTTGATGCCTTTTAATCTTCTTATTTGAGATAGTGAAATTCCTTTTGGGTATATAGGGGATTGCATTTTTTTGGACAAAGTCAGGAACATCTGTGGGTATCTTTTAAAGCCCCCTGTGGTGTTCTTCCTACCAGTTCTTGACACCGTCTTGTTTGGTTAATGCTTTGCCATATGTTAACTTGATGCATTGTAATGAGGAGGGAGTTTATTGGTGAATCTCTGACAGCGTTAAAAAACAGCTTTAGTATCCCCTTTTCCTTCTTCAGCTCTTTGTGCTTTGCTGTTGTATTTCTAATGCTTTAATTTTTGCCAGGGTTCTTATTGTTTGTATGCAGTCTCACTGAAACTTTCACTGTTTTAAGCAAGTCCTGAGAAATGACTTGTTGACTGTGTAGAACTTCAGTTGTTGAAGACTGTGTTTGTTCAGTTTAATCCTTATACATGTGTTTCCCCTCATACAAGTGAAGATAAATGCGATGTAATTCACGCAGGGATTTGCTGTCTGGAAATACAGGCATGCTGCGGTGCCAAGTTCAGGCACTATGTGCAGGCTAATGTAGGCATTTACTTTGCTTAGTAGAGACTATTTGCTCAAAACAAAGTGAATTTGCCATAAAGTGGTGTTTTATGTCTGTTCCTCTGAATGTGAAAGGCTGGAACGGAGGAAGCAATATGGCTACATCCATGTAAAGGAGGAAGCTTTAATGTGTAGTTTGCTAGGTTTTGGTGTTCTGTCTTGCTGCATGAAGAATCTACCTCATCTACCTCTTCTGATTTTGTGCTATGAGCTTGAACAGTTTCTCATGCACTTTAGGCAATAATACTCTTAGGACCTTTTAAGAAAGCACTGTACCCTGAACATTATTGTGTAGAAACCTTTTTGCTTTAGATTTTCTCATGGTTTGTGTCTTTGATATTTGCCTGTTTGTTCCAGCTTTGTTAATTCTTGTCTATAGTTACTGCTCCTGAGAACATCACTTTCTGGTAACTGTCAGGAGCTGTGGATCTGAAAGATAGTAAGTAGTGGACAAGACTTGTGCATCTGTATTTTAATTGCAGGATATAGTTTTTAGTATGGCATGTCTTGCTTTGTGTCAGTACTTAATGTCTTCCTCCCTGACATGCGAATAAGAGATCATCAAAATGGTGTTGACTTTCATTTAGAGGTTCCTAGTAATACTTAAAAAAAAAAAGTTAATACTGTTGTTTTTTGGCTAAAGTCAGATTCAGTGCTTAGGAATTGCAGGTGATCCTCATTATTTGTCCCTAATGTCTATTCACTGATAGCATTTGTGATCATAGTGCCTATTCTAATGTCTGTGCTGTGTTATTAACTTAGTATTTCCTTTGGCTGGAGAATGGTTACCTCGCATCAGAGCTTATGTTAGGATACACCTATTGCTTTCTTTTATATGTTTTGAAATTAATTCTAACTAGAATTTCTCAAATTTTTGTAATGAACATATCATTAAGAGTATTTTCTTCCAACAGGAATAGTTTTACATTCTAGGCTATGCAGTAAAACAAGTAATCTTGAATGACAAACTCCAACTGAAATGCTGAAGAAAAGCTAAATTGGACTACTTCAGGACAACTGAATTTCATTTTAAAGCTGATCTGCTGTAAAAGCTAAAAACTGAATATCTGTCCTAGAAGCATTTAGAAATGCAAGTACAAAGTGACTGGTAGGAATAAGTTATTACATATATTAGAGGTTGTCTGGAAGAACGTTTAGATGCAAATGAAAACAACATATACCTGTGAATGTATATCAGCAATTAGGTTGCAAATATATTAGCAGTTGGCATTTCTTTGGCGCTTGTGATTTAGATCCATTTCATTTGTACTTCTCTTCTGAATGCAGTTCTGAAAACTAGAACACTCTTTTATCGTGTTGGTATTATGAGGCTATTGCTCCAGAGTCCTTTAGAATACAAAGAAATGTTGCTTAATGGAATTCTTACGGCAATGTCAAATTTGTACAAATCTCTTAAGGTTTGCTGTTATGAATTCTTGTGCAGTGTAATGAACAACAGGTTTTAAATGGTTTTAGACTATGAAACCAAGTTTTTATTGGGTTTCAAGTGGAAACACAACATGGTTAATAAAATATTGGAAAGAAACTGAGGTTGTCTAACTATATAAAAGCTTAAAAATAGGGTTTTCTTTGTGTACTTACAGGTAGGCTATCAGAGCTGTTCATCTTACTGATGGATAAACAAAGGAGTCAGTATTACATTCATGGTAGAAGGATTAACCCTTAAGTGGAGCCAGTCGTAATACTGTGGTCTGTCAAAATTGTTGCTGATGTGATGAGGTTATGTTTTGGTGAAGCATCTTGTTTTTTAAAAATGCCATCATATACCATTGTAAATTTAGTGAAACCAAATGGAAAATTTCAGAATAAACTTGGAAGATTTCAGTAAGCTGATCGACTAACTGGGACTCCTGGTTACTAGTTTTTAATACTGCACTGGTGGTTTTCCTGTTTGATTGATATGTAAGAGAAATGAGGTGCAGCTAACTTGGTGTCTTATTTTACTGTCTGCCTTAATGTTTCATACTGTATTTTTGTAGTAGAAGTACTGCTCCAGCTCCTCCTCCTCTTTTTCCCATTGCTACCTTAGTAGAATTTTGTTTATAATAAAGTTGTCACTTGCTATGATTGAAAGTTGGATCTTCAATATTTGGTGCTTTAATAAAACCTAAGCTGTTAAAATGAGACTGCGCATCAGAATTCAGATCTTCTCTTTAAAATGTAGCCTCACATCTTTACACTGTCTTCAGTGTTTCCCAGTTGCTGTGAAGATCTTGAGAGTAAGAAACGAAGTAGGTGAACTAGATTGCTTAAAAGAAAATGGAAGAGGAAAGAGTTATGTAGGAAGCATCAGCAGAATGTTAACAGCTTTAATGTTTAACCCAAAATAACTTCAAACTTTTTCATTGGACTGGAAATTGTGATGTGTTTTAAGTGGTGAACTAGAGACACTCTCTTGTTTAAGGGATCCTTTGGTGGAAAAAATGAGGACTGTATTGTAAATAAATAGAAGTTCTGTACTCTCTTGTCTTCTTTCTAATGGCCATAAACTATGAGGTGCCAGATTTTTGCCTAGCCTCTTGAGCATATATACTTGGGCATGATACTGTTGACATTTCTAACAAACCCTGCTATTTGCTTGACGGGAATATAAAATTACAGGGGAAGGATATTGAGCTTTTTAGGATGGCAGTGCATTATTCTCTTTAGGTTTTTGCTAATACGTGTTGCCAGGGAATCTAAAGTTTTTACACATCCACCCCAAAACCTGCAAAAATGATGCCATTGTTTCTGTTCACATCTGTTTACAAAAGTGGTTTTGGTTTTTTTTTGATAGGTAAGGAATAACATGATGCAGCAATATCTGGGATCATATCTTCCACTTGGGTAATCCTTCTAATTAATTTATGACTTGCACTGGGTTTTTTTTGTTTGTAGTCTCTGCAGTGATTAATCAGAATTTTGAAACTGGCAGCCCATAGCAGCATTACAAAAGACAAAGCCAAAATTACAAAAAAATGTAACCAATTAACTTATCCTGCCTGTCTGAGAGTCATTTGTAGGGAGAAGCACTCCTTATCTCTGTGAAGTATCAGATGTACTTGAAATTAGTATAACTGAATATAATTTTCATGATGCCAGTGAGTGTGAAAGGTACCATTCTTGTGGCAGTGATGGTCAGTGCTAGACCTCAGCCTCTTTTACATCTAAATTAAGTAAAAATGAATACTGAGCCCTGTATCTGCTAAGGAACTCTGCACTGGGACTTTTTTACAGTACCTATGGTGTTGGCACATAATAACCTCTCATAGATCCCTGCTAAACTGAGGAAAAAAAGTAAGAGACTGGAGAGAATATGGAAAAGTGTCAGTGAGAATCATCTTTTCTCCTCTTTCTCCCTGAGCTTCTGTTTTGCCTCTACGCTACTTTTTGGTCTGTGCAGCACAGAATTTTTCCAATCTAGTGTAGGCTTCTATGCGCACTTTTTCTGTTTACCTGTATTGTTCTGCAATAGAGTAGATCTCTGCAGAAATCTTCCCACTGGGAGGGGTAGCTTCAGCACTGCAGTATTGTGGCTCCTGTGGGATGGGTAGGGGATAGTAGTTTGTTGGAAGTGTATGTGAACTGATTTTACTGTATAGTCAGAGGTGCAGAGTGCCTGAAGAAGCGAGGCAAAGCTCTCAGTGCTTCAGAGAGGAGCTGAGAAGTCTTGTGCTGTACTTCGTACTAAAAGTCTTGCTGACTTCTGAGCAAGGTAGGAAGAACAAGACCAGCAAGCAGGTGTACATCTGGGAAATGTGACGGCTTGTCACTAGGTCTGGTAGAGTCAAAAGAACCTGGAAGATGACCTAGTTTAACAACAGAGAGAGAGGATGGAGGATTGTGGGAAACTGCTATTTTCTTTCTCTCGAAGTAGAGAAAAAATCCACAGCCTTGAAAGGATGATGAGCTACTTTTGTTCCTCAAAAGAGTGATTGTATACATAAGAGGTGTTGGAGGGATTACATCCAGAGTGGAATTAATAATGGATTAATATTAAACCCTAACCAGAGAATTAAATCGTCATCAGTGTGCTGTAGACCACACAATGGTAGGAAAGCAACTAACCAAAACAAAAAGTTGAAAAATAGCTTGTGAAAAAACAGTTTTCTTATCGGCCTTTTGGAAAATGAGAACTACTCCTACTTCAACTGCATTAAATGAAGTGAATAAAATCCAGCACATTTTTGTGCATACTTCTAAGAAATATTTACAAGAAGCAGTTCCTCAATTCAAACAATGCAGTTAATTGCAAATGGTGTTTTGGAGGTATTGCTCTGAAGAGCGTATGTTACCATAAATTACTCTTGCCCATAAATTAGCTGATTTTACAGTAGGGATTCTTCTGATACCAGATGAATTAGCTGAAACTGTAAAAGGGAACAAAAATGGAAAATGCTAAATCTGTTCTTAATATTTCTGGAATATTAAAGCACTTCAGTGTATGAGGAATGAAGGAGAGGAAACGATGCCTGTAGGAGAAACAGATTATGCAAAAGTTGGACATAAGGGAACTGTAAAATACAAGGTATAGAAAGATAAGAGGATATAGTGATTTTTTTTTTAAATTATATGTGAAATCAGCCAGGGAGAGAAGATAAATGATAATTGCTTTGAAATCTCCAACACTGATGGGAAGAGTCCACAAAAGGAGCCTTGCAAAAGGGAACATACTATGAGGTATTCTTGTGTTACTTTTGAGTAGTACTCTCACAGATAAATAAGTTCTAAAAAAAAAAAATCTGTAATTTACTGCTTGAGAGCACCATAAGTGCTTCCAAGTTGTTGTTCATGCCTCAGCCCAGTGCTGTTTGGAGTATAAAGGAATGTAAAATAAAAAATGGGTGCACAAGATTGAAAAAATGATGTAAATCAGACCTCTGGCCACCAGGTACTGCAGGCAGCAATGGCACAGGTCTTTGTTATGGAGCCTTCTAAAGATGCTGAGCTCATTGTCTCATGACTTCTACTCTTCCTCACTGCAAGGGTTAGAAATTTTCTTCACTCTCCAGCTTAGTTTATTCTTTCTCCAGTTGGTCTTGGGTTCTTGTAGTTTAAAAAGCTGAAGGTTTGGTCCTGTGCACACATCTTTTGCTCTCCTGCTGTGACTCAGGAAGCAAAATGCAGGGGATCCTCCAAATTCCAGCTCTTCCAGCCACATTTTTCTTCTGTTTTCGTTACTCTGTGGAATGATGTAAGCTGAGTGGGTTTTTTTAATTTTTTTCTCTTGAGATTACAATTTCACAATTACGTTGAATGCGTTTGTTTCAGTTGCAGGGGATGGGTAAGGATTGTAATCAGAGAAAATCAGGTACAAAATTTGTGTTTCATTCATTCTTTGAATATAACACCACTCTTTTACTATCCCACATCCTTCCAGTGTCTGGTGAGTTGGAAAGTTGTGTATAAATAGCAAAAATCTTTAAAAAAATTGGCTTGTGTAGAATGAATGGGGGGAAAAAAAAGCCCTTTAATTCCAGAGGAGACCATGAAATCTAAGTATCCATGGACTGGATTAAAGCACACTGATTTTTGTAGCCGTGGCAACTTCCTGTGTAATCTCCTATTTTGAGAAATGGGGTCAAGGATAATATTATTAAAACATTCCTCATATCTGATTCTGTTGTGATAGTAGAGGATATTATTTCTTTGTCTGTGGCCTTATTAAATGTAACAGTTAAACTACAACAAACAATAAAGCTAATCCCAAACATTTCTTTTTTGTTGTTTTCCAAAGGATTCATCCCCCTGAATTCTTCAAGAAAAAATACGCTGTGGATGAAGTCCACTATGTGAATGAGGTGAGTTCTCTGTGTGTCTGAATATTTTTCTGTGAATAGAAAATCAATACATGGCAATGATTGCTTAATTTTAGTACTCTGTTTGCTGGATATCTCCTGATTTGGTGGGACTTTCCCCCCTCTAAGTTACTGGAAATGGTCCTTCATTCTATTAAAGCACTTGTCATTTATTATTTTTCCTTTTCTTTAAAGACTGCCGTTTTGAGCTGAACACTAAAGTCTTAATCAAAAAATGGTCTCATGTTTTTTGCATTGTGAGACCTGTCAGTCTGCAAATTTACCCAACAGAAACATGTTGCTAAATACATTTTTTGCAATGCCTTAGAGATTTGACAAGATTGCTGTCAGCGACATTGCATGTCCTAGCTCTGACTTAGGAGCTGACATTTATTTTATGACTCCAAAGAGCTGTGAAGAAAGGCTGTCTGCCTTACTCTTAGTTTATGTTGAATCAGTCTAATATTTGAATAAGCAAATATGTTCATTTTTTAAAATACAAGTGTGACCTGCTTAGGTAGGTTTCTCGTTTCATTTCTGAGCAGATGTTTGTATACTTACCCACCTGTCCAGTTGTCTTTTCTTTGGTAGGAAAGCACAGCAGGGTGAGGACAGTTTTCCTGCTAAACTCTGTGGGTGATTTTCATAGAGAGCAGGTTGAAAAGGAAGACACTGATACTTCTGTCCCTGCAGAGCACTGACTCTGACACACCAGACCAAAAATTCTGCTCTTGTCAGCTGCAAGGATGTTTAATTTCATTTTCATAATGAGTCCAGCTATGAAGTGAAGTTTGATCCCGTATTTCAGTAGCCTGGGGTGAAGGAAGCTGTGGAGACATTGCTTTTTGACGTGTGTGTCATGTACAACGCAGGCGCTCCAATGCTTATCTGTCAGACGCTGAAAATTGCAAGTGGAAAATACATGATTTATTTTTAAAAATCACTTTTATTTTGGGTCACCTTGGTTGTTTTGGGTCACTTTTTGTCAACTGATGCCTATACTGCAGTTCTGTTATCTACTTGCTTACTGCTTAAAAACCTCTGTGGGGACCAGTAAACTGTCCGAGAATAAAGGCTGCTTTCCACCTGAACTGCATGTACTGAATTCAGAAGCTGTTCAGCTTCCTATAACTTTTGCCCAGTTTGCTAAGGAGTTGGGTTTCTACCATTAGGACGCTGGGGGCCTTATTTACAGGAGAGTTTTATGTCAACAAATGACCAACTCGTGTAAGTGTGTAATCCTGATACTTCATGGGGAGGAAAAGAAAAAAGTAGAATTGGTGTTTTTGAACCTCACTGCCACATGTTTTCTTTCGTTAATATTATTAGTATGCTATTAAGCTGTTTTAAAATTCCATGGACTGTGCACCATGGAATGATGTCATCTGTTCATTGCCTGAAGAAATGTGTAATTCGGTGTCCACCTTTCTGCAGCTGCTCTGAGAGCCTACTTCTGTACAAGCCCAGTGATCTTGTTCTTAGTTTGTAAATGTTTGAAAGATACTGAAGGAGCCTGATAGAACTATTAGCAAAAGATGACCAGTGAGAGTAACAGTAAACACTCATTAGTAAGTATTTAGCACATTGTAGCATACTAATATTAATGCATGTGTGTTTTATCGGTAGTACTATATTGAGGATATAGTACCTTGTTTCTTACTATTTCTGTGTGACTTTACAGCTTTTTGGCTCATATTTCCTCTGTTGTCCGAGTGATGACAGTAGACTTAATTTTAAGTTCTAGTTGGTATTTATATGTTCAAAGGACACCATCAATTTAGGCACTGCCTTTCTGTCTAAATGTTTTGTGATCTGCTGACATGTTGCATGTCTCAGGTAATACTTCAATATCTGAAAAATACCAGAGGTGCGTTTTTGTCTTTGCAGCTTGTTTACTTTGTATACAGCACATGTTCATGAAAGTGTTATCAGCGCGATTCTGAGGAAGAAAAAAAATAAATTAATCGCAATATAAAATTTCTTTTTAGATATCCAGTGTTTTGGCTTCGAAGAACCCTTCTGTGCTTCTTACTTTGGTGAGTAATATTCTGAATAATAACTATTCATGTTTTTGAATGAGGAGATCAGATTATTCAGCACTTCTTTGAACTGTTATTCAAAATGTTTTCCTCCCCATCTTTGCCAAATTTGAGGCCACCTGTGTATAGTCATCTAGACTTCTGGCTCCTCCATGATCTCGAGATTTGTAACCTTGGGCCTTCCAGTCTATATTCTTGCTGCCAAAAGCTTTATTTGTTTTCTGGTAAAACATGACAAGCCTATCTATCATCGCCGATGCTATCCTCCAGCCTGTGTACAATGACTGCAAACTCCTTTTATGTTTTATGCTGTTCTGGTCATGTCATGAGCATGTTAGGGCCTTTCTGTGGGATCCCCATAAGGATTCAGGGTATGCTTTTCCTGCATGAAGTTGGTAAGAGCAGCTGCTGGAAGGAGGGGGTGATACCAAATGCCTGCCAAGTATTTTGAGTGGTGCTTGCTTGTTTCTCTGGTAGGAGGATGAATGAGTGGGTTTAAAGCCTGCAAGTTTCTTCTTCCCCATCACCTCTCTCCCAGCTGCTTTCCTTGACAGATGTTTTGTAAACTGTATGAAATAATTTGCTGACTGAGCTTTCCCTTACAGCAAGTGCAGTGGCACCTCCTGGATTTATCAATGACCCGACAAAAAATCCCTCCTTAAAGCAGTCACATAGCATGAGATCTGATTTCTTCATCCATTACGAGCAGAGGCCCTAAAAAGTTTTCAATCTTTCTTCCACTTACATTTGTATACATAGGCATATAAAAGATGACCTTACCATTTTCTTTCATGTTCTTTAAGAGAAATGAGTGGGAAAGGGAATATTTGATCACCTTGTACTTCTTCATGTGCATTTCTGCGCATCAAGTTCTTTAGTAGCTGTCACTTCATGAGCATCCTGTTGTGTGAAGAATTTTAACCTGATTTTTGGCTGAGAGGAAGGAACTGTGATTCTTCCAAATTCCTCCCACTGAAGAAGTGTGCAGAGAAGGGAAGAGCTCTTTTTTTTCTGCCTGACAGAACACTTGGTCCTCTTTACTGTGGTCTCTTTCCAGATATGGAGCTGTAATGCTGCTCCACAGGGTTTTCCAGGCACAGTGTTCGTCTGCTGTGTAGCAGCCAAAGTACTCTTGCTTATGCTACTTGCTTGAATGGAAAGCTGTAGGTGAACGGCATGCAAATTTAAATAATAAGCATTGCCAAGGCAGGGCATAATAATTTATTTTTAAATGAAATTACTTTAGAAAAAAATTTGTCCATTTGTTACTCTCTTGCCCGTTGTTACTATACAGGTCTCCTAACTCCCTCTCAAGACGTAAGTGAATTAGAAATCAAAGCCTGCCGTACTCCTAAGCAGCACATCCTAACCTAAGTTCTGTGTTGGTATCCTATGAGAGTCTGGGGTTTCAATTATAGTCATTCAAGTAAACTTACATATAATTTTTCCTAAAGACTCACTGCAGTCAGGTTCTGCCCATGATGTTGTTTTAAATGGTTGTGTTCAGCTCAGAATCATGGTCCTTTTCATCTTTTCCCTCCCAGCGTGGTGTTAATACTGATAGCGGAAATGTCACCAAAGAAGCTTCTTTTGAAGGAATCAGCCAGTAAGTGACAAGACTTTTTTATCCATTAGTTGTTGCGCGGTTATGTTAAATCGTTTTATACTTCATGTTAAATGATGTTTTGCCTAGTGACAGGATGTTGAATGGCAGATGAAATATATTAATACTTCTTTGGGAATAAAATGTTTCACAGGTTTCTAATGACTTGAAATACAGTGGATTTTGGCTTGGTTTTGTGTTGTATTTTTTTCTTAAATCTTTTTTATATCTGACTTTGTCCAATGTTTCTCTTCATTTGTTTTTGCTTTAAGTATCTAAATCCAGAAAAAAAACATCCCTTTGCCTCTATTTCCACAACTGGGATTGGAATATTTGGGTTTCAGATTTCAGGAAAATTAGTCTTTAAGAGGAGCTTCTTTCTCTTACTGACTTCCTTGTACATTATTAAGGTAGGTATTAGTGATTCTGGTAAGCACAATCTTCTGAAAAGTTGTCGCATTACAGGTGAAAAATTAAAGATCACTTTTCTGCCTAGATGTGATCCTTTAGTGTCCCTTGATGTTGTCTTTATATGGAGTTTGGCTGCGAGTGGAGTAAAAATGTTTTCCTGCTTGCAGTGTTTTGAAAAGGCAGTAAGTAACAGTGCATCACAGCCTGCTCTGGGATGTGAAGGTGATGGCCTCAATTTTGAATGAAATTCTGTTCTAATATCCCCAAATGAGATAATTTTCAATTTTTTGTTCAAGTGTATGGCAAGAAAGAAACACTCCCCCCATTAAAAAGCCTGTTCAAAAACCCCACTTATTCTGAGATGTTGAGTAGGTGGTCTTTTTTTTTTTAATACTTGACTCCCTGTCACCCTGCTACATTTTTCTCCATTTGCTTCTGTTGAGAGCATATTAATTCTGCAGTGAAGATTGTAATGCACAGTATTTGCTGCAAGTCTGAGCACTGGTTTGTATAGTTCAAGAGTGTGCTTTCTGCTGGGATCATCTTTTCTCTCTGTCAGGTGAACTGAAATCTGGAATCTGATTCCATAATTACTTTGTTCTCCCCTACTGTTCTCTACAACCTAAATGGAAACATAATGAGTCTGTCAGGGATATTGGGCACCAAGGTTTCAGACTTCTAGGCATCTTCTGCTGCTCGGTGAGTTAAATATAAACTATTCCAAAATAAAGCAAGCAGTTTTAAATGAACATACAACAGTATGATGTTCTGTTGCTTTGACCAAGTGCATACTCATTTATCTTACACTCTCCAGGTGCAGGTGAACTCCAAAATCTGTGTGGAGCGATACTTCCGGTTTTATCTGAAACATCTCCACATGAAATATAAACAGTTATTATCTCCAGCACTAATTCTTTATGGGAATGATGTACAAAGATCTGTTTGAAATACCAAAAAGCTCCTTTCTCACCTGAATTTCACTAAATACTAGAGTTTAATTAGTAACACATGCTATTACAAGTCAACATTAAGTTAGGAAGCCACTCCATTTAGCACTTGATCTGAGATTTTAATAGCATGTCTCCTGCAACTCTTAAAGGGATTAATAATATTTTATTGTGGGTTCACAGTTTGTGGTAAACATGCTGTTGCTGTGCTCCAGGAGAAGGGTTTCTCCCTTCTTTACAGGTGATTTCCAGCTGTTTAGTAGTTTAGTTAGTCTCTTTTGAGACCTGGGTTAATGCTTATCCCTCTCCGCCCCTTGGCACCAAGTTGTTCATCTTGCTGCTTTTGACAGATCTGGTTGGTGTGTTCCCTTCCCACGCTCTCGGTGTGGAAGAGCAAGCATTGATTTTGTTGTTGAATGTGCTGAAGATCCAATCCCCTCTTCTGACAGATACTGTGCCCTCAAACCACTTGTCACTCCAGCCTTCCCTGGATCTCCCTGACTCCTGCTTCTGTCTTCTCCGGGGCTGTCATGTCTCTGGTGAGAGCGTGCTTGGCCTGCACGCCAGCGGCAGCATGCGGAGAGTGAACATCGCTCATTGAGGGCATAAGGGAGGGGGAGAGCTCCCTTTTAAACTCTGCTCTCCACAGATTTTTGTAACTGCGTATATAAACCAGTTCATTTTGTATGTTTTCGAAGCAGACTCAAACCAATTTCAGCATTCCTGCTTTCGTGGTTCTCCACCTCTCATATGTCAAATGCTTCCTTTATATTTCCTAGAATCACATAATGGTTTGGGTTGGAAGCGGCCTTAAAGGCAGTTCCACCCCCCTGCCTTCCACTGGGCCAGGTTGTTCAAAGCCCCATCCAACCTGGCCTGTTTCTGTGTATTTTGGATGTACTTGTTTCTTCTGAGAGGGCTAAACCCATGGAGTTTGTATCAAGCAATGGACTCCTTCAAACTGCACTCCCTCCCATCTGTCTGTGCCTGTGAGTTGTCAGCTCTCTCTGTCCTCTGCCCTAGCTATGATGCTGTATCTTATTCCTGTGGTTTTTGTTTGTTTCCACTTTCTGGCTACTTGGCCAAGATGTATTTGCTTGCTAGGGCCCTTTTCTGTTTCTCCTGCTCCCATTTGTCTATTTTCTCCTAGACTGACTTGCCCTGGTGTGTTTTTCTCTTTGGGTTGTTCTGTTTGTGATGGATAATAGGAGAAATAATGTATCATTTCTAGAAAAAGCTGGATCTTGCTCCCTTTGCAGGCTGTTCATCTGCTTCTGTCACAAGTTGCCTTTTTCTTCCTCTAATGATTTTGATTCCCTGCCTTGCTTTTTAAACCTCTTGAACTTCTTCTGGAACATAATTACCTAAAGTATTTGATTAATTTTTCCACTGTAATAAGTAGCCATTTGAGACAAAATGACTACTGTGGTAATGGGTTATTTCTTTGATCACCCTGAAGATTAACCCCGAGTTATATTTGCGCTGGTAGCAGCGTTCAAACTTGATTTTAGGCTGATTATAAAGCCCATAATGCTGAAATTCATCATATTTTCCATCAGTTTATGTATAGTTCTTTCATATAGAATCACAGACTGGTTTGGGTTGGAAGGGACCTTCAAGCTCATACAGTTCCAACCCCCTTCCACGGGGAGGGACACCTTACACTAGACCAGGTTGCTCCAAGCCCCGTCCAGCCCGGCCTTGAACACTGCCAGGGATTGGGCAGTACAGCTTCTCTGGGCAACCTGTGCCAGCTCCTCAGCATCCTCACTGGGAAGAACTTATCCCTAATGTTTAATGTAAATCTACCCTCTGCCAGCAAAGTATCTTGTACAGAAAAAAGCTTGTATGTTGCTGCTGTCTGTAAAAATGGAGAATGGTGGTGCTTGGGAAGTTGTCCTGCTCAGCAGTGGGTAATCCCGTTGTTTCGTGAAGGGAGCAGCCTGGGACAGGGACTTCCGACGGGATAGCTGGACCATTGCTAATGCTGTTCCTGGTAGCTCCCCTCAGGTCAGCTTTGTTTGCAGCTGTTACAAATCCCACAGAAGTGACTTCCTGCCATTTGCTTCAGGTGGCTAAAAGTGTAGAAGGCAGATTTCTAAAGTAGTGCCAATGCATTTTTTTCTAGACAAGTACTTCTGTTTGCTAATAAAGGCTAGTTCTGTCGGTGGTGGGTTTTTGGTTTTTCTAATTCATGGACCCATTTTTCAGACTGGAAAATGAGCAGGAATTTTCTAAATCCAGTCTTGTGCCAGTTATGTAGCACTTGTAAATATGTCATATACTTTAAACCACTGTTGAATAAGTCTTTGCTTGCTGTGTTGCTTGATTTTGTTCTGGTTTTATTTGTTTGTTTTTCATCCTCAGAATCAATTGATGGAAATGATGGATAGTGTAAGCAATTGTACCTAAATGCTTACAATTTTTCAGTGAATTCCTTTCCCTCAGAATTGTACTTCTTGAGTCTGACAGTGAAAACCATCTAAAAACCCTCTTTCCTATTGTGTAGTGAGGTCCATTGTTAGGAGAAAGACTCATGTTGAGAAGAGTAGAAAATTCTAATATTGTGTATGAGTATGTTTAGAATTTTCTCAGGATATACACACGAATATATTCATTAAACTCATAAAATAGGGTCTCTTTGTGCACTTTTATTATACAGGAGGTGTAGATTTGTAACTTTTTTTTTAACTAATGAAATTGTCTTGCAGCGAAAAGGACAACTGAGTATAAAATCAATTTGGACATGCTTTTCAGTGTCGCATTTCTTAGTTCTGTGCTGATTAGATGGGAGCATTAATACGTTACAGGTTGCAGCTGTAGCAAAATGTCAATTTGTTTACTTCCCCAAGACCACATGTCTCATCATCTAAGTGTTGTCTATTTGCACATTGCGGAAAAATGTAGAATTGGATTGCTCCCCACGATCCCCTTAACCCTAGGGCAGTACATGTTTTTGAAAAGTAAGTTGATGATTGTCTAGCAGGATGAAAACTCTGCTAGAAGGACATGGTAGGGTGATTTTATACAGGACTTTGCGCACAAATTGTGTGAATTGAACACCATTGTGTACTTGTGTTGGTGATGACAAGCTCTTCCCCTTGAGCTTGATATTTAACCAGTAACTTTAAGGGTGTATTTTGTTTAGCTGCCTTGTTGGTAACCGAAATGAAGCATAATTTGAGTCAGTTTTAGAAGTCTGGCAGTAATAAACAGGTTGCCCTGTGGCCACTCGGACAGGACCCACAGCTATCACGAGCTAAGCAAGGTTGAGACAACTCAGTCCTTAATTGTTGGCTTATCTGAAAAAGCTACATAAAATAGATGAGGTTCTCTTCTAAGTCTGAATTGATGCTGTGTCCCAGAGATCTAAAGTCTTGTTTTCTACTTGCCATCATATCAGAAAGTCTGTCTTTCAGGTGAGAGATAAAACTGCGTGTGTGACTGATAACCTCCTGCCTCTTTACCCCTACCCTACACACTCTTGTTCAAATCCTGCCCCCTTTCTGTGTGTTTAATTCACTTCCATAATTGACAGCATCTGTAATTTTAAGGAGCTGCCACATAGTAGAGGGTTCCAGCCATTAACTAAAACTTGCATTTCTGGCAGCACAAAGACAGCTCAAGAAGAGCATTTAAGGCCAGGAGAGGAAAAATCCAGGGGCTGCAGCAGATATGGTACATCTCGACTGAAATTTCCTTTGTATAAGAGCATTGTTCGACCTATTACAAGTCTACACTGGTGTATAGGTTTTTCCTTTTTGTTTGTATTTATTTAATGCTCAGATGAGAGACAGTCTTCTGTTGTGAGGTTTGTGTTTGTTCATTTGACTTGCTTTTGGTTTCATCTGTTTGTGCTTGTGGTTAAAATGAGTGTGTCAGGTTCTTGAGGGACATGAATTTTCAGAGCCTCAGTCAGCTGCCTTCTTTACTTGCTCTTCCCTGCCCTTTATTTTCTTCTGTTGCTTCCTAATAACCATAGTTTATACTTCTCATATTTGCATGGAGCTGCTGTTGGAGCTTTCTGCAGTGCTGCAGTGTCTCCATACGCTTGCCTTCATTGATCTGTTTTCTGTCTGACATACTGATGACAATTATTGAATGTCCTTGCATCGTTGCAGCTCCAGCTTAATTCTTCTGTGTCTTGTTTTTCTATGGTGGTGTCAGTTGATATGTTTTCCAGCCAAACAAGGAGCTCAGGCTTTTGGTTTTTTTTTTAGGATTTGTATAGATTGATTACAGTCTATCATTGTTATATTTTCTTCTGTATAACTTTGCGTTTAATGGGCTCTTCCATCCCAGAATTATTTCTGCATTATTGTACGTAGGTAATAGTCGTTGGGATGGTGGTGATTAAATTGAAAAAATGCTTTTTCCCCTGGTTTTATGAGACTTTCTTGTTTCCAAGTGACTAATTTTATTCTGTAATGATGCATTGTTCTGTGACTTGTGGCTTTTTGTATTGTGTTGCTTTTCCAGTGGTTTCTAATTAATACCCATAATACTGAGTACCATACAGCTTGTCCTTGTTGAATGTTGAGATAAGTTGTTGTTTTATACCCTGGAGTAGTGACACAAAGCTATTAACCTTTACCTTGTTAGGATTTTATGAGTTTATGAGCATGTGTTTTTGAAAAAGAAAAACACAGGGTTGTTTTTTTTCCTGCTATCTGAGTATGCAGGAAGACCCTGGTACAATTAGGAGTGACTTCTAAATAAATTTTTTTTAATTGGATCTGTGCTTTTGTTGGTCCCTTCTGAAGTGTGAAGAAAGGTTAATAACCTGAAATAGATTAATTTTTCCTTCAAAAATTTGGGAAAATGAATTATTGCCTTATAACATTCTTCTAAAGATCTGTTAGGAGCCTTGGAGCATCTTAATTCTCTTAAATGCCATAACTGAGGAGCCAGCAGTCAGACAAAAATATCTTTGATGCAGAACACCCCTTGGGCATTTAAATTGTAAGCAAAAAAAGAACCCTTGGACAATGCTTGGAAATCTATTTATGTTCCTCTTAATTACTCAGCTTCTTACTCTGTTGGCCACTGTAATGTTATTGTGTAGAGAGCCTCAAACTAGTTCCAGCAATACATGAATTGCTAATGCAGAAAGTAAACAGAAAAATAGTTAAGGGTTTGAGGCCACAATGAAATGAAAACTTTTGCTTTGGCTCTTCTCTAGGTAAAAAAAGACAAGGAGAGATTATTTTCATAGTCCTCCAAGCAAGCTTATCACATACCGCATTCTGTGCACAGAAAAATGGGAAAGGATAAAATGAAGGATGAAATTAACAGTTCACTGTGTTTAATTTCACTGACGGGTTTTTAAGGGGCAAAGTTAAAATCACAGAACACTTCGGAAGGGTCCTCTGGAGGGCGATCTGGTTCAACCCACACTCATAGCAGTGAAGTGATAACATTTTATCTTTGTCAAAAGAAGTTCAAGGAACGTGTCCTGAACATACTGTTCTTCTGGTTTCTCCACATTCTTACAATTACATATGTGGTTTAGTCTCATGTATTTCAAAATTAAACACTTGCACAGTGAAGACAAATGTGTGCATTCTGCTTACTGGGATCTGAACTGATCTATAATTAATTGCAACACATTATTTGTTTTCGCAAGTTTTCATGTCCCCAGAGAAGATACAGTTAAAAAAAAAAATGTAGTCTCTGCTGTTGTGTGGCTTTTTTTTAATATTTGTGTGTTGCTTTTTTTTGTATAGATTTAATGTGAACAACAGAATCCTTCATCCTGAAATTGCAGAATGGTGAGTAGCATAAAATCTTTAAGTATTGTTGAACATGCTTATGTTAGGGCAAGGGATAACTGTTTCAAACTGAAACAGGGGAAGTTCAGGTTAGACAAAAGGAAGAAGTTCTTTACTGAAAAGTGATGAGGCACTGGAATGGGTTTCCCAAAAAAGTGGTGAATGCTTCCTCCCTGGCGGTGTTCAAGGCCAGGTTGGACAAAGCCTTGGGTGACATGTTTTAGCGCGAGGTGTCCCTGCCCATGGCAGGGGGTTGGAACTGGATGATCTTAAGGTCCTTTCCAACCCTAACTATTCTGTGATTGTGTTGCTTCAGAGAGCAGTTCCTACTTTACTAGGTTTTACTTTTAAGTTGATTTCGCCCTGTAGGATGGAAATAATGCACGGAAGTAAAAACAGGTAAAAACACTGAAAAGTGAAGAATTTATTTATCATTCTTTAAGCATTGTGTCTGGATATAGATTTTTATAGGATGTGTTAAGAGTTAAGTCACATTCGTGTAAATGTGAATTTGTATGAATAAGAAAAGAATGAGGATAATTCATAATTCATATTCTAGAACCAAAAATCAAAGGTCGATCAAAACTGTCTGAACAGGTCATATTTAATAAGGTGTTATTACTTCTCTAGGGTTTATTATAAAAGCATTAATTAAGTTGAATTATTATTAATGTAGCTATACTCTATATTTCTAGGGGAATTCTGCTGTAGCCTATCTAGAATAGACAAAATTAGAGAGTGTGGCAAAGCATAGTAGTAGCTTACAAAGCTACTGCATTTCACTAGTTTTCCTGTTCTGGTCAACATTGTTGACTTTGTCCTCGGGATTGCTCTGTAACTAGGGCTTTCTAGTTTTCCATTTAGGAAATTAACTGAAGAAACAACACAGTGGATTTTTGTTAATGAATTAGGTTTTTATCTAAGCTTTTTCAGTATATTAATCTAGAAATGAGGAAGCAAATCCTTAGTTAAGACAGATAAACTCAAAATCTTAAAATACAAACATGAGAGTATACACTTTGACTACCACTGTTGTAGCTTATTGCAATATGTGTTACTACATATTATTCTTTTTAATGTTTATTATCAGCACATATGCTGAGAACAGTCTGCTCTCTTCCTTTATGTCTAATTGCCAGTTGAAAAACTGTGGAGATGTTGTTTTGAACATCAATGTGATTTCAGAATATGTATAATTTTTAGTAGGTCACATTTCTGTTATTACAGCCATTTGTCATTGCTTGGCATGGCACAAAAATGTTGTAAAAGGAAGGTGGGAAGAGGGGAAACTTTGCTTAGACGTAGTTGCATTATAGAGTCATTGGGTGGGCCTGGAGATGTGTAGTAGTGGGACTCATTGCTTGCAAATCCTGTTGATGAGTGGAAGGGGGAAAGTCAGTGCTGCTTTGTAACACAGAAATCTCAGGGTGCCAATTTTTAAATCACGCCTGTTCTGTCTGTCGAGAATTTTGACCTTCCTTTTCCAAAACAAAGAAGTTATCGTACAGAATTGATTTCTGAATTTATCATATAGAAGTGATTTCTGAATTTAAGAGTCAAGAGCCTTTGAGGTGCAAAGTGCTGAGTAATGTAGACAGAATACAAGATTGGAAATTGCTGTGTAGGCATGTGCTTTTCAGATGCAGAGATTAAACACAATTAGGTAAAGGGGGAGCATGGCAAAACTGGGTTTGGTTTGGTTTGGTTTGGTTTTGTTGGGCTTTTTATTATCATTAGTGTTTAATTAGTCAAGTTCCTGTCATTACAGATATTGATAGGGAAGATCTAGAAATTTTCACACACGCTCTGAGACCCCTGATGCCATGCTACAGTGGTATACAAAACTAACAGAAAGGATAAGTCAGGTTAGAAGCTCTTCATAAAGTCTTATTTTCTTGCAGAGGTGGGTGCTCTTGAGCTGTAGTTTGTTGGTTTGGTGTAGGGGATGGTGTGGGGTTTTTTAAGGCATTGGGAACTTTCAGTTCTCATCATGTGCCCAGCAGCCAGAGGAGGATTCTCCTAGTGACCTGACAAGCTGTTTGAGAAGCAGAGGAGAGAGCTACATCTTCATCTTTAACCTGACAGTGTCATTTTCCTGCTTCTCTTGTTTGTTTGCCTTTTTGTACTCTTGTTAGCAGGAAATGACAAGGGGCAAGAAAGGTGACCTGAAGAGGGCCTGGTCTAACTTCCAGACTTTGATCTGTAGGTACAACAGCACTACGGGGAGAGAGGTGACAGTTTTAGCTGCAGAAGCCTTTGGATTAGGGCCACAAGCTGATTCCCAAGTCAGTTTTCATTCTAGTTCCATCTACCTTACCAAGGTGCCACCTGATAAGCTTTTTTGCTCTGTGTTTTGCGTTAATGCGGGTGTTAAATCTTCTTCAGGAAACTCAGGGTTGGAGAAACATGAGGTCCATGCATCTGTCCTAAGTCAGATGGAGCATTGACGCTGTAGAAAGGCAGCACTTGGAGCTGTTCATCTTGGTGCGAAGAGAATCTTTTCTGTGAATTGCAAGTGCCAGGCTGGAATTCTGATTTTGTTCTCCCTGTGATCTCACAGGGGAGAGATACTCGGTGTGTACCTTCTCTCCACTTTGCTTTCAAGGAACGGGAATTCTAAGTGGAGCCAAAGTTCATACGTGCATTCGAAAGTGTTTTAAAAGGTTTTATTGAGTTTGGTGGATTTCATTTTAAGTCAGAAGTATGTTGTGGACGGTTGTTAGGATTTAAGTGTCTGGTGAAATCACTTTGTGAATGACAGGCTATGCGTATTAAAACTTCCTAAAGTAGAAAATTTCCTTGGAATGTAAAGTTATTGACCAGGAAACTTTCTTTAGAAAGCAATAATATTTTTAGAATTAAGAATATTTTACTTTTAGGAAGATTAATTTTTGGAGGTTATATTCTAGAGTAGAAAATTGCTTCATTTAAAGCATGTGCTTGCATGAATGAATATAATTTCAAATTCAACAAGCTCTGAACTACTCTGGTTTACCACAGTACTTGTCAGTAAAACTCCGATCTATACCATGCTGTCAAAGCTGCCAGCAAGAAGTGAAATGGCTGAGCTTTCTGAACCAGCCAGGGAGAACTGTGAGCTACAGAAGGCTATTCTAGTATTGTAGTCTTCTCATAAAATACAGGGAAAATGGTTCAGTACTGACAAGGGGCAAAGTGTTTGTGATTAAGGATCTGTTGCCTCCCTTGCTTACTCATCCTTTTTCAAGATCTCAACATTTTCTCACTTGCTATCAAACTTAAATACAAACCAAAAGGATCTGACCTTAGACAAGACTGCAGCAGTTTGCATAGGGTGTTTTCACTTTTGTTTTTTTTTCAATTGGGTGAATGTGTCTACAAACACATTTAAACACTTAAATTGTAAATTTTGGCGTCCCTGTTTCAGATCTGATACTGAATGTGTACTCTAAGTATTGATTTCAGCATTTTGAAAAGAAAATGTCATCTAACAGAAGACAAAGTCAAAACTTACATGGATTATCTTCCTAGTAGTCAGAAGGAAGTATTTTTACACAAGCACTTAGAAAAATGCCCTTTTGTTGCTTTAGGATACCAGTGTCTATTTACCATACTTATGGTAGTGTTAGAAGATAACGTACATTGTTTTCTGCTTGCATATACTTTATTTTGCTATAACTCCAATGAAAATGGTATTCAGTAGCTCTGTGTGGAAGATTTCATGTATTCTGTATTTTGCATTACTTTGATGGAAAGCTATATTGTTTCTTCTGGGAAAGTAATCTGTATCTTAATGTCTTAAGGTTGGGTGTATGCTCTTTGTGGTTTTAGAGGATTTTCTTATCTATGTTGTAAACCCTAATATCTTTTTGAACTGTTTTAAGATGAACTTCGGTGTTCATGCAGCTGGCTTTCAGAATTGTACTGCAATGCTTATCCTTTGCATGTGTGCATTACTATGTTTACTGGCTTCAATGCTAATTCAGTTAGCAAGTTAAAACTTGCTGAAGAGCATAAATATATCAACTATGGTAGAGAAATGTCTATAAATAAAATGTGGAAAGGTAACAGCAGGGGTGAAAAGGGGTGAAGACAAGGCAGGACTGTGGAGTCTGTCTGCATGGGTAGCATCTGTATTTACTAGGTGGTCTGTAAGCATAATGTTTCCAGAAGGATAAGGAAAAATGGATGTACCCAGATATTTTCCATGCATGGCACAAAAAGCAGCCATTAAGGTTGCACACATGTACGAAAAGCAACAAAAGAAGACATCTGATAAACACTGAGCTGGTAACTGTGAACAGATACTTCTGGCAGTATGATCAAGACTGAGTGTACCATAGTGAAGCCAACAGTTGTGTTATCTTTAAGGGAAGCACTGGTTTAGGGCAATAGAGTTGAGTTACACAAATTTCAACCTCATAATTGTCTTGAATCTGTATGCTTTTGACCACTTGATCAGTGGAAAATAGATTGCGCATGAAATTTGGTATCCAGCCGCTTAAAATGCCCAAACTTAATTTCAGAACTGAAATTGTACTTTGTATTGAAATGCCTC
This sequence comes from Pezoporus wallicus, assembly GCF_028554395.1. Classification (NCBI taxonomy): domain Eukaryota; kingdom Metazoa; phylum Chordata; class Aves; order Psittaciformes; family Psittacidae; genus Pezoporus; species Pezoporus wallicus. The sequence goes on along the minus strand of NW_026636385.1, from coordinate 1,450,083 downwards.
TCTTTTGTTGGATGACTGACATGCATGAAAAGACCACCTGCTCATATGGACAAGTGCAAATAAAATCACAAAGGTATGCAAAAGAATAGAATGAGAAAGAAGGATTTACACTAGTAAAAATTTTACACTAGTAAAATGCAGGGGGAGGGAAGTTAAAAGTTACAGGTCAGTCCTGACAGCAGGAGGCTTGTGCTTCTAATTTAACTAGATCGCACTGAGTGGCTTGCCTGTTAATCCAAGAACCGCATTACATGCTGAATCTGTGCATTTTCACAGTTTCAGTAGCTGGAGCCTGTAGATGGTGTGTTCCCATCAAACTATTAATGAATGCATTGAGAGTAACTGCTCCAAGAGCCATTTTTAATAGAACATTGAAGGTCACTCATGAACAAAGGTGAGACTTTCTTCCTAGCCTTATCTTGGAAGTGGGGGAAAAACATCATGAGAACTGTGGGCCACTCGTCACCCTCAAGATTGCTCTGCAGTGCTAACCAGAGTGCTTTGACTAGCAATGCTTTGAACTTGGCTTGGGAGAATGTTGCTTTTTGTGCAGTGAGATGGTGGTGAAATGCATGCCCTTCTGCTACTCAAGTCTGCTGTTGCTAATTCCGTCAGCAGCATCAGGGCAGGCAACATGGGAGCCCAGTGACGTTTTCCTTTCGGTATCCAGTGGAGTGTGAAGTTGATTGTGTTCCCTGCCTGATTATACATCCTCCCTCTCTTCCATGTTAATGGTTGGGTAGGGGGTTTTATTGGTCTCAGAATGAGTAAACATTTTCTGTAAAATGTTTTAGTGCTTGACCTTGTATAAGTGAAGGTGGTGCATTGCATAAAAAGTCGGAGCCTGAGCCTGAATTTGTAAATGCAAAAAGATACCGAAAAGGTATGATCTAAAATAACTTGACCCTGAAGCCTTACGACCTACCCCAGTAAAATAAATTCTAATACTGTTTGCACTTGCTGTTGTGTATTACTAGCAGATCCCAGTTAAGAGATCAGACAACTGAATTTTGAAACAATCTATTTTTGAGGCACTTGCAGATCAGGGATATGTACTATATATTGAAAGTAATATAAAGGCACGTCAAACGAGTATTAAATTATCCTGCCTGTACATGCAATCTTCCAAAGAACAGGATTAAATAAATATATATAAGCCTTTGCTACCTCATTCTAACATGAATAGATTTGAGGTGCTATTCTTTATGTCTTGGCTGAAAGGCAGAAGCAAAAGTCTCTTTGCTCACCCCTGGTGAGCAGATTATACCATCCCAGTGCAATTTTTTCATCTTGGTGTTCATTTTAAAACCTTGTACTTCTCAATATGCATAATGATTGGTTTGTGTCATATTCCAATTGACTAAGAATGTCAATCCATTCCCCTCTACTGTATTTCTGTTTGTAAGAGCGTTTTGATTGATACTAGTATTTTTACAAAGGTACCTTTACTCTTGCCAGGGAAGTTGTGTTTGCAGGGGATTGGCTGTGCCGCGTAGTGATGTGTTCCCTGTCTGTGGGAAAAGTTCTTATCACACATCAGAGGCACTGATGGCTGAGAAGCCTGTTTCTGGATTCATTAAGACAAACTACAGGAGCAGAAATACAGTAAATAGTTTTCTGCAGCAGTGTGAGTAGGAGCGTGTTACAATGACAAAGGGGTGTCTTGGTGGCAGTTTCAAAGTATAACAGTTATGGTAGTTTGTAACTACTGCAAGCTCTGGAGTGGAGATGGAGAATACAATTTAAATATTTTCATGCAATTCGATAGATGTAGTTTTGTTCTTTGTAAACAGCTAAGTACGTACTTCACGGCTGCCTTTGAGATGAGCATGAGAAATATTAGGAAATCAGTATGTGTAGCAGTGGAGAGAGTAGGTGATTTTTAATAGATGGTATGGAACTATGCTTCCCTGTTCATGCCACACTAAACAGCTGCTTTTATTTGAAATACATGGTAGAAAGCGATACAAGTAGATAAGAGAATGTTAAATTTTTTGAGATGAGTTCAGAACAGAATATCAAGGCTCATAAATAGACACAAATTCAGTATCTCATAAGGCCTGAAGAACAAGATGGAATTTTTAGGGGGTTGGCTTGTTTTTTTTCCCCCAGAAGCATATGAAAAAGAATGGACATTGTGTCTGTAATTACTGCTGCTGCAGTTTCTGAATTTCTTGTTTTGTTGTTTTTTAATACCAAACAGAAATAGCATTTTTTCATTACCACCACCCTTCTCCCCCCTCTCTCCTCTCCCTTTTTTGAGGTATTGCAACTAGGTGGGAGTTGAGGTTGTGCTAAATAGAAATTCTGGAGCTCTGGGAATTTCATTATGTAAATTAGTTTCAAGTTTTGTTTAAAAAATAAATCAAGTATGCTTGTAGAAATGTTCCTTTTGAAGTGGTGTTTGAGCCTTGGCAAAATCAAAAATACATTGCTTTTGTTCCTAATGTAATGTAGAATGAGTTGAAAAATGTTGGTTGGACCACTTGTTTATTAGCATTAAAATAATGCCCTCTGATGTTTGAAATGCTTGTGAATTCCCTTTGTAAGATTGTTTTGCTAATGCTGAATCAATGACAACAAAACTTAGCTGTCATGAATACTGTAAAAGCTCTTCGCTCCTGAGGTATACTTGATCTAATTTTATCATAGGTGATGCATTTTGTTTTCAGGGGTTTTTATTTCATAATCCTTGAGCTGTGAAGTTGCAACCTAACCTGATATCTGTTCTACTTTTCTTTAAGTCGTGTGATTAAGACAGACATGGAGTTGGAAGTTCTGCGCTACACCAATAAAATCTCCAGTGAAGCTCATAAAGAGGTAATGGATCTTTTACTGATAATAATTTTTGCTCTTCCTGTAGCAGTGGTACTCAGAAATGTTCCCAGCAACCCTGAATTACTTAGTAATAAAATAATGGAAAGGCTGGATAGAAATAAGAGGATAATATCCCTCCTGTTACAGCCCAGTAATATACCTTACATTGTCCTTGAACTCACTAGTACGTTTGCGATATCTGAGAAATGAAGTGTGGTTTTGGATAAAAGCTGGAGCCTCAGCAGAAGGTGACCTTCTTGCAATGTATCTCTCCTCTGTGGACAAATATCAATATAGTGATGGAGAAAGAAGAATCACAGAATCATAGAATGATTAGGTTTGGAAAGGACCTTAAAAATGTCTAGTTCCACCCCCCTGCCATGGGCAGAGATGGCTCACACTAGACCATGTTGCCTGAAGCTCTGTCCAGCCAATAGATCTGTCCAACCAAGACATCAAGAAGATTATTCTTCTGGCCCATGTCAGCGTGTGCAGCACTGAAAAGTTTAACTTCATAGGTTGCTCTCTCCAGACCCTTACAGTTCAGTCTGTAATGATTGTCAGTGTTTGATAGTGCTCCATAGGTTGTTCCTCAGAAGTAGGTATGTCCAACAGTGTAGTGCTTCACAATGCTGTTGTGTTGACCCAGCAGAGTGTCAAAGACAAATCCATGCTCTCAGCAAGACTACCCAGGTTGGATGTAGCACTATGCCAGCGGAGTCATATTGCTCTACTGGTGTTGATGACAAAATTAACTTGGATGTTAATCCTATACTCGATATTGTTATGCATGAGTTCTGACTGACCAGAGGGAGCTTAAGAAGAAGTAACTGATGAGGTTACTGACTCAACTGTTGTCTTTGCTTCTGCTCCTCAGATTTCTGAACTATGAAGTATAAAAATATTTTAAAGGGAATATAAAGTTAAAATTGTGAAGTCTAAGAATAGTTATTTGCATTCTTTCTGGTTGGTCCTTCATCATCCTGGAATAATCCTGTCATGTCTGAGAGAATTTCTTCATAAAGTAGCTGCCTAGAACTTTTTTTTAATACAGAAACAGGCAAAGGAATAAAACTGGTGCACATTTTCAGCAAATCCAAGAACAAAAATCAGGGTTGTGAAATAGTGTTAACTCTAGTAGTTTTCTGTTGGTTCAGATTGCGAAGTATGAAAGAGTATCTCCTATTGTAGTTTATTCCAGTTCACAGTTTCATTTTGCTGGCGTTCCATAAAAGTAAAACAAAAGAACTTTGCTGGCAAGTTCACCAGGGCTTTAAGAATTAAGCATTGGTATTTCAAGGAGCTGCACTTCATTAGGATATAGTAGTTTGGTAATTGAACTTGCTTTTTTGCTGGAGACTGCAGGCATTTATAAAAATTAAAATGAGTTTGATTTTTACTGTTGTTTTAAAATGTGGCTACTGATGTAAATTTAAATTCGATACAGATTATATTTTTGTAATATAGGTTCCTCTGGAGATAACTCAGTCATAAGTCATAAATTTATAAATATGATATTCCCTCCTGCTATGAATGTCCCATGTTAATATGTATCTTACAGGTAATGAAGGCAGTAAAAGCAGGTATGAAAGAATACGAGATGGAGAGGTAAGAGTTCTTTTGGTACTTGTAATAAAAAGAAGAAAATCCCTCTGTAGTAGGGGTAGAAGCAATAGCTGAGGCAAAGTAGTAGCATTGATTCAGTTGAGAATGAGAGCTCATTACTGTTTGAAGACAGTTGCAATCATCTTATTATTTTGAGGTGATACTTCATCAGTTTCAAACGTATTTGATGATGGTTGATTATTTTCTGGTCGTGGTTTATTGTAGCAAAATTCTCTTTTTAAGTTTGAGCAATTTACAGAAGCTTTACAAAATAAATGTTATTGTTTGAAGCCATCCAATAAAATGGAGTTTATGGATAAACATTGCCCTTATGGGTAAACAATGCCCCGTTGCTTAGAAGACTGCATATATGAGTGTTTAAGAACCTTATAAAAGGCTGTGTGCAGTTACATTTTGCCTGCAATTACAAGTCAGCATTACCTGTACTTAGCCTGTACAAGGAGCTCATCTCGCAAGTGTGGTGGATGTTAACTAGAGCTGTTAAGTCAATAAGAATGGAGCTTGTATCTCTTTTGTTGAAGAAAACTTGCTGTACATGCATATATAGGAAGGACTGGCTGCTCTTAACTGATATGTTAAGTGATGTGTCTAGATACAAGGAAAACATTGCCTCCTCTTTTAAATAAATATTTACACTAGATCAGCAGCAGCTTATCATATAAAGCACAGTTTTGATCACCAAGGCCATTTGTTTTTAGCTTGCGTACTGTATTTTCAATTTGCAAAGTGTTTGCCTAATGAAGAAATAGAAAACAGCAGCCATTTCTCAGTTACTGTTGTTTCTTGATAGTAATTTTTCAAGCATTAGAAAGCAGGCTAGTTCAGCACCCAGTGAGGGGAAAATAAAATGGTCTCAGTATTTGTCATCGGTATTTCAAGGTAGCTCAAAAAAAGAAATGATGCCCCTTACAACATATGTAATATGGAAAAAACAGTGTTGCATTTAAGCAGTTTAAATTTCTACAGACTCTATTGGCTCATGCCCATAATTTGAATGAGCTTCAAACTGCAGCTTCATATACTGCCAGGTAATGGGGGAAAAATTGTGGTATGCATTCCCCTGTTACCTTTATTAGTGAACCTTGTGTTTGTGTTCATTTTACACACTGCCCATGCTATATGTGCTGATAGTGAATTTTTGGTTCTGGAAGGTGATAGTAATAAAAAAATTCCATATAGCAGAGTTTGTTCTCAGGTGCTTTTAAATATCATGATTCTGGCAGTTTGGTTTAATGTCATGCAGCAAGTACATATATATATACACACATATATATATACATATATGCTCTTTTGGAAGTCTTTGTATAACTATTTTCTCTTCAGGACTTTCATTCTTCCCTGGCTATCTTCGTCCATGCACGGCAACCTTTCGAAAAGATTTATTTGTGTCAGTCAATTAAAAAAAAATAATTAGGCAACTGTCTATTAGACCTATTTAAAATTGCCTTCTGTTCTTCCATATGTCCTGATAGATTGCACTTCCTGAAAGAGTTTGAGGTTATTTCATTAATGAAAGAGGTCTTGGCAGACTACTTCTGTAGCGTCTGCCTTGGAGACTATAATTAGAACTTTAGTTTCTGTTGCTAGTGGAATCCATCCCTGCTCTGCTTTCTGTTCCCTTGTTGATTAGGGGAAACGGGTCCTAAAAATGTAAACCTGTAATTTCCACACCTTTCTGGCAAGAAATGCATATAAATGAAGTTAGAAAGCAATCTAGGAAATCTCTACTCTGTATGCAGATCAAGCTCATCTAAGAAGGGAACTTTCAAAGACCTGAAAATAGGTAGCATCCAAAAAAAATCAGTTTTCTTTGAAATAGTAAGAGTTTGGTTTGTTGATTTTTGTTGTTTGGGGGAATTGGGAGGCTTGGTTGAGGTGTTCTGTTTGTTTTATGGTGGGTGTTTTTGGTCAACTGTGTGACAGCTTTGGTACAGGTGAAATCTAAGGGTGCAGAAAATCAGAGTTCTTAGTCTGTAGAGATTTATCTGAAGTATTCACACTTGTATTTAAAAGATCAATTAAAAGTTAATGAAGTTTTTAATTTTCTGATGTTTCTAGGGCTTCTGCTCCCTTTGTGGAAGCTTTCTGAATTGTGTGGTCCTTTCCCCAGGTGCATTTGCAGTTCCCACTTACAGCTGTGAAATTGTGAATTTTTTAAATGAGTACAGATGCCTCTTGAAATGTGGCCAATAAACCCCCCTTTCATATTGCTTCACTTCATTCTTTGACATTGTGGAGTATAGCATGTGTAGTTGGGTACAAAGCTAGGCTGACCCTGTCTGCTAGGAAGAATAATGCCACAGATCTCCAAAGCAATTAAAATTTTCCATTACTACATGTAGGACCTAAGCGTTGCCTTTTCTTTGTTCATTTGATTAAGCAGCATTCCTAGAAAAAAAATGAGTCATTTTACTTCTGTAACATACAGCAAGAATATGTTAAAAGTACTCCAGGAAATGTATCTAGGAGTCAGCAATGCATAAAGCTAGTTATATTTCTAGGATTGAGATTATTCTCTGAGAAGTAATTTGAAAGAAATTAAGTAAACTATGGAGATATCTCTAGATAAGATAGTATCATTTATTTTGAGGGTTGAAAGCTAGCTTCAGAAATGTGCTAGAAGTGTTCTTTAAGATTAAGGTCCACTGGTAAATTATTTTGAACCAGTAATGTGTTAATGCTAAGATATATAAAAAATGAACACATTTAACTGCAAGTCCAGTCAGCCCTGAGTTCTTTTTTTAGTTTGATGTTATTTAACTTTAATATGTGGTTGGTTGACTTTAAGGAGACAGCCAAGGCAATTATCTACAAACAGTAATTCACAGCATGTGTAATTGCATATGAAGTTATTTTGGTAGGTCAAATTCTGGATTTTCTCTGAAGCAGTTTGGTATTTGTGCTTATCTCATGTTTAATTAATCTTCTTTAATTAAAGGCTTTTAATTATGAAACTGCTCTGTAGTTAATATATTGTTGGAATGCAACAAAATTATAAAGGAAATCTCTTTAGCACAAGTATGTGAAAAAAATCTGATTTCAGCTAAGTTGTTTTAAGTGTGTATATATATATATAAACAAAAATATTTTGTGTGTATATATAGCTACATATATATATATACACACTGAAAGTCCTAATTAGGACCTACAGTCATCTGTTTCAGGATACTCTAAAGTGCTGGATATACCATCTCTAGATGAGTGTTATCAGTTTATAGACTGCTTCTTAGTATTTATAAAATGAAGTTTTGAATCTATTGTGCATTCTCTCATTTGTTCCATTTTTTATTGAAGAAAACAATTTTAAGATCAGGATGGCTATCTGGAATTGTTGATTTACTTGGGGAATGACACGAAAGTGTATGCTGTGGCAACAGAAGAGCAACTTCCTACATTAAGAGTATTGGACTTGTAGCTATTATATGCATTGCCCGTTTTTGTGAGGTTTTACCCTGTTCTTTATAGCACTGAAGGCTCAGTGATAGAGTGTGTGCACAGTCCTGAATTCATTATATGATAACATAGTCATCATTGCCTTGACGAAGCTGAGCAGCACTAAGCCAGGCCTAAACACTCCTCTTTTCCAAGATCTCCCTCTATTATTTGACTATCTCTGAACCCTCTGTGATTACTAACACAAGAGCACCATAGTGTTACCATGCACATAACTGATTCTAGTATCTAGGATCCAAAAACTTGGATGCTGTAGACTGGCTTTTTTAAACCAAAGGAGCAATTAGCTGGTGTAAAGGTGTCAGAGGTGGGTAACAGAACTTTGCATGTTGTTTCCATCAATAAAGCAGCAAAGCAAGAAGGATCTGGCCATAACTGCACAGAGGAGCTCTGAGACTTTTGGGCACTGCTTAAGTATTGTTGGTTTTATTATTGGCTTGCATGTCTGCTTTCCTCTCTCTGAGATTTGCCTGCATTTCCTTCTTGTGACTTAAATGTTTCAGTGCTAAGGTTGGTGCAAGTGGTGGAGGGCAGTATGTGTTCGTGCTATCTTGTTCTCCAGATGTGGTTGTAGAGGGGGAGAGTTGGAGTTTATTCAGAGCATATGCCAGCCAGGTCAAGAACTTGTGCCCCATCTCTATGTAGTGTAGTGGATATTTTAGGTCTTTACAACCATAAAATAATTGTAGGGATTTTGTAGTAGTTAATACTAAACTTAAACTCCACCCTGCTGTAACAGCAACAAAGTGAAGAATGAAATGGGAAGAAGGCAGCTACATAGGTTTTTTCTTCTTGGTTTGCAATGCTTGCAGGCTATTTTTACACCTTGCCTCTCTTACCAGCTGAGGCTGGTACGAGTTCTTTATCCCTATTCTTTTTAGTGCTGTCCCTGATTCTAAAGCAGAGCTTAGACTGTGAAATGCGTTCCTGTCGTATCTGTCAATGTTATATTTCACTATCTGTGGAAGTCTGAGAGTTGTCTCATGGATTATGGCTCTCATCTTCCGTTTATCTGTCTCTCCTCAGCTCCACTGGAACAAACTGAAAATAAAATACATATGTTATTTCACTAGGAAAGAGAAAATAGCCAGATTCTTTTTTTTTTATTTCCCTTTCGTGCAATGCTGATTATTTTAGCTGATCAGTATTTGCCACTTACTATCTCCTGGTAGATTTTGCTCTTTCAATGTTCTTGAGAAAGACACTGACTTTTGCAGGAAATAATCTCTGCTTTTTTTTTTTTTTTTTTTGTGATTCAGTTTTTGCTTTTAGCATTTCAGCTTAACTGTAGCCTTTTAAAGTACTTTACATAAGTGTGTGTGTGGGTAGTAAACAAGAATGCCCATTGCAGACAAAAATACATGGGCGAACTCTTCACAGTTGCTTTTTGACATGGGAATGGTATTGAATTGTGCCATGACCCTCACTAGTATTTCTGTATAGGATTTATTTTCATTAAACAAGAGATGAGCACTCCATGAATCATGTCAGGATGCTCAGTTACGGAAATGAGATTTTCCTTTAATTTTATTTTTCAGGTGGTTGGTAGTGTTGCGTAGCCTGAAAATGGCTTGACTGCTTGTTTCCCAAAGCTGCCTAACAAGTAGAGGTGATGGGTTTTTAACTGTATGTTACAGCTATCAATAGGCTGGGTTTAAAACTTTGAAATACATGAAAAACATGTGAAAGAGAGGAGGAAGGAGGCCTTTCCCTGTGTGTTTAAAACAAAAATCCACTCATTCTTCCTTTGTTTCTTCATGCCTCTGTGTTAAGACTGGTGTATGTCTCTGACTGCTGTTTGGGCAGTATTTTAGTACTAAGACAATCCTGTATCCATTATTAATTTGCCTTTATATCTAGTTTTAGTAGAAGAGTGAAAGAAAAAAATAGATCAGCAGCAATTTCTGTTTTTTTAGCAAAATGTCTGCACTGCACAGCAGCCCAGGAGCTTCTGTTTGACAGACATTGTACTGAGGCCAGTGCAGAATCACAGGATCACAGACTAGTTTGAGTTGGAAGGGCCCTTAAAGCTCATCCAGTTCCAAACCCCTGCCACAGGCAGGGACACCTTCCACTAGACCAGGTTGGTCCAAGCCCTGTCCAACCTGGCCTTGAACACTGCCAGGGATGGGGCAGACACAGCTTCTCTGGGCACCTTGTGCCACCGCCTCAGCATCCTCACAGGGAAGAACTTATTTCTAATGTAAATCTCCCCTCTTTCAGGTTAAAGCCATTCCCCATTCACGACAGGCTGTTGTCAAAAGTCCTGCTCCAGCTTTCTCGCAGGCCTCTTTAGGCACTGGAAGCTGCTCTAAGTTCTTCCTGGAGCCTTCTCGTCTCCAGGCTGTACAAACTCAGCTCTCAGCCTGGCTCCAAAGCAGAGCTGCTGCTGATCATCTTCGTGGCCCAATTATGGACTTGCTCTGACACTGAGTAGCTGAGCCAGTGATTTCATACCTAAGCCTGGGGAACACATGGTGGGAGAGAGCAGCTCGGGGTCCCTGCGGCCGGTACACCCCACAGCCTGGGCGAGCTCCCACATGTGCAGCTCTTGTCCCGTCCTCCTGGTGGCGCTTGGAGGATGTGGGGGTCAGGATGTGGGGTTCTGAGCCAATGGAACCATATTTGGACACAGCTCAGACCTGAATGTGGTATAATGGAGCTGTGTGGGCAGCTGTTTTGAGCAGTTCCTCCTCAGAGCAGTGGTCTGCGTTGGGGACTGTGCCCTCAGGTCGGGACACTGACCAGGGGAACTCTTCCAGGTTGACAGCACTCCCTTTTTAGGTGAGGGATTGCACATTTGAGATCATTGGCTATAAAGTTTAAGAATCAGCAGTGTAGTGATGATTTCATGTGTCATCCTGAGTCTGTAGTTAATGTCGGTGGAGCTTTAATTGAGTTTGAACAATAAATTTCGTTTAGCCTCTGTTTATTGTTTCCGTGGCAGTCACACAGAACCTCCTAAAAACAGTAGCATGAAATGACCTGCAGCAGCCCAGGGCAGGCGGGCAGCTCTGTGCAGCTCTGACAGCACAGATCAGGTAGCTGCTAACTGCTTAGTCTGAACAAGCTGCTTTATCTCAGGTGTCCAGTGCCCAGAGGGTCAGACACAATATTTTTGCTGAGAAGAGCAACTGGATTCAGAGGGACGGTTCCTGCAGCCTTCCCCTCCTGCCTACCTTCCCTCAGGTACAGCTGGTCCTTTGATATTTTAAATTAGCCTGTTGCTGCTGATTTCCTCATCCAGCTGAATTAAGGTTGTAAATAGTCTTAAAATAAATCTGAATTTAAGAATTGGTTTAGAAAACCCCTGAGCATTGTTCCTCTTCTGTAGCACACAAAGGCACAAATGCATACGTCCATGCTGCACTCGACTTAGCAGAAGTGGGGGTGAGGATTGCTTCCTGCACATGGAGCCTCCTGTCTCAGCACCTCATCTGCTTTAGGGGAAGAGCTCCTCTGTGGTAAATGAGGTTCCAGCAGTCCCAGCCCTGGCAAACACATATCTGTTTCCAGTCACTCATTTCCAGCTGCTCTCCACAGCTGAGAGGAGAAACGTGGGGTGCAGAAGTCTCCTGGGGAGGGGAGCATTGGGGGACCAGAACCTCTGAGACCCTGAACTGCTGGTCTCAGCGGTCATGGTGGTTGCTGGTGGAGTCCATTAACTGCTGGGAGGGAGCAAATCTGAAACAGTATTTTCACAGTAACCTTAACCTTAGCAGTGTTCCCTCCCTGCAGGAGGTCCTGAGGCAAGCTCATACATTCTCTCTTTCAGTAGAGGACAGCTTGGTTCGCCTCCTTGATGTCACTTTAATTAGCACTTTGTGTAGGAGAGTGCTGTTTAATTGCACAGGGCTCTTCTGTGACTTGTGATTGAAGTTCCACATAATTGGGTTTTATCTGCCTCTAAAAAATTGTGGAATCGGACTGTGTGAGAGCTTTAAAATAAAACCTTCTATCAGCCCACAGATACCAAAGAACAATTACCATGTTGGTAGTAGAAAATGGTTCCCTTCAGAGAGCGAGCTGTGGAAGGATGTATGCAACATGCATGCATACAAAACTTGGCTTGCTTGTGTAGCAAGATGTAACCTAATTTCAGATACTGTGCCATTGTATGTCCTTACAGGGTTATTAATCTAGTTAGTGCTATGATAATTCATAATTACCATTTTATTATCGTTTTGGAAATCAAAAAGTAGTCACTATTTTTATTTTAATTTTGAATCTGATGGAAAATTACAAGCAATGTTAATTTCTGTGGGTGTTTCATAGAGTGGCTATTACTATTATTTATATTAAGGAAAGAACAGGCCTTCGCAAATTAGCAATGATGTCAGGGTTTACTGAATCTAATGTGGCATTGAGATAGTGAACTAATTAGCATTACTAATGACAAGCCAAGATGGAAGATACGTGAAATGGAACTCATTGTAAAACACAGCAGGCAGAACTGATTATTATTTGCTGTGGATTTTGTTCATGCTTGTTCAGACAAGTCAAATGTAAAGATTTTACTATATGCAAGGCTTTATCTGCATTGTGAGCTTTAGTTCAATAATTCTTGCTCATTACTGTTGAAACAGAGAGATCACAATTTTGTGTTCTTTGGCCCTCATCTTTGGATAACCACAGCTGCTACGTGGTCATGCTCAGAGACTGGAAGCCCAACTTGAAGGAAATGGGTAGGATACCAAGACTATCCATTAATAATATGGTGTTGCAAAGTGTCCATCTGCAAATCAGAACTATTTTACACAGATGAAAAGAAAATGAGCAGATTCTGTTCCTTCCTGTCAACATGCCACTTGCATAATTTTTTTTCCAAATTGGTTCTTAGGCCATCCTTATCACTGCAGTGTGCAAGTGCTGCCTCCCAGCTTATTACGCAGCATTTCTAGCATCTATCCTGGTGGTTCTCTTTTAGTTTGTTTGATTTTTGTTTGGCTTTCTGTTGTTGCATCACCTCTCTAGGGGAAGAATTGTGCAAAAAAGTGTGCTATTTTGGAAGGTATTAGGGTTTTTTTAGTGCACCCATTATTAGCAGTATTGCATAACACAAGGTCAGGATTACAGTTACAGGGTGGTATGTGATAGTTTCTTCTAGTTTTATTCTCTATGCACATGAGCTTGGTCTTATTTGCAGAATGCTGTGTTGCTCTCAAGTGTTGTGATTTTTTTGACCTAGGTGTGGTTGTGGGGTTTTAAGTGCTGTTCAGAGATGGCAGGCTTAAGTCACATAATGCTTACTAAGGTCTGAGATTACAAACAATTGAAAAAAATAAATGCATGGGAAGTCAATGAAGGTAGGAAAGGACAAAGCAGCAGGTGGCTGTCTGTAGTGTGAGATGCAAGAGTACTGGTGTTTGCTTAGCACTGAAGACTTCATGCCTAACTACTGGATATCTGCTGTCTGAGCAGTGCTGGAGGAGGCCTGTGTAACTGACTTGTTATAGCAGGGCAGAATAGAGCTGAATTGCCAGGCAGAAGTGATGGAAAATGAAGTGAAACTTAGAACTGGGAGGAACCTGAATCATATTAAGACAGTAGAGGTGATGTTTCTGCTAAAATAAAGTTGAGCCTTGAGGCAGTCTTAGGAAGTGAGGGATACAAAGACCTTTGCTGACAACTGAATCTGTGTCTTCTGATTCACTTACTGAAACCTGCATATTTTAAAGAACCAGTAAAATACATGGTATTTGAAGGCTCCACAAGTTAATCTGGTAGTGTAAGCTGCAGTTGCCATCACCTATCAGTTGCCATCACTTACCACTTAGTACAATCCTCTTGTAAATTGTCATATCTGTCAGGTGTATTGGACTGGAGTTTTGCCCCTTCTTATTTCCAAATGGACCTACTATGTCCCCTTGCCCAGCACTGAATGCCAGAGGTGGGCAGGCATTCTAATGTCTCTGGTGAGCAGATGATTTGTAAAAATTGGGTGAAGTTGTTTGGGTGCAAAGTGTAGCTAAACATTGCAGATATTAGGATTGGGTGAAGTTTAGATGTTAGATATGATTTATTAATAGCATCATGCCTGTAAAATCTCTAGATTTGCTCTGTAATGGAAGGTTTGACACCGGGTGTAATACATTAGGTTTGGGTCAACTATCCCAAGTTACTTTTTTTTCTTTATTGTGTGTTTGGAGAAAAACAACAGCATGTCTGTGACTACTGTGTTATTTGGGTTGGAAATGGCAACACCATTCAGCAGTTGTCTTCCCAGTTCTGCAGTATTTGGGGAGATTTCAGAGATGTTTGTGTTGAGGGAGGAATCATCTGGTTTTCATCAGGAATCCTGTCTTTGTGTGAAGGAAGTTGGTATCATATAACAATAAACCATTTAATTCAGGAGAGTCTAAGCCAATGCTGTTTCTATTGCAGCTGCAAATCAGAGAGGCTTGTGTCCATAAGATCTTCCTAGAAGGTCCAGAATTAGTTTGGGTCAGGTGAGCCTATTAGTTATTTGGGGCCGGTGGGGCAAGGAGATCCCTGTTTGGAAGAGTTCCTGAATGGATGTTTTAAGTTCTTCCTGGTAGTTCTGTGTATTGCGTTGTGCTTAATTTTCATATTGATTCTAGCACTTGGAGTAAGTGTAGTGATTTTAACACCTGTGATAGGCCTTGGAGCTAGATTTGGCATCTTTAGGAAGACTGCTAAACGGCTGCTCTGTAGGTCCCTAGTGCAGTTTAGAAGAAGCATTGAAAATGCAGCCATTCTTGTGTTTCAGCCCATCAGTCTGCATTAGCCTCTGATTTGCACTGTTGGTGTTTGATCTTTCTCCCCTGCTCTTCAGCCAGGTCAGGTGCTAAACACCAGCCTCAGCTCTGGGAAAAAGAAGTAGGAGCTGCAGAATTGGTATGTGCTGTGTCAGCAGGACCCTCTGAACAGGGTGCAGCTTGTTTGCGAATGGGGACTTGCAGATTTTGTGACCTGCCTACAGAGTACCTGTTGTGGTCATTTGTTTGGGCCCTGCATTAAGAAAGGAATGATGAAGATTTCTCAGGAATTAGAGAAGGTGTGATAGGTAGACTTGGTTAAAAAATGTGCCTACATCTTCCTGAGCCAGATGGAGTCCTGCTTCCTCAGTTTCCCTTCCCAAAAAATTCTGTCTTCTGCAGCTGTCTGAATCTGGCTCAGACTTTGTCATCATAAATTGTGTGTTACGAACTTTACCCTTAAGGTAGTAGGTTTACGTATCCTGTATGACAAATTACTACATTATGCTCCATGAATAGTTCAAGTATTCAGAAAAGTACTGAGGGCAAATTAAGCTCCATATTGGGACCCCAGCCTCCTTCTAACCTATGCCCTTAGCAGTTCTGCTTACTCTGTGGTGTTGAACAGAAGTTCAAACTTCAAATGCCCTATTTGAAACTGAAAGATTATGAAGCCTTGGTGATTATGTTGGCATTCTGTGTCACTGAATAGTGCTTGTTTTTTATGTGCTATGTGGGTGGCTGTGTATTTGCTAAGAAGCATAACTGAAGATGAAAGTTTAATTATTTCTTCAAGGCAAATCCTCTCTCCCATAGACTTTAACTTGCACAAGAAAAATGAAAATTCATAAGGAGTGTAAAAATTGGCTAAAATTAAAAACCATTTATTTTTACCCTATTTATTCTTCTGAATAATAAAATTTCCCCATGGGTTTTTGGAACATATGTAGAATAATTACACTGTAGAAGTAGTGCTTTAGTTCAGCTTCTAGAGCTAGGGCAAACATTGTGATTATGCTGCAAGCTGAAGTCTAGGTTTTATAGAAAATCTCATTCAAGGCTCTGTTGTCATCAAGTGCAAAAAACTGTGACCCATGGATTGGTCCCTGTGGGAGCAATTATTCTTTGCAGAGATTTTTTTTTCCAGTATGGAAAATTATAAATATCAGAAAAAAAAAATTAACCCTCAGTATCTCTAAAAGAATGATTCCATACCTGCTGGCAAGAATATAAATTTTTAGCTTGTATTTGCAAGCATTTATATTTAAGCCAGGATTTTTGTAAAATCTTGTCTTCATAAGCAACTCAGAGGTAACAGTGCTGCCTTTTACTTATAGCCTGTGTGCATTGGTGAAGACCAAACGGGCTGAAACTGTCTGGTGCTGCTTAATGCAGTGCCGTGCCTAAGCTGCTCATGACTGAATTCTCACACATTGGGTGCAGTGTGAATTGATGATTAAAACCTCTTGTCTACTGGTGGCAGACGGGGGAGAATGTCGAGTAAGTGTGGGTTGCTTAGGAACACGGGTTAGCATCTGATATTCAGTGTGCACATGAGTGAAGTGTTTTGGTGAACAAGAGCAGTATGTTCATCTTCCAGCCATGGGTCTGTGGAAAGCAGTGGGTAGCAGGATCTGATGCTTGCCTTCAGGGGAATCAGCTGCCTTTTGAAGAGGTGCAACGTGTTCATTTTCACTTCCTTAATTCTGGTGTGTGTTTAAGTCTTAGCAATCAAAGCATGTCCATCATTCCTAGCAGAAATTAAAATAATATTTTTCTGTTACTTAAAGTAAGAGATCCAAATCTAGCAGATTCCCTGCCCCCCATCCTTCTCTATTTTCGCATGTATCTTTTTTGGTGCTGAGTACAGGTTGCTCATTAACTGTGATAAAACTGTGAGAAAATGGATAGAACTTGCATTGTATGTCCAAAGGCTTTTGCAAAGTGAAAGTAGTTGTGACATGCAAAGAGGGACGTTATGCTACCTGTCTCTGAAGTTGAAGTCTAAGATGGGCAGAAGCACCTTTCACCCAACACTGCAGAGAGGCATAAAGACAAACAGATCCCAAATCTACCAACCCCAGGACAGGAAGAGTCACCTTCCTTTCTACTTAATTTATATATATATTTTTTTTCATCTAGTGATTTGTATTTATCACATTGTTCAGTCCTTTTCTATATTTAAAATATTGATGATACTCAAAATAGTCTTAGTCAACATTAAGAGAAGAGTTACTGTTTGAGAAAGCAAAAGAGGACTGTGCAAGTAAAAATGAGTAAGTTTTTTCTGTTGGGCTCATGCTGAATGATGCAGGTCCATTTGTATGGGTAGACACAAGTAATACATTTTAGCTGTTGTGTAGAATTCCAGTGAAATTTGATAATTTTTTTTTTTGAGGAAAGTTATATTAAGATTTGGTTCACTTATACTTCAGTTAGCATGATTGTATGAAGAAGTAATTATAAAAGATTTTGTGAGGCCTTTCAGCAGTTCAGAACTTTATTCCAGAATACGGTGATAAACATTAAAAGTCTATTGCAAAATATTATGTGAAAATGCACTGCCCTGAGATTATGTACCATGTTACAGAACTCAGGTAAATGGCCAGATCTTACATGGAGTTCTGTAATCTGCTGCACATTATCCCGCTTTCATCTCTACAGGCACCCTGTCTGTATCTACATCTGAGGGCATGATCCTTCTATGTAACTTTTATGTAAATTTGCTGTTTGCCAGGTGTATTCATTTCTTCAAGGTCCAGGCTACGCATTTTATCTTGCTTCACTTTCCCCTCCTGTTTGATGAGGTGATGCAGAGAGAAAGAGTTGGGTTATTCCCTTAACCCCTTAACTGCTGCTTTCTTTCTTTCAAGACAGCTTGGAAAAAATCAATGGGTGTAAGTATGTATAGGCAGAGACTGTTCAAATATTTTACTTTTGAATGTGAGACAAAGGTTGCCTTTTACAGCATCACACCAGGTTGCTTGGCCGTGGTTGGTGGGGCTGGTGTGTAGGGACCAGTGAGACCAAGTTCATGTACGAGGTCCTGCTCCTGTGCTCTGAAGCACTCTGCACCATCTTCATCTTGACAGTCTGGTGGTGGCCTCACATTGTTACCCAACATCTGGATGGAGTGAAGCTAGGTTGCTGGTGGAGACATGCCAGTTGTAATTATATGCACTGTTGGTACTAGAACAAGAGGCACAGGGCCTCTCAAAGCTGGCAGAGATGAAAACTTGGCTTAAAGTGTTTGCTTTTATCTAGAAAAGCCTGAGTGAAGGATTGAGTGCTGTTGCCTGCTGAAGGAGTGGAAAAAAGGTAGTGGATTGTTTGAGCAGTGCCCTCCAGCAACACTGGAAAGAGGTGGCTTGATCTTTCCTGGTATTTCATAGGTTAAAACCCCCATACAATAAAACTTTCCATGCCATCTTTCATAAAGCAGGAGTAATTCAGAAGCTGATAGGGATGACCAAGAAGTGTATATCTTTTTATGTAGATTTCCCAGTTGGAAGATAGCTGTTAGAGTGGCAACAGTAGTTTTAAATCTTCTTCTTTTTTTCTTTTTTTTTCTTTTTTTTCTTTTTTTGAGGGGGAGCGAGCAAGCATTGTTTACTTTATATTTCATTGTATAGGCAATTACACCTGGGCATGCTGGTCTATACCAATAGACCATGAGCTCCATTTTCTTCAACTCTGAGTCACTCCTTACTGGTTTTACATATGCTTTTCTCTTTTCCATCCTGTGTTTTGAATCTATGAATCATTTATCATCGTAATTTTTTTTTAGAACTGGAAGCAGGTGGAAATTCATTTGGGTGGTGAAAAGGGATCCGGGAAAACGTGTGTCAGCTGCCATGATAGGTAGTTTGCTTGTAGACATTGCCGGTGGCCTTGAGATCAAACAGCAGAGAAACAGCTTCACTGTAAGAGCCCAGGAAATGCTAATTAGGTAATGAGTAGTTCTTTCTTTTGATTTATGGCATGGCTGTACAATCAATCCATAAAGCTTTAAAGAGAAAAAAAAAAAAAGCCTCTAAGGCAATGGGAAGGGCCATACCATCAGTTGTTACTGTCTGCTTACTTGTCTTCTCTCATTCCAGCAGTGTGTGCTGAAAATGGCTGATAGTGTGTAAAAATCTCAACTATTGGCCAATTCCTTTGTAGCTTCAAGCTGAGATATGGTTCATATCATGCTGCTTCTTGGAGAATATTCAGTTTCATCTTAGCTATAGGTTATGTGTAAAGAGGTGTAGTTGGAGGAATTTGACAAGAGGTGCATGTGTGATGTAACTTCCAGCCCTTGTATATCAAATTCCTGCTCTGATCTCTTTTTCTTTCATCTTCAGTATGTGTCTTTCATTAAAGAACTGGATGGTGAAGTGGATGTGATATCTTGCAGAATCTTTGAGAATCGCATGCAGCAGTATTTTTTTACTAAAGTAAATTACTACAGTTCAGAAAATTTACTCAGGAATGTTACTCTGGAATTTGGATTTAGAAATGCAGTTTTAATTGTCAAGTCACTGTTTGTTTGGGACTGCTCGATTGTTAATTTGTTTGAAGTTGACACTTGAGTTGAAAGACTAATAGCTGCCTCAGTGCATTGCTCAATTTTAAATCTAATCTGTTTCAGAGTTTGGGTGTACTGCAACTGTGGATGTAGCTTGTCACTTTTATAGCCAGGGGGACAATACTACTGTTTGAGGACCCAGGGGTTTACTGTTCACATGCACAGGCTTTTTCTGGTACATCAGTAAATCTTGGACATAATGAAGAGCTGATCTTTCTGATCTTAAAGTTTTAATGTGTTTATTATAGCAGTTGTTTCCACTACTCAGAACAATTTATCTACTATTAAAATCCAGAAAACTGTCTTCATCATCTGAAAAATTAATTGTTCAGAAGTGTAAGTTTAACTCTTATGTTGTGTGACTTCTTTTAACATGGATTTGAGGGATTTTTTTGAAAAGTGACTGCTAACTTGCGTAAGTGATCTTCATTTCCAAAACCAGTAATTTGCGAACTAAGGTTTTCATTCATAGCAACAATCTATCTAGCATTATTTCATCTTCATATTTTCAATTAATCAAATATGCTTTAGGCATAATAAAATAGTTTTTTTCTCAGTCCACGTAGTAGTATTAATTTCAGTGTTAATGGTGGGATAGGAATGAATGAAAATGTTTCCCCACCCCAATACTAGAAAGCTGCTACCTCAGTAAGAAGCTAATATTTTCTGGTCTCTCAGCTCTTAATGTTTCCCCAGTCTGGCTTCTGCTTTACTCTGCAATGATTTAGGCTGCCAGTAGTCAGCAGACAATTGTTTTGTTGTGGTGGTTTTGGTTTTCTTTCCCTCTCTTCCCCCCCCCCCCCCAGTGTTTTCTTGCCTGCGCCCATTTGTTATTTCAGTATCAGGAATATTTGAAACTTGGAGTGTAAACTGTGAAATATTTGGTGTGCTGTCTTTTACATAGTTAATAGATGTACTGTTATACTTTGGATCCCCAAAGTATAAATCATATTATGTAGCCTATTACGCTTTACATAGGAGAAACAAAATATGAAATATTTTACAATGCAGAAAGTGCATGTGAATCAAACTTTTGTTGTTCCTAAGGGATACAATTTTGACAATTTTATGAGGTTGCTATTTATTTGTGGAGTGAGTTGCAACATGGCTTTGATAAAAGTAATGTTCACACAGCATACTGCTACCAAAAATACTTTTTTAAAGCCACTAGTCTTGCTGATTTGTACTGTTGTAATGAAGTATCTGTTAAACTCCCTCGAAGTATTCCTCTCTGAGATATAAACCCTGTATGGTAGCACTGGTTGGAGTGTTGACGTGGTTTAAGCCCAGCCTATAACTCAGAACCATACAGCCACTTGCTCACTCCCCGTTTTTCTTCCCTCCTTCCCACTACCAGAGGGATCGGAGGAGAATCAAAAGAATGTAAATCCCACAGGCTGAGATAAGAACAGTCCAGTAACTGTGGTATAACACAAACCACTAATGCTACCACCAGTAATACTAGTGATAAGGTTAATAACAAGGGGAGAGAATACAAAATTAAAGGAGAAAAATAAACCCAAAATCCAAACAAAACGAAACCAAAACTAACTAAACAAAACCCCACAAACAAAAAAAAACAACCCCCAACACAGTAAATACAAAGGACATACAAAACAGTTGCTCACCACCTGCCTAGCGATACCCAGCCCAACCTGAGCTGCCATCTGGCCCTTCCGGGTAACTCCCCTTAGTTTATATACTGGGCATGACGTGCTGTGGTATGGAATACCCCTTTGGGTAGTTTGGGTCAGGTGTCCTGTCTCTGCTTCCTCCCGGCTTCTTGTGCCCGTCCTCCCTGGCAGAGCATGATACTCAGAAAGTCCTTGGTTGGATTAAACATTACTGAGCAACAGCTAAACCATTAGTGTGTTATCAGTGTTGTTCTCAGACTGAAGTTGAAAACACAGCATTGCACCAGCTACTAGGAAGGAGAAAACAACAAAAGCTTTCAATCTGTGCTGAAGAACATTTTAAAGAATAATAATTATAATAATAAAAAGCTGTTAAGAACTGGGGAGGGGCACGTGTAAAAAAAAAAAAATTTTAATGAAAAATGTCAGCAAAAACAGTTGGTCTTGTAACTCGCATGCTATCTCTTGCTGTGAAAGAATGGTTCAGCGTGTTTTTCCGAAGAATAGGATTGTTAATAGGAATGGCATTTCATTGAACAAATACTTCAAAATCTCTTGCAGGATATTCCTCTAAAAATACATGTTAAATCCTATTGCACACTAATGTACGTTGCTCAAAATTCAAAATACGACTTTTCACATGCATGCTACTTGCTGCTTCTTTTCTGTATGAGAAGAGATAACCAGGAAATTCTGTACAAACCACAGCTGTTTTTCCAGTTGACCCATAGTTTGAAGCAGAGAGCAGAACCTTGATGAATCTCCCATACACATGTATCAATGAAGAATCATGGCTTGAAACTATGGCTTCTCTTGCTTTCCAGACATAACAGCATCAGTTCAAATTTCCAGCTTAATTTTTAACATCTCTGTTTTCATATGTTGTTTCTTTGAAATTGCTTAAGAATACTTGTCTGGCAGCCATTTCTGAAATATATGTGGAAGCATGCTGTTTCAGAATAACCAGCCTGATAACTGGTATTTACTATTTTTAATTTTAGTTTTTACTTTTCTTTCCTTCTCCTTTTTTATTTCTTCTTCTTCCCTCCCTCTTCGTTTGTATCTTTTCAGTCTTCTTCAGCCTCTCTTCAGGCACATGCAATATACTAAAACAAGGAGAGGTGTCTCACAGTATTGTTCCCACTCTTGTGGGATATTTTGCACAGAAAAAATAGACAGAGTGTAATAGGCAGTAGTGGAGCAAAGAGGATAATTCAGAAAATAAGGGTGAAAGGAGTTTGATAAATAAATTACCTATGAAAAATAATGGGGAAAGGATTTTGGCAAAAGAATGATCTGTGAAGTAGAGAAGCCGGAAAAAAATTGTTGCACGTGAGCATCCTTAGCAAACAAGTTATATATTTGCCTAAATATATGATTTTCTCTGAGGCTAAAGTTTTCTGTTGTAAGGGTACGACTGCAAAAAGAACTGCTAAGCATGCCAGTGTGACAATGCACAGCCTATACATCCTGTGGTGTGAAAATATTTGCTTTTTAATACTGTTAATACAGGTAATTCATTAATGGGGGTTGAGGAACTTGCCTTGCACAACAGTTTTCCTATGAGAACAGAATAGAAAACTAGAACGATAATAAATGGTCATTTAATAACAGAAGTCAAGAAGATTGTCAGCTGAGACACTGCCAGCTTGACCAGCTGGGACAAGAATCAGTGTATCTAGGGGCTAAGCTCTGGCCCAGAAGTTAAAAATGTGTTTCTGTACTGACCTCTGCCAGGAGATGCTATACAAGTCTCTTGTCCATCTTATGTCTTTCCTTTCATTATTTCTCTTCTCTGTGGAGACAGCCAGAAGCTCTGACTCCTTGTATGATACCTACAACAGCCATCTTCAGCTGCATCTCTTGCTCCTCTGTGATAGTACTCAAATATGCCCCAAAAGCCACCTGTAAGGCCCACTTCCCTTTCAAACACAGGCTAGAGCTCCTGCAGTCATGCTCTTTTGGTATATGAAAGTTGAATTCCAGTTTTCTGTTAAGCTAATCAGATTTGCTTTTGTTACAAGTGTTTTGTTATTGTTAGTCATTAAGAGTTGAAATAAAACCAACAGAAACAACTCAGGAAATTACTAATTAAAGGAGCAGTAGACTTGTTTTTAAAAGATTCTTAACGCCGTTAGTGAATGTAAGGAGAACAAAATGAAGCTGCTGGTGAATGATGGAGTAGGAATATGAGCCTGGGTAGCTGCTAAATTGCAGATCACCCTAGTGTGGTAATTGTTGCGATTACTGAAAGCAGCTGGAATAAATAGGTGAAACTTTCTTTATTCTCCCCCAGAAGCTTGGAGCATTTGTAAAGGAGTTTTACAAGAGTATGCAGAAAACTCACTCAAGAGAAACATGATAAAATGCATTCTAAAAGTAGCAGTATAAATTAAAAAATGACACTTTTTTTTTTAGCTGTGGGTGAACTTTGTACATTTTGTGATCAAGAGGATGAAAATTTGAATGATAGTACACTTGGAAAAGATGACTTGTAGCAATTTAAGAGCTTGTATAGCATTATTATTTTGTAGGAAAGTAAAGGAAATAGTTTGGAGAACTGCAGTTTATTTCCATAATGTGTGCGCTTTAACAAAGATGTCTGTTTTCAGTTGCAATTACCATAAATTCAGAAAGAGAAATAAAAAAAATCTGTGTTCTTCCCACAGTCACCACAGTTGTTAAATGTTATCCTTAAGACTCTCATTTTCCATTTTTTCTAATGAAGACTGATAGTAATAATTACATTCACTTGCCTAAAGAAGCCTGGAGGATCTGTGCTCTCGCAGAGGCAGGCTTGGACTGTGCTGAGTGCTCGCAAGCTCACCTGGTGTACAAGAAGGTGCAAGTGAAATGGATTCATCTGTTTTTGTTATCCAAGCTAACAGGGATTGAAAGTAAGGCTAGAGAGTGAAAAATGCATTGGGTTCCTTTCAGCTTAGATTATCAATGGAGCTGCTGCTAACATAAGGAAAGACCTTGGTTTCAGTTTTGAAAAGTGCTGTAGTCCCACTTCCGTAGTGCCTTTTCAGTAGAATTTAAGCTTTTAAAGTCTGGATTTTTAAAGACAACTGTATCTTTTCAGATAAGTACGAATCAGTGATTTAGTACTCTTTTTCTATAGTGATTTTCTGATTAGCTCTATGTCAAACAATCTCCTTTACCTCATTCCTTCTTGTAGACCTCTGCTCAAGTACCTGTATTAAGTAATTTTAATTTATTATAAGCCATATACATTTTGCTGTTTAACAAAGTGCTTGTCACTTTGCTGTAAACCATCTCATGTGATGTGACCTAACCAGTTCTGACAGCAGAGAGAGTTCAACCACAATGTCGAGTTTTAAAGTTATTTACAGCGCTTGGAGGTTTGTCTGCGTACAGTATCCACTTAATCCGGCCTTAATCTAGGGAGCTGTCTTCTGGTCCTGCCGCTCTGTCTAATGGGTGTTAATAATAGCTGTTCTAGTCACCCTGTCTTCTGACTGAAAATCTATCTGGAGCTGTTGCCTCTCATGAGGCAGATGAAAATTGACATTTTTTTATTGATGTAACTGGTTGCTGCTGAATACTTGGGGACAAATAAAAGTAACTGAACTCAGAAATGAAGGGAAAAAGTAATTTGTTTGGTGGAATTGTAAGCCAACTGATGTATGTATTTAAGTAAACAGTTCTCTAAAAAATAGAGTTTAAAATATACTTGAAAAATGAAGAATTAAAATTAGCGTTAAAGCTACCAATTGCTTTAGTATATCGCATTTATGTTCTTGAATATAAAAATCATCTAATTATTAACTTCATTAAATTAATCCATGATGTAGACCGATCTTGTTTGGTTTTCAGTGGATTTGCATTAGAAGTGAGAAACTGTGCAACATTTCATGAGAAAATGGTCTTTGTTTCACAAGAAAGTGGATGACCTTTTTTTGTTGTTACTGTTTCCTAACTATTTTAATATCAATATGTGTATGCAATATAGAAGATCTAAAATGTGGCTTAAATTTTAGCAAATCATCTGGCTCTGGTTTAGACTTGGGGCAGGAGTAAGGAGAACCACCAGTAGGTGAAGACTGGGATTATGGGGCACATCAAGTTGAATTCCTGCTGAGGAAAGCGTATTTGTAAACTGTGACAGTGTTAATATGAGGTTCCAGTAGTGGAGGACAAGTATTTAATTAAGAAAAGTTAATGTGGTATTGTGAAGGACATCTTATTAAAGAAACCTGGATTTAATTTCTTACTTTAGATTACAGTTAGTTGATAAAGTTATCTCTGTGGCTGTAATATACTTAGCCTTCAGTATTGTATGTGACTTATTATCACACAACATTCTCATTAGTTACATACAATATTAATAAGGTACACATTAAATGGATTAAAACTTGGCTAACTGACAGAAGTAGGTGTCAGGAATGAGTCGTCTTCTAGTGCTTGTTCTTTTTTCACAAGTGGGTTACAAAAGAGTTGATATTAAACCTGATGGTGTTTGGTTTCTCGTAACCATGACAAGTGCAAGGTCCTACACCTGGGTTGAAGCAATCCCAGGCACAGCTACAGGAGAAGAGATTCAGAGCAGCCCTAAGGAGAAGGACTTGGGGGTGCTGATCGGTGAGAAACTTAACACAAGCCAGCTTCAGTGTGTGCTCGCAGCCCAGAAAGCCAACCATATCCTGGGCTGCATCAAAAGGAGCCTGACCAGCAGGTCGAAGGAGGTGATCCTGCCCCTCTACTCTGCTCTTGTGAGACCTCACCTGGAGTATTGTGTGCAGTTCTGGTGTCCTCAACATAAAAAGGACATGAAACTGTTGGAACAAGTCCAGAGGAGGCCACGAGGATGATCAGGGACTGGAGCACCTCCTGTATGAAGACAGGCTGAGAAAGTTGGGGCTGTTCAGCCTGGAGAAGAGAAGGCTGCGTGGAGACTTCATAGCAGCCTTCCAGTATCTGAAGGGGGCCTATAGGGATGCTGGGGAGGAACTCTTCATTAGAGACTGTAGTGATAGGACAAGGGGTAATGGGTTAAAACTTAAACAGGGGAAGTTTAGATTGGATATAAGGAAGCAGCTCTTCACAGTGGGTGTGGTGAGGCACTGGAATGGGTTGCCCAGGGAAGTGGTGAATGCTCCATCCCTGGCAGTGTTCCAGGCCAGGTTGGACAGAGGCTTGGGTGATACGGTTTAGTGTGAGGTGTCCCTGCCCATGGCAGGGGGATTGGAACTTGATGATCCTAAGGTCCTTTCCAACCCTAACTATTCTGTGATTCTGTGAGTAATTTTTAGATCCCAATAAATCATATAGTTCTAGACCTTTGGGAGTTGGTAGATCAGCAGGATGGCGGGAAGGTTGAGCAGTAAGATCTGGATCGTTTGATCAGCTGAACTTGATAATGTAAGATTTTTTTGATATAGCCAAGATAGAGGTCATAATTGTAAGACGAAAGAATTGACATGAAGGCTGGAGAATGCTAGATTTGTGATCTGGAAATAATTTAGACGTGCGAATTTGCAAACAACTGAACATACCTTCTGTGTAGGGAAACTCAAAAACAGCTAATGAGATATTTATATATGCATCAGAACAAAGGTTTAAATACCTCAGGAGGAATGACTATAGCCCAAAGTAATGTTTTTAAAAATACCTATCATAATTCTGTGTCTGATGTCTGAGTAGAAAGTCATAATTAATGTCTTCTAATGTCAGGTCCATTTTGAGAGTGATGGCAGGGAATACTTTCTCCTTGAGAAATGAGTGCCTACATATTCAATTACACAAGAACAGTAATTTTGGGAAATACAGGCAATCTTGTAAAGTATGTACAGGTACATGGGGGCTACTTGGATGCTTAAAAAAAAAAACCCACGTTTAGTAGCTGTGTGGTGAAGCCTGACAAACTTGAATAGAAACTGAAATATATAGGTAAAATATAAACCGTAAACAAGGGAAATGGTGAATTTTACCTGTTTGCAAAATCTACACTTCTTAAATGGAAAACCAGCATATTTTGGTAGAGACTCTTCTAAGTAAGGACTCAGGCAAGTTAAGTGTAAAAACACGTGTCTGAGCAAACCAGTGGTTGATGTTTCCTAAACTTTACCCTGAATTCATGGAAGTCATTGGCCCTCAACTGCTCCCTGATATGCCATGGTCTTCAAGAGCGTGTCCTGGTCTTGGTCCTCTGTCTGGTGCTTGGGGCATGAGCCTGATCTTTTTGCCTTCTGTGCAGAGACCTGACAAATCTATGGTGGGAGTGGCTGCTCCTGTAGGCTGTTTATGGGGTTTCAGCACTGATCTCATCTGATACATGCTTTGTCAGTGAGAAATGGCAAATAAAGCCTGTATTTCTGTTTATATCTTGTAAGTTAACTGAATCCAGCAAAAGAGGTTTACCTGTTCTGTGTGTAATCACCTCCAGAGGGAGATGAAAGGTCTAATAGGCTACTGAAAAGGTAATTGCCAGCTAAATCAAGAAGTATTTAAAACGCTTCTTATATTCCCCACAGAATTCTCTCATCCCCCAGATTCTCTCATTCTCATTAGATTCTCTCAGCATGCATCCTGGACTATCTGTCGGAGCTACTCACATTCCCAGATTTTCAAGGCAAGAAATAAGTGTTGAGAATTTCTATGAATGGATCCACTGGTGCTTGGATGTGGCATTAGACTTTGGGACATGCTTTAAGACAGTGGGACTATGTACATCTTTTCCCACTGTCTTTGGGGATGTGATTGCTTGTTCATCTGCATCAGGAGGAAGTGCAGAACACCTTGTGGAGTTAGTCTGGGAGCTGTTGTCCTGCAAGTCCTGCCTCTGTATGTTTTCCTGGTTGCTATCATCTTCCTACAGGGAGAAGGAGCTGTGTTTGGTGGGTAACAATTCTTTCATATAGAGAGAAAAGATGATGTGACTTTTGTGTAAGAGCGTGACTGCCTCCTGACAGATGTGGCTTTGTTATGTAGTTTTACATATTGACATGAGCAGTTTCAAGCACTGTGTATACATGCAGCATCATGACAAAACTTATTTAATTTTTTGACAGATCTAAAGATTATATACTGTTGGTGCACTACTGGAATTCTTGTTTTATTTGCTGCTAGTGGAGACTCAGCAATGCCAGGAGTGGAGTAACCAAAACATCCTCGGAGTTCTGGGCATGCAGTGGAATTTTAGGCTCATTTATACTTGTTTAATGTCATCTTTACAATCTGTATGGTTTTAATTCTTTCTAACAAGAGCAGCAGATCTGGAGAAACTGATGAGCACTGAGCTGGGCAATTTTCTATGTGTCACTTATGAGCAGGAAAGTGGATTTGTCAGGCCTTGCATGACAGCTTGGATTGTTGAAAGTTCTGTTGAGGGTGTATTTTCCCTTCACTTTCACCTGAATGATGGTATGTACTCTGCCACATGGACTAAGGGAACTGCGGTAAGTGTTACGGATTTCTTCTTGAGACTGCAAGAGCTCCAGAGCTGTTGTAATCATCTCTGCTGAACACGTTTCATTTTGTTCCCCATGTCTTGCAATGGTATTTGTTTTGAAAGTTGCATATTGGGTTCTTAGGAGTTGAAGTTAGTATGTTTATAAAGCTTTGCTCTCATGAGTTCAGTTTGCAAAATTTGCCCTGCATGAGCAGAAATCCACTCATGTTGGAGTTTCCAGGGCAGCGTGCAGCGGAATGTAGCTTCTTCTGTCTCTTGAATATGCTTTCTGGTTATGTTGTATTGGATTGGCTTGAATTTAGCTTTCTGGTCTGTTGGGACAGAAGATTGTTGGAGACTCAACAGATTAATCTGTGGACACTTTTAGCCATATAGTGTTAAAGTGTTGATACATGTTTTCTTTGCTCAGAGTCTTTTTCAAAGACTTATAAGCCCTCTCTAGATTTTTATAACAGATAGTTCATAGCCCCGAGAGTAGATCCTTGGGCTCATCTATCTCAGGGTTGGCTCTCAAAAGAGTAATTCCACTGGATTGAAGAGGCAAGTGTTTGAAATTCAGGAGACTATAAAATTGATTCTTCCATAAAGCAGTAATTTGTGGTAAATGGTGTAGTCCTCTGGGCAGCCATTCACTCATTTTATATGACCAGGACCCTTGAAACATGGTCAGAAAGATTAGAGAAGGACATCTCTTCTCTGTCATTTATCTGCACAAGCCAGGAAAACTTCCATTCTTTTGACAATACAGTATATGGAAGCAGACCCAGCCAAACATACCATCACACTGTGGGCTTCTGTGGCAGGGAAAATGCAATTTTGAGAAAAGTTTAGATAGTATTCTGAAGTTAACTAAATGATTCCGAAATACTTAACCAGGCTTTCTGTACTTAGCTGCATTTCTTTGCTGTGGAAGCAGTAATGCCCTGCATTATTCCAGAAAGCATGTGGGAGATATAGGCATGGTTGCAGGGCTCTGCCTCATGGGAAGTAAGCGTGACCTCCTCCAAAAAAGTATCCCCCCTGAGAAAATGTTAGTCAACTCTCCATTTCCATATTGCTCCGGTGACACTATGTTCTCTCAGCATGAAAGCAGGTAGGCAGCTGGCATTTCTGTGCTGTGTCCTTGCTTTAGTAGAAAATCTTTGTAAACAGAGAAAGAAATCACAGCATTTACTGGCCAAAGTGCCATTGTAAAACAAAGGCGGTTACTATAGTTAGCGTTTAAATAAATAAGTAAATTAAACTGAAAGTAAGACAAGCTGTTAATATATATCTGTTTAGCTTCTATCATAATGTTATTTCTTATATCCGCCTTATTACTGTTCTTCCGCAGCACTTCTAACAGCTAACATGTTTTGTCCTCTCAAACATTTTTTCTTACTTAAAATTACTGTGCATGCAGTCCTTAAATGTGTTTGTCCTTGGCCTCATACTTACAGGCACTGAGACGGTAAAAGCAGTAACCTGCTGGGAAGGACAGGTGATGTGAGGACATAGTCTCATTCGTCTGCTTGTCACTTATGTTGGCACTATGAGACTCCTGACATGGTAGAACAGCAATTGGGTGCTATGTGTAATGAATATAAGACATTTGGGGTTTTTTAATTATTTTTTTTTTTTATTATTCCAGGTAATCTTTTAAAAAGTAAGGAGTGTTCTCAGTAAGCTTTGATAAAGCAAATTGCAGCATCAGCATTTGTTCTTGCCGTCTGTTAAGTATGAATACTTAAATATTCAAAATGACCTTTCTATATATGCTCTCTCGATGAGATACAGTTCCTCTATTTCTTATAATAAGCTGTTGTTATTTAATCAAAATATAAATGAGTAATGTGTACTTTATAAGGTGGGAAAATAAATTTCCTGCCCCCAAGAGCTTGCCTATATCCGGGAATAGACAGAAAGGGAAATTAGAGGAGAGGATTTATGTAAATTGAACTGTGCAGCAACTTTAGTCTTGTGGGGATATTTCATAGAATCATAGAATCATCGAATAGTTAGGATTGGAAAGGACCTTAAGATCATCAGGTTCCAACCTGCCTGCCATGGGCAGGGACACCTCACACTAAACCATGTCACCCAAGGCTCTGTCCAACCTGGCCTTGAACATTGCCATTTCAGTATCTGTGCGTTCAGTGACTTCATCATAGGCACCTGTGATGTGAGAGCATCGTAACTATTAGTGTGTGTTAAATGCTACATATTTTTAGAGAAAACTTGAAATAAGCCAAAATATCAGGAATTTCACTAATATATACAAATAAGAGGTACCAGCTTATGAAAATTGTATTTCATGTTTATGAGTCAGTGGAAATAACGCAATACACCTTTTTGAACATTTGTAAAGTACAATTTAATCAGTAAATTAATCAGGTTTCTCCTATAAGCTTATTAGTTTCTTTGTATCAAATTCAGATCACTGAAAGCAGCAAAACCCTAAGACTGAGCTTATTGTGTTGTACAACTGCTTGAAATATGCAGAGTTTAGAAACATGTTTAATAACTAATTTATCACATTTTAGGTTGTCTCAGAAAAGTAGTAACATGCAGTTTTAAAGGTTGGATTTCTGCAGGATATTGAGTGTTCATAACCAACTATAGGTATTTTTTGTGATTCAGAAAGAAATAATTTGTTCCATACTTGCATTAAGAACTGACTTAGCCATAGTAAAGAACAGTTAAACTTCCATAATTTCATAATGAAAATTGATGGCTACTGTAATAACTAAAGCATCTCTTGGCTCATGTTGTTTCCTAAGATTAAAGGAGAGAAGTAGGAAAACTGGTACAGGTGTCACCTTGTATTTTTTCTTAACTCTATCAGGATTTTTATTAGCCTTGTATTTTCAATTGGAAAAACTTGAAGACATGCAAGTATAATAATAAGGATAAAGCATTTCTCTTTATTACGGTCAGTTACTGCTAATCTCCCTTTAGAGTTTTAACAGGGATTTATAGGGATTCATTTATGTTTTAGGTTTGGAGATAATTAAGTACCTTTCTGCTGCAAAGAAGAAATCGAGAGAGAATTGGCTCTAAGCTAAAACAAGATTCCCGTACTAGTGCATATATTAAACTTCCTTTTATTTGGTTGTCACCCCAATAGGAATGATTAGTGGGTTGTAAAGAAAGAAAATGTATTGCATTACATCCATTAAAGCATGTTTTATATGTAACAGTAATTAAAATATAATTGAAATCATGAGTTCTTCTAATTATTGGCTTTACATAATAGTTAAAGAGTGAGCATCTATAAATGTGTCCTTTTTACACATCTAGAAATGGTTTGCTGGCAGCATTTTAATTAAGGATGGATTAGTTAAAATGCAGTTTAATCATTCTGTCATCAAAGGATTTAGACCTCATTAATTAGCTGTTGATAAATAGGTTTAAACTACAAAAAAAATTAATTTAAAATACACCAGTTGAGATCTAGAATTATTGGAGTTG
The DNA here is from genome assembly GCF_028554395.1 of Pezoporus wallicus. Classification (NCBI taxonomy): domain Eukaryota; kingdom Metazoa; phylum Chordata; class Aves; order Psittaciformes; family Psittacidae; genus Pezoporus; species Pezoporus wallicus. The sequence goes on along the minus strand of NW_026636385.1, from coordinate 1,418,379 downwards.
GAAATGGAGCAATGAATCTAAGAAAAATTCATGCCAGCTCTCTGTGTAATATTAGATTAAGTATGAAATTTTGGCCAGCACAGAACTTGGTTCTGCCTTGTTAGTAATGGATGTGACGCAAATGGACTTCAGAATTGGTGAAGAAATAAAATGGAGACCCCTCTTAATGGTCGTTGCTTTCTAGTGTGGCAGTGGGAATGTTTTTGCATTCACATGTTTGGTGAAGATTGAAAAGTCATTTAAAAATCCTTCTGCTGTAGAAAGTAGATGAAAATAAATCCTGGATTCAAGGTTTTACAGCTACCACTTGACTGTATGGGACCAGCGCACAAGGAGATCGTGCTGCTGCGTTAACTACCTAAATACAGATCTGGGGTTACAGACTGACAGGCAGGCCAGGAGCATGAAGAAGGTAATGGTAGCACAGTGCAGTTCCCACCTTAAACCTCATGCAACCTGCTGGAGACTGACTGCTGTACTTGCTGCTGCTACAGACTCCAGAGCTGCACTCAGGGTCTGCTGCCTCTTTCAGCTGCAGGGGTGGTTATGCAAATCAATTCAATTCCATTGCTTGCAATGGTCTGATCATAGACCATTGCAATGACCTAATTGCAGTGATTAATGATCTAATCATAGCTGCAGTCTAAGTGATGGTGTACTGTTTATGCTTTTTCTGTCAGTTACTTGATGATGGTTCTTTGACTCCCTGGATCTCTGATGCAGGCCTTTGGGTAGCCCTTCTTTGTATTCTTTGTAACAGCCCCTTGGCAAACTTAGCAGATCTTGAAGAGGCATATTGTACTATGAATATCTTAATGAGCTTAATTGCTATGAAACAATAAAGGATTTCAATAGTTCCATAGTCATAATATTTGAATCCATAAATTGACCATTTTTTACACAAATGAGTCAATTCTGACAAATGATAGATGAACAGAGTTAAAGGAGTTTCAGGAAAATAATGATTTGACATCCATACTTGAGGACTTTCTTAGAAGGCTTCTGGAATGTTAATTTAAAGATTGGCTTATTGGAAAGGTGTATTTAGAGAGCACTCTGGCAGCTGTCCTATATCTAGGATGCCTGTTCAGTTGTCTTGCCAAGCTTCTGGAAAATCAGCAGCAGTGAATATGAGGTTATAGACTTACAGAATCGTTGTTTGCACTTGGATGTTGGTAATGAAATGCGTTAGCTGAACTTCTGTGAAATGAATTCTCAGAGTAAGGTAGAGAGATGTCGCACCAGCCTAGAATTAGATGAATGGCACATCAAGTGAGAGTGGGTATATACAGTTCTTTAAACTGCATCTCCTAAAACTCTTGCCCTTTCCGCATGCTGGGGAAAAAAATGGATTTAAACTCGAACAGAGCTGTTAGAAAAAACTTAACATCAATCTGTCTGGGAGGGAGAAAAGGAGGTAATTCCACAGGCATTCTTAAACTGCTGCAGTACTGTAGAGTCATGTTTTTCCTGTACCAAAAAATTATTCAAAAATTTGGGGTTTGAAAAATGATGGTGGAAAGCTTGTTTCACATGGAATGGTTAACTGTGGCAATAAAAGGACAAATTAATCAACAAAAAGGAAATGTGTGTGTGTGTGTGTGTGTAAGAGAAAAAAGCAACTCCAGGTTCTCTAAATTGACCAATCCATGTAGTTCAGCCAAAAAGATGAAGTATCAGCTGATGTCATATAATCTCTTTGGTTATTCTTTATGCAAGACAGATAATTTATAATTCCCAATTATACAATTAAAATGCTAATTACCCCTCACCTAAACTCTCTTCTTGAGCTAAGATTATCAGTTACCTTCAATCATTGCAAATCATATGTGACATATGTGACAGTGCTGAGTTCTGTATTATTTATGGACTTTCTGTTTAATGGGTGACTGGTTTCCAGGTAGCATTAGTGGTTGGTGAAATGGTTTGCTTTGGTACACTGCCTCCTGAAGGAATGGCATTCCTTCTGATCTGTGTCATTTTGCATTCTTAAAATGTGTCTGTATTTGGGGGTAATCTTGCCATCTGTTCCTGCCCAGAGCTCTGGATACATCCATTTTAGTACAGAGAACTAGCGCATTTAGAAATACCAACCAGTCTCACAAAAGCGAGACCACTCACTTCTATGCTGCTTCTACACAGCTTTTCTTTATTCATAATAGATGTTCTACAGGTAACTACATTAATGTACTACCAGTTTCATGTGTCATACCTGCTACTAAAGTTACAGTTCTTCTATCCCTGCTGTACTCAAAATAACATTTTTATCTTCTATGGATCTATTATTATCTAGAGTTTACTTCATATAAAGAAAAAGAACTTAGTTACTAAGAAAACACACAGGCACACACACAAGAGAACAGAATTTCAATGTTGGAATTTAGAAGGATCAACATTTTTTAAAAAAAAATAACACATTTTTCTGCTTGTGCATGATACAAATTAGGAGAATTTTAAATAGAGGTGCTTCAAAGTATAGCTGCATTCAGTGTCTCTGGTTGATAGTAAGCTTCAACAGACCTACTCCATGATTGTGCAAAATAACCCAGCTGATGGTTTGAATTGCAACATTTTCATTACAAGTAGTGTACATGGGTTTAAGAACTCATTGTGCAGAAGTGGTTTTGTTTCCTGTTGTTCTTGGAGCAATAAATTCTTTTCTAAACAATTTCTGGTCATGTAAACCACTTAAATAATAACATTGCTTTCATAAATCTCTAATTACATTGTCTCCAAGGTGTAGAAGAATCCTTTGCTCATTTGTTCATAGTTCCAATTTTCCTGTGATGCATGTTTGTAACCCACCATTTGTTCATTAATAGTAAACTGGATTATTTCTCCTGCTTTTCTCCACTCCCCTTCTTTAATCTTTTGCAATGAAGTACTGACTTTTTTTTTGTGTTAAAACAACCTCAGACATGTTTTGCAATACTGCAGTGTTGGTTGTGAACTAAATGGACTAGGATTAGATAAACTAAGCCTTAAAGCATCAAGTTGTCCATGGAAAATAGATTACATTACCAAAGTAAATTGGTTAACAAAGAAAAATGCTCTGTATTTAAAAACCTCACAGTGTCTGGTGCGGAATTAAATGAAACACTGCTCTTATTATAGGCTGTTACTGACACCTCTTCTTTCCTATGTGCACGGTTCTCCCAGCATAGTTTGATACTAAGTTGTCCTGGGTTCAGCAGTAGCAGTCATTTTTCTCCTTGGCAGCTGGTGCAGTGCTGTGGTTTGACTTCCAGCCTGGGAACAGTGCTGGTGATACCGATGTTTTTGGTTGTTGCTAAGTGATGTTTACCCTGACCAAGGACTTTGTGAGGCTCATGCTCTGCCAGGGAGGAGGGGAAGCCAGGAGGAAGCAGAGACGGGGCACCTGACCCAAGCTAGCCAAAGAGGTATTCCATACCACAGCACGTCATGCCCGGGGTGGGGGGTAACTGGGAGTTACCCGGAAGGACACGGGCTTCTGGGTCGAACTCGTTTCTTGGCCGGTGGTATTGTATTCTCTTCCCTTGTTATTTTCTCTTATCATTGTTGTCGTTGGTGGTAGCGGTGGTGATTTGTGTTGTACATTGGTTGCTGGACTGTTCTTGTCTCAACCCGTGGGAGTTGCACTCTTTCGATCCTCCTCCCCATCCCTCCGGGAGCAGGGGAGAGCCCGGGGGGGGGGGGGGGGGTTCGGGGGCCTCGGTTGCTCTCAGCCCGGTACCACTCACTGGGAGTGAGTGAACAAGCTGTCTGGCTAGGGTATCACGTACAAATTACATTTACTGTGGCTTAAAAATTTTGCGTTACTTGGGCTTTATAGCTTTCTCATGTCAAGACATTTAGGTGACTAAATGATCAAAACAGTAGCTTTCCATCCTGATATAGAGAGATGATCTTTAGAAAATTTGGCCTTCTGTGAATTCTTTATAAAAGCACTGGATTCAACCTGTCTCATGGCTATGCTTGATACTTACACTGTACAAAAACGTAACGGCACATTCTAGGTGTAATTCAAAAGTAATTCAGTGCACAGATAACTAATAGATATTCCCCTACATCTTTCAACTGTACTCACTCAAAACAAAACAAACAACTCGGCAAAAAAAAACCCAAAACACCAAACCTACTTCTCCAAGTTCTATACAGAACTACCTTAAGCTGCTGTGGCTTCCAGTTTATAGTTCAAAACCACCTGCTTGCATTTCAAGGCAAATCTCAAGGGCTGTGTTCAAAGAATTACTGGTTTTGAAGTGTGTAAGAGTTTCTTTTTATTAGGAGGCAACTTTCTCAAAGGTACACTGAGGATATTATTATGGATCTGAAATATCCTGAAAACAGTTAGTTATCCAGTGTGGATTTTTTAATATAAATGTATTTTAAGTTATCAGTTTTTAAATATGATCACCTTAATGAGATATTGACCCATGAGTATCCCTGACTCTTATGTACTGGCAAGACGTGCTCAAGACCAGGTTGGACGAGGCCTTGGGTGATATGATTTAGTGTGAGGTGTCCCTGCCGATGGCGGGGGGGTTGGAACTAGATGACCTTAAGGTCCTTTCCAGCCCTAACTATTCTATGATTCTATGACAGCAGATCTCTGATACACAGTCTAAAAATCTAGATCCTGAGCTACTAGTATCCAGCAGGTGTTCTTGACATGGCTCTAATATCTGGAATAACAAACAGGGTTATTTGGTGGTTTTGGTCCTCCTTCATTGAAAATCTTGGAATGAGTAATTGTTCCTCCTTCGCAAAGCAATGTGCACACCTTGTTCTGCAGCACTTTGCTTTAGTTACTATGGATGCGGGACTTGGTTAGAGGAAGAAGTTGCCACTGAGGAATGTCAGTGTTAGAGGAACTCGGCTTAAGTTCTTAATTTCTGTCAGATGTTCTTGCAATGTTTCATTCCTTCTCTATCTTTCTTTCTCCAAACTTGCTATATTTTCTGTAATTACAGTTTTTACCTGTTTTGTAAGATGCAAGCCAAAATACTGAATTAGATTTAATATAGAAATTGAACCTTTTTGATCTAAAAGTGTCTCAGTTTTGGAAGTGAATAGCTGAGAAATAAAAAATGTGGTTTTCTCATAAATATTTGTTACAACTCAGGAAGAACTGATGACAGGAATTCAAATTAGAGGTTGCTTGTTTACCTCTTTTGGGAAATAAAAATCGCACTCTGGTAAGTGTGTATGTATATGTTGTAGTCTAGTCCTGAGGAATATCTGAAAATAAGCAAAAAGTGTGATGGAAATCATTACAGATAGTTTCTGTCCCCCCTGCTTTTAAGTGCCCTTATTCCTTAAATCCACTTAAGTTAGGAAAACTGTTGACACTAGACTACTTCATTTAGTTCAGTTAACGTTTGTAGTACAGAGCTGATTGTAGTTGTACTGTGCATTAGATAACAATAGGAAGACCAAAGATGATCATAAAACATCGTGACCAGCAGGTCGAAGGAGGTGATCCTGCCCCTCTACTCTGCTCTTGTGAGACCTCACCTGGAGTACTCTGTGCAGTTCTGGTGTCCTCAACATAAAAAGGACATGGAACTGTTGGAACAAGTCCAGAGGAGGCCATAAGGATGATCAGGGGACTGGAGCACCTCCCATATAAAGACAGGATGGGAAAGTTGGGGCTGTTCAGCCTGGAGAAGAGAAGGCTGCGTGGAGACCTCATAGCAGCCTTCCAGTACCTGAAGGGGGCCTATAGGGATGCTGGGGATGGACTCTTCATTAGGGACTGTAGTGATAGGACAAGTGGTAACAGGTTAAAACTTAAAGAGGGGAAGTTTAGATTGGATATAAGGAGGAAATTCTTTCCTGTTAGGGTGGTGAGGCACTGGAATGGGTTTCCCAGGGAAGTTGTGAATGCTCCATCCCTGGTGGTGTTCAAGGCCAATTTGGACAGAGCCTTGGGTGATATGGTTTAGTGTGAGGTGTCCCTGCCCATGACAGAAGGGCTGGAACTTGATGATCTTAAGGTCCTTTCCAACCCTAACTATTCTATGATTCTGTGATTTTATAACATGCAAACATTGTCAGAGTGGTTCTTATAATTTGTCAGAAAGTTTATCCATAGCAGGTTTTACTTTAATGGTTTTCAGGCTGTTTTGAAATTGAGGTTTTTTTAAGCATTCTGGAGTTTTGTTTAAAAGTGCGCAATCCTCCACAAGATTCTAAAAATAGCAAGTATATACTTTTTCTGTTGCTTCCAATGATGAAGAAAGCAGAGTTTTCTTCTCTCTCAAGTCCATACTTGAGATAGTCAAGACTCGAGTGGTGAGGATAACTTGAATTGTTGGTGGCTGATATTTTTTTTAAGTTATTGGAAAAAAGCAGTGAGGTTTTTAAAATTACCAACGATCTCCATGTTTTCAATCAATTAAAGAAGCTCATGATTGTTTTGCAAAAAGAATAAGTAGCAAACCCAGGATTTCCTCTGTGGTAAAAAGTTAGTTTCAAAAGCAATGCAGAGCCCGTGTCAGCTCCAACAGCATTGTATGCGTTTAAAAGTTAACACCTGACTTGCAGGTACACCAGTGCCATGGGGCAGAGGTCAAAGATTATGAGGTTGTGGAGTCAAATGGTAATAGGTCAAAGGGATCAAAGATCACTTTTTTGTCATAGGTCAGATGTCAAGGGGGTCAAAGGTTTCATAGGTCACAGGATCAAAGGAGCAAACTCTTTGGCTCTTCTGCTGTTTGACCTGCTTTTTGCCATTACTTGGTTTTGGGCCAATACAGAATTACCTCATAAAACCACAGCATTTTGAGCAGAAAAGAGATCTTGAAAACTGAGTCTCCCCAGTAAGCCTCTAAATTTATATTTTCTTTTTTCCTTTTGTGATTAATTTGTATGTTTTGTTTTGTCTCTCTTTAAATACTGTCATTTTGTATAATTTTAAAATCTGGTTTGGATTTACAAGCATGTAATGTTTTTAATATCCTTCAAAGTATTTGAATTGTGTTCTGTGGATCGCTGCTGTAGAAGGACAAAATCACAACATCTCTATTCTTCTGAATAGCACCATTATCACTCTGTGTTAATGAAATTATTTCAGTATTACAAGTAATGAGTTTTCAAAATTCATTCAGTATTAAAGGGAATTGGATTGTAATTAGAGCATATTTCAAAAAGAATAAAAGGATCCATGATATGTGCTCAGCTCTTAAAGCACCTAATCCGGTATTAATTGTTCTTTGGGCACATCTGCCCTCATATGAAGGGGACTTTGACAGTGAAGATAAAAATGGTTTAATGCTTTTAAAGCCAAACAGCTCCTCCAGCAGGATGGCAGTGCAAGAGGACTACTGTTGGAGAGCATGGGGCTCAGTAATGTTATCACATTATTTTCTTGCTGTTGGGATTGAGTGTGCAGTAATTTTTTTCCCCATGTGTCCTAGGTTCAGCAGTAGCAGTCATTTTTCTCCTTCTTGGTAGCTGATGCAGTGCTGTGGTTTTGACTTTCAGCCTGGAAACAGCACTGATAACACCGATGGTTTTAGTTGTTGCTCAGTAATGTTTACTCTGATCAAGGACTTTCTGAGTCTCATGCTCTCTCAGGGAGGAGGGGAAGTCGGGAGGAAGCAGAGACAGGACACCTGACCCAAACTAGCCAAAGGGGTATTCCATACCACAGCACGTCATGCCCAGTATAGAACCTGGGAGCAGTTACCTGGAAGGGCTAGATCACTGCTTGGGTCAGGCTGGGTATTGGTTGACAAGTGGTGAGGTTTTGTATTCTCTCCCCTTGTTATTTCCATTACCATTTTTATTACTGGTGGTAGCAGCAGTGGTTTTGTGTTATACCTTAGTTACTGGACTGTTCTTATCTCAACCCACGGGAGTTGCGTTCTTTCAGTTCTCCTCCCTGTCCCTCCAGGAGCAGGGTAGGAAGAAGGGGGTGAGTGAGCGAGCAGCTGCGTGGTTCTGAGTTACCAGCTGGGCTTAAACCACAACACCATGTTTTGGCAGGGGAGATCACAGAGGTATTAAGGTACCACAATCTGAAATTGAATAGTTTTATGTTTTCTCTGAGTCTGTTGTGCTACAGACAAAAAAACATGAGACCATCCATTCCAGGGTGGACCATGGTGCTAGCAGAGAGTGCCTGGCTTGACTTAATGGGAGAGCTCTGCTGGCTTGTCTGGAGAAGAGGGTGTACAGCATAGTCAGATGTAGGTCAGGCTTCAGGGATATTTTATTTCAGCTTTCAGCAGCAGGTATCAGTGAGGTGGTAAAAATGAGAAAGCTTCTGTTGAATTAATTTTGAAGAAGAGCTTTTCCCTGTCTGGTGCACTCCTTCCCTTGTTAAGGGTTGGTTGGACTTCACTTTTGCTGAATTTGCACACTGTAGACTGAAGGCAGGAGGGTTGAAAATAAGGATCATGGATGTGATTTTATACCTGAAAATGCTGCAGTGGTTTTCTCCACCTCATTTCAGAGAGTTTGGCCAGCTTCAGCATTTACCTGTTACCCTTCCTTTCACTCTGTGGCCAGATGAGCTACCTTTTACCAACAATGCTATGTTGTGTTGTTAAGGAAAGCAATTTTCCATTTGAAGTTACCAAGCTGCACTTGACCTGCTCTTCTCTGCTGCAGAGTTGCTTAATGGGTTGTGTGAAAATTGCATGATGCTCTGCAGGACTGCTGAGCTGCAGATGTGGGCGAATCTGAGTCTTCAGATGAGCAGAAATAGGCAGAGAGCCTCATCGGGGAGCCAGGGATTTGGACCGACACAGCTGTACTCAAAAAAGACTTAGTTTTGATCCCTGTCCTATGGGGTTTTTGAATATATTATTAATTACCACCTTTCTTTCTTTGCAGCCTATTCCAGCACTACTGCTATGCTCGAGGTGGCATGCGCCACACTTCCTACACTTGCATCTGTGGCAGGTAAGTGGATGGTTTACACTGAATTGTAGTCTTTATGGTCAGTTTTACACTGGATATTTGTAATATTGTTCCTTTGAGGCCCATGATGTGTTTGCAAGTGCCACCACAGTGAGTTTTGAACTGTTTCCTCTGGAAAAGCCAAAGAAAGGTGTCTTAAAGAAATAACATGGTTACAGATTCTGCCATACTCAAGAGATTCCACAATGACTGCTACTATTGCCAAGATCATGGTTATGCTCATGTCTGTGCTGCAATTGCCTTTTCTATTAAATAGTGTTATGGAGAAGGGCTTTAGAGCTGTTCTCTGTTGCTCAAAAGTACTCCCTTTGAAATATACCTTAAGTATTTAATATATTTCTCAAAATTCTTTGCCTTACAGGTGAGCATGTGATTAATCTTTTTGGAATTTTTAAATTCTTTGCTGTGTAATTTTCTTGCTGAACAGCTAGTGTCGGAGGTATTGTATTTGTTAAGGTATTATAAAAGTTTTCCCTGCAGTTGTAGAAATGCACATTTTTAATTTACAGAACTTTGGAGAATAGCATTGCATACATGTTGAAGAACAGCTGTGCGCTTTGTTCAGATATTAATCTTATTTAGTCAGTGGCATTAATCTAATTAGAGATGTGTGACAGATGAGGCGTGTATATCAGTATCTATGTTCCACTTGTAAATCTGCTGCTACTCACAAACATTTGCCCTACACTGAAATCACATACTTTTACAAAAAATAAATTTTACATTAATGACAGTAGTGTTATATTGCTTTGGAGGTAATAAGGACAATTAGCATCTTTGCTTCTTTCTGCTGTTTACTCAATTGCTTATTCGTAAATGCAATTTTCCAATTTGTATGCAAAATTGCAGTAGGAGCATGAGCAGTTTTATGGCAAATTGTGCATCTAAATTGTCTGAAAAGTTTCCTGTTTTAAGTACCGTCATATAACTTGAGAATTAACATCCCATTGAAATGAGACTCCATCTCTGTGGTATTGTCACAGGCTGTAATGGTAAAATCAAGTTGTCTCTGTATATGGTTTTTCACAGCCATACAGATTTCATATTCACTTGTAGTAAATTAGAACGCGTGCTGCAGGGTCTGCTTTGGATGCTAGCCACCAGTGGTTTTGACAAACCTATGGAACCATCTACTGTATGCTTATAATGGTACGGTGGATCCTTGTGACCCTATGGGGACAGACTAAACTCTTCACAGGATTGAAAAATCCAGGACTTGGTTACATAACTCTAGTAACCCAGGAAGACAAAAGCCCCAACAGTAGTTCAGAAGCGGGTGAACACAGGAGCTTCATGGGTGTCTGGCCCCACCACGCTGGAGGGGCTTAGCAGGGTGTGTGGGTGGTGTTTGAGCTGCCTCAGAACTGCTGGAGGATTTAATACATGGAGAAGGACTGCCCTTGAAATGCAAGAGCCGAACAATATTGTGACTCACTGTTGCAGTTGGGAGCTGGCATTGTATGCTACCACTACAATTAAAAGTGCAGACAAACTTGATTAAAAAAAAAAATTATAAGGAGATAGAATACAAAGGCCTTTGTCTGTAAATTGCTATAGTCTGACTATGAGCAATGAAGTAAGAGTGAATAATAGTAACAGTTTTAAGCTTGGTCCTAATAAAATGAATGTATGTAGATCTATTTGATGAATTCAATTAACATAACAACAAAAATAATAGACATTTTTTTATCATGAAAATGTCATGCACAGTAAATATTACACTTACCTATGTGATAATTAAAGATAGCTATTGCAATTAGGATTTTTGTATAGTTACATTTTCTTCTATTCATGCTGAGTTTTGTTGTTTTCCTGACACTTAAAGTTGTGATATTTTGACAGGATCTTTCCTTGTTAGATTACAGGCCTGATAGTCATTTCTGTAGAAAAGAATCATGCTTCTAAATAAAAACCATGTCTGTTATTTAGATTTTAGAAAAGATGCTCACTAAGCTGGAAATCAGGAGTAGTCAATACTGTATTTTGGTATAGAAATAAATCACTTTGCACATGTTGAGTGCATCTTTTGCAGCTGTTCCTGTCCAGTGTTGAGTACTCTTCACGAGATGGTAAATGAATATTTTGTGTGACCAGATATGCTTTATGGATTCACTTGCATGTATACACTCTCCAATCAGTTGAGAATAATAGGACATATATATTAGTATTACAAGTCATTACATAGCAAGGTTAGTCCTGTAGTTAGTGATACTTTCAAACAGTTGTCAACTTGTCAGTGGTTTGAAGCGCAAACAGACGCCACGTAAGTGCAATTAAACGAGAATGATAGTATTTTATAAATGTACTTGGATATATTTAGCACCGATTAACAAAGTGTTAACTTCTGAGTGGTTATCAAATGCTAACAAATTCTTCATTGCAGTGTCTTGGTGTATCAAGTAGCCATTTTTACAAAGAGGAAAGCAAAGGTTGAACTACATGCACAGTGCATCCTGGTGACCCTGCAATGGATGGTACCCACTGCTAACCAGGCACAGAGTTTCCAGCTGGATTCAGGTGGAGATGGAAGCGTCAGTATCTGTGCAACCAGTGCAGAAGCCATGATCAGCTGCAATTTGATACTGGGGAATCTTAGACTTAGGTTCAGATCATCTTGACAGATGTCTCCAGGCAGATGACAGCTCTCAGCAGATGATTCCAGTGATTAAGGATAGCGTAGTGCAGTAAAATGCTCTCCTCTATCTGAGGACTGCCATATGTAAAGCTTTTTGGATAAGATTAGGGTACTTATTTAATCTGTTTTTCTTTCTTTTCAGTGCAACTTTCAAAGATTTCATCTCTCAGATTGAAAATTGGAGAGAAGGCTGTTAGTGCTTTCCTCTGGATTGATTTTATTATTTAAATCATGATGGAAATAGATGCTGTTTTATTTAATGATCTATTGTTTTTTCTTTAGATGTTCTTAATGTAGAGTTAGTGGCTGCACTCTTTGTAATGACTGATGCTTGGCTTACTCCTGTTCTTAAAATATTACCTGCATTCTTCCTCTTTGTCTTTTTCCTAATACTTTGTTTTGAGGATATTTTCTGCTCTAAAATGTATTTTGGGGATTTTTTTTTTCCTTTCCTACTATATGAATCTTTTCCTACTGTTTGCACTCTCAGTGGTGTTCATTTACAGATTTTTCACCACTTTGCGCAGTTCTTTCTGTAACAAACACATCTTTGGCACCAGTTAGAGACAAATTATTAAAGGAATAAGAACACAGAAGTCTCTTGAAGAATTTTTCAGGATGGCTGCCTGAAGGCAGACATTGGACACCCAACGTGTGGTGGTTTTCAGAGGTGCTGACCTCCAGGAAGGCAGTGGAGCTGCCAGTGATCCATGCCTCCCCACAGTGCATAATTTTAAACCCTGACTGTGGTGTGCTGATGCCAGACATTTCAACTGTTGCTCCTTGGGAAGAAAGGAAATAGCTTCTACAGGAAGGCTCATTTGCTTTGCCTGTGGCTGGGGGTTTTGTATAAATTGTTTTGAAGCCACCTTTAAAGTTTTACTGAATCATTAGGAACAGTTTCTGGCTAGGTGTAACATTTGCCTTGTGGGTACACATCACTTCTGTAACATTGCTCCTAAAGCATCTTTCCTGCCTGCATCTCAGGATGGTGATAAAGACGCTTCCTGTGAGGAAGTTTGGACTTGTACCTCTTGGCAGGAACAGGCTGGAGGTGTGTCCACATCAGTGTTTTAATTTGGGTCAGGAGTGCATTTCTGAGGCAAGGTCTCCCACTCATGCCCAGCTGTAGGGCTTTGCTCAGAGCCAGGAACCAGTCCTGGAGTGCACACACTGAATTTCTTTTGGGTAAAAAACAGCTGAGAGAGTTTTCCAGGGCAGGTCTGCTGGGCTTCAGTTGCTAATGGGTGTTCAGCCCAGGGGACCTGCCCAGAGCCAGTCCCGAGTGAAACCCAAACCTCTTCACCCCAGTCACTTCAAACAGCCAGAAAAAGATGAAATGCATATGGTGTGTCTGTCTGGTCTTCAGCACCAACTGTGCTCTCTGTGGTATGATCCCGTTTCCTCGACAGAGCCAAGATGTGCGTGACAGATAAAGAGTCTCAAATGCCAAGAAAGATTGTGTGCTGTTAACGCTTCACTAACGGTGCTGAAAAACAGATTTTTCATGCATCTTCTGTAACAGTTGGTGCCGAACCTTACAGAAATATTTTGTAAACTAAAACCTTTACGTTAAAATGCGCAAAAGAAGTATCCCGTCTTTGTATTTGTAATGTCTGTTGTTAAAAGCATTTGTGAGGTGCTCATATTTGAATATATGAATTCTTTATGCAGCTAGTATGGTATATGGCACCGAGGGTGCCAGCATATAAGTAAACAAGCTATCTGCAAATACATTAGCATGGAGTCATGCCCTTAAGCTTCATGAATTTTTTTTAAATTTGATCATAAATATATGCATGTGCTATTTGCTTCTCCTGCTTTATCGCCATTTTTAAAGGAAGAGAAGGAATAGTATCAGCAGCTAAAATCCTGACACACTGCTGTGTGAGCATGTGTGTGCATTAACAGGTATTGGCTTTTTTTTTTTTTTTAATAATTTTTATATTTTAACTTAAATACCAAGCGTGTGGGCTCACAGATGGTGTCATGCACAGCACCAAACTCATTATAGTTGCTTTGAAGTGCCAGTCCACCCAAAATTATAGCCCTCCAGCTGGAAAACAGTTCTTCAGACAGGAAATGATGCTGCCTCCTCTTGTCATGCTGATAGTCCAGCTCAGATAGGTGCCCTTCACATTAAAGGAGACAGTTGAGGCTGTAAGCATGGTGCCTGCTGTACATATTGCTTGGCACAGGAGGTCATTTTCTTTTGATTGCAGTCCATCACCCTATTACACATCTCTTTCTTCAGACAGAGCAAACTAAGTTTGAAAGTGTCCTAACTGTGGAGAACTGAGATTGTGGCCAGAAGGAGCTATCCCAGCACTGCGCAGGAGCCACAACATCTCAGAAGGAAGCTCAAATCATGTCTTCTTGGGTGCAAGCTTTATGGTGCTGTTTTTAGTTACCTGCACAAGACTCTAGGTTACCGAGTCAGGAATCCAAGAAGTCAAAAGCAGCCAGCTAGTATCCAGTTGCAAAACTGTGCATAAACCATTGGACCAGCATCACAAAACAAATTTGTTGCAGCCTTAATTCTGTTGGGGGTTTTAAATTCTTGATTTAACAACTTAATTTTTCCCTTTGGAGTATAATTTTAAGAAATACCCTTTGTATCATAGAATCATTCCCATGAAACATTGTCCTTCACTTCCTTGTAACATAGCGATTCTTGTATGCTAAAAAATACTTAACAATAAAAACTTACTGATTCCAAAATACTAACATGATCCAGCCATCAGAAACTTAAAGCAGCCTCTGCTTTCTGCCCCATCATCATTGCTGATGGAGTTATTATATCTGAATGACCAGTGATCTGTTAAATATCTAATTGGTCACAAGTACTTAATGTATCTTGACTGTAATCTCTTTTTGGATACAGTGCATGTTTACTGTTTTTGTAATTGCATGTATCAGAAGTCTTAATATGAGAATATAAAGTCTAATATGTCAGATGGCACATTTACTGCAGATATAACAAAAGATTCATTGAAATTGAGCCTCAGATTCCTTTCACATAAGACTGTTCCACTATTACAACTTGAAAGAAACAAATTTGAGCAGGATGACCAATAGGGTTTTGATGAAAGATAGAATAGAGACTGGCAAGTCAACTGGGAGGTCAGAGAGATGCCGCAGTAGCCCTATATCAACACGTGCGTTTTTTGTGATATAATCCTGCTAGCTTTCTGAAGAGAAAAAGAGAGCATCTTTGTGAGGAGAATAGAAAAGAAAAATAGGTCTTTATCAGTCTTTTAATGTTTGATGGGCCTGGGAGAATATCGGTAAACAGGAGAGGATGTCAAGGCCAAATACAAGTCACTGAATAGACCATGGAGCTTCAGAAGCACAGAACAGGGGTCCATCCTTTGCTGGAGATGTTTTTCTGTGAATCAGCAGTTTAGTTTGAAATGTTTCAGTTTTTCTTTGTAATATGTTTTTTAATAAGAGGTAAGGATAGAGTGCCTCTTACTGCTGCCAGCTCTGTATGTTGCGAATGCTCTCTGTGCAGTTTGCAGTGTATCCACTCCAGCAGAGGTCACATGTAGGAGTGCCAGAGGTGAACTGGAACTGTTTATTTGAACAGCTGAATTTTTCCAGTCCCAGTGACTGCCTTCAGGCATGTCAGATTTACTCCAGTGGAAGTTAATTTTTTATGCCTCAGTATATTTAACCTCAAATTAGGGAAACATATCGCTTAGTAATCTAAAAAAATCCAGAAGGTAATAAATGGGTGTAAGTTCAATAATTACTCATGCATAATTGCTTCCTTAACACTCTCATGGATGTGGGAAATATTTCTATGAACTGTGCCAAGTTCCTTCTGCAGAAAGGTCATATCTTGCAGCCAGAGTAGCAAAATGCCCTCTCCATACGCATTTCTGCTGAGCGAGCTGCAGGATATGTTATTACAGCCTGTGCCAGGGCAGGACCTCTGGCAGTTCTCACACACTGCAAAATTTCACGCTTTAATACATGAATACAGTGATGTTTACAGTGTCACATGTTTACAGTGTTTCTTCTCATGCAGTGTTTGTTAATGTTTCTTCTCCCATTAAATGTCTTGAATTTTCTTTTTGCTTATCAGTGGGGAGAACTCATCTGTTTTGCACTACGGCCATGCTGGAGCCCCAAATGATAAGACTATTGAAGATGGAGACTTGTGGTAAGTAAAACGTTAGAGTTCGTTTGATATTTTTGTTACACTACTGCTGTTCCCATACACGCATTGTATGTACTCTTGGAGTTAATTAGTAGAATGATGTCTGTGTAATGCTGAAAGTCTAAATCTTTAAAATTGCATTTTGCATGCTAGAGTTGTCTGGCTTTTTCCGAAGGTCCTGTATACCTTCATCTCCAGTTGAAATAGAAAAGAGATTGTTTCCAAAGACTGCTGTGCGAAAGGCACTTAGAATTTAGTTTGAGAAATGGCTGTATTCTAAGTATATGGAGAGTTGCAAAAGTTGGTGTCTGAGTATCCTCTGGAACCTCAACTGTCATGGTGGGGTAGAGGGTCAAGAGAGTGTTGGCTATTTTTCAAGAATTGGCATCAAATTGCAGTACAAATTAGATCTTCCAAATGCTTGTGTCCATGCAGACTCCCCAGCCTCAAAGTTGACTCTTGAATGTGTGTGGAAATTGAAGTCAGCCCAGTCAAGTTAGGACAGGGTGCTTCTTGTCCTGTATTATGCCAAAAAAGGTTTTGCTTAGAGTTTAGCATTGCCATAATGCAGTTGCAAATACCATAAATTTTTCTCTACTTAGCTGTCCACATGCTTTGCAGTGTCACTGCAGATTAAAGCAGGGTGAATGAAAACACCAAATACATTGCTGTTGATGGAGAGACAAACCTAATTGTGTAGTGTAGCAGAATATGCATTTTGTACTTCATCTCCAAAGACTTTGGTCAAAAAACCCGCATTTATGAAAATGCAGAACTAGCTTTGGAGGAGTTAGTTACTGACATTTGGTGCAAGATATGTATTAGAGTACTTTCATAGGACATGCTTAAAGAGTGCAGGTATGTATTTTCAGTTGAATGTAAATGTATGGAGGAAAGCAAATTAGTACCATTATAGATAAGCTCCAAAGCTATTATGGAAAACAAATTGAATCTTAAAGTGTAAAAATATGCCTTGTTGGCCAGTGTTCTGGGTATATCTGCAGGTGCTGCAGAATGAATCTCCAGAACTGCAGGTAGGTAATTTCTTTTTAACACTGTAAAGATGTTTTGAAAGCTTTTTATATAGTAGTTTATGTATTAACTCCATCTATGGTGAATAGTTCACTAAACCCATCAAATACTAACATTAATTTATTGCAGGACAGTAGCTTTGACTTATGATCACATTGTGTTTGAGCGGATAATGTGCTGTGAGGATTTTTTGATCAGGCATTGCACACCAACATGGTACTATATTGGCTGTAGCATTCGATTAAATTTAAAAAAAATGTGTGTTCCCACAGGAAATCTCATCATATGTTACTGAGAGAAGACATGCCACAGTACATTATCATGTACCTTATGTAAAATTAAGGCCTTTAAATGGTGAGGGTGGTAGTATTGCTTGGAGACATCAGGGTGAAGGTTATATACAGGACCCTTTTACTTACCATCTCTGAGGACAGTTTAGTGGATGGCTGAAGTCCTGCTTAAACTCAGACAGCATATGCCAAGACTCCTTGCAAATTCAGATTTCCTGCTGTATTGGCAAAATCTTTAAAACATGTTTCAGCTTTATTAGCCTCAGATATCTGAATGTCAAAAAAGCATCATCTACCAAGTACATTGATCACTTAAGCATCTCAGAACTACTGTACTGCAACCCTGCTTTGTAACCGTCTCAACAAAGAGAACAAGTTTTAACCCTGCTGCTGAAATGGTCCAGTTGCATCTTTGTCTTGAAGAGATGAAGTTTGTCAGATGTAAATTGGCTTTTGCAAATAAATGCTCCATGTGCATAAGCACACCCTTTCTGTTCCCACTGGCTGATACTCATGTAGTAGGCAAACTTTGTTCCACACAGTTTTCTTAGTATTTTCCTCAAGCGAGAGTAGAGAAAGTATATGAAAATGTAATTTCATTTGTGTAAAGAAAACTTAAAAATACACTAATTTTCCACCGTTAAAAAACCTTGAGCTAGCATGCAAACTCTGAATTCAGCAGCATGCAAATTCTGACAAGGCACCACCTGGGTGGTTTTAATGTATGCTTTTACAAATTTCTAAATTGGGCGTAGGTGCCACATGTATGTGCATACAGAACAGGTTATTAAAATAACAGTATGCTGATTTGTGTGTATGTGCTAGAGTTTGTGCATTTGGCTCTCAACTGGGCTTTTTAATAGCTACTGAGAGCCCTCTGTTGGATAATCTTAGGAAGCCCTGAGCATAGGGAAAAAATGGCTTTACTTTGGTGAAAAAAAAGGTAGAAGTGTTTTAAGGGTTATTTCTGCTTCTGACAGTATTTTGGTATAAATCTAATTTAACAATTCCCATACCTGTATGGAATAGAATTGGAAGACTGGGTACTTGGTATTTCTTAAATTATTCCATAGAATTTCATGTCTTATTTTTTAATATTATTTGGTGGGTATGAATAACAATCACGAACTTTGCAGAAATGGGCTTCTGAGGTTATTTATGTACGAAGCAGTGCAGTGCAGTAAGTGTCAGTAAATAACAAAACACCTGAATATTAGAAAAAGTATATTTGGAAGACTAGTGCTTTGCTTCTGTGCAACACTCAAGTGCATGCATTGTTTGCAATTTCAAAATATAAGTTACAAGGATTTGGTGGTATTGAGAGGAGATGATAGGCAAAGATACTTGTGCTATTGCATATTTAATTTTTTTGTAAGAGTGTTATTCTGACTACTCCTTCAAAAACTGTGGCAGGTTTAGAACAGCCTGGTTTTATGATGATCATTTTTGAAAATTAATCGACGTGAAAGGGGTTTATGGCTTCTGTAAGAAACTGCTACAGAATTACATCTCTAATGCATTGTAATCCACATTTTGTACAGGTATAGGCAAGGATCTTGGTGCAAGGAATATAAAGAAAATTTCTTCCTCTTCTTGTTAATATAGACTGGCTAACCTGCACTGTAATTTACAGTCTATTAAATATTAAAACAAAAATAGCTAACTCATATAAAGCATTATTATTGACATAGAAAGAAATGAGTATTTTTAGGCAAGTGTGGGTATTCAGGAGGTACATGCACTTAACTGATACTGATATTAAAGGTAAAATTGCAGTAAGTCAGTTTTTTATATAGATAAGTCATGTACTGTAACATCTATGCAGTGAACATTTAAATTGTATGATCAATATGTTCTAAACCAAATCCTTTCCCTTAGCAAGTGTCTTTTGTCTCCATGGTCAAAAAGGTCATGCAGATAAATGGGTAGGCTGACCACCCTTATGAATCAAAATTCTAGGCACTCGACCCTTTCACACGGTATTAACTTTAAATAAAATCTTCTACTCAGAATGTTGCAAATCGCAGCCTGCAGTGATGATGTATGTCCAGGCTAATGTAAAGATACTTATTTTCTTCTGTCATCTTAAACCTGTGACAGCTTGGATTGAAACTGAGTCCTAGACCGAGGTTTCTCAAGATATTGCATTGCTCATTGTAGGCCAAGACATCTGCTGTTTCTGTAGTGAGGCTGTAACTACATTTTGTAATATGAAAAGTGGAGTCATAAGCAAAAGTGCTCGTTGTGGTTTGCAGTCTCCTGCCATGTGGACAAGAGTCTCTTCATCAGAAAATAACCACATCAAATTTTCCAGGCTTTTTCTGAGCCATCCTCTGACCCCACCCCACTCCCCAGTCCAATTTGGATAACCAAAGGTCTTTCAAAGTTTGGTGGGGAGTAGAATGAAATTCAGAGTTGCTACTCAAGAACTAAAAAACCCAACAAAACAAAACCCAAAGCAGATAAATTCAAGAAGCAAAGATCCTACTCCCCACTATGCATAAATCAAGAGCAAATGAACCCCTGGGACTCATCTCTCCTTTTGCAGTTATTTTGCCTTTGTCTGTACTAGGGAGGGAGATTGGTTCAGTGTTTAGAGTGCCCTTGTGGGAGACAGAAACCTCTTGTTTCAGCTCTCAAACTGATCTCTGACTTTGGCTGGAAGTTATGACCTGACTGTGGGAAATAGCATCTGTGAAAAGTTCAGTCAAAGCCGGTGTGCTTCTTCAAAAAGCATTGGTCTCAACGAATCAGCATCTGCCTTCTAAGAAATGAAGGAAGCAAGTTGCTTTGAGTCCTTCCGTCTTCTGCCCCTGCCCTCTCATTGCTGCAGTGTGGAGCCACACCATGGTTGTCACAGGGAAGGAGAATACTGGCCATCAAGATACACAGCGTGCAGCAGAGGAATCCAGGGGCAAGGCAGATGTCCCTCTCACCTTTGTGCTTTGGTGGGTTGTTGTAGGAGCCATCAGAGGTGCTGAACCTGAAGTGTATACTTTACATTTTGATTTTCGGAAGGTATTTAGGAAAATGATAGTTTATTGCATTCAATTTACAGCCTAGTGATTCATGCAGGCTGCCTTTGTGGATTCTTGGCAGTGCCGCATGCTGAAGGCACATCTGGAACTGACTGCTTTATTGCAGTTGACCAGCAGGGCTCCTGCAATGTCTGACAAATAGAAAATACTTCTGCAGTCTTAAAATAAAGGTTGATTCTTCGTGATGAGGCTTGCACTTAAATAATAGAAATGTGAGAAAATAAGCCTGACCCCAGATGTCACTGAAATAGATATGCCTATTACCTGAGATGGCTTTCTGCAGGTGTCGTGAGTTACAGGTCTTGATCTTTTTGTGGTACTTGGCAAATGTGTCTCAGTGAAAATTCAGCACTTAGTAAGCAACTTCTATTGGCAAGTTCACTGACCTTTAAGCACTTGATGACATTTTGGAGGGTTGGTTGGTTCATTCTGGCTTTGCAAAATACTGAAAATAATTGCCTATTCTGCTGAAGCACTCAGTATTTTTGACAATTTGAGATGTTCACTTGTGTCGCAATGTTAAGACAGGTCTGCCAATGTATGGCTGTCCTGGTTGCCTTTCCCCACACATGGGCAGGTCCCTGGTAGGAGCATACTTGCCAGTGGGGCCCCAAGGCTGTCTGGTCTGCACACCCCTGCAAAAATGCGCACTTCGGTACTTCTGCTTGCTGGTCTGGGGCCCAGTGCTGTGTGAGCAATTAGCAGGGGATACTAATCCTCCCTGGAATGATGTCCAGAGTGTAATTTATTAAGAGGGCTCAGTGAAAGCATAAATAAGGGAAGTACAGCATCAACTGCTTGTGAAGTGCAGCAGACCTCAGAGAGGCCATGACCCTTGTATTCACAGTGGGACTGTTATTTATAAACTAAAACTTACTTTAGAAGTTCAAATGGAAGTGTGTTAGATCATCAGGTGCTGTCTTTTATTTTATATGACTGTTTCTTTTAACACTCTCAGATTTAAGCTTACTGATCTCAATGAAAGCACTGGGAAGAGTTCAGTATCCTTAGTGAAGCGGGATGTTTCCTGCTGCAAAAGCTCACTGCTGTTCCTATGGCCTTCTGATGATGACAATAAAACATGTTTTACCTGCAGATAGTTTTATTTCATGCAGGTACCAGAACATAAGCAATAGGGAAGATTTTGTTAGTGTCACAGTCAAACACATCTGTCATAAAATGTGTTAGCGTAATGCATCTGTTAATTTTTTTAAATATGTCTTGGCTATGTTAGCAGGTATTGTTATTTGCTTAATCAAATAATAGAGTTGGGGATATGGAAGGCAGTTCAGTGTTGCAGAAAGACTTCATCAGAATTACTTATCTCAGGAATAGAAACTCTGTTTCTATTTCTTTCCTTAATATCCTAATGGAAATCTAAGGTATCAGAATAGGATTGACACCAGGGGGCACTAAAAAAGCCTATTCTGTTCTCTGGAAGGAGGTTATCATTATCTCATGTTTTGATTGTACTTCCCAGAGCAAAAGCTTAGCAACCTTCCAGGAGCACTGCCTTTATGTGTATAATACGCATTCCACTCAAGTTGTGCTGAACTTGGGTTTGTTTCCTCCCATTTGGCACTCATATGTACCTTTTAATAGTTTTTTTATTTATTATTATAACTTCTAGTGCTGTCAAAAGATCCTGTTTAATTTCTAAGTGCTTGTCGTTTCAGAAGCTTTGCTCATCATAGGGACGTTTTTTGACTGCAGGTACAGGTTGTTGTGAGAAGTTGTTCTGGATGAAACAGGGAAAATGCTGTGTTTGGGGCATTTTATTTTTTAATTACTCAAAAGAGACAAAAGGCAGTTTTCAGGCTTCCTGGAGTTGTTGTTCATTTCAAGGTGAAGAATATTGCAAAACTAAGCTGCTTATTGCAAGAACTGATCAGATTTCATGGTTATTCATGAAGGTTAATTCTTCTATTAGGTGAAAAAGAAGTTACCTTTCTAAGTTTACTTCTTTGATCTAAAAGTATAATGCACGGTTTTCTGCAATCCAAAAATTTGTTGGTTTCTGTATAAGCAATGTGC
The DNA here is from genome assembly GCF_028554395.1 of Pezoporus wallicus. Classification (NCBI taxonomy): domain Eukaryota; kingdom Metazoa; phylum Chordata; class Aves; order Psittaciformes; family Psittacidae; genus Pezoporus; species Pezoporus wallicus. The sequence goes on along the minus strand of NW_026636385.1, from coordinate 1,396,272 downwards.
ATTTACCTTTTATATGTATACACAATACACAAGTGCAGTTGAAACTACATCAACATATTTATCTGATTATACAGTATTCTTTTTAGAAAATGCACTATTGTCTTTTTTTCAGGAATGAATAAGTGTGTAATGTAAATGGACTTTTTATGACTGCTGAGTGGTTGTCATTTATTTCAGGAAAATACTGAGAGACTTTCAATAAAACTAAAAGACTTAGGTGAGCTTGAAAAAAAGTATACTACAAACGGTAATAAAAGGTTGCTGTGACTTTTCCAAACTGTTTTGGCGTTTACACTGTGTTTTATCAAGTTTTATGATATGAATGCCAACCTCTAAATGGAAATTCATTTGTCCAGGTGGGGGCAATGTTGCATTAAAAAGCAGGAACTGACCAATCTTTTTGCATCAGATAATAGAAATGCTCCCTTTTCCACCCGAAGTACTTCATTGTCTGCTATTAAAACAATTTATCCTAGAGAACAAAATATTGTATTTATTACTTTTTGAAAGCACTGCTTTTAAGATCCCAGGATATTAATGTGTCAGATGTAAATGCTCAACTATTTATGTGGCTGAGACTAGTATTTTCATTTGGCCTCGTGCATTTTTTTATGCATTTTGAAGTTCAGTGCAGTAATAATATGTAAAAATTATGGTTAACTTTAACCTTTCAGTCTGCAGTTTTGAAACAACTTGTTGTTGGTTATGGTTTTGTTTCTAATAATAATACGAAGTACATTGCTACTACTTACTGGTTGATTGCAAAATTGACCAGCTATCCATTTCTGAAATAATTCCTTTGGCTTGATTCCCCTGGTTTGATTAATATTTACTATTTTCATCAAGTGTAGATATTTTTCCTTTTGTTGTAGTTAATAGACTATATTAATTTTATGCTAATCTAGAAAAATTGAATTTGATTAAAAATAGAAAAATATATTTGCTAGAATTAGCAATAATTTTTCTCTAATTGAATATTTTCTGTTGGTACTGGTTAATTCAGGCTATGAGGTTGCCTAGTGTCAGAAATGTGTAAGACTTTTAACCAATGCAGAGGTTGTTAAGTATTAATAGTGTGTTTGCTGTAACAAATTTTAGCTTTCCTTTAAGTGCTGTATTATGATTTGCCTCCTAATTTTATGCTTTCTATAGCATATATGAAACATCTTTTTAATTGTCACCTGTAAATGAGTTTTATCTGCCTTAGTTTCAGCCTAGCATTCCCAGTGTAGTCTAAAAAAATAATAACATGAAGTTGCTTTAGCTGCTGTTGGACTGATTTGACTAGGGTGGTTCATCTCTAAAGAAAACAAGCAGGGTAAAAACCTAGTACTTTTTTAATGGCTGTTGGTTTAATACTGCTAATTTATGCCATTCAGTGTAATCCAATTTTTATGGTAGTCTTTGTTAACACAGATACACATGAAGTATGATAGAAATACTCTTGATGTATGTTGTTTATCTGATTTTGGTAGCAAAATCTTCCTCCTTGCTCTTGGTGTGAGGAACTCAACTGTATAGGTCAAAATAAAATTTCAGAGGGAGTCTGCTTGGCTTTTAAACTACTGTATGGTGCATAGGGAAGGTACAGTGAGTTTACACCACACTCTTTGTGTATCCCCCCGAACCAGATGTAATTCCCAGTTCCTGTTGCGTCTTCTCATGTGTCTCTTCAGAAAACCACTTGTTAATGGTGAAGGCACAGTCTTGCAAAGTGGGAGCCTCAGGAGGAGTCCTTCTAGTGTAATACTGCTCCACATCTAGGCTGAACCATTTTAGGTCTTTAAGGCAAGAATATTTCTGATTTCAGTTGTACATTGCAGCACTATAATTTCAGCCTGAGGTGCTGCCATGAAGAGTAGGTGTTTCTTCTGAATAGAAAAAAAAAAGATGTTCTTACTAGCAAAATAGCATACTTGACAACGGAATGGGCAGCCTTCTTTTCTGAAATACTGGTTGCTGCCTTTATTACTGTGCACTTGGTTTGAACATTTGGACCTGTCCGTGGAAAAGCTATCAGCTGTTTTGTCTGGCTTTTTGCATTCAGTTGTCATCTTCTGTAGAGTACTCTGAAACCCTGTCTGGTGGATTCCATTTGAGAACTGATAATTTGGAGGTTGCTTGAACAACCCCAAGAACTATAGGATATTTAAAAAACATGAATGAACCTGTACCATTGGACGCTACCCCAGATTTTATAATGGAAAAAACTGGGGGTTATTTTACATAGATGTGTGTGTGCACACATACACACATAATAAAACTTGACAGTATTTACAGTGAAAATCAATAAGTAAGGTCTGACACTTGACCTACTCCTGTGATATTTGGTTGTTTGTCCAGGCTGGGTAACATAGGGCAGAGTATCCAAAAACAGCTGCTGAAAGCTAAGGCTCTTAAGTCCGAGAGTTAACACCTAGGAATGGCGGCCCACATTAGAAGTACCGAACTCCTACAATTCACTTCTCAGTAGACATCTAAAAATTGAATATTTTGGTTAACTGCAAAATTTTAGTAACTTGAAAATGTAGCTGTGTTGCTGTTACCCTGCGCTGCTATCTCCCATGATGGTGAGAAGCTAATGAGGTTTGCTGCCCTCAGTTTGATTGGGAAGTCCTCAGCTGCCAGTACAGGTTTTTCTTAGCACGCTCCCTTCTGTTCCCTGCAGCTCTGACATCCTCGCTCCTTGTTTGAGCAAGTCAGCTGGAGCTGTGAATGCCCCAGATACTTCCTTTCCAATGGGGAGTCTCCTAATGAATGGAAACTCGCCAAAAGTTGGGGTTTGCCACCATCTCTCTTGGATTGACTTTTCAGCAAAGAATTGTCTCTGCTAAAGAGACTACTGTTGCTTATTAAAAAATGGATAATAATTAGGATAATAAAGCCAGGAAAAAATCACCCATTCAGCAAAAAGACAAGTCAAACAGGTAACCCTTCTGTCAGAACTTTACCTGAGACTACTCCTGATCTCTGGCATATTGCCTGCATGGGACTAGCAGAGGTGTTACATAGCCAGTGCTGGCGCTTTACTTTCTGCATCTTGTGAAGCATCCATGCTGCTGCCTCCTTCTCCTAACCCAGCAATACTGGCTTGGTGTTCCCAATTCTTTACTTGTATGCAGCACTTCTGTATTATTCTGCTTAGCAGAAACACTGGGAGATGGCGCTCAGGGGTAAATTTGGCTGTGAACAAGCCAATCAAAAGTTTTTTTTGCTCTTTGCTAGGGCAAACCTAACATTTTTAATAAGGCATTAATACAAACTGCATGAGTGGGGAAAAGGGGTTATGCTTGGTCATGGAAATTGGTTTACTTAGTGCAGAAGCTTCAGGCTGTTGTCTCAGATTTCTTCAACAGGTAAATACTATAAGCAAGGGACTCCTTAACCTGTGTGTGAAAATAGCGCATAAAATCTGACTAGGATATGTGGGTGTTTACTGAACCAGCTCTTGCGTGCAGCTCATTCGGTGAATTCAGGGAGACTGAGATTTCATATCCTGTGAGATTAGTGCATCTGAAGGTCTTCTGCTTGGCTCAAATCATTGTGAGAGAGGACACTCTCACTCGCTGTTGTTGGTTGAGGAAAGCTTTTTTTCTGGGCAGTGTGGATGGAGCAGCAGAGCAGAGGGACATCTCCGTGGGGATGGCTGGGCATACCTCCTGCTGCTGCTCACCTCTGCATCCCGCTGCTGCCATGCTGCTGGGAGCCAGTGCCTCTGTGTCTGTTACAGTGAGAAAAACCCTAAGCAGTGCAGGGCACAAACACCTGGAGAACAGGAGTTTTGGGGGCTTTTGTTCATTTGCTTTCTCTTTTTTTTTTTTTTTTTTTTTAAGTCCAGCCAGCTCAAACTTTTGTATGTTCTTCTTACAGCCACTTAAATCCCTATAGTTGGCATTGTAGAGGTACAGGCATGCAATCCTCTCTCCATCAGAATTATATAAAGACAGATATTTGATCTTTTTTCTTTTTTTTTCCACCATCTTCCTCTCTGAGCAAAGCACGATGGCATATCTTATCATCTTCTGTGAGAGAAAGTTGAGACAAGCCTCCCATTATCTTTAATAGTCTGGGAAAGCCTTAAGTGAGACAGGGGTACAGAAGAGCAAGGATGGGAAAGCATGGAGAAGTTTAGACGTGATAAAAAGACATGGATGAGGGCAAGCACAAAAAAGATGGGGCCACACAGTTTTGTGAATTGCAGCTGGATGAAAAATAGTCATGCAGCCATTTTGTGTGTCTGTGATTGCATTACCTGTGTGGGCTACAGGATCTTCTTTTGAACAGAAGGCTTGAACAAAAACTTACTGTTTTCTTGTGAGTACCCAGAATTCTATTTCCTATACAAAAAATATTCTCTACTGTTTTCCAGAGTTTACTCTTTGATGACAGGGGTGCTGACAACAAAAAGCTGACCTTAAATCAGCAAGCCAAAACTGTCTTCAAAACAGAGCTAGCACAAGCTGTGTCTGTACCGTATCAGATGGAAGCTGGATACAGCAAGATACCTCTTAAAAAAACTTTCCTGAGGATAGTAGGACTTTACGCTATTCGACTTCTCTGTTGGGGTTTGCAATGTTATCTTGCTTAGTGTTGCTTTTCTAATTGATAGCTCTTGGCTAGTCAGGATGCAAGTGGATGAAAAAGTGTGTGTCACTTCACTCTCCATTTTCTTTCTTGTGATATCCTTTACTATAATTCATTCTTGTGTCTACTATTAAACCAGCCTATTTCCAAATCATTTGGCATATTTCCAACTATGTATCTCATAGAAATGCTGATACCTAGTTCCCTTAACCTTGAAATTGACTTAGATGTGTTTAACAAAACAAATGGTCAGATTTTGTTAGAGTGTGAATACTGAAAGGTTTAATTGCTGCATGAAGTATAAAGCTCAGAGCACCCTCTGTGAACTCAGAGCCGAGAATCGTGAGATCACACAGAATAAATCTCAAGCTGGAGATTACTTGACTGCTGTAAGAGGTTGTGTGTACCTTTATTCCTGCTGTCCTAGAACTGGACTGACACCAGTTCATCTCTGTGGCTGCTTGGGTAATAATGCCTCAAACCCCTAAAACCTCAATAAACATTTCTAAGTGCATCAGTATTCATACCTGTTCACCTTTAACCTGAGGTACAAGGAGTGCATGGTAAGATACAGTGATGTCAGTTTTCTAAATGCTGGTCTTGCAGACCCACTCTGGGGAAGGAAAGATTTTGTCCTGAGAACAGGAGCTGGGGAGGACATGGGTGACACTCAATACAACCCTGTACCACAGTATGCTGTACCAGGAAGAAATCCAGCTGGCTTTCATCTCAGTTGTCGCTTTGTGGCGTCAACAACTGCAGAAGAATAATTGGGTTTTATTGTGAGGCGGTCCAGTTCTGAGTGTACAGTCTGAGCAGATACATAGAGCAGGAAGGTGACAGCTTTACGTGTTAGCTTGTGGGAGTAGCTGTAGGCTTCCTGAGAAATGCCTGTGAGAGCTTGTCTTTGTGTTGGATTCATGATTGGATCATAAGCATTCATACACATCTCTCAGATATCCCAAATAATGCTTCCCATTGAGATATTGGCCATAATTTGCTTCATTGCCTGGCGGTTTCAAATTATTTGACAATAAAAGTGTCAGCAAGCCTATAAAAGTAAAACATTATTAGAGGAAGATGATGCTTTATTTTTAAAAAATGGTATACAGTGAATTTATGAAGAAAAGAACATGGCTTTTTATAGTCCACAGTTTTCAAATCTACAGTGTTATACCAAGTGTGTTGTGATGCTTCACAGTCAGAGGTTAAGAAAGCTAAAATCAGTATCAAAATGTGTACTATTTTGGCTTGAAAGCCAAAAATGTGACTATAAATTTGTATTTTGTGGTACCAATGTTCTGTGAAAGTAACACAGTGACATCTTACTCATCTGTATTCTTTCAGAGGCTCAAGAAGGGAAAAGAGCTTTTGCACATCATGTCATGTAGCGTTATCAGTTACAGTAGCAACTTAGAAGACTGAATTCGCTTTAAAATTATAGGACAAGGGGAATGGATTTAAGTGGGTAGAGTGGAGATTTAGATTAGACATTAGGCAGAAATTCTTCCCTGTGAGGTTGGTGAGGCACTGGCACAGGCTGCCCAGAGAAGCTGTGGCTGCCTCATCACTGGCAGTGTTCAAGGCCAGGCTGGACAGGGCTTGGAGCAACCTGGTCTAATGCCCCTGCCCATGCCAGGGAGGTTGGAACTGGATGAGCTTTAAGGTCCTTCCAGCCTTAACCAGTCTGTGATTCTGTGATTCTATGAAAATCAACAGGATTTGAAATATTTTCTCCAGACTCCCCTCCTCAGTTCCTGCACAGGGAGCAGAAGCCCTCTTTGGTTGAATGTAGAAAGGCCTAGAAACTCCTGTAATAAGGGCACATCCAGCTGATGCTTTCTGCAAGGCTGTGGCATGTGACATGTGTTTCTGCTTCTTTTCAATTTGATGCCAGTTAATGTACAAAATTATTTTAAGTTGTGGTGTCAGACTTTTTCTACATGAAAGGAATGAAATGCTTTTAGTAATTTTTGAAGGTGACTTCTAAAACAGATGCAGAATGCAACTTTTTTCGATGCTCTTGGCTAATGTATTAATGATACATAAGTGAGTCATCCTCTCAGCAGAGCAACTGACAGGTTATCTGATTTTTCTCATACTTCACATTGTTCAGTTTTAGTTAATAATGTTTACAGTATTTTGCAATATGTTCAGGAGGAAAAGATTGTATATATGCACAGAACTGAGACCTTCCTTAGGAGAGCTATGCCCATGCTTCCAAGGATGATTTTGGAATATTTTTGCTATGCATCTTTTACTTGTGGTATAGCTTCTTACTTATTCTAGAAAACAAATTGTAACAGTAATACAGAATTTTTAGAGATGCTCAGATCTTCTTACTGTTAAATCTGCTATATACATCATGTACTTTTCACCCTGAAAAGGAGCGAGCCAGGTAGGTGTTTGCTGCTTTTGCTCCCAACAAAGTAATGCAAAGCAAGATTAGCTTCTCTGTCTGAAAGTTTTAGAAGAGATTGAGCTGTGCAATAAAAGCCTTCATCAGCTTCACCCTAAATCAGTGAGAACTTTGGCGTACAACCACACATCTCTCACTTACCAGCGATACTCCTTCTCCAGGAGTACCTTCCCCTTCAAGATGCCTCAGAAACCTGAAAACCTCAGACATATCTTCCCTGCATTCATTGAAATCGGCAATTAACAGTTACATCCTTGCTGAAAAAGAAGTGGGAAAAGGGACGTTCTGGAATGAAATTTTTCTTCATTCAATAGAAAACTGAGTTCACAGTTGAGTTTTGTAATAGTCAACGTATACAGTCTGCTAGATGTATAGCACTTTGAAAGGTAGATACAATGGAGTTCGGAGACAATATTATTGCATATACTGCTGTAGATCAGGCAGTTCTAAAAAGGTAATCCATAGATCAAGACGCCTGTAAGGCCTATTTTCGTTTGTGAATTTTATTTGTTTAGATTGCTGCTACATTTGATAACAATACAAATAACATTAAGTAGTTGTTTCTGTGCAAGACCTTTTGTAAGACTTCATTATCAGGGAGGTAATTTAGTCCACGCAATTGAGAACATACTAAAATACATTTATAATATCTCTTTTACTAGCAGTTCACTAGCAGTTGCTATATAATTTCAGGGTAAAATAAATGTATTCTTTTTAAGGAACCTGCTTTTAGAAACATTTTCCAGTTTGTCAGCTGGAGAAGATAGTAGCTCACATGAATCTTACTTGACTTAAATGTGCTTCAACACTTATTGTGCCTGGCAAGCAAAGATATGAAACTAGGATCTTCTCAGCCTCCCATTATTTTCTCAGGATAACCACAATATTTGGGCTATGTCCATGTCTTGGGCAACATTTTAATTAATGGATATGTTCCCAACTGAAGTTAAATGGAAGAGAATTCCCAATACAAGCCAAAATATCTCCCAAATGTACAGTTTGGTTTGGATGCTTATTCACTGAAGCACACAGGCTGGATGATACATTGTGCTCCAAGGTGGAATTTGATCATCTTCCCTCATGTCTTCTCTTGTCTGGAAGCCAAGAAACCTGAACAAATGGTGCTTCCTAGTTTGAGACTTGTTTTGGTGTACCATCAGCTTTGTGATATTCTTTTTCCATTACTCAGTGTTCCAGTAACTCAAAAAACTATTTAACAACCACCAAGTGATGAATGAGTTTGAGAAAATGCTGGTAATTGTAAGGTTAAAGACACAGCTTTGCCTGTGGTAAATTCAGAATAACTATTCTTCAGGTAAAATACAGAAAATGTAGCAACTCCCACTAGATACGGACAGGGAGTTTGGACGTTCTTGGTCACAGCTTTACTGTCACCATACTGAGCTGACACTTAAGAGTTGTAAATGCAACAGAGTTAGGCCACAAAGGTGCTGCGAATCCCACAAAGCAACATGAACTTTGATTTGTGATTTTGAAAGGATTCAGTCTGGGATAGGTTGAAAGATTTATAATTAGTCTGAAATCTGTATCTTCTTGGCACGTTAGAGAATGTAGCAGCTTCTTGTGTGATTCTTAGTTGCTGCAACTGGTTTTCTGTATCCTTAGATTTTCTTTGTGTATCATTAGTTATTTTTAGCAGTGAATCTAACCATAAAATCAAAACTTAAGCAGTGTTGATAGGGTTTCTGATTTTGAGGTTTGGCTAGGCTGGCTTACGGTTGCTGTGTTGGTGTCGAATCCTGGGGGGGTTTCTTACCCTCTGAGCCTGACATTGTCTATTGTGTACCTTTTTTCAATTGGCAACTTTCTGGTTTTAACATCCCAAATTTCATATTTTTGTGAATGTATATAGTGTTCAGTTTAGCTCTGTGTGTTCATAAATAGCTTTGCAGTTCTTTCTGTGGTATTCTCCTGAGGAGTTTGCTCCTGTAGCTTTAAGCCTTGTGCAGTTCCGCATCTGTAAACTATGGGGTTTGTTCCTGAAGTTCCAGTCCTGCAAGTCTCTCTGTAGGTGAACCTTGCCCAGTTTGGGGAAGCTGGTGGTGACTTCAGCAGGGCTTGCACTCAGTGTGAAGATTTATTCTTGGAGGAAATTGTAGGGTGGATTTTAAAATTTCTTGGAGTAAATTTCATTGATATGTGTCTCGGTATGCTGCGCAGCAAGAAAAGCCCCAACCCTGCTGGAATATTACTTGGCTTTATCATGATTGCCTTTGTTTACTTATTGTCCATTGCTTGCAGTGGCAGTTATTTTGGAAGTGGTGAACATTTACAGCCAAGTGCTGTAGCACTTTTTATGGTAGCTTATGCTTATCTTTACTTAGTCATCTGTGCTGGTTGGTGACAGAGCTACGCTGCACAGTTTTCCTAATTATTGCTGTAATTAGGACTCAGTGGCAGAGAGGGTGTCCCTGTGGAGTGTCCTTCCTTCTGCTTGTGTTGTCTGACTGAGCCTGCTGTGAAGCAGAAGCAAGAGGAAGAAGACTCCAAGGTTTTCAAACATAGTAAAGGAAAATTATATTTCTTGTGATGACAAGAATCTCATACAGTCGTTCGAGGTGACTGGAAGAAAACTTAAATTAGCAGATTTCAATTCTCATTTGTTACCTCAGAAATCAGGAGGTCACACAAATGCTGTGTGTCAAGACCAAAGTCTTACAATACATGCCTACATGTAATCAAATATATGATGAACTAGGGGGCCTGTTGTTTGATCCAAATGGTTACTTGGTTGTTTTCCAGATTTGTGATCCTACTGAAACCGGTGCAGTGCCTTATCAGGTAGTCTCAAGAAGCATAGTACTGCAGATGCCTAACTGGGTTCTCACAAGGGTGTAGAGACCCATTTGCTATTCTTTGTAGATTGATTTTTGGCAGCTGAGCAATCAGTGATGATCATTGATACATGTATAGAATAAATACACTTCTCAAGGGGTAAACCATTTTTTTTTGTCCCCATAAAAGAAAGCAGTTAATTTTTTTTTTTTTCTTCTGATGCAGGAAACTGTATTAAATGTTTTTTTTCTGGTTGGATTATCCCATAATCCTTGTTTCTTTAATCCCTGTTAGGCAAATTTGTCTTAAAGGGAAGATTATACTGTGAGGAGTGGCAGTCAACCTTTACTGGGGATGTTTTAATTTAAACCATCAGATGCATTTTGACACTTAGATACAAAAGGCCATAATTTAATTAACATTTTTCTGTTAAGTTTTGAGGTTAGACCCTCTGTGTGGTGCTAGCATTTCTCAGGAAAGAAAAAAACAATGTGTGTTTTCTTCTGAGAAGAGACCTGGAACTGAAGAGCATGGGTTCCTCACGTACCTCTTATCTTCCTTCATGCAATCTCTCAGTGTTTTCATCTAGGACTAGCACATCTCATAAGGGTGCCCACTTAAGCCATAGGTGATGCAGATACTCTTCTGCTGGCAGATTCCAAGGGACTGTTTTCTTATTTTACTTAGGAACAGCATTCAAGTGGTGGCCAACTCCAAAAATGCAGGTAGCTTTTAAGTGCACAGCAAGAGAAGTATCTTCTGTTCTACTCTTCTCTGGCATTAAATTTTCATTTCTTCCCCTCCTCTGTTTCCTTTTCAGCCTGTTTGATATGGGAGGAGAGTATTACTGCTACGGCTCTGACATCACCTGCACCTTCCCTGCGAATGGAAAGTTCACTCCTGACCAGAGGGCTATCTATGAGGCAGTGCTGAAGTCATCACGGGCTGTAATGAAAGCAGTCAAGCCAGGTAAAAGATCAGTACATATCAGCAGGGATTGACAAGTTTGACAGAAGCATTCAGGCTGTTGAGACACTTATGTTTGGATTTTAGAAAGTGCTGGAAAGGAGCAAGATGACAAAATTAATTTACATGTTTAAACAGCTCCTAATGGAGGATAGAAATAGAACACCCAACATTTTCCATAAAATGATTTAAAAAAAATCCCACATAAACAATTATTAATAAGATTAAGAAAATATCTTAATATTCTGCTTTTTTTTTTTTAATTCCTTTGAACTAGTGGTGACAGTTACACAGGTGTGTGTTTGCAGGAAGCTTTTGCCAAAGACTGAAGTCAGAGTCTGAGTGAACATCTGTGGCAGGCTTCAGTTTGTTTCAGGCATTTTCTGTATTTTACATGTAAGTTCAACAGAAATCTTCTGTTGAAAAAGAGGATGGAATGTGTGTCCTTTGAGGAGGATACTCAATTAGCCTTAAAAAGCTTTGGAAAGCACTGACTATTGGGTATTTCTCTGTAGGCTGTTAAATTGCAGGCAACCTAATTCATCAAGTGTACATTTTTCATAGTTGAAACAACTGCCTGGCTTGATGAAAATCTTACTTTTCTCTGATTCTGCTTTCAGGGCAGCCAGCAAATGCTTTTTGAGCTAACTGCTGCTGTGATTTTGAGTATTTCACTGGTGAAGGTACTTGAGCATTTCCAAGTATTACTAATAGAACAGCTTTGAGAAAAACACACTTAGTGCACAAAGCACACTTATCCTTTAAATTTACCACATTAGCATAGTTTTTCTGGATTGCCAGTCAGAACATGCGTAATTTTCCTGTTACAGAAGCTGGCAGAAGCACCGTTTGTTCGAGCAGTTTCGAAGGGAGCAATAAGAATTGAGGCTTATCTGCAAAATGAGACTGGGTATCTTGCCATTTTAATAACAGTGTGCATTCTTTGTCATCTGCTGTTTCTCCCCTGAAGAATCTTGTTCCTTTCTGCTTCATAGTTTGCTTTACGTTTCAATGCCACCTTTAATTCTATGTAACTGTTTTGACAGTATTTCATGCTAATAAGTTGCAGACTGTCTTTAGAACTTGAGAGCTAATATGATGCTGTACTGAGGATGGTGCAGAGAATTCCTCAGTTTACTTAGCACTTTATTTACAGTGTCAGAAAATAAGAACATACTGAGCTAAGCGTTTCTGAAAAGCAGTTGTAAGGATCCTTTACTAACCTTGGGAATTTGAAATTCACAGAGAATTCATTCTGGATGTCTGACAGAAGGTGGGACTGAACTTTTGTTCCCACTGTGCTTTAGTTGTCTTGCGTGGTTAGAAAAATGGTGCAAATGTATTTATGCTGTTTATAAGACTAGTAATCATGAATTTTCTGGCTACAGAAAACAGGTTAAACACACGTTCTGTGGGTTGGTTCATTGATTTGTTTCACTTGGTATTTCTGTGTACTGAAATGCAACCTAGACCTTTCGCATCCTGTTGAATTACAGGTCTGGGTAGACACCTTCAATGTGCAAAATTTTTCATCACATGGAAAAGTCTGCTCTTTAGGTGCATATGGCTGGTACACTAGTTCTTCAGCAGCAGTCCATCTGCCAATGATGCAAAAAATCTGACAATGTTACTATATTTTCCTCTGATGATCTCTCAAAAAGATACCAAAGGCCAAAGACTCTAGTACTGAAATTGGCATGTAACACTTAAAATAGGTAGTTGTCAAAAAACATTGACTGTCTCAATTTAAAATGTTCTAAAGACAATTCAAACTGAAATAATAATTTGAATTATAAAGAGTTCCTCTTTTATACACAACTTTAAATAATTTTAAAATCGGATATTAAATAATTATCGAGTTTCCAATCACACACACCTTTTCTTACTAAAGGGGACATAGGAGGTAAGACATTTCTGGTAAGTGCTTTCATAAATCCTTTTAAGGAAATGTATCTTCTTTGTACCTTCCACTGAATTCCTTTAAATAAAATATTTTGGCTAGGTATTTTAATTGAACACTGAGACAGAGAAACTGCCATATCATGTGCTAGTTGAAAGGAGCATTGGATCTCCTGGAAGGCTAATACTCCACTGTAGAAAAGAAGAAATAGAAACACTGACCTTTATAGCATGGATTGTGTCACATACTTCTCAGGCCACTGAGAAACCCCAGAGCCCCTCAAACGGGTGGATGCAAGCTGAATGTATTGTTACTGCTGCCCAGAGAAAGCTGTTTCTGTGGGAGAGGCAGCAGCTGCCTTCTTCTCATTGAACAAACCCAATTTGTTAACTCATTGACTAAAGCAAAAGGATCTGCTCCTGCGGGAGCCTGGGACAGTCACAGAGGAGAGCAGGAAGGGATGATGTGAATTCAGCTCTCAGGTGTCTCTTCTCTCCCTGACTGACAGAAAGTTAATACATTAGGTCTCTGAAGAAGGAGGCAGAAAAGCTAGTGGGTTTACAGGCACTAAAGGTAAACCCCAGCCCTGTCATGTTTTAGTCAGATTTCTGAATTACAGAGCCCTTGCTCTTTTTGCTATTTTTTGTTTGTTTCCGTTTCCCTGGGTTCTTAAGATCAAAGGCAGTCAAGTGACTGGCTCACAGAACATTATCCATTCATGGCACAGGCTACACAGAAGGAGTGTATGCAGCAGTGTCAGCAACTGTAGGAAATTGTATTTCTCCCCAGCTGCAGAGCTGGGGCTGTAATTAGGCCTTGTGGCACAGGGTCACAGGGGATATGTAGCTGTTGTCTTCAGGAGGTTAATAATTCCCAGTCTTTCTTATGACAAGATAGGGAGCCAATATTTTAGGGAGAGTTAATGGGTTACATAAATGGGCTTATGGAAGGACACACATTTGCTAGCAACCTTAAACATTATAGTTTTGTATAGTTCATTGATTTGCGTTTCTTTTTTCAGTTTGGCTCTCATATGAACCTAATTGACTCCCAAGTCAAGTTACTTTTGGAGAGGTAATAGACCTCTGCCTAATACATTTTGTTTATACTTCTATATGCAAACAGTTGTCATAATTTAGAAAATACTCCAAAACATTGTATTTTATTGTAGCAAAGCATTCATTCGACTATGTCCTGTGCATGGTCCAAACATGCAAACAGCTCAAATCACATACATGGGTCTCCCTACCTTCCAACTGAAAGAACAGAATGCTTTCTGCAAGCCAAATAATGTATTCTGAAAGCTAAGAAACGCTATCTATTTGATTGTAGCCCAAATTCAATGCAGTTGTCACAAGTGCTGCCACAAACCAAATCTGTTTAAAATTAAAGGGGAGAAAGACATACTCGGTCTTGCATAAGCAGCAGTTTTGAAACTGCTGAAAATGGATCTCATCACTGAAGCTTGTCACTGAAGTGAAAGAGTCAAAAAGGCATTTTTGTGTGGCAGTGGGATAATTGTCTTTTTCCTACAAAGTCAGGCTTGTGATCCAAGATGTCAGAGAGGAGCGCTGCATTTCTGCTTAGAGAATATTCTTAATGCATCAAGTCCGTTTGCATTAAATTTACTCTTTCACTAAACGAAATATAGGGGCAAATGTGCAGAATAATGACATTTCCATTCACTCTGGTGGCTGAGGCATCATCTGCTTCTTACTCAGAATAGTGATACGAGAAACAATTTGTCTTTACATAATATTCTACATAAAAAGAACTGAAAAAAGAGTGAAATTGCAAAACCAAGTATACCAGACTTGGGGTATTTCAGAAGTTAGTGTCCTAATTTGTCTCATTTATGCATTGTTTTATGATCTCATCAGATTTACTAAATTGGTGGAAGGAAATTAGGTGTAATGCTGGAGCATATCTCCTAGTTTACTTTCATCTGAAGAATTCAGCTCATGCACTTCAAAACTGCATTGTGTAAACCAAAACACAATAAGTGGGGACAGCCAAGAGGTTCACCTCCAAGAATGACCGGAATTAAAATCGTCTTGTAGGTACATCCATTGTTTCTTTCTCTGCTATCTTCATGCGATGCATATGGCAGAAAGAGCTAATGAGCAGCTATTCAGTAGTTTGGTTTAACCTTTTGTTCCACGTGTGACCCAGTGCTGTTTATTGCCTACTGTTCAAAACCTGCTCTGAATCCAGAATTATTAACATCCTCACCAGTTTTTGTTAGTGCTCATCATAACAGTATGCAGGTACCTGGCAGCAGTAAGTTGGCTTGCACTTCCTCTTAGAGATGTGGAAGTGTGCAGAAGTTCACTTTCTGCAAGCAGTGGCAGATGAGCCGGAGAAGCTAGTATAAAAGCTATTGCTCATTTTGGATTCCAAGATTGAAATTCATCAGTCTGGAGGTTGGTTTTGGTTTTTCTTTTTAAGGGAGTTGAGCATTGTTCTTGCTCAGACCCCAGCTGTTTTGAGCTCTGTTGCAGCTGTTGAGTGCCCAGCTTTTCTGCAGGTTCCAGATTGTCAAGCCAGACATCAGTAAAATGAAAAAAAATTATTAATAAACAAATGTAAAATATATAAAAATTAAAAATTGTTTGGAGCAAGTTGCCTGGCATTCTGCTGGGGGTCGGAGTTTGAGGCAAGAATGCCTGCTAATTTCAGCCACAACATTCAGGTGCACTTCTGATGCTTGCTTTTTTGTGAAGTCTCTTGTTTTTCTTCCTCTTGGAAGACAAGTTACATAAGGAACAGATATCTTCAGTGGCCTAGCAGGAGCTGTGCTTGCCTTGGAGTTAGTCTTCTGGAAATAAGTAGCCCTAGAACTAAATACACTTGGGGCTTCCTGTGAATTTGTATCTTGTGTTTGGTAGGAAGCGTTACTTGGTCTGATGGAAGCTTTTACACTGGGCTAAGGTACTACATTGCAAAACATAGCACTGGGTCTGCTTCTGTGGTAAGTCTCATTGAAAATCTCAAAAAAGTGTTAAAAAGTAAAGGACTGAAAAAGGCAGCATCATCAGAAAGGCTGTGCTGCTACTGCCACCCCATCCAAAGGGGTGGATGGTCATGTAACTAAAGGACTGGACGATAACATGTCAGCACCAAGGGTCCAAGCAAAGTTTGCACAGACAGTGTCAGTTGATATTGCCTAACTCTGGAGTCCTTGATGCTGTAACCATAAAAATACTGCTTTTAGTGTAGTTCTCCCCACCCATGTAATTGCCCAGGCTTAAAAAAGCAAACTGTGGTGGAAAAAAAGGCACTGTGTGCCTTATACCTACAACATGAGTAGGTATAAGGCTGTGTAGTGTAATGGTTAATAGCAGGTGTGAGGGCTCAACTCCAATGCCTGTAGTACCTCCAATGGACAGCTGTCATGACAGCAATTGAAAGCCTGAACTGCAAGGGTATATTAGACACTTCTTGAGCAAGTTTGGCATGTCTGTTGATAGTGGAAAGATGTGAAGAACTTGAAAACGCACATGTGCAGTGCTCACAAATCCTGTCTCACTCATTCTTTATACCAGTCATGTAAGTTAGATCCAGTGTCAGTGTAATAGCTTTATTGACCATTGTTTGTTGTAAATTACAAGTGGGAGACCAGGGTTGTTTTCTCTTTGTCATCAATATAAATCTGCTTGAAGAAATATGTAAAATAATTGATTTTGTGGAAAGTCTTTCTCTGAAACTTCTGGAAAACAGCTTGTTGAAGAAGGATGAATTAGCTCTGAAGGTAAGCCTACTCTGATACAGGGTTTGGACCAGATACCCTCCTGGCGTCCCTCCTAACTCAAATCACTCCATGACTCTTAATATGTTCTGAAACATGCAAATGAAAGTATCAGTGATGTAAGAAGAGATGTTGATGACAGTCAATGCCTGAATGCGCACCTCTAGCTCTTAACATGACAGGTGGTACTTTGCAAGCCAGCAGACAGCAATGTGCTTCACTTCCTGTGTATAAAGCACATTCATGCTTAACCTGGCTTTGAGGATCACTTTGTTCGTATGGACGTTTTACTGTCAAGTAAAGCATTGATGCATACAAGTCAAATAGTATTTTGAAAGTTACTGTGGAGTTGCTTCTTTTCTAGTCTTAAGCCAATGACTGTGTGTTTATACCATGTCCATCCTCTCATTTAGAGGATACTAATAATTAGAGTTCCATAAATTCAGTTCCTACTTGATGAGGACAGTATGGTTTCTACACACATAAAGTTTCTACATACAGTTTCTATTTATAGAAACATTGAAATTTCTCAAATATATTAAATCTGCTATTATTTTGAGAAGAAATTAAAAGGAAGTATGGTTATCTTCAAACTCTGCAATTAAAGCTATTTGGGATTAATGCACTAGATCATAAACAGTCTTTAAGATTAATGAGCTAAGTATTGGAGCAATCACATACTTTCCATTTTCATCCCTTCGGAATTGCACACTGGAACTTCTGAACATTCCTCCCTGTCTTCTCTGCAGAGTAATGGGAAGTTGCAGCAGAAGGGGAAGGAAGAGAACTTGTGTTTAGCATTTCTACTACTACTACAAAACCTGTGTATGTTTAAAAAAAGGAATACAAAATACTTTTCTCAATCTCTTAAGTTATACATGTTAGTATCTGGGGGGAGAGAAAGAAAGGATTAAAACACCTCGATCAGTGAGGTCTATTGTCCTAAATTCCAGAGGTTTTTTTTTTAAAAAGATTTCTTTGTCTAGCAAACTGCTCCCAGGGAACAGTTGAGTAAGGCAAGGTTGGCAGCCACGCAATTCCCTATCTCTACATTTATATGATTTAAAAAGCTTGTATATCCAAAGTCCCCATTGAACCGAAATTGCATTCAGACATTAGCTGTGCAGCTGGGAATATTTACTGATTGATGTTTGTTTGTTTCAATAAAAATGAAAAATAAAAAATGGTTCCAAATATGCACAGAAGTTGTTGTTCACCAAGTCACTTTATGTGCAGTGTGAAAGCTTTCCTCCTCAGTTGTTGTTCACCAAGTCACTTTATGTGCAGTGTGAAAGCTTTCCTCCTCAGGACACTGACACTAT
This sequence comes from Pezoporus wallicus, assembly GCF_028554395.1. NCBI lineage: Eukaryota > Metazoa > Chordata > Aves > Psittaciformes > Psittacidae > Pezoporus > Pezoporus wallicus. Next base: position 1,378,537 of record NW_026636385.1, on the reverse strand, counting down.
AGCGTCTGCCTGTAGGATTTGTACCTGAAATTTGTCAAGTTGGAGGTCGTGCTCAGCGGTATGTGTGTATCCTCAAGTCTTTCATTTTACTGTCCAAGAGAGTGAGCATTGTGTTGCCTCTGGCTTCCAGGATTTGCTTTCTGGATACATGCTGTTGAGGAACATCTTGAAGGAAATCTCAATCCCAGGACTATCTTTGATAATGAAAGATGGAAGGTTTTTCCATATTTGGGCTGGAAGATTCCTGCCTGTTTTTAGCTTTCCCAGAACTCAAGTTTCACATAAAGACATGGGGGTTTTAAGCTCTTAAATCCTTTCTTCCAGGAACAAAGATCAGCCATTGCAAATTTCATTGATGCCAAGATTGCCATATAATCTTCAAGAAAGTACAGTCAAGTACACTTCAAAACATTTGAAAATCAAGTACAGTCAAAAGCATTTCAGTCAAAGAAGTAAATGCAAATATCAAGCAAATGAAACATCCTTTTATTAATCACATAGAAATCACCTAACCCTTAAAGCCTGCCAGGAATGGGTACCATTTTGATGCAGGTGCTGAATGAATGCAAAGAAGTAAGTAGTTCCCAAAGACTAAGGTCGTTTGAGGTAAAGAGGCCGAGGTGAGAGGTTTGGAGCAAACAGCCAGTGAGCAAGGGCCAGTAGCTGTCAGGCTTTGATTAAGAAATGTTCTCTGTAGCTGATGGTCCCTCCTCTGTCTCTGCTCCCGCTGTTTTACTAGGATGAGTCTTGTGATTTGCAGTTGAGAATAGGTGTCTGAAGTTGATTCTCTCAAATTAGCTGTAACACTTCCACTCCATCATTTCTTTCTCACATTCAGTAGATTCAGGGCCAAACTGTTTGAGGTGCAGAATGATTCAGAGAAAGGCATTAGAACCTTCTGTAGGTCTAACTCTTAGGCTTTCCTTTAAGGACCTGGAGAAGATGACCATCAGAGTTCACTAGAATGAAACGTGACAACTCGATGGTGTGTCATCTGCCATATACAACCTTAAACCAGACTCAGCATGTTAGTATTTAAATTGCTGCTGTAGTCACACCTGGAGTTGGCCACTTGTCTTTCTTGTTTCCCCACGGTGGCAGAGGACCAAAGACAGCCTTGTGTATTTGTAGATGTGGGAAGCTAAACAAAGTTAATCCCATCTGGGCTTGATCTCTGTCTTCCAGTCAGCTGTAACTGCATAAGCGTTGAGCTGCCGTGTGAAAGCGTGTGCCTGCTTTTTGTCCTTTCTTCTGATTTCTTCAATTTTCTTTCATTTGTGTAGCTTCCTAAGCGCTCTGCAGTAGAGGAGCCCACCTTAACTAGTTTCCCTGTGTACGTCCTTTCAAGAAATGTTGTCAATTAGAAGGACAAACCAAAACAGACACTTTATTTTGCAGTGTTTTATCTCCTCCGTGTTCATCTACTGCTAAAGGATTCAAGTAGTAAAGCTCATGGAGGTAGATACAAGCCCTGGGACTTCAGTGGTTGAATGGTCTGTATATTTGTACAGCAGAATGTAAGCTTTGGATGGTGTATACTCTGGAAAACATTTTGGTATCTAAATATTGAGGCATGATTCTTTCAGTGAGACTGTTAGGTGGAGGTAGGTTCAGTATACCGATTTCATAAATAACCTATTTTGCTCAATATAAAATGCTGTAATTTGAATTCAGAGTGGCAGTCTGATTCCCTGCTCTAAGTTCTAATAGTATGTCTCTAAAAGAACAGTGGAGAATTTAGCTCAGGTAGGAGAGTACTAAGACCAGGGATTAGAATAACCCAAATAATCAAAGAACTGTTTAATAGGAAACTAACAGCTAGGATATTTAACCTAGCAGATGATATTACCAGCAGTTCCTTCTGTTACTAAGTTGAACAGAGTTGTGCTTGGGAACATATGCAAAATCCAAATTTGCAGCTTCACAGATTACTACTTTTTGTCCGTGACAGCTCTGTAACGTCTTTAGAATTTAGATTCTTGTTTGCTTCTATTTTGAATACAGCTATAGACTAATTGTCACTGTATTCATCTAGGATTAAAATTTATTGTACCTAAAGAACATAATTGCAACTTATTAATATTTATTCCTTGCAAGTTAAGTACGAGGTTCTCATTCACATGCAGTGGGTGTTTTTTGCGTGCAAGTTGTTAAAGTCTTATGTAGTCCAGAGTTGTACTTAGTAGAATACCATGGGGTCCAGCTTGCTGTTGTGCTGTATAAAAACAGTAGCTAATTTTGGTGGCTTTTTAGAAAGAAATTTGACTATAAATTGGGCCTTTTGACAATAGCACAACAGGAAAGGGTGTGGGAGCACAATCTATTTTATAGTTTGTATAATTTCAAAATGCCTATATGAATTATTTTCATATTTCATCCATTCAGATTGTCATATTTTAGGCAGAATGCTGCTGATCATTATTAATCAGCTGTAATATCTGAAGCAAAGCAATTCTTCTTAGAAATAAAGCATTAATGACAGGAGTTGAAGGTTTTATACCAATTCGTCTGAAGACCAAATGCTTTTGTGGCATGCTGTAACCAGTACTTGATACCCACAAATCCTGCTGAATGACGTTGCAGTATTATTTTTCCCACCCTTGCAGTTAAGAATGTGTTATTATGTTAAAGATAGATCGGAAAATAAATCTTGTCAATGTATGTTTTAAAAAGCTATTGATAGTCCACTCTCTCTCTCTCTGGAGTGGAGTTGGCTGTATTTCTCTTGCCAACGTTGATGTTCGTAAATAAGTTTGAATACTAGTGTGAGGTGTCCCTGTCCATGGCAGGGGGGGTGGAACTGGATGATCTTGAGGTCCTTTCCAACCCTAATTATTCTATGATTCTGTGATTCTGCTAACTCTGAGATTGACGCAGAAAAGGTAGTGTAGCTTTCCTTGGTAAGTTAATTCTGTTTGTGTCAATATAAATGGTTAAAGTATAAGCCACCAGTTAGGAAGAGAAAGCTGAAGGAACTAAAGGATGCACAGTTTGCACAGACAGTGCTTACAATGTGCAGACAACAGTGACTGTTGCGGTCTTGATTCTTGCAAGATTTTATTTAATAACAAGCGTCATTGATTACTGGAAGATTACATTGATGGACACGTAACTTATCCTTGCCCAGAATAGCAGTAACCTATGGTAAGAGGTAAAAAAAAAAAAAAAAAGCATTTTTCATTTTTTTCTGTCAGATTCAGCAGATCCCGCAGTCCTGCTGTGCGAGCAGCAATCTGTTGAAATGCAGGATTTCAGCCTGCGAGTCTGACTGCAAACCTTCTGGGAGCTGCTCTTCCCTGCTGGTGACTAATGTGCAGGAGCTGACCCATGCATACAGTGACCACTGCAACGTTACGAAGACTAAAATAGCACTGAGTTATTTCCAAGTGTACAAAACCAGGCACTTTAAAACAGTTGGGCCTTTCTGCCTTGAAGTCCCGTCTGTGTGGGTGTCTCTGAGCAGCCCTGTCTGTAGGAACCTCTGCAGTTCAAGGCAAACCTGCAGCTTTTCAGCAAGGCTGAATGCCTTGCATGGATTTTTCTACTACTTTCAGTGGTTCTTCAAAGGTGCTGCTTGTACAAAGCAAATACATGTAGAAGTCTTCACAAACTTAGAGCCTAAATTGATTGCAGGTTTTAGCCATTCTGTAGTGAATGGGTTTTGATTTAAGGCTGTTTGGTTTTTTAAATTCTTTTTTCCTAACTGTTATAGGTTGTAATATTTTAACATTGTACAATTCTGATTTTAGTAGTGACTTTGAGGGAAATAAGTTGCTTTTATGTGTTCTGATGTGCACTACTTTTCTCCCAGTTCAATATTCAGGAAATGCACTCATTATACATTGTAATTTGAGTTGAAGTACAAAGTTCGTGAGTCTTTCGTTCTTGACACTGCATCAGCTGTCGCTGTCAAGAGTGCGAACCTGCTGGACATAGATGACACTCTATCTTATCTAAACAGTCTTTTCTAGGCTTCAAAGATTGGTAAGTTTCCACACCACCATCACTCCTTCCACACCCTTCCCTCCTTCTCCCCATCTTTTTCCTCTTCCTTTTCAATGTACACCTGTTTGGGAGGAACTTGCAGAAAGATACATGATGTCTGCCAACACTCCTCAATCCCAGTGCTGCATCTTTCCAGACATGGAAAAAGTCCTCCTCTTGCTCCCTGTCTGCATATATTCAAACTGCTTCTCTTTAAGTTTTCGGCATGACAGGCTATTATCTTGATGTTGCCTCTGATGTGTTATATATGATCATGTACAGGGTTTGTAATGGGAAGGGTGGGTTTACCACTTAAAACTTCCATCATACTGATGCAAAAGAAGTATTACAGTGTGCAACTGAATAACACAATGCTGTTGAGTCTTTTGAAAAAGAGGTCTGAATTTCAGAGGTGATGGGGAGTCATCTCTTTTTCCCTTTGGGAACTCTAACCCCTGTCAGGCAAGTGCATCTTCTTTGGGAACTGAAGGATGGTTTTTGAAGGAGTCCATCCTGGTTTGGAGCTGTGGCAGTGGCACTCATGGCACAGAACAGACTAATGTCTAGTAATCCCTGTGGTCAGTACCACAGGCATCTGCAGGTGTGACACAGCAGCAAATTCAGTATAGTTCCTGTCACCTTCTTAGGACAGGAAAGTTTACAGTCTGTCCTCATTGTATGACAGCCAGTTGCAGCTATGCCACCACTATAAAATGAACCCTAAAACTGCATCCCTAAATTGGGCATCTCTATAGCTATCTGATGCTGACTCTGTGAATCTTACAAGTAGTTACCTACACATTATATGAAGCTTTGAACAGCTTCTCTGTTGCCCAAACATTGTCAGTGTTTAGTACAGCATTTTGGTTTCTCACTTTCTGATTCCTTTCCCTGTTGTACGGTTGTCTTACCTTGTGCTGCAAGAAATGAAGCTTGAAAACTGAACTACAACTGAGTGTTTCATCTAGTGGGCCTAAAAGAAAGCGTGATAATCAGAAATACCACAAGTTCTTCTCTAGCACCTGAGGGAAGAGGGGGAAAAAAACCCTATATTTTTAGTATTTAAATGATGTTTTGGTTTATTTTTTAAACTGGGTTTGATTGGAATTTTTAAGGACCCATTGTTTTATGTCTGATATGGTCCCTGTGTGTTGGCAGATTTTAATCTGTTCCAATGGGTTGCTGGCTGGACAAGGACTGCATATTATGTCTGCTTTTCAGTGGCACTGCCAGGGGACAAATGGGCCTTTTGCCCTTGTCTGTGAACACTCAGAAATTAAATGTAGCTTAACCTTAGCACAGTTTGGGGAGAAGTTACTACAACCTTGCCATACTCAATTTTTTTAGTAAGATTGTGACATCTGTACTGGCAGAAAAATCCCACCCTACAGCAACAAAAGAAACCCTGCTAAATCATTTGTGGTTTAATCATTGTCACATTGCAACCACAAAGTACCCTAAGTAGCGGCCAAAAAAAATCCTGTTAGGCCTTTTCAGAGCACTTTCCTACCAAAGTGGCTAAATACGCACAGTAATTCTAAATTACTTTTGTATTCTGTTTCTACTTTATGTTCTCGAACAGTTTCTAATAAAACATCAGAAAATAATCACTGGAGTGAAAACACTAGTGAGTTAACAGCAACTGAGGAACAGTTTATAGTGTGATGTGTTATAATAACTCATCTTCTTAATTATACTGTTTAAAAAGTTACAGTACATTCATTAAAAGGTAGGGATGCTTTTGATTTCTTGATGCATTTCTTTTTCTCTTTTTGGAACAAAAATCTTCCCTATCAAAAGTGGGATCCAGAAGGCCGCAGATTGTTGCAAAGATCTGCATATAATATTTCTGAGTCCCTAAACCATGGTGTTTGAGCTGAAATTTGGTGGTTTAGCAAACGGATAATTAGGGAGCATTTTCAAGGAAGTAAAAGAATATTCACTTTATCTTTTTCTTTTCTGTCACAGTATCTAAGAATATCAGATAACATTTAGGTTGATGGGAGTAAATTTAAAAAAAACTTTTAGTAAACTTAATGTATTAAGTTTGCCATTTTTAAATACAGTACCTCATACATCTGTAAACCTCTGCTACACTGTTTGCAGGGTATCTGAAAACTAATAGCTTCCATAGTTATATGTTGTATAATTTGTGATCTCACATTTCATTACTGGATATATCTGCTGTCTGGTCATTGCTGTGTAGTTCATTCACTCTGTATCTCAAGGGATTTCAAATGCTTTGGTTGCTGTAAAAGGTGCTTTTTGTCCTGGCCTCTTACCCAAGCACATGCTTCATGGCAGGTAACAAATTGCAGCCTAATGAACCTTAGTAACTGAGCTTTCCTGGGGAGCCAGTTGCTGGTTCAGTGACCTTATTACCCAGTATCTCATTTGGCAAAGAATTAAGAATGGAGCAGACACATCATCAGCAGATTTTCCTGAGTGCAGACTCATTTTGATACAAGCTTTCAAAGTCCAAGGACCCTCCAGTCTAGCTTTATAAACCTCATCTGTCAGTGGACTATAATTGGTTTATAAATTGGCTTAAAGATAATAATGGAACTAACCTTTTTACACAAAAAGCATGTCTGCAACTATGGTAAACTTCGTCAAAGCTTAAAAATAGTAGTTCTGAATAATGCAGGAGTAAAACATCCTAGTGAGTGATTGGTGGTGGGAGATTAGTGCAGGCTGCTGTTGCAAAACAGTCAGCCGTTGCAGTAACTCACAAAACTGATGTTAGAGCCACTTGTGGAAGTTGTTTGTTGTGGGTTATTTTAGTTGGTTTTTAACTGCTTTTTCTCGCAACAAGAATGCTAATAAGGTGTTTGACTTCTGCTGCCTCAGCTTGTGGTGAGGTACAGAGCTCTCCACTGGACCACCGTTAATCCAAAAAACTGAAGTGCCTGAACATCAAGTAACATCCGTGAATTAAGGATTCTTTATATGAAATGTTGTTCCTTCAGCATTGTATAATTAGTTTTTTCTTCACATATGCTCCTCTTGGGCAGATTGTTCCCTGTCTGCCTGCCCAGAGGCTTCTTTATTACTGTTTTCTTTGTTTTAACATGCTAAAGCTGTCCACACAGAGATGCGCACACACACATCTGAACAGGATATAGGTATCTCTGTGTTTTAACACAGGGATTCACATACCCCCACTGCAAATCCTTCTGGCACATCCAGACTGTTAAATTGTATGTCATGTGAGAGTACCAAAATATTCTGGTCATGGTTTTCCTAGACAAGTTAGTTGTGATATTTAATTTGTCCTCCCTTCACTGCTTTCTGCAACTATTGGAATTCAGTATGTGCGTAGGAAAATTAGATTAGCAGAATGTGAGGCCTTTTGCTCTTCAAGTTACTTACTGGTTAACCTAAATGGTAGTTGCCATGCCAGCCAGTTCAAGAGAGCTGGGTTTGCACAGGCCATTGTATTATAAAGATTCCAATAGCCAGATAAAACTAATACACTTTTAGGTTTAAAATAAATGTGAAGAGTTGCATATTTCTGTTTACTGTATATTTAATCTGTACAACATATCAATACACTTTAGGTATAACATGGACTAGGAGATCTTTCTTGAATTACAATGCTTCCTTTCTTCAGTAGATTGTATTCTGTACTTTTAAGTAATTGCCCTATTAATTGCCCTGTAAAGTAGTTCTTTCTCTTCATGTTAATGTTTTTAAGATTATAAGGGTACTAAGAAATGTTTAAAGATTGGCATTTATGTCTCCCTTCTTTGCCAAATTCTCTGTTAAGAAAAAAAAAGGGGGGAAAGATGTTTGTAACTTATTATTAAAGTTTATTCCTAGCATGATGGGAATCAGCTCATACCAAACAAGGCAAGGATATTGCCATTGTTTAAGCGAAGACTAGTAAGATCACTTCACTTAGTTCACTGTCTCTAGTGAGCTTAAAAATATCCTCATATTTTGTCTTAGCACACTAGTGATAGTCTGTGTTGTATTGTACAATGCTTGTAGGTTAGGTGGTTTGGAGGGGAGTGGCTAATAGTTGAAAATACCACCACACTGAATTTGTAGTAGCATAAAACGTGAAGCCAGACCATAGAATAGAAAATGCAATCTATCTATAAGCATTTTTAAATTAAGATTAATTGAACACATATTTACTTGTAAACCAAGATTTGTACTATTTACTACTCCATCAGTAGCTTAATTTCCCTCCATGTAGACCTGACCCAGTGCTTTCTGCAGCATGCATGAAAAAGCTGCAGCTGAAGTACTTCCCATCTCTAGGAAAACTGATGGCACTGGCTAAACGGTAAGAGGGTGGTCCAGATCATTTTGCTGGGCTCTGTCCGAAGCACTGCCCTTGTTCTAAGAGAGAGTCCAAAGCTTCAGGTTTTCCATCCAGCCTCATTGTTTGTTTCACAGTGGAGGCTTGTGTTGTCCTCAGTGTCTAATGAAATAGATGAACAAAAACCAAACCAGATGGAGAACACAGAACTCCAGGCAGGAGGAGGAGCAGAGAAATAGTCATGCTTTTTCTCAATGAGAGACAAATAAAGTAGACGTGATGGAAGAAGGGTCTCTAATCAATTTGCTCAGTGCCCAGAAATACTTACGGTTTACAGCCTCAGCAATCTTTTCAGTTAGGGCATTAGTGTCATTCATTTCCTCTATTAAACTTCTGCAGACAAATGGTTATGTGTTTTCTAGTGGTTTTATGTCTGATCAGTTTAATCCTTGTATCTCTTGTTAGTTGTACCTCTTGGTTTGATACAGGTCACCCTGTTTCTGTAAGTGGAGTCAGTGTATTTGGACTGAGACAAATAGTACCAGCACAGCTGTAGAAGGGAGCTGTGCTGCAGACTACAGGCACCTCATCTTCAGTTCTCTCAGGCACCTCATCTTAAGCTGATTCAGAACATCCAGGATATGGTTGTGGTTTTGTCTTCTAGCAACAGAGTTCTGACCTTCATTTATATCAAGAGCCAATGAGGCTTCGAACAGTTGACCAGGGTCAGAAATTACATATGGCTTTTCAGTCATGGCGATGAAAATAGAAGACTTGTGGTAATACTCAGTTAGGAAATAATGGGAGAGATTTCAAAAGAACATCTAGTCTCCCCAGAAAGAGTATTGAAGGCTTTTAGAGTAGTTAATGTTGACTGCAAAGTACCGAAGCTGAACTGGGAGTTACACACAGAAATTCTGTATTCCCACAACCTCAAAGTAAACAGGAAAGCAACTGTGATTCAGTAATACTCCCAGTTTGATATCTGCAATATTGATGTGATAGATCGTAATGATTTCAGGTTTCCACACAGTAGATTGGAGGCTATTGTGAAATAACTTTAAAGCATAGATGAATCTAGAGAAGTCAAAATTGCAATGCAGTCAATGTTCAAAAAGATAAAAAGATAAATTCCTTTAAAATGTAGTTATGTTGAACATGGTTGTCAAAGAACAACTTGTTATAGTTGTATTATTTCATACTGAAGGAAGACTAAATTCCTTTTCAAAGGAGGGAAAACGCAAGAATAGCACATTTTGAACAGGAAAGCTGGATTTTGTGGGTGAGCGTCACTCACATGGGCACTTTTGGCCTGTCTGAGGAAACCACAACCAAGAGTTTGTCCGCATATTGTTTGTCCAGCATATTGTCCAGCATATCCACACCTCTGTCTTGTGCTCTTGCTTGGGCCAGGAAGGTGCTTCTTCAGCTGCATGCATGCAACAGGCTGAAAAGTTTGATCTCTGAGTAATCTGATGGGGAAAAGGAGGCTGCCTATTAACTAACTTACATGCTGAGCTGATTCCCAGACAGCATTAATGGGACCGTCAAGGTGCATCGGTTTCTGTGTGGATGGTGTACAAGAGGGAGCAGTGCCCTGCTCTTCACTTTGGTTCCGATCTCTGTATCAGAGCCATATAAGACAACTGAATTTTATTTAAGCACTCCCATAGGATGATTTTCTTTCAGTCTTTGAAGCCTCAGTACTTTCAGCAGAAAGTGCTAATGTAATTATGAAATGACATTCATGTTCACAAGACCCTAGAGCTGCATCTTTAACAGGATTAAAGCAAATGGAACTTGATGGGGTTTTGGCCTTTAAAATTGCTCATTTTTTATTTGTTTAATCATGCCAAAATTGAACAAGGAAAATATTCTTCTACTGTACCTTAGCCCTAGTTGTCTTGACTCTGCAATTGCTCTGTTGATGATGACTCAAAGCCATAGTGAACTAATTAAGACAGTACTGTGTTAGTAACAAAAGAGCTGCTTTCTTCCTCCCTCCTCCCCCAAGCAGTTTGTCAAACAAGATTGTATCCTATACCAAAATAATAGAAATCTAATGTATCCTGGCACTCTGTCTCTAGTCAACCAAAAGTATTTTGTAATGCTCTTCTAGTACGTATATTAGAGGACTTGTGTTCTACACAGCCCATTAACACAAGGGAATCATCAATTTCTGGAAAGTGTCTTTGCCAGGAAGATGTAGGTTTTAAATCTTCTACGTACATAGAAAAGTACTGTCCATCTCAAATGTTCTAAATAGTTATGATCATTATTGAAAATAATAGGATAGTAATATTTTATGCTCTGCATTTTAAATAACTACATTTTTGAGTTTACATTCTTTTAGAAAACTCACTGATACATTTGGATCTGCATAGGCATGATTAGATACAGTGTCTTATTATTTTTTCATGTGAATCTGGCTTATAAGGTTCTGCTGTTTCTCTCGTTTGTAGATTTCTGTGCTTCACATGCATGGTAAGATGATTTTGACTTGTTTAAAGTATTTTTGTGCTAATATAGTTGCTCTTTACACCTTTTTTTTTTTTTGTATAAGCAAAGGGTACGTGTGTTACATCTGCTTTTGGATAGTCGTCTTTAAAAACTTTCAGCAATAGTTAACTCAGCTGCTTGTTTCTGCTCTCTCAGGGGTCGCCTGGCCTGATATGCACCGTCTGGCTGACAGAGTCCATCTGGAGGAGTTGACTAAAATTGGCATTCTGAAAGGCAATGTAGATGACATGGTGAAGGTTCATCTGGGTGCAATATTTATGCCACACGGACTTGGACACCTACTTGGAATCGATGTGCATGATGTTGGAGGCTACCCAGAGGTTAGTGTTAGTCCATTCTCAACTGCCTTACAGATTAACCACTCTTAATTCTACCAGTGTTTTTGTTAGTTTACGTATGATTAGCCTGTTGCATCCTCTCAGAAGTAGAGCAAATATGCATTTAAGTGTGGTATTTCATGGAGTTTTCTTTAAGAGAATCTGTTGGTTCATTAAAACATAAAGTTCTGACGTGGAGAAGTCCACGTCAGAATTATGTCCTTCTGGCATTCTTAATCTGTTCAATTCCTATATAGCTTGTGTTGTTCCTCCATGAGTTTCCACTGTAGAATATATCACTTAAGCATAACGTGTGGTGTCACAGAGAGCACCTAAGACTTATAGTCTTATAGGGGAGACTCACTTGCTCCATTCCAGATGTGAGGCAGCTGTGGGAGCTCACTGCTGCACCTGGGCTAGTAAATTTCACTGACTGTGTCATATGGAAACAAGCTGGCTCATATTCCTTGAAATCTGATTTCCAGTGTCAGCATGGGCACCAGTGTGGATGTGTTGTCCTGTAATGAGAATAGAAAGAGAAACCAGTAAGTTTTACAGTCTTTGCATATGTGAAAGTGTATAGGCTCTTGCATTCTGAGTTTCTGCAGAAAACACACGATGATTACCTTTTTCCTTGAATTAACACAATGGCTCATGGCTGTGGTCTGACAGCAGAATGGGTAAAATTCTGTAACCTGTGAACAGGAAGATGTTTGCAATGATGCTGAAAAAATCTCTAAGGGGAATTGAACTTAAGGTTTGAATAAAGGAAGGAAGCTTCCAGCAGCTTCTGAAAGATTTCAGAAGGATTTTCTGTGTGTTATGTTTTGGTTACTTGAGGGTAGCTGTTTAAGGTTTTTTAATAATACAGTAGGGAAATTTATCACTTGTCTTCTCTCTTATGTAAGATATTCTTTTACAAGAACCTGAAAAAGAAGCTAGGAACTTTTTAGGTGTGGTTTAAGCATGTTTTGGAGCTTGCTCATATTGGATGAACAGGATACATAAGCTGCAGCTGGATTCATTTTGCAGGCAGGGAACAAACAGTCCATAGTATTTGAGGGTACTCGTGTTCACAGTGTACTTACTGTGACCAGTACTGTGATAGCAGTGTATTATCATCAGCTAATAAACTTACATGTAGTACAAATGAAACAAAAATCAAAAGCAGCCTTATTCTGATTTTAAAGTTTCTTCACTCGCTAATACAGAAAGGGTGGATGTTTGCCTCTCTATCTCCCAGGTGCATTCTCTCTGTGTACAAATGGAGACGTTCAGCAAAGTACAAGGGATGTGATTACTTGCAGAGTTCATAGACTTAAAAATCCAGGACCCTAATGTGTTGCATGCCTTCACTTAGATTGTTGTGAATAACCTGTCTGAATTTGAAGCTGGCGAATGAAGTTGCTAAGCCGCTGTCCATCATATTTGAAAAATCATGGCAGTCAGGTGAAGTTCCCAATGACTGGAAAAAGGAAAATATAATCCCCATTTTCAAGAAGGGGAAAATGCATGACCCAGGGAATTAAAAACCAGTCAGTCTCACCTCCATGCCTGGCAAAATCTTGGAGTAGATTCTCCTGGAAGGAATGCTAAGGCACATGAAAAACAACAAGGTGCTTGGTGACAGCCAGCATGGCTTCACTAAGGGGAAATCCTGCCTGACCAATTTGGTGGCCTTCTATGATGGGGCTACAGAACTGATGGACAGGGGTAGAGCAGTTGATGTCATCTACCTGGACTTGTGCAAAGCGTTTGACACTGTCCCATACTACATCCTTGTCTCTAAATTGGAGAGACATCCATTTGATGGATGGACCACTCGGTGGATAAAGAACTGGCTGGATGGCCTCACGCAAAGGGTTGTAGTCAATGGCTCAATGTCCGGCTGGAGACCAGTAATGAGTGGTGTCCCTCAGGGATCGGTGTTGGGACCGGTCTTGTTCAACATCTTCATTGCTGACATGGACAGTGGGATTGAGTGCACCCTCAGCAAGTTTGCCGATGATGGCAAGCTGTGTGGTTCGGTTGATATGCTGGAGGGAAGGAATGCCATCCAGAGGGACCTTGACACCCTTGTGAGCTGGGCTGATGCCAACCTCATGAAGTTTAACCATGCCAAGTGCAAGGTCCTACACCTGGGTCGGAGCAATCCCAGGCACAGCTGCAGGTTGGGCAGAGAAGAGATTCAGAGCAGCCCTGAGGAGAAGGACTTGGGGGTGTTGGTTGATGAGGAGCTTAACATGAGCCAGCTTCAGTGTGCACTCACAGCCCAGAAAGCCAACTGTATCCTGGGCTGCATCAAAAAGAGCGTGACCAGCAGGTCGAAGGAGGTGATCCTGCCCCTTTACTCTGCTCTTGTGAGATCTCACCTGGAGTATTGTGTGCAGTTCTGGTGTCCTCAACATAAAAAGGACATGGAACTGTTGGAACAAGTCCAGAGGAGGCCACGAGGATGATCAGGGGACTGGAGCACCTCCTGTATGAAGACAGGCTGAGAAAGTTGGGGCTGTTCAGGCTGGAGAAGAGAAGGCTGCGTGGAGACCTCATAGTAGCCTTCCAGTACCTGAAGGGGGCTTGTAAGGATGCTGGGGAGGGACTCTTCATTAGGGACTGTAGTGATAGGACAAGGGGTAATGGGTTAAAACTTAAACAGGAGAAGTTTAGATTAGATACAAGGAAGCAGCTCTTCACAGTGGGGATGGTGAGGCACTGGAATGGGTTGCCCAAGGAAGTGGTGAATGCTCCATCCCTGGCAATGTTCAGGGCCGGGCTGGAAAGAGCCTTGGGTGACATGGTTTTAGTGCAAGGTCTCGCTTGGAACTTGATGATCTTAAGGTCCTTACCAACCCTAATTATTCTATGATTCTATATAAACTGGAGCACGCATTCAAGACTTGGTAGGATAAAGAGACAACTAAATTTTAGGGACAAGTGAGAAGAATTATGAAGAGTGAAAACTACAGTGCTTGGGGTTTACTTAGATATTGTGTGCTTTGAAGGTTAGAGCAAGTTCTTTAATTTCGAGGTAGATTTTGGAGCTGATTTTGGGGGAGTATAGGACAATGGACCCTATATACCTTGATCTCTGAGCAGATTTCAGTAGTGGGGCATAAGGGTTACAGAATCTGGTTTTGACACTTTTTATTAACGTATGAGCAAATTTATAGCTGTTAATTTTCTGGTATATTATATAATTTAAGGGTCATTTTTCTGAAAGACCAAGCTATCCACAGTTTTGAAAGAGCAGCCTGTTATAAATATAGGATATATATTCCTGTAGGGATGCAGGGGTTGTATTGTCAAATGAGTTCTACTCTTCAGTTTCATGCCTAATGGGTGTAAAAATACCAGAGCTCTATGTATACGGAGAATTTTATACCTGCAAGTATTAAAATTATTTGTTTGTGTAGACATGCAACTGCATTCTTACATTAAGAATGTTCGCGTAGCTGATTTACTTTCAAAATCCAATCCTAACAAACAAATTTCCTGAATATGGGGGAAGCCTGTGTGTGAGCTCACAAATAGGTAAAGTCCTGTATTTGCATATAAATGTGCACATAGTTGGATGTATAGAATCAGGTTAGCTTGAAAAATAGTGTATCTGCCGAAAAGTAATGTTCTGCAGAAGAGCAATCCCTTTAAACTCTCTCTGCAGCATTAATTGACCTCCATTAGACCCATGACTTCTGTTTGACACAAAGCATGAGGCTCTTTATATTGGGTCATTTGACTAAGGTGAGGTACCTGAGTGCCAGAGCATCTGATTGTGGAAGACCCACGTCAAAAGCCTATTTATGGGGTGAACTTCTTTAGGCTTCTCTAGGCTTGAAGCTGCAATGGGAGGCACAGTCCATGCCCGTGACAGGAGGGAGCTGTAGGGCTGTGAGGCCATGATGACAGTGTAAGGCTTTAGGGGATGTGGTTTTCCCCAGGTAAATCTAAACATGAGCAACTGAGTACCTCTCTTGTGTGATACATATCTCTTAAATGGGAGAAGGCTTTTTATCTATGCCTTGTTGTTTTATGAAAAAAAGGCATTTTGAAGACATGTAGTATGCTGTGGAGGGGGTTTTGGTGCATTTTAAATGTTTAGCAGCTAACAAGATTTTCACAAGGAATTTCATAAAGCCATTTTTGTGTTTATTGTACACTGAGTCCATGCCTGTAGTATCATGCTCTATTTTTCTAGCTGGTTAAGAAGGAACTTAATTGCTTTTGGCTGAGGGAATTTCTGGGAGTATTACAAAGGATTTTTTATAAATAAAAACTTTCCAAGTGGATATTATTCCATTATTTTCCCTCAAGTGTAAACAGTTACATTTGGAATAATACAATAAGATTTAATTTCCTAATTTTTATCCATCACAAAGATTTTTGTGTTCCAAAAAAACTATTTCCAGACATTGTTAGCTTAGCTTAGTTATTCATTAGTAGCCAAAGATTTCTTTTTTCAAAATTGGCAAGAATATGTTTTCATCTTTTCCAGTAAGCTGCTTTCACATGCAACATTGAACAAGCACTTTCTTCCTCTTTGACAAACATTGTAAAAAGCTTGCAGATTTTCTGCAAAGGAAACTCTAGGATAGAAAACTCTGTTAGAAAATATAACATTTCCCTTCCTTCTTTTTGCCATGATAAAGAATAACTGGGTTTGGCCAGCAATAAATCCATCTTAGCACCCTCATTTTAGGTCAAGATGTTTCAAACAGTGAAACCACCAGTGCTTCCCATTGAAGCATATAAGTAAATGTCTTAATTTTCAGAAGTACTCAACAGTGAAGAGCTCCTTGGGGAACTGAGTCCCCTGCAGTGTACTGTGGTATTTCTCGTGGGGAAACTGAGTGTCAAACACATCTTTGAAAACCAGTCTGCTTCTTTTGAGGGCCTAACTACAACTTCAGCAGTTCTGAAAATGCAGCCCCAGTGGTACTAATCACTTCAGAAAATCTGGCCCTTAGTCAGACAGAGTTAGCTTCAAAGGGTGAAAACTCCACTGGGCTTAGCTTCAGCTCTAGAATTTAATCATGGAGATGGTTTTTCCACACTCTTTCATTTGTTTCTAGGTAAATTCGATATGGGATATAAATGAGGGCTTGTGCCTGTTGCAATGAGCAGAACGTGGCAGGTGATCCTGAGTTTTGAAACCCTGAGGTAGATGGGGCTGAAGTTTTCATTTAAATCTAGGTTCTGTGTCTCTAGATGCTTGAGTTGATTCAATTTCATGTTATATTAATTGACTGTAAGGCTCTAAAGAACACTAAGTACATTTGATGACTTTCTATAATAATAAGCCAGTTAATTTAAGTTAGGTTAATAAGTACTGTGATTTTAACATCTTACGAATTAAGAGTTTCATTTTGTTTTGTCTTTTGGAATTGTATGATTTATCTTAAAGTTTTAATTTATTTTTCTATTCTTGTGAAAAGCTGATTCTTTCATCACTATTCTGCATCAACAAATGAAGGTTAGAGGTTTGTTTTGATCCTGGAGTTACCTGTGTCCCTCCATTACTCTGCATGCTTGGGGAATATCTCTGCTGCTCAGAGAGGTATACAGGCTGTGTCTGGCTTTAACAGAAAGCTTGCTCCCAGATCCGAGATGACTGGAGATTTAAGTCACCCAACTTACCAGAGAATACAGGAATAATCTTGTTCCCTTTCTTGTTCTGGCAAAAGTTATTTTCCTTATGTATCCTACTTTATGCTGAAGCAGAAGATTTCATTTTTTTGTGGTTAGCATTGCAAATGATGCATTAATGTTTTTTCCTTCAAGAAGCAGAGGATGAGGTGAATTTACCAAGAAGCCTACAGCTGTTACATAGAGCCCCAGTGATGCAAATTGCTTCACGTGGTCAAAGCCTTGCTCTAGCTCAGCGTACCCAGAACCTGCAAACATGAAACAACCTGTATGGTAGGTGTTTCTATGAGCAAAGAGTAAATGGGTCTTTCACCAGTTTTAGCTCTAGGTTTTGTTCTTGTAGGCCACTGTATACCTTGAGAAAAGTTTAAGAGAAAAAAAGCTGTTGCTTCTGCTTCGTGGGGTCCCCTTGAATCACTTTCTTTTTGATTCTTTGAATTCTTGCATAGCAGAGCCCTGTTGTGTGGGCCACTAGGCAGGCAGAGTGCAGGCAAGAAAAAAGTTGTTGAAGGCCTTAAATTCTACAGCATTTCCATGCAGAGGAGCACTGAAATCCATATTGCTTATTGTTATCTGTTCAGTCAAACATCACACAGGAGAGTTTCTTGCAGTGTAAGATTCTTCTGTGGGATTTAAACCCCTCCCAGAGGTAGGCTAATAGATATTCTTACCCTGCTTTGGAATCTTAAATGTGCTCAGCAAAGTTGCAGTCAGTTCCCTGCAGCTTTTTCCTGTAAGGATAGATGCTGGATTTTGGGTGTTCATGAAAACTTAGGACTTGAGCAGAGGCAGAAGAGGAGGGAAGGCTCAGGTGCTGTGTCAGTGCAGTGCCATGGTGCAGACCATGCCCTGTCTTACCACAAGGTTTCCCTCCTACTCTGAGAAAGAAAGTGTTGTGGACTTAGGTTTTTTTGTTGCTTAGTTTGAGTTTCATTAGTTCTGGCTAATTTTTAGTGAGGGAGACACTTGGTTATGATTCTTTTACTTGTTGAAGCTTGTTGCAAAAGACTGTGTGCTAAGAGAGTTTTTATCTGAATATTTATTGTCCAGATCTTTCTGAAATTTTGAAAGAGGCTAACAGAGCTCTTGCTTTTTTGAACAGATCATTCTAGGCACAGTAGGAGAGAAAAACCAAGAGAGTATAGTTCTGCTTTCAATTACATGTAAAATGAGATATAAAAAGGTATCATAGGTATACATTAGGGGTTTTGCAACCCAATTTCCACTAGTACTAGTATCTAAAGATCAAAAGGAAATTTTTTTTTAAGACCATTAGCTATGTACGATTTCATTGTGTCACTAGAAAACCTGTCCAGTAGATTTTAAATGGTGCTTTGGCATTGGTCTAACTTTAAAATAGTGTTGCTGGTAGCGTTCATAATTCTTTATCTAATTTCTTTTGAATCCTCTATTGAAATCTAGTCTCATCATCTTCCAGGTTTATGTTGTAATTGTCAACTGGGTCAGTTTTACTGTTTGCTATCTCTTTTTTTTTTTTCTTCCTCATGCTTAGGTTTTAAGAAAAAAATACAGAATCCATATGTTCTATTATTTCCATTATGATAGCAGTGGAGCTTGGTGACATCTGAGGATCAGGAAGCAAAAATTACATGGGAAGTTATGCTCAGAACCCCACTGTAGTGATGCACTGAAATTCAGTTCTATCTGATTCAGCAGGCAGCAGTGCCTCAAGTAAGTGGCAGGTGGGTTTTCCTCATTCCCTGTAATAACAGGAAACTTAAGAAGTAGCTTAAAGTATTTTAAAATACCACAACTAATACGAAGGAAAAGACAATTTTTTTTCAAATAGAATAGCCAGTTAAACATCATGTGCCCTCCATTCCCCCAGTATTAACTTTGAGCTGTGTCCCAAAACCTCCAGCTAGTAATTAGATTCTCTTGCAGAAGTGGAAGCTTTGACTTGCAAATGCCACAAGTGGTATGTGATGCTTGGGGCGTGTTCTCCTGTAACCTGCTGCTGATTTTAAAGGCAGAACTGACAGCAGTTCCTTCAGGTGACTATAGGCAGCTCAGGCAGCTGGGAGAAAGTGGGATAGATTGAATAAACTAATCTTCATTAGTAACAGTCAGAAAGAGAAGCAAGGGCTTATAGAGAAGGGACCAGGAGACAAATGAAATGGAATTCAATACTTACTTTATTAGCTTCATAAGGCTCCATTTTTACAAATGAGCTAATTAGAAATTGAGTATACACAATGGGAGAATAGGGAAGAGCGAAAGAGCTGAGACTTAACTTTGCTGTTCAGTTCATATAATCTAAATATAATGTTAGTATTCTGACTAATTTAAATACTTGATTGTACTTAGCTTGGTAAAATGGTTAGGACTCTGCTGTATTGGATGTAGTCTAACTGGGATACTCTGTCGGGCTCAAAAAAGTTCTGTGATGGTTTAGCTGGAAAAAAAGTACCAAAAAATAGTTTGTGTCTATATGAGTCTTATACTGTGGTTCAGTATTGCAGTTAAGAGTGCCTTTGGTGTTCTCTGCTGTGGCCATGTTTTGCTGCCATTGCTGGCTGCAGGAAGCTTCTGGGTGATGCCAACTAACTGCTGCAGCCCTGGTTTCAAGAGGAGGGTGTCCTTGCACCTCTGTGCATCCCTAGCTAGTGCCATGACCCTGTGGGTGATAAGCAGCTAATACAGAGACATCAGCTGTGGTCTTCTTCTGTCCTGATCCAAAGGCAGACCCAAGATCAGGCTCACCTGAGTGGGCCTGGAGCTATTCTCCTTCTAACTTTGCCTGGTAGCCAGCATCTGTGGGACAAGAGCCAGCATGATACACATTGCAGTTCTTCCATGAAAAAAGCAACGTATACCCCATTAACCATTGAGCTGCTTAGGAGCAGACAGTAATTCATCCTTATACTGAGGTATTCTGGGGATATTGCAACTTCTGGTCTTCCACAGCCACTTTTCTGGGGATTAGTCAGATTTGCATACTTTCTAATTCCTTTCTTATTCCAAAAATAGATCTATATTTTGTATTACTGCACACTTAATTTGAACTTTTATTTTGCTTACATAGTAATGAAATCAGTTTACATAATAATTCTCTTGTTCCCTTGACAGTCCTTATTGCCTAGACATGCTGTTTTTTGTTACCTTACATGAACCCTTAATTGGAATCTGATGTTCTTGGCAGGAGTACAGTCACAAATGACAGTGTCATGCATCTGTGCTTACTGTCGGGGGAGTGTCTCCATTTTAAAATGTGAGCAGAACCTCCAAATAAAATCAGTCTTAGAAAACAATCTCAAATAGAGTCTATTGTTGCAATATACAGGAAAACAGGTCTTCGAAAACTAGTTTTTTGAGAATATCACTGGGAATCACTTTTTAGATGCCTAGGAGTTAGTATTTTCTAGATTATTCTCTACACTTTTTTGAGGCAAATGACTGGCTTATGCTTTAGAGTTGAACAGCACCGAGTGCAACAGGGTCCTGCTCTGTGTCCCAGCCTTGAGGATATAACAGTAATAGAAACAGATATCCACACAGATGCTACACCAGCATTCACCTTTTTACTCTGTATTTCATCTGACTACAGAGCGGTATCATGGGTTTTGTTGAAAACAAGGCTTTCACTGTTTAGGTGCAATATGTGGGAAGGTTTCCTCCTTACAAAGAAGAAAATTCATTAATGGCAGAAGATTCATACTGATGGATGAAAGTGCAAGGTTTCCTCATCAGGCTTTTGCCAGGTTTGACTTGATAGAAAATGGCAGTGTCTTTGTTTCAGACCTGTAATCTTCTGTTTGGGGGTTGTGGTGCTACAGTCATTAATAGAATCATGAAGTTTGCCCTAGTTTTCCTAAACAGTCAAAGTGGACTAAGAGCTGAGAACTGTCAGCTCATGGACCTGATGTCCATGGTAGCTACTGAGATGGTCATGAGTGCCCAGAGATCACATGTCACTTGGGGTATTGAAGCCATTGTCTGATGTTCTTTTTAATCCAGTGCTGCTCTGCTGCTTGGTCACCTTCTCACTTTCCTGTTCTACTTGTTCAGTGTCCCAGCTCATTTTGTCTTGCAGCCTTGCAGTAAGTTGGACTGCGGTTGTCCTCCACTCAGGGTGTGCATGGCCATATACATGCAATGCCCAGAGCCTGTCTCTCCATCCATTTCACACATCTCTTGGTGAACATCTTGCTAGCCTCTATTAAATGGGACTGTAGGTCTTCCTCACTGCAAGCCCACCCATGGGTGTCCTGCTTACCGTTTTTGAAAAGCTGAGCAGTATTACCCTTTCACCGAAGGCTTGTTAGAGATGGTTTTGTGGAAGAGACATTGCTGCTTCCATTTACACAGTGACTTCAGTGCCTGCAAAATCCAAATACCTGGAGATAAAACCAGGAGCCAACAGAACCCAGAGTTGAGATAAAGTAGGGGGGAGTATCAGTTTGTAAATTGCTTCTGGAGAAGTTAAGAGTTTTACTTTGGGTGAGCAGTAGAATTCAGGTGACTCAGGGGCCCTCCCTGAATGCTGATGTCTCAGGGAGCCTGCACTGCTGTAGGTTTCCAAACATGAATCCCCAGGTCTTGGTCCAGAGCTGTGAACTTCTGTTGACTTCTTTGGAGGCAGTACTGAAAGCACAATCAGACTGTAAGCTATCCAGGCAAAATGCCTATTATTGCTTTAACAGCTGTACAGAGGTAAATAAAGTGGGCATTGGGGCTCAGTAGTCACACCTGGATGTTAAACATCATTTTATTCAAGAAAAAGCGAAAAAATGCAGATGCCATGCCAGGGCTGCCTTCAGAGGATGTTTGCCATTGTTTTCCTCACTGTGCATTCATCTTTCTAGCATCTGTCTTGGATTGAGTGCCTCAGAAAAGGCATTTAGAAGTAGAATTGAAGAGAAGTGTACTTAAAAGCCAAATATGGGTTGTTTGTTGTAAAGCAGCCGATAGATAGTTGGCAGGACACCAAAAGGTCCAGACACTAATCTAATTGTTTACAGCTCATGGAGAGATTAAGCCACAAGATTGGATGCCCTTATTTCCTTTACACATTACAATGAATGTGTGAGATGCCAAACCCCATGGGGCAGCAGCAGAAAGAAAAATGGCTCAATTTCAGTGCAGTTATTGTTTCAAGTTTAGAAATATATTGATTCTCTTTGGGTTTTGATAAGAATATAAATGCAAAGTGCCTTGCTTAATATCAGAGCATTCTTATTTCCTAGCCTTAGTAAAACAAAATTGTGCTTTATTTTAGTGTTTATATAATGCTCTGTGAAATTAAACATATGAAATAAAATGCATTGAATACACAGTGAAAATGGTCAGGATACACTTGCAGGGTTGTGAGGGCACTGAGAACTGCAAATGCTCTGCTTCTCTGAAAAATGGGCAAAACTACCTGCTGATGTCCTCGCTGGTTAGCTCCAAAAATCTTGGTTACTCTAAAATGCTGTGCGTTGGAACAGAATAAGCTCTGCAAAGGAAGAAAGAAAAGCAAAAGCAACCCCAGTATCACTAGGGTGATCAGTGAGAATAAAGCTAACACTGTTGAGTGTCTGTTGCAAGCAGGATTTCTGTGAAATAGGCTTTCCCTGAAGTGAATGTGGAGCTCAAAAGCAAACAGTACTGTGGGCCTGTATCTGCTTTGAAGAGGGAATGATCCAGTGAGATGAAAATGTGGCTATCTGCAGGGTATGCTTCTGCCTCCCTCCCCTCTGCCCCGTGCATTGCTATGGCAGGAACCTGGGTGCACAGCTGTGTCAGGACATACTGCCCCAGCACACAGGGTAGTGCTGGCAGTGCGCCTTGTCCTGGAGAAGGGGAGGTTTCATTCTCGTGATACCAGACATGCTGCAAGCGATGCTGAAAGCTTCAGCCGGCAAGGAAAATTACCGTGACTTTGGCCAGAAGCAAGATTTGGGAAAGCTACATGGAGACCAGATGAATAATGCCTTGGTCTTGCAGACTTGTTAACCTCTGACTTACTGGCTGAAGTGGAAAAGTTGTTGTGAGCAAAGCATGTGTGCATATTTGCAAGCTAGTGAGCCTGTGAGCTATTTACTGGTCATCATGAGATTTTATTGATGAAATTTTGCTACAGTTGCAAAGAATTTTCAAAAAGCTAATGGGATTGAGATATATTTATTCCGATGTTGCAATACTTGGCACATTTGGGGGAAGAAAATTAGTATCCTGAACTAGTCTTTGCAGTGTTCCTAATTCCTTGACTAAGCACGTCCCCATATATCATTTTACTTTACCAGCTTTTGGGAAGAAGAGCATGTTTTACTAGTCAGGACTTGTTTTGACTTAGTTTTTAATAATATCAGTCAGCACCATGTTGCCTGAAAGTCTGAATATGACAAAAGTTTAGTTTTAAATGGGCTACTTTTATGAGGTCATGTGCAGACTCATTGCTCCTGAATCAAGATCATAAATGTGTAATTTTAATAACATTCAGTGAGAATAAGCATTTGCATATCCTTGGAGAAACTGTTCTCTGCTGCATAGTTCAGCTATTTCAGCCATGACGTGGAGGGGGCTGAATTTTAAGATTTGCACGTTGCTTAGAGTATTGTACGTTGCAAGGGAAGGTACAGAAAGAAATAGTGCAAGTAATTACTTTTTTCCGTGGCGAAGTACTTCTCCCAAGGTAGAGAATAACCATACCAAGCATATCCAAAGCCAGGATTTCTGTGGCGCAGAAAAGAGTTTAGGTGTTGAACTGAAAGCTGGTCATTGCTCTATGTGAATGCTGAGTGAGGGACTGATGAGAGGTAACGACATAGCACAGTTTCGGTCCTCTGTTTCCCTATTATTTTTTGTATTTTGGGAGTCTGATGGAGCAGTCAGCATAGGAGGGCCTTGATAAAAGGTCAGCCACAGATTGCCCTTCTGTCTGTTGGAACCGCTGTTTGTTCCGCAGGGTGTGGAGCGCATTGACCTGCCAGGGCTCAGGAGCCTGCGCACCGCCCGCAGCCTGGAACAGGGCATGGTGCTGACCATCGAGCCAGGCATCTACTTCATAGACCACCTCTTGGACCAAGCCCTCCGTGATCCTGCACAGTCCTGTTTCATCAACAGCGATGTCCTGCAGCGTTTTAGAGGATTTGGTGGGGTGAGTAATTGTTAACCAAATGTTTTTCTGAAATTGGTTTTCTGTTTGTTCACCCTTATTATGTACTTGAGAAGAAATCTTTTGGAAGTTGTAATGTATTTTACATAGGGCTGTTCCTGAAGAAGCACCTTGGGCCATTTGACCCTGCAGACAAACTATGGGAGGGGTTGTTATTTTTAAATGCGTTTTTGTACTTGTGATATCCAATTAATAAAAAATATGGAATAGACCCATATTTTTCCATTGATCAAAATACCCTCTTGTCAGCACTATACACTGATTTGCCAGGTGGGTTTTTTGTCAAATGTGTGAAATATGTACATGTTATGAAATACGAGACTGAGATCTGAGGTCCAGAGTTAGCTTCCTTTATAGCAGTCCAGTTTGGTGCTCCCTCTGAGGGCAAGAAGACCCTGATGCTGTGTAAGTCAAGGAGGCAATACAGAAAAATAGCAATAATTGCTCTTCCTGGGTTAATGCCAGAATCTTATGCATGTAAAGCCTACCCTGTTTTTCAAAGGAATGGTTGGTGGTCTTCATTGAGCACCCATGCTCCAGGTGTGTAGTGTTGCAGGCTTGGTTAGCAGCATGAAGGTTGGCTGCCCTGGGAGGTAGCTGTGATGTGGGTGATCATTCCCACACCGGCAGTTGCTGTGCAAGTAGAGGGGCCTTGTTTCTCCATGCTCTCCAGGGCACATGTCCCATTCAAAGTCACTGCCCTCGCAAAGAGTTTAGCAGTTGCAGTGGCTTCCAGTGGATTTTCATTTTAGTGGAGCAAGCATTTGAAGAGTACCGTATTGTTCTCCGGGCTTCCATATTCATGCACAGAGAAGATAGAGCAGACAGCTGCAGTGCCCCGTCCTCCTCATGACTTTTCTGCCAAGTCTCAACAAAGCTAACAATCACTGGCAATGGCAGTGATTCTCTGGTATGAAAAATCATTCATTAGTAATTGTCTGCTGCTGCCATTGACTAATTTATAACTGTATACCAGCCATGAGAGGGTAATTACTGTAATGCTTTTGGTCTGAGCTGGCTTTGAATCACCAAGTCCGACAGAAAAGTTGTGTGTGCCATCACCAGTGGTGTAAGCCAGCTGGGCTCCTGGGCAGCCATCTGTGGAGGCTCCCTATCTGATGTGTGCACAGCCTTATCGAGAGACGTGGGACTTTACCCTCCCTGGTATGTAATTCACTGCTGAGGTTTGCGACATTATCTGTCTCTCTGTTGTTTCTTTATCAAGACTTGCCAGTCAGCCAGCAGAAAGACTGGTGCATGAAAGGCAGCTAACTGTGCATTTTCTGACTGAGCACGTCATATATGGCACCGCACGCTTGAATCATATTTTAAGGGAACACTGTGATGCACTTGTGTAGCTTGACACCGCAACAAGAACAGGTTATCTTTGCTTTCCTTGTAAACACTCTGTGGGAGTTTTTGAGCAGTTGAATTGGTTCCGGGTGAGCTTTCTCTAGAAATGCTCAGCAAAGCCCGCATTTTTCCATGACTTGCCATGATTGCCCACTCCAGCTCTGGAGCTTCAGACATGCACGTGTTTGCGTGGAACAGGAGTGACAGCATAGGATCTCTACCTTGGTAATAACTTGCTGGATCAGGCACTTTTGTTCCAGAGATTTCAAGCAAATCTAACTTTCTTCCCTGTTTTTTTTTGCTTAACTTCCTGTAATGATGACTTCTAAGGAGAGCTAGCCAACAAACTTTGCTAAGAGGGGGAGCTGCCCAAAAACGATTGAGCAAAATTCTAAATCTCTGATCCCCCTGTGAACAATACATTTTATTTAGAGAGAAAAAAATAATAATAAACACATACCCTGAGCCAGATGTTGTCACTTTTTTTTGTGCAGCAAAAGAATGGAAATAAAATCTGAGACTGAAGTACATCTGAGTATTTCTGGATTCTACACAGAAGCTGAATTATAATGCAATCAAAATTATTTTTTCCATCTTAACAATTCTGACTTGATTCTGCATAAATAAAAGATGCAATTCATGCTGTGTAGCATGCTCAGTTATCTACATGCTGGTTCATTCTAGTTTATGCAGAATAAGTATTTTCTCAAAAGCATGTCAGGAAACTTTCTATATGATCAAAAAAGATCATGTGAAGCTCAGTATTTTCACTGACAAATACGAATACTGCAGGGGTTACTCTTGGTGTCAGTTGTAGTTGAAGAGCTCACTACAGCCAGTCCAGTCTTCCTTGAAGTTTAAAAGAAAAATGTGTTCTGCAAAAGGAAATAAGTAGTCCATTTCCCTCAGCAGAGCTCAGCACTAATTAAAATGTTTTTAATTTGGTTTAGTTTAATTCACTTCAAAAATGAACTTACATTAACCAGAGTAATACCCCTGTAATTCTTAGCAAGACTGTCCACACAGGGGATTTGTGGATTTTAATGAATTCACCTCAAATTCATGTCTTTTTGGAGCTTTGGATAATTTTCTTGACTATGACAAGTCTCTGCATTGAGAAGGTCTTTTGCTGTGCCAAAAAGGGCAAGACAGTGGCCATTTATTGTAAGTCATGCTGCCTGGTGTTAACCATAAAGAAATTGTAAAAACAGCAAGAGCAAGAAAAGACAAGGTTTTCCTTCACCTGTCCCATATTGCTGCTGGCATGCAAGGTGTGTGCTGGCAGTGCTGGCACAGCTCCTGTGCATGCTCAGAATGTGTCCATCAGCAGCTTGTCCTTCCATTATCCCTGTGACACAGACATCTGTAACTGCTGCTGAGGGACCTTGTGATTTGGGCTTGTAGTGCACAAGAGCCAAATACAGATCCCTTAGGAGGGAGGGAAAACATTTTGTTAGGGGATCTGCTTCTGAGAGCACGGGCTGCCCTGTCTGAAGCCCTAAGGTCTTCGCTTGACAGCCATTGAGTTCAGTCCCGCACAAGCTTCCTTGGCCAGTTTTGGGAAGCCACAGTCACATGTACTGCAGATCTCTATCTGCAAAACTAAGGTCCAGTTTACTGAGGTCAGAAATTCTGTGGGGCAAGGGCTGCCATCAGATGCTGGCGCAGTGCCTGTCCCAGGGTATCTCTGCTCTGCCTGGACTTCGCCCGCGCTGCTTTCATAAATAAACATAGATGTGCAAATAGAGGTATGTGTAGACAGTTGCACATACGACTCAGAAAAGCAGACGATTCCTCAGGGAAGGGGAAAGACTGACTCCAAATGTTGTCCTTTAGGGTTTGACATTTCCATTCTTCATAAGCTGATTACTGATTCATGGAATATTTTCTCAAAGACCCAGTAAAACCATTCAATCTCTTTTTGACCTTAAATATTCAGTCTCTGTTCAGGCTTTATTTTTCCCTAGGATTTGTTAGAACTGGCACTAAACTTAATATGTGAAAACTCTATGTAACGTACAGAAAATGCTGAAAGACAGCTAAACGTTAAAATACATTACTTTTATTTGCAGATTTTTCTCATTTAAAAGTTAAATAGATTTGCAAAGCACAGGACCTTGAAGATCTGCTAATATTATGATATTTTTCAAAACAATAGTATTTCACGTACTCAGGAACAAATGTTAAACCAAATAAAAAGCAGGGTATTTAATTACTGCTACCTTTGGTTCACAGAGGCTTGCAGTTGTGTCTGTCCTGATTTTGATTTTTCAGAAGTCTGAGCTCTGCTTCTGGGTTTGTTGTGAATGTGTGTTGTGGAATTAAATAGTTTACTACACAATAAACATTATGCTCATCTTTTTCAATATTTCATATTATGCATCAGTAATAATGCTACACAGCATTTTTGGAGAAATTTTCATAGAAAAGTCGTTTCATTATAAAATATGTATCTTTCTGTAAAGTCCTTGTAAGAGCAGCGATAGTTGCAGGCCACCCAAAACCAGCGACTAGTTGCTTATAAACCTTCTTTAACCCTTTTCTCTTAAGTTTTCTAGTTAACATAATAAGGTTAAAGTAAGAGCAGTTGTTTCTAACCTGTATTTAGCTTGTAGTTTATCGCTTCTTTTTGAGCATGGATGAAGGGATTGTGTGCCTGAAGCTGCTTTTTCCAGACATATCAGTTGATCTAATAAAATGCATGGCCTCACCCTAGTAATCTTGGTCCTCTTTTATAAAATGTTTATATGTGGACCTTTAAAATAAAATGTGCATGACATGCGGACTTGCTTGCGAATAAGAAGAGGAAGACTAGCAGCATGGGATGAGATAGAGTCACTGTGTAGCACAGAGCCTATTAGCCTCTACAGAAAATATCTTGGTGTTGCCGCTTTGCGTAACATGGTAGCAGTACCTTCTCCAACCCTGCAAGGAACCTGCCTGTCCCTGTGTGTGACATAAAGGCAGCTCTGTTGCTAACTGTCCCCCTGAAATACAGAAGTCAAGCTCTGTTTATGCAAAGTTTGCTCTATTAAAAATTATTGGTGAGTTAGTGGCTGAGTCGAAATAAGCCCTCTTGGTTCCATGCATCTGCCTCTTTAGGATACCAGCTTTAAAACCAAACCTGTGGATCCTTTGGATGAAAAAAGCATGTGTACTAATTTACTTCGTGGGGTAGCATGTGTGGCCCATGTCCTGTCATCATTTCCCAGGCAATTCTCCTGGTCTGAGATCTTGCAGCAATAGTATTTCTGCTTTCCACAGTCATAATCAAACAAATGCTCAATAGATTCACAAAAAAGGAGACATGCCACCAGTGGTCTTTTTTAATCACATCTGGGATCTGTCATCTGCAAATCTGGACTGTTTAATTGGCCAAAATTGTTTCTTGATTCTCAAAAACC
This sequence comes from Pezoporus wallicus, assembly GCF_028554395.1. Taxonomy (NCBI): domain Eukaryota; kingdom Metazoa; phylum Chordata; class Aves; order Psittaciformes; family Psittacidae; genus Pezoporus; species Pezoporus wallicus. Next base: position 1,349,926 of record NW_026636385.1, on the reverse strand, counting down.
TTTTATATATAAATCATCATCCAGAAGAAATGAATGAGTGCTACAACCCCCTTCTCTTGGAAGATAACACAGGAGGCTCTGGGGAGCATGACTGTATCAGTAAGTCAGGACAAAGTGCGAGGCTATATATATAGCTGACAGCAGCCCTGGTGTTTTAACTCCTGTGCTGTGCTAGGCTATGGCCACACAGCCCTGCTTTAGGATAGAATTGGGTCCATTGTGTTGAGCCACATGATGGTTTGTGCCTGGCATTAGGCAGTTGTGCAGTCAGGTCTATCTAGACAGATCGTGCCATTACCCTTAATAAGAAAAGGTATTTTAGAGACAGTCCTGTCAGTCCTGGCCACTTCACCTTTGCAGGAGTGCTTTTTGAAGGATGCCATTTCACACCAAAAATGCAAAGCCTCGCTTGGGGTATTTGCAGAGCACCCTGAAAGCTGCGGGTTCAGCAACCCTCCCACCTCGTTTTTCTGTTCGTTTAAGCTGTGTCTGATTCCAAACTGCTCTGTAGCCCTGAAATAAGCAGCACTATTGAATAAAGAGCCTGCAAACAGGGACAGCTCTGAGAGCAAGTTTCATAACCACTGTCCCCTACTGGGAAAAGCAGTCCCAAGCCAGTGAGCCTTGCCAGGCAGATCCAGCATCTTTTGTCCATTTGGACAGAAGACAAGACCAAATGCTGGGCTCTCCTGTAGGGAAGGTTTTGCAGGTCCTCTGAAGCTGCTTCTTGCTGCTGCTGAGTTTAAGCTCAGGGTTAAATATGGAGGGTGTGAAGGAAAAGAGCAAATGAAAAAATTTCCTTCCCCTTGAGAACCTGTGTTCCTCTTGCATTTGTTTTGATTTTAGGTGCAGGAAAAATACCACTGAGAGTGGTAAGTCTGTATTCTCCATAATAGCAAGCACCCATTTCAAGTGAGATTCATCCAGGCAGAGAAATAGTTAGATCATGGAGAAGGAGCTGGAGCTTTCCTAGGAATGATGATGAGTGAGGCCCCAAGGGAGCAGTGGGGCTATGTCCCACAGACCATTTGGAGTTGCTGATGGTGAGCAGGCTGATGCAACAGTGCTGGCTCTCCTGCTTTTCACAACAATCCACCATCTGTACCTTGATTTGGAGAAGACTGCATGGAGACCTCTTAAGAGACCTGAAAGGGACCTGTAAGGATGCCAGAGAGGGACTCTTCATTACGGACTGTAGCAATAGGACAAGGGGAAATGGGTTTAAACTGAAGCAAGGGAAGTTTAGATTAGATATAAGGAAGAAGTTCTTTACTGTGAGGGTGGTGAGGCACTGGAACAGGGTGCCTGAGGAAGTGATAAATGCTCCATCCCTGGCAGTGTTCAAGGCCAGGTTGGACAGAGCCTTGGGCAACATAGTCTAGGATGAAGCATCCCTGCCCATGGCAGGGGGGTTGGAACTATATGATTTTAAGGTCCTTTCCAACCCAAACCATTCTATAATTCTATGACTGTGATTATAAAACCTAGTAAAAGTATTTCTCCTAAACAGTGGGTTGCTGTGTGTGGCACTCCAGACTGATGGGTTTCCCCATCATCTCCCATTTGATAATTCTCAGTTCCCTGCCTTAGGTGGCGCAAGCACCCCTGCACTTTCCTCATTAGGGTGTCTGGCTTCTCACCTCCACCAGGATCTCCCTTCCTGGACTCTCCAGCCAGCCCCATGTCTCTTTATCCTTTATTTGTCAGTCTTGTCTCACCTCACTGTATCTTCATTCCTCTGGCTTCTTTCATCATTCTAGCTCCATTTTTTCACCACCTTTTCCTTACTGATTTTCTCTTGTGATTTGAATAGCATGCAGCAGTGACAGAGACCTCATCCCACTTGTTTTTCCTCCTCCCCTTTAGTCTGGCTTTCATCTGCTGTGCTTTCAAGTCTTTTCAAAGAGTGCTGAGGTATCGGTGAAGGCATGAAACACTGAACTAGAAAACACCAACATTTTTTTAATTCTTTTGCTAATCTTACCTGGTAAGCAGATAAACTGTGCAATTCTATTTTCATAGAACTGTGCAATTCTCTAGCAAATACACTAAAGAGGTAGAGCTCAAGCAGGTGAAGGTTTGTGAAGCCAGTTCTTTGGAAGAGGCTCTCTCCTTAGGCAGTCAGCTCTAGGTCTGGCTGGCCTTCCCTCTGCTTTCAGACTTACATTTGCACTAACATTATTACTTTCCACATCAACATGGTGCCCAGCTCCGTTTACACTGGTATGCTTCCCAACATAATGCTTTGGCTTTTACCGTGATACCAGATCTGTCCCCTGGATTCTGGTACTTTGCAGGGCTCGCCTCGTACCATCTGGTTTTTGGCAGGCTGTGCCTAGGCTCAAGACCTGGCAGGCCAGATGCTGGGGCTGTTGTGAGGCAGAGAGCATAGTTCACTTTTAGATGCGATGTGACCATCTTGCTGAATCCTTAGGTTATTTTTTCCTAAGTTGGCCAAATATTAAGCAATGACTGAAAAAACGCACCCTGGTAAAATCTGTTCAAGTGCATAAAATCATACAATGTGTTGCTGATTTCCTCTTCTGCAGCAAGGCACCAGCCTTTCAGGCACACGAAGTGTAAAGAGCCTTGCAGCTTTCAAATTTACAGCTGTCCAAATCAAATATGCAAACTCAGTGGAGTTTGTTTATTTAATTCTGCTTTATAATACCCTTAACTTGATACCAAGTAAAAGAAACAATCTGGCAAAGACATCATTAAACAGATTAATAAGGACTGGATGACTCATTTTGTTTGAACAAATGGATTATTTTGCAATCAGAAGTACAAATGTTAACCAGCTTTATTTTTAGTTGAAAATGTCAAGAGGTCAGAAACAATTAAAGCAACTGTAAGGTGGGAGTACCCAGAGTTTGTGTTCTCTTGGATTTACACCTTACTAAAATTGCTTTTATTGCAGCTTAGTGACTTACTAACATTTTTCTGATAAGATAATGGGAAATGACTGTGTAGGCATATTTACTGGTAAGAAGAGATTAGAGTCAAACAGAAATGGAGCATACTTTTCATTTTAACAGAACAAGAGCTGGAAAGCTGAGAGGATCTGCTTTTTCCTTGCATGAGTTCAAATGTAGTGATTGTATTTTAAAAGGAATGTCTGACATGCTTAGGACTTTTATGTCAGCTCAGAATTCAGTGTTTCGAATATCAGCTGCAAGATACTTCATGTTGCAGTTCCTTCTTTGAAAGTTTATTGTGTTTAGAGACAAGAGAATGTGATGTTAAAGTGCAAAGAACGCATACCGCAGCTCAGCAGCAGGACTGCTTCGAGAACAGGCACTTTGGCATCAGGAGGTGCTGCTGTTGAGCCTGTCCCTTGCAAGCCATGCACTAGCAAGGTTGGAGGCAAGTTTAGGGGAGAATGTTCCTTTTGCTGCTCCCAGTGTCAGGGGGTTGGAATTACTGGCCCTGTGTAATTAGGCACCATGAGCTCACTGGTGCAGCATCTCACTCAGCCTGTTCCTGGTGCACCCAACATAGCAGAGGCACCACCTGAGTCACCTGCAGGGCTGTCATCTCTGGTGCGGGTGCTCTGCTGGGGGTCACCATGGGGCTTGTGTGATTCCAGGAGGATGGCAGGAGCCGATGGCCCAAGGGGGATTGGATGCTCTGTGCCAGAGGTGCTGGTGGTGATGGACAATTCCAGTATTGCTCTGCCTGCTGTTGCGTCCACTGGCTGAAACTTGCCTTGTGCTCTCACTGGTGCCTGATCTGCTTCTTTTCCCCAGCTGGAACACCTTGGTAACTGTGTGTTCTCTGTAACAGGTCCGGATCGAGGATGACATTGCAGTGACAGCCAGTGGAATGGAGCTGCTAACCTGTGTCCCACGTACTATTGAAGAAATAGAGGCTTTCATGGCAGAAGGCCAAAGCAGTGCCAAGTCATTTGAGTGCCTCTCCAACCAAAAGCAGTAAACTTGAGGATGATAGTTACTGTCTAAGCTAATCACTCATCATTCTGATTTAATGCTGCAGCATATACAGTAAAACACACCAAATTCTTAATAGCAAGAGAGGTAGGCAGGCTATTAGCTGGAATGATCCATTCATTAAAAATGAAGGTAGAAGGCTTCAGCACTTGATATCCAAGTAACTCAAAATACTGCTGCTTCCCATCAGCAGTTTACATTGCCAAGTACCACCTGAATAACCCTACTGCATTAACAGTGGGACTTATATTTCTGTCAGATCCCAGCTCAGCCATATCTTGTGATTAAATCTGAATTTCGGTGATTTGGACTCTAATTATCTGAATGCTGTCAGCAGTTGTAACAATCTAAGTCCTTTTTTGAACTTCATCCCAGGTACTGTGAAAATCATAGAAGAAAAAACAGCTGTTCTCAGTGAACATGACACATTTTTCTTACAGATCTTGTTTCAGTGTCAATGGAGTACACAGAATCAAATTTTTATTAAAATTACCCTTGGCATCATCTATGCTCACAACTTCGTGATCATTAAGCTCTTCTGCTCCAGTTCCTGCTTCTTTATCTGACCTTTCTACCAATTTGTGCTCTGGAAACTTTGACCCGTCGTTAGCTAGATCTGTCTGCTCTGGGTAGTGGGCGTACTGATCCTTAACACGCAGCCCAGTGCTTATTAGATTTGTCCATCTGTTTGTTCCTTAAAAATGTTGATTGCTGTGGTATTGACAAGCCTTAGAAATAACAAGAAGGGAGAATCTTTGCTGCAGGGCTCATGGTCATTCATCAGCATATGCTGTGCAGAATGGTATTTTTAACTATCCAGTGTTAGCCGGCTCACAATGAAATCACGTCAGCTTTATTTGGATACACCACAAATATAGTAATAAAGATCATAACTTGAATTTCCATTCATGCAAGGTTTAAATTACCCAAAGGGACCTTTCTTTACTGTAGGTGTTCATCAGCCTGCAGGAGAATAAATACATTTCTTGCATCATAAAATAGCACTAGTTGCTGTAACTACATAAAAATAATCTTGGTCACTTTATGAACACATCAGACTCCGGTCTTCAGGCTCTGTTGCCCAGTTTGAGTGCAAAGCTGCTTCAGAACGTCTGTCTGCCATGCAAGGGGGGACTGAAATCACAACAGGATGTCGGGGGCTTTCAGGGTCATACCACTTGCCCGATGAGAGTTTTCCCATTGTGAAGGTTGACTTGATTACCTCGGTGTTGCAGTTCTGTTGCTCACATGTCACTTTATTAACAAATGAGTCCATTTACATTTTTTTTAAAGGTTGCTGGGCACTGGTTTGTAAGAGGTAAGTGCAGGAGGTCTTGATTGTGAAGGAGAAGGGGCAAGAAGGGGAGGGTGTGGGATCTGTAGCTCATATTTGCAACTGCACTAATGCTTCCTTCTGTGATGAGGTGTCATGCCTCTGAAATGTAGTACTTGTGCAGAGGACATCAGGCTTTGCTTTGATAGCTTTGCAGATTCACAAACGTAGAAACTACACTAGCACTGCTTCAGAGTTGTCTGCCCCTAAAACTGGGGAGCGTTTTCCAGTGCAAGACAGTGCTCGTGGCCTCAGCCCTCTTCCAAGTGTTTTCCTGCTCTGAACACACCCATGGGATCACTCACTGCTTTGGGCACTCTGAAACCTGCTGTTGCTTGGGTTCAATTTCCAAGTAACACCTCAGAGATTTAAAAGAAAAAAAAAAAAAAGGAGTTTTGGAATTGTTTCAACTAAGCTGTAACCCCAGTCTAGTTAATAGGCCTTTCCCTGCCTGTGATTAATCTTGGCAAATATTGGCCTCTGCTGTTGCAGAACAGGTCGAGCAATCTGGGATGCTGCAGGAGGCAGAACTGGTTCTGCTTCAACATGTACCAGTGAACAAACCCTGCCATGAGTGAGTTGTGGGGAGAGCACTTGCTCACGCAACCAGCTGCTCTGTTGTTTGCTTGCCTGAAACATGGGTGCGTTTTGGGCTGGGACGGTGCACTGTCTCCCATTTTCCTTCATTATCAGGCCCGTGAACTTGGTGAATATGAATTTCATCCTTCCTTCCAGAAGTCTGTTCTGTAATTATGATAATTTTTATCCACTTAAGAAAAAAGTGAATTAGAACTTTTTTCTAAATTGTGTGTGTGATTGTGATGCAGGGAATTAAACCTTTTAATAATGACAAAGTGGTATTTAATACACTTTAACTGTATGGGGGGGGGGGGGGGGGGGGGGGAGAAATACAGGTTGTGGCAAACTTTCTTTTTGACTACATTAGGATATTTTAGGCTGTTTGTTAGCTATGTTTTCCCAAATGCTTTTCCCCTTGGTGCAAACAGACTCAAAGTGGCACCAGAATAACAGTGTGTTATGTTGAGCAAGTTGCTGTGTTTAGAAAGGGCTGAGTGCTCCTGAACCCGTCTGTTTAAACTGTGTCAGCTCCCTGGGGTTGGATGCACTTGGGATTTATCTGCAGGGTATAATTAAAGTGGTAGATCCTCCTAGTGCTGGTGGAGTCTAGAGTAGCAAAAAAATGGGAATGTTGCCTGGTAAAATGTATTGTGCTCCTTCTTCTAGTGACAAGCACTGTATTCTGTCACAGACTATAGCTGTTAAGACAAATGTGACAAAGTGTCAAAAAGGAAAACCTGTTATAGGCCTACTATGAAATTTTCTTGTGTAGATGCAATTTTCTTGTTTTTAGGAAGGAGTCATCCAAGTCACCTGCCATGGGTGTTCTGTGTTTTGCAGTGGCATTTTGCTGTCACACAGCCTGGGCTGCTCCACCCTGGGGCAGAGCTGGAAAGCCTCACCTCTGCCTTTGCCTCTCAGAGGTCTGAGACAGACTGGTCTCATAGACTGGTTTGGGTTGGAAAGGACCTTATAGCTCATGCAGTTCCAACCCCCTGCCACAGTCAGTGACACCTTCCACTAGACCAGGTTACTCCAAGCGCCTGTGCCCAACCTGGCCTTGAACACTGCCAGGGATGGGGCAGCCACAGCTTCTTTGGCCAACTTCTGCCAGTGTTTTACCACCTTCATAGCAAGGAATTTCTTCCTAATAGCTAATCTAAATCTCTCCTTTTTGGCAGGCAGAGCTTAGAATAGTAGACTGACATTTTCCTTCCAACCAAACTCTGAGTATAGATTTAATGTAATAATTTGTTATAATCTTGGGTTCCTGACTTCACATATTAAAGTGATATGCGGCACACAGCCTACACGCTTCCCTAGGCAATCAAAGCAAGCGTGGAGACTGCCAAGCCAGAAATGCCACTGTGCAAACAAATGACTTTTCAACTAACTCAGTGGTTTTATTTTAGACAAGAAGGAAGTGGAATCAGAGCTGTCAGGAGTAACAGGTGGAGAAGGCACCCACCAGAGCATCAGAAAGATTATTACTCCTACTCAAATATATTTAAGAAATCATTTGGAGTCCCTGTTGTGGTTATTAGGGGAAGATCCAACACCAGCCAGTCAACAAGGCCATGTAATCCCAATTCACAGAGCTGACAACTGACAACTGACAAGCTCCTGGCCTTTACATCAGAGTAGGCAGACAGTTAAAATAAGGTGCTTTCACATCATCTTTTTCCTTGTAGTTTTTGGTGTTCTGTTCCTCCCCCTTTTAATTGCAGTACATTTTCAGTCTTAAATTTCTTTTGGTTTTGTTTTTTTGGTGTGTTGTTAGCATTGTTTTTAAATCAGGAATTCAGCCAAAAGTGTAGTAAGGTTTTGATTCTTTCCATTCAGTAAAAACCTGTGTGGAAGACAGAAAGGGAGTCTGTTGCACTGATTTCTCAATGATAGCTGCTTGAGGTAGGCACCTCTGCATTTGAGGAAAATACAAAAGGGACAGGAAAAATGAGGCTAGCACTTGAAGCAAAAGGGTTTTATTAGCTTCTGATATTTCAGCCCTACCTACTTAAGCTGCAGCTAGAAACAACAAACAAACAAACAAACAAACGTATCTTTGTAAAAAGACTACCAAACAATCCATAAAAGTTTTCCACATGTATTAAAAGTTTAAATTCAAAATAAAATTGTCAAGGTTTTGTTTTCTAACAGCATCTTTATGGAGATAATATCCAAATTCTCTTCCTAAGTACAGATACAAGGCAAACAAGCATCCTACAAAATAATCTCTAGAAAAAGGTAGTGTAGGAGGGAAATTAAGACAGTGTAATAATCCACTAGCCAGACACACAGGTTAAATGTAACACAACCATACCATCAATGAAATACTTTAAAATGAAAATAAATTAAGGTTACATCAAAGTTCCTGCTTTACCTGTATTCTTCAGATCCTCAATATGGAACATACCACTGCATTATGGATCATGGCAAAGACCTAGCACTAGCATTAAAAAAGTTGCTATAGAAAAACTTTTATGAAAATCAAACAAGACTGAAGATACTCCTTCACACAACTGTATGATGGCTATAGGAATTCCACTGAATCAGTTCTTCAAACTAGGGCCATTTAGTTTTAAAACCACTCCAAATACAAGATTTTAGTTGTAAATCTGAGCAGCTATGAAAGTGGAGATGAATGTCAACAAGCAGTGATCCATTCCGGCTGAAAAGATGCTATCTTACCCCTTTCATTTCTTATCCAAGCCACACATTTTGTTCTTCCCAATACCTGCACCCCAGCAAGAATGCAATTTTGCAGAGCAGAGTTTTCTGGTAGCATTTTGACGTTTTGTGAAAACCAGAATCTTGTTCTCATAAGGCCCCAGTCAGTGTGTGAGCAATGTGAACACAGGCTTAGAATTAGGCTTTGTTACACTGCTGCTTTACCTCTTATACATGATGCTTCAGACCCACTTGCCATTTAGAAGCCAACTGCCTGTATATATCATCATAATATAGTGCTATTTTTCTAGAAAACATCAGCGTCTCAGCTCACTATTACTACACACCCTCCCCATTAACTATAAGAGGGCAGGAAAGACCAAGTGGTGCTTTATAGGACTTGCTTTACAGATTTAAAGTTGTCCACCACATAGGAAACCAAACACCCTCCACGGCCTTTGCAGTTCTGTAATATGTAATGGGGAAAACAAAGGTCCTAAATACACTTACTTAAAGGTATTTAAAAGACATTTTATCCAATTATGAGTTCCTGATACTACAGTGAACCATCCTGCTGGATTCCTCCCATTATGCAAACTATAAGAAGGTAAGTGAACATTTCTGTGAAAATGCTGTTTCCCTAATACTAAGCTCCTTGTTGGCTATGAATTTAGATCTGCATTTATCAGATACATCTTTTAGAGGAGAAAATTACTTCAAAATGAATACCATAAGCAGTTTCTGGTTTAATTGTGTCAAACCTTCAGTGTTAAACCTAAAAAGAAGAAAATCGCCACAAAATGATAGGTAAAAGAATGGAGTTTTTGCCTGGTTACTGCATGGGCATTGCAGACAAGCTGCACCTCGAGAGTTCATTTCATAATGTTGCAACAGTGTTTACTGCCCATCGTTTTCAGGATTTGTTGTGGTGGTTTCAGTGCCAACAGGTTGCACATTGTCTGCAAGGCTGTGTGCGTGCTCGAGGAACAAGTCTTTCAGTACGCTCAGCTCCTTGGTCAGGAGCTTAATTTTTGCCTCTAAACGTTCATTTTCTTCTTTGAGCTGGTTGACCCTTTGCAGCGTGTCTTGTGCTTTCTGCTTGCTTTTTAACCGGCTCTTTTTCACTGCCATGTTGTTTCGCTCTCTGCGCTTACGATACTCATCACTGTTCCTGTCCACAAAGGAATTTTTCTTTCCCTGTTTGCTTGGAGGCACAGCTTTACCTCCACCACCAGGACTAACAGGCACCAGCTGGGGAACCTGCTGCAAACCACTGGTGTGTGCTTGGGTGTGAATCACGCTTACTCCATTCGCATCTGTACTGGTGTTGTGTTGGGATGTCTTGCTCATTTGGACAGGCTCTTCTTGGACACAACAGAATTATTAGGAGACTGAATATGATTATGTTTCTAGAAGGTGTTTCCAACAGGTCTTCACATGGATTATGGGCAAGATGAACCTAGTAGGAACAACAACAACAAAAAAAAAGCTCTTAAAGGTGCTGGCTTCAGCTACAACCTTATACATCACTAGCTTTTAGCATAAGGGACTGATGGTACATCTGGGAATAACACATCACAACTGTGCTGGAAGTGGACAAGCTGCCAACTGCATTTCAGAAACCTCTCGAATGTATTTGGATTGGAAAGGACTGTTACTGGGTCATCTAGTCAAGCTGTTTGTATTGTTCACTGGCTTTACTCAGTTATTCCAAAGCCATCCCTGACGGATGGGTGTCTAGCCTAGCCTTGAATATCTCCAGTTTCACAACCTCTGTCTTGGCAACAGGTTCCACTGTCTAACTTTTCCTCCAGTTATATAATTTTCTTAATTTTCAGACTGGAGTTTTCCTTCTGCAGTTTAAACCTATTAACAGCCTGACTCTTGACCAACAGGACTACTTGATCTTTGTCCTCTTCAGACCATCCCTCTGGGTGTATACACAGACAGATTCCTCCCTGGTCTCTTTTCTCTGGAGTGAGGGTGCTCAGACTGTCCACCTTCCCTCGAGCATCTTAACAGCACTTGCTCCTGAAGATGATGTCCACATCGATGACTGTTTTAAGATCTTAACCAAGTAGAAAAAAACACTCTATGCAAAAAGGTAGTGTGCTGTGAAGGCTGTGACTGAGTGACATTAAAGGATCCCCTTTACCACAAGCAAGGTAAGACAAGCTAAACTTGTTAACAGTACTGTAACGAGCCAGTGGCACTGAAATATAGGGTGATGGCAATGTGAGAATCACTACACTGCAAAGCCAGAGGACTGTTGCCACCCATAGGAAGACAGCAGCTGCAGCTGACTTGTCCACAAAATATATTCCCCTGCTGTAGCTCCTGCACCAGTTTTTGCTCACTCTTCTTTCCAGCAAACAGGCCTGACAAGCGGGACACCCTCTCACCTGTCTCACATTCTCCTGCTACCGCAGTCAGCCTGCTCCTGACCCTACTGGTGGCACAAGGAGGACTCCAGCACAGCTGTTGCCAGGACATGGCCCTGGCAAGGCCAACAGCTGCTCCCCTTCACTTCCCATCTCACAGGATGACCTCCTAAATGCCTAGGAGAGAAGTCTGGGAGAGAAAAGGGGAAGGGCAACAAGGTTCTTCTAAATTCCTGAAACATCTATCTACCTATGGCTCCAGTGATGAGTCAAACAAGTGCTGATTTCTTATCATGTTAAAGAAAAGTATCTAACTGGTATGAAACAATCCTACTCCAAGATCGGATTCCACTGCAGCAGTGCAGCTCTCTGCTCTGTCACACACATGCAGTATCACATGACTAGTGTTCAACATCCTCCTTGCCCATCCTCAAGAGGACCTGCTGGGACAGCAGGCAGTTGAAGTTAGTGGTGAGCAATGTTAACAGCTGCATCCAATCCGGGGATTATGCCTTTCATCAGTAACAGCACAAGAGACAGATGACTGCACTCCTGTGTCTACCTAATGAATTGAAGTGGTGAGGTGTTTGTAAAGAAAACTGCTGTGTGTCACTGGTCTTTCTAAACTCACGGGTTCAAGTTCATCATCTGTTTACTGGTCTTGTTTGTTTCTCTCAGCAGTCCGAGCTGCTGGTTTACCTTCTCCTACGGTAGCATTAAAAAGGTTAAAATTCTGTCTAGATAAATTTCAAATTTGTTTGTACTAAGGGAGCCAGAACAAGAGGCAGCTGCTGTGTAATTCAGTAAAATTCACAGAAAAGCCTAGCAAGTTTGGCTTGAATATTATTCAAAACTAACATTCTCTCACTGCAAAGTCTTCTCGCTTAGAACAAGTGATGTATGAGTACGCCCACATCGCTTCTACCAGGAAATCTTTTCATTTTTGGATTTCAGAGTAGAAAGTGACCATCAACTCTTTTTGATATCTGCATAGCTAAATATAAATACCTGTCTAACCTTTGTATTTAGTATTTTCCTGATTTCAACTCTTAAAGCAACTTTTGAAAACTACATAAAGTCTTAGATTCTGATCAAATTAACAATTTGATTCAGCAATTAAACTGAATATACAGCTAACAAGATGTCACTGCGCATATACCAGACTGGCAAGGCCAGTTGTAGTAGCTGTGCATGGGTGATTGCATAGATATTGTTAGTCAAAATGCAAGTGTATGTTCTTCTTGAAGCATATACTGGCTTTATCTCAGCTTTAAATACAGGATTTCTGTAGTCCTCAGAGAGTATATAGATAGCTCTGTTAGACTGCCTATGACAGCTGAATTTTTCCACTGATTTTTAGCATCTGATTCTCAAAGTGACAGTATACTCTCCTGTCCTCTCCATTTCAACAGATTACAGTGCTTGGTAACTTCATCTGGACAGCCCAGCTAAGGAACCCATACCATTTTCATGATCTGTTTCATGTGCTTCATGAGATACTACAACGGAAGTTTCTTCACATCGCTAGGTTCCATGTGCTGTTTCTCTCTACACTACTGAAATCTTTAATATTGCTTTAATGGTCCCTTCAGATCTCTATCATATTCCCCTGTAATTCAAAGGGGAAATTGTTTGTTCCATTAAATCAAATTTTAATGGAGTATTTCAGTTGGGCAGTACACAGGTACGAGCAGAGAAGATGAACCAGTGTCACATCTCTCAAGCAAGCATTCCAGCCCCGCTAGAACAGATGTCCCTTGATTCTTTCCCACTGGACCTGATCCATATTGTATCAAGTAACCATTTAATAAGTGAGACACACTCTTATCTAGCTTGACAATCGGAACTCTTACCTGGGAGAGATGACACATGGATACCTGTCCTGTTCCAACTAACATTTATGCAAAGCAAGCAGCACTAACTGCACTGTATCACAGATAACCCAGGAGTGGTAACAGCTGAGGCCTGGAACTGTTTTTTTCCCCCTGCTTATTTGGAGGCTGGATCCCTATTATCAACTGTCAGTTCTTCAACAAAATGACAAGAAGGAAGAATATCCTGGATAGCAGCAGGTGCTATGTGGCATCCTTCAAGGAATACTTCAAGGAGATTTAAAAACAGCAGGTATAAGACATATGAAGGGGGTTCTCACAAAGGGTTGGGTAAAGGACACAGGTGTCATGAGGGCAGGGAGGCAGATGGGTCTCAAGAGTTCCATTTCTCAGACACCATCACACTATCACAGCTGCTCTGCTCCTCTCCCACACACAGGTTGGTTTCCTGTAAATGGACAACAGCCCCAGCACAGCAGGAGGCAGCTGCTTGGAAAGCCACTGAGTCTCCCAGCATCTTGTTCCCATAAAGCTGCTCATCAGCTAAAGCTCAGCAACAGCCCCAGGCTGGTTCCACCCAGCACATGGTAGTGTTTCCAGTGGCCAGTTAGAACTGCCTTGTTTTCTCCTTGGGCCACCAACTGGCCACCCACTGCAGCCTACATAATAGCTGGTAACTCAGAAGTGTTTTCTCAGGCAGGTAAGTGTTTCTTACTGTCTGACAGCACTCCTCAGTGACCACAGAATCTCCCAAGCAAATCAAGGCCTTTATTTTGCTTTCACAAAAAAAAAAAAACAAAACAAAACAAACAACAAAAAAAAAAAAAAACAGAAAACTTCTGTTTATTTTGGTTAAAAGCAAAAGATCTAAGTAACAAAACCTGTTAACTTAGATCAGGTTGGGTTTTTTTTACTTGGCAGGAAAAGGAAAACACAAAATGCTTCTCTCTGCTTCTTTTCTGAGATGTGACTGTGTTGATTCTGATCTTGAGTCAGATTTATTTATTGCACAGTCACTTAGATGCCTTGTCTAATGCAAAATCAGTCCCAATCTGCACAGCAATAGATGGCCTCCTTTGTCTCCCACTCCAGCAGGAATACTCCAGCAGGATCTAACTTTAAATCCAGATAACCCTGTACAAAGAACAGCACAAAGCTCCAGCCATACTGGCTCAACACTGGATGGACCCACTCCTGTGTGGTTTTCTGCCCACTCTCACGGGCAAGTTAGTAAGAGCTGATGGTAACTCTCGCATACTGAAGGCTACACAACTTTGAGACTGGGTAGTTGAAATCTACCATCTGCTGCCGTAACTGACAAAGCCGCCTTCCCGTATTTTTCTTGGAGTTTTTCTCCATACAGCTTAAAAGAAAAATACACTCCAACATCCTTAAAAAAATGTGCTCAGAACATCTGAACTATGCATTTTAATTGCAGGTTGGCAGCATCGATGACAGAACCACAAACAATTCCAGGTACCAGGAGGCAAGGAGGTATAGATGTGATCCTGAGTTGTAATGAGGGCAGCTATTCCTAAAGATGAACTAATGTCTTAAATCCAGGAGTTTTTAAAATTACAGATTTGCATGCTTTCTGAAGAGGCATTACAACCACTATCGCTGAGGGTTGTACCGCCTTGTTTTAATGACTGCTATTTCCCACCAGATGTCAGAGCTAAGACCGACACCAGGCGTTGTGCTAGATCTGCTTTGAAAGTTGTGCCTCGACCTGTAAAAATCTGTTGGGAACCACAGCGATTTGTCAAGGCATTCAGAACTCCACTGAGCGCCCTTACAGCGTCCCAGTCCTTACAACGCGGCGTTCTGTCGGCACCGGCGGCCACTCGCTGACCTTCCCCCAGGCCGGGCGCACTCGGCAACAGCTGCGACGACGGCGCGGCCCCGCTGTCAAACGCACCTGGGGCCGCGTCGGGCCGGCCCCGCTCCCCCGGGCCGGACTCACCGCAGGCACCGGGCCCGCTCCTCCCCTCTCCCGCGGGCCCGTGGCGGCGGCGCCGCCGCCCTCCCCGGGGGCCGCCCGTCCCCGGCCGCGCTGCTCCTGCTCCTCCTCCCCCGCCGCACGGGGCGCAGGCGACACCTCCCGCTCCGCCCGCCCCCTCGCCAATCGCCACGGCGCCGGCCGCCGGGATGATGCAATAGCCGCACCGATAGGCAGCCGGCGCTGCCAGTCAGGCCCAGCACCCCTGCACGGAGAGGGCTCACCCTCGCCGCCCCGTCGGGAGTCGCGTCCCGCTGCCGCCCGCTGGAGGGAAAGGCGCTGAGGGGCCACGGGCGTCCGCGGCGCTGCGGGCGCCATCTTCCCCTCTCCGACATGGGGAGGGCGCTGGAGGAGGTGTTGAGGGGCTTGGCGGAGGAGGCTGGTGGTACCTCCCCACGGCCCCCCGCTGCCCTGCGCCTGCAGCCTGTGTTTCCCGATCCCTTACCCTCGAGGGCAGCACTGGGGGGACTCGTCCCACGTGCGGGTGCCCCAGGCCGGGCCCCAGCTGGGTGATGCGTGGCGGCAGCTGGCACGGAATTGGCCAGAACAGAGTTGTGTTTCTGTACTCGTTGGCACCTGTTAATTGGGCCTGTGCTGTTAATTAACACCTGGCTGAGTATTTCCATCTCAGTGTAGCTGCTGTGTGGTTTGTCTCTGCGGGTGGATGAGAGATACGGTGGAAGGAATTCTAAGGACTCCAAATGAGACTTCTAACTGTTCACTGCAGAAATTGTGGCAAATTCCTAGATTTCATAAACTATCATTCAGTTTTCCTTTTCAGACATTAAGAAAAGGCTAAACCCTGGCAGACTGGGGAACATCTAA
Organism: Pezoporus wallicus; assembly: GCF_028554395.1. NCBI lineage: Eukaryota > Metazoa > Chordata > Aves > Psittaciformes > Psittacidae > Pezoporus > Pezoporus wallicus. The sequence goes on along the minus strand of NW_026636385.1, from coordinate 1,334,360 downwards.
ATCATGGAGCTAAATGTCATTAAATTATGCACCGATTCGCTGGTATGTGTTTGTTATTGTAAAATACTTCACTTTTTATAGAGAAGAATTGGGTTTTGGCCCTTAATGTTTTCAGACGCTCTGGTTTACAACACTTTCATTCCGCCTAAAAAAAAAATCACAGTGTGTACACGTATACATATGTTAATATCTCAAGCTCTGTATGTCCAGGATGTGCTTACAGCTCTTCAGATGGGAAACAGGCAGTTCTGTACACAGGCGTGTGCATCTGCAGCATCGCCAGTTTATAAGGTCAGTTTTGAACAAGGTCAGGCATGCAGTCAGTGAAAACAGTAGTGTGAAGGGGAAAAAAAAAAGCAGTCTTTGTTTAAAAGCAGAGAGACAAAGTTGCAATCTGTCCCTTACACCAGTTTAGCGCATAGACCTGCCTGGGAAATACTTCATGTCTGCAAAAGTGGGAAAACTCAGATTTGTAAACGCCGTTGTAGAGCTCAGTGATGCAGATACAGTTACTTGTATTTGCCTTTTTTATGTCTGGGTGATGTTGGGGCAGAGGGGGTGGGGATTGTTCCTGTAAAGCCTTGTGGAAAACAAACCAGGTTTGCAGAAGTGTTTCTGAGGATTAGCCTGGGCAAAGAGTTTTGCTCAGCTCATTACCATGAAGATACTTTTCCTTGTCAGTCATCAAGTATTTGCTTTAGAGTCTAATATTTTTCTGTTTCTCAGTTGAAACTGTTACATTTTCTGTGACAATGACTCATCCATCTATAGGTAGAGAAAAATTCCAGGTAAGCATTAACCATTATCCTTTGCTCACAATAGTTAAGTAAGTGTGTGCTCTTAGAGTGCTTTCCTAGGATTTTAGAGCACTTTATGACCATTCATTCATTAATCCTCATGAAAGAAAGCTGAAGAAAATAAAATGTAGACCAACTTATTCTCAGAGTCTGATTATTCTAAACGTTAATGCTCACACATAATTCAGCACAGGTAAGGAGCTCCCGCGCTTAGTTGGCATTGTATCCTGTTACAGGAAAACCATCACACAGTGTGTTTTAGTGTTTGCAGGATTTTTTTTTTTTCCCACAGCATTACAGTAAAAACAGGATATGATCAGACTCTGAGAATAAGTTGGTCTACATTTTATTTTCTTCAGCTTTCTTTCATGAGGATTAATGAATGAATGAAGTGCTCTAAAAAAAAAATCAGGATATGATGGAAGCAATCTAAGAAGTAGCCACATGAATGTATGGGAGCTGCTCAAGAGGTGTCATTGAAACACACCCTTTACCTGCTTGTTTGTGAGTTACTGAGCTGTGCAGGAGCTCTGGAGCCAGGTGTCACAGGTTGGGATGGAGTCCTTTTTGCTGTGATTCTGGATGTATTGCTAGAGCAGCAGTCTACCTCTATGACTGTAGATAATACTGTAGATAATACCGTATCATATTTTTATGCACATAATACAGTCTCATGATTCTTCAAAGTCTTTAGCCCTTGAAAAAGCTTGCATGGGTATTCAGCATCTTCAAGTAATCTACAGCAAATCATTGTTAGAGGCACAAATGCTATTGAAGATGTAGAAACTGTGGGAACTGGAGGCAGAAGGTGTAAAGGGGAGAGGAGCCTATAGGGTAAATGCCCCTGTTTATTGCACACTCAGTAGGTTCCCTTAACACAAAAACATTTAAGTTCTCTGCAGCCTTCCACTTAGTGTGAGAATTATTTTGTTGCTCTTTGAATCTTCTGTTGTGTCTGTTCATGCATCTTAGCTCTGTCTTCATAGGCTATTATTTATTTGTCCTAGAATAAAAAACATACAAACACCCTGGACTACAACCTATACTTTAAAAAAAAATGCACTTTCTCTAAGTATTCAGCTATTTTCCTCTATTTCCCTCACAGATAACCCTTCACTGGATCTTTTTACTTCAGAATTGCACATTCCTCTTAGAAGTTTACTTTTCACATATGATGCTACTGTGCAGTTTTTTCCCTCTGGTCTCCATCCATGCCTTTGAATTCTGCTAGATGAGAAGTTGGTCATTTCCAGTGATTTAGCAGAGAAGAAAATAAATGTATATATATTTTACAAGTGGAAATAAATAGGCCCCTTAGGTAAAAACGTACCATTCCAGGGTGTAGTATGTAATATATTTGAGGGCAAGTGCATTGAATTATAACAAAATAAATGCTTTTCTTGGTAACTGCTACCACTCTTCTTTCAACCCATATTTGTTCAAAACTGGATAGAAAAAACTCACTGGGTATGATTGCATTCCTTATGATTACCAAAGAGGTGACATTCATTCAGGAATATCCCAGAAGTACAAAATCTGTAACAGAGGTTTTCCCTAATCTTATTACTGCAAACCTCCCTTTTTTAAGTAGCCCTTGCATTTTGGTATTGCAAGAATTACTTTTCGCAGGACTGACCTGCACCAAGACAAAATCCTATTGTTAGAAATCTAAATTTTGCAGAGCTGAGGTTATAAGAGCTTCAGAAAGCAGGATTGCTGATTTATCAGGAATCTGGCAATATTTAAAAAAAAATCAGAAGCAGCATTATGAATACGTCCCTCTGCCTGTTTGAAAAAGCTTACGCTTGTTAAGCACAAAATTTCTGAGGTTTTTTTTTCAATCCAATTTAATAATTTAAATGACAGAAACTTGTCTAATAATAGGTGATTTGTCAGAGGTAGCCTTTTTGAATAGGTGGAGAGAAAGGAGAGGAAACATTGCTTACTGGTGACTACTATTTCAGGATCGTACTTCTAGCACTGACTCACTATAGCCCTGGAAAGTTACAGTGCTTTTGTTCTAGAAAATCCAAAGTAAAGAAAGAACCCATTCTGCTCTAATAGCAAACATCCATTTCATTGTAGCACTGCCTGGAGTTCATTTACAGGAAAAATCCAATGTCTGTTCTTTCTCTCTATGCAGCTATTAAGTCTCACAACTAAGTATTTCCAGTTTCTAGTTCTGTATCTTCTGGAGCTACTTACCTTATTTTTAGCTATCAGTTAGAGTTATCCAGATATCTAGTTACTCATACTGGTTTCTGGAAAGAGATTAACTCAATTACATGAGCAGAATAAAGGGAATGGAGGAGGACACAAAAAAAGACAGCAGTTCCCTCCCACACATCTTCGCTGGGTTATTAGGTGGTAGCAAAATGAATCAGGCTAACACAGGAACCTTACAGTGTCTGAGAAAACTAATGTATCAGTGATCACTTTTGCTAGAAACTCAAGCTGTATCTTTCTAGGTGTTCCATGCCACACTTCTCTCCACCTAGAGCTGTTCCCATCTCCTCTGCAGTTTTAAGTGGGGGATTGGTACGTCATGCTTTCATATAAATAGAATCTGCATTAGTTTTTTCCTGAGATTTAATCCCTTAATTTCCATACTTTCGTTTCATGCCATTGTCAGGAACCTGAAGTTTTTAATCAGGAACTTTTAGCTAGCACTTTTGGAACTAGCCAGCTGCATAAGAAAAGATGTGCCCATTTTTGCAAGCCTCAATTTTCGCGTGTTATTCTGGTTAGTAGGCTGGGTCCCTCAACAGTCACATATCAGAGGCTTCTCTTTCATAGTTACAAAGTACTTGTTAATGATAAATTCTCTTTTTTCGTGAAACCTTTACCCAGCTTATGCTTATCCCTCATGCTGTCAGGTATTTGTGCTTCATGCCAAACCAGCTCACGTTCTCCAATGCTGCTGTTTTATTTCAGAGATGGTAATTTACTCTTAAAAGTGTACCACTACAGCAGTAGCCTCTGAAGGATCTGAAGGTAGAAGGCCATCTCATTACCCTGGGTAATCCTTAGTTGTCTTGTGACAATTCTCTGCACACAAAATTACTGTCACACCAATGTGTGTTTTTTCAAGGTTTAACATGTGTCATTCCCTCACTTCATGTATTCCAGAGACCTGCTTAGAAGATGCCCAAAGTATTTTAAGTAAACAGTGATGGCTGGGTATACATTAGTATTCAGTAGCCACAAGTCCTTTCAAAGTGAACAGAGCAGCTGGGGTTACTGTATGTGACCTTCTATAGAAATACCAGAATATGGAATTAGAAGCTTTCTTGTAAGTATTTGAGTTTGAAAGTATCAAGCGTGTCCCTGAAGAATGCCTGGTCTGGGAGGAGGCTGTAGGTGTGTCACTTTGCCCCAAAGTGTTCAGATTTCTGGAAGAGCATCCAACAAAATGAAGGAGTGCCACGTTCCTTTGCAGGTTTTTAACAGGATTTTACAGGTTTTTTTCTCAACCTATGCCTGTGTTTGAGTGTTCTCGGGCTTTGCTCTGACGTATAGAGATCCAGTGAAAACTGGTATAGCCATTGCTGTGAATTTCAATGGGACTTGGCTTGAGTTTTACCTGCAGTTCTTCAGTAATTGTACTAAACAATGCAAACTGCAGGTCTTCTGGTATCTACAGAATGTGACAGGGTTTTGTAGGCTGCCACTGATCAATACTGGGGTTTGCTGCCATGTGTATGTGAAATGTTAGGTAAGGTGAGGCTGCGCAGCTACAGATGAGTAAAAACAATGTAGATAAATGGATTGAAAGGAAAGTGCTATGTATCGTGTGTGTATGTGCACATATAAAATCTGGTTCAAAAGAGACTTGTTAGAAATGAACAAGTCTGAGCGAGAATTAATGGCCCACACCTGGGAATAAGAGGTGAATTCTCAAGTATCCAGGTTTAGTAACTGCCACACCTGTCCTATATTCCCAAAAGCGTAAATGAGGTCTGCAGGGATTTAGATAGCTTAGCTTCTGAATGCACAGTGCCATGGCTCGTTTCCAAGGCATCATCAGTCACCGCATGAAAATCCCCACCCATAATTACTAGGGCATTATTTGTCACGGGGTATACTCTAGTGAAGAGCTGTACCTTACTCATATGATATCAAGAAGAGTAAATAGTTTCAGGCATGAATTTTATCCGACTTTAAACTGCTTCTTCAGAACAGAAGCCTAAAATAAATACCCTTCCAGAAAAGCAGTGAAATTAGAGAGGCATAGCCCTGTTTCTTCTTCAGTTTCATAGTGCTGGGAGAACGGGAACACAAATTTCTTCCTTATCCATGGCTTGATTATTCCTTGCAACCAAATGGCCTGTGAAATACCATAAAAAGCTCAGTGAACAGCTACTTGAAAAAAGAAACAGCTTGTCACCTGGCAGGGCATAGTCCACCTGATTATTTCCTCTGCCTCATTTCTATTCACAGAATGAAAACGAGTTATTTATGCCTGGATGTCACAAAATAAATGGGAGGACAATTTGAGAAAGTGCATTGGCAATTACAGCTCAGTAGTCAGTGACAGTGATACTTTCATAAGGCAAATAGAATCTCTCTCTTGTCCCCAGAAGAAAAGAAATACTTACCTCAACAGAGCCATCCTCCTTCCAAAAAGCTGATCCTCAGGATTTGGTGAGTTAACTTGTTACTTTTTCTGCCTCCTGAAATGGAAGCAAATTCCAAAGACACAGTGGGGCACAGCTCTCTGCTCTTTGGCTCTGCATACCTTCCAATATCCTACAGACTCAGAGAAGAAATAAGCTTTTACAGTTGCAGGCACTTGAATATTTCTGTCATAGTGAACTTACCAGACACAATCTGGTGTTAGGTTTCTGTTGAATATAAACACTAGAGACAAATTTGTAGTAAAAGCCACTTTCATAGCATGTCTCTGGGACGAGTGTCACTGGAGAAGAGCTCATCTGATTTTCTTTTCTCTCAGAAGTAACTAGATCAGTTTCCCTCTGATAGTCAGAAGTCTTATGCTTCCTCCACTGCTAGCATGTTCTTTGAGGTCATGTTTCTGCACCTCACTGGCCTTAAAAACCAGCACAGCAGATGTCTATGGAGAGGAAACTTCTCATTCTGAGTTGCTTAACCATCGTGAGGGGGTTTCCTGCATCAGGCATGTCTTACTTGGTCAGAAGTTCTTGCACAATTAAGACACCAACTGAAATTATCAGGAATTCTGCCTGAGGAGAGAATCCAGCAATGTTACAATAAAGTGGATGCTGGTAAGATAGAAGGGAACAGCCTGTCTGCCAAAATATGGGACAGAAAAAGAGTAACATGCAAAGGAAAAGGCAATGGGAGCACAGAACACTTCAAAAGACATTGAACATGCTCTCATATACTTCCAGTGCTGCATGTGCACTGGCAATGAACGTAGTGCCGCAGCCACTTGACAGAGACTGAGACATGGTAGCTTTCCAGAAGACTCTTTCTCTGCATACCCAGTGTTTGCTGAACTTACACATTCCAAACAGGACTTTACCAAGGTGTACACAATCGTAGGAACCTTCAAAACACACAGTGGATGTGGTGAAAGTCACAGTCATTTGTCCAGGTTTTTGAGGCCCTCCTCCAGGGAGTGCAGGCATTGCTTTGAAGTCACCCACAGTCCTGGTGGAAATGCGGTTTGGCAGTTAGAGAAAAGGACTTTGCTTACCAGGAAATGAATTTCTTCGAGGTACATTGTGTGTACTTTCACCTTGGGTTCTCTTTTTCCTCTTGTGTAAAGCCCTTTGACATTCAGGGACTGAGCAGGTGGGACAAAACTGAGGGGTGTAATGCATGTGCTAGAAAACCTTGGGCACAGATACCTTAAACACAAAGGAGTTTATAACGAAATATTTCATTTGTGTGAACACTGTCTTAATGTAGGGGCATTTATTCATTCTGCAGCATTATTCTGAAGCGGTCTGCGTGTCTTTGGTTTTCATCCTGCAAAGGCACACTATCTGTGGCCATAGGTTTGGTGAGAGTTCACAGACAGCTCTCAGATATTTGATGCTATAGCAGCACTGGTAGCTGAGCTATGGGAAAACTAAAGAGTGTGTGTGCTTTAACTTTCTGAGTGTTTTTAAATAGACTTCTGGGTTTTCAGTGGTCTTAAAAGTTGATGCATGTCACATGTTCTGATACTTTACCACCAGATGGACATTTTTAGCCCTGGCCAAAACATGTAGATCCAATGACTCAAAAGTATTTCAGTGCTGCAAAGGGAGATTTGACTGAATAGCTCGGAGTCCACTCAAATAAATGGGCATTGTCACTGGGGCAGTCTGGCTTCCTGAAAGCAGAGTTTGCAGTTGATGTGTCAGAAGATCTGAGCTCTACCTGCACACAGTTTGAACATTTAGCTTTTTATCATAATAGGGACACAGACATTTAGGGTACTGGAATAAGTTGCCCAGGGAGGCTGTGAATGCTCCATCCCTGGCAGTGTTCAAGACCAGGTTGGACGAGGCCTTGAGTGATATGGTTTAGTGTGAGGTGTCCCTGCCCATGGCTGGGGGGTTGGAACTAGATGATCTTAAGGTCCTTTCCAACTCTAACTATTCTATGATTCTATGATTGTCTTCCATAACATACAGGCACCAACTCTTGCACATCCAGTGGAACTGGCTGCAGAGCTTGCACAGCTATGTACAAAGGACAGCTATAGTTTGGACACTCACAGTGTCTTGCATTTCTGTAACAGAGAAGGAAATTGGAGCCTCAAGCTTTATCAGTGATATCCTGAGCTGGGTAAATGATGTTTATTTCAGTTTATTAATAAAGGAGAAAAGTAATTTCCATGTGGTATAAACGCCTACCATTGATGCAAATTATTTCTTGATGGCTTAAGTGTAAAGAATCCATAAGCTCTGCGCTTAGTTGTAGAAATACTACATCTACTAAGCCTTTCTAAAAGGCCCCTGAACATTCATGGAATAGCCCCTTTTTAAATGGAAGATACTGACCTACTGTCAACAGTACTGTCTAACCAGACCTGGATACCAACTGTGTTGGCTGCTGTTACTGTCAGCAATTGCTTCTCTGATAGGGAGCAGCAGGGTTCTGTGTTGGGTTACCCTTTTCTGTCTTTCTCTTTTGGCAGCTGAGTGCTAGACTGCAGACAACCAGCACGGATTCATCCTCCCCATGCTATGGGTTCTGTGGCATACAGGATATAGATCATTATCTTCCTTTTAAAATAATATATTCTAGTAAAGTGAACCCCAGCACTGTAGCAGCCCACACTAAAACATGTCGCATGAATTCTTTTTAGAACGGTGTAACTCATGTAATCAAAAATCCAGAATTTTTGCCAGCTTTTAAAGAATACAGGAGTGGTTGGTTTGGGTTTGTTTTTTCAAAATTAAATTTTACTTTGTCACGTTAAATTTCATTTTATGATACGCTTACCACATTTATGTCATAAATGTGAGAAGTTTGTACTGTTCCTATTCCCTATTAGTAGAATGTTGGGGTTTGTTAAGGAATGTGGGATTTATGCTCATATTAATATATTACATATAATTTGCATGCATTTAGCATCTAGTTTAATTGTTTGGGCCTGAAAGAGTGCGTCAAAGTGAATAATTAAGAATCCAAAAACTTATTCCCATTTCCTATCTTTAATTACAGCAGTAGAAGGGAAAAGAAAGTAGACATTTTTGCAGTGTGGGAGCCCAATTCATAACTGGTTCATTTTTTACTTAGAAATACAAATAGTTTACAAGGACTTTTTGTTTGGAATTGGAAACCTCCGAGCCCTGGGCTCTTGCTGAATGATTAGCTTTGCTTATACTTAACTCCAGTATTAACTGTATGGCCATGTAAGTCACATGATGTTGTTGCCACCTCTTAGCTGAAGGGCAGTGCCTTTTCAGCATTGCTTTATGAGGATTTAGGTACCGAAACATACTGCAAACAGCCAGTACTCACTGGCTTTTTACTTTCTGAAATACTATTGCAAATGAAATATTATTTTTATGCTTCCATAAAATGAATGAAGAAGATGATGGCTTCCATTAAAAGAAGTGTCCTGGTTTTATTCATATGAATCCTATCATTTTTATTTAAAGCACTCTGTAGCTCAGCTGTCAACTGCCTTTAAAAACTAAGCAGAAGGAATGGTTTGTAGGTAGCCAGTGCTGTTTTCCTCTAAAACTTTGAAATGTCCTTGTAATCTCGCAGCCTTAGTTTCTAGATTTCTTTATGGGATTGTGACTCCTTCAGGAAAAACCTATTGATTGTTAAACTCACCTAGTTTGTGATCAACTCTTACTGCACTTAAGACTTGTTTTACCTAGAGCATAATATTCCAGTTTAAATAAGTATGAAAGTCTTGTGGGACTCCTTCAGTGCTGTAATGTCCCATTTTTATGTCTCTTTATGTTTTATTTTACATTTAAGTAGTGTCTCCTTATTTTTATGAACACAATTAGCATGCTGAATGTCTGTGTGCAACTTCTCTTTCTACGAAGGCTTAGAATGCAGAATACCTGTGTGCCAGGTCCTTTTCCCTGCATGTTTTCAAGCGGCCTTCAGAATCTCTTCAGGGAATGGAGGGCTGTATCTCACATCACCTGCCAGTAGCTGCAGGAAAGCTGGTGCTGCCCCATCAGCCTGCTGCATGGTCAGTCTTGAGGTGAAACCACTCTGTGCCAGGGTCAACATGCTGTAGATGGTAACTTGAGCACCGTACACCAACTTGTAAGTGTAAACTGCCTCTTATCTTTGTGCAGTGGTTATTCTTAGGGGAGTCAGAGAAATTCTGGTGCCAGAAGTATCACTGTTAGCTTGAAATTGATAACGAAACTGCGATCATCTCAAGCTGAGATTGCCTCTGACTTGCTTCCTTCCTCTGTGTGTCTGTTGTTACCCAGTGCTGGTGGTTGCTTTGATCACAGTTTGGATTCATTGGTGATGTCATTGAGTGACTCTAAGAACTTTGCAGAGCTTCCTTGTGACTCCCTTCCCTCTTGCTGCCTTTGACATTTTTCGTTTAGTAGGCCAACTCCTGCTTAGATTACTCACACCGGTAATCCCTGGGCTGGCAGTGGAATAATTAGAGAAAGCTGAGTTTAGCTCAACAGGGAGGTCAGATTTTCAGATACAAGACAGCATCCACACTGAGCAGTAAAAGTGCTTTCTGTTAGTATAGAGTCAATACTTATAAAACCTGACATTTTACAATATGAGTCAAGTGTGGCCCCAAACCTTTCTGCTACTGAAGTCAAACGATTTATGACATTAATAAAGAAGGTTTGCACCAAAGGTGTATTATCTTCATATTTCCAGGTCTTAGTTCTTAATTCCGTAGATGCTTTGAGCACCGAATATTTGCAGGCTGGGAATCAAAAACTAAGAACCACTGGGTAGTGAGGCCATTCCATTGCCAGTCTTGTGAATCACACAATAGCTTCAATGTAAGAGAAGTGTGAAAAGCCCACCAGATCCTTGAGTTCTCTGAGAGGCCTCATGCAGTTCTCATCCCAGTGAAGTCTGCCATGGATTCAGCAATGTGTTCATCTGCAGAATGACAGCACGAGGCTTTAGTATCCATACTACAGAATCTAGTCTTTTTACCACATTTTTACTCTTTAGTTAATTTTGATCCTTGTAACAATCTCTCCTAAGGGAGAGTAAAGTTAGAGAGTATGGGAACATAGAACTCAGTCCATGCCATGGACTAAATTTTGTGACAGGATGTGTCATGTCCTAAAATACATAATTAAGAAATGTCATGACTGTTTTATAAGCTGGTCTTCCTCTTCCTTTCTATTCCCATCACTCTCACTTTTCATATCTTGTTCTGATAGTAAATTCTTTGTGTAGCAAAGGGTCTTTTTCTGTACCTCAGGGAAGTGCCTAACATATTTGGTATTTCCATAATATAAATCTTTTCATTTTATTTTTGCAGATGCTCCCAGAATAATGTCCACAGTGCAAACAAGAACTACTTAGAGTGATGAAGCCTGAGCCGTGCAGTACCATCTTCTTTTTGAAACTCTCGTGAGGTCAGCAAAGAATAACATCTAAATCAGTGACAAGGCTCCCCATTACTTAAGTAGCCATCTCAAAATGTATGAGCCCATCTGTATAAATGTAACTACTGAAAATGGATGATTGGGGATTGACTATACATGGTCTTCTTAAACACCACCAAAGTTATGCCCAATAAACTACCTTTTGCATCGAAAAAACAGGTGTGAATAATCTTTCAGGATGACTATGTGATTATTTTCAAAGGATTAATGCAAAATCAGAACACCTGTATAAAAGACAAACAAGGGTACTCTTGTGTGATTCAGTGTTCCACTGCAGTGTTCACAATAGCTGTGCTCTGGAACAGTTAGCAGTATATGCGTTCAGTCATAGCTGCTCCTTTAGTTAGTATCTAGGCTTAAGTGCAGTTTAGGACATTGGGATTGAGCCTAAGTTCCCTGGATAGCTCATGTAGGCATTTTGACAGCATCTAAATTAAAGGCCTGCAGCTGGTGTCACCTGTGTGCAAACACAGGTGCCAGCTTTGTTCCAGTCTTCTGGATTTACAAGGAGACTTCATCTCTTTTTTTTTTTTTATTACATCTTGGATGATGCCATGAAAAGTAGCCAGCCACATTCTAAGAGTTAAAGTCTTTGGAGAGCATTTTGAGAACACTGACCCTAAAAACATGGTTGGGAACTGAGTTTGGAGTATGATAGCTACCCTATTGCTATTCTGCTGCATAATTTGTATGCCAACTAAGGGTCTGTATCAGTTCCTCCTCAGATCAATGCGAGTCTTCAATTCAATAGACTAGGGCTAGGGCCTTTTAAAAAATAAGGTTTATTTCCTATATATTCCCTCAAAGATATAATGGCAAAAATAAAAAACAAAATAATGACAATTTTGTGTCAGTTCATTTCAGAAATAAATTTATTTCAAGATAAAAAATAACTTTTCCATAAAAAAAAATAAGGAAGTGTATGAAAAATTAAGTGTTTCATTTGTAGGGAAGCAGTAGTCAAACTTTTGCATGCTCATTGGTTGTGATATTAGCTCAAGACATAGGAGAGATTAAATTCTCAGCTTTGCTGCTTATTTCTTATGTGGCCTTGGCAAGTTATTCCATCTGCTAGCCCTCTTGCTGTGAAACAGAGAGTAACAACATTGTTCCACTTCCCAGGGAGATGTAACCATGAATGAATTAAAGATTGTGAGCTATTCATGATGACAGAAACCACTGAAGTTTGTAAGGTAGACAGAAGATTAGAAAGGAAATTTAAGTGTAAAAGGAGGTTATTGTTCAGTCTGAAGTAAAATACAAGAGAGTGAATGGATGATTTATGGATAGTCCAAATAGTGAGCAAAGGGATAACTGTTGCATACCAGTAGGAGGACTGTAAACATTATTTGGGGAAGTCTTGAGACAAAGATGATGGCCTAATACTGGAGAAGAAAACAGTGTATGGTGGGAGGTGATATAGGTGCAATACTATCACATTCTTTTGGTTTTTTTTTGTGGTATTTCAACTGTATGTTCTTTGGAACAGAACTTAATCCTGTATCTGAAAAGCATTTAGAAAATTCTGGGCACCATGAACATGAGCAGTGAAATATGGTGCTAACTATAATACAGGTACTATGTATGTAATGGCTCATTAACCATGCAAAAATTGTGAGCAGATAAACCACCTACAATTTCACAGACTGATTGCACATGATTATAGGTGACAAGCTGGAAACAGATTGGGTTATGTGCACCATTCGAATGGAGGTGAGCAGTAAGCAGGCATATGGAAGTGAAAAGATTGTCCCAGTCAGCTAGTTTGGCAATGGCAAAGGACTGTGCTCTCAGGAGAAGAGCCAATAGAACACAAGGACAGCCAGGTTTGAGGACATGGTTATAGAGACCCTGAAGACAAGAAGAATGATGTTAAGAGGGAAGAGGAAGATACCATGGATCTGAGTTAGTTCACGTTGGAGATGTAACAGTGGTTCTCCAACAGAAAAAGCTGTAATGATAAGTAATTAAATCATCTATTGTTGGACCAAACTACACATAAAAAAATGGTAATCAGTTGAGAGCTGCCTTTCCCAGCTGAAGGGAAGGTCCTGGCTGGCTTGCCACACCATGCTGCATACTGATCTACTGGCCTCCAAGGCTTTGCACATAAAGCTTTTTCCTTTGAAAACTGTAATGTGTGGCAGCTTTTATGTGCAGTATCACATTTCCCCTCCCTGGGGCAGAAAACAGAGGAGAGGGGAGAAGTTTGCGTTTCATTACACCACAACAAGGAAGATGGTAGATTGCCAGCTCTTTATGCACGTAGAAAACTACAGCTGCTCCATCCCTGCCTACTCCTCAGGTGCACTCGTGGCACAGCACTACACCCAGCTGAGGATAACATCCCTTTATCACTGCCAGGACAGCAGCACTATCCTTCTTCACAGTGCCCATCCCTGCCCTGCCTCCTTTCCTCCACACCCGTTCCACAGGTGGGAGAGAGGAGAGGTTGGGCCATGCTGGCATTCACCCCAAGAAGTTTTGCATGCAGATGGGGCATTCTGGAGTTTTGTCAGTAGCAATGAAATATTCTCATTTAACAAGGTAGTAAAATAAATGTGTAATAGCACTCTGATTCTTAACGGGGCTGCCACATGCCATGTTCTGCCGATACTTCCGAGCTGTTGGATCAGAAAGCAGAGGGCTGTACTGCCCACGCAGCCTATAAAACCAGCCTGGATCCTGTAGCCAGGTAACCTGTTTTGCAGCCCAGGGGAGTCAGAAGCCTGAGAACAGCACAGGAGCCAAGTTCAGCTGAAATGAAGAGACTTCGGTGCAATTAGAAACTCTCAGCAGTCACAAAATTCACTTACATAAAGCAGATGGATATTCACATTCCTCCATTATTACGTTTTTCTGTTCAGTTTCCTTCCCTACTAGCAGAAACCACGGCTGCCGACTTTGTATAAATGACTTCTGGTGCTGTTTTGAATTGTGGAGCACTTCTTTTGCCCTTCCCTAGCACCCAGGCAGCGAGATCTGCTTTGAGATGGAAGAATAGCACCCTCAAGAGTTGACATTGTTGCTTCAGGGATCCATAGTATGCAACACACATCCTTCCTCTTTTAGTTATATTAACTCCCTGACACAAGGAACTGAAGCAATTAGAACAGAAGTTTTCTCTTTTCATTAAAGTTGAAATATTTGGGACCAGTTACTGAATGTGAAATATTCATCTGAGCTTGTCTGGGGTATGATCAGGTTCTAAACATTTTACTTGCCTTTAAAGAAGGAGGGACAATAAAAAGATGAAGAATTGTCTTATTTGTCCAAGTCTGGGAGCCTCATTTTACACAATTTGAACAGGAATTTATGTTTTCATGTAAAAAGAGATTATTTAAAAGTTCTTAACTTAGATTAAAGGGGTCTATGTAAAAAGAAAAAGATACCAAGCAAACCAGTCCTTAAATTGTGGGGACTTGTTCTTTAATTACAGTAATTAGGAATGGAATCTGATCCTAAACTTTCTGATTTACTTTGAATTTCTTTTAATATGTGGTTAGGCCTTAATTTCAGAATGATTGTAAAATGGGAGAGCGTTTTAAGACTACAGAGGTGTAGGTATCGTTATTAAATGACAAACTTAGTTATACGCTTCTGCTGCTTCATGGAGCACTGACCTTTTATTTTAAATGTCCGCAGTCTGTTCCTGGTTCTGCTGACTTGAGAGCTGGATAAGGCCTTCTGAAAGCTCCCAGTATAAACTGCTTACCAGCTCCTACTCCAGGTGATATTCCTCCCAGTAGGCAAAAAGTCCAGCTCTGGGTTTGCCCCTTTTCTGGGTTCACTTGAGTAGAGCAATCAGAATTTGGACAGTCAGGTGTAGTCAGTGACACTTTACTCTCCACTCTGAAACACCCCGAACTCACTCCTGTCACAGACTTGAGGCTTTTTCCTCCATATCATGACTTTGCTCAGAGTTCTTCTTCCTAGTGTTTGGGTTGCCCAGACAGTGCTGCAGCTCCTGGGATGGCACCTTGTGCAGCACTGTTGCTGCAGTGAAGCCAACACATATTTTTTTTGTAGATACTGTGTATAGAAAGAATTTAGGATTGATTTTTATTTTTCTGTTGGTATCAAAAGGTGAAAAGTATATTCTGTACCCTGTCAATTTTTTCCTGCTGTAATCACAGAATCCAGTCTCCTGAGAGAACACTAAGAGTGCAAAAGCCAACTGAACTGACACCCCCCCCCCCCCCCCCCCCCCGGTCTCGCTTTTGCTCATGAAACAGGTTCCTGTGTGCATTATGTGATACAAAAACGGGGCTCCTGGTATGTTGTAATTTTGTTTCCTATTTTAGAGTTTGTCAATTATTTTTAATTGCAAGGAATCTGTCAAACCTTTTCTGAGCAAGGAATTTACTGTTCCAAGATTCTGTTTTACTACATCTATAAATGAGAATTGCAGCAATTTTCACTATCTTTTTCTCCAGCCACCACTATGTTTGAATCGCTTTCTCTGCAAATCTTCCTGTAGCAATCTAATACCTGCACCTGCTCCAACGGCCTCGACTTGTCCTTTTTCTACACCCTTTTCAAAGGGACCTTCTGGAGTAGCAGAGCTGAATGCCCGCGGAGGGGATGAGTGAAGGGGGACAGCTACATCTGCTCTGCACACTGCGAGGGACCACAGCGGGGGGACATCAGGTGCATCCTCACCCCTCCGAGCTGAAGCTGACACGGGGGCTCCAAGCAAGGCCGCGGCTTTACACCGGGGTGCCCCGGGAGAGGAGTGAACCGATCGCCTCCTCCGAAGCCGCCAGGAAAAGGAGCCTGGGAAGGTGAGCCGCATCTCGGTGGCGGCTGCTGTCGCTCTGGGGGTGTCGCAGCTGCCGGGCCAGCTTTATCTCGGGTAAACGCTGGCGGGGGTCGGTGGGCGCAGCGCACCACGGGACTCGGCTGCCCGTGCCTTTGGGGACAGCTGTAGTTAGGGTTACCTGCGGGGTTCGTGCGGCGGGAGGAGCGGGAGCTCCGCGCCTTCACCCGACCCCTCCTGCGTGCGGCCAGAGACACGGGGCTGCCGGAGGCACCGGTGCCGCTGGCCTGCAGGTGGCCGGGGATGGCAGCTCCTGCGGGCTCGGCCGCCCGACAACGGGCGCAGAGAGGACGATTCCCCCGGGCGGAGCGGCGCTGGGGAGCCCCCGCTGCCCCCCGAGGCCTCCGCCCCGGCCCGCTGGGCGCTATCCCCGGACGAGTCCTAGCGCCGCCGGGGTCGTCACCGGGCGAGTCCCGCTGGTCCCGCCGGTGAAGCCGGGCCGGCGGTGCCGGCCGCCGGTGAACGGTGCCTGGGGTCCCGCAGGGGAGCACGGCGGGGAGAGAATTCCCGCCTGGCCAAGTATTTGCAAGACCGCCGGGTGATGGTGAACTTCGAGACTTCCTCCGCGGCGCGGGGGGGAGCCGCTGGGGCGGGCGGTGGAAATGTACCCGGCGGCGTCGGCCCCTCTGCCCCGCCGAGAGGACCCGGGCAGGGAGGGCGCAAAGTCCCCGCGACGCTTCCCGGGGCCTCTTATCAGCGCGGAGCCTCCTCGGCAGGCGGAGCCCAGCGCGCAGCGACCGCCAAGCTCGGGGCGGCGGAGAGCGGGGGAGGGAGCGGGGGTGCGGGCGGCTCTCTCCGCTCTCCTCAGAGGGCGGCTCTGCCCGACCGCGGCGCTAAGACCCGGCAGCGCGGTGGTCAAAGGTTCCCAGCAGGAGGTTCCCAGCAGGACACTAGAGGGCGATCCCTGGTCCTGCTCCGGGCGTGTATATATACGGCACGCAGGACCGCGACAACCCACTAGCAACAGGGCAGGCGGGCAGGCAAGCCAGCAAGGCTCTGGCGGGCTGGGGCGGGAAACGGGCTCCAGGCACGCCGTACCGAGCAGCGCCGGGCTGGGCAAGAGCGGTGCCGTTCGCCGCACGAACGCACCGTGCAGCGCGGTGCCTTTCGCCGCTGGGGTGCCGCGGGGTTGGTAGAACCGCCGCCGTTGCCGCCGCTGCCGCCGCCCCGTCCGAAACCTGGATTGCAGGAGCCCTTCACCATGCCCAGCAGATTGTAGGTGCTTCATGGAGCAAGCCAACTTCTACGAGGTCGATTCCCGGCCCCCGATGAGCAGCGGCCAGCACCACCAGCTCCAGACTCCCCTGCCCGGCAGCGCCTACAGCTACAGAGAGGCTCCCTCGGCGGCGGCACCTGCTGCGGGCGGAGCGGAGCTCGGAGACATCTGCGAGAACGAGAACTCCATCGACATCAGCGCCTACATCGACCCCGCCGCCTTCAACGACGAGTTCCTTGCCGACCTCTTCCAGCACAGCAAGCAGCAGGAGAAAGCCAAGGCCATCCTGGCCGGGGATTTCGACTTCCACAGCATGCATGGGGCCGGCGCCGCCTCCTCGGCGCCGGGGCACCAGCAGCAGCACCACCAGCAGCCTCTCTTCGGCTGCGTGGCCGGCTACATGGACGGCAAGCTCGACCCCCTGTACGAGCGCATCGCCGCGCCCGGCTTGCGGCCGCTGGTGATTAAGCAGGAGCCCCGCGAGGAGGAGGAGGTCAAGTCGTCGGCCCTGTCGGCCCTGTACCCCCACCACGCTCCGCAGCAGCACCCGTCCCACCTGCAGTACCAGATAGCTCACTGCGCTCAGACCACCATGCACCTCCAGCCCGGGCACCCCACGCCGCCCCCCACGCCCGTGCCGAGCCCGCACCACCCGCACCACCCGCACCCCCCCGGCGGCCTGCCTGCCGCCGGCGCCCTCAAGATGATGCCCGCGGACCACCGGAGCAAATCGAAAAAGACAGTGGACAAGAACAGCAACGAGTACCGGGTGCGCCGGGAGCGCAACAACATCGCGGTGCGCAAGAGCCGCGACAAGGCCAAGCAGCGCAACGTGGAGACGCAGCAGAAGGTGCTGGAGCTCACCACCGACAACGAGCGGCTGCGCAAGCGGGTGGAGCAGCTCACCCGGGAGCTGGAGACTCTGCGGGGCATCTTCAGGCAGCTGCCCGAGAGCTCGCTGGTGAAGGCCATGGGCAGCTGCGCCTAGCGCCGGGACCCTCGCTGCCCTCAGTCACCTATAGATACTATACATAGCAGAGCGCAGCGATCTCAGATTATTTTCTTGAGGGGAGGGGGGGGAGGGCTGATTTTGTTTTGTTTTGGGTTTGTTTTGTTTGGTGTTTGGGTTTTTTTTTAACAATTAACAGCTAATACGAGAAGCCAGGCAGCTGTAGTATTAAAAGGTTTGTGCCTTAAAGGATGACACATGAATAAGCTGAAAACATGGTGGGTTTTCTAAGGAGAATGAGGAGGGGAAGGAAAGAATTAAGAAGCCCACGTGTCTACAGGGTAAATCATAATAGTAGTAATAAAGCACGCATAGGAATCCAGATGTGCCTTAAAAGCTAGCTGCAGGAGCTTTGGGGCTTTCTATTCCCCACCGGCCTGGCGGCGTGCGAGGAAAAAGGGTGAGGGACATGCAGGCTTGAGGAACAGGGCACCTGGGGATGCTTGTGGGGTGCCCTGAGCTAGCCTGCAGTGCAGCAGGCAGGGGTGGCTGTGGGGAGGCCAGCGAGAAGAGGGCTGAGAGACCTTCAGCGCTGCATGCCCGTTTGGAGCACTGAGGTGTGGGGCAGCTGCAGGAGCACTGTCAGGACTGCCCCAGCCTGGCCGGGCTGCTTCAACTGAGCCCTGTCCCCTGCCTTGGCTGGAAGTGGGACAGGGGCCACCACCGCTGCAGGACTGATGGATGGCCTGGGACTGATGCAGCAGCAGCCTGCTGGGCTCCTGCCATCGAAAGGAAGAGCAGGAGTGTCTTGTACTGTATGTCACGACGTGGCGAAGCACAAAGAATAAATACCTATTGATGCGGGTATTTACTATGGACTTTTAAGTGTATTTTGCTTTATTCCATGACATTTAGCTCCTTTCTGAGTCTCTGTCTGTCCAAGCTGTGCCTCATGTAATGTGAAAGCCTTTCTGTGTATACTAGCTACACTTTATTTTTATTGCATTACTTAGATCTTTGCCATCACACGACTTTCTTATCTGGTGACAGAGACTATGCCCTTGTGCTGCAATGTTATTTTATTATTTGTGTGGGAGGGTGAGTGTGAGTGTGTGCCGCCTTCCTGGGCTGGCGGCTGCCTCCTGGCCCCAAGGCAGGGTGCCTAGGGGGATGCAGGCCGTGAGGCTACAATGGGGCCAGGAGGCTTGTCGCTGGTGCTGCAGCACCTTTGGACTCTGGAGTTTCTCCCAGTGCGAGAGAAAGACAAACAAACCAACAGGCCCCTTTCGTGGGAGTGCTGGCAGCAATGCAGAATTATTCTTCCTGTCATTGCTGCACAGGAGTTTGTCCGGTTGAAATAGTTGTGATGGGAGAAGAGACCACGATGGGGATGTGAAGCTGTTCCTAAGTGTGACAGCAGAAGCGCAGTGCTGGGGGGGTGTGTGTGGTGTGTGTATGGGTATGTATGTATATGCACACACATTGGTGTTTTGTTGTTTTTAATTTGGGGGGGGGGGGGGGGAGCTGCATATAAAGTGTGTCAGAAGTCCTGGTTATGTTCATAAATAAACAGCATATATTCTACCATAACCACCTGCCTCTCAGTGTGTTTCCAGTTCTTCCTCTGCAGCAGGAGCATGATGCCCCCCTCTTCCTCCAGATCCCCTTCTCCGTGCCCAGCAGCAGTGACTTTTTTGGAGCGCATCTCTCTCTCTTCGTCCCCCCCCCAGCAATAAACACACGGTTGTCTTTAAGGGAACGGCAGCTTCCCTGGTGCTTGCGGTGACAGATGCACAGCCGGACAGATCCACCTCCGCTCGTCCTCACACCGCCCCTCGCTGGGCCGGGGGCTCCTCCATCCTGCGGCTCCGGAGAAACGCTCCCGGCGGCCCGGGTCCTGGCCGCGGGGGTCACGCAGTGCCGCGGAGCACGGCGCGGGGAGACCCCGCTCCACTCGCCCGGCAGCGCTGCCGCTTCCCGATCCTTCCCGGGGAGACGGGGCCCGGGCCGTCCCCTCTCCTGGGGAGTTTCGCCGCGGCCGGGTCGGGCCCTGAGACACCGCCCGGAGCTGTATGGGACCCGGGGGCTCTGCGGGTTCCGGCCCCGTCCTGCGCGGGCCCGGCGGCGGGCGAGGGTCCCTGAGGTGACGGGGGACACCGCGGTCACCTCTCGGCCTCCGCTCTGCGGGTCTGGGCGCTACCTGTGCGGCTGCGCCCCAGGTGTGTGAAGACAAGCCGCTCGGGCCCCTCAGCTGCAGCCGCGGCTGTGTTCTTACTGCTCCCGGGAGAGCTGAGCACAGCCCCGCGGCCGCCATGGCGCGTGAGCACTCCGAAGGGGCAGCCCTGGCCTTCGCCGCCGCCCGCCCGGTGATGCCGGGCCATGGGGCCGTGTCCTCACAGGGACTCCTGAAGCGCCTCGGGTGCAGCCGGGCGTGCGCTGCGCTTGCAGCCGCACAGGCACTGCATCGATGGGGGGAGGCTCTGAGGGTGCCGAGGGGCTCTGCCTCCTCTGGACGAAGGGCTCATGCCGGTGTGCCGAGCGCAGGAAAGGTAAGGCTGCCCTTCCGCAGTCCACCATGATGGTCTGCGAGCACTCGCTGGTCCGGGTGTCAAAAGATATGTGCGGAGCAGGATGAAAATCTTTTATTTTTCATTTAGGTGTAAATTTCTGGCAGTTTTCCACAGGAATAGTTAAGTTCCAGTGGTATTGGGCAAAAATAATGACTTTTACTTCTGCTTCCTTCCTCCCCTGGCCCTGCAGAGCTCTACTCCCTTTGGGTATGATGTGCCTTACTGAGTAATGCTGTCCAACGTGTAAAGTGGGGAAATGCTGTTATCATTTGAGCAAAGATTATTGCAGGGTATATGTGGGAGGGACTGTAATCTAGTGGTTAGAGCATGGGAATACAGTCCTGGTCGTTTTGAGTTATGTTCTGAACTATGACTCACCGTGTATGTGTGGTTTCAGCAAATCATTTATGGCCTTGGACAAAGCAGATTTTTCCATTAATTTAAATGAACGTGGATTAAACAGGTCTTTGGTGGCAGAAGAATCAAGGATTCTGTGATTCAAAATTAAGATCACCTATCTGCCACAAAGGTGTTTCAATAGTGGTATAAACACAGCATGCCCCGGAATACTACAAAGGGTAAATTATTGATAGCAGAAGAGTGCTTAGAAACACTTGCCTTAAACCCAATGCCAAAATGAGCAGCATTCCCTAATCCTAACCCTAACTGTAGGCTGAGCCTTTGTCAAGGCCCACAGCCAAGGCCTAGACAGAACAGTTCTGATAGCACAGTGCTCTTTGCAGCCTCTTTGTGCTCTTTGCAGCCTGTGTTTTGATTTGGCACCCACCTCCCACCCTTCCACAGCTGCAGCTTTGCACTGTTTCTTCCTCTCAGTCTGAATCCTCACCCCAGCACATGGCTGAGCATTCAACAAGTCCCATTGCTCAGTTCTTACTGCAGCATGTTCAGGGATGTTTGCTTTAACACCAGGGTCAGTGTGAGCAGTACTGCAGCACTCCAGTCTCATGTGCTACCCCATGCTATGCCTTTTTCAGGCATGCATTAAATGGAAAGGATTTTTATGTACTGTCTACTCCAAATACTGCAGGACAGATGGAGCTGGAAGGGACCTCTGGGAATCAATCATCTTGTCCAGCATGTTCATGTGAAAACAGCTGCCAGTCCACACTGCTGCAGAAGTGGATGGCAGGCAGTCTGCACTGCTCCAGCATACTGGATGCAGCAGGTAAGTGCGGCAGCACTGTGGGCGGGGGCTGGCCTTGCACGTGGCATTGCCACTCATCTCTCCACCCGCACACAGCCTGCACCAAGGCTGTTCTGGCTTAGGCAAAGGCTTGAGCAGCTCCAGAGCTGGGCGGGGTGCTGTGGGTGTGTGTACACTCAGCAGCATTTGTCTGCACGACTGCGGGGTGGCTTTTTGAGTTTCCCACCGAGCCTGTTCCTTTTACACGCAGCAGTGCTGCGATGCTGCCCGCCACTGCCTGCCCTGCCGCACAAGTGTGCCTCTGCAGTCTTTCCTTCTCCACCCCTCACCAGCCCCAGACATGAGGCTGGGGACACAGAGGGGTGAGACATGCAGGTGGGCAGTGACTGAGAGGCCAAGCGAGTAATCACATGTTGGGGAGGAAGGGAGTAGTTGTCTGCCAGCACTGTGTACAGAGTTGAGGGATTGCTCACAACCGTAGCACAGTCCTGCAGCAGGTTGGGGGTGGTGGAGGAATGTCAAGATTTCTCTGTGATTTAATTTTCTTTTTTCCACTGCAACAGGCTATTTGCCTCTAAGGAGCTTTTGTGCCTCATCCACCTGCTGCAGGGGTTTGGAGGATCAGCACAGGTCTCGGAGTGCTTCACATGAATTTCCACACTGAAAGGGAGCAGTGGAAGATATTTTTCTTTTTAGGAGAAAGCAGGTGCTTCACAGTGCTTTGTGCTTACTGGTTGGAATTTTCTGATTGAATTGGGTCAGACCCAAGTCAATGGTAAAAAGAATGGCAGATGTCTAACTGGGTAAAGGCAGGCCCACTGCCCTCTCTTGGTATAACAGATTAAGTAAAATATAATGTTTTATACTTTGACATCTCTGATTCTGGGTATCTCTTTGTTTCCCTGTAATGAAATCTGTGTTTCTAAAAGTGAAATCACATACAAACACACACCTTGCATGGAAATATCCATGTTTCAGTGTGATATGAAACTGATTGAAAATGTAATATGTGATTGAAAGGGTGGTATGAAACTGATCTGAAAATGTTGTATTACCTCTGAGGTAACTGCATTTTAAAGCCGAGACAGCACTTAGTAATAATAAGCATATCACAAGAAACTTCAGAAGAATTAGTCTGCTCCGATAATTCCTTTCAGCCCATATTATATTATTAGTGTTTCGGGTTATGTTTTGTTTGGCTTTGTTTATTTGTTTTAATGGTACTACTTAGTATCTCAAACTTAGGCTGTGCACTCAAATAGGGAAAGTTTTCCCTTATCCTGAATACAGCTTTGCTGGAAAATCAGTGTATACTTATTCTTTATTGAACACCTGTATATCCAGTTACCCAGTTCTGTGTTGGTAGTCTGAAACAATCAAGTGTTTGGAACACAGACTGTTTTATGTCATTTCCATTATCACGTTTCTCCTCAAGCCATCCTGGCAGGGTAAAGCCAGCATGTTTACGTTACCTTGCCTGCCAGGTACTTTGCTAGAGACTTCCACAAACTCCGTCTGTATGGAGGAGCGATGGGCTGGTGTCTTAAGGACTCTGTGAGTATAGCTTTTTAATTGGAAGGGAATCCTCACAAAAGGGGATCCAATTCATTTACTCTGAATATTAGAGTGCAATTTTCTTAGTTTAACAGCATCCTATTTTACTTCAGTATTGCATCTTGCCTCTGAAATTAATAGTTAACCATGGAGAAAGACAGGTCTGGCAGAATGGGAATCAGGCATTATATTATCCCATGAGTCACATACATGCAGAGAACCAAACAAGTGTCAGCCAATGGCTTTGAGCCCAAAATATGTCAAAGAGGAGATGCGTATCTTCATTTATATTAAGTAGATAGAAAGCTTGTTGCAGTTCCCATTAAACAGCTTGGAGTTCTGCCACTGACTTTAGTGGGAACAGGATTGGGCCCATGCAGAGGAAGCTGGCTCTGGCCTGCACTGGCTGTATTTACTGTGCAGCTCAGGGCAGCTTGTATTTCAGCAACTGTTCCTAGTTGACAGAATCAAGACCTCCCCCCGTTTTAGGCATTAGTCCTTCCTTTATTAGATTGAGAACTTTTCCTTTGAAATGTGAGGATGCTTGGTAGCAGGCAGCAATGGGCGCTTTTCTGAGTGCAGCTTCACTGAGAGTCAGTAGCATGTGACTGTAGAGAGGGGTTAGCACAGCACCTTTTCTGAGCAGGGTTTTATGATTTCTAATTTTTTACATTTAAAATAAAGAGCCACATTTAGGAATTAAACCCACTGCAGGCATTTGCACCACTTTGTATGGCAAGATCCCATTGGAGTCAGCAAAGCCATGGCTGAGTAACATTTCAAAAGGTTTCAGAACTTTCTCGAATCCTAGGGAACTTTTGTACCTCAGTTTTCCCACTCTGGGTATTCTCTCCACAGCTTCTAATGCATCTGGCTGTAGACTTGCCTCAAGAACCAAATAAATCTGGGGCTGCTGATATGTATTGGATCCACCATGTGATTTGTATTGAAGTCCTTTGGGGAGAGGAGATGCTGTGAACAAATACCATTAAGTACACCCGAACCAGCAACTGTGAGATCAGGGCTGAACGCCAGACCTGCTGCTGGTCAGTAAGTATCACATATTCTAGCTATTATATACAAGCTTATAGTCACCTCTGTAACATATACGCTTTACTTTCATTTTGTTGTCATTTATACATTGGGATTTAATTTGCTCTGGTGGAACCAAGTTCAGTTCGGTGGACTGGGAATGTATATTAACTGACTTTTTAAATTATTTTCACCTTTTTATTGACATACCAGTTCAGTTAAAATCCTGATGACGGAGTCAGGCTGAAATGAGTGTCTGCTGTTGATTCATAATTGTGCAAATTAGCATTTAGACTTCTCATAAAATAATATAAAATTTGGAAGGCTATGTGCCAGTGCTGCTTGCTTCATTCCAGTCAGCAACCCTCCTGTGTTTACTGGAACTCATGTTAAATACCAAAAGAATGGGATTGCCAGAGTTTTCATACCAAAAATTTCCTGACCTATCTTATTATTGGTTGCAGAATTAGCTTATTCCAGTTGTTTCTGGAGGCTAGGGGGGTTGCTATTGACTGCAATAAAACTAGGATTCAATTCCCTAGTCTGTAGTTTTAAGAATAGCACTTTATTATTTGGCTTGCTAAGTGAGGAATGTATATAATAACTCTATTGGCAACATTTATTTGAAAAAGTCAGTATATGATTACCACATGAAAGCATCAAGTGAACATGTTGGTAATGTAAATAAATAAAGCTCTAGGTATGCCACTTTATGTTTGCATTGTGAGCAATAACATTTGCAAATATCACATCAAGAATTCTGAGTTGATAAAACCAATTTAAAGGGCAGCCTTTACTAAGGCAAATTCCAAGTGGAAATTTCATAAGACCCATAACACTATATATGTCATTAGGTAATACGTGAAGAATGTAATTCACATTTTTCATTTAGTTCATGTAATTTAGTGATTTGCTTACCAAGTAGTGTAGGAAATCTGATTTTTTTTAACTATCAGTAATATAACTGTAATTTGCTAATGTGTACATGGAAGATTTCCTTAGAATTTTAAACAGTGACAGATGTTTCTCAGCTTGACTGGTGCTTGTTGTTCAGTAGCTGGATATATTCCTCAGTGTTAAAGTGACCTGGATTATCCCTGCAAGAGCTTATGAGCATCTGGCAGAGAGAGGGAGAGTTCTAATGTATTCATTTGATCAAGTGAAATTTGTGCTTCCCCTTTCAGTAGAGGAGATTTCAAGTAATGAAAACATTTTAGTGCTCAGCTGAATAGTACAAATTTTGGTACTTGTATTTTGTGCTTATAACTGAGCAATGTTTTTTGAAGGCTTACGTACTACTGTCAAGATGGCTGCTCCATGCCCAGTACAGGTTGTAGGTGTCTCTTCTTTGGTTTCACTGAGTATTACTGGTTGACTTGGAGGGGACTGGTTGACTGGAAGGACACCTAGTTGTGTTCTTTCTTGGGTATGCTGCTAGTAGAGAGAAAGTTCAGGCACTGATGTGGCAGCTCTTCCCTGTGCAAATCATGCAGTTAATGGTGATAGAAGCTGAGTTGGTGTCTGAGCTCTTCTTGTTCACTGTTCAGGCACTCTGCTAACTGGGGAAACAGGGCTGAGTAAATGAGCACAGCAAGGCTCTACCATGAGTTTGGCAATGCCATTTCCAGTTCTATGGTGCATGTAAAACACGTGAAGAAAGCAGGTTTCCCTTTGTCCGCATGGTGCTACAGTACAGGTCATTGCAGGCCAGCTATGGGCAGCCATCAGTGAGCAGAAGCATTAATAAGGCTGTTGGAGACTAGGAGGAATGCATTTGGAAGAAACTGTGATACTGAGGGAAAGTTAGAGAAGGGAGAATAAAAAAGGCTGCAGTTAGGATGTAGAAGTGAGGATATTCAGAGTTTGATTCTGTTAGTAGCAAAATTTTCATCAAATTTAACTGGATTGAGAGCAAGTGTTCAAGGAGAGGAATCCAGGAAAAGAGTGGCCAAGAGAGAACAAATTGTCTGACTTTTGCCCTTAGAGGGCCAAGCACTTGAGATGGTATCCAGGCAAAACTTGGGTATGTGTGTGCGCTTGGCAATGACAGGCAGGATGTAGGCCTGAGTAAAGTAACTGCGTAAAGTGAAAGTAGCTGAGGCTACTTTATTTTTTTTTAGCCTTCATGCTATATAACATAAACTATTTAGAAAAGTGTATTTTGCCCCAGTCAGAGTAATTTCACATGAAAAGCAAAGTGCTCTTGCTGGAGGACTGCTGGGCTTTGTGAAATATGAGAACAAGAAAATTTTCAGGAAAATTCTGAAACAAAGGGGAATTCTTCCCTGCATTTCTTCCATCACAAGTGTCCCACCCATAATTCCAGTGTGATGGGAGAGGAGGGTAAGGGAACAAGTCAAGCTTGGGGGATGTGTACATCTTGGGCATGCTTTATGATGTGCATTGTGGAATATATCTTCCCACTGGAGGAGGAAATACAGGGGTGCAAGCAAGCGACTGTCACACTAGCATGTAATATAAAACTGGGAAATAAGCTTTTATGGAAGATTTGTCAGAGTGTGCTTGTTGTTAAGGGGCTTAAAATGCAAAAGTTACCTTCTGATATTGCCATTTTACAGTGGCAAATTTGCCTCACAGGCAAATCCCACTGACAGCACTTGCTTTGTTGTGTATGTATGGTGCAGCTAATTAATATATATGGTTGCTGCAGTTCTTATGAAAATTATTCTTACATGCTGGAAATCTGGCACATTGTTGTACATGCAAATTAAGTGGCTGTTTATGTGTAGACTTTTTTGACTTGGAAACACAAATACAAGTTTTCAGGGAAATCTTGCATTCTGGTTAAAATGCAGGTCACAGGATCAAAAGATTTTCAAGCCAGATTATATTTTCTGGGGATCAAAATGTATAGGCTGTACTAGAGTTCCTTTAAAAATGAGCTTTACAGATTTCATATGTTACTGCACCAGCAGAGTCTATAATCTGTTGGTAGTTATGACTTCTGGACCTTTGCAATTTCAGTAATTTTATGTGCTAATAAATGGCTCCTAGGCAGCTCCCTCTTCCTAGCCAAAACAGTAATGCTGGCTGGAGAATCAGGAGACTTAAAAGGAAAAGAAAAAAAAAAAGGGGGGGGGGAAGATGACAAAAAGGAAAAAATAAAACAATAAACAACGAGATGTTTTTTCAGTTTTTTTATCTCCTTTAGCACACTTGAGCTGAGATGTTTTATTAAAAAGCATTAACATAATGAAATTCTAAAAAAAAAACATTAATCCTCAGGAGGTTTGCCTTGAGAGCCGTGATCAAATTAGAACAGGTTGTCCAAAGATGTGTTAAATTTTCCATCCCTGGCAGTGTTCAAGGCCTGATGGGAGAGAGCCTTGGGTGACATGGTCTAGTGTGATGTGTCCCTGGGTTGGAACTAGCTGATCTTAAGGTCCTTTCCAACTCTAACTATTCTATGATTCTATGATTCCAAGTTGGCAGTATTGATGAGTGTTGTCTTGCACACCAGAGTAGAGCTGATGTGCATGAACTGGCCACTGCGAATCTACCTGCATTGCTGTATGTACCCAGGGGCTTTGAATGTCCCAGACAGTCAGCATCCATTCAACTCCTGTGCATGGGTGACAAAATGCACCTGTGTGAGGAAAGTCAGCCGGATACTTCCCAGGCAGTTCTTACTTAGAGGTGTGCTGGAGTCACTGGCAGTCAGAGGATGGGGGTGTGTGCCAGGCACCATCCAGAGGCACAGACAAGGGTAACAAGCCCAGACTACCTTAACTGCGAAAGAGTGACTCAGCTGTTTCTGCAAGTTTTGAGTTTCAGCAGAATATTTTTTCCGCTATGCTGACAGCTTTTCCACCCACGTTTGCACCCGTGGCCTTGTGCCACAGAGGTACTGCAGGATCATAAACCCAGTGTAAATGTTAAAAGTCATGTGTGAAAAAAGGTGCCTTCTGCATCTCAAAATATATCGACTGTGTGTGGGGAGCAGATGTCTTTGAAAAACCCAGGGCTTGGGAGAGGTGTATCCCTATCTATAATTTACCTGGTTTTGCTTATTCCACCAGAATCTAGTCAATGACGTCTTCAAACAACCTGTATTAACAGAAGTAGAATTACTCTGAAATCCCCCAAAGCCTTGGCATTGTTTTTATCACAGGGCATAATTAATCATTCACATACCTGGTGTATACTATTTTTTTCTTGATTCTGTTAGCGTAAGACATTCCCAAACAATCCTGCGGGGAAAACAGAGTTATTCAGGGAATTAAACCTAATAAAATAAAAAGGTTTCTGAATCTGACAAGTGTATTGCAATATTCAATGAGTTACTATACTCAGCTGAAGATGAAATGGGACAGAATGTGCTTGTAATATTATTCCAGCACATTGAGCCATTACGTGTGAATGCATCCAGTCTGCATTGAGCAAATCATTTGTCAGTTCTTTATGCAAGACTAACACTTGCTGTCACTCTGTGACTGCTGCATGAATCAGGCATGGGAGGACTGATTGAGGAGGAAGAGGACAGTTATGCACTGGGGTTGTTCTTGGTCATTTTCGTCTTTAAGCAATCCAAGCAAGTTGTGGAATCGAAAGTTTTGCTCTATTGTCACAAGTTTTTCTAATGCCACAAATGCTGATACAGCAGCAAAAGCCTCTATCATGGGCCTCACCACATCATGGAACAGGAGAAGAAAAAGAGCAGAAATCCAGGGAAGTAATGTTAGTGACCAGTAACCACCACCCTATGGCAGATCACTCTTACAAAGCAGGGGGGGCTATGGCTTCTTTTGACTCCGTGTCAGCAGCTGAAGGAGCAGTAACTCATTTGTGATGTCTGCAGCACCCCTCAGCTTTCTTTGGTGTTTGGATTTTGGGGTTTAGGATTATGTTTTGTTTTGGTCATTTATGAAGTTACGTCCAAAGAAAAGATGTAATACAAAATGACAGCATATGATAAGCATAAAAACATTGCTGTCCTCTGGGAGCTATCAGAGAAGAAAATGCAGAGCCACTGAAATGCAACCCCATCAACTGTCAGAAGTGCCCACCAGCAGGTCAGCAAATCTCTGTGGTCATTGCTGGACAGATCTAAGAGAACCAAAGGGACAAGTGACTTTTGTCCCTGGCTAGCAGGAAGACGCCAACTAGGGAAACAAGCTCAGCCTTTGTTTTGCCCTCAGGCTGCAAATGGACCAGGAAGTAAGTCCTCCCAACACCTTGCACTGGATGCAGATCATATTTTCCTGTGTCACAGTAGGGCAACTTGGTTCCTCCACTGTTTTACACAGTAGTGTTAAAAGAAAGGGGATCAGTCCTGCTCCATAGCTAGAGCTCAGGCTTGGCATAGTTTATCACTCCAGGCTGAGTTTGGAGATCTGTGAGGCTGAAATTCAAAGTGAAACTAGTGGATATGAGTGCCATGGGAACCAGAGTAAGCAGGAGGTTTGCATGGATCCCCTTAGGGCTGGAGCAGCCGAGTTTCTATATGGTACAAAAAAAAAAAAAATAATACAGTGTCTCTGGAAAAAAAATGTGTCTGTGTCTGGAGGCAACTGTGGGCACCTTCAGCCAGCACCTGATTCACTAGCAAACAGTTACCTACGAGGCATTTCAGCTGGCAGACGCTTGTCCTAGGTGCCGTAGGCCATAAGGGCTGTTTTCAGTTTAATCTATTTTTAATGTGGTGCCTTATTCCAAACTGCTGAGTTCTCACATTCCCAAGCTGTCATGGTAATAGGATTGTGCAGTCTTATTGGCTAAAGTTTTCCACCCCAAGTGCCAAAAGTTAGGCTCCTAAATTCATATTCATATTCCTTAATGTGACTGACAAATCCCACAGGACTAGGAACTGGACATGGTCTGCACCTTGGAAAACAAGCTGGGCCATTAGGTGCATCACCAAAGCCTGGCTGCAGGCACCCAGATTTTCAGGTATGGGCCACCATATGAATGGTTTGAGCCCAGCCTACAAACATGTGTCCCCAAAGGTCAGAAAGGTTCAAGTGCAGGGTTCAGTCACACTGTACCTGTTATGAGATGAAACTTTATGATGTGGTGACCATGTGAACTATTACGCAATGCATGGGGCAGCTTTGAAGGACAGATTTAAAAGAAGCCATTTTCCTTCCTGGTGTGGCTGCCTTTTTATCCAAATGGCTACAAGTGTTGGTGTGAGGGAGGAAGGCAAGGTTAATGTGAATGGGAGTTTTATCAGGAGTTTGGAAATGGGGTGCATTCAGAATCGTAGCAAGTGGCAGAGGGCAACAGCATGCCTATCCCTTTCATTGACTTCCTGTCTGTGCTACTTCTCTACCCGTGATCTAACACTAAATATTTTTACTCTACTACCTTCTTCTGCTATTTCTATTTGTAGCACACTGCTAGACTTGTATCCAAGCCAATCCAAAATTCTTCTGAAACTCCCTGTGCTAGCACCAACATGAAAGCAGAACTCTGAAGTGGCTGCAGCAGCTATGGTAGGGTTTAACTAAAGTTAAGAGTGGTGTCAGTCACTTCAGCCTTTTGAGTTACACTGAAAATGGAAATGCCATCTGCCAAGAGAAACAGCTTGCAAAAATTGTGTCATGTTGCCTTTTTTTA
Source organism: Pezoporus wallicus (assembly GCF_028554395.1). Taxonomy (NCBI): domain Eukaryota; kingdom Metazoa; phylum Chordata; class Aves; order Psittaciformes; family Psittacidae; genus Pezoporus; species Pezoporus wallicus. Next base: position 1,303,627 of record NW_026636385.1, on the reverse strand, counting down.
TGACAGGCCTAACAAGACTGTGTGTGGAATTACCAGCCAATGCTTGAAACTTGTGCACTTTTCTTGGTTGGTTTTGTTGTTGTTACTATTATTGCAAGATAACACATAAGGCCATGAAATGTCAAGTCATCTTTTCTCCTATTTTCTGCAAAAGGGGGGAAAGCAAAGTGTGTTGTCCCATCAGAAGATAAAAACACAGGAGAGTTGAAACAAATCCCCATAGAACATGTCCACTAGCTTGTCTATAAAAGACCTATAAAACTTAGACCGCCAGGCACTTCAGTCCCCTAGCTGACTGACTGTGGTTTGGGGTGTGTGAGGTTCAACAGAGGGCACAGCTATCCCGACAGGAGGTGTCTCTGTCTATAGCCTCAAGAGTCAGACCCTAGAAGCAAAAGCCGTGCTGTTGTGCCAAGGCTTTTCCTAGCCTGTGGACAGGAAAGAGGCAGTAAGCTAGGGTGCTGGGACAGGCTGGGGGGATTGTAGCCCAGATGTGTGTGTTCCCAGGGAGCAGAGAAGCAATCCTGTACAGTGGCACTGCCCTTCCTTTCCCCTCATTCTCCCTATTCACGAGGGCTACATTCAGACTTAACCCCAACATTTGAGACATCTCTCTGCCAGAGAGCATGTTTGATATCTAAAGGACAGAGTGAAAATACAGGTGTTTCTGAAATCATCTTCCTCTCTCACATCCATGTCATCCCATTAGAGCACAGAAACTGCTCTCAGGACTTCATGCTTAAGTCCTTTAAGGGCTCTGATGGCATGCTTCTCCCCAAGGACAGTGCCACCTTGGGGAGAAGCATGCCTTGGAAATAAGAGACTACTGCTCCTTCCTTCTGGTGTCTGTCTTCTGTGTCACTGTCTTTTATTTTAGAGCATTCACTGAGGAAGTGGGAGACCTGGGTTCAATGCGTTCCTCAATCTGAGAGTGCTCCTCTCTCACTTCCCATGAGACTGTCCAACTGCCGACCATCAGCTATTCCGGGTGAAGCTCTTCAGAGGGAAACTATACCCTCCACTAATTTGCTCTCCCTGTCCTGCTGTTGGTGGGCAGCTTCTGTTTTAGAGTGATCAGAGCTTCATGGTGTGAGGAGCCTCACGCTGCATTTGGTGTTCTCAGAGCTGCAAGACCCCATGCCTTAGGGTGTTCAGACAAAAGGCACCTTGTCTCTGGATGCCTGTGGATGACAGCGTGAAGTGCATCTCCTTGGAGATGCTGTTCTGGGCAGGCACAGAAGCAGAAAACTGATGTAAAACCAAGGACAGACCGCAGGGTGCAGGTGGCTGAGGGACATTGATCTCTGTGACTCTGGATTTCAGTGCCTGAGTTCAGTTAGAGTGCAGTATTATTCTCTTAAGTCCTTTATTGGCGGTAACTCCTTATAACCCAACTCTCCATTTATCTCCTTTATGTGGATGAATCCTAGTGGATCAGCCAGGATCTTTACTGCTGCTTTAATAAACATTTGAGGGTTTCTTGAAAGTGCTCAGTGATGTTCTTCTGTGGAGACTGTAATTTGACATTTGTCGTGTGAGAAACTAAGAGTTTGCCATCTGGCCTGGTGAGACTTTTTTCTTCTTACTATTAATTAAACTGAGGTTATTGCAAAATTTTATTATGATGGTTAGCATTTGTCCTGTGATAACACTGGGCCTAATATTGAGGCATTCAAAGCACCTTCCATGCTGGTGACATTAGTGGGAGGTGCAGCACAGCAGCACCTCTTCAGATTCTGGTGTCAGCTCTCGTAAGTTTTAGGGCCAATTCCAACTATCCCTATGTCCTGGATTCAGCAGTAGCAGTCATTTTTCTCCTCCTTGGTAGCTGGTGCAGTGCAGTATTTTGACTTTCAGCTCGGGAACAGAGCTGATAACAATGATGTTTTGGTTTGGCCAAGGACTTTGTGAGCCTCATGCTCTGCCAGGGAGGAGGGGAAGCCGGGAGGAAGCAGAGACAGGACACCTGACCCAAGCTAGCCAAAGGGGTATTCCATACCACAGCACGTCATGCCCAGGATGTAACAGAGTTACCCGGAAGGGCTAGGACTGCAGGGTTGGAGGAGGTATCGGTCAGAGCTTGGTCAGGCTGAGGGGGGCAAGTTATCGGTTGGCTGGTGCTGAGGTGATGTATTCTCTTCCCTTGTTATTTCCTTTATCATTATTATCATTGGTGGTAGCAGTGGTGATTTGTGTTATACCTTAGTTACTAAACTGTTTTTATCTCAACCACTGGGAGTTGCATTCTTTTCGATTCTCCTCTCCGTCCCTCCGGGAGTAAGGGGAGGGAAAGAAGAAGGGGAGTGAGTGAACGAGTTACCTGACTGGGTTTAAACCACGACACCCTATTCAGGCATCTTACCCTGGAGCGAGTTCTTCTGGTTCTGAGGCGATGGTTTCACAAGTAGGAAGATGTAGCTGCTGGGGGGAGAGTGGGGGCAGCTGCTTGGCCGCTATAATGTCATATAACATGCCCTGGCAGGAGATCTTACTGACCACAGCTTTGCCCTGCTTGGTGAGGCTATGACCATTCATGGGAAAGTAGATCGGCAGCAACAGATTGTTAGAGCATGGTGAGAAAAGAAAGGAGGGAAAGACAGTAGAGTTAAGTTGATAACATCTACAAAAAACAGGTGCTGATGATGGCTGGGTGAGGAAGGAGGAAATGAAGCTTTTCTGGAGATGGGACAGAAGGTGGCTGTAGGCTGTTTGAGATGGATGTGTGCAGTATTTGGAAACTCTGGTTCCAGTTCATGTTCAGACCCAGCTCAGGGGTCAGAGGCTCTCGCTTGTTCTTCAGTGGTCTCCAAACTGTGATTCTGCAAATATTCTGATACTTGCAGGTTTGAAGAAGATGGCTGTGTCTGAAGTCCTCCCCCAGCACTAACTCTCGACATCTTTCCCTTCTCTGTCAGACTTGAATGCTTCACTGCTCAGAGTTAACAGCTTCATGAGAGATTCAATAATTTATTTTTTTTTTTGCCCAAATCCCTTGAAGTCTGAAGGACTGGAGACAGAATCAGTTTGAGATGAACAGCCAAGAAAACTAAATCATCCTTGGGTCAGGGTGAACTCTCATTTGAAGAGGCCACAGATGGCAAAGATGTTTATGAATCAGCAGTTCCACAGACCTCTGGCCATTCAGAGAGTAATACATGTAAACAGACATGAAAACAGCAAAGAGCCACAGAGCTTTCCAGATTCTTTCCGCACTACTAGGGGGGGACCTCCACAGAGAAGGCACAAAGAAGGAGAGGGCTGAGGTACTGGGCACTGAGTTAGTCCCGCAGATGGCCATTGTGTGCTCTCTGCTGCAGCTGTGCAAATGCCAGGGAACAGGGTGATGGTGAGACATAGTTCCCTGTGTCCCTGTTCACCTGACAGCACACCTGGGTGTGCTCTTCAATAAAGGAGACAGCTACTGACAAGCCTGGTGTCTGAGATAAAGGTAAGGAAAGAAGGGTTAGGCAAGGACATATGCTGTTGCACCATTGCACCACTGCAGGTGCAGAACAGCTCCTATACATTTGGGTTGCAGGGAGTGGGCCTGCCCCACCAGTCAGCTGCTCTTGGCAGCTGATGGGTGCATGGTGCTGAGGAAGAGGGATGCAGCAAGCTGTGGTAACATGATTCTGCTGTTTGATACCTGCTCTGGATCCATGTGCCTATGAGTCTGGGACCTCAGCAGCACATCAGGATACTGAATTCCTCAGTGTAGTCACACACTGTGGTCCTATTCCCTGCTTGTAGGATTGTCTGTCTCTCCCTGCTGTGTGAGTGAAGTAGGACCAGCAGCAGAGGCTGCTGTATCTGCAGAGCACAGAGCTTATAGCTGGGTGAGACAGAGATAGGAGAAAGGGGATCTGCACAGACCGAGGTGGCTGTGCCCGTGCCAGGCAGAGGTTACACACAGCTGTCCCCAGCCTGTGAATGGGAAGTTCTCCTGTGCACAGCTGTCCTCTTAGGCTCTCAGCAGACTCCTGCAGCCTTCCCTTCAGCCTGCCCTTGATGTTTGTTTGGTTTTTAGTTTTTTCTATCACAGCCACTAAAGCTCTTCAGAAAGCACTGTATAATTCCATGGTGCTCTGAACAAATGCAGGCCAGGGGTGTGTGCCTTGACAGAATGTGCCCTACCCCACAGAAACCCCCAAAACTCCCTCCAAGCTGATGTGGGGGTTTCTTATTCTTCCTACCACTCTTTGATGTTGGCCAAATGTTACGCCTGGAGAGTGCAACACCAGAGGTCTGTGCAGAGGACCCCTGCCTTGTTTCGCTTGTGTTGTATATATTCTAGGGTGTGCTGGCTAAGAGGGTTCCCAAAGAGACGTGGCATCACTTCCATTCCTGCCCGAATGTAAGCCTGGGGCTGGTTCTGCTGTAGGATAAAATTTCAGTGGTGAAAGCTGGCCGAGTCAGAGACTGTGCCTGAATTGTTTGTGAGACTTTTATAGGCTGTCTATCTGGGATAAAACACAGAGCCCGAATCTTCAAAGCACTGTGTGGGATGGCAGCTATGGGACTTCCATTAAAGTTAGTAGGCATCACATGACTGAAAACTTGTATGACACTAATGTGTTTCTGCAGAGGAGTAGCTGCTGCTTGTGCTGCTGAGACAAAGGGAAGCAGAGGAAAATGAACTCTACCGTGCCCACAAAAGCAACACCTCACAACAGTTCAGCAATAGGGCTTTTGTCCTTTTTGTAAAGAGCAATTATAGTGTGTATCACAGGAGATGTAAAGGAGCATGTGAGACACTGGGATTTATTGTCAACAAATGAGGTGCTTCAAATTCATTGCAAAATTGGAGAATGTCTAATCAAGCTCTGTAAAGAACTTGAGGGAGTTAAGTGGAGTAAATTGGGTGAATCCAGCTGTGAATTTGGACCATCTGGTTGTCATCCACCTTTCCAGAGAAGAGAAGACATTCTAAGAGAATGTCATCATTAGGCACAGAGCACAGTCACAGTGAAAAGTTGCCCACCAAGCAAAGACCAATCAATGAGTGTATCATAGACAGGGAAATGGATTCCTTCTGGTCACAGTGCTTTCTGTAACTCTTAGAAGACACTGATGGATGAAAAGTCAGTGTAGACAGACTCCCTTTTTCTTCCTGTTTTGACATCTTTCAGGCTTTAACATGAGCTAATTACTATTATCCTTATTTTACAAATGGGGACAGACAGACAGGTTTCATGACATGCTCAAGATCACATGAGCTGCCTTGTCAGAGTGAGAAACTGCACCTGGATCTCTCAATTGTGAGGCTGTTTCTTTTGGCACTGCATCGTCTTGACTGCAAACCGCACATCCAGATTGACTTTCTCTGTGTCCTTCCTGTGCCTACAAATGATAAGTATTTTGAACAAATCAAAGAAAAAAAATAAAGTCAGCCCTGCAATTTATATGTCCAATCATTTTTGTGCTGTGGCATAATGGACCTTAGAAGAGTCTGCAATTAATACAAGTAATTATCCATTGCTGCAAAGACTCTTAGACATCACTGGCTGGGAACCTAGATGAAACTTTTACCTTGTTTATTGAGTGCTTGATGGACTTGGGTGATACTTGCAGGATAAATCAACTTACAACCAAGATGAATACTGCAAACTGCTTGGTGCTATTGTCATGTTTTGGCCATTGCTGGAGCTTTTAATACCAGTAAAGAGAAATCGGGGAAATATATAGGCAGGAAAAGTAGTCATCAGCTGTTACAGAGGGTTCCTTGTGTTTGCCTTCTCCAGAGATTGCCTCCTCCACTCATAAAGTTTTAATACAAAGGCTGACAAAGGAGCTGGTATCCATAGTTTGTTGGGACATATGAAGGCTCTAGGCATGTTCTTGTTCTTCAGCTTCGTTGAAGATCAGCAACAGTGGGGTTTCCCAGAGTCCCCAAGGAGCCATTGATCCTGGATCCCAAGGCACAGGACATATGGGGCACATCCAGTAGTCCCATTCTAGTCAGCATAGCTACTGGAAGCCCCTTTTTCAGTGGAATAACTTATCCTTTTGACTGCAGTTTCCAAACCTACTACTGACCTGCTCCAGATATGTGCTGTGGGCTGCTGCTTTTAACCTGGCATTGTTGCCAGGGGCACTGGGCACCTGGCATTTCATGACACCAGAGGAACAGCCATTAATTTAAACTCATCAGGCAAACAGCCACTTCTGCTTGCTGTGGCTCTGTTTTCAGCTCTTCAGCTCTGAAGTGAGGCTGACAATTTCTAATGGTTTCTCAGACCTCCTATTGAGTTTTGTTAATTAATATTTGTGAAGTACTTAGATGTTTTCAGGTTTATGGTGATCCAAAGTAGTATTATTACTGTTGGTATTATTAAGACTAATAATACTGCTAATAACCTTAGTGAGCCTGGCAAAATTCAATTTGACTAAAATCCTTGCCACAGATGAAAAAAACTTAACTCCAGTGATGTGAGGGGTTACGTGACTCAGTTACCAGTAACTGCTGTTTACAAGGGGCAGGAAGAGTATATTTGCTCAAATGAAAAAAGGTCAAGGCAGGGGCCCATTTGCTGTTTGTTAATAAGTAATCTAAAGCATAACACTGCTTTACTGTAGCAGATCAGCCTGGCTTAGTTTTTCCTTTCATCACCATTATTTCCAGTCCAGTTCTGGACTAAAATGCCAATTCAAAAATAACCCACATTCTCATAGAATATTTTCAACATTTCCAAACCTATGGAGAGGATTTGTATCAGGGGAACAGCAACAACAACAAAAAAAAAACATTCCATATTTCTGTCAGTGTTTGTCTTGGGACACTGTAGGTAACCAAGGTTGAAATGTCAGATAGGACATTATTTATCTCCTGGGAAATTCTCCTTTAAGCTCAGACCTGTGCATCTTCCCTGTGGAATTGTGCCAGTTAAGCAGCTGTGGTGTAGCTGGCCCGCTTACAGTCACCCCACTAAGTTACTGATGTAACTCACAAAACCACCTACGTCATCTCCAAATCTGGCTCATAGTCAACAGTTAAAATTCAAACATGGGTACTGGAGAACATCCTTCTTCCAAGTGACTGAGCAGATGTGCATTGCGACCCCTGCACTGTCTTTGTTTTTGAAAACAAAGAAAGTAATTTCTAGCAGCACTTGTCTTCAGCTGCCAAGCAGTGTTCTGGAAAAGGGCTGGAGTCTGTCCATTGAGATTCACCTACTGGCTGTGGGTAGGATTCGCTAGAAAAGGTTTTGCCATTAATGAGCCACTTAAAGTGCTTATCAAAAAAGCAATACTTGTGCCAGCTGCCAGCTAGCCACAGCTTCTCATTTGTAACCCTTGGTGTTCATGTCCTTCAACTGTACTGGCCTGAGGCACACATCTAGTCCTCAAAATAGGGAATGTGATGTACATGGTGCTGGATCAGGCATGGCCAAAGCACAGACAGCATGGCACCGTTGGCATGCATCTGCAACGTTGGTTTGTGGAAGTGTTTTGCCTTATGTATACTTATTGCTTGAAGGAAGGTAGCAGGGGCGCACATACACACACATTATGCACGAGGTCACCTTTGGAAATAAAACCCAAACAGATTGCAAACTACAGTTCCTAGCTTCCTGAAATACAGTTTTGAAAGGCAGTGATCCTTTAAGAAATCAACAGCCCCTGCTCTGGCAGTCCCAACTGCCTGTTAACCCAGGGGGAGGGAAAGAGGTTGGTGAGGAAAGATTTTCCCAGTAGAGCAGGTCACATTTATTGTGAGCTCAGAGTATCTTTCAAGTGCTATAACCTTAGGAAAGAGTATTCTTGAGCTCTGTAGTCCTAGAGGGCACCAGGTCCTGCCTCCATCCAAGGCAGGGCCACACAAGCAGGGAAGGGGAGGAATTGCTTTCTACAGAGCTGCTCCTCTAGCATCAAGCAGAAGACAGTGAGGCTGAGCAGCAGATGCTGGTGTGTGGAAACAATAGAGAAGGAAGAATACATGTGGGAGCTGTTGTAGGGTCTTTGTACATGTAACTGAGTGCTCACACACATCAGAAAGGCAGCACCAGTGGCTGTCAGAGAGGGGTATTTTGGATGCCCCAGAGCCCTCATGTTTGCCTTACTGTTCTGTTACTGATGCAAGAGGAGGAGGGGAGTGGAGGACATACAGTGTCCTGGAAGAGCAGGCATGGCTGGTGCTACCCTATGTGTCTGTACCTGCATGACGGGCTGCAGCTGGGTGGCTGGCAAGCAGAAAGGTTCCCATTGCTTGTTGAACTGCTCTGGTGTGTGCAGGATGTTAATTCCGGAATACCTGGTGTGGGCAGCAGGGAGTACAGTGGAATTGATGCTCACTTTTATCAAGTCTGTCTGAGCTGGGGATCTGGACAAGTGTCTTGTAGCTTAAACAAAGTTAAGAAAGTGGTAGCATAAAGCTCTAGATCCCATGCCTCCATGCTGCTCTGAAGGAGCACATGGCCACACCATACCTCACACGTCGTGGTGGGGAGAGCAGCAAGCGTTACTAGCTGGCAGCCTTTGCAGAATGGTGATGCCACATGAAAATGCATGTGTTCGTTACTCATGAGATACACATTTCCTGCCCATCCCCGCCTTTCTGTGGGGTATACAGTAGTATACACCCAGGGTGGTGGAGCTTTCTGCTTCTCTCCCTGGATGTTATGCTATTTTGTCTTGTGCTTTGTTCTGGGTAATATCTGTTGTTCGAGCTACCTAGTGAATCGCAAGAGTCTTCATCAGCACTGATACACTGCACTCTAAAGACCGGTGAGGATTTACATCTTCCCCTTACAGCAGTGTGAAAACTGGAGTACCAGGATGTCAGGTGGCTCTCCTGAAGCACTGGGGTAAGGTAGAAAGATATTAAGTGTTCCCTGAATCCAAGCCTGAGCAGTAGTCTTCACCACCATGTCACCTCTCAGTTGCACCATGACAGTGAATTGTGCAGTCTTTTGCACACAAATGAGAGACAATTACTGAAAAGCAAGCCCAGTGCTGCAGACACCACTGTAGAGACATATACTCTGTTCTAAGTGGAAGCCAGGATGCCTGGGAAAATATGCAGATGGTTTCAGAAATCCTAAGTAGCCTATTATCACAGAGGAGATGAGGGAAAAACCCCTCTGGAGCTTTCCCCCTGACCATCTGTTAATTTTCCCTTGAAGCCGTTATTGATTTGCACAGGGTGGGATACTAACGCCTTGCTGTGAATCAGAGCTCTGCACTGCTGTTGCTGGACGAAGCAAGCTTCACTGATGGCAAATAGCATGGTAACTTACTTCCTCAGCTTGTACCTTGGAGCTTAATGCACCTGATGCTCATCAGCCTCAGAGAAAGTTCTAATGTTTTCCCAAACACTGTATTTGGCTCACCTTGGCCTCTGGCAGAGGTGAGCCCCTCTTGTTTACCTTCTGACTGCTTTCTGTATAGTTTGTATAGCCCATAGTCCTTCTTGTAAAGAGAGGTCTTGCTAATAAACTGCCATATTTGCAGACATTTAGAAATGCCGGGTGTCTAGCTATGCTTCAGGAGTAGCCTAAGATCACCATGCAAAGGCTTTGCTATTTTAGGGGTCAGGTGCTAGGAGTGTTCCTTGTCTGTTGTCCCCTTCAGCCCTTAGAATTTGACCAATGCCTACACATGTGCGACACAATAGCAATATTGCTACTGCAAGTGAAACTTGGAAAACATTGTTGTTTTCCATTTATGAGCAAAGTATGGTATTTTCCAAAGCATTTTGTGTATTTGGTCCAGGGCAGAATTATCGATTTATACCATTGCAAATATAATTTGTGTAGTAAAAATGCAAAACAGCCAAACCAAGCTGTCACAAGTTTGGTTCAAATGGAAGCTTGTCCAGTTGGATGTTTTCTCAGACAGATGTCATCATTTGTGTGTTTTTTATGGTAAAATAATTCTTCTGCTCATGAAAAGATTTTTCTAATATCTATAATAATGCAAACATATACAAGAAAATATTTTGCTATTTAATGAGGTAAGTATGATTTTCCTTCTTTTTGAGAAGAAACAAAGAAAGAAAGAAAGAGCAGATGGTCATGGGTGAGACAAATGCACCAATGTGTGCTGGGAGAGAGCATTCTCAGGGAGGGAGTTGGTATGCTGCTGGGTAGGGAAAGACTTTGGTTCTCTGTAGCTATAGCAGCAGTACACATTTTCCCTTAGCACATGCTAATTCATGAGACTCCTCGTGTTACGCACCGAGATCTGAGTGCCCAGCCTGAGCGACTAGGTGGTGTGGCATTTGCAAATGCAATTACAAACTTTTGATGTTATACCCAAGAATACTTTGATGTCTCAGTGTTAAACACTGTGTTTCTTGATTTCTAGTGCCCCGCTTCTGACTTTAAAGCCAACAATCCCTGCAGTGTGCCTGAGGCAAGCCTGACACTTCCACACAAGGATAAAAACATTGAGAATGGTGGCCAGAGAGAGTAATAGGGAAATTTTTGGTCTTCAATGCTACTGCTGCAGTGACACAGCCCAGCAGCTCCTCTGGAAGGTGAGTACAGCCAGCCTTTCTGTCACAGCAGAGATGTCTAATCTGAAACATAGTTTACCAGCAGCCAAGAAGTGACAAGCAAGGTCACTGTTCTCAGGCTGTTTGTTCCCATCTGCCATCTCTAGCAGAGCATCCAAACCCCAAGGCAGGGAGCTGGACACTCCTAGCCTGCTCTCTGCTGAAGATCTGCTGCTCTACAGCAATGTGCTGTTGAGTCATTGGGCTGGAAAGCAAGTGCATGTGGGGGAACATGGCTGTCCTACCTCTTGGTCTGAGAATTCACATGGGATTTTGAGATTCTGGACTCTGCTCCCAGGGCTGTTTATGCATTTTACATGAAACAGTCACCAGGTAACATATAATCCCCGATCAAAGCCCTCAGGGTATTTAGGCAAAGCAACGCCCAGTTTCTTGATCCTGATCAGACTTAGGTGTGAATTGGGCTGAGCTTCTTGGCCCTGCCAGGGCTGGGCAGTTCTGGGCATGCATGAAGCTGGAACTCTACATAGGTGATGAGCTTGAAAGTATTAAAAAAAGTTGGAGATTGAAGGGGCCAGATAGTGGGAAGGACCTAGGAGCTGCAGTGGAATGCCAGCATTTCAATCTAAAGTGCAGAGTTCGGGTAAAACATCAGGTGCTCCACTAACAGAGGCCTCTTACAGGGAAACGATTGTTCTCACAGGTTCCTGAACTGGAAACTTATTTACATAACCATTTTATGTGCTTTTTTAAAAAAGAAGTCCCATCCCAGGAACTGCATTTCCTTGGGTTTGTTTCCACAGGCTGCATGTGCTGATCTGCACAGTGGTGGCTGCTGCATGAATAGCTTGTTATTCTTTCCAAGCGTGACAACTGCTGTAGCAAAATCGAGAGCAACCTGCTCTAATGTAAACTGATTTCAGATTGCCCCCGGCAGTGCCAGCTACCTCATCTAACCTCTTCTCTGGGTTTTTTTTTCAGTCTGTTTTTCTTTTTATTTTCTCTCTCTTTTTTTTTTTAAATCTTTTTTTTCCCCCATTGAAGGCACAGCCAATGCTTTCGTATAAGGTGTTTATCACTCTGGCTGTTGCGCTGTGTCTGTGTCCCATACATGAGCTTCTTTCCTGTTATCCTTGGTGGATTCCAAAGCCACTTGGAGTTTTGGACTTTACAGCAAATGCAGACTCCAACTGCCTGTCCACTCCAGGGATTAGCTCTGCAGTGGCTGATGGTTGTACCTAACAACATTTAACTGCAGAGCACCACAGATGTGGGTCTGGCTCTCGATAGGGCTGTTGCATCTTTGGTACCCCACCTGCATGTTTGGAGAGTGCTGCAGGGCTGGATAAATGTGGGCAAAGAGAGGCTTACTAAAGTAATGCAGCTGCCATGCTGAGCACATGCTGTCCTAAGTGGGAAGCGGTTGTGTTGGTAGGGAAGCAGGGGGCACCAGGGAGTAGGACTGGTGCAGGGAGTGCTGTGGGAAAAGAGTCCAATTTGCCCTTTATAGCTGCCAGATTGGTGTGTGTGGTGGGTGTGATATAAATTACTATCCATAAATAAATACCACAACAGCATTTTAATGAGGTGTTTTCTAGTTGCACTTGTCCAGGCTGGTAGTGTTATGTTAAGACTGGAGAATTATCTCCAAGGAAGCTTTTTGGCTAAACCTTCATAAACACAGTCTCACTCAAGATCCAACTATGATTTGTTTGGATTAGAGGTTTTCCTTGTTTGTTTCTGAACACACTTTCAAATACGTTTGGGTTTTTACTTTTATTTATTTATTTTCATCTTCTTGGCCCAGGTTTTGTGTTGATACCACAGGACCTAACTGATGTAGAGATAGGGGACAAACCTAGTGCCTTTTCTGAGTGTTCTCTTTTGTTCTGACAACAAGAAGCTTGCAGAAGGGCTGGGTTGTCTGGGGCTTTGGGGGTGGTAGGGGTGCATTTGGGGCCATGACCTGTGACTCTCCAGAGACTCAGGTCTCTGGTGAGCAGGTAATAATAGCCCAGCCTGTCTCAGGGAGTGATGTCTCCTTTGCTTCTCCTGCTGTGCTGACGCAGCTGCCATTGGAGCCAGTGCTCTTTGGAGGCATGGTCTCATGGACCTGTGCCCCACACCTGCAGTGTGGTCCTGCTGGGACTCAGCATTCAAATGCAACTTCTTTTTCTTTCATGGCAGTTAGCTATTTCTCTGAACTTTTGGCAGCCTGGGCTGCTGGACAAATGGCTGCACATAAATATTGCACAGCACAATGTGTTGGACAGGACTTGGGCACATGTACTGTAGGAACCCATGTGTGCTGTAGGGTTGCCCTGCGCACATAAACACTCTTCATCAGTCCTGGTCTGTAGAGTGCTCCCCAGCACTGTGTCAGATCCGGGAGGCTGTCTCCTGCATAGCTGAGTACACACAGGCTGCTTCATACCCCTATGCCAGGGTAGATCTGGGAATAGCAATGGACCATGGTTTTCTGTATGAACCAGAGATTATAGTGGAAGGCAAATACTGAAGCAGGGGTTGGGGTTTGGGGTCAATCTCAGGTGTTGCTTTTACATTTCAGACCAAAACAGTGGTCTCATTGGAAAGCCTCTCAAAATGTGAAGTCGCCATTACTAGAATGTGAGAACTGCGCAAAGCTGGGAAATAGTCTTTCTCATGCTAACCCTGAATGAGGAGGTTTTTTACCAGTTTGACTCCTGTCTGTTAAGAGCAGGACCTTTTTTTCTGCTTAATTTGAAGATCTGAGTAATTTCAGTTCTTCGGTCCTTAAACATAAAACCCGTGAAGTCTCTTGATGGTCTAGACTTGTGATGTACTCAGAATTCATTCATACTATAAATAAATAATTGGCAGGTGATGCTACAGAAATAACAGCTTCCACTCTTTTCAAGGAATCATTAACTCCAGCCAGGTCTCCCTCGTCAACAGCTATGAAAACAAACTCCACCACCACAACAACCCACAAAACAATATCATTCGGAAGCGACATCTGGAGGGCTACGGTCCAGCCTCCTCAAAGTGGGGCTAACATCAGCATTAGCTTAGGTTGCTCAGGGCTTTGTCCATTAACTTTTTGAAGTCTCCAAGGCTGGGGATTTCACAGACCTCTCTGGACTCCTGCTCCAGTTTACCTGCTCTTATCTTGAAAAATTTCTTCTGTGATGTCCAGTGGAATTTCTCTTGACACAACTTGTGGTCATTGCTCTTGTGCTGTGCACCTCTGCGGAGAGCCTTGTCTGTTCTTGCCCAGACAGCCCCAGTGTGATTAGCTCATTGCCGCAAAGGCACGCTGTTGACTTGTCATCAGGTTTTTGCCCACCAGGACCCCAGGTCCTTCTTTTAGCAAAGCTGCTTTCTAACCCCTTGGTTCCCAGCCTGTGCTGTCACACAGGTATGTTCCATTGTCAGGTGCAGACTTCACATTTGTTCTTGCTGAATTTCAGAAGATTGAATTCAGGCTTGTCTTCCCGTTGTTGAGGACCACCTGAATGGCTGCCTTGTCATCCAGCATAATGACCTGCATCCTGTTCAATCTAATGCACAGACTTGCTGAGGAACCATTCTGCTTTGTCATCCAGGTTGCTGGTGAAGACTGGCCCTCGCGTTGTCACTTGAGGAATGCCATTTGTTAATTGACATGCCTATTAAATGTCTAGTTGTTGACCATTATTATCCTTTGAGCTTCATGGCCCAGCTGTGAGCTTTCTTCTGCAGGCTGTAGCCCATCCAGTCAGGCAATACCATCACAGTTTGGTCCATATGGCACAGAATGTCAAAGGCCATGCTAAAACCAAAGTAAGTGACATCCACTTCTACTACCCCTACCTTATTCAGCCAGCCTGTTATTCCAGTGAAGATGACAGGCATGATGATGAGGTACAATTTGTCTGTAGTAGATCCATGCTGGCAGCTGTGAGGAACCTTGTATCTGGGCATGGCTTCTGGGTGGACTTGCTCTGTAACGTGCCCAGAAAAATGTATCTTACATGAGATATCTTCATCTTTGCTAATGCTTTGGCTAATGCCTTTCAGAAGAAGCCTGTTGATTACATGTGTTGAGTTTGTGAGACCTTCAGCATAAGCCTGCAGTGTTGGTTGAGGGAATTTTTGGTACAGAGTAGCTGATTGGTCAAACTCAGAAACAATCTAGCCAGGACGCACCTATTTCTCCTCTATTGGGAATCACTGTCTTCCCAGCCTCGCCACCAAGAAGAAGGGGTAATGGCCACCTGCTAGGGACAGGTATGATCGTTTCTAGAGAGCATGAGTAGTTCAGCCAACAGGAAGGGCCAGGCACTTGCCAAAATACACATTTACACAATGGCCTAGAGGAGGTTGAATTCACAGGAGATGGTTGAGTTTCACGAGGTGTAACTTTGGTTTGGTAGGGTCTGCAGTACAGTGCAAAGTACTGCCATAGAAAGTAAGAAACAAAATGGCTGGAAAGCCACCAAGTCTCTCTGTGGAGCCAGAGCAGGACAAATGCTGCCTTGCTGAGGTGGCATGCCTCTGTCTGGTTTGGGGCTCCCTCCTGCTGCAGCACTTGCTCCCTGCCGGGGAGGCAACAGTGCCATCCCTGAACCACTCCATTTCTGTGGAAAACAGCATTCCTGTAAATGGTGGTCAATGCAGCCATGGGCCAGCCTTGCCCAGGGCCTTGTGGGAGTCACCACGGCCTTCACAGCAGAGAGGCTTGGCCATGCGGACACATCCCTGTGACTGGACCCAACTGTGTAATTGTGATTGTAGAGAGAGGCAGGCGCAGCAGTGGGAGATAATGACTCTGTAGGAACACTTGGGTATGCAGCATTGGGCATGTCTTGCTAATTAGAAGAACCATCCATAATCCTATCATCTTCTATTGTACCCATACTAACATGATTTTATTTCTATAATGGACGTATATTTGTAATGTTCTCACTAGCACATTCAAAGATCTCTAACAGTGATGCACATAAAAGTAAATAGGCCATTAATGTAGTGACCCCGCTGCTGTGGAGCCACATGCATCTGTAATGAAGACACTGTCTCAGAGTTTAGATTCGTCTTCATGGCAGGCTGAGGCTTCCAGGGTTCCACAGGAAGGGTGAGTACCTGCATGCTGCAGTCCCTTGTGCACTGATGAAACCTGACTTTCTGGGTCGCTCTTCTGCAGTGACACAAGATCATTTAAAGCTGTTTGCTTATTACAGAGATACTATCACAAGGTGTGGTGTCCTGATTGGAGTCTAGCAAGAAAGTAACACTCTTACTCACTCACCCACCTCTGGTAGATGGTCTGAGGGTCTCTCCTTGGCTTCATGACAGAAAGTATTTGATTAAGCTCATCCTGGTAGTAATTATCAGTTGCTCCTTACTGGAAGTTCCCATGGTGGCATCTCAGCGGTAAGCTTAGAACTCACTGACGAGGCTAATTGCAAAGTAAAAGCATGATTTCTTGATGTCTGATTTATATTCAGCCTAGTAAAAGGTTTTTTTTTAATGACTATAGAAATGCTCCTACTTGCTATTACGCTGCCAGACTCCTATTTCTCAGCAGCTATTTGCATGCAGCCATCATGTCAAACTAAAAAGCAGTTCTGGTAGCAAAAATTTTATGGCATTTTTTGGTTTTTGTTTCATTTTGGAAGAGTCTGCTTTTAATTCTTAGATTCTAAATCCTCCTGTGTAAAGCACAGCTCCTTCTGGAGGGGCTTTTCCCTCCTGAAAAGCTTATCATTTTATTCCCTCAGCTGTAGGATTAAATTATTGCCCTGTCAGTGCAGTGCTTATTGAACCAGGCTGGCTTGGCAGGTCTCCACACCTTCTTTGTTTAAGGTTATTTATTTTTATATCAGAAAGCTAATAAAATTGACAAACGAGTTTGTCAGACTAACTGTACTGTTTACCACACAGGCAAAATAAAACATCCAACACAATTCCTTTTATTTATGGCATCAGTGCTGAGCCATTATGGTACTAGTGCTAGGGAACTTTTCCTCCCTTTACCTTTTGAAACCTCTCTTGCACCAGTGTCCCACACTGAGCTTTCTGTTTGCAGGAGGTTGCTGGTATGAAGTGGAAGATATTTAACGGAAGTAAGGCCAAAGGTGTAGGGCTTTCCTGGGGAGGGCACGCAGCAGGAGCACGGTGAGGGGCTCTAGCTCCAGCCGTAACAGTCTGCAAAAAGGCCCATGAGAGCCCTTCTGGGGCCAGCTCCCTGTTTATATTGTGCAGAGCCCATCCCCACAGGGGGATGTTCACAAAAATCTTATCATCAGAACCAGCTGTAGCCTCCACTTGGCTTGATCCTGAGGTTCTGGAGCATCTCAGATGCTGAGTGCTGGGATGGGCAATCTGTTCTATGGAGTGATTGCTAAACCCTACAGTCCTTACCCAACCAGTGGGCTCTCATTTGTGGGTTGCATGTAGTATCCAAATGACCTTATGAAAACAGCAATGTCACAGGCACTCTGGTCTATTTAGCAAGGTCTGGTTTCATGTATGTTCATCAGTGAGTTGGGTTCAGAGTGGGTGTTGTAGGTCCAGGGGATGGTTGACTGGAGTTAGCAAAGGTGACAGAGGTGTGGGAGGATGCAGTAACATTTCAAAAGAGAAGGTGCATTCACACCTTCACAGTTTCTAGCCAGTGGACAAGAATTCTCCAGATACAAGGGTACATGGGTCTGGGTAGGGAAATAATTGTCTTTGTGGGGCAGGTTACGTACATGCTTACCAGCATTTCAGCTTAGGAGAGGCTGTAAACTGCATCAGACAGTGTGCTGGGTTTCACAGGGTTCTCCAAGAGCTTGTCATGGTCAGTGCTGCAGAAAGCCACTGGGATGGGGTGCTGTCAGCATCCCTGTCTCTCTCACTTCAGGCATGTCTGGAAGGTGTTGCCTACGAGTTCTCTGAAGTGCCTGGCACTGTCTGAGTGCTTGAGGTCACCTCAAGCCCTGGAGCAGGGCTGAGGTGACTGGGGTGGCTGGTGAGCCGTCTGAGATGCAAGCAGTGCCTCACCTTTGTGCTACTTCCAGCTGAACAGAGAGAGAGGATCCATCTCCCCTTCTTGAACCAGGAAAGGCAATTGCTACACGGACTGCCTTTTCATTTTAATCTGTACATTAAAAACATCATAAAATGCTGTAATCGGGGTGCAATTAATGACTCTTCGGAAGCACTACGTGGTCTGGGTGCAGTAAATAGAAAGCAGTGAGGTTCTGGAGTTCATTTCCAAACAAGTGAGTGGGAATGCTCAAACCAGGTGATGATCAGCATGTCTGCAGGTCCGGTTTCTCCTTTCCCTGAAGTGAAGGTGGGTGTTAGGATGAGGTGTACAACATCCACATCATGCCTCAGCCAAGATTTGCCAATAGTCATTTATTGCTTTCTACTCTTTAGCAATCAAACAGAAACTTTTCAGCCAGTACCTTCTGGGGAACAAGGTTTGAGAAATAACCTTTTGGTCACTATTGCAGCATAGTGACCAAAGCATGGTCACATTAGCTCTAAGCTAACTGTATGCTCCTGTATGGTTCAGAGAGTTTGTTACCAAAAATGTGGATTAATTCACTGAATGACACTGTACCTCTGCAAGGGAAATGTTCAGACTCACATAAACGTATTTGCCTGTTACAGAAACCTTTAAACTTCCTACTCCTTAACTACCAGCAGTGGCAAAAGCTGCGGTGGGGGCGGGACCGGGCCAGCAATGCCATTTGACGAGAAACAGGCTGGGTTGTATCAACAATATTGTGACTGCTCAGGAAGCAGTTGGCTCTCTGGTTAATTTTGGGAAATACATTTTAATTTCAAGACCTCTACTGTTATATTAAACCACTCTAAAGATGTAGGTAGTGATATGCAGTAGAATAGGTAGAGACACAGGTACCTCTTCCCAGTGAAGCCGTGTTGAGTCATTTTATATTAACACCAAAGGAACAAACCAAGTTTTTACAACAGTAGTTGGCAGTATTTCTATTAAATGGCATTAGCTAATAATTTCTAAAACTGCCTGTTAATTACAGCACTCAGCCCTTGCAGGCAGTTCTGTTTTACATAAGTTCAATCCACTTTCTAGCCATCAACCAAAGGCTGTAGCCTTTTGTCGTAGCCAAAAAAGACCACGTTACCAAATTCTTTTCCAGGGTAAATCCATTACCTTTGGGATTTTGGTGGAGGTTTTGATGGTGCTTTTTGTTCATTTGGTTGGTTCATTTTTTTATCCTGGCCCTGCCAAGTGCCACTGCTGGTGCTGTTTGGGGTGCCCAGCTCCATTGGGCTGGGTAGTTGAGCTGGGTTGTGCATCCCACAAATACTGAGACCCACCAGCACTTCGGCAGGAGCTGGTGCAGCATAAGTCTGTAGCTGGTCCTCA
Source organism: Pezoporus wallicus (assembly GCF_028554395.1). Classification (NCBI taxonomy): domain Eukaryota; kingdom Metazoa; phylum Chordata; class Aves; order Psittaciformes; family Psittacidae; genus Pezoporus; species Pezoporus wallicus. The sequence goes on along the minus strand of NW_026636385.1, from coordinate 1,284,806 downwards.
GCACCTCTCTGGAGGTGCTCACAGCACATCAAGAGGATGGCACATCACACTGTGAAGCTTTATCTTCCAGCTGCACAAACACATCCTAGAACACAGCAAGCAGGAGCAAATCAGGATAAATCTCTTGCAGGTAACTGTCGCAGTAAAAAAGTGACTTGTTTTTTGCACTTATCACTTTGACCAGCTGTAATTGTTATTACTATTGTTAATGCTACTATTGCAATATTACCTGAGGCTGCCCAGTCAGCGCTGAGCTCCATTGTATTCAGCACAAATGCAGCCAAACCCCTCAAAAAAAACTTAAGAGTTCAGAATGCAAATGACTTACAATGGTGAAGAGGAGGGATAAAACCAAATGGATACAATTAGCTTAGGCACAACTTAGTCATCCTTTTCTTGGTATAATTATAAAATGGACAAAGGTAGCGCCAACTAACCTCAAATGCCCTTCTAGCCATAATTAACTATATTGCATAATAATGGTGTCAGTTTAAGCATTGTTTAAAACCAATGCTTTGCTCGAAATTACTGTACAGCCACACTTATATCTTGCACAACAAACTAACATATAGCAGTGTCTTGACTTCCATTTTCTATTTTGTTGTGTCATCTGGGCATAGGAAAAGCTCTTGACCAAAGAGGAGTCAGTGGTACAGTGGTAAATAAAAGTGGGCAGATTCATCTGTCTGTGGTATAGAAGGAGCAGGTAAATACTAGAAGTGCCCAGAGTAGCAGTGGGTACAAAGGGAGTGCCCTTTGCCTGCACTTACCCTTGACTACACCACTTAGAAGAGTTGCATAATTGATACAATTGAACCACATCAGTCCTTTATTTATAGAACATAATGAAATGGTTTTCAACATCCTGGAACACGCTGCATGGGTGATTGCCATATATGCACCCAAGGAGAATAAATAAAAACATTTCCCTGAGGTATTATGTCTCTTCACCTTCGTTAGTTGCATCCAGGACTTTATTTTGAGCAGCTCTGTAAGGAGCACAGCGTGCAATCCTGCACATGCATCAGTCGGAGCAGAACTGCAGTGATACTGCTCTGTAAGGTTGGAGTTTCAAATCCCATGTAAGTAGTACAGAAAGCATTGTCTTAGTTTGGCGGAGCTTGGGGTGTGCACATACCTAAATATGCCACAGACTATTGAGCACTGTCCCCTGCCTTGTACTTAAATTAGTCCTTTGTTCAAGCTCTGTAGCCTGCCTTTGACACAAATCTGGCTTACCTAGAAAGCATACAGGCTGAGCTCAAAAACCCAAACCCAGCCGTGACATTTGGTAGCTACTTTCAGTGATGGACATGGAAGTGAGTCATGAAGTGGTCCCCTGATAAAGATGGATAACAGAGATGATCAGAGCCCACTATTGGATCCACAGGCTCCCACACCAGTTTGGGTTTAGACCATATCATTACCTAAGCGTGACACTGACACTGGAGAGATGCTGGTTGACAACAGCATGAGCATCAGGTGGCACTGTGGCAGGGTTCCTGTAAAAGTTACGGACAATAAAAACAAAGCACTGCTATTATTTTACCTGTTTTTTGTTTCTGTTATTGGAACAATGTGGGTAATTTAGAAGTATTTCTCCTGCAGGATCATTTGTCCATCTTCATATGATGTTCTGCTGTTCCTATTGCATCATTTGAATTTGGCCTTTATTTATGATGTTACATTGTTTTATGTATACACTTTATAATTAGAACTACTAATTGCAACCTTGCTTACTGCCTTTAGTTGGCTTTCCCAGGGTACTACTTGCAGAAAGATCACAATTACTCAGTTCAATTGCTCAGTGAGTATTTTCATAATTTGGAATGAAACCAGGACTAGGGTTTTAACTTAGCCTATTTCTAAGCTCTACACGGTGCCCATCCAGTGCATACAAATGACCTGCACCAAAAAATTGCATCCTTTCAGAATCTGTTTAAGAAGTTTTTCTCAAAATCCTCTTTTCTGAATTAAAAAGTCAACACATTGACATATCGAGGGAGTCCCATTCTGGCTGTTGTATTAGATCCTAATGGGGGTTTTGACATGTAAAATTTTAGCTGGACACACTGTCATAATTTTCACACATTTTGAACTAAAAAGAATCCATACAGGCCAATGGTTCTGCCAGAAGGAGCTGGTTATGTCCTTGTGGACACCCCAAACTGACACAATTCTCCCAGTTTACCATTTATTATTTCAACTGCTGATGATTCAGTGGTGTTTTTCTGCTGAAAAGCTGGAGTAGCACAGCAGTGAATCAGGCTCAGTGGCGCTGCTTCCCACTATCTAAAATGAGGATCCACCTACAGGTAAAATACTATCAGGCTGCAAGTATCTCATGAACTGCAATCTGTTCTGGCTTGCCAGATCTTCATCAGAAAAGGATTGCACAGGTTGAGAATTAAAGTGCCTGCTGACTGCACTTTAGTCAATGGGAGCATCGTGAACAAGATGAGCTGGTTTGGGCTTTTCTCATTACAAATGGCTCCAATCAGAAATGGCAGAACATAGGGTTACTTTCTTTTGTTGTGATTTTTTCCTGACCCTGCTGCCGGCTGGGGGGAAGCAGAATCACCACAGGGCCGGCACCATGCACAGGGATTGAGGGAAGTTCAGGTCGCTCCCTCCCAGGACCACACACTGAAGCTGGTCAGCACCAAGGAGACACAACCTCTAAGTGTGTGCTCCTGTAGTAATGAGACTTACATCAGACCCTATAGCTTGTTTGTTGGCAGCCGTAAGCTCAGCTTCACCATGTTACGCTTTGGTGAACACTCGGTGTGGCAAATAACGCTAGAAAATGTATCAAAGTGTGATCAGCTTGTTCCTTCATTGTAATCATCTCATGATTTATTAAATAGTCTTTATGTAAATTGCTGAATAACTTCCCTTTACCCTGTGATTCCTGTCCTGTGCCCTTCCAAAAGTCAGTCTTAAAGGGCATCTCACAGAAAATGATGCACCATGGGCTTAAACTGACTAGCAAAAAAATGGGTCCCAGTTGTATCATGGTCCAGACAGCCTCAGCAGGGAACATAGCCAAGTGTCTGCTGATGTGATGAACCACCATCACGACGGACCTGAGCCATACTATACTGAGTGTAGTTTTGGGTGGGTGGGGAGGGCGAGCTGGGGCTCCCTTTAGCATATTAACAGGCTGGCAGAGGGGCTGCAGCTTACACCCAGTGACCGCATAGTGAGCACAACTGGAAGAGCTCTTGTGTTTCCACCACTGGGTAAGAACATCACCTTGGGTAGCACCTCTGCAGCTGCCAGCACTGAGCGAGGCCTCGGGCATGTTGCTTGGCCTGCCCTGGCTCAGGCCTCTGCTCTGGAACTCACCTGGGTCACCAGGTGTGAGCAGTGTCCCCCCGGCTGCCATCTTGAGGCTGAGACCGAGACACTGAGACATCACTGCTGGGCTTCACTGGGTTAGCAAAAGCTTCTTCACCCCATTGAAGGGCTTTGTCTTTGGGACTTCAACCCAAAATCAACCCAGGTATTAGGTGGGGGTTTGTACTGTCTGCTGGTGTTCACCTGGAAGGAGCTGATGGCATCAGACTGTGGTGACAATGGGGTGACACCAATGAAACAGCTCCGATTTGCTGGTGATCCCAGGAGAAGGAGGGCCCTGACCTGCTGCTCCTCTGCCAAAGGCATGGTCTCTGTGGCAAGGTTTGGCTGCAGCAGAGGAGAGATAAGTAGCCTGTCTAATTGTACTGTGTGGTTTTGGGGAGCAGAGCAATGGCTTCATGCTGCAGTGACACCCAGCCTCAGCCACCTCTGAGCAACTGTCGTAGTCAGAGACACCAAATGAACCCAGGAAAAATGAAAGGTCATGAGATAAAATAAGAAATGAGCCAAAAAGGCAGAATCTTACAATAACACTAATGTAAACACTGGTCTGTTAAGAAATGTCAGCCTGGTTTTATCTTGCAGCAGGGAGATTGTTTTTTGAGAACCTATGCAGAGTCCAATGAATTCATAAACCTCCGTACCAGGTGCAATCATTAGTCAGTAAATGAATTACACGTAATTATCTCCTTTGTATTTAATTCACTTGGCTTCCAGTTTCTTACTCTTCATACAGTGAAACTGTCTCTCACACAAACACACTCTCCATGGGCAAGTAAGTTTTGGAGGGCTGCCATCATCCTGACTCATGAATCAGACTCCGTGATTTGGATGATAGTTATCTAAGCCTGCAAACAAAGAAGATGGCTATGTGTCCAATGAGAGAATAATTATTATTATTATGTTTATAGAGCAACAAAGTCGGGAGTTAGGACCCGGGGGGGAAGGCGGCAGGAAGGGCGAGCTGGGCAGAGGCAGGAGGCTGTAGGCAGTGGTTCAGTGCAGGCATGTGCCAGGGCCCTCGCAGGGCTCTCTGCCCTGAGTCACCTCCGCCAGCAGCCCAGGCGTGCGGCCAGGGGATGCCTGCCCAGGCCGGGGTGCTCACGGAGCTGCGAGACCACGGCCCCGAGCGCTCTCGCCTCTGTACCGGGACAGCGCTGGGCTGCGAGGGCTTTGGCAGCCGCTGTTGGCACAAAGCACCCCAGATGCCTCCGCAGCTGCGGGGCTGCGGATGGGGACGAGCCGGGCTGCGGGCGAGCCAGCCCCGACTGCGGGCGAGCCAGCCCGGCTGCGTTGAGAAGCCGCGCGGACAGGGCAGCCTCCTTGCAGCACTGTCTGTGGTTTTGTTGCACAGCAGTCGGCTGGACACTTAGCTCCGCAATTACTTCAACTAAACTGCAACGAAAGGAAAGCCGTAAAAAAAGCTTGTTTGGCAAGTAACAACCGCTGCCGCAGCAAGACACTTAGAAATGAAAATGTCCCTTGAAATGACAGGTTGGTCTCAACCAACTCCACAGCTTCAGTGCCAGCTTGGGCAGAGGAGCCCTGCTCAGCTGCCTGGGAGAGCTTTTGACAGTGGCAGTGCCATGTGTGGCTGTCCATAGCCGTCAATAAGATTGGGATAACCAATCACTTAAAACCCATACTTCTAAAATACATCTGCCCTTCTAAAGCCTCATCTTGGCTGGGATTGCAAGAGTCCTATGGATTTAGAGGGCAGCCCATGCCCTGCTAGGAGGGGGCTGCAGACCTCTGATGTGTGCCTGTCACCAAGGCATGCACCTGCGTTTCTTACTGGGCTCATGGAGACAGTCGCTCATGTTCATGGCCAACTTCTGGTGCCTCTGTGCAGCAGGATAATCATGGTGGCTTTTCATGAGCTTGGTACAACCAAGCAAGAGCCCTGGCCACCGCAGGTGTGGCTCTGGAGACCTTGGAGAAGGATGGCAAACTGGAGATATTTTGGTTTGTGTTTCAAGGACACAGGCAGTACTCCAGTTAAGCAAGTTGGGAAAAGGGTTGTCTGCTTCCAGTAACTCACCTTTAGGACTGTCTCTAATGATCTTCAGCCAGGGAGCCAGCAGGACAAACAGCCAGATGAAGAGGTTACCTGGAAATGGCCATAAATTGAGAATGAATCCTGTACAGGGAACAAGACATCCTGTTCTTGTTCTCCTAAGACCAGTGTGAAACATTTCCAAGTTATATTCCTATTACTGGGAAGGAAGCAAACCTAACAACATATGTAATTACCAATGCTCCACAAAACCCCAGTGAATGTGCAAGATAAATAATTTAAGGTCCCTTCCACATAACCCATTTTTAGAAGCAAGTTTTATCTTGCTCCGTGTTTGAACTGATGATTAAATACATGTTAATATCCTAGGAAGAAACATGGAAAGGCTTTGTCTAAGGAAGAACTGCCAATGCAATGATAGGCAACAATACTCTACACCACAAAGCAGTCCTCTGGGGATGTGTGTTGAAGTGCTGGCTTTTTTAAACTGTAGTAAATCTTCCTTCCTTAATTCCTTTCTCAGAACAACCTAAATTTTCTGGACAAGGTTGATAGAAAACACCTGTATGCCAACATTAACATCCCAGGGGAAAAAGGCTTTATGTGAGAGCAACCAAAAATATTGCTGAGGCACTACTGGCCACAGCAGGAGAAAATGTGGTTTCATGGGCTTAGTAAAAACAAGGAGCCCTGGATCAGGACTTTCTTAATCTCCCAGACTGGGACCTAGCTTCAGAAAGCCAACCCACCTCTCTGTGCTTCAGCCTGCCCGGCTGCAGCCTGGGAGAACCACTGAATGGAACCATTTACCACTGAAAATTGCTTCTTCTGTTGGAGCTTACTTTAGGATGGAAACAGACCTTTGTGCCCCAAAACATGTTTGCTTATTTGTCTTTCAGTTTGTTGGTTTATCGATAGATCTGATCAAAACATTACTTGGTCTACAAGGTTTTTTAAGATCCTTGAGTGGAGGAAGTGAACAAAACTCTACAGTGTATTAACAGGCAGGTAGAGAAATAGCTAAGCACAAGGCTTCATAAGTATTATTGTGCATACAGCAGTTTCTGCATCTTCCTCCCTGGTACATCGAGGTTTTATATATTACTATAGGAGAAAACCCTAAATAGTGTCTCCAAACTCATATGAAAAGCGCTCTCCTGTTTACAGTCCCTGGGAAACAGTGCCATAAACTCTGGGCCCAACGAGAATGCCACAAATACTTCTCTCTGAGCCAGCTAACAGAAAACAGTGAAAAGAGCAGGGCTATAAATCGCTGCTTCATTATAAATCACTGCATTTGGCACACCTGCCCCAGCACACCTCAGGGCTGTTGCTGGATATGATATGCCTTTAATTCTTTTGGGTTTTAGCATGGTAACCCAAATGGCAGCTGGCTTCGCACGTGTGAGCACAGACGTATTGTCACCTGTACCACAGGGCCACAGAGCAGTCGTGCTCTTCGCTCCCAGACCAAAGGAGGTTTCTGAGAAACCTTGTTCTCCAGTTGCCTGGTCTTACTGAGTGAGCACGGGGAGGCTTAGGAGCTGTGCTGTGTAACAGGGCACCCATCCAAACAGCACAGAGCGTGAGCAAAGCAAGTTCAGGGCTGTCTGCACCTGTCTGGGGAGATGTGTTCTTTCTGCACCTCGCAAGATCTTAGAATCAGGTCCTTTTCCAGTGTGAAAACGACCTGGTTTTGGTGCAAGATCAGCATGAAAAAATGTATTTAAAATCTATAGAAAGGGATTTTTCCAAGTTTACAAACTCTTCAATGTTTACAAAGTTTTAAGTTGGAGTCAGTATCAAAAAAGCAAGGGTTCGGCAGCAGAGATATGAATAAGCCTTACAGTTGCTGGGCTTCTTGAGTTATACCAAAGAAGTTAGTCTAGTATTTCACAGAGTGATTAATAACCTGAGTTTGCGAAGATTTTGCTTATTTTTGGTGAAGTTATTCCAGTAATTTAGAATAGGAATATTGTTTACCCGCCCGGGAAGATTACATTCAGTTGTGTTTTGGAAGTCTTAGAAGGGGACAGGGAGAATGAATGGAAAGAACCATATCTTCTGGATCACAAATCATGCCTGTTTGTACCTGAAAGACCATAAATTCAGCTGTTTGCAGAGTACTGGCATGTCGCCTGGGAACTTCCATTAAAAGACGTAGTTCTACTGCACTGCAGCACTTGGTGTCAAAGGTGTCATCTTTAGCATGCAAAGGAAAGCTTCAAGGTCATGTCAGTGTAAAAAGAGAAATCCCTCACTAATTTGACAGCAGATTCAGCTTCACCTTCCTGTGGGGCTGCTGGGGTATGTTCTCCAGTGACATTGCAGCGTGCTCTGGCTCCTAGCTTTTAAGTTATTCCATTTCTTCTTGTTGCACAAGCCTTGCTCTAAGAGGAATGTATGAATCTGTGTTTTGGTGATGTGAAGCAATCTAGCCCTGACCTTGCTGGGGTTTCTTACACACACATAAAGCGTCCTCTGAAGTCAGGGACTCCTTATTCTCATTAGCTCTAAAAGCTAATGGCCGGACAGGTCATGTCCCTTATGTCCTGTGCATGCCAGTTCTGCCTACGTGCCTGCAACTCCCAGACCGTCCTAGCATGTTCCTGTCTTATTGGGAGGAGAATCATAACCTGGGCTCCCATGTAGAGCTTTGTGCTGGGACTGGGCTCTGTAAATTCACAAAATGAGTCCCCCCAGCATAGCTAATGGGCACAGCTGCGAGATACAACCTTTTCTGAAGAACCCGTTCCTGGCCCTGCCTCCTGTAGCCCCATGCCAAAGTAATAACTAACGCCATTTACAATTGTTTTGCTCAACATATGGGTCCCAGATAGGGAGAAGTAGCCAAAAGAAGGCAAATTTAACCCACTGTGGTCAAGTCCTCATTGCACTAGGCTTGGGCGTATAATGGTGAGCCTGGCTCCACAGCGGGGAAAGGACAAAAAGCCAGAGAGAAGAAAAGCTGAGCTCGGGAGGGAGGGGCAGAGGAAGATTCTGTGTGCGCTTGGGAAGGAAACAATGGGACAAGGGGAAGGAATTAAAAGAACCACATCCTTCTCTGCATCATAGCCCTGCAGTTTAAGTTACTCCCTCATGCTGGACAAACCCATAGTGCCCTACTTCTAATATTGCTCCCCTGTGACTGCTGTGGTGAAGCTCCATCCCATTAGATGTGTCTTGACCCGGGACCATTAGGGCAGCAATGCTCTTAGCGTGTTAGATCAAGCCTCACTCCTTCTTTCCAACGACATTTTGATGTGTCCCTCCACCCTTTCTGGCCTATCCTAAGCCCCTAAAATTAAGCTCCAGCCCCCCAGCCTCTGCTGAACTAAGCCAAAGATGTTCTTCCCTTCCCTCCACCTCTGACCCCACAGCCAAACCAACCCTCCCCCAGGCAGACTAGCTGTCTCCAGAGCTCCCCACAAACCTTCAGTGGGGAGGTCCTTCCCACCCACCCTGCTTCCCTGCAATGTCTCTTGGGGTAGAGCTACACAAGGAAAGGACAAAGGCAAGATGGTATTTCCTTGCACCCTTGCACCTATTTCCTTGTACGTATGTCTTCTCTCACCTCTCCTTCCATTAAGTTTCTCAGACTTATCATCTTGTTTGTGAACTGTCGTGTGTCTCATTAATGACCATACTGGTGCTTTACCATTATTGATATATTCCGTAATATTTGTACTACCCATAATATTAACCTTTGCACACTCTCTATGTTCAAAGCATTTGCAACTATTTACGGCTTATGTTTCATAAAAGCAGTGCAAGCAAAGTGGGGATGTCAGCACTAGCAGCCCCTGCTTAGCAGATCAACTGATCAGTACAGAGAGGATCAGAGTTAGCAGCAGCAGCAACCTCAGTGTCTGAGCACCCAGCCTGAAGTCTTTTGGTCAGAACAACCCAGAAATAGGTCTTCTCAATTTACTGTTCCTTTCAGATAAAAAGTCTGCAAGTGCTCATCCAGTGGGTCACCTTCAGAGGTATGTACAAGGAGTAAAAATGGTCTAAAAAGTGCATGTGTGTTTATACACGTGTGTATACACACATGCATGTATATATACATGCCTATATATATTACGTATATATATTATATATAAGTATACATACCTATGCCTATATATTGGTATATATACATATATACACATGCAACGTATAATTTATGTCTAAGGTAGAACTGAAAATATACAGTAAAATAATTATACTGTATATATTACATGTATTATATATGTTGTATATTACATACTCATTCACATGAGATATGATCAGGTTTCATTTTGCTTCAGTAAGCTTTTGACTATGGTCAAGGTATGTATCTGAACATTTGAGCTTTCCTGTTTGTAGGATGAACTATAAATGTTCAACTTCTCTGTTTCTGGAGAGCAGAGGAGCTTTATACCTTCCTCATAGTACCTGTGAGAGCGCTGGGTTGACATTCAGCAGGAGAGGCCCAAAACAACCTGAACACCACTATCCTCTCAGCAATCTAAGTGCTATGGTTCTGAGGTCACACCATAATAAACAGCACTACTACTTGGAGAACTTCTGTTTCTGAGAACAAGGTGAGTTCCCGGGGCAGGTTACACACTTGGAAGTGTACAGAGTCCTTCAGGATTTATTTATTCACTCCAGAGAGAAAGTGAGTCATGAGAAACCTTAAGGTGGAGCACTCAAAACGAGTATATAAATGATTAGCAAGGGAAGGTCAGCACTAGCCCTTCAAGTCTGAGCATGCCCCGTTGTCAATGGTACATAAATAATACTCGCTGGATGCCTGTGGTTGCAGGAGAACAGCTATCACACTTCTGGTCTCTGACATATTTCTGACTCACATGATTGATGAGCCTGATCTCAATTTTCTTAAAAAAAAAAGGTAGTTTGGGTTACAGGAGTGAAGTGGTAAAAATGGAGCTTGATCAACAGACCCATCTTCAAGTCAAAGCTGTGTGCTTGACAAAAGCCAAGCTTTTTATTTTGCAAATGAGAACAAACCCCCTTTACTACATGGAGAGCCAAATGCAAGGATGGGAGATGGACCTGAATGCAATGCAATTAATCATCTTGTCAGATAAAATCCGATTGCAGAATCTTTATTAGCACACTGATGCAAATGGAAGAAAGTACACTGCCTGTTTTCTTCAGATCGCAGGTTGAGTTTAGAGCATTTGCAGATGGGAAAAAATCAGTTGAGTTCTCACTGAGCAGGAATCATGAGCGATTCACTTGGAGGTATCTGACAAGAACACTGAGATTTATTTCATTTTTTTCTAAGATAAACTCTGCTATACTATTGATTTAAAAGAAAATATTCTGTGGATAACACACCTAATTACACTAAATGTGTGATCCTTAACCCCACTAATACTTGTGGCATTGCATCTAACTGCTGAGTACCGCTGTTCAGAGGCTGTAGGTTCTGGTATTTTCAGTAATATGAATTGTATCAACTATGGGGCAATCTCAGCCATTGTTGTAGTTTATTGTTCAGCTGTGACAGCTCTCAGACATCTTTGACACTACATCTCTTACAGAGCTAATGAGTACCTTTTGCACTGGTGCTAAGCTTTTCTTCAGATACTCTCCAGTAAATTTCTTACCATAGGTTGAAGTTGGGCAGATGTGCTGCATCGTAGAGATGAGGCAAATCCTGAACAGTGCAAAGTGACAGAAGCTTCTGTGGAGTGGGAAAGTATACACTCCTACACCTTTATGTGGTCTTATGCTAAAACATACATAAATCATTTCATGGGCATCTGCATCAGAAAGGACAGGCTGTGCAGCATTGGGTGAAAAAGCACAAAGCATTTGTTCAACATATTTCTGTTTAGAAATTCAATAGTACAATCCTACAACAATCAAGCAGTTAGAAGGAATGCCAGGAAAAGGTATATATATATATATACATATACACATACAACAGACAACATATTCATCAGTCTGCCTTTTCTCAGGTGGCTTCTCCTGCACGCTTTTGTTTCACCTACAGTCAGTTTAACACACCTTGATCCCAACATACAAGAAGACATCTGGCTGAAAGAAAAGGAGCCAAGAGACCATAGAGGTGCAAAGCCAAGACCAAGTGTTCTCACTGAGCTGAGTGGGATGAGGCACTCTGGACTGCTGGATGGAGGGATCAACTAGAGCAGGGGTACATTGGGCATGAAAGTGCTTGTGGTTCAATGCCTCCTGTCCCAGCTGAAATAGGTGAGGTGACAAGTGGGTGATGCCAGTACAAAACCTGAATGGCAACCCATGCCATCCCTGCCCCTCCTTGCTCTCAGGCAGTAGGTGGCAGGAATGGTGATGCTCCTGCCCTCTGACTCTTGAGGCAGAAGGTAAGAAGGACTCAGTTACCATATGTTTGGGTAAGGATCCTGTTTGGGCCCATTTCCGTATGTGCACACTGTTCAATCTCAGTGCCACCTGACTTACCAGCACTTCTTTGCAGCCATCACTTTATGTCTAATTCTCAGCTCCTCTGGCGACACTACAGTGCTGGTAAAATATGCCTCACCAGTGCTTTACTGCACTGTAGGATTAAAATATAATGTCAAATTTTAATAGGGTTTAACACATTGCAGAACTACAGAGTTCAATTAAATAATTCTGCATTTTTTTCCTATCTACATACATCTATAGCTGTGTGTCTTAATGTAATATATTTGTGGATATGGTCCATTAATCCCTTTGATTTGAGAATCTTAAAACATTTTACAAATAAACTTTACCCATGGAATAGAAAACCCTTGCTCTGAACCATTCTTACCCCTCAGTATAGCTGGGATGCAGGGGAGACATACCTTTTGCCCAGTGGTTATGTTTTTCAGGACCCCAAAAACTCAGACACTGACCTGGCCAAAAAAAGAGATGAGTCTCTTGCTTTGGTAACGGGATGTCAACTTCCTGCCTGTCAGACAACTTTAAGTAGCACTTGACATTGTCTGGTTTGCAGGTTTATTTGTCTTTTTTGCTTTCTGATCAACAAAAAGGTCTTTGAAAAATAATAACAGAAAAGATATCTGAAAAATGCCAATCATTGTACAAACAACCGTGGATGAAATAGTGAAATAGAATTTGCTTTGTTTGCATATGTGGGGAGTGGCAGAAGAAAGCAGCACCAGTGGAATGGCTGTGATACCATCTTTGAATTGTAAGATCCTTTTCTAAGCTGTTTCAACAAATTTTATACATTGAGTTTGCCTCATCTTTCTCTACCATCTGCAATCACGTGGCTACTCACTTGTGCAGCAATAGTTAGGGGAAGGAGCCAAAACATAATTGCCTTGTTTAGATAGGTGAACTTCTGAGAAGTGTATCCCCTAACCTGATCTGTAGGTGCTGCCTGTGGACAAGGCCGGCATATGTATCTGTTGCCTAGAATAGTACTTTTCTTGTGCATTTCTGCAGGTATAATGAGTACAGGTACAAAATGGACAGGTGTGCAGTTTGCTCATGTGGAAATAATGAAATGAAATCTTTTGTCCTTTTTCTTCTTTGGGAGGTGCTACAGAGGGCTGCCATTTTCAAAGCAATTATCAGTCAAACAAAAGAATGAGACAGGACAGGGTAAGAGCTACAAACTAATCAGAGTTTTGGCAGCCACTTTGGATCACAGGAAAATGCACTGATTCGCATACATTGAATTGAATAAATAACCAACTTAACTCCTTAAGCAGTGCTGTCACTCTTTGTCGGTGTGATCCTCATGCTTATGCAGTGTTTGAATGCTTTCATGCAGAGTACACCAGCATGTCAGAGAGATCGGTGACTCACAGTTCCTTGCAATGAATAAAGGATATTTAAACCTGTAAGCTCAGAATTTCTCTGCCCCCATTGCACAGGCACTTTGCTATGACACAGCTAACTGGGAGCACAACCAACTTCTCAGAGAAATTCAAAACAAAAACCATATATTTATTCCTTTTAAAAGACAGGAGGAATAACCCCCAAAGCTGACCAAGCTATTTCCTTCTGTCCCTTTTGTTATTTTCTAGTGTCTCTGGGCTTGAGTCAAACCACAGCTGTCCACCCAAGTCTTCCCACTGAGTTCTGTGGGGCTTGGATGAGACGTGCTTGCTATCAAGCTTTGGTGCTGACCTTAGTCTGCCATCTCGTCCCTAGGCTCCCCGGCAACATGGACAGTGGGACTGAGTGCACCCTCAGCAAGTTTGCCGATGACACCAAGCTGTGTGGTTCGGTTGATACGCTGGAGGGAAGGAATGCCATCCAGAGGGACCTTGACACCCTTGTGAGCTGGGCTGATGCCAATCTCATGAAGTTTAACCATGACAAGTGCAAGGTCCTACACCTGGGTTGGAGCAATCCCAGGCACAGCTGCAGGTTGGGCAGAGAAGAGATTCAGAGCAGCCCTGAGGAGAAGGACCTTGGGGTGTTGGTCGATGATCAGTTTGCACTCGCAGCCCATAAAGCCAACTGTATCCTGGGCTGCATCAAAAGGAGCGTGACCAGCAGGTCAAAGGAGGTGATCCTGCCCCTCTACTCTGCTCTCGTGAGACCTCACCTGGAGTATTGTGTGCAGTTCTGGTGTCCTCAACATAAAAAGGACATGGAACTGTTGGAACAAGTCCAGAGGACGCCATGAGGATGATCAGGGGACTGGAGCGCCTCCTGTATGAAGACAGGCTGAGAAAGTTGGGGCTGTTCAGCCTGGAGAAGAGAAGGCTGCGTGGAGACCTCATAGCAGCCTTCCAGTATCTGAAGGGGGGCTATAAGGATGCTGGGGAGGGACTCTTCATTAGGGACTGTAGTGATAGGACAAGGGGTAATGGGTTCAGACTTAAAGAGGAGAAGTTTAGATTGGATATAAGGAGGGAATTCTTTCCTGTTAGGGTGGTGAGGCACTGGAATGGGTTGCCTAGAGAAGTTGTGAATGCTCCATCCCTGGTGGTGCTCAAGGCCAGGTTGGACAGAGCCTTGGGTGACCTGGTTTAGTGTGAGGTGTCCCTGCCCGTGGCAGGGGGGTTGGAACTGGATGATCTTAAGGTCCTTTCCAACCCTGACTATTCTATGATTCTATGAAAAGAGAATAGCAGGCCTTAAATAATGTGAGGGAAGAAATCAGGTTTAAGCTGCCTGGGACAGGTTTCAGTATGTGTTTTGAGACAACTGGTAGTGAGGCTTGGCTTCAAAATCTGTATAAAGGAGTGATATTTCCAGCATGTGTTTGAAGAACACCAAATATCATAGAACCAGAAGCTTTGGGCACTGTCACTGATTAAATAATAAAAAAATGAAAAGTAGAACTCTGATTTAATTTTTTAATTTGACCTTATTTCTTGTTCTCTCATCTCTGCTGTTACACATTACTCCCCCACTGTTTTTCCTGGGAAAATGGGAAAAATGGACAAACCTTGATGGTGTAGCTTTCTACCTGGACCTGCAGCACTTGAGGCAGCTGTTTGCAAGTGGCCAAGGCATAAATCTGTCATCCAGAATGGCACAATCAGTGATTGTTCCATTCATCCAGTAAGACCTTGCACACAAGATGGAATAGCACATGGCACCCAGGATAACATCAAAACACAGCTCTACTTACATAAGGTGGGTTTTGACTGAAGAAGTAAATTCAGGAACTAGTAAATTTCGAGGAATAGGGTACCGTTTATAACCACAATAAACAGCGACTAACCATGCCACAGTGCAGAGGTTTCCATAAACCCATTAAGTCTGCAAGGCTGCTGGAAACATTCAGTGCTATCTTCTCAGGTGAGAGAGCTGAAGCAAAGAAGGGGTATTCCTCAATCATTCCTTTCTTCGCACCTAGGCAGGAAATGCTTTCTGGTGATGGTAAACCACAGCAAACACAAGAAATCACCCCTCTGTCACAACATGCAAACCTGCACTCATGAAGGAGGGTGCTCCCAGCAAAGAGCACTCCCAAACTTCTGCACTTTAGGAACATCAGCCACCCACTCTCTGGACATGCATTGCCTTTGGGATTTCTCTCTTGCTCTTGAAGGGCTGTGGCTGCTAGTGCATTATTATGTGTGACAATTTTCATAATCCTTTTTGAAGTCATGGTTCAGTGGCCCTTTAAGAATTTGAGTGTATTTTATTTTTTGCTGTTTGGATAAGACAGACTACAACCATTGATTTTAAAAATGAAGTTTGTTAATACCCCTCTGGCTTTGAAAGAGAAGGTCTGGCATACATATCTGCCCTTTGGGATTCTGATTTCTCAGATATGAACCCTATGCAGCAAGGGAGCCATCATTTGGCAGTAATGCAAAGCATGGCAAGGTGACATTTCTGTTCGCAGAAATCTTTGCACACACTGGATTTTGCTGAAATGCAGGTAAATGTTTGATGAAACTGGATAAATTAAGACTCTGAGAAATAAAGTCACGTGAAAGCATGGCTCCATGGGTGAAAAACTGGTATCAATATCCTGTTGCTATAAGTGGACCTGAGTATCACTGCAGGCCAGGAGTATGAGCCCTGAGGGCTCAGCTCCTTGCTGTAACAGCAGGAGGAATGCACTGGATGAGTTTTCTTTAAAGAATGATAAACCTTTTGCCAATCGACCCCAGAATACACCCAGCCACTGATTCCTCAGCCTTGTGTACTGATGGCTAACCTTCTGTGTTTCTTATCCTCATCACATTCCTGTTTTGGATATTTTCTGTTTTGTTTAGTAAACTCAGATGTGCTAAACAACGCTGCAGGACTTTCCTTCTCCAAT
Source organism: Pezoporus wallicus (assembly GCF_028554395.1). NCBI lineage: Eukaryota > Metazoa > Chordata > Aves > Psittaciformes > Psittacidae > Pezoporus > Pezoporus wallicus. Next base: position 1,268,724 of record NW_026636385.1, on the reverse strand, counting down.
CTCAGTATCATTCTGTAATACAACGCCTTATTGCCACTTCATACTGTGATGAGAAATAATGCACTGACTGCAATGTATATTGCTTGCGTTCTTCACTGCAACAATGAGTCATTATCTAGAGTATGTTTATGTAATATCATAAATACCAATCTCTGGTATTTATGCAGCATAGTATTTACTTGGGCAAGTTGCCACATGCACCAAAGAAGTAAACAAAGAGCCATTCTTTGGAGGGTTAAAAAAGTCTTAAAATGAATCCAATTTTCCTTCATAAGGCACTCCTTGTTATTTTACCTAAAGTGGCTCTTTAAGATATACAGTATGATAAAACACACAATTCCTGGGAGACGTAATTATGGTTCCTAAGAGACTGGTGAATAAACAATCAGGAATAGAGTGTTTGTTTTCCCTAGGTTTTTCTTAACTATTAATGGAAGGCATTAAAAAAAATGGGGAGGAATGTGTTGGATTGATAAATGGTAAGAAAAGCTGAGGAGCACATTTCACTGAACACACAGGGTTTCTGCCTAAAAGCAATAAAATTAAAAATTATTTTATTAGATTGCAAATAATCCCATTTTGAAAGCGCATTTGTGGTGAGTGTAAATACCACAGTGGACTCTTTGTCTGTTATATTTACTGTACTGTGTACATCAATGGCACAACATGTGTTCTGAAGTAAAGAGCTTGCCTTGTCTCACATTAACTTTAAGCATTAACACAAATAACTTCCTTCGAATGAAGGCGACAAAATCTTCTGCATTGTAACAAAATGTTCTGTTGGACACAAATTGCTAAGGAATGGCACAGTGCTGAGCCATTGCAAATACTTCTCCAGCAAATCAGGGGCAATGCAGACAACCCTCCACACATGTGGCCACTGGAAACCTAGAAAACAAAAGCTAGTTAAAAAAGACTAAAGCTAGGCAGAATCAACAGCTGAAGAAAACTGTTTTGCAACTTGTGTATATCAGAATGCAATTGAATTGGGTAAGTGTTCAACGATATTGGTCCCCATAAAGTCATTCAAGTGGTCCATCCCCTAAAACAGTGTCTCCCAAAGCCACGAAACCCCTCTCTACATCAGTTTCCTCTTCTGTAAATCGGGTTGATGAATCCAAGCTATTCCCTTTATTTGGTAGTGTCAGTCTTCAGCTTGCCATCATTAGTAGTATTTAAGGAAATGATGGACTTTGCAGGACCCTCACAGAAGCACAGCTCCACACTGCAGGGCCTAGACATGCACCAGCATCTGTCACTGCAGGTTTTGAACCTCATGGATATAATAATCAGGTCTTATTAGTTTAGCAGAAACAAACATAGGCCTCATATTCATATTCCTCCTGTGGCAAGTAGGTGTCAGAGCAATAGATTACACTTCTGTAGTTAATACGCATTTGTGGTCTACGCATTTCCCTTAAAAAAAAAAAAAAAATCCAAGCTGACAAAAGTAATGATAAAATCTATTTTGTACTAGAACTGAAGTAAATGCTGATGCCATTGCAGGCCGAAAAGCACAAAACTCATGAGTTATTGCCTAAGTGATGGGAGATATTTTGTGTCTTTCTATCCTGCACACAGAGGTTTGCAACTATGGCTACAAGAAATATATATGCACAGGATGAATCTCGTCAAGCTAGTACTTGTTCCACCTTAAAGATTTATTAGAGGAGTTAATAAACATGCTTGTTGGGGTAATTAACCCCTTGTAAATCACAAATCCTGCCTTTATAGGTTTTTGTTTGTGCTGCTGTCATTAAGAGCCATTCAGTGCTTCCAAACTGGAGGCAGGCCTGACGTTAAACCTCAGCAAATGAATTGGGAAGATGCACAAAACAGGGGACATGGGGTTCTGGCAGTGGAATCCCATCAGCAAGGCAGACCCCTTGTCAGTGGTTTGCTTCCTTCAGAGCCCGGAGAAAGGAACGGCAGCAGGGATAAAACCCATCAAATCCTACAATTGTTGGGCAGCCTCAGCTCGATAACTACTGTAATCTAAAGAGAAAAGATTTACTTCCAGCCTCTCCACTCCCGGGCTCTGAAGCCTGCTTCCCTTGCCTGGTGAGCAAGCGTTTGGCCAGCCCTACGCTACCCTGCCATGTGTGGCCTGTGTGTGAGGTGCAAGGTATGGTCATTACCCTGTGCTGCAGTCTGGCAAGGAGATAATTGGGTTGCTGCTCCTCAGTCTCTGGATGGTCCCTTCCACAGCCTACTGAAATCTGCAGAAATCTTTCTGCTGATATCAATGGGCACTGGATGAGATTTAATGCTCCCAAACCTGATGGCAGAACAGATGTATGGTGGCAATGTGTGTTCAATCCTCAGGAATCGCCCTTTATCTTCTCCATCTGTTTGTAGGGCCCATCCTGCCTTGTTTTTTTCTAGAACTTAACACCATTAGCAATGGCAGTCTATGTCTAAACGAAATGCCTTCTCTCCTGCAATAAAGTTCTCATATTAATTAGCAGCAGTGTGATGCCTTTGAAGAAGATCTGAATTTGATGCTATAATGCTGACTGAGTGGATACACTGATAACTTGCTAGACCTCTTGCTGACATCTGCTATAGACAGCATGCAAATGATTAAGGTTAAATAATAGCAACAAGGAACGAGATAGTTTCTACCCGCATATTTCTGGTCACTTTGGTAGGGAGTGGTCCATCAAAGATACCTTTCAGTTCAGGACACTTCTTACTAGAGGAAGTTCAATCAGTGAATAATCTGCAGCCACTCAGGAGCATGCTGGATAATCAAAAGTACAAGAACTTCATAGGCCAGTGCTGCTTGTGAGACAAGTACCCTTTCCTCTCATGTTATGAACCCATCTTGTCTCCTGGCTACATCGAAGAGAAAATGATCACCCAACAAAGACAGCACAACACAGCAGAATTGAAAACACATTTAGCAATTTGCATACCTTGCATGCCATAGAACACCCCCAAATCCTGGTGGAAATGTGCATGATGTGCCAGACATCTTGAACCCAGGAACTCCCCTCCCCATAATCCCTCGGGACTGAAAAGTTTCTGATTGTACTCCAGCTTCCCCATAAAAGCTTCATTGTTACTGCAGCCCAGCCTTTACCAGGAGTCATGGCATTGGGCCACAGCCTCCAGGGACACTCTCAAGCTGCACAAAACAAGTTTTTCCAAACAGTTTAAGTATTTCCCAGCCCAGACTCTCACATTCTAGTTGTTTGTGCAGGGACAGTAACCCACCAAGCCCTGCCTAAAATACTGGTTGTTTAAACTCCACAGAGACTTTTTTTTACTGACATTCCTTACTGCTGTAACCTCTTGACCATTTAAAACTACTGTTAACAGGCAGACTCCATAGGCCTAATGTCAAGGGGTCATCCCTGTTGCAAAGAAGCAGCAATCAGACAATAGATATATAATTGCTGCTTCCTCTGGACCACTACTTCAGCTAGCAATTTCTTAGTTTATCTGGAGTTTGCAACAGTACATGAGATACATGCAGCATCGACTGAACAGCTCTGAGCTGCAATAACACTTTGTGATGGAAACAGGAATATTTTGCTCAAGGGGAGTTCACTTGGTTCAGTGGCACTGGAGGAGCTGTATCTTCTGGACGGGCCATGGTCACCCTGCAGGCAGCAGGACCAGGGTGCCAACTCTGTGCTCAGCTCCTTTGTTTGGTGCCCAGAGCACCACAGCTGCAGGGACAGTGCTTCCATGGCCAAATTATGAAGAGGATGAGTCCAAGCTCCTGCACAGAGATTTCACCCTCTTCAAATCAGGCAGCACCACAGTGGGAAGAGGGCAATGCAAAGTTGCTTATTGTACTTAAATTTCTACCCTGGGAGTTAGGGGACATCCCAGTCATTGTGTCCAGAGCACAGACAAAGCTGGGTGCAGGGATTTAGTGGCAGCAGATAGAAGCTGGGAATGACAGATGTCACTGGGACTCTACAACTGCCATGAGAGTCTCTGAAAGGGTTTGTCTTACCATGGCCAAAAGCTTCATGATTGTGGCTCAGGCTCTGCTAGCCCTCTTCAACATGCTCTACACAAACACTGATCCACCATGACCTCCCTGCTTGCAGCAAAGGTCTGGCAGCCTGCACTACACTGCCTTTGGGGATTTGCAGAGATTGCTGCAGAGGCAGCAGGAGAAGCATCCTGTCCACCCGTCCTGGACAGCCCCAAGGAGGGCCACTGAACTGCATCTTCTTTCCCTGCAGGAAAGCAGCTCCACAGCCCCACTTGAACTGGAGCAGACCCCTCAATATCTTACACCTTTCCTTCCATTCTAGTCCTAATCAAGCTCATCATGGCACTCATTTGCTAAATTAGTAATAATGAATGAAATTATAATTAGAAAAAACCCTGACAAATTCAAGGCTTCTGTTGACAATGGACTTTCCCTCAGCACTTTGGAGGTACTGGCATCTCTGCCCTGTGCTGAGAAGGTCGAAGCTATTCAAAGTCACAAGCACAGGTCCCAGGGACTCTCCAGCCACACTGCCCCAGCCTCCCTAAGAGTCTCATGGGGGAAAAATAACACTGGTTTGAGTCACCACTTAGCACCATGGAGTGTTTGGTGTTTTTTAATATGGGGCCCTTCAGAAGGCGGCTTTTAGATGGATTGCTCTGCACAGATGATAGAACAAACAGAATTGGAACTAAAGAGGAATTTCTGGAGTGCTCAGCACCAGCCCTGGCCTCTGCCAGGATCCAGGCAGGCCCTTAATGAGCCGCGGCAGGCTGGTGAGTGCCAAGTAGGTACAGCCCTTTTACAGGTGTCTACACACTGTTATTTGAGGAAATAAAAGGCTTTAAAATGTGTTCATGAATTCAGTCAGGGGTGTGCATGTTTAAACAACCTTAGCCCGTCCAGCCTTTATCTCCCTGGACCTTGAGGGACTCTGGGCAGGGATGCAGGCACAGCAACCAGCCAGCTGCCTTCCCTGCATGCTCCCAAGCTGTTCACTTTGTGGCAGTGTCCTCTCCAACCAGGCAGCTGCAGAAAGCAACCATGCAACACAGCGTCATCTAATACCCTGGTAAGGCCCTTTGGCTCAGTTTGTTCTAATTTACTAACACACGCACCATAATTACAGGGCTTGTGTTTAGGCATATCTCGAGAGTTCCTCATACGTGTAATAGAAGATGATAATTCATCCAGAGCCCATCAGGGAAGACCAGCCCTAAACTATCCAGACCCAGGCACAGAACCCTTCGTACAGATGGGAAGACACCAAAAACCTTTGGGAACCTGGTGCTGATCAAAACTGATGTTTGGCAAGATTCTGCTTTTGCACCTTGCCCTTTCCTCTTTGCAGCCTCACAGGTTGCTGCTGAAAAGGCAGTAGAGATGCTGGGAAGGTCTCTCATGAGGATGCCCAGTGCCACTCCAGTTGTCAGCATGGCCCCTCTTCCTTGCCTTGCTCTGGCTAGGGACACTCTGGCAAGCTTGAAGGTGCCAAACTGGAAAGGACAGGCTCAGCAAGCCATGCTGGAGAGGATTCCTGTGCTACTGTCCCCAGTCTGCTAATGGGGTGCACAACACGAAGGAGGCTTGGCTGTTTACACAGGGCCCCTTGCCAGCTTAGCTGCACTGCTTAGAGGTGTGCTGCCTTTCTCCTTCCTGACCATTGTAGCGATGGATGCAAACATTTAAATGGAGGCCAAGCCCAAAGTGTGGGAGTTGATCCTTTGCCTTCTGTGTGCCTAATGGCAACGTCTTCTGTTGTCTAATAAGCTCTATCTCGCATCTCTCATTGCACAGATAGAGCCTCGTAAAAGCTTACTGGATCTTGTCTAAGCCCTTGGCCAGGTACTGTGCAGCCCTGCAGAGAGGGAAGCTTGTCCTGGCTGTGCCCCCAGCAGGGGCTGAGGTTTTGCTCTTCTTTCATGACATATGCTGAAGTTCTGCACTGAAACACTGAAACCACCCTTGTTCCAGACACAGCAACACTTACTGCTTGAGCACTGAGCAGGGCTGTTCTACATGCTTTAAGATGGCAGCAAACCAGCAAAGAACAGCGGACACAATTAGCTGATGGAAAATAAGTTCATGTTATCTTTTATTTTCTAGCAACCTGTCTCATATTAATGCAAATGTTTTACCAGAATTCCACTGAGCCTGCTCCCCAAATGGACCTACACCTGCTGAGCAGCGCTGTAGAGCTGCAGCACGCAGCTAGGTTCTAGCAGGCTCCGAAGGTAAGAGAGGTCCTGTGCAGGCTCTGCTTTCTGGGGGCTTGCTTTGAACTGCAATGGTTTCCCTTTGTGATAGAGTGAATTCCTGGCTATAGTGTGGGGGACCAACATGATGATAACAGCTCTGCAGTGGTTACATGCAGTCTTTGTGGGAATGGGAAAGTAGCAGTGTTACCACGAGGACTGGTGCCTCTTTCCTGATGCTTTTGTGGAGTTTCTGACAATTGCTGAAGACATTTCATCTATAAATTTCTCAAGAGAAGTTTTTCCTTCCCAGATGACTGAAACATTTTGAGCTTTTTACACTAGATTATTGGCTCTGTCTGAAGATGAAGCCATGCAGCTGCCTGGACTGTAGTGTTTCCATGAGTGGATAGACGTGGCTGTCAAACGCGTGCCCTGTCGAGGCCTATCTCCATGGACCCATTGAAAGATCACAGCCGCAGCTCAGAGTTGGCAGGAGCCCTTCCACTGAAATACTGCAATTACAATTGCTCTCACTAAAGCTACTCTTGGCCTTCTATCTGACCTTCTTTGATCTTTTCCACAACCTCTGGGAGGTCTTCAGTGCATTCAGTTCTTTATATTCAAGCAATCAATCCCACATGAAACCACTCAAGTTTGAACATAGTTTGGTGACCATAATATTGTTCAGACATTCTACCAAGTTTTCAACAAGAAAGGGTGGCTCCTTCATGGCACTTTCTAGTGGGGAGCACGCTGACTGCAGTTCAGAAATATCCCAAGGAAGAAAACATATTCCAGAGTTACACTCCAAGCCCAAATGTCCCACTTGCAGACAACATGCTGGCTTCTAGTACATACAATAGGGACCCAAATGCTGCTGCTCCTCCTCACTGCTCCTCCTCGCTGGGCACAGCACACAGGGCAAGAATCTCACTAGACCTGTGTGACAAGGTTTGTCATCCAATAACCTCATCAGATGCCACTGTCATTGCCAGTGACACACACCAAATATGTTTTGCTTATCAGACACAAAAAGGCAGCAGCACCCATAAAGTCCTCTAGTTCCATCCATTTTTTCCAGGCCCCTAAGGGTGGGAGGGCAGCCAGTAGAGATGGGTATTTTCCTTTGCACTGAATATAGTGAAATCCTCATTGCTTCTCTCTTTCTTGCTGCTGTACTGAAGCATTCATCATACTGATGCAGTATGGCCGATGTTTATCTTATTATCTAAAGCTCGTGTTCATGTTGTCTTCAGTTATAAATACATCCTCCATCTGTTCATGGTGTCAAATAGCTCATACGTCGACATGGATGAAAAGTAAGGCAAGATAACCTTGAAACAGTACAAGTCTTCCAGAATTCAGCAGAGGCATTGAAAGCACATCACCACTGTCCCTTTGAGCTCTGGGATACAGGCTGTTGACATTGTTATTTGTTAAAGTGTCCCGGAGTCTGCTCACCATGGGCTTTGCCATATTAGTGACAGAGAAGGAGCACATTTCCTTGTGTGGGTCATTTCTTTTTAATAGAAGTAGCCAGTGTCGATGCTGATGGCTGGTTTAATTGCTTACTCCCCTGCCAGGGAGATGATTTCTTGTGTAGGGGGGGTTGGTGGCAGCAAGAGCAACTTGACGCCAGTTCTCTCACACCTTGAGAGGTTTCATCAGAAAGAATGGTCTTTTCTTCCTGCTCACACCTTACCAGAGAAAAAGAGACATCTGTGTGGACCTCTAGGTTTTGCCATGGCACAAACATGCAATAGGAAGCCCATGAGCTTCAGCATTATAGAGCATGGTTCTGGTGCTAGACTATTTGTAGAGTTTTTGCATGACAGCAAAACGTCTGGATAACACAGCAGTAGAAACTCTAATAAACTTCAGATGGAATATTATTTAATGGAGTAGCTTTCCTTCAAAAATGTCATTCTGTCACAATCAAAAAGCTTTGTGAAACTATTATTTTTACCAAGGTACTAAGGTTTGGATTTTTATGAGGAAAAAATGCGAGCAATTTTTTGGAACAAAACAGTCAGATTTTTGATTTTGTATAGTATATGTATTTTTAATAGTTGTAATGATCTAAATAAGCCAAAACTATTTATTTTTTTGTGGAATTTTCCTTTGTGGAGAATTTCAACATTTTGAGGTTTTGTTCTGAATTGGAAGGAAAACAAATTTCAAAATCTCAAAATCGTCTGTGAAACACAATTTCCATTCCCTGGCCAGCTTCAGTTTCAGGCTAGAACATGTGTAACAGCTCCCCTGCAGGGAAGCCCTTTAGGAAAAATGCCTCTGAATGAATTTATTAGTGCAAACATATAGTTTTGAAGATTTTAAAGGTCTATTTGCCCAAGCAGACACCTCACTTCTGAAAGCGCCTCTAAGTCACAAGAAGCCTCTAGAAGTTCCCAAAAGACTTATTTCTGAAGGGCACTGCTAACTTTGTACAGTTGATGGGGCTTTCAGTTATAGTTGTCACTTATTTGCCACAGAATTGGTAGCATAACTATTTTCTTGTCCAACTTCAGCTGGCTTGCTTTTAATAGTTTAAACTGGAGATTATAAAATGTATATTACATTTTCAAAGGTAGGTGTTGTGTGTTCAGATTAAAATATTAATAGAACTGAGTTTATATTCTAGAATATTTAGGTGGATTTAAATATTTACAGCCTTAGCAAATAATTCCACCTCAAAAACACCTTACAAATAAGATGACTTTCACTTTCAGGTGTAAAGGACAAATTAATTATTAGGGACACTGATGAAGACCTGCTGTAAGTGCAGTTTTCAAGTGAGTTACTTTGGATTTACAGTGACATAAATGAGATCATAGGCCAATCTGTTCACAGTAGCTTTATACATCACAGGGGTATGAAGAAGCCTAATGCTGAGATGAATTAACATAAAAATAGATTGTAAGTTAATCACACACTATTAAAAAAAACAGCCCTGCATACCATGGTTTTGGGTGGGCTTTTTTTCTGGCTTTTTCTAATGGTGTTTTACTGGAGGGGAGTTGGTATGCACTCTGCTGATGTACTATGGAGAATGTCTCCTCTCCTCCAGAAAGCAAAGGCTTTGTGTCAAGGTGAAAGCTGAACTAAACACACACTCTGCAGCCAAAGTTTGTTTATAACTCCTGACTCTGCTGGGTCAGTTATGCAGCAGTTTCACTAAACAAACAAGTAAAAAGCCGGTCAATGTCCAAATACTGGCGTGCTGCTTGTTTAAGCAGCTTCAACAGTTGTTGGAGGAGTAAGGCTGCAAGTGAAACAAACTGCCCCTGCAGTAAATACGAGTACTTGAAACACAGTGGATCAAACTCATGCCCAGGTATGACTCTGAGATGTCCTTGTCTTTCATTAAGATACCCTTGACCAACTATGTCAGCATAACACAGGAAGTTATTGGAAGCATATTTGGCACTTGACGCATTTGTTGCAGAATCAGCGACATAAATCTTTCAATCCACTGTCTTGAGTTGCTGTATTGTAAGGTGTGTGCTCAATCATCATAACAGGAATAACTTTCTGAAAGACTGGAGAAGGGAAAACAAACCACAATTGCATGGTAAATCCATCAAGGAATGACACAGAGGAGCTCGGCCAGTTGAATCAGTACTGCATGTATCCATTTCCCATTCAGCAGGTTATTTTCTGGAATGATTACCCCATTGAGTTGGCTGTTTACCTTGTATATACCAACCACTACTAGACTGCCTATGCATCTCATAGTCCTTAATGTAGTTATACAAACCCTGTAAAAGCTACAGACGTGCCGTTGTCCCCCATTTTATACAGGCAACCGAGGCCTAAATTTAGGAAGCTGCTAAAACAGAGGCAGCAAAACACCAGCTCCATGTCCAGCTGTGCCTTCCCCTTTGTATTCTCTTCTTGAAAGACTGAATCCTTGTCTGGGTCTGGAGAAGAGTATTTCCATCCACGAGTCTTTCAGTCTGCATATGCCTTACTGAACATACAAATATGAAAATGAGCAATTAGTCGTCTGAGGCCTACCAACATGTACCTATCAGCTCATAAATTTATCAGCTCATATGATGTAACCACAGCCTTTTGATTTAATATCCCATTTTTCCTTCTATGTTAGAATGCATGGGAAAAATACGCTCATCTGATTATAGTTACCTAATTTAATGTGAAAAAATCCCTATATAAATTTACTCCCTCCTTGCCTCTTGCTGTCCAAGAAACATGTTAGACTGCATCCTGCTCAGAAGCTGACTTTGCAAAGGCACTGCCAAGTCACACCAGTGCCACATAGCCACACCACCACCACAGGTCAGCTCAATGGCAGCTCCTTCCCTCTTGAAAGGGGGGCTGTTACTGTTGGAAGTGGAGAGGAAAGGGTCTATCAGGGAATCACCTCCCTGCTGGGAAGGGTCCCTTGGTACTTCTCATTGTGCTTGACAGTAATTAACTTGTTTGATAGCAGCAAGTACATCAGCTGGAGTGTTGGTTATTTTCCTCAGTATAAAATTTCAGTACAGATACTTTATAGTCATTCAGAATTTTTTTACTCACATACTAAGGCTCTTTTCTTTCCAGGATGCCTCTGTTCCTGTGTTTGGAAAAGTACCCTTTTGCTGTGGTTGCTCTCTTACATTTTTGCTCTCTGTTAGTATTTCTGAAGAAGACTGTCAGAAGCACTCTGTGTTGGTTTTGTAAAACAGGTTTTACATATGCTCTTGTCAAAGAGCAAACCAGGGTTGTCTGGCTTTGAACACTCCAAAATGAAACAAAAATAAAGATTTGCAAAGTTAAAACACCCCTGCTCACGCAGATTTATTCTAAGGGAAATGGGCAAAGAATTGGTCCCAGGAAGATTGCAATACAGGAATCCCTGGATTCCTAGACAAAACCTGTCTAAATGAGTTTGTGGTCAACACTTGAAACAAGCAATTGGCCCTCCCATCAGCTCTTACAACAGCCCGATTATGGCAGAGCTCCATGTGGCTGGCACGGAGAGCTCCTCTGTGGCTTCTGCTGGCAGCATGACGTGTGAAGGTGCGGTAATACATTAACTTTGCACAGCAATATGGAAACCACTGTTTCTTTTGATTCTACCTGGAATGCTGTTTTTTTTCTACTCAGCATGTAAACATGTGAGCAAACAGGGAGAATGGTTTAAAAAGCAGCAAGCATGATTAAAATGCTTAAAGGAGGGGAAGCTGCTGTGCAGCTAGGCAGAAGTGAGAGGGAGGCAACTCAGAGGGACAAGGGATTTGCGCAGGGAGCCAAAGAAATATTTGTCTGGAAGCCATAAGAGAAAATAAAGAAAAGTATGCTTTATAATAAATATCAAGAGGATCTTTTATCACTAAGATCTAGCAGGCTGGGAAATATTTTCTTCAGGGAAGATCTGGACTTTAAAGTCTAACAGAGATTTTCTAATAGCTAAAGAATAAACACATGCATAGAGTAATTAAAATAGTATTAGATTCCCAGGCAGAATGTATAAATGAAACAGGAATAGCACTTTTAGAGCAGCAAGTATTATACAGCACTGAAAACCTATTGAGACAAACCTGTCCCATGGTCAGCCACCTACAGTCTCTTATCAGTGACTGCGTCAGAAAGAAGTAATGGGAGAAATTAAATAAGTCAGTACAAAACCAATAAGGAGGTTGAGGAAACACAGAATCTTTGACACAAAATCAATATGTTGATCACTTTTAGTTGTCCAGCTCCTTTTACAATGTGGAAATAGCTGGTGTGCAGTGCCATAATGCAAGAAAAGCTTACTGCATGCTTTCTTGCACCTTTCTAAACAGATGATCACAATTACAAATTCTACTTTGCAATTAACGGTTCTGTTTTATTACTAGTAGTAGCAGCAGCAGCAGCAATGGTTGGTGTTACAACAGCCTTGCCAGTCACAAATTGTATGCCCTGGCCTGCTGCACGTCGCACTCTACAGGCACACAGTAACAGATAGAAGAGTTTAAAACCTTGATCTTACTTGTAAAATTTTGATTTGATTTAAAATTTGCTGTCTTCCAACAAAGATTTGTTTGTGTGCTTTCTTTACCACTGTGAGGAACGTGACTACTCACAATGTGGAAAGCAAAGCATGTGCAGGACGAGAATCAGAAACAAGCAAGAAAGGGGAGATGGAGAATATTAGCATCCCTGAAGACTTTATTTACTTTAGCCTCTTTGTAATGTGAAGCTTTATTTACTGCCAAGCCCCTCCACACTCAGAAAACATGGGTGAAGGCCCTGAGAATATTTAGATTGCCTTAAAACTTCTGAGATTTAAAAATGGCTGCACAGTTTGGCTTCTGTTGCTTGGCATCTGTTTTCTGAGCCTTGCAGTGCATTTGGATGACATTGTCAGGCTTTCTCCTGCAAACTGAAGAATTAGAAATTTACTGTTAAAATAAAAAGAAAAGTGAGAGAGTCATGTGATTGTGTGCCTCCAGGAGCAGAGGCTTGAAGAAAAAGCCCACCCTAGACTCACAATAAAATCAGGAGAATTAAAAACACCAGACTTAAGGATCTCATCCAAGCTTTCTGCTGTGCATATGGAAACCCAGGGTGTTGTCAGGACTAGTTAGCTAATGTCATAAAGCACTCAGAAGAGCAACGTTAGTTATTATTTAGGAGGAAACCAAAGTGTAAAGTGTTTCACATATAAATCTGCCCTTTAGAAGAGGAACATTAAAAGTGCAAGATTGAGCTCTGGATTACTGAAGGGTAATAAAGAGGTTTTAAACACAGCCATAACTCATTCTGCATGAAAATGACTCAGCAGTGCCTTGACCAAGCTAGAAACAGGACTTCTGGAAGCGATTAGGAGTGGACTGTGTCCCATCATGCCTTCCCTCACTAATCTGCTTGGGATGGTGGATGCACAGAGCAGGCCAGTGGAAAGAGCTAGCCTCAGAGCTGAGCAGAGAGACAGCGGCTCTGCACCTCTGCAATCAGCCTGTTTTTGACTCAGGAGCAGAGTGCAGCACAGTGGCTCTGCTAGCATTTACAGTTAATGCCTTGCAAAAACACGGTGGGGCCATCCTTATGCCTGTCTAGCAGTGATTTCAAGGGTTTCAGACTAGCTGTATCCTGGCTGTATGGACTGAACAATCCCACTGGCAGTCAGAGCCCATCTGTTGCAGTTCTGGAGCATCTCTGCCCATTTGCTTTCAGGCAGAGTGATCCAGTTTGCACAACTGCCACCAGGCTGCAGTGCAAGCAGAAATGAGGGAGTGGACATGATGGTGAATTTGCCTTCAAATGGGACTCCTGAGCTGAACCAACCCACTGTCACAGGTCCATCCACACCTCTGCTTGGTGAACATCAGGAATGTCAGCTCCAAGGCCAGAATATTTTAGCAGAAGGCTCAATTTGAGTCTTTCAACATTGTCCACTTTTGGGTTCATAAAAACATGGCTGATGGGGGTGAGGACTTGGTGACAGCAAACACAAGCCTGCTGACAAAAGCTTTGCTTTTCCATTGCACCTTTTGTAGACTCTTCAGATTTGCCAGCTATTCCCAGCTAAGAGTCACTGCATTCAGTTTTTTGGACCAGATCTGTGAGAAGCAGAGCTCTGCTCAGTTTGGTGGCAGTAGAATAATTCACACATGTTGAAGCATTCATTTCCTGGCTTTAGCTGCTGTAAAGCTGGACCTGTCTTACACGCTACATAACTGCTTGGAACCCGCTGGTCCATTCCCCTTTCAGATGCAACGTGAAGAGGGTGCTGTAACTTTGTTAGGAGAGAACTTAAAACAAACAAACCGCCCCTAACTGCAGTTCATGTGTATGGTTATGATTTTAAATTGCAAACAGGAGGCTACTTGGCTTTGCATGGCAAGCATTGTTTGGCAGTAGATGGTCTCCTCTGATCTCCCTGAGCCTTGGATTGTTGCTGTGAGATTGTGTCACAACTAGTCATTAATTATTTCATCAAAAGCTTATTTTTCTCATTTCCTCATCATTATTTCCACCTAGTTTCTTCTAAATTGAATCCAGTTATTGGCAAGGCTGTTTCTCTCCAAGTGGGATTTGGGCTTTGTGGAGAAAAACATTTACCTTAGAAAAAATGTACTGTTGACACACATAGCTGAAGTGCATATGTATACATACACTGAGCAAGAAATGACTGTGTATGTGTATAAACATTGCTCTGATCCTCATTGTCCTCCAATTTATTGCAGAAGCAGATTCCCTTTCTTCCTACCTGTTAGTAAAGAGAAATATTGTCGTTCTTACCATGTGAATGAATAAACAAAGAAAAGCAGAGAAAGGAAAAAGAAGGTGAGTGCATCTATCAGGATATTATAACAATATCTTCACCTCCTTGGGAGATACTCATTTTTTAAAGTGCCACAGTATTCTTGGAAAAATGGATACCCCTCCTGGTAGTGACAGCTCTGATAGACAAAAAAGGACAGCACTACTCATGGGAGATGATGACAACCTCAAGAGAGTTGGGAATATCAAGACGAAGAAGTGAGGGAGTAGTGAGGCAGCCAAAAGGTCCAGAAAGGAGGCTAAGGCAGCTGTCCTGTCACCCACTGATGAGACAGAGCCACCAACCCCTACACCCCCTCAGGGGACAAATGCAGCTTCCCAAGCACATTGTGAGCAACAGCCCCAAGCATGGAAGCTGGTGGGCCACAGTAGGCCGGAGGTGAGAGGAATGCCCCAGGAGAGGCTCCTCAGGCAGCCCCAGCAACTCAACAGCCTGGCCGCTAAACCAAAACAGCGACAGGAAGCTGTTGTAGGAAAGCTGCTGCTGCCACCCTTACATAGCCTGGAGCTGGAGCAGCCCTGCCGCCGGAATTTGCAGCAGTTTGCTGTACCTACATAAGAGTCGTCCTGGGGAAGAGCCCAGCTGTTTTTGGGAAACACAGAGTCATCCCTCCCAATATGTTCAGCATGTCGTGCTCAAAGCGGTGAGGAATGTCAGCAAGATCACTTCTGTGCCTGACTCAGCAATGACCGATGATAAGCGCGGTTTGTCCCGCAGCTTGTGCTAAAGAGCGCAAGACCGCAAGGGCTCAAAGTCTTTCACAACACGAGCACAAGAACAGAGGAGCAGTGACACTGGGCCAGGCCAAAGGTCTTTCTAGCTCCTGTCTCCAACAGTGGGCAAAAGCAAAATGCCTGGGGAAAAGTATGAGCGCAGGGTGAGCACATACAATATTTCCCCTGAGTGCTCTTCCAGCCGCCAGCCATCTCCAGATTAGAAATTTCTGGAGCCAAGTATGTTTTTATGTACTTAGAGCCCTGTAAGAAGCCCTGGGTTGTATCCTTCAACAGTCCTTGTGCTTCCCCTAATGCTTGTGCTCTCTCAAGACTTATTCTTTCTGATCTCTTATTTATATGCCCTCCAGATACTCTTCACCCTCTTCATGCTGGATCTATGACTCTCCAAGGCATTCATCTGAATTTTCCACCCTGAATTTTCCTCCTTTCTTCAAATTTCACCACAGCTGATGAAGAAGATGCCAAAAGCTCAAGGTCACCTACTGGGACGGTCCATCACTTGAAAGTTAACTCTTCCATGCTACAGACTCTCAAAACTTTTTGGTTCCAGGATACACGTAGTGTCTCAAGTTTCCTCACCATCACCAGTTCTTTTTGACCCTCATTTTTGCAGTTCTCTGTTCAGGGCTGGTACCCCTCTCTGAGGTTCATCCATACTCCCCAAAAACCTCTGTGGATTATTTGAATTTCCCCAACATTATTATTAGTAGTAGTAGTATTAATTTTGGCTTATTTGTAGCTGAACTGTTGATGAAAAGTGGTGGAGCAATTTTCTGATGCTGTCACCTTATGTAACCAAGGTTAGGCTGCAAAGTGTGTAACACTCCTGAGTAAGGTGGATTAAATGTACATTGATCTCTGCAAAGCGCGAAAAAGACAAAAGCTGCAGTCTTTTTCCAGAAATCCCCATGCAATCCTTCTTTTTGGCTCCTGAGAAAGACCCATTAAACTGTCTGCAAGCCCTTATTGGCAAAGACCCTGTTCTGAGGGTACACGACATGTAGTGGCCCAGTCTTACTAATTCAGAACTGACAGTGAGAAGATGAGTTCCCGAGGTCTGCCCCACGTGGCTCATTCCCAGAAGAAGCAAGTCATTCTCAGAGCTAGGACAGTTGGGGAGGAGCCTGTATAAGAGATCACAGCTGTCCCTTTTGGGAAGGCGGTGTCCATACTTCATCCTGGAGTTCCCCAGTGATGAATCACCTCTCCAAGAAAGCTGTTCCCATCAGCGCAGCAGGTTCAAAGAACAGCTCTTGCACCCATGGCAATGTCAAGCCTCTGCTCTCTATGCTTTCTGTTGGATTGTCATCAACTTTGACATGCAGAGCCCACTGCTGCTCTGCCTGGGGAAAAAATACCAAGTTTCCTTACTAGGGCTACAAGCTTTGGAACAGCACTTTCCATCTCCTGGTGAAGATGGACTAATCCGGTGAATCAAAGGGAGGCTGTTATTTCTCTCACCCCTCATTCCCAGTGGAAAGGGAGGAGGTCAGGGAAGGTGATATGATTTTTCTTACTTTCTTCACCAGTAATCAGAGTGAAGGATTGAGTCTCATGAGCTCTGGGCAATTTTTTCCCCATCCACATGCTCCAGGGATACTCATTATAAAAAGTTAATTTTTTGTCTGGCCTCTGAAGTTGAAGTCTATTGCTCATAGACTGATAAACTCTGGGCAGAATTCTTGTAAGCACCTCCATATTCCCCTGTGCTGCTACTGAGGTGTAAAGACCACTTCCACATATCTGCAGGGAGCATGTTTAACGCCCATCACTCTGTGGCTTCTCACAGCCAGTAGGTGCGTATCATTTCAAGTGGTGTTCTTGTGAGCTCCTGAGTGGTGTCCTGCCATAAGATACCTTAATTTAGAAAAGCAAATAGTGAGGCAAGCTTCATCTTGCTGCACACACAAAGAAAAGAGAGCATGTAGAAAAATGCGTAGCTTAACCCTTGGATACTCATCACAAGGACTCAGCACAGGAGCCATCACAGCACTTCTGGAGCATAAAACTTCTGCCAAGCCAGGAATTGCTCACCTCTGCAAATGGCACTGGGAGAATCCATTTGTATTCTAACCCTGCAGTATATCATGACTTCAAAACCATCCCAAGCAGATGATCAGCTGCAAACTGGTCCGGGGCTGGAGTGAGCTCTTCCACTAGAAGGAGCACGCAAAGCATAGAGGAAAGCTATTATCAACATAAACAGAGTTTTATTTTGGCTTTGCCAGTTCTTGCCCATTTGTGTCTGGTGTGAAGTCATTGTCCTGCAACTAACAGCAGGCACACTCGTGCATGACATTATCAAAGCAGAAGATGTTGTCACGCTCCACTGGAATTAGAAATATTGCCAGGAAGGGGAATGAATATTTTTAAATATGGTGTTGCTACATCCCTGTGCCTCTGCAGAGCAGGAAAATGTTTTAAGGATTCTTACTTAACCTCTGTATCACCATATAAACAAAAAAAGATTATTTCACAGCTAAAATTTATCTGCGTAAAATGTTGGAATAAAAAAGAATACTTAAAACCCAGCTAATGCAAATATGTAAATCAGCCACTGGCTGGAAATGTTTCACGCAGTTCTGGCACCCCAGCACAAGAGAGACATGGAGTTCCCGGAGTAAGTCCATTGAAGGGCTTCTACAATGATTAAGGGTCTGCAGCATCTCACTTGTGAGTAAAGGCTGAGGGAGCTGGGCCTATTCAGCTTGAAGAAGAGAAGGCTTGGGGGGATCTGAACAATATGTATCTGAAAGGAGGGTGTCGAGAGGTTGAGGTCAGACCCTTCCTGGTGGTGCCAGGAGATAGGATGAGAGGCAACAGGCACAAACTAAAACGCGGGAAGCTCAACCTGAACACGAAGAAGAACTTCTTTACTGTGAGGGTGACTTGAGTATTGGAGTCTCCTTCCCCAGAGATATGCAAGAGCCAGCTGGACGCAGCCCTGATCAATGTGCTGTAGGTGACATTGCCTAAGCAGGGAGGTTGGACTAGATGAACTCCAGTGGTTTCCTCCAGCCTCAACCATTCTGTGATTCTGTGAAAAATGTTATTACAGCATTCCCCTCCACCCACACTTTCATTCTACCTATTCCTTTAAATCATTCATGGTTTTAAAATTATATTAAATATTTTTAGTAGTCATTATAGAGACTGTGAGTTCCTAGGGGCAAGAACCAGCTTTTTCCCCCAACATCTAATACAACAAGGTTTGCTAATAGCCAAGACATCTGTTCCCATATAAATATTAATGCTATACCTCAGCATGGCCCCTCTGATAGTTGTCAGGGCGGTAATTCACAACACACATCTCACCAAGAGATTTCCATGCACAGCACTCCAGAGCCCTAACAAGCTTTGAGCAGACAAGAGAACAGCCTGGCAAGCTGGCAGTGACAGCAAAAATGGACATTCTTTCAGCAAACCCAGAGATTTATACAATGTCTTCTAGAACAGCAATACATTATGGAAACACTACAGATCTGCATAACTGCACTCTACATGATGCCATCTACTCCACACAGCCCACTGTGCTGGAATATGTGCACTGATCACCTAAGGTACATTGGGCTCCATTTAAAACACATTAGCACTAATCATTGCATCTTCTCACACTTCCTATGCAAGGAAAAACACCAGGAGGAATGCATTGCTCTGCCCTCCCCCATGCACATGCAGAGACTATACAGCAGCATCATGTCCCACTCTCAACAGACCTGAGGCTCAGCATGACGTAGGTTATCTCCTTCTGGAGGTACCATCACTATACATAGCACATGGATTTAATTTTCAACAATCTGGCTGGTTTAATGGTAATTATTCTCTTTAAGAGTTTATAGTGAAACATTCATACCCCTAGACCAGCCTAGCTCGAAGGAGCTGTTGTTAGTGTCAATGCCATCAGCCTGCCTCAGAAGTCCCTTTTCTCCGTTGACTCACCCTCCTGCTGCTTCCATAAAATGTAGTTTGGACACTTTTGAGCTCCAGCTCAGAGCTGGGAAGAATGTGACAGCAGTGTAAAAGCTTCTGCCACATTTCAGTCCCAAACCTCCACCACAGCAGGTGTATGAGCTGCAGGAGCCCATGGGTGGCTCACACCCACAGCATGCACCAACCTGTGCGGCTGAGCCATAGTCATCTCTGCAGCTTCCTTTGGTGCTGGCACCACTCACTGAACTGAGCTCTGAGTTTTTCACATAAAAGAGCAGCTGGGTCTCTCCTTCTCTCTTGCATTTGTTTCTTGTGGACTTTAACAGCAGCTGCATATGTGATGCTGGGGAGTGTGAAAGAGATATAAATTAGTAAAAAGTCAGAGTTCTGCTAGGAAAGACACACAGAGACCAGAAAGCTAAAGGGACCTCACAGTGCCAGTGGCAGTTCTGAGATAACTAATTTGAAAGCAAAAGGGGAATAGTATATTTTAAGTGAGGCAGAATTACACAATTAGGAGGGGCTGAGATATTACCCAGTTGACAGAGTCAGCAATAGAAAAGAGCCATGCATCAAGAGAGGAACTGGACACATTTTTGGAAATGGAGCAAACTGAGGCATAAAGCCACTAGCCAAGGTTAAATGAGCTGGAAAAGAAAGTGATTTATATGTCCTGGTCTGATAAGGGTAGGTCTTGCTGGGCTTTCAGGGCAGGCTTTCCCTGTTTCTTCATGTTCCTACGTCGCTTGTGTGTTCAGCTGATATTGATGAGATTAAATGTAACAGCTTTGGAAGTGTGAAGCCATCGCTGCTTTGAAACTCTCAGTCAATGGGACAAATCCAGATTGCATTCCCTGAAGCCAATAGAGAAAGGCTGGACTGAAACCAGTTTGGCAAAAATCAGTATTCAGCCTTTGATAACACGACACTGTTTAGCTTAAGCAAAGGTAGCACATTGGATCTCTTGAGAATACATTGCTCATATCAGAGAAAGGGTATTCTTTATTTCCCTATCATTGAATACTTTTCTGATGCAATATTCAGTGGCAACCAATGTACACATGGGCTGAAATGCAAGCTGAGGGAGGTTTTACATCTCCCATTGTTTCAGTGTCTCAGAAAAGTCAGTGCTATGCATATGCACAATCTAACAGAGAAATGAGGATGAAGCATCCTGGAGAGGAGACCAGCTCTTCCCTGGCTCACATATGAACATGTCCATTCAAGCACGTGTATCACATCCACCATTACCACCTACTACATGGAAACTGAAATCCTTGAACCAAGGGGAGGGAAGAGGCGTTATGGGGGGTGTCTTCCCTCTAGACTTGGTAATGCGAATGAAAAGTTACGTCAGGCTTTCTCAGAAACTAATCTGTGGTTTTCAGGCCAACATGGGCTGTTGCCAATGACAATTTGATTTCTGCATCAGCAGATCAGGTGGGGCAGAGGGAGTGCATGTATCAGCCCAATGAGACAAGGCTGAGCTCTCTGTCCACTGCCTCCTTCCCCTTTGCTTGGCGTCTCCCTGTCCTGAGTTTGGGGGTGTGGGGTGGAATTAACCTTTGAAAAACAAAATCCAGATGTACTCATGGACAGCTGCCGGCCACTCCCAGCTGGCAGCTGTGGGGTTTGCTGGGCAGCTGGGGGATTCTGTAAAGCCAGGAGGCCAAGTGACTGTGTAACACACAGGGTATTTACTAAAGGCTAGACAGATGAGATAATGGCTGTAACACACACACTAACAATACGCATTGATCTTCTCGCTGCCATTACAGGGCACAGCAACTCAGGCTGCCTCTTGCCTCCTGGAATACTGTCCTGATGTGCAGACTCTACCAAAGGTCTAGGGATGGAGGCCACCATGGTAAAGACCATTTGGCAGCTTGGCAGGGAAGTGGGTGCCATTGTAGTACACTGCACTGAAGTGGACAATCTTGCTTCAGATGAGTGCTGTGGGCTCTCCACACACACCAGCCTGTCTGAGAGTCCTCCCTGCTGGGTAGGCTGCTCTGCAGAAACAGCTGAAATGGATGCAGGAGCTATTTTTGTCAGAAGGCAGCATCAGACAAGAGGAACCTACTGATACAAAATGTGGTGTGGGATTAAAATCTGCATTCCTGGCCCTTGGAGCCGAAAAAGAAAAGATGGTGAGAGTTGCACAGGATAAATGTCATACCCTCAGCCTGGGAGCCTGGTTATGCTGCAAGCACAGTGGGGCATGATGTCCAACTACAGCTGCTGGTTAGCTCTGAGGCAATCTGAGGATATTTTTGCCATCTTCTTGCATAGCATAAACTCTCCCTAAAGCCTGAGTTTGGCCTTACTTGTCCTGATCAGATTTTGGATCAAGCCCAGAATGTATGAAGGTTTCAACAGAAGATGGTGGGGACCAAAGCTGCTCAAACAACCCTAAAGCTGCACTGAAAGGAACTTTTACAACACAGTCCATATTTTATAAATGAAGCAAGAGATAAGAAGAGATAATAGATTAGAGAAGATAAACCCCATACTGTCCTCCACAGTCCATGATACTGATCATACCAACCTCCAACTGGCTTTAACCCAAGACACTCAGACCCTGCGTGGTTGAGGCCCAAGGTAAAGAATCTGGAGAAACACCATGAAATGAATGCAGATCTCCTGGTTATGGCCACAGTTCCTGAATGATAAACACAATTTCCTTCTCAACGAAACACTGAGAAGATAGTAACAGCCTTAAATAAAACTATTACAATAAAACACTTAAGCACACCAGCTTGCAATCCGGGATTGTGACTGAAGTGAGGAAGGTGAGAACTTGCAACGCACAGCAAAAGGTAATGGCTGAACAAATCTCAGAAGCAAAAATTGCTTCCACCATCCCAGGTTTAGACTCTGATGCTTACAAGGTAGAATTACAACTGCAGTAGCAGAATTGCATGACTAACATAAAAATCAGCTCCAGAAACACCTTATAATAGTACATACTAACAGCAAATTGATCAATGCCTCTTATCTTCATGACCTTGACACAGGGATGCTCCAGCTATGTTGAACCCTGGCTGTACTCCCAGCTGGGGAAGTCTGTAGCACCTGACTGAAGAAATTCTGCATTTCTTGACTTGTTCTTAATTTTCATACATATTGGAAGAAACACCAATATATAATGAGGTACATTTTCCTCTCTATCATAAAACAAAATCAACCTGAAACAGACATAAAGTGGCCTCCAGCCAGGATGTTCTTCAAAACTTCTGCTCTGCAGCTCAGTCAGGCTTTGTGCCCTGTGAAACCAGATTTTAATGAAGAAGGAAAGGAAGAGGAAGCAAAATCACCTGTGGCTTTGCTTCTGAAGAACTGGATGGTTGCATTAGGTTTGGTTTTGCCTGGCTTTGAACACAGGTGTTAACTACAGAAAATGTGTTGCTTTTCTGTTCTGCAGCCTACTGATTCAGAGCAAGGAATTCATGGTCTGATAGGAGGGAGTCTGTTGCAAGCAGGAAAAGTAAGGTCATGCAGTATAAAATTCTCTTTAAGTTGCTACCTTTGGAATGCATATATGTGCTACTGGCTATCATTTTTTCTGTATGTACAGCCAAGTGAAACTGTAAGCAATGTGAATTTGAAAATCACAAGAATTAGTACATTTAAGATATTAACTGCCAAACATTTCAGAAATTACTGAGTTGCACTAAATCTTAGCACTAAATCATCTTGTATAACCTAAAGAGCAGATCTCTTCTTGTTTTTGAAACGTACTCAGCGTTGTCTGCCCTGCTACCAGCTGCTGCTATCTGCCTGCTCTGGTTGGTAACTGTAAATGTGGGGGGCCATTTTGAAACCAAAAGAGATCAAAGACAAGAAGAGGAAGTCCAACAACTTGAAGATGCTATCATCAATCCACAGCTGGCCAGGAACAGGAAGCGAGTGGAGATGGCATACATAACATACAGCTTCTATGGCAGAAAGAACACAAAAATTAAAGGCTGTAGAAACAACTGGTAGAGATTATTTCTCTATAGGCATTGTTGTTTCTTTGAGCTGGTCATTTGAGTGAGGAGCAAACACATAGAGCATGGGATCTCTCCCATTGCAGATGAGGCACAGTTTGCCTCACAGCATAAATGCTTTTATAGCTGGTTTAGAAAGGGAGCAGGGCAAAGTGCAGAATGAAAAATGATCTGCAAGAGAACTTAAGGATCAGACTTTGTCCCCAAGAATGTCAGAGCTTTGTATTGACCACAGTGGAAGAGTATTCAGGTCCTGAATCGTTTTATCACCCATTTAAGTACAGCAGATGAAATGCAAACCAAGATATGGCTTCTCACACACACCTTTCAGGGAAACATAAAGTTACCTTCACCTCAGGAGCCTGCATGCCATGGAAAAGCTGCCATTAGCAGAAAGGCCATTTCAGGCCAAACATGAAAGAGCCAGATGTGGGAAGGCACAGAAGTTCCTGAGAACAGGCCTGGAAAGGCGGGAGTGCTGAATATGCTGAACCACAGCACAGCAGTGTCAGCAGAGCCGCTTCGCTCCCTCCTAGCTCTCTGTTTGAGGTGAAGCCTCTGCTCAGGATACACAGGAGCACATCTGCTGGTGTGCTGTGTCCACTCAGGGTGGCAGATGCTTGTGCTTTTGGCTATGGCCTCCCCTGCACCTGCACCGTGGCGAAATGCAGCATGCCATGCCATCCCTGTTGCAGCTGCATGGAGAAAAGGGACTCACAACGAGTCTGCAATACATTTCAACTCCTTGTGACCCCTCAAGGCCAGTGTAAATGAGAAGAAATCTCAAGCCTGGGAGGAGCAGGGCGTTCAGGCTAGTGCCAGGCACAGGACAGGGAAAAGAAGGCATTACGCCCTGACTTGCAGTCGGTGGAGTTGAGCCAGCTCCAAGGATCTGACCCACAGCTCATTAAACACTTCACAGTGCAGTCCGAATCTCTTTTTATGTTTTGTTAATTCCACGCAGTAAATTGTACCTGTGATACATTTGCATGTGTAGCTTGCATCAGGTTGGATTAAGGTATAGAAAGCTTCTTAAGCACAAAAGTGCACATTGTAAGAGTGCTGTCATTAATGACACTGTACTCATTTAGAGCAGAGTTCAGCCACAGCCTACCTAGCGTCACTGTAGAGAAATCAAAGTGGGCACACTGAGCCTAAGTGCTAATGCTCAATATCTGCACCAGTGAGGTAATTATGATAATCCCTTAATTACTGGCACCAGGAGAGTTTGAGGAAAACCTGCCTGGCAAACAAACTCACCCTATAAAAACAAAAGTTCACAAGCCTGAGAAAAGCTGAAATTATTCAAGTGAATGGTTATATCAGTATGATATAATAAAAGGAGCAGGCAAGTGAGAAGAAAAACCAGAATCCGTGTTTTACATGTCTTTCTTGCTTTTGCTCCTTGCTTCCTATGCCCCTTTGTGTCAGAAACACAGGATCCATTACATAGGCTTCACTGAGGTCCCTCAGTGCCCCAGCTCTTCTTCATCTCCAGCACTGTACCTCCTGGGAAAGCAAGAATATGGAAAAGGCAGGGAGGATGCACCAAATCCCATGCTAGCTGAATCACAGCCCCTTGCTGTAACCACTCCTTAGCTCCTTTGGGTTTCTGCACAGCAAACTCAGAGCACGCAATAGGCACTCTGCTGTCCCGACTGGCATTAGGTGCTAACAGGAAGCTCAGAAAGACTAGATAAAAACTGAAAGGAAATGAACAACACCAGATGCAAAGAATTTCACCAAGGACTAGCCTGTGCCTGAACAGCCTGCCCCAAATAAGGGGCTGTGCAGGGCTCTGCTGCCTCGAAAGCCGAGTGTGGAGAGCATGGACTGTGAGTCACCACTTGTTTCCTGTTCTTTCCCCCCTCTGTGACGGAGCAACTTGTGCTGGCTGTGCCAGCCACCCTGGCTGCCCACTCAGTGTCTCAGCCTGGCACCCCTGCTCTGGCTGCAAAGGGGAAGAGAGCCACATGGTGCCTGGGCACTGCCCAGAGCTGCTCTGTGAGACTCCCATCACCCCTGTTTGGATTGGGGAAGTCAGGGGTGCCCCCGGGTGTCACGTACAGCAAGAGGTGACGCTGGCCTGGAAGCACATGAGTCCCAGCCCAGGCAAACTCCCAGGAACTGGCTTGGTCAGAGCAGAAGAAGGGTCTCAGATCCACCCTCAAGACATGAATCTGCTTGGAAAGATTTAAATAATGGGAGTTCTCCAACAATTCAGTGTCTCAGGACATGGGGGTCCTTTACTTGCATTAAAGTTTCCCTTTTTCATTTTTAAAGCAGACGGACACAGACTTTATCTCCAGGAGGACTTGGGTCTATGTGCTCTTCATCAGAGCTCAAATAGTGAAGGTGGGGTACACACCACACTGAACTGCATGGAAAGCGAACACTTGGCTTGGACTCTGCAAACAGTGCATTCAGGACTGTTTACTAATAACAAATCACAAACACAGCACAGCACACGCTGTACTCAAACTACAACCCACTTCAAAGTTACTATTGCAGATTTGTTAAAATGGAATAAAATAGGCCAAGCAAAGCACTGAACAGACAGCCATACCAATTTCCCTCAACAGGACAGTGCTCATTTTCCGTTTTCACAGTCTTTGGCTCTTTTCAATTGCAAGTGCAACTTTTATCCTTGTTCATATTAACTCATCCAAAAATTCACAGGCAGTTTTGCCTTTGTTTTAATTGCTAGGGGCATAAGCAAGACTGCATTGGGGTTCAGGTGCGTATTTAATTGATTATCTGAGAATTACACTGCAGTACTTGGGAGGCCTGTGCAATAGTACTGGGGGACATGATAGAGCTTTCGAGGAATATGAGTTTTACGAAGCAAAAACTAATTATATGCCACCACTACCATGATACATACCTTCAGTACAGATTTCTCTCTTCAAACTATAAGAGGAGTTATAATATCCAAGGACTTCTTTTCTTAGAGAAGAGGCCCTGGATGAGACAGAAATGAGCACAAACATGGTAGAAACCTCTAGTATTAATTAAACCAAAACTGGAGTCTGGTATCCTTTGGCATATGCTCTGAGAGCAGAGTTGCATGCAACATTTTGCTGCAAAATGCCTTGTTCTGTGATTGTAAAAATGAAAATAAACACTTTGAAGAATTGTTCTCATGTTCGCTCTTCCAACAGCAAACATCAGGCCAAGTTTATCAGCCTTACTGACTTCGGTAAAGATACCCCCAGACTAAATTTGGCTCGCTGACCTTTGAGACTCTGTGAATTTGGAGTAAATGTTATTAGTTGTGAAGAAGATGGACTGAGCCAGACAGGGCAGGCACGTGCTGTGCAAGCTTCCCCACAAAAGTTCTGCTGATACAACACAATCCTGACCTGCAAAACCTCTGCTGGTCTTACAGTCTGCCTTTCTTAAAGAGAAACTGTTA
Organism: Pezoporus wallicus; assembly: GCF_028554395.1. Lineage (NCBI taxonomy): Eukaryota > Metazoa > Chordata > Aves > Psittaciformes > Psittacidae > Pezoporus > Pezoporus wallicus. The sequence continues at coordinate 1,242,219 of NW_026636385.1, read as the reverse complement.
CTGACACTAGATCCAATTGTTCTGTGACAATAAGCACATCTCTCACAGGAATTAGACCAAACATCCTTCATGGGAGATCCAAAGCAGCCTTAAATTCTGCTGTGGATCTAAAAGGAAATAAAACCTAGTGAAAACTGCAGGGTAAAAAGCCTCCTGCCCCACCATGATTCGTACCAGAAGTCTGGTTTTCAGGCTTCAGCAAGGACCTCTCCAAACCTAGGCAAACCTACCAGAAATTAAGCAAGCCACCCCTGGCTAACAGTTCTCTGGAATGTGCCGGTAAGCTGGTAAAGAGATAAAAGTGAAATATTTTCATGAAGGCTCATCAAAGGTAAGCCTCTCATGAAGCACGAATGTATCTTGCAGTGCACAACGACACTGACAAAATGGTTGGAATTGATTCTGCCACTTTTTGTGCCCTTGCTATATTCTTGGTCTCTTAATTGCCCTCAAGATTAATAATGAAGTGACTCTATATAATGGGTGGACTAGAGAATTGCATATATGTACTTTGCTTAATTGCCCGTTGCATGCTGTGGTCAATCATGCAATAACAATGAACCCATTATAATTAAATCTGGGAATTATTAATTGATTCCATTTACACATACTGTTGTCTTCCATAGGAGATGCAGGAATCTGTCGCCTTTAATAAAATTGAACTAGAAATCTTGGGGACTGTTTGAAGTCATGTAAGACAGAGATTTACTGGTGGTAGGTATTCCTAGTGAAGATTAGGTAATTAATCTTGTGTACAAATAAAGGCTCAAATGCACATTGTAATAATTTTGTTTGTTTGCTTTTTAATGTCAAAAATTAAAGGCTTAACTTGTTTACTGCCTAACTATAGATCGGTTTGTGTGGAGATGTTTATAATGAAATTCAGCAGCAAGGGAGCAATATAAAAACCAAGGAACTGGAACAGATCTCAGGAATAGAAGTTCAGTATTGTCCTAATAATTATGCTGGCAGTTGCATTTGCATGAAACCATGCTTTTCTGTAGTACTCAATTAAGGTTATTCAGCTGCCTTGATGTGTTTAGAAACAAAACCACTGGCATCCAAATAAGGCTAATAACAAAAATGCAATATGATGTTTCCCATTTCCAGCAAAGGGTAAGAGAACAGATGTTCCTTATGTTGCCATGTTTCACCAGCACAGGGGGGAGCTGAGAAAGTTTGCAATTCATAGTGACAGTGCCATTAAACTAATGTAGTGCAGAATGTGCACGATGGAAGCATGCAGCTCTGAACAATCTGTTTGGGCACAGAGGAAAGGATAGGGAGAACTAGAACTGACCTTTCAGGTTAAAAAAGAAATACAAACCAACAAAAATATCCTTTGGCTTCTCTTCCCATATTGCACAGAGCAATCAGCGATTAGATAGGACTGCTGATCGTACCCTAGGCTCGTTTTGTTGTCTGGACATTCAGGATCCAAATGGAAGTGGTTGCTTTGTCCCATTGCCCTTGGCTCATGGGTGGAAGTGGGGTGCACAGTGCTGCACAGGCAGGCAGCAACGCCACCAAAGAGGACAGTCAGCACCGCCAAACAGTGGCCTCGGGCCATGATACAATCTCTTGATTTCTGGTAGACAGCACATCTGTAGTTCCATGCCAGGACATGGCATTACCACAGTGCAGGATGGACCAACACAAGGTGGCAGTGCTCTCAGGAAATTGCCACAGCTTCTCCTCCGGTACGGTCCATTGCCAGGGTTTCTGCTGGTGTTTGCCATCTTGACACAGCGAAGTCAAGCCATGGCCACAGCATGGTCATGCCCTCGCACACCCATGTCCCTTTTGGTGCTTGGGTGCCCCACAAGGCCAAGGTGCAAGGCTGGCAGCTGGCAAGGAAACAACGGATCTTCCCTGGGATGTGACTGTTCCCATGGCCTATGGCTGCTGGAATGCCCATGGGGACCCAACCAGTGGTGCTGGGGCTGGGGGAATGCACAGAATGGGGAAGCCACCTTTACTATTCAAAACAGTTTGTTCCTGTCCAGAAGCTTCCTGGTAGCAGATATTTGCAACATGTCACAAGCAAGGACACGACCAAGAGCCAGAGAGTGAAGCACCCCTGGTTTGGACCTTGCCCACAAGGCCCTGCCCAAGAAGCACAGCTCTTGGTGGGTTTCACTGGCAGGACAGCCATGCAGCTCCCTATGGTGCTGGGGCCCTGGCATGGCAATGGACAAGAAGGGGTGAAGCACAGTGAGACAACTAACCCCAAACCTCAAGACTGCCTGTGCTCCCCAGGGAGCACCTAAGTCCTTCTGGAGCCATCCTCCAGCCCTCACAGTGACAGCTGAGCAGGGGGAGCCTCTCCTGATGGAAATCCCCAGAATGAGCTGAGCAAACCATTGAGCAAACATATTTCCCCTGGGAGATCTCCCCTCCTGAACTCGAATCATCCTCATGTCCCAGGGACCTAAAATGAAGAGCAAAGTATTGTATGAACACATGTTAGCACATTCTGGGGAAGGGGGAATGAGGAACCACAGACTGCATCCACTCCCTTGAAGCCTCTGCCAGGGCTCGGTTAATAGTTCAGGCGTCGCCACTGGGGCAGGCTGGGCACTGGGGTGGGAATGCTGCTGGAAGACACACAATATCAAGCAAAGGGTAGATCTCCAGTGAGGCAGATGAGATCAGGGCCACCAGCAGAGAGGGAGACACACAGAAACCAGTGGCTGCCAAAGCAAAGCGTCGAATGCATCCAGTATTGGTTTTAGTTTGTGTGCACATTCCTCGGGCAGGCTGTGAGCGCCTGCGATGCCGCAGCAAGCAGGTTGGGCTCAGCCTGCTTCTGAGCGAGTGCTACAGCACCTGAGGGAGCCTGAGCACTTCTCCAATGGCAGCAGGTCCTCAGCACTTTGCAGAATCAGCCTCTTTAACACATCTGGAGTATTTTCACTGACCTTCTTCCAAATGTGTCTTGTCTTGGCACACAATGCCAAAGAAAATAAATAAATAGACTAACAAGCAGAAATGCCTTTATGCCTTTACCGGACATTATTCTGGGCTGATTGGTTGTGAAACTTTACTCAAAACCCCAAAACCACAAAAACTGCCAGTTTTTCTAGCCCTGTGTTTTTCATATCTCTCATAGCATTCTGAATAGTTTGCATTATTTCAGGCATAGAATAAATATACATTTAAACTGGTTGGATTATTGACACAGAACAAAAAAAAAAAAAAGCGCACTTAACTCCTTGTTCTGTTTCTTTTTCCCATGAAATGAAATAAGAATTAACACCACTGAATTATGCCTTGGACTTTCACATTTACAGATGCAGATGCTGACAATAGCCCAAGTGCCTGCAACTGCATTTGTACAAAATTCATTGGATTGGTGTACTTTAAACTAAAAACAAATCAAAATTCACCACTTGAGTGTCTGTGGCATTTACTCGGAGCATGTCTATCAAAATGACCCCAGGCACTCACACAGATTTTTCAATTGTGTTATACACCATGTTTTCTAATATTAGCACATCACCATGCTTCAGCTGAGCTCAGTAAAACACTTTGGGCTTCAGTTATATACATTCCATAAATGGAGCTGTATAAAGACAGGTAAGTTGGCCAGAACCGCGCTGAGACAGTGGCAGTGGAATGAAGTCTTGACCATCCACTCTCTGCTCTTGTATTGTTCATGAATGGTATCTGGTGGTCACAGACTTGACTTCTAAGGTCAGAGGTCTGTGGTAACATCCAGATGGGGCATAGCTTTGTGTAAAGCATGAAGTGGCAGTGCCGATGCCATGCCCTGGCACAGCCTCCTGTCTGAGCCCATCTAGGCTGAACACTCGACCCCTGCCCAGGGTCATCAGCAGCCACAAGGCCTTAGGGAAAAGAGGCATGTTAGGGCTGCCAGTCCCCCACTGGAAAATCAGGCACAGGAGGCAATTTCTCCATTATTCCTTCAGAAATGCTGTTGTATTTCATATGGTCATAACTCCATAAATTCAGCAGACTGCCAAACAATCACAAAAGGCTACTTGAGGACAGGAGGACAGATGTCTGGGAAGGAAAACCAGGCTGTTATATTTGGAGATCCTGCTGTAATGAGTAACCGTATACAGTTATTCAAATACAAATGCCTGGGTAGCTGAAGTGTCATATATGATTAAATCTCTGCAACAAATTATGTTAATATTGTTACTTTAAGAACACAAATTAATTACAAAGTTACAAAATGTAGGCATGGAAATTATGTTGTCTAGAACCTGCATAGACAGTTTCCCTTTTCATACAGTTGCTGGATTAATTACTGTAGCTACAAGAAAATGAGAATCCTTGTCAAGTGAGGTACTAGAGACTTAGGGTCTTCACTGTGTAACTCACTCTCTGAATTCTTTATGAACACAAATGTGAAAAGGGGAGATATTCATAAAGGAATATGAACAACACTGTGTCCATACGTCTTATCCTAATTGTAACTTTGATCTTATTTAAACACTTTTTGCTGAAAAACAAAACAAAACAAACAAAAAAAACCCAAACAAAACCAGTTAACAGTAACAGTTTCAACACTTGCTCTCTTTCTTATGTCTTAGCATTTGTGTTCTTCTCCGGTTATAAGCGAATGGATTGGCGGTTTCTTTTTCAGCTCCATACTTGTTTCTGACCTGTTTCATACATTTGCCTGACCAATTATCTTAAAGAGATAGAAAGTCAATGGCATTTCAGGAGTTGCTTAAAATCAGGAATTTTCTTTAGTGTGATCTGGACAGGGAAGTGCTTTCCTCAAACGGGGTCTCGGTCCAAGTTTCACTTCTACTGAAAAAATGCTTTCTTTAGAGCAGTAATAATTGAACTGTGGAAACAAAGTGAATGCAAACAACTTTATTTAAGCTTCAGTTGCTGCTTTTAAAACAGTAACAAAAGAAAACTCCTTTCAACTTCAGTGATACTCCAGGCCTAGAACTGCCCAAGTCTTCATCACACAAATGCCCATCCTCTCTCTGGGACAAAGAAGAGTGTGTGCAAAGGGTCAGACACAACGGTGGCACAAGGGCAGTTTTGTGGGAACAGGTCCCAGAGATCTCAAGCAGACTCACTGAAGCTAACAGCATTCCACGCAGGTGCCTCTTCCTAACTGTGCAGGACAAGGGCCTTAAATAGTCTTCTAAATCAAGTGAAACTGCAACAGACAGAGGAGCCAGGGCTGCTTTCCACTGAAGAGCCAAATGCCTTCAGGACTGCCTGGGTTTAATACAGATCATGCAACCAAAAGTCTTTTATTTATTTCTTTGTTCTTCTGAGCTGAGGGAGGGATGCCATTTTTCTTTTCATGCTGCTGCAACATAGTCACCTATTAAAGTCATGGCTGTGCTCATTCCTGGAATTTGTAATGGACGGTAATTGTGCCTGTAATAGTAAAATTGCTTGCAGCTAGGCTTTAGCTTTGCTATGATGCATTCTCTACTGTCACCCAAATCCTGGGATAATAATGAGGCTGAGCTGCTTTTATCACAGACAATAAAACTGAATACACAGTATTGCCGAGAAACAAAGTAGAACACTTCCCGTCGGACTATCAAAATGTAATACATATGGGTTAATGAAAACCTGTAGAACTTTGTGATTAATTTGGACATTAATTAAACCCTGTATTAAGATACATACATATAGTGCTGGAAATTAATGTTGTGTCCTTGCATCTCCTTGATTTCATTGAGAAATTGCAGCAGCTCCAAAGCTCTTGAAAACATCACATGCCCTAAAAGAGATCTGCATTTCATTAGTAAGTGTCATGATGCTTTAAGTAAATCAATTGCTTCAGAACCATCCCTGATTAACATTCCGGTAGCCCAGTGTTCACCAAATATGTAGAAGGCATACACAGGCATTGTTCCTAAATATGTCTCAGTCCTTCTTTCTAGAGATGTGATTATTCATTTCTGCATCTTTACAGCTATATTACTGACACTAAACTCCATTTCAGCTGCAAAGATCTTGGACCCAGAATTTGGAATGACCACAAAATGGAAGTCTGGCTAAATCTAGGCTGCAAATTTGAGCTCTCATATCTTTCCTGATAAGAGCTAATTGTATTTAATTGAGCTTTTGCATGAAGTAGGATAACAGTGTGGGCAAGCTAGAAGTTAACTGTATTTTTTAAAACATTTTGACATCTTCATCATAGGCCAGGTGCAACCATCAACACATGGTACTACAGCCTATGAACAGTACAAGGTAATAATTCCTGAGTGCTAAACATACAAGCAGAATGGGCTTCTTAAAAGGTGAAATGCTGCCTACCTCATTGGGATACTATTTAAGAAGTCATCCTCTCAGGTGATTAAATAACTAAACATAAGTTTTGACACTGCCTCTACCTGTGATGGGCTTAGCAGCTGCAAGGGGAATCCATGCTGCCTTCCACCTCACTTAGAATTCGTAGCACTCCTACTCTCAGTGTAATACACCAATGTTCTTCTTTACCCAGGTCATTTTAAGGATGACTATCCCATACATAATTCTCATCTAAGCCTATTACAGTGGGCTACAGTAGAAACACTGGTGAAACGGCTTTGAGAATAATGATGAACTGGACATGTATCACATGAATGTGTGCTTCATCGGTGAGTGCCTTGAGGCAAATCTTGCTTGAAGTCCACTATTACTCTTTTCATCAGAGTACCTCTTCTCCTAAGCCATGGTTCCTCTCACCCCAGGTCCCTGTTCTTCAGTATTTTATGGCAATTCTGTTTCCCAGTTCTGTTCCCAGCCATTTTTACCCTGTGTTCAAATATAGGAAGGACCCCAGTATGGGTCTGCTGCTGTTTCTTGGTGGCTATGTCAGAGCTTCCTATCATGGCATGTCTTAACAGCAGAAAACACACATTGCAACAGCCTGGAGCTGTGGCTTATGGCCAATCAACTGTTACGATTACGCTACTGTGCTGAGCTACTTTTGCATTTCTCTGTGAGGAAACCTTTCAGAGGCCTATGTTTCATAACCTTTTCTGGTTTTACATGTCAGGCTCATCTTACTCACTTACATCTTTCCCTGCACAAGTTCCCCTTGGGAGTCTCTTGGAGATGCTGATGTGGGCAGCAGAAAAATGGTCCCTTCATGAATATGAACTCTTCATCCAGGGCATGTTAAGGTGATAGTGATCAGAACATGGATGGGACCAGGATCAGAACATGGATGGGACCAGGGTGCCCAATTTCTTTTCAACAGAGATCAGTACAAAGCCCTGTAGGAATGTCTGCCCAGCCTCCCAGATTTCTTTATAAGGATTGTACAGCCAGAACATACAAACCAGCCTGGGTTGTGTCAACAGCAGGCTTCTTTCAAACGCTAGTGGTTGAGTGTTAAGGTCCTGCCTTTGGCTCCTCAAGAACTCTAAAATAATATAATCTATGTACAGTACTGAACAATTTTAAAAGTGTGTGAAACTGTTCATAAGCAATTGACTTCTAAGAAATTACTTTAAAATACATTGGTACTCTATCAGCAAAAATCCAGTAGTAACATACTTCTAAAGTGGGAAAAAAATCCTGAGAAATGAAACAGCCTTGGTAAAGGAGAAGAAATTGGAAAGCTGTCTTTCACACAGGCCTTATCTATTTACCCTCATCTTAAAGATCCCTCATCATCTTCAATCATTCTTGCTATTACCAATGAGAAATTTGGTAACAGGATCTAGAATGCGATTCCACATAACAGATAGTGCATTAGTATGGTACAGACTGATGTAATTTGAATTTATCTGTTTTATAGCTGAAAAAACTGGGAGACAAATGTTGCCCTCACTTCTGCTCAACAGCACAGTGCTCGTCCTTAACAGCCCTACATCAAGCGGGCATGGAGCAGGTATTCAGAAGTCCTTATTTGCAGTGCACACTGTAGCCTATAATCATAGTAATCCTGTAAGGCAGTGCTATATGGCTGCCAAAAACCAATTAAAAAAACTGGAAATATTACTTTCTTTTTTTTTTTTTTTCCCTCCCCAAATTGAGCCCAAGGCAAAATGTGTTTCTTTGCCAGATCCTTTCAGGTCTCTGTGGATTATCTTCCCAGACGGGGGTAACCAGATGCCTTATACGTGTTTCTAAACTGGCATTAAAGGTGTGGCCTCTGATTTTCAGTTTTTCAACCTGTCACATATCTTCCAAATTTCAGAGGCTGCACACTTTTGACCACTGCTAAGCTCAAGGAGAAAGCTTGTCAAGTTACTCTTTAGAGTCTTGCTTTCGTTTGGGTCACTTGCAGTTCTGTCTAGCACAGCTTGACAGGCTGATACAGCAGCAGGGCAAGACCTGAACCAGGCTTGGGTGATCCCTGCTACAGTGCTCCCTGCTACAGGTGAAAATAACCTTTGAGCTGAAGTGATCTTCTATCCCCAGAGACAGGCTAAACCAACACCTCAATGCAAAAACTTTTGTCACAGACATCTTCAAACACTGTGTCACACTATGCTCTAAGATGCATTTCCCAATGAAACAGCAGGGAAATTTGGTTCCCTGAAATGAAACATAGGTTGAGCTGTAAATGCTTCCTCTCTGCATCACACCACAACAATAAAATGTCGGAAATAGGAGCCAATGAGGCATATACATTATTTATAAAAAGGGATGCCCTCAGCAACACTGGGAGTTCCCTACAAGCCAGGGACGAGGTAGAAGATCAAAGAGGTTGAAGTCTTATGAAAGAAAGCTCAAGCAGATAAGATCTCCCAAAATGTGTGGGCCAAAGCTGTGGGTAGGAAGTAGGGGCACCAGATGAGTGGGGCAGCTGGCTTTGAGCAATGGTCTGGTTCTGCTTTGAGCCACTGTTGCAGTACAATGTGCTTCTGTGTGTCCTGTGACAGAGTCCTGCAGGCACCTCTGGTCTTTAGGATTGGCAACAGGGGCTCTCCTGCCCCACTGGGACTTTACCACTCTCTCCATTAGGGCCCAGAAGGAGTTCATCCTACAGCTTTAGACTCCAGTTGCTTATTTGTTATTTATTATTGTTTTTATTATGGTAGCCTCAAATGGCCCAAACATACAAGGGTACCACAGGGTTCAGCCTTGATGAAAAGCAGATGAGGAGCCAGACCCTGCCTCCAGTAATAAAATGCAGAAAGCTGATGTATCAATGCAACAAGGCTTTTGTGTGGTTTCCTTCTCACTACCCCTGTCTCTTGTTTCCTAGGGGATGTAGCAGACAGAGTCCTGGTACTGCTTTGCAGTATTACTGTTAAGGGGACCTATTTTCAAGGCAGCAGAAACCAAAGGCAGCTCCTGCCTCCTTTGGCAAGAGCCAAGTCCTAATAGCCCTGTCACATCCAGTGGTACCCTATATTGTCAACGGCTCCTGTGATGTCCACGGGATTGCTGCTCACATGCATATAAAATGAGAGGTCTAAAGATCTGGCTTTAATCACTATTTAGCCACAATTGTCTTGTTTGTGCCAGGTTTTAAACTTAACACTTCAGCCATGTTGGGGGCAGGGAGATTTTTACCAGAGCTCTGTTCACAACAAGGTGGTTCAATTTACACTGGGGAGTGTGTAAAAAGTTCCTCTCCCACGCACAGAAGTGGCTGAAGAGACCTTGCCCAACCATAACACAGAGCGCTGTACCCCACTGCACAATAGAAGCCCAACTCCAGAAGTTTCAGCAAACAGAAGCACACAGATGAGGAAGCTAAAAGCAAGGATTTTAATGGAAAATATTTTGCAACCTAACTCTTGCTGTTTCTAGAGAGATAAGCGGAGGAAAGCCAAATTGAAATCCAGCAAAACATCTGGCCTAATTCTTCTGAAAAATGTCCCACTGAATTTTTATTAAAACACTGTGAATGCCCCCAACAGCCCCGAGCAATAGAAAAATTATGTGGGGCTATTGACTCAAGCCACCTACGGAACTCGTAATACCACTTCACACAGCGTTTACATTACACCAAGAGACTTCCCATTCAAATTCAGATCAGAGCCAGTCCTATTTATCTGCTTAATTCTAGTGAGATTATATCAGAGGAGATCTGGCTTAATGCTGATTTTAATAACATATCAAGTGCTCTTTATGTTGTTTGGGTTTTGTTTGTTGTTTTTTTTTTTTTTTGACAGAGGCAAAGACTGTCCTAAGCCTTACACTTTTTTAAAACTACCAGTGTTAATAGCATAAGCACAGAAGTGACAAATACATCTGTAATTGCATAGCTAGTTTGTGGTATTGGCATAGTAGAAAATGTTTCAAGCCTGTAATACTGTCAGTAAGAATTACTTTAGGTAACAACTTGGGATCAGTTACTTCCTCTAAAATTAGAAATTGCTGAAATTAATCCCAATTACCAGAGCTCTCTGGGAACAGTATATCCACATACCACTTGTCCTCTGTGCTGTTTGGGAATATTTTAACTAATAGCAAATTATGGGCTATCCGTAACTGGCTATCATTATTTCAGAGAGAGCTTTTCATCTAAATCTGATTAAAAGACCATTTTTGTTTCCCACGTTTAGAGAATACAACAGATGTGGATCTGAATGCTGTTATGTTTGCTAGTAGATGCAGGACACATGGCAGTGTGGTATTAATAAAGGTTTGGGCCAAGATTTTCAAAAATAGGAGCCTAATTTTAAGATTCCACCATCCATATTTAGTGTTGGAAATGAAAAACCTTTTTTCACAGAACTCCAGCAGCTCCTATTGAAATCAGTGGGTGTCAGAGCTTTTGGAAGTTAAACCACTAATTCAAGAATCCCAGAGGAGAGCTAAGAGCCAATTTTTCATCTCTTCATGTTAAAAAATCTGGGGATAAGATTCTGTGTGCAGCAAAATTCCCATTCACTTCAATCGAGCCAGGATTTTTCTCTGACCTGGAGCTGGGTTTGATAAAACCAGGTTACCTTGACAGACACAACCAGAATATGATGCAGATCACTCAGCACAACAAAAGCATGAGGTCATGCCAGAGATGCCACTTCTATAGAATAATTATTGATATTTATATATTTTTTTAGGTTCTGACAGACTACTTAGTATATTTGTTGCTTTTCGTTTTCCTATGTTTTGAGCATTCTTACACCCACAGAAGTAAAAAACAATTTTCACCTGTAGGAGGACATGCTCAGAATCAATACTGTGCATATGCTATCACAGCTCATCAGCTTCAAAACTCAATTGTGTCTTGGGAGCCATCACGGATTGGGAATGCAGTTCATGTGATCTCAGAGCATAATCCGTTTTTCCCTAATTATTATTACTGAGTACCTTTCTAGAAAGCATTCTTTGACCTACCGCAGGCATGAAAAGGGGCTTCTTGACAGCAGATGAGCAGTGGGAGGGAGAAGCAAGACCCAAAATCGGTCTCAGTCCTTTGCTCAGCCCCTCTTTCCACCCATGGGACACCTCCAAAATCTAGGTCTGCTTCCAGGGCTGCTGCTGGCAGCTGTGGCTGTGCTGCAATCAGGACATATTTTATACATGTTATGTCCTTATGGATGTGAAACTCTGGAAGACTGGGGCAGATTCACTCCCTGCTATGTCATCAAAACCAGAGCTACACCCAGGCAGGCCAGGAGCAAGCCCTTTGGCTCCAGCTGGGGTGAATCATGCCAGCGTGGAACCTGATTCTTCAGGGGAGATAACATTGTAGCTTGAATTTCTAACAAACAAGGCTGGGCTTGAGCTTCCTCTGGGTGAAACCACACAGGGCCCCTTTCAGTTTCAGGAGGTGAGAAACAAAACGATACTCTGCCTCCAAACAACAGCTCGCTTTTATCAATTTCCAGGATTTTCCTAATGCCAATGTTGTGGTTCTCATTTTTCCACAAAAACATTGCTAATAATGGAGCCATCTCTTGAAAAGTTCCAGGATTTATAGCAACTGGCAGCATGTTCAATACGTAATTGTTTTTTTGGAACAATCATAATCTTATTAGTGCCAGTCTCCCCCACCAAGGAAGTTTAAAGGAAATCAGTCTGCTGACACTTCCCTGCTATCTCTGGTGATTCTAACCTTTACATTTAGCAGTGGCACTGAGTGTATACCTAGAGGGGGTAAAAACCTAAGGCTTCCAGTTGAGAATTAAACAGTTAATTAGTAGCAGTGAACAAAGACCGTTCACTAACATAAGCCCTGACTTTGCCCAATTAGTATTACAGGAAGATATTGAGGCAACTTTGTCAACAAGTTCAAGCAAAGATTTCATGGAATTGTCTGGATGGGTAACAAACATCAGAACGTCATCAGCAGAGAGCTATTTTATAGTGCTTCTAACAAGAAATACACTGTATCCCTTGAACTTCTTCCCTGAGTCCTGTGGTGTTAGCATGAGGTTTATAAATTATCTACACTTTGGGACTGGTCAAGGTTTTGAGTTATCTGGCTACGTTTACAAAGTATCTGTGCTCAATGTTAGCTGGATTTATTTCTTGTAGTGAAAATTCAACTGGTCTGGCTGGATGTCAAATGCTGAATAACTATTTCTATTCTTGAAATTCTAATCTTTGGGAGAAGAAAAATCTTGTAATCAAAAATACTGTTTACCCAATAATGCTAGATTAGTAATGATACTGACAGCAATTGCTAATGGTGATAAACTATTATTTTGGCAGCATAGTCATACACATCCAAACGCAGATCTGATATAAGCACTGCAACCATGTGTCTGTTTACAGAATTCGGCCCACTGAACACACACATGAATGCGTGAATTGAAAACACAAATTTGAAGGTTAGATGTGACCAGAACACTTGGAGAGGTTTGTTTTGCGGAACTAGTCATGACCAAGGCTCATAGCTTTACGTGCCATGCAACTCATGCTCAGGGCACCACAGATGCTCTGATGCCCCATGGGCACTGTGCCAACTGTGGTCAGTCGACTAAATAGGTATAGGGCCTGTGCAGCTATCCTGGAGAATCAAGTCATGTCTCGTAGGGGCATACTTGGCAGATCACTCCAGAGATGTAGAGGTGAGTCAAAATGAAGGTTAACCTCTCCCAGATCATAGAATCAACTACATTGGAAAAGATCTCTAAGATCATCAAGTCCAACTGTTATCCCAGGCCTGACAATTTCACCTCTGAACCATACATCACTGAGGACCTCGTCTATACTGTTTCTGAACACAGTGACTCCACCATTTCCCTTGGCAGCCTGTTACAATGCCTGATCACCCTTTTGGGGAAGAAATTTTTCATCATATCCAATCTAAACCTCTCCTGGTGCAGCTTGAGGCCATTTCCTCTTGTCCTATCGCTTGTTACTTTTGAGAAGAGAACAACCACCTCCTGGCTCCATCCTCCTGTCAGGCAGTTGTAGAGAGTGATAAGGTTCCCCCTGAGCCTTCTCCTCTCCAGACTAAACCCACCAGGTCCCTCAGCCATTCCCCATCATGCTTGTGCTTCAGGTCCTTCACCACCTTCATTACCCTTCTCTAGACCCTCTCCAGCACCTCAATACCTTTCCTGCAGTGAGGGACCCAGAGCTGAACACAGGATTCGAGGTGCAGCCTCACCAGTGTCTAGTTCAGGGGGATTATTATTTCCCCAGTGCAGCAAGTCACCCTATTGTTGATACAGGCTAGGTCTAGTGGGGGCTGGTGGAGCTGATCTGGTAAAGAAGGGAAAAAGCAGTTTCGGTAGGAGGCTTGCCAGACTGGTCAAGGAGGCTTTAAACTAGATGTGTTGGGGGAGGGGGCATCATTCCATCCCAACACACCCAGTCAGTTGCCAGAACCTATAATAAATGCTTGGAGCAATGTAGAGATATCCCAGCCGCTCCAGCCAATGAGCCGGCTTCAGTTGGAGCTCGGCTCAGATGCCTCTATACAAATGCCTGTAGCATGGGGAACAAACAAGAGGAATTAGAGATGTGTGCACATCTACAGAGGTATGATGTAATAGGTATCACAGAAACATGGTGGGATGGCTCCTATGACTGGAGTGTTGGAATGGAAGGTTTCAGGCTGTTTAGGAAAGACAGGCCTGCCAGGCGGGGAGGGGGAGTTGCCCTTGATGTTAGGGATAGGCTGGAGAGTATGGAACTCTGTCTGGGGACAGGTGAGCAGTCCACAGAGAGTTTGTGGGTCAGGGTTAAAGGGAATATACCTATGGGAGACATTACTGTGGGGATCTGTTACAGAGCGCCTGATCAAGGAGAACCTGCGGATGAAGCACTCTACAGACAGATAGGAAAAGCCTCACGCTTGCAGGGCCTTGTTCTCATGGGTGACTTCAACCACCCTGACATCTGTTGGAAGGACGGTACGGCCCGGCACAAGCAATCCAGGAGGTTCCTCGATTGTGTGGAAGACAACTTCCTTCTGCAAGTAATAGAGGAGCCGACGAGGAGAGGTGCCATGCTTGACCTCGTGCTCACCAACAGGGAAGGGCTGGTTGGAAATGCGACGCTCCAGGGCAGCCTTGGATGCAGCGATCACGAGATGGTTGAGTTTGAGATCCTCAGGACAGTGAGAAGAGCATGCAGCAAGCTCACTGCCCTGGACTTCAAAAGAGCAGACTTTGGCCTCTTCAGGAACCTGCTTCGGAAGGTTCCATGGGATATAGCCCTAGAGGGCAGGGCGGCCCAAGACTCTTGGTTGATATTCAAGGATCACCTGCTACAAGCTCAGGAGTGTTGCATCCCAGCTAGAAGGAAGTGCAGCAGGAGGGCCAGGAGACCTCCTTGGATGGATAAGGAGCTCCTGAGGAAAAATCAAATGAAAAAAGAGGCTTATAATAAGTGGAAGCAAGGACAGGTGGCCTGGGAAGAATACAGGGATGTTGTCTGGGAAGCTAGGGACCAGGTTAAGAAAGCTAAGGCCCAGTTAGAATTAAACTTGGCTAGGGATGTAAAGGATAACAGGAAGGGATTCTGTAGGTACATAGCAAATAAAAAAAGACTAGGGAAAATGTAGGCCCCCTCAGGAAGCTCTCGGGAGAACTGGCTACACAGGATTTGGAGAAGGCTGAGGTTCTGAATGACTTCTTTGCCTCGGTCTTCACTGGCAAAGGCTCTGACCAAACCACCCAAGTCTTGGAAGGCAGACACAGAGACTGTGCGAATGAAGACCTTCGGCCCACTGTAGGAGAGGATCTGGTTCGAGACCATCTTAAAAATCTGCACGTGCACAAGTCCATGTGACCTGATGAAATCCATCCGCGGATCCTGAAGGAGCTGGTGAATGAAGTTGTGAAGCCGCTGGCCATCATATTTGAGAAATCATGGCAGTCAGGTGAAGTTCCTGATGACTGGAAAAAGGAAAATATAACCCCCATTTTCAAGAAGGGGAAAATGGATGACCCAGGCAATTACAGACCAGTCAGTCTCACCTCTGTGCCTGGCAAAATCTTGGAGCAGATTCTCCTGGAAGGCATGCTAAGGCACATGAAAAACAGCAAGGTGCTTGGTGACAGCCAGCATGGCTTCACGAAGGGGAAATCCTGCCTGACCAATTTGGTGGCCTTCTGTGATGTGGCTATGGAACTGATGGACAGGGGTAGAGCAGTTGATGTCATCTACCTGGACTTGTGTAAAGCGTTCGACACTGTCCCACACGACATCCTTGTCTCTGAATTGGAGCGACATCAATTTGATGGATGGACCACTCAGTGGATAAAGAGCTGGCTGGATGGCCGCATGCAAAGAGTTGTGGTCAATGGCTCAATGTCCATCTGGAGACCAGTAACGAGTGGTGTCCCTCAGGGATTGGTGTTGGGACCAGTCTTGTTCAACATCTTTGTCGGTGACATGGACAGTGGGATTGAGTGCACCCTCAGCAAGTTTGCCGATGACACCAAGCTGTGTGGTTCGGTTGGTACACTGGAGGGAAGGAATGCCATCCAGAGGGACCTTGACACGCTTGTGAGGTGGGCTGATGCCAACCTCATGAGGTTTAACCATGCCAAGTGCAAGGTCCTACGCCTGGGTGAGAGCAATCCCAGGCACAGCTACAGGTTGGGCAGAGAAGAGATTCAGAGCAGCCCTGTGGAGAAGGACTTGGGGGTGCTGGTTGATGAGAAAATGAACATGAGCCAGCTTCAGTGTGCGCTCACAGCCCAGAAACCAACTGTATCCTGGGCTGCATCAAAAGCAGCGTGACCAGCAGGTCAAAGGAGGTGATCCTGCCCCTCTACTCTGCTCTTGTGAGACCTCACCTGAAGCGTTGTGTGCAGTTCTGGTGTCCTCAACATAAAAAGGACATGGAACTGTTGGAACAAGTCCGGAGGAGGACATGACGATGATCAGGGGACTGGAGCACCTCCTGTATGAAGACAGGCTGAGGAAGTTGGGGCTGTTCAGCCTGGAGAAGAGAAGGCTGCGTGGAGACCCCATAGCAGCCTTCCAGTATCTGAAGGGGCCTATAAGGATGCTGGGGAGGGACTCCTCATTAGAGACTGTAGTGATAGGACAGGGGGTAATAGGTTAAAACTTAAAGAAGGGAAGTTTAGATTGGATATAAGGAGAAAATTCTTTCCTGTTAGGGTGGTGAGGCACCAGAATAGGTTGCTCAGGGAGGTTGTGAATGCTCTATCCCTGACGGTGTTCAAGGCCAGGTTTGACAGAGGCTTGGGTGACGTGGTTTAGTGGGAGGTGTCCCTGCCCATGGCAGGGGGGTTGAAAGTTGATGATCTTAAGGTCCTTTCCAACCCTAACTATTCTGTGATTCTATTATGTTGACCTAAATGTCTAAATCCGCAGCTCTGAATGGCCACATCCAACCTGGTCTGCAGAGATTTCACAGAATACTTTCCTGCGGTTACTGCTTAGTGCTCTCTGGCCACTTTGTAACCTCTTTTCAGCTGTGCAATTATACAATGAATACACAACATCTGGTTTCTATTATGTTTGAAACACGCCTCATCAGTTTTGAATGAGAGGATATGTTGGTGAACAGCTCTGGAAGGATGGCTGATGTAGCAGCAAAGAGCGTTTTCTTTCCACTGATAGCTCTGGCAGCATGTGAAACATTCTAGCTGGAGTGATTGCGGTCATAATGGTATGCAGTTGGCATTTTCTGGCTGGAATTTATTGATATAACTCACTAAAGAGGAGACCATGTGAGAGTGCTCCCTCCTTACACTGGAATGTTTCACAAACAGGAAGTATCACCTCCTCAGCCAACCTGGATCCCTACTGCTAAGAGCAGGAGATGGTGCTGCTAGCAGAGCTGCTAGCACTGTGCAAAATGACTGCGGCTTGGTGGTGAGGAGGAGAAAATGGTCTGCTTTTGAATTATATTCTCTTTTCTGAGCAGTTTGGCTGTCTCTTTTTTTTTTTTTTTCTATAGATAAATTAAAACTACCGCTCCCTATAGGTACGTTGGGGTAAGATACCACAAGCTGTTGAAACTAAGAGACAACTAAAGGAAAACAGGTATCAAAATATCCATGGATATTTGGGGTAGCAGCTGAAGAAGTGCTTCTGGTCATGAGAGGATGAGAGCCAGAACAGGATTCTAGTAAGAAAAGAGGGAAGAAAAAGCTCATCTTGGATGTTAGTAAGGTTATAAGGTACAGTTGCAGAGGTGGGAAACTAGACTTGAAAAGTTTTCTCACCTGCAGGAGACAGAAAACAGAAGCATTGACAGACAAGGCTCAGAAAGATGGTTCTAGCTCTCTGGCTACCTGATTACAATTGCAGCTCTGAATCCCCAAACTGTGACTTTAGGGTGATGCGCTGGAGTCTAAACTGGACATTCATATATGTTTTCAACAGCCTAGGAATCTGAAACATCAGACTCAGAAAATATGGCACCTACATTGGTATGCCACAACTCCATGTGTCATCCATTGCTTATGGTGGTGGTACTAAACTATCGTCTTTCCAGAGCTGCTCAGTATTCAACCCATACCTGTTACATACATATCCATTATATCCTTATCCCTCAGCCCAACTTTATAATGCAAGTAGTAATCCTGAAAATTATTATCAGCCTTTAAATAGAATGTAATTGCTTTGTCAATAGCTTTACTCACTTTTCCCCCCAATAAAAAACAAATATTCTACAAAGACAGAATTTCTCTCACCACAGTTTAACCTAACAGTAGTTTTCCACTCAAAAACCATAGTCAGGGAATTTCTGAGGAACTGTTCTTAAATGACAGAAGAAATCCAATGGGGTTTTCTTACCTTGCTAAAAGAATCACAAACCCATCTTTTCTTTTGTCATCTTTTATTTACACAACGCAGCGTTAAAACATGAATTTTGAACACTTGAAAACTTAATTGAGTTTTCTCAGCAGAGATGAAATCACTGAAACACTCTGCTTCTTGTATAAATAATGCTGGAACAAATCAATCCTCAACTAAGCACCAGTAACTATTGTTAAGATTTAGGTAGATCTTTTAAAAGTGTCATACTTCAGGAATTAGTACTTAAAAACACTGTTTATATTTCAAGACAAAATACAGAACAGGAATTAATCTCTATCCATATTCTTATCCATTTAAGTGAGTGATGACAGGTACTGTATAAACATCAACATGTGTGATAAACTGAGTAGGTCTTAATTCAGTGATCTGACTGAAGCAGAAATTGTGCTGAAAGGTATTCTGCAGTTGCCTGACTGAATTCTTGCTTACCATTTGGTGACTATAGCTTGCTCCTGACCAAACACTGGTGCCATGCAGTGATGAGAACAAGCAGCTGTTTGAGCCATGCCACTCAGTCAAGGTCCAGGTGTCTGTTGCCCTAAGATATCATAAACTACAACTCATTACCCAAAGGAGCTCTGTTTCAGCAGATTGGTGTGGCAGCTAAATCCCACTTGTGAATGAAAACATCCACTAATTTCCTCTTGTATCAGGTATTATTCCCTCTGTTACATGTCCCATGCTAATTATAGAATTATCTGAAGGGCTTTCTAAGTGAAAATGACTGTAAAACACAGTTCAGTGTTGCAATTACATTTCCTCTTTCTATCCTGTGAGGCTAAAGATTAACTGATTTCATCCTAACACACCAGTTTTTTGATAACTTCATAATGTTTCCTAATCTCTGACTAACCTCCAACTGATGAGTTGACTACTGCAAAATAGGTAACACAAAGTCATCTTAACAAACTTCTTTTCAGAAAAACCTGTGAGTGAGAAAGACAGGGAAACGGCATACAGAAACAACTCTGGTTTACCATGATTCCTACAGATACTGGACTAAGTTTTGGAGTAGTTCAATTACAGGAATACTTTACACCATTTTTCATGACTTCTAACACATTTCAATGTTTTAATATTTCTAAACTTCCATGCTAACATTTCTGGAATTGAATGTTTCATTTTCGTTTGAAAAATTTTTACCAAGAAGAAAAAAGTTACATAAGAAATATTTTAAAACATAAAGGTTTAATATCTAAATGAAACCCAAACACTATTTTCTATGATAATTTGCAAAACATATCCACGTTTGGGTTGTTTCAGACTTGAGACATTTGCTTTTAGCATTTTAGTATTTTCAGACTGAGAATATTGATTTCTGGGCAGGAAGTTGGCACCTGGATTTTAGGAGCAATGATGCACACAAAACAGCTGTGGGATGGTTGCTCTGCACACTCATCTCATTACTAAATTCTGTCTTTCAGACCCTTCCCAGTACCACTGAGCAGGCAGTGTCTGATAAAAAGCATTTTCTTCCATTTTTCCTCCTTGGAACTGTTGAGGATCCAAGGAGGAAAACAGCCCTGCTACCCTTGCCTGTCTGCTGCGAGACCATTGATGGAGGAGCTGTGAGGCAGCTCTCTGCTCTGGGCTTCTCTCAGAGTCTGCTGTGCTCCCAGAGAATCAGACCCAACAACCTCATGTTGTAGACACTCTTCCAGGCGCATTAGACAGCCCCACTGGGCCTGCATTGATTACCCATTGTTCTGCACAGCGGCAGCCAGTCTGATGCCTCAGGGAAACGTTAGAAATGTGGTGTGAGTCCTGTAAGCTGTTCAGAGCATGAAAAGTAAATTGGACCTGTCTCAAAAGAATTGGACTTAGTACCAAGCAGCCAGTGCATGCGTGTATATTTCTGTCCTTGGATTATTTGGGTCTGTTCTTTGCTGCGGGGAGCATGGACACAGACCCAGTGCAAAAGGAAGGGAACTCGGGAGTATGATGCTGAAATGGTATGTGGGTTCAATGAATGAATTCAGGCAACTACGGATGGCAGTGCCCAATGAAGTGCAAGGGGGGAAATGAAAACACTCACAAGCCCTGTACTCAGAAGGAACATACATTCTCAGCAGACTAACCACAGCATTGCCTTGCACTGCAGCATCCTCTTTATTTCTGTCAGCCTGTCCCTGATAAAATGGGACCCACCACCCAAGTGTTACTTGTGCCTGTGTTTTGCAGTATTGACTAAACTAGGTTTGACAAACATTCATTAATCCCGTAACTGCCTTCCTTGACAGATCAGAGCATGCCCTGCTTTGACTTACTTTTGCTGTTGAAGATCACACACTGAGTCAGACACAAGTGGAATCCAGGAATCCTGCCTCTGTCTCCTGCATTACCCACCCAAGACTCTAGCTGGCAACTGATTTCGTCAATCATTCCAGTATTTAAGGGGTGCCAGTCACCACACTGCAGGATCCAGGAGGCATAGTTACCTCAGTGCTTAAGAAAACGGGAAGAACTGCATTCCCTGCACATGGCTGCAGGTGAGCACACACGTAGACCTTTTAAAAAAACTCCTCCTTACCCGACTACAGCTTCAGTCCAAAACAAAGGAGAAAGCAAGTGCTCTACTGCAGTAGGCATGGCTTGCTTCCTTGGTAAAACCTGTAGAGGTATTTCGGTAAGTCCATTTAGAGAGCACTCTACGTTTTCCAGATTTGATGAATACCATTTAGGCCAGGTAGAAGCCATCACACATAAAATGCTCAGGGTGCAATTAAAGACTGTCATTTTACTGAGATACATTGGGAGATTGAAACAAAGTTGTGCAGGTAATCTTAATTATGACATTTGCCAACTGCTCTGTGTTTGACCTTGTAACATAAAGAGTTTCTTTTACTATAATTTTGTGTCATAGCACTCCATGCACTCCTGAAGGACTGTACAGCCTTCTTCATCCCCCACAGACCTTCTGTAACTGGCAAATACTTGTAGACAGCTAAATGAAGTCACTCCAGTAGTGTGCATCCTCCTAGACCTGCAAATGCTCTCAGTCAATTCACTAACCTTTGGCCCTGAGCGACACAAAGTCTGCCGGTGTCTTTCTGGCGTTTGCGTCTGTCTGCATTTGACAGAAGGCCTGAAATCTGTCTGTCTTTCTGTCCCTACTCTGTTTTTATAAGCTGCCTACCACAGAGTCTTTATGCACAGATTAAGACAATACAGCACTTGAAAATGCAAAATTCCCAAGACCAATAGTGATTATGCCAGTGTCACGATTACAAGATTGGGTCCTACATGTTGATTATTAACAAGGGTCTTAATTTCTAGACTGCTCTAAATAGTCATGCTGATTTTCCAAACCCCAAGATTTAGCTGTTTTGCGCAATCAAACACTGGATGACCTCCTGGAAGCAGAGATTTTATCAGCTGTCTTTGTTTGCAAAGTCTTAAGGATAAATTCCATCTTGCAGAATATGTAAAACTGCTTTATATCACCTTAAAATAGACAGTGGTTCTGCCAGACAGATGTGAAAACTAGTTTATCAGTTGGACATTGTGGGATTATTACCAATGCACCATTGTTTTTAATTGATTAGTCAGATAAGGAAGGCTAGGGGTAGTTTTATAAAAAATGGTAATTTTCTTCCTCCCTCATAGGGGTATGCTATAGGAAGCAATAGACCACAGAAAATGGCTACCCCCTTTGATTTTACTGCAGATCTGGCCACAGGAAATGTTGCACATTTGGATCAAGAAGGATAAACAGCAAGGGCTTCCTCTTTTGTGAAATCATCTTTAAGCAGCACCCCTCCGCAGGAAAATAGGTTTTCCACCTTACATAATGTTGCAGCAGCAGTGGTTTGTTCCTAAGTTTTTTCTGGGTAGGTTATGAACTTTACGGCTCTGACCACAGATCAGTTATTTATCATAACAGGAAAGATGAGACCAAAGATATTTCCTAACCTTCTTCTTTGCAGATTGAAGAGAAGCAAGCCAACAAACATTAACGCTTCATATTCAACTGACAAAGATTATATAGAAATATTCGCTCCTCTCTTCTGATCATATTTGGTTGAATTTATCTGTACTTTTATACCACAATGAGCAAAACAATATACAGCCTCACTCAGACCTCTTCTCCAGTGCAGTAAGAACAATTTCTCAAAAGTAGACATGCACATACAAGACCAAGAATTTTGTTTAGAGACAAACTAAAGGAGGTGGTAGAGAAAAACCTCATTTTTAGAGAAGACTCCTCCATTTGATGTCTGCTACAGCTGTTCCTATGTATCCTGGCAGCATGTTAAATACATGGAAAATATCTTTGAAATACTGCAGGAGGCAAAAAGCTTTCACACATCTAATGTAATTGCCCCTCAGGTATTGCCCCTCAGCAACAGGGAGTCTGAAAACACCAAACTCCAGTGGCAGATCTAGCCTATTTTTTATGCTGCAGGAGAAAATTAGTAACTGTAGGAAAGTGTGTTCCTGCTTTATAGTGCCATATGACAAGGCGCACATAGCTGGGATTGCTCAAGTTACTGTACCACAAACCTAAAGAGTAGAGTATTTCATACAGGACCAGATTGCAGCACTTAACCACAGACTGCAGCTTGCCAGTGCAGAACTCTGCTGTTGGAGGGGGAGGTGGGACAGATACTAAGCTCCCCTGAACTAACCTACCAGGACTGAATTCAAAGTAGTCACCAGCAAGCATGTTTACAAGTAAAATCTTTGACAATTGAGGGATTAGTCACAAGAACCTAAACCTTCACTGCTGCTACCTTGGAGCAGCCTTAAGGCTCTCTTCAAACACTCTTCCATGCTCCCATGCACAACAATCACCCCTTTCACAACCATCGCTTGAACAGCTGAAACCATCACCTTCTCTCTGTGCTTGTCAGTGAAAGTGCTCGTCCCTGTTATGTTTGGCCTGTATTTAGGTAGCGTTTTGCTTCCAACCCTGAAGACTTTGGGATCTTGCTATCAACTCGCTCTTCCAGCTAGCATTGTGTTCAAATGCCCTCAGCCTATGTTTTAACAGGTTATATCTGACCACAAAATCAATAGAAAAAGGGAATTCTACTGCAGACCTTCATAGCCCAGGAGATTGCCCTGGAAAGATCTTTCCTGCTTAACTTAGATGACGGAAATGCATTCAGACAGGCACACAGGGAGGTGAACATCACTGGTTACATTACAGAAGACACATCTGACCAAAAAGCTGTCATGAAGTCATGAAGCTCTAGCACTGGCTTCAGTAAATTTTGGATCAGATTCCAAATGAATTATTTTTTGTTTCCTTTTGACATCAGTTGGATATTTCCTAGTTCACATGAGCCTGAACACCCCAACAGGACTCAGCAGGTTGGAACTGTGAACCATACAAAGAAACCCTGCAAGTCTGAATTTGCTGAGGCTTGCCTCAAACAGAAATGTGGGTGATCTACAGCTTATGGGGCGTAAACCACAGACTGCTGGCTGTAAAGTGCATGCTGTCATTCCTCCATCCCTGTGCATTAGCCAACACACATAAGAACAGGGATATTGAAACAGTATCTTGACTTTAACTCAATTCAGTGCAATCCCCAACTCAACAAAAGATTCCCAACTGTTTCCTTGCTGGAAATGACATCAAGAGAATATATGTAATTAGCACTTTAAAAACTTGAGTAGCTCCCAGGAGACTCACCACAGTATCTCAGGTAAGATTAACACTTCCAGGCTGAGAAGCATGGTCTTTATGAGCCCACCACTAAACTTTGTGCTTTGTTCCTGCAGCTGAATCAAGTCTTAAAGGCTGCAGCCATCCTGTTGTGTTTAGAAAATCCTTTGTAATTAGAAAGATAGATGATAGATAGGCAGGTAGATAGGTAGGTATTAGGTAGGTAGAGAGGCAGTTAGGTAGGTAGATAGGTAGATAGATTGATAGATAGGTAGATAGATAGATAGATAGATAGATAGATAGATAGATAGATAGATAGATAGATAGATGAGCAGCAATTAAATTGAAAATAATTTGTTCCTGAAATTATTAAATTTCCTCTGAAGGCAAGTCTGGCTGTTATGTAAATATCTGAAATATACTCAGTTTCATTCCTTAAAAGGAATTCTGCCTGTCTAGTAGAGAAAATTTGACCGCTGCCCTTTTTGAATCAAGACCCTTCTCTTTTAGCAGAAATATGACTTATAATAAATACGTTATTAGTGGAAGAAAGACAAATCTATTGTCTGAGAGGAACAAGCTATTTAAATTCCACTATGATGGAGAAATTGAAGGGAAAGAGGTGGCTGAGGGGCTTTGTGCCTCAAGCACTGCAATGAGTCTAGAAATTAGTAGTGATCTGCTTAGGGGTTGTGTCTGTTCAAACAATGATGACAACTCTTCCAGTCTCATTTTAGTACTGTTGCTGTTATGGAAATTTTCCCTATCCTCGGCAGCTCGATTATGCGTCTCTAAAAACCTAATGAATCACAGCTGACACTTACGGGGCTCATCCTCTTTTGAAGGCATTTGCTTCCTTCATAAGCTCTTTGATCAAGTTTAAAATCTTATTTTCAGAGGCTGAATGAATAGTATGAAGGGAGTTTTGAGGATTAATGGAGAAACACATGAAAAGAGCAACGACTGTTACAGCACTGGTATCACTGTTATCTTTCTAAATGACACCCTTAAATTTTTGAGAGGCACTCAGATGTAGACAAGTGAAAGAAAATAAATATAAATAAATAATATAGATTTAGAATCCCCTCTCTTATCTCTTGAGTACCTGTTGTCTGCTTTGCTGAGACTAAGCTCTATGGCATAGGGCATACTCTTACCTGTCTTGATGAAAATTTGCTACAGGTACTCCTAAGGGCTTGGGACAAGAAGTATTTTTTCTGGTGGTTTGGAGCACTCTTAGGCACTTGATCACTTAAATCACTTTTGCAAACAAGATTCACACTTCCAAGCACTAGATCCACAAAAGACCATTGTAACGCTGACTTTTAAGAGCACAACCATCCAGCAGAACCTGCAACCCTGAGCACACCTTCCAGTAAAACACATCTAGAGTCACAGACACCAAGGAAGGACAACAGTGTCAGGAAAATAACTCTCTCTTTCCCTTCACTAGCTCTGTGGTTACAGCACTTGTTTGAGTTATGGGAGGCTGGAGTCACCTCCTCCCTCTGCCTGAAGATGGATGAACCCACCACTTCACTCCCCCCCCCATTTCCACTGGGGTATCTTTTCACCTGCGAGCTTCATAAGAAACGGCAGCGTGCCTGTGCGAGGGGTCCCATTATAGCTCTCACCTCTGCTAACTAAAATAACGATACTTACAGCTCCCAACACATCCTTCTAGCTGAAACAGCAGTGAAATGGTGGTGCCAAGGGTGGATCATGCATTATAGAGGAATGGGATGGGATGGGAGGGGATGGGATGGGATGGGATGGGATGCAACGAGATGGCAAAGCAAGGCAAGCAGTATGCACAGCAAAGGGGCAGATCTGTGCAATACGTAGTTTGACTATAGCCCACTAATATGCAACCCATTTCTAATTCCTAATGAAGGTGAAAATTCTCTTTCAGCATTTTTACAATTACTGGGCCTCCAGGAGTTTTTACTAGAAATCACTGACAAGCTGCTGTCACAAGTATAGGTAATTCAGTGTTCAATGGCAGAGTTTGGCTGACAGTTTTACTACACTCCTGAGCCAAACAATCGACTGCATTTAAGGCCAGATGACTCTCTTGTTGTACATCCATATATGCTTTACAGTACAGCTGTAAACAACAGTGAAAGCCTCCACAGGAAATCAGATTTGCAGATTGCATATTTTAGAGCTTGGGCAAATTATTTTGATAATTTAGTGCTGATCTGTCACTGATCCATTTTGCATTATACATTCCCAGGGACCTATCCAAACACACAATGTGAAATTCAAAGTCCCATTGTCACCCTAATTTTCATTTTGCTCACTTTGAAACCTACTCCTATTGAATCATCAAGCATTCAGTTATGGTTTTCATGAACTCTAATGCCAAGAAAATACACTTATTCAGTAGCCTAATCATACAATGCAATGACAGAAAGGGCACAAACAACAACATGAATTTCCTCTCAGTAGAACTGTGATGCTGTGAGCATTTTTATTAGTAGCACTCACCCACCAGATGAAACTGTCCCCATAACTCAGTCTAAATAACTCCTTCCTTTTCAGCATTTTGGATTGTATTTTCCATTTCAATTCATTTCTTCTCATTTGAACTCTAATGAGCTATGGGGTGCAACGCAGTGGCCTCTCCAAGGCACGCTGGCTGTCCAGCTTTGTTACTTCCCACAAGAGCCTTTCATTTTTCTCTTAAGGTCATTAGCGCAGATGGCATGTAAAACAAAAAAGCAACATATATGAGGATCAAAAGTAAAAATCAGTCATGGTTTTTAAAATCTGTCCTCACACAATCTAAACTACCAGTGGTAGCATGCATATAGCAGTAGCAAACATCTTTTACTTTGTATTCAGCTACACGCAAACTTGTACCAGGTCAGTTAAACCAGTGAAAACTTTGATTTAAAGCAGAATTTGTGCCTTAGCTAATTCTGATTAGGCCCATTAGCTGATTTAGGCTATCCCTAGTAGACTCTGCTTCAAAAGATGCTGCCGGCAGCATTTTATACAAAATTAACAATAAATTAACTTTTCACTTCCAGCTTAGTTTCAACTATGAATTCTTGGTTTTCCACTTATTTTCACAAAATCCCAGTATTTCTTAGATGAGGCAAGCTCCACATAACAGCAGTGTGTCTCCTTGTCAGGAGACAACCCATATGGCCTTTGCCACTATAGTAAATGACAGCAAAGAAGTCTTCTGCTACATATGGCTTTATGCTGTCCTCCACTGACCACCTGCATCCCGAGGACACGACATAAGAAAACTGAAAGAGCAAGTAAGGCCTAAGGGGGTTTTGGCTAGTGAACAGCAATTGAAGACCACTAGGCAGCAGGAACATGCCAGTGGGTAATACTGATCTCAAATTACTTAAATTGCATATTATTTGATATAGATTTTAATAAAATACAATGTTTACAACATGAGTCAGGTACTGATTGTTTCACAACAAAGAAATAAGCCAAACAAATAATACACAGAGTTCAATTTAATGCTCTAAACTGTAGTTCAGATTTATCCCAAAGTGAAAGCCAGTGCACAGATTAGACTAGGAAACAGAGAGTAAAAGCTGTGCAACAAAGGCACTAATAACAACCCACAGCACAACAAGCCAGTTCAGACCACAGAAAACCTCAAAATAGTTCAAAACTCTACTGGTGAGCTACTTCCCTAACCAAAGTGACTAAAAGTTACCTTGTCATATAAACACTGCCTCCTCCTTAAGTCTTTGAGAAGCTGAATAAATATTTTTGTTAAAAAAAAAAAACAAAACCAGTTTGTCTGAAGATAGATTGTCCATGGTTCCTGATAGATCTGTGGCATTTTGGATGCAGCCTAAAGAGATCAGTGTTGAATTACTTCCTTCCTAGGGGAAAAGGAAAACAAGGGCATTGGGAAAGACACATCAGAGAAGGGAAAACTTCGTAAACTTGGACCTCTCTACAAGTGTCACTACTCCTTGCTAGCAAGGCTATTCTGCAGGACAGCTATTAACTTCAGACTGGTTTAGAGACAAAGCAATGTTTTTAAAACTAAAGAGCTAGAAATTTGCATTACTTCTCAGGTAGTGGTGCCACTTTGGTGCTCCCCACACTGCCAATTCATCCCGTCCTACAGGCGGGTCCCCCATCAACTGCTGCTGGCATGATCACAGCATTATCTTTAGGGCAGCAGGCAGAAGGAAGACAGGTATGTAGCCATCAGAAGAGGTCTAATGGAAGGATTCAAGTTTTAAAATAAACCGATACATGCTGTTTTAAAAGCTGAAAGGGAGAACAGGGAAGATTTAAGAATGGCGGGAAAAGGAAACAGAGAAAATTACTGCCCTTCTGTTGGTGTTCTTGGGAATACTTCACTTGTTCTACATAACTAATGTGCAGCCCAAGGTGTGGACTGAAGGAAAAGTTATTCTCACTCCATCAGTGAGATTGCATCATTGCCTTGAAAACAGACCAGAATTCCTTCCCAGGAAATATGCACTGGGATTTATTAATTCTCTCCCAAACTGGGATTATGATGAAGTTTACATGGGTTAAACTAGCAAGAACATAATTTTTCATCTTCGAGAGCACAAGAGAGCTGTAAAGTGGGGATTTGTATTGAAAATTCAGCTGTGGTGGAACATGTGAAATTGTACATATCCACTATCCCTGTGAGGAATGAAAACAGCCAAAGATTGGCAGGCAGTAAAAACAAAGTAGAGCAAATTTACACCTTGTGCTGTCCCAGGAATCTCAGCATCATGCAGAGCAGCCTGTGGAAATGGCTGTATGGGGAAGTTTGGCTACAACAAAGTGATGCCTTATGAAGAAGTGGCACTCATATCCTCAGAGCTGTGTCAGGTGGCAGAGTCATCCTTCCTCTTCCACTCCCCAGCCAGAGATAGTCCCAGTGCCCATCCTCCTGGTTTTGCACCTACCCATGCATGTGCTTTGCCCAGCACTTCATAAACAGTGTGAGCCACAAGGATCTGCAAACAGGGAGACTCTTGGTGTGACACCCTCTTACTGATGGGAGGAAAAACCCTCTGTGGTTTTGCAGCATTGGAGTTACGCAGATCGTTTCAGACAGGAGCTGGGACACTTGTCTCCTGCTTCACAGTGCCATATACAGGGGTTTTACTTTCTTCTCCATAGCTCACTTGGGCCAGGGTCAGCCAAAGTACAGCCTGCAGCTGCTCCCTTCTTTGGTTATTGATGAGGATTAGGATTTATTTTTTATATACAGCTCCGTAGGTGTGCAAGACATTTCACACAAATATACAAAGACAGGGCTCTGAAGAGTTTATACAGACCAAAAAAGTCACAGCACAGCTAGTGAAGACACACATATGATTAAAGGGTTATTGATGTAAGCTCCATGTGTATCTTACGAGGTGGACAAAATGTAGGTTGCTTTGTGCAGCCTTTTTCTGAAGGCAAAGAGTCGTGTTTATGAGTGATACTTCAACCTTTTGTTTATAGCAATCTGCTGTTTCGAAGCCTAGCTCACAGGACTCCCATATCCAAGCTTGGTGAGGTGATTTGCTTCAAAAATAGCTTGTGAAAAGATTTAATTCAGATTATAAATAAATAAATAAATAAACATTATTGGGTAAAAGGCAGAAAATGGACCTTTGCTCTTGCTCCAGAGTAAAGTCTGTGTTTCTCCATCTTTGCCTACAAGACTTGGTAATTACAGCTACAAGGATGTGGGACTGTTTTCCCAAGCTTCCAAAGCCTTTTGTTCTTCCAGGTGTAGTCCTAGGGTTTGGGCAAAGGGAATGATACAATTTGCCCCAAAAGATACAGAAATAGTGCCCTTGTACATATTATATAAAAAAACCAAACCAAACAATAATATGTTTTCTTCTGCTGTGGTACCTGTCTGCTGCTGGCACCTCATTTAGGGTTACAGCTTCATCGCAGCATCTTTCGGTGGCTTATGGTGGGTATCCACAGTCACTTCATTTCCTACTATGGTTCTTCCCTTCCTCTCCCAGTGACTAGTTTCTAGAACCAGAGGCAGCCTCACACTGCATCCCCATATCATCCTCCATGCACCTGAACATGGGAAAACCTCCTGTAAGCCTTTAAATAAGTTTTTGCTGAGCTGGTTTCCTAACATCCACTTGCTTATTTGCTTGTGCCTCACCATGACGCCGCAGCATCTGAACCAAAGTGTGAATAAAAGGATTGTTCTCTTCACGCTTTAACAATGTGAACAAGTTCTAAATGGCAATGTTTGGTCTAGTTCTTATGTAAGCCAATTGCAATATTCTTTGAGTAGGTGTGTTGAAATGGGATAAGATCAGCATGTTATATAGCTATTCAAACACACATTCTGACAGACATCCTGAAGAGGGATGTCAGAGGCACCACAGCTCTGATTTCAGCTGCACCACCTAAGTGTTGCAGGGCAGATGACTGAGGCCCATATTTATGATTCTCCTCTAGGGTAGAGGGCTCAGGCTAAGAAATACAAAGCGCATTTTCAGACTAGATAGGCAATGCTAACTGGGAACAAAGCTCTGGAATACGAGCTTAACATATTCTCTGTGTCCTCCCAGGCACTACTACTAAGTAGTCACTTTCTAAAACTCTACCCTGAATTGTTCCCCGTATGTACTAGGAAATACCCCTGTGTGTAAAAGGAGCACAATAAGCTTAAGACTCTAATACATGTTTCTAAGGAGATTTGAGGATGAGTATGCTGTCAAAGCAAAAATTATGCTAAAGATGAGAAAATTATGCAAATTTGAATAATGATGATTTCTGCAGGTCACTGGAACATGATCGCAGCTGACTGCAAGAAGTTTGCTGATGCAAAGAGTTGAATACAAACCCTCATCAAGATAATCCTCAGGACTTGACGCGAGGTGTGCCAAGGCCAGAGGCTAACAATAAGCAGAAGAATCAACACACGAATACTGAGAACTAACTTGGCATACTTAAGATCCATTGAACAAGCAGTGCTTATCATCAAAGACCTCTAACTTTACTAAAGAGATTTATTTGGAACTGGTTATCCAAGGGGTCCCAGATTTGACAATATAGCATAGGAGTATTTTAAGCCAACGAAAGCAATAGATATCCAAGAAGATAACTGTATATGAAAAACATAACTGACAAGAGTGGACTTATGGCCTTCCACAGAGCTATCACTGCAAGATACTCAGTGCTGTCCGTGATGTTTCAGCAAAACACTTCCTGACTCCTGGAGCCTTTGAGTCAGCAATATTTACTGAAAAGGATGCAAAAACGGATGCCTTCAGTAGAAGCAAATCTGCAAACCAGCCTTTCAGCTAGTGAAAAGGGGCACTGATTAATGAGCTGGCACACACAGGAAAACTTTTTATTCCATCAACTTTACCGGTTGGCTAAAAATTTTGCAAACCCCCAAAATTTTGCAAATCCTGATTGTTCCTAGGGGACTATCTCTGTCTGGTTAGTTTATTTGTTTGTATGTACATTCGGTAACTAAGGTCAAAAGTTTTATAGCAGCAACTGTCTCCGAACTGTTACTTGGCTTTGATTTTTCAGCTATGGCACTGAGAGTTTTATGCAATATTGTTAATAATAGCAATGCACTTTGTTTTAGTTTTAACTAATTATAGATTTGCCTGATGCAGTATTTCATGTGCATGGGTAAAAGGTAATTGTTATAGCCTTATAAAATCTAAAGATTAAATTCCACCTTACACTGTAAATTTAGATTTACAGAGAAATCTAAATTACACTGATTTCACTGGTGCTGCAGAGGATTCAGTGATGTCAGAATTCATCTACAGTAATGGTTTCATCATGAGATTAGACAAAATACCTGTTACTTAATGTCAAATCATAGCAACCATGCTCTACAGCATTTAGAAATGGCTGCCTGGACCTGAGGTGGATCTGTGTTACAGTACCACAATGGCATTTGCACAAAGACAGCTGGTTCCAAGCTGCAAAATTCACACCACTAAATTTGATCAATGCAAGTACTGTGCAACCCAGCATCCACCCTGGTATTCAACAGGTTGAAAGCCAGTCTTATTCCACCCAATTTCAAGCCCCTTATGTGGTGTTTGAGATAATTTGCACAAAGCTCATGTAAGCTTTACAGAAACATCTAGTCATGACATTTCATCAACTCCTTTGATTTTCTAAAGCAAGTGTTTGTAAACTAATAAAATTATTTGATATTAGCATTCACTTTAGACTTAGTATGCATACACAGGGCAAGCACTGTCTCTGAAATCTGTGAACTGAGATGATGCCATCTATTTAGGTGACTCTTCCTTTACAAATACTTAACAGAAGCAGCAAAGGACAGATGTCCACTTGGTCTTTCATGCCAAATGCTCACAAATAACCCTAAGAAATAACATCTGCAGAAAGTGGGAGTTTCATGAACAGGAAAAGAGTTAAACTCATTGTGCAGACTTACTGATGTGTAGTGTTGTTTAAAGTTTCCATTGATAAGCTGAGAAGGAGGAAAGTCTTAAACACTGAAGAAAACAGGCATTTTCACCTTTAATGTAGACTGCAAGAAGAAGCAACACCGCAAGTATCTACAACAAAGGGCCCCTCTGGGCACAGTGCCACCGTCACCACTGCTTTCCATTATCAGCGTACATTTGCAAGAATTATGATGTTCAGGTTCCATTTTGAACTCCTGTTCATCAGAGTGTATAAACTTGTCCTTT
The DNA here is from genome assembly GCF_028554395.1 of Pezoporus wallicus. NCBI lineage: Eukaryota > Metazoa > Chordata > Aves > Psittaciformes > Psittacidae > Pezoporus > Pezoporus wallicus. The sequence goes on along the minus strand of NW_026636385.1, from coordinate 1,209,834 downwards.
TTCATTTTCTTCAAGCTGAAATTTGGCAGAGGAGTACTGGTGGGTGGGGAGTTTTTGGAAAGATTATTATTTTTAAAATTTAGTTTTTCAAACTGTTCTAAATACAGCACTGGGGAATATGCCCTGAGGAGCAATGCTGTTGCATGTCTCTCAAGGGAGGGGTATTGACAATTAGATATTGTCAGTCTCTTTTTCAGTGCAAGAGGAAAACAAGCATTCGTGTTTTGGGCTAACTCACGGAAGGCCTCTGGCCCAGCAGAAATTATGAGTTTGGGGTGATGCTGTGGGGCCAGGAGGATGGGAAGTTGTCCATCAGGGGTTACCAAGGGTGGCCTGTAGTCCTTTTGCAACACACAGAGCTTTTGTATGTAGCCTGAACAGGATCTGGGGGTTGTGGCTCTTCTCCATGGAACCAGCTGATTGTCAAGGCTGTAGCAACTATGGAGTCTCCTCCTGCAGCTCTGGGGTGGGATGAATTTCTGGGCACTTGGGATCTGTCAGCCATGGAAAACCTGGACTAGTCTGCCCCTCCAAAGAGGCATTTTGGCAAGTCTCATGGCTGTGTATTTCAGACTCTTGGCTATTTCTCCAACCCTTCCCATTATTCCACAGGACAGCAAGAATCCACTGCAAGAGCTGGCTCAGGTGTACAAGAAAAAATTCTGCTTTCAAAAGCAGAAGCAGAACTGCATAGCCAGACTCATGGTGTTAGAGTTTAGTACCGACTGGGGATAGCACATTTCCACTCCAGCCAGGGGTCAAAGTGATGGACAGGCTCTGTGTCTAGGAGACATACTCCAAAGGGACTACCAGAAGTTAAATCTGAGAGAGGAAGAGGGGGCAAAGGGAATGACAGAGTGATAACCTACAATAAAGTTGAAGCAGCCTGAGCACCTATTTACAACACTAATCCCTATCAGAACTTTTTCAAGAGCACTATAATGCCCACAGTTACCTGTCCTCACCTTACCCGCTGCATTCACCACAGACTCCCGGAAATCCCAAACACAGCCTGCTTAGAAGGAGCTCAGGAATGTGGTCTAGGAACAATGACTTTTGGTCACTTGCATGGATCCCAAGTCCTTTGTAAATCTTGTTTCTTCTTTTTTCCTTTTATGCCTGCCTGCGCCATAGTCCCCAGAATGATGCTATAGGTAATGACAAGAGCAGTGCAGGTGTCTAACACGGGGCAAAACATGTTGTTGTGAAGAGATGAATGCACTTCGTTACATGTTACAAGATCCAGTGTTGCATGGGCATTGCAGGGTGGTACAATTGCCTTAATTACTTTGGCCTAATGGAAAAGTCCCATTCCAACTGGAAAGAATGGCTTTTGGATAAGGCCCTCATCCCTTAGTTTTCACACTTGCTGCTTGCAAAACTCCAAAGTGTTCACTCAGCTCCTACTTGGAAAGATGCCAGAGACCTTGAGCTAGCAACAAAAGAGAGGGACTTGGAATTCAAGGCAGAAATTCTGAAACACTTTTTCGTTTCCAATTATTTTAGAGAATAGTGCATAAATGGAACTTCCTGCACATTTGTGCCAATTTGGGTTGGCTGATGAAGGAAAATCCCTAAGCACGCTAATTGCTATACACTCTAAGGTACCTTCCATCTATTCCTGTTCTAAAAAAATATTCAAATCATGTGCACATTGGAATGTTGGGAGCTGATCCTTTCAGCCCTGAGAAAAAGTGACCAACTTCACACCTGCTATATCCAGCTGGACTCAGTGGGTTTGCTCCTTTGCATTTGCTGGACAAATCTGGTTATGTGCCATTTCCTTGGGCACTTATCAGCTACATGGCAAAGATGATACAATTACCTAAAAAGAATATATTAAAAAGTAGGATATGACATACAGCTGTATCTGTATTTCCTTCTGCGTGACTTAGAAACTAATGCAATTACAAAGCCATTTTGATGAAGACACTTTTGCTGGCTCCTTCACATAAGAGAAGTTACTGGCAGGCTCTTATCTCCTCCATCAGAAGAGTGTTCCTGGAAACAGGACAGTCCGTGGCTAGAGATAACACGTCGTGGAATCTTCTGCACCTGCTGGGCTGCAGCATCCGTCCTCTCGGTCACATGTAAGTCATGGTGATAATAGATAGTAGTTTCTCTCCCTGCACAGATCGACGCGCTCCGTCCAACAGAGCAGAAGTGGTAGCAGTGGCAGTTTCCATCTGCTCAGACAGCATGAAACCCTTTAAGTGCCTGTTTTGGAGCAAGATGCTTTTCAGTCACTTGCCTTGGAAATGTGTCCATACAAACCCCACAAGGAGGTAACCTGCCTGGTTTCAGATGTGTACCTACAATATACAAAACAAACAGTACCTACAGTGTACAGCTGTTACCCTGAGGAGTCAGCTTCTGTGCTGAGGCCAGGAGCTAATCAGTGGCAATCATCCCTATTTTGAATTACTGAAAACCATTCACTGTATTGCATTCTTACTGGGAACCAGCACTAGACATGTTTTATTTTACAATACCCAAAGAGGAGGTATTTTAATCCTAGGGAAAATGTAGCTTCTATGTCCCTTCTGCTGCCCATCTCTCCTTCCCTGTCTCCAGTACACAGATGGCAGAAGTCTTTCAGGCTGTTTGAATCACAAAACTTTAACTGAAGAACTCTATGCTTTTAGTATATAGCTGTCCAGGACTGTAGAAGTCCCATAAAGCACGAATACAAATGAACACATGGTTCACCATCAATTGCCCTTAGCCACCATACTTCACTTGAATTACAATGAACTCTGTCCCCCTGCCCTGAAGAACTTGCAGATCAAGCCCAATGATACAGTACCCACCATAAGCTCAACTTCTAACCAAACCAAAAGTTAGGTGGTAACAGGAGACGTGAGCCAAGTATAGATTTGCATAGCTGCTTCCTAGTCATCCATCATCATCCAACATGACATGCAGAAAAAGGCTGATTTTAAAATGAATTCTAAGAAGGTAGGGAAATTGTGTGATGATTTCTTTAAGTTCGAGCAAAAAGAAGTTGTTCCCTAAATTAAATTTTTGTTGGGCTTCGAGGGCTTCCACCCTGCTGTTTAAGCTATGTGGAAAGTCAGGGCGCTCCTTCTGTTCTAACATTTATTTTCTGCATCCTTGTTTTATTTTTAACAGCTTACAACAGAAAGAAACGCGCTATCGCATGACTGTCTAAAGCAAATAGTACATTGTGGTTTGGGGCTTGGATACTTGAATGTGTAACTTCCCAGCAACAAGTACTGTTCTCTCTGTAGGGCGCTTCTGGTAACTCATCTCTCCTAGTGAGCAGTAAGGAAAACTGTCACCCACCAAGGGAAACAGCTATTTCATGCAGCCCTCCCCACTGAGAAAGACCAGAAAAATGGCAACAGACTGCAATTATTATTGACATAATGCTGCAGAGAAAGCAGCAACCCTTCCCAATTCACACCAGCACTGGGCCTTGGACAACTGGGATATGGTCCTGGCCTGCTAGAGGCTACTGTGCTTCCAGCCAAGTAATTTCACTTTTCTGCACCTCAGTTTCCCAGTCTGTGGAAACGAGTGCGAGTGGTTTAATTTTCAGCATTTCAGCAACTGACATGCTGTACCTCAAACTCCTTAAGTGATTACATCATTTTCACTGCTGTGAAAAGTTCAGTAAAACAGCGTTTCAAAACACCTCTCTATGCGTTGTACTTTCTGTTCTCAAGTCTGAGTGTGGTTTGACTTCTGGCATCTGAAATTCAGGCTACTGTGGTTGACTTGAGCAGCAATTGCTAATGAACACAGAGCTTCTGTAGATTGAAATGGGTTGTATAACCAGTGGAAACATAACCAATGCAACTTTAAACTGGTCTGTACTTCATTTGCATAGGTGCTGCTTATCAGTGGCTACTGCTTTGGGAAGGTTTTTAAAACCCTGTAAAAGTTAACAAAGTTAAAGAGCATCTTTTTCAGATGCACCCTTTCAAATGGAATTCTGGACCCAAACTGATGGAGAAAACACATGTAAAATGTTAAAAATGAAATAGAAACATTTTTAAGGAAAACTGTACTTTCCATCCTTGTGAAAGACACCATATAGCCACATTCAGCCCTTGCATTAATCGTTTATTGCCAGTTTAGTCAGAGGCTGATAGATCTGGTTTTGCTACTAGAAATGACCAGAACCTGGCAAACTATTTTGGTACCGAGAGTCTTCTGCGTGGGTTGTGTTGCCTGGGTTTTCTTAACTATATTTGATCTTAGATGTATTAAAGTTGGAAACTGATTAAGTAAACCTGGTTTCTCTCTTCTGGGTTCTGCCACATTTTCTCAGCCTGCTGCTGCACCAGTCTGTCAGTGAGTTGCAAAGCTGCCATAAATGGGATCTAGAGCAGCTGAGGCCAATGGACAATGCTGCGAGGAGACATGATGGGCAAGGGGAGGAGGAAGTGATTATTACAACACATACAGAGAGAAATATAGCCAGGACTCAATTTAGCTCGACTTGAGTGAGGTTAGCCCATAATTACCAAAAGCTGGGAAAAAATCACAACTAGTCTGCACATACTTTAACAAGTAAAAGTCAACGGGATGTTCAATAGGCACAATGTTAATACAGCCACTGTAGGCAGGTATGCTCACCACGCATGGGAAGACCAGTTTATATCCCTCTGAGAGCTGATAAAGACATTATAAAATCACTTTGCCATGCTAATAAGGAATCTTTTAACTGCTGGAGCAAGAAAACCCAAATCTTTCAGCATCTGTTCACATGATTAACATTATTGATTATTTATGCAGTCTGCAGAGGAAACACCGGATGGTTTATTCACTGGGTTTGAATCCATGATTTTTAGATAAAAAAATCTGGATCTCTAGTAAATGAACAGAAGTAGTCATGCTATTAGCAATACAGTAATGCTACCAAGAGGTAAGCAGTAGGTCTCATCTTGTGCAACTGAATGCCCCTCGAAAGTCCAACACATTGCCGATATGGTGCATACTTTCCCTCAAAGGAAGCATTAAGCTAATGCAGCTGAATTCACTGGAATTCAAGTCAATCAGTGGTCATTTTTCATGACCTCACTTCCCCTTCTCCTGCCTGGGACCTTTGATTTTAAATGAAGGGTTATTGGCCTGTATCCTGAGGGCAGGGTGCTTTTCAGTATCAGCAGTATAGGACAAACACATTATGTGGATCTCAGTAAAACAGGGCACAACCTGTCCTGTGCCAAAGAATTCCACAAACAGGGGTCTATTAAAGTAGCTGAAGTAGCTCTAAAATCATGCAAGCAGTGAGAAGAATTCAGTCACTGAAGACCTGTTTCCTAACCATTCTTCTCAACTGTTCTGTGACTGAGCAGTTGTCTTCCTGCACCAGCTGTGGTGAAGTTTATCTTTCAGCATCATTTGATACTCTATCCCCTATCACTACATCTAGAGTCATGATTTTCTCTACTGTAATAGATGTGATCCTACCATTGCCTAACATGCTGATTTCAAACATACTCATATCAGAGCTGTACCAACAAATCAGGAGTAAAAAAAATGAAAACTAAGGAACTGCAAAGAATTACTTGGAAGTATTTTGTGAAAGCAATAGAAAAGTAGCTGTTAATCAAACTAAAAAGGAAATGTTTCAAATCTGTGTTTTTTCCATTATTTGCATACTTCTGTTACTGAAATCAGAACAGTGTCTTCCAGTAAAATCTGGTTGACTAAATGACTCATATGGCCTCTGAAGTGACCATGGATTGCTTCTGAGCTGCATACACTCACAGGAGATCTTGTGTCCAAGGACAGATCAGGCAAAAAGGGGAACTGAAAATGGCTGACTGTAAAGATGGCTGTGCATGGCACTTCCTTATTTATACAAAAATAAAATAGAAAACATTATTAACCATTTTAAACTTTAAATGACACGACCCCTGGGACTGGAAGCAGCAGTAGACATGCATACAAGGGCATGCACTTCGTTCATGCCCATCCTGCATTTTACCCAGACGTAGTACACACACATAAAAGGACTTTTCCATTTAAATCTTCAACCTGCACACAAGTCTCCCACAGCAGGCACAGGCAAGCTGAATGGCCTTTACACAAACAGGCTGAGGCTTCCCACCATTCTGTTCACACTAAATTACCACTTCTGCCATATTTCCAGTTCCAAGCCTAGGAAAAATGGAAGCTAGTAGAAAAACGTACCTATGTATTGAGAAATCCAAGCCAATCCACTCACGTTTTCAGGTGATTTGGTGTGACTACAGTGCTGGTGCTCAGCCTTTAACACTGGACCTAGGCCTGCTTTTGGAGCACAAGTGAGCTTGCTCATTTCAAGGTCTGGCCGGCAGAGCAAACACAAGAGTCACCCCAGTCGTTCTCCCTTTCCATGGATGTTCAAGCTCACTGGTTCTTAGCACTGGCCACTACTCAGACCCATCTTCAAAGTCTAAAATTCCAGCTCCAAAAATAGAAGAATTTAAGAATAACATTGATTGAGCAATGCATAAGTGAAACTATTTTTAAAGACAGACAGTGAGTAACTTAGAGCAATAGTGAGCTTAGAAATTATAAAGTTTTCACAGTTGAAAACCTACAGAAATTGCAGCAGAGGATAAAAATTCAGAACCACTGGTATTTACCAGCCTCCGAAAGGAAAAATGACATCGATTTAGGAGAAGGTATTTGAAGGGTGATGTGCACTGCTCCTGGCTTTGACATGGAGAAAGACCACTGTGGTCCCTAAAGCAAAACTCCAGAGGACTGAATCCTATGCAAATCTTTAATCTCTGTGTTTTTTATCTTGTTGGGTAAAATATACGGACTTCTTTCTTTGGAACTGCTGGGTTATGAAAGAGAGTAGCTCTAAACCCACAGAAGAAAACTGCTGTGTTCAGAATTTGTCTCTGCGTTTTCAGTGCAGACTCACATCCTCACTCTTTTGAATGCCAATGAATACAATAAGGCAGAGCTTTAAAGAGCATAGGTTTGCTTGTTTGTAGTACACAGACAGAGTTTGCTATGTGCAGAGTCTGAGCAATTAATACAATCAACCTGATCCCCTGTGGGAGGTGAGGGTCAACATGAAACATCCGATTTCCTGAAAAACAGTGTTCTCCCTTCATAAATTCTGAAATAAAAAGTCTGAAAAAAGAAGTCTAGGTCTGCCATGAATCCTGCACAGGAATAATTTCCCAAAGAATAGTCTGCCTTTCTCCCTGGAGTCTCAGGGACTTCTTACACATGCACCCCAGGGAACTGAGCTGTCAGAGAAGAGCACTACCACAGAGAGCTGCCCATACACATGTTGCTTTTACTGCATCTCTCAGTTCTGTCCTACAGTTGAAGGTTTATTCATACTATTGTACATTCACTAGAGAGAGCAACCAGCAGCTAAAACACACACTCTGAGACACAGAATAGAAGAAAACGTAAAACAATAATAATGGAAATAATGGGAAGCTTTTAAGGCATGGGATTGAATTCTTCATTTCTTTCAGAGTAGGATAAAGGTACTTCAGATTCACCTGTTAAGCACACGTAAAGCCACACGGGCTTTCTCTTCCTGACCTTACTTAACCTCAAAGTTTTCATCATCTTGCTCAACCCTGCAATTGTCTATTGTAATAAGGGGCAAAACAAAGTCCTCTTCACAGCTAAAATCATGCAGAGGAAAATTATAGCTTCATTCCTTTGGAAAAACATGAGCAGATTGTTATCTTGACACTGATTATGAACAATGTGAGCATGAAGGATAGGACTGAGCTGTTTCCCCCATGACCCTACCATAAGCTGTGCTGCACACACAGAGTGTTACATCCAGAAGAGTCTTTAGAAAGGAACAAAATCAAGGTCAGGGCTGAAATACAGAATCATGTTGCAGCTAGGACCCAAATACATCAACCATGCACAAAGACTCACTGTTCTAATTAAAACAAGTTTAAAGCTGATTCAGTGACTGATTTAAGGATATGTAAAATTATGCTAACCTAATTTTCTGTAGCACTCAACTAGGTTAAGATTCACTGATATGGGTGGTTTTAGATTGAGTGAAGAGCATCTAGGCCAGGAAAAAGAGAAGTATGTTACATCCATGACACAAATTGGACTTCTGAGTTTGACTAAGAACAAGCTAGATTGAATGAGGGTCTCATGCACTCAAAGAGCTTTTGTCTGCCTTCTCAGGCACTTCCTCTACCTCACCTACTACATCTCCATGCACAACTCAGGGTGGCCAAAGGGGACTGGTATTTGAGAGGACAATTTCTTCTCCCGTACAGTAAGGTGCAGATACAAATATTCTCCTTTGGAAGGGGTAGGGAAAATAAATGTATATAATACTTTGAGTTAATCTCAGATTATAAACTTCCATTCAACCTTCTTAAGCTGTCTGAAAGGAGCATCTGAAGCCGCATTGCATTTGGGTAGTGCCAGAAGTGGCAGATGGGGAGTGGCAGAGTATGTGGGGATGAAGAGGGCTGCTGGGGGGACATGGGAAGGGGTGTCCTACCTGTCCGTGCCTATGTCCTGATCGTGCAGGCTGAGAGAGATGGGCTCTGCATGGGGGGTTACTGTGTGTCCTGAGCATCCCAGGGGTACTGGGATGTTTGAAGGGCATAAGGGCATGAGCTCAACTGCTGAGTGGTCTGGGCAGCACCATCTGGTCAAAGGCCAGAGGACAAGAAAACATTGCAGCTGAGAGATGTGAAATCTTGGACTTGTACCCAGAAGGGTGGTGTGCTCTTGGGTACTGGAAGGAAAGCAGCCAAAATTTAGTTTGTCATCAGCCTCTGGGCTCTGTGGTATAATCTGGTGCTTAAAGGCAGAGTGGTGGCAGCCCTGACATGGTTGGATACCTCAGGCTCAAGCTGAACAGTACTGCACACTGCACAGCAGCCATATGCCTAAGGCAGCTGTGTGTGGTAGGAAAACAGTGAGATCCCAACATTTTCTCTATTTGTCCTCTCTTTCCCCTCTGCCCCAGAAATTGTGCCACTTTTGCCATGCTAGATGTAGCAGCACATCAGCTGGCAGTGCTGTCCCCAGATTTGTTCACTGCCACGGGGAGCCTGCTTTGGAGCCCTTTGGGGGATCTCAGAGCATGCAGAGTCTCTGCAGCATCATCAGACCATGTGCTACAGAGCAGAAGAGTCAAGTTTCTGCCCTGCACCCCTAACATGACTGTCAGACCCAGCTATCCCGGTTTGCAAAGCAGCAATGCTATGCAGAGCTGAACTTACTTGTCAAAGTAGATTAAGCCCATCATTCCCCACAACACGGAATGAAAGAAGCAGTAAAGCCTGCTGTATCAAGAAATCAGCTGAAGTCAATGTAGACAACATCATCTGTAGCTGGCTTGTAGTGCCCTTCTCTAGGAGCTCTGACCTCCTTTAAAAGGCATCTGTAGAAGGCTACTAGCAGAGCTGGGTGAACCACCTCTCTCCTGGCTTTCACTGTAAGGACATCAAGAACTTACTCCTTTTATTCCTCACCTCCCTACCTGAATCCCCTCTTAAGGATTAAGCTCTTTCCCAACTATTGGAAAATCCAGCTCCACACGCCTGACCTACACACACGGGCCCCGTTGATAGGGAGTGGAGGGGGATACCACATTTGTTTCTCTGTTAAGTGAAGGACCAAATGAAGCTGAGTCAGGCAAATCCCTTGGTTTCCTCACACTCCACTCCCTTTGCTTTGGGGAGCTCCAGCATGCTGGGAGGGGAGATAACGTTTGGCAACAGCAAAGAGGAGTGTGCAGGAGAAGAAATAGGGAAGTTCACCTCCCAAAAATTACTGTAAAATCTGACTCTCAAAGATAGGCTGCTGAGACTGTGAGGAAGTGGAAAATCATCATGCCAGGAAGGCTCAATTTGCTAGTCAGAGAGCAGAAAAGCTGGTCACTGCCAGCGGATGTCTCCTGTTTTGTTATCTCTTCCTGCTGAGCTGCCCAATGGGAGGATGAGGATTTAGTCAGCCATGGCCTCCCCACTTCCGTATGCTGTCTCCTTTGAAAGAACTCTCATTTTCAGCCGGGATACTTTATCCTGCCAGAGGGTTGGTGCAACCAGTTCCTGAAGCCCCCTGCAAGGCCACAGCAAGAGCACAGAAGGGTGTAGTGCAACACAAGATGTGCTCTGGCAAGCCCCAGTGGCCACTGCCAGCTGGTCCCTATTAGAGCAGCTCCCAAGATGCTGTAATCTCTTCTCTAAAATTGCTCGAATCAGTGCTGGAGCCAGCTCATAACCTGTCCTCAGATCAGGGAGTTATAATTAATTGGCTATGGCTCCCCATAGGATCTGGGCACAACTCAGATCCTGGCCTTTGCAGTTTAACTTGAGGCTAACACTTCTCCAAGGCTGAAGTTGCTGTGATTATTTTTTCCCATGTGCAAACCAGGACTGTTAGTGCAACATGTTAAATAGACCGATATGAGGACAAAAGTATGTGAATTACTGTAAGTTTTGACTACTGTTCAGGCAAGTTTCAACTGCCTGTTTATTTTGCCATGGTATGAACGCCCTGCCTCAGTGAGGGACCTATAGAGCTGAGGCCATACATAAATCAAACCTGAGCAATGCAGGAAAAGTACAGTATGCATTTTTTTCCATAAAGGTAACAGTAAATAATCTACTAAGTTAATGGTTCACTGATGCAACTCAGTTTAAGAGGTGGAAAAAAACCTAGAGATGTTTTATCTCTGACCCTTGGCTTAGGTTTGAGATACAGCTCTAACTGAAGAGCAAAGGTTAACTGTAATAGAAAATGTCTGCATTACTATAGCTTACAAACCATATTCTGACTTTTTCTGTCAAAACGAAGACAACTTCTTCAATGGCAATGCAGCCATAAAAGGTTGATTGCAGAGAACTACTTGACAGTGTTTCTTCAGAATACCGTGGAAGAAGAAGACAGGCGCAAGTAGAAAGAGGAGACTTGGGGGAGGAGGGAGGCTTCATATTCACTTGAAAATTATGAATAGAAAACATAGTCAGAAGAGCTGTCATTGTTGCAAGAAACATCAGCTTTTAAATATCTAAACACAGTGAAATTCACGCCTCAAAAGTTGTGTCCAGTCACAGCTTTCAGTATGAGCTCAATATCCCCCTGCCAGACAGAGCACAAGCAAAGAAGCAAGATGCAAAATATTAGCCAAACAGTAGGAACTCTTCAGGCAAATGTTGCCCTTGGGCAGCACAAAAACATAAAGGAAAGTGGAACATATCCAGGGGCCCACCTTCCAAAATGCAGCCGGGGGGAAATACTGGTATTTCCCAGCTGAAAATCTAACAGACACAGCATAAGACTGGAGGTTTCTGCCACTGCTTTGTTTGACTGACAACTGCTAATATCTTGGGGCATGGTGATGGGAAGAAAAGTCATGTAATACATTGACTCACCAATACTGAACTAACTGGTCAGATTGCACAGAAATAGCATGAAATAAAGTGACAAGGACCAAAACAAAATCAAAAAAAAAGAAAGAACACAAATATTTGAAGGCAGTCATTCTCCACTTAGAGGAATTTCCATGTGGTTTTTCTGGCATTGTCTTTTGGAAAACTCTGGGGGTTTGCTACCCTTTCAACTCCTGGAGTTCTCACAAAACCTCTAAACCAGGTCTCTATTTATAATAGGAATTTTGAAACTTTTTTTTTTTTTTTTTGCATTCTTTTAGACTCATTCAATTCTTGACCCCAATTACATTGAATAATGTGGTTGTGACTAACATAAATACAGTTCCATTATAAATCAGGACATGTTTGCCTGGAGACAGCCCTTTTTCTTCCCCTTGCTCATGTTCTGCAGCTGTCCAAATATATCCCCATGCTCCCTGGAACCTGCAGCAGTCTCACTGACCCAGCTGGTGGAGGCAGAGGTAATGGGCTGCAGGCTTCCCACCCTTTGTGCCCAGCCATCAAGCCAATGCATGTTCCAGTTTACACCAAAAGCTGAAAGGCTGAAAGAATATTATGCTCCTGTGAGGGGTACTGGATCTCCGTACCAGGGATGAAGGCGGTCCATGTCACTCTGATAAAGATTCAGTAGCTGGCTGGTTGACTCCCAGGGGCATAGTTAAGTCTGGCTTAACTGGAGCAAACATCTTACTGCTTCTCTATGCAAGGAATAAATGATTCCAGGAATGTAACTATAACAGGGTATTCAAGGCTGTCCACAGCAGGGAATTATTAAAAAGACAGCAATTGTCATCAGATATCAGCAATACCACATTTGATTAGAGTAGGAAATAAAATCTTTACTGGTATTATCTGCTGCTGAATGCTGATCTTAACTGCTATGCTGCTCTAGTATCTCAGGTATCATATCAACATCAGGAGAGTTAGGGGAATTAGAAGCCTAGCAAAGCATTTTGATGATCCTGTTACTACAATGGCATTGGTGGATAGGGGAAGAATGACAGACATCATCTGCATGCACTTGTGCAAAGCGTTTGACACTCTCCCACACAACATCCTTCATTCTAAGCTGGAGAGGCATGGGTTTAATAGAATGACCACTCAGTGAATCAGGAATTAGCTGGATGGTCATACTCAATGTGATGTGGTCAACAGCTTGATGTCCAAATAGTGGCAAGTGGTATTGGGACCAGCACTGTTTAACATCTTTATTGGCAACAGGATCCCCAGGGATCAATACTGAGTCCAATCTTATTCAACTTGTTTATTAATGACCTGGAAGAAGGGCTAGAGTGTTCCTTCAGCAAGTTTGATGATGGTGTGAAGCTGGGGATAGTGTCTGATAAACCTAAAGGCTGTGCTGCCATTCACTGGCACCTTGATAGGCTGGAGAATTGGTTGGAGAGAAACCTAATGAGGTTCAGCATGGGCAAGTGCAGAGTACTGCACCTGGAGCGGAAGAACCCCAAGTACCAGCACAGGTTGGGCTGACCTACTGGAGAGCAGTTCAGCTGAGAAGGAGCTGGGAGAATTGGTGGATGACAGGTTGACTATGAGCCAGCAGTGTGCCTTTGTGGCTAGGAGAGATGGTACTTTGGGGTGCACCAGGAGGAGTGCAGCCAGCAGGTCAAGGGAGGTGATCCCCACCCCAACTCAACCCTGGTGTGGCCACATCTGGAGTACTGTGTCCCTAAGGATGATCAGGGGTCTGGAGCATCTCTCTCATGAGGAGAGATTGCAGGAGCCATGCCTGTTTAGTCTAGAGAAGAGAAGACTGAGAGGAGATCTCATTAATGCATATAAATACCTCAAAGGTGGGTGCCAAGAGGATGGTACCCAACCCTTATCAGTAGTGCCCACTAACAGGATGAGGAGCAGTGGCCATAAGCTAAACCACAAGACGTTTCACCTCAACACAAGGAAGAACTTCTTTACATTGAGGGTGGCAGAGCACTGACACAGGCTGCCCAGGGGGATTATGGAGTCTCCCTCTCTGGAGACATTCAAAGCCCGACTGGACACATTCTTGTGTAACCTGCTGTAGGTGGCCCTGCCTTGGAGGAGGGGTTGCATTAGATGATATCCAGAGATCCCCTTAATTCCCTTCTGTAATTCAGGGACATATCTGCTACCCCACGGGTATCAGAGGAAGGACTTTCTCAGCTCCTCTCTGACGAGTGGCAGCCACTCTTCAACTTTGCATTGAATCATTAAGCAGTGACTGAGCCAGAAGGAGGGGATGGGACAGGGAAAGAGACTATTTCTCAGTCAAAGCTGAAAATGAGGTGGCCTGCAGAACACATGAACTTCTGCCTTGGCTGCATCACAAGTTTTGGACTTCAGCTACAGTTCAATAATAATGAAGTTCACCATCAAAAAATGTACACGTGCCTTGATCTATGTGTCATATTTATGGTGCTTTTCTATAGATTTCATGTTCACAGGTATTGAACTTAGAGATTATTTATTCAGAGGCAGATTCAGATTCATTAACACATAAGAGGAGGTATTAGATGAACAGCCCCACTGAGACTAACTCGACTTTCAGCTTTACTGCCCAACTCTATAACCTTCTGAAGAGAGAGAGTGAGTGGGAGTAAAATACTAGAAGATTATTTTTATCCATTGAGGTTTTATTTCAAAATACCTCCGTGCTGTCAGAACATTGAGTTTAAAAAGTTCACTCATTAGAGTGCAGTACGTTGGCATGAAGTGAAAGTTTGCAGCTACACGTGATCCCGGAAACTCTGCAATACATGCTGAAGTGCAGTATCATAGTTTTGCAATTAGATTCATATTCTAAAAAAGAACTGAGATAAACTAAGAAATGGCTCTCCTACAATATGGCAAAGAGCTACAAAAATTTATGTGGAGTTTGCAGACAGCTGCTTTCCAGTCTCTTAGTCATTACTGTGGGCTTAGCAATGGAGAAAAGTTAGAGTGAAGTGAGAAAGCTATCATGTCCTACTTTGGACACTTTGTGGTAAGTTACACTGATAAAGCTTCATTAGAGTGGAAACCACCTCTTGGTACCTTGAGAAGCCTGCATGCACTAATGGGCTAAAACTTAGGCCCATTCATTGTGTTGAAGTGTTACCTGCAGCAACATTGAGCCAATGTCAAGGTATCTTCTAGCTGTACTGGGAGGGCTGCTGCTGCAAAGTGTAGGTCTGACCGTATTATCTGTTGTGCAAGCACTAATCCTTGTGTGACTGCACAGGGTGCCAAATCTGGGAGCTGATCCCCATGAGCATCAACACAATGTATCAGCCAGCTTCTGTTCTCCACACTGCTCTTATGCACTTACCTTGGGGCAATACAGCCAGTGAGACAGCTTTGTCAGAACATCCCCCTCCCCAGATTAACACAAGGCAGTCATGATGCTGCAGGCTAAGAGGCTCTGCTGTCACGCTAGCCTCATGAAACAGCAGCCAGTGGGAATGAGATGACAGGACAGGTGCTGAGTGGATATCCACACGGCATCTATCTGATGTACAAGGGTTCAAATGGAAAATTGGGTTGCTCTTATATGCCATTGTGAAATTCGTCCAAGTGTTTCATAAACAAACATTTGCATCTTGGACACCTTTTAACATTTCTTCAGACACCCATGTTGAGCAAACTGGATACATATGTTTTCTTTGTAAAGTTTCCAAACACAATTGCCTCAGTTCTTGTTTCAATGTCAGTGGGAATCTAAGCTAGGTAAAAGAGCTCAAGACAGGGCCCTTTGGGTAAAAGAATATTGCAGATTATTTATCCAAAAGATCTTGTATAATACAATTTAGTGTTTTACAGTGGCAGGCATTTCACATGTATCAATACTTGTGTATTGACCATGCAAACCCACCACAGGGCACAGAAGGCAAGAGCACAACCTATGCTACCTATTCAGAAAGGAGCAGCTGTGCCCTGGTGCTAGCCCTGCAGTGTCTGCACACCAGCATGGGTGATGTGAGGCCGTATCACCTGCCATCTGCCCCCTTGAGTACCCCAGAGCTTTACTCACACACAAACTAATCTGAACAGGAGCTTGCATAGGGTCTCCCTTCTCACAGATAACTGGTCATGCAAACAGCACAGAAACCACCACACATTTTCAGAGGTGACTTCAACTCAGTGCAGAACTGCATTCAAGAAAGAGAAATGGGTGGGACCCTGTTTAGCTCATCAGGGGGCACAGAATTGTCTCATTCCTGACTCTTACATTTAGCTCCTCATCTTTTGACTGAAGAGGCATTTGAGGAGGGGACAGAGCAGCAGTTGTATGATGCTAGGTTATTGCTATCCATACATAGGTTGTGATTATGCTGTCCATATCCAATGCTGTCCATATCCAATATGCATCTGACAATGTTAGCTCAAGTAATGGCAAACTGGTGCATAAACCCGTGCTGGAAAATAATGAGGAGTTTGCTCAGGGCTTAGTGGTTGGAACACAAGCCTTGGATCAGCTACAGAGGTGTAAATCTTGCTGCAGTGGGCTTAAAGAGAGTCACATAGGAAGATTTATCCCCAAGATTGTCTCTTACAGGATGTGCCTTGCAAGAGCAGGTTAAATCTGCATGCAGAAACTGTATGTTGCTCTTTTTCCTTGGAAAAAATTTAGTGATACAGTGCCAAATCCTCTTTAATGTATACAGCAGTATGATTCTGTAACTACTCATTTAAAATTGCAGTTAGCAATGGCCTTACAACCACTTAACAGAGCAGGGTTTGCTCTGTTGTCTTGTTGTTGAAATGTGACTACCCTTCCTTCATACCCTTCCTTCCCTCATGCAGATGCTGACCACAAGGAAAACCACAATGATAAAGCTGTTTTCTCTTATTAGTCCATTTTTGTAAACAGTTCTAAATGCATGAGCATAGCTCCTTAGTGCATGTTAAGGAATGGAAATCTCCACACTGATCTGAAATCCTAATAAATAAAATTAAGCTTCTTCAGTTAGAAAGAAGAATATCACCTACATAAAGCTCTATCAAGAAAATAAAGGGGAATTTAGGTGCAAAAATAATGCAGAATCAGCTAATTGTTCCCATATTTACACTATTCTGATGGTTTTCTGCTCCTCTGGAGCATTTTTTTTTTTCACCCCCCTTTACTTTATTGAGTTATTGACAGATAAAATATTACAATATACCCAATGTATCTAAAAAATAGGCCTGACTTATTAGGCTGAGTCAATTTAACACATTTTCCAAATTATACTCTTATAGTCTAATTTTAAACCATTTTAAAGTAATCTTAAAATGTTTCAGATTTTGGCAGAAAAAAAAAAAAGGCAGCTAGCAATGGCAGAGTAAAGATCCAGCTGGCAAAGAGATTGAAAGGAGAAAACAATTTTGAGAAATACATTGTAAATGACAAGGAACTAAATATCTGCTCTAATGAAAGCAAATGCATTTTAAATAACCCAGCTAAATTGTTTATATGTTTTTAAAATAAAAATAATTAACCATCTTACAAAACCAAAACCTTCTTCAATACAATGTACTTAGATAGGCTCTTCAGTGGAAAAGCTTTCTACTGCTCTGGCTTATAGAAAAAGCATGCACAAAAGAAATTCTTCCTGTAAAAACGCATACTAAAAAATTCTGTGTTTTTTCCTCACATTGCTCTGCAAAAATTATTAACGAATAGCTTTCTTAGATACTGATAATTAGTTACTAACTGTCTTAAATACAGATATGCAGAAAAAAAAAAAAATAAAATCAATAGTACAGCTGTCCTTTTCCTGTCATTGCCACAGGCAGTATTTTGGACTGACTGAGATGAGCTTTCCTTACCGAAAGGAAAAGTATGGATGCTTCCAGAGATACTTCTAACAGAAGAGGTTAATGTACCCCAAAAAGAGTACATTAAGACCAAGTATGGTCTCTCATTTTTTCCACAGAAAAGTACAATAACTCAGACAAAAAAAAAGAAGAAAGGTTGAAAAGCAAAATATGCTCAAATGAAAATGAGAACCTTGATCTGGAAGCTACTTAAAATATGTCTCAAATGTAGGCAAATTTGCTGGATAAGCTACACCTCACATCAAAGACATCTCTGTGTCTTTCTAGCATGGATGAAAATTTTGGCACAGGGAATGCTTAACACAGTGTATCAGATGTGAAATAGCTCAGTTAGGAGCACTGTCCTCTTGATACAAACAGGCTCACAAGAGCCTATTTCTCAGTTCCTGATGATAAAACACTCAGGCTTGACCTTGAGCTTTAGCAGGTTTTTGGTTTTAGGAGGCAAAAAACCCACTTGCTCTTCAGATGAGTACAGAACTGGGTAGCTTTGGGGAAAGAAAAGCCTTTCTGGATACTAGAGGGTCATTCCAGCTACAGCCAGAGGAAATTCCTGTAAAAGAATACACATGTAAGGCCAACAAACCTTAAACTCTTTAATGTCTTCTGGCCTCTGGCAGCAGGAATGTGCTGTTACGTGACTGCAGAGAGTGATGCAGGATAAGACAGAATCCTGTAGGTGTCACCCTCCAGGGCCTCCATCACTGGACACGGTACCATGCAGTGGCCACACTCCTGCCACCTTGTAGCTGAGGTGCAGCAGGTTGCTGCTTGCAGAGCAGCCCACATGCTGCATCCCAGATAGAGATCACTGCAATGAGCGGGAAACAGCTCTAGTGCTGGATGAACCCTCACTCCACCGAGTTTGACATGTGAGAGACCTCTCTAATCTAAGGATTAACCAGTGACAGTCAATGTATAAAACCGAGATGGCAGGTATTTTGGTAAAAATCAGAAGCAAAAA
Organism: Pezoporus wallicus; assembly: GCF_028554395.1. Lineage (NCBI taxonomy): Eukaryota > Metazoa > Chordata > Aves > Psittaciformes > Psittacidae > Pezoporus > Pezoporus wallicus. The sequence goes on along the minus strand of NW_026636385.1, from coordinate 1,191,696 downwards.
TGGCGGCAACTTGAAAATGTGAATCCTAGTGTTGCTGTGCTAGAACACCGTCCTGCTAAACCCACGGAGTCAGTAACAACGGTTATTTGGGGTAGCTATGCCTACCAGAATTAGGTAAAATGCCAGTTCTACAAGAGCAGCAATGACTTGACTGCCATTGAAGTCAGTAAAAGAAATAGTCTCCTTGCAAGATCAGTGATGGAGAGCTTAAATACATAGACCAGCCAGCTCTCCCTTGCCTCCTTTCAACTGTGCAAATCAGTGCTATGAAGAAAATGCAAAACCTCGCTGGTGGAGGTTCTGGGAGTTGATCTGCTGGCCATCTGAGGTGAAGCCATAGCCTCATGCTCAGCGTCAGTCCTCCCCCTCTATTCATGTCTTAGCATGTCATCAGACAGGTACACTCATAGCATCTGCTACTGATAGAGGGGTTGAACAGCCATAGATGTGCTCAGAGGCCTCATGATCAGATGATGCTAATGAATGTTGAACCGGTCTGGGAGGCGCCTCTCCACCATGGATTCCTTAGGTTAGGTGCTGCTGACAAATCTCTGTCTTTCCTTTTCTTTCCTCAAGGCTGCTTGCTCCAGCCACCACGAGGCTCATTGGCAGTGCTCTCAGGAAGGAAGGACAGCACAGCTGTCCAGCCAGGCTGGCACGAGCATAGACTTAATTTGAGAAGCACAAAAATTAATTAGTACCAGGAGATGGGTTTAGTTATTCAAATTTGCTCTGATTTCAATATGTCACCTGGAAAATGATCATGGTGTGTGCAATAAAAAACTAGAAAAAAACAAATCAAAGGGTTAAAGAGATACAGCATTATAATTGACAAGATATTTATATCATTTGGTGGTTATTTTTCTTCATGATTCTGCCAAAACCAACCTATAACCACAGCATTCAATTTTTCAAGTGTATTTGCTTGAGGCAAGGCAAATTTTTGCACCTACACACATGGGCTTTTTCCAGGCATGTATGTGGCTGTTGTGAGTGCTATTATCCTTCATTAAAAGTGATAGATCTTCAAGATAAACATGCACGGATTACCATTCCCCAGCTGAGTCTGGATCTATTACGTAAGTAGTCACTCAGTTTCTGTAGTTCAGCTTTACAAACATGAAGCTAGATGTGCTTTCTCAATGTCTCTCATCACGTTATAATTTCTTTTCTCTTTACCTGGAAACTCTCATAATTTTTCAGAAACCAAAACAGTTTATCTTACTAAATGCTAACCAAGTACTGAAAATACATACATTAACCTGTGGAGTGTTAGCTCAGCAAAATCTTAGTTCCAAACCAGAATGTTTTCCCTTAGAAAATACTCCAGGTATAGTTACAGGCTTATGCAAGTTTGTTTCTCAGTGAAGTTCATGTAGGATTTCCCTTCATTGTGCAAACAAATCAGTAGTCTCATGTTGTGAGAAAGCTGGCCTGAAGTGATGATAGGTTGCCTACAGATACCAAAATGAAACAGGACTTTTATTTTTTAAGGAAAAACATTGTCGGACATTAAACAGATTTAGGCAAAGATCAGATTCTCACAAAAGTGGTAATATCTGTATTTGTTCAATGAGCTTGCTTTTAGCTTCCATTCACAGGTAACCTCTCCAGCTTACCTTATCTATTGGCTAGCCTGAAAGCTGCAAGCAAGCTACTTAAATGGCCTGCTTTTATCTCAAAGCACTGCAGATAGTTACCATCTCTACAAATGAAATCAATGCAAAGAGGACAAGGCAGGAGGATACAGGAAATTGTAACTTAATATTATTTGCAGGGTAGAAAAGCTGACCTAATTTTTCCTATTATCCACACACTAGGTGCTCCTGGGGCAACCTCTGGTCCACAAGTGTCAGCATTTGGCTGGAGAGATTTCCACTTGCAGTAGGCAAGTGGCTAATTGCTTTTGCTTGCACACGCATCCACGTGGCCCAAAGTACATTATTCTTATGTACAATGGCTCAATTATGGCTCTGCCTTCAGATGTGCATTTCCAAAGCCATGGCAAAAGCCTGCTTCTCAGCCCCCTGGCTGAGTTTGCCATGTAGGGAATTAGGGCTGGCTGGAAAACAGCTATTCCATTTTCATGCAAAATAATTTCAGTGTTTTAAACTTGTCTCCAACACAATACAAGATTAAACCAAAAACTCTCAAATACCCTGGGAGACCAAGCCCTGCATCCTCAACTCAATAGTCAGCAGTAAGTGCATTCATTGATCTGTGGCAGACTCAGGTTCAAGTCCCCACTCTGAACCAGGAAAACACTGAATTGAATCTGGATCTCCCACATCTCGGATGAGTGTCCTAACCACTAAGCTTGGGTGGAGCTCTTCCTCTTGCTTTACCCCACCCTGGATCTGATGACATTTTTACTGGAACAGATATATTTGTGTGAAGGGGAAAAAAACCAATGCAAAGCCCCAAACCCAGGAACAACTCTGATATGAAAAACCACTTCTGGGTATTCAGAATCTGCCAGGATCTGGATTTACTCACTCATTTTGAAAATGGGTAAAAACATGATGCTTATCCTCTTCCAAGGACTCCATTAGCAAATACAGGACAGGCCTGTTCTGCAGTAGGAGAATGGGACTTGTCCAGTGAAATGGAGGGAAATACATCCATTGTACATTTTAGAGTGCTCTGCAGGACTTACTGAGCAGCAGCCAGTATGGGAGGACAAAGGAAGGTTTGGTGCAAAAGGTTTCAACAGAATATAGGCTGTCCCAACACTTTTCCAGTCATGGAAAAGATGCTGTAGGAGCAAGAAGGATACATATGCAGGCTCCCTCAGCATCCCTGAGTTATGGAGGGTAAGGCAAAGGGTCAGTTGTATCTCCTCAACTCTTGAAGGGCAGTAGCATCTGAGCACTGGGAGGTAGGCTGGAGGTTTTTCAGCTAAGGATGCCAAGCACTTCATCTGGTGAACTAACCCAGAGTCCTCATGCCCCAGACAGCAGCTAGATCCTATCTTGGGGCAGAGTTGAGCCTTCTGAGTGTAGTCCCACTCCTATTTTTGTACCATGAAAACTCACTGAGAAGACTTCTGCGAAAACCAGCATCAGTTCCAAGGAAGCTGCCTTCTTGTCTGTTCAGCAAGTGTGAAACATAACTGAGTTATGCCAGTTTTGTGGGGAGGGAATTACAAGACTGACTGACAAGCTGCCATGGATTTCACTTGGGGTCAGACCAGCCTTCCCTCAGCAAAGTTCCCCCTGCTCAACCATGCTTAGGGCTCAGCCATGCAGAGGGCTTCATTCTCTTGATAGGTCTCTTAACAGTTCCATAGATTTTATACACATGGAATCAAAAGCTCCTGGTTTTATGTACTCGTGGGTCAAAGAAAAAGATGTACTAAATTTCCCAGTAATGATTTCTATTTCTTTTCTTCCTTTTTTTTTTTATTTACTATAGAAGCCTTTTGGTTATGAAATGGGATTCTTTTCAATTATTAACTGCTATCTAGTAACTTATTATACAAGATAGATAAATTTAAATGACTGTTTAACCTTGGGCCATACACCAACAGTATTCATTTTGTGGGACATAGTTTCATACTGAATTCCCTTGTACAAGGGGAGATATTTGGAGTATAAATTTCTTATTTTCTTACAATTTTATTTTATTTATGCTCAGGAAAAAGATAGTGAAGTGCAAAATACATTTCACTGGAGCCTGAATTTGATCCTAATTGTACTGAAGTTCTCAAGCACCATACCAGTTCTTCAAAAGTGAAGAACCAGAGGAGGGGTGCATTAATAATTGTTTAAGGGGAAACTATTTTCAGATTTTATCAACTTTATCAAGATTAATGGAAGATAAAAGAATTAAGATGTCCCTTTCCAAACACCTGAATTCTTTTAACATCATGGAAATAAACATTCCATTGGAGAGGCCAAGTAACGTAGACAAAATTATATACAAAAGGGAAAAAGTTATCTTCTAGCACAAAGATATTTGGATAAATTCATACAATTGATGACCCCACAAATACTGAGGAATATAGGCAAGCTAATCAGTCAGTGCTCCAAGGCAGTGTATCAACTTGTGCTGACCAAGTCACCTTCCTGTTTGGCTGCAAGTTTTCTTTCTTTCTTTTTCCTTTAATGTATCAGATTGACACCTGACTTGAAAAGTGTCTGTCGAATCAGACCATGTCCACTATCAGCAGTCAAATATTATTTATTATGCTGCAAAATAGTGCAGGAAAATCTGTAGTCTAGCAGATGACAACAGTGTTTACTTTCTATTGGTTATTTTCTGAAGCAGTACCTGCTTCCACCCAGGCTAGCTATCGATACAGCATGGTCAATGCTTCCTATTTGTTTGATACCATTAGCTGGATGAGTTTCAACAAATTCAGGGCAAAACCAGTCATTTCTTTAGAGACATAAGAAAAACATTATTGGATCAAACCAAGGTCCTGTATTCAGGCTCCGCAGTGGTGAGCAGCACACAATGTTATTTCCCCAGTACAGCCTCCCAGCCTACAGTAACTGCTTCAGCTTTCTAACCAAAAGCAGTATCCTTCTTTTTCATAGTTTTTGATGGATTTTTCCCTTCATAAATTTTTCTCAGCCTTTTTAAAGCTGTCAAGTTTAAGCCTCCATCACAATTCATATCAATGGGTTTCATATTGTGCTAAACCCACTTCTGCTTGTTTTAAACATGCCCCTTGATAATTAATTTCATTAATTGTCACATTCTGCAACAATGACCACTATCCCTTAATTACCTCTGCAGGCTGCTCAGGACCTCAGCTGCCTCTTACTCAAGCAGGCTGCTAAATCCCAGCCACTTTGGTTCTCTTGTGCATGGAAACTGCTCTCTGCCTTTGGTTGCTCCAGCTGTTCTGTTCTTCCTGAGATGAGAGTAAAGACCACATAGCATTCAAAATGTGGATTATCAAGGCTATACACAGTGACATAATGGTAAATTCTGATGTGCTCTCTATTCCTCTCCAATAAATTTGACTATTTCACTTACTTTTGAACTGTTCCTGAACACTGAAGCCAGCATTGTTACAGAATTAGTTCATAAAACCTCAAAATCTCTACATGAGTTCTAGTGACTAGCTCAGAACCAACACATTTGATGTGTTTTTCCTATGCATATCACTACACACTGAGCTCATAAAGGCTCTGCTAGTATACTGCAGTACAGAATTCATCACATGAAGATCTGGCATCAGACATTTTAAGTATTTCAAAGTCTCTGTGTGATCCAGTTTGGTCTGTTAATCTGAAATGTCAACTCAAGTCTCCTCTCAGCTTCTAGGATTCCTCCCAGAGGACCGTTCAATCCTTACACTAGATTGTCCTATGCACTTTATAAAATTCTGGGGAGTATAGATTAATATTCAAGCTGTTTGAGCAAGCAACAGTCTCTTCTTAGCTCTTTCAATGAAGTCTCCATCCATCTCCCAAAAGATGTTTAACTGCTGACACATCTGCATTTCACAGTGGTCTTGAGAGAAGCCAGCACATAACAAATTTGACACTAGTTTGCGTATCTAATATTGAGGTAAGACCATTTCCAAATAGCTACCTTTTTTTTTTTTCTTTACTGTAATACTAACCCTTTTCCATACTTCTCCACTCAGTCACTTTACAGGATGCAGGTATTCTTCATTCAAAAATCTATCTCAGACGATAACACCCATTAAAATATTCAACAGGAATAAACATGACAGAAGCCTTATAGTGTGCAACCTTTCATTTTACCCACCTCTGACTAAAACATTCAATTATGAAGGTTTAATTAGATTCATTGTGTCAAAACTTTCTTTCTCAGGTATATTCCCAATACAGAGCATTGTCCTTTACCCTACATCTAACACAGGTGACGGAAAGGATTCTAATCAGTTCTATTCCCTAAACCACAGAAGATGTCCTTCCACAATAATCTCTTTATCAAACTACCAGATTGTTTTCTTGCTTAATATAACAGACATAACAAAACACTGGGGGCTTTGAGTTTCTTTCCAAAGTTCATAAGGTATGTTGGCTTGTACATACACGCTTTAATGACAAGAGCTAGAACACACTGAAAAAATATGCAGCAGCATTGAAAGTGATCCAGGATGAGCAATACGATATTCAGCTTTACTAATTAGAGCAGAACATAGTTACTAAATTACCAATATCATTTACACATTGCATGCAACTTTGCATAATAGACTGTAAACTAACCACATTGTTAGATAAGCACATTTGGTAAATGAGGCTCCCAAAGAAAATTTCCTTAATCATAACAGGATCCAACTCTTCTATTTTCCCTCCCCTATCACATAATATTTTTAAGCAGATGAACTATTTGACATAGATTTTTAATGGGTTTTTCCCAAACAATTAAAGAATCTGATATGAGTCTGTGCAACTCTGAGTTAATCTTCTGGATAAAGCACTAAAATCTAGGTCATGCTCAGCCACTAATCATCTTTGTATATGCAAAACTCCACATCCCATAGATAAGATAATAGCCTGACATATTCCCAGTTACTTACCTTTTGTGTCACATTACTTATTTCAACCAAGTTTTACAAGGAAGGTTATACAACCAAAAGTAAGGGAATGATAGAAATAAGAGAAAGTTTTATATTGATTAAAAATGCAACAATATCAACTTTTTTGGCTGACAGCAAAACAAAGCCTCTGGGTTAGCCTCCTCTGTGGTCGTTGCACCATCAAAGTTGACACAATAACTCTTAACCTGTAAGTGGTCAAGAATTTCCCATAAGCTTCCATGTACTATCACTTACATGGCTTACCTACTCAGGTACTTATGTGAACACCATACTCACCATAGATGTGAGTCCTTCCTCTTTGAAACCATACACACTTTTCCTTTCAGATTTCACATTTACCTGCGTTTGAGATTATATCTTATAGCACTTTAGCCTAAAATGCTTTAGGACTCCTTTCCAGAGAGCTCGGCCAGCTGCAGGGGCTTGCCTGTCTTCCAAGAACACCATGGATAAGGTATTGCAGGATTAACAGCCCTTGAGTGATTAAGTCTCACTATAAGGTGTAGAAGTTCCATGTTACAGACAAATCTGGGCTAAGACAGGCACACACTTCAGCAAAGTTTGTGCTTAAACAATGTCAATACCTAAATAGAGAAACTCTTGTAGGGATACCAAAGGGACTAAGACACGAATCCAGCTAAGGTCCAGGTTGGCAGTGAAATATTGATGTACTGCGACTAAATGGCACCTTGTGGGAAGCACTCCCACCTCCTTGAGTTTGGCGAACATGGTGTACCTAGAAGACCTTTCACATCAGTGTATAAAACCTGAGACAAAATCTGGGAGTCATCCACCTTCTCAGTTCTAGTCAAAGACCAGAAAGCACTGGGAGAAAACACTTTTAATCTCTTACCTCCTTTCTCTCTCTGTCTCATGCACTTTGCATAGGTATGTCCTACGACATAACATCATAGGACAGTACTTTGCAATTTGCCTGCAGCAAGGTCTCTTCCTGACCAGTGTAAGACATGAAGACTTTTCAGTGTGGCACCTTTTCCAAATCCTCTTGCACATAATTAGTTCATATTTAAATACAGTCAGTTGGAGTTGAATATGTTGTCTGTAAACAATGTGAAGGGAGTGAAAAAGAGACCGTCAAGCCAACCAACTTGACATCTTGCCAGCCCAGCAGACATCTGAAAAGAGTTTTCAATTTCACATCAACATTTTTGTTCCAAGAAAAAAAGAGAACTTGCATTCTGTATAAAAGCTGTTACAACTCCATAGCTGCCAGGAAAAAGGAGTGTACTTCACCTGAACTCCTCACATTTTATAAAAGCAGCAACCTATTGACAAAAATTAGGAGCTATAATGCTCTTCCATCTGCACCTATCAGCTCTTTCTGTTTGACCCACCCTTTAACCTGGTGTGAAATGTCCTAATTTATTGTTAAGTTTCAGCATTTAGTATCATGGCCCACAGTCCTCACGTTTTACCCTGGACCACATGCCTTCATCTCTGTATATGCTGCCTGTAGAAGTTAGATTTATTTGCCAAATTTAATAACTATCCAAGGGTGATTTTTGAGTATACCAATAAATTGAAATCATAAGTGTTAAAAAGTAATCATCTATCTATTTCATTTTCACCACTGAAAGTTCTCAGGTCTGTGCCAAGTGAGGTATAACTACCAGGTTCCTAAAGATATTGCAGCTACCTAATTATTTAGGTCTTTTTAAAATCTGAATTCTACAAACATGGGTCAAATCTTTTGTTATTATGTCTTTTCCTTTCTGCATGTTTTTCGCTTTTATCAGTTGTTGCAGTCAAGTTGATCAAATACCCCAAAACATACTTTCTTATCTTAAATATTTGTTTATACAAAAAAACTACATTTAAACAAAAGAGCCTCCCAAATATTGCCTCAGCAACACTGCTCCAGTCTCCTAATGTGTTTTACCCTCAGGAGATGCCTTCATAGATAAACGAGCATGAGGATTTTTTGATGGTTCTCCTTGATGGCCAGACATTATCTGAACTTTAGAAGCCACACAGACCTCAGTACCAGTCCTGAATTGGAGTTGATTAGCTTTACTAATGAGGCAGGTATATTTATTTGGGCTAAGTATTGTGTTTGCACTCACATCCAATCATCTCAGCACACAAGCAGAAGAACGTGTTAGCCTTTCTTCTCTGGTAGACATATCCATTGCATTGTACAAAAACTACCTGTAACCTGCAGCCAACTATGCAATGAGATAGGAGCAATACCTGTCAAAACACAGGTTGAACATTCGGCATCCATAAATACTTCTATTGAAATGAGAAGGGCTGTAGGCATGTAAGATTGGCTCATCCTCAAGAGTACAGTTAATCCAGGTACATGCACCATGTGCAATGTTATTCCACAGTCCCTATAGAGTTCACTTAAAGCATTTTCTTGCATGGCTTTCATGGACTTTGAAAGTCCATCAGGTACTCCATTCAACTTATCAGCTTGGAAAGGTTATGGCCTCAGTGTGGCATACACCATACAGAAAGCAGATGGGTTTTCAAATAGGGTCTCCTAATTTTTCACATTCTCCCTTTTTAAGCCTTCTCTCCCAGGAGGCCACAAATACTCCTTCACAACTGAGTTTTCCCCATCTCAGGCAGCCATATCTCCCACTTTTAAAAAACCCACACTTCACATAGTCTATAGATTATAGTCTTTGCATAGCCTATTCCAAGTTGTCTTCTAAACTGAAAATGTAGTTTCTTAGGAACCACGAAGTACAGTAAATTTCTTGGCATTTATATATGAAACATGCTCAATTAAAGCAGGCCTACGGTCACACAAAGATTATCTACAGGTATTCGAGTATCAAGAGTCAGTCAACAAATGCCATCCTAGCACAGGTCAGATATTTTCCTTAAAAACAGAAACAGAATTGGGGTAAACACACCTACTTTAAAAAAATGCACACTTAGGAAAATCGGAGCAGCAGCAGTGTAATGTTGCCATTGGTTGATACTGATCTGAAGAGTGTTATCCTTCTAGCCATCAGGTCACAGCAATTGGATGAACTAGCTGCTGGTGTAACAATGTATTTTGCGCTAAGCTGCTGTCAGAGGACAGGGTATAGAACCACATACCAGTTTGGGTTGGAAGGGACCTTAAAGCTCATCCAGTTCCAACCCTCTGTCGTGACCATGAACCCTTTTCACTAGACCAGATTTCTCAAAGCCTTGTCCAACCTGGCCTTGAACACTGCCAGGGACGGGGCAGCCACAGCTTCTCTGGGCAACCAGTGCCAGAGCCTCCCACCTTCTTAGTAAAGACTATAGTCTAATACCTAACCTAAATCTGCCCTCTCTCATATTAAACCCACTCCCCCTTGTCCTATCACTATATGCCCTGGTAAAAGAATATCTCTCCAGATTTCTTGTTGGCCCCTTTATGTACTGGAAGGCTGCTGTGAGGCCTCAATGGAGCCTGCTCTTCTCCAGGCTGAGAAACCCTAGCTCTCTCAGCCTGTCTTCATCGGAAAGGTGCTGATCATCTGATCATCTCTGTGGCCCTCCTCTGGACTCACTCAACATGTGCACACCCTTCTCATGTTGGGTGCCGCAGAGCTGGACACAGTACTCCAGGTGGGGTCTCACAAGAGCAGAGCAGAGGGGCAGGATCACCTCCCTCGACCTGCTGGTCACACTCCTTTTGATGCAGCCCAGGATATGGTTGGTTTCTGCGCTGCGAGCACACACTAAAGACAGCTCACGTTGAGCTTCTCGTCAATCAACACCCGCAGGTCCTTCTCCTCAGGGCTCTCACCCATTTCTCTGCCCATCCTCTATTTGTGCTTCTATGATTCTATGGTAGCCCTGCAGGCGTCTGCACAGATGCTTGTAGGCATGTCAGATGTTTTCCATAAAAGGTAAACAGCTCCCTGAGAAATTGTGGAATCTCCATCCTTGGAGATACTCAAAAGATGCCTGGACATGGTCCTGAGAAATGCACTGTAGGTGACCCTGCTTGAAAAGAGAGTTCCTTTATGGTGACCTCCACAGATCACTTCCTCCTGTAATCATTCTGTGATTCTGGAATGACACAGCTCCTTTCCAGAAACACGGAGATAATATCCACTGCTCCACACCGACACTACTTCAGAGCATAAAGTGACAAATAATCAGGATGAACACGCAGTGCAGATTTTATCACTTTTTAGAAGTGGCACTTAGGAAATCAGCATACCACTCCTTCATCAGTGCTTTATCAGTTCCCTTTAGCCATCAGTAAGCTCTGATCCCTGATGACACAAGTTGCCTATCTGGCACTTCCCTGTGGTGCCACTGACATAGGTGACCCTCTGCCAAACATGACTCAGAGCAGAGCAGAGTCCCTTACAGCATGCCACCTCCTCTTCCTCCTTCCCTGGCAGGACTGCAGGAGCAGCAAAACAGATACACAGATTGATCTGCGCAAAGGTCTGACTTGCACCAAGGGATCCTATGCTGGTAGTTCCCATCCAGATTAGTCTAAACTGTAATATTTGGATCTCACAAGGGAGCCATAGCCAAAGTAAGAATAAAATCTGGTTGGGTTTTTCTGTTTAATTTTTTTTGTTGTTTGTTTTGGTTTGGTTTTGAAGTTGTTTTGTTGTTGTTGTTGTTGTTGTTGGTTTTTGTTGTTTTTTTTTGGAGGGGGGGAGTGGAGGGTGTGAAGGTGTTTTTTTATAATAGGCAAACAGGTTTGAGGAAAGGATCTGGAGAGAAACAGAATGGAGAGCCAGACCTTCCTAGATGTAGCCGGTAGTGTAACTGGAGCTTTCTCTGGGCAGACTTCCTGTTTTCCCCTCTGCTCTTCTGTTTGCCAAAGAGCTAAAGGTCTGAAGAACATCTTTTGCATCATTCCACAAATCATGGGTTACAACAGCATCAGTACATCCTCAGCCTTGGTTCATTCCTCTCAGACATCTCACATTTTGCCGTGTATCTGTCACGTTAATGCCAGAATACAGTTCATGCAAACATGCAGACCTTTGCTTTTATTGACTCAGGTTATTTACTAAAAATAAAAAATTGTTAACATGAGATTATAGAGAGTTATTTCTATGAGTGAGGTCTACAGCATTTTAAAATTTTGTCTCTGTCTGACTGGAGCTTGACTCTACAGGAACATCTCCCCTGTTACATGGTACAATTACACTTGTATAGTTAAACATTTTTAGTTACATTACTCTTCCTCTCTGTGGTCACTTTTGTTCCAGAATAAGGATGGGGCTCTATGTTCTATTTTAACTAATAAATAAACAGTCAAGCAAACAAAAAGGCATTTTTGCATCAGAGCAACAGTGCCCCAACATAAGGCAAGCTCCACATTGCTCCATTAGTTTCTTTGAAGGTTAGATTCGACCTAACACAGGTCCCTTGCAGGCAAGCCCCTTGCTGCTGTTGACTGCACAACTTTTCCTCAGATGATGGAGAAAAGTCCCTACAGAGTTAAGGCTCTGCTGTGTACATGTAGTGGGGCTCTGTTCTCGCTTTTAAGGTCCTTTTCATCCCCTCCACAGCCCTCCTCACATCACGTCTTACTTCAGAAGGTGCCCTGTCAGAGTTACAGTAAAGGGAGCATTTTCTACGAAGAGCAAACATGCAAGTGCTAGGGATGGAGCTACTGTGGGACTCACTCCCTGACCAGACCTAGACTGGAATGACCTGCAATTGCTAAAGCTGTGCTGAGGTTTCAGTATGTCCTAATGAGACAATCCAAGCAGGCTGCTCACTGCCTGCTAGACCGGGAGCCATGGAGAGACACTGCCTGAGCTGGAGCAACCCCAGCAGCAATGCATATTTTCAGGCCACTGAGTGAGAGTGCCTTGTCCTCTCCTGATAGCAGGACAGTAACGCAGAGGCAGTTGCATGGATACCACAGCTAATGGACCAAATTCATAAGTGTATTTCCACAACATTGTGACTATCCACATCAAGGGAGGATGTAGCCCACTACCAGTCAGGTAAGTGCCCCATCCCTGGCAGTGTTCAAGGCCAGGTTGGACAGAACCTTGGACCACATAGTCTAGGGTGAAGGTATCCCTGCCCATGGCAGGGGGTTGGAACTTGATGATCTCAAGGTCCTTTCCAACCCTAACTATTCTATGATTCTATGATTCTACTATGCACACAGCTCTGAGCCAGCCTCTCCCAGCTGTCTCCAAACTCATTTTATGAACTGCTTTCCAAAAGCACTGTCATCCTCCTCCTGCCACCACCACAGAAGGCATCAGGGTCACAGCCACTGTAGGAAAGCAGGAGCGGCTGCAACCTAACCTAAGCTGAAATGACTGAGTCACGACTTCCCCTCACAATACCATGGGGAAGACGAAGGTCCAAAAGGTGGATCAGATGCCTTGCCATAACCTGGGAGAGGCTGGGATAGTTGCAGAGGTGGTGCGCTCAGTTCCCTGGAGGGAAGGTGTGCCTGGAATCACTCATCAAGAGGTTCCAAACCAATTCAGGAGAGACGCTCAGAGGCTACATTGTACTTTCTTTTTTTTTTTTTCCCTCAAAGGAAATTACTGCAGTATCAATGAACTGGCACCTCTTTTCCAGAATCACATGCAGGAGATTATATTGGAAAAAAAAAAGGAGAAGAAAAAATTCTCCCACAGATTTTCCATGAACCTTTATCACTGGCAAGAACCCATCCCATGGTTCTTGTTCACAGATGACTCCAAAATTATCAGATCTGAGTAAAACTTCTCAAGCAAAACCATTTTCCCAGCACAAAACCTCATTTCACTAAGGTCTTTTCTCTAGTGGCATACTCCATTTGTTATCATTTAACAACAGGAACTCTCAAAGCAAATTTTTCCATGTCAATTTTAAAATTTCTTTCCAAACAAAAGTTCTTATACAGAAATTTCCTGGATTTTTTTTTTTTTTTTTTTTTTTTTTTTTAACAGGAAGGACAAGCAAAACACCTCAACTTTCTAATAGCTGTTAAAAGTATCAGTTACTTGTTTGAACTTGTTATAGGAAAAACACTAGGAAAAAGACAACAGTGACTGTGTTTGGTTTATGTTACAAGTTAATATGCTATTAAAATGTTTAGGTCTTATTATGCACTTTAAAAATGTTAGTGCTTAATGTGCTCTGATTAGGGCTTAACAAGCCCTTTAAAATGTTACAATGTTAAACCACCAAATCACATTGTCTCTAAGGAGTAAGAGGCTTAAAAAAATCTTCTGTTCTTCACAACCTAACCCTTACATTAATAAAAATGAAATCCACTCATAATGAGTTTATATCATATATCAGAATGTTTTGACATCCTTAATGACTGGGAGTTAAAAAGTTGGCTTAACTCTGTGTGCTAGTGTGTGCTTGTTTGAGTGTAGGAGTTAGGGTTAGTGGTTTTCTGAAAGCCTTAAATAACAGAGATAATGGAGATGAACATCATGCGTTTTTGCCGTAACTGGTGTCTGGAATCCTATTGCCTAATTTAAAGGGCCAGTTATATGACTGTGAATATTTGAGAAAATATTCATTAAGCCTCTTAGCAGTGATGCAGTGGCATCACAGTGACACTGCCAGTCAACCATGGAACCATAGAATGGTTTGGACTGGAAGGGACCTTGAAGCTCACCAAGCTCCAACCCCTGTCACAGGCACGGACACCTTCCACTAGACCAGGCTGCTCCAAGCCCTGTCCAGCCTGGCCTTGAACACTGCCGGGGATGGCAGCTGCAGGTTCTCTGAGCAACCTGTGCCAGCACCTCAGCACCCTCACGGAGAAGAAATCTGGTAAATTCTGGTTAGTACCCACTGAGCAATAAGGCACAGGTTTCCAGAGCACATGCAGAAACGCATCCACAGTGTTTCATGGGGGGCCATGGCATGGCCTAACACGCCCAGGCCAGGCTCTGCCTCCTTCCTCAAACCATTCAGTATCACATGCCGGCAGCAGTCTTGCAATGCCACTGGTGGTCATGGGTTTCCAGTACTGGACAGTTCTTACAGTCACACTCTCCTAACAAACAGCTTTCAATACCATTCCTCACTTGGAAAAAAGCTCCACAGCAAAGGATTATTACAAATACCAACATAATGTGACAATTAACAGAGTTACAATGTTGGCTTCATGAAGCAGATGCATGTGATAAAATAATTGCAAAGTACAGTGTTCTAATTGGGGAGGAATTGTTCTGGTCTGTACAATAAAGGATACCTGGAACGGCGGTCAGCAGACATTCCTTATCTGTAGCTGTGCACAAAACATTATGACAGTGAACACAATAGGCTTGTTTCTTTGTCCTGCTTTTCTAATTTAAAAGTGTGTTACTCTCTAGAATTTGGATGATCACTCAGGCAATATGTATTCATTTCAGTATATGCCCATCTTTCTTGAAAACTATTAATTTGGGAGAGGTCCAATCGCAGCAAAACAAACCCACATGACTTATCTAGCTAATTACAGAGTGTGAACAGTGAATTCTAAAGTAATAGCCATGGCAGATAGTTCTCAAGGTTGAAATATGCTTGCACGCCCTATTAATCAAATAATTCCAAATAAATAATTCAGCAAAATGCTCAGTCTTCATGGATAATTAACAGAAAAAGTGCCCTAATTAGCTCAATAAACTGTTTGCTGCAATTAACTCCACTAAGCTTTAAAGGGCCATTCTTCATGAATAGAGTTTTCAAGAGGACTATTAAAGTATTACTGAGTATTTTCCAGTGACGTGGGCTGTGTTTTCGAGCTGACTACTATCACAAGTCAGACCATTTCAAGAAGTCAAGAGCACCGATGGCTCCCCATATTATTTTCTCACCACAGATAGATCAAGGTTATGTTACCAACTCAACTTACGCACACTTGTGTGCTAACATACCGCCCTGCTATACTCAGTCCCACAGTGGTTATTTACTCCTTGCTAAACTGGATCCAAATTTCTTGCTAGATAACATGACATGGAGAATTTCTCCTGCCTTTGGTTTTACTTGTTTACTAACATCAGCCTATTGTGAAACAAACATGAAAAACATTCAAAGGCTTAAAAACTTTTTTCCCTTTCTCTTGAACTTTCATGTTTTATTCGTTTTAAATATGTGGCAAATTGATTTTTTATTTTCCATAGTAGTTTCCCCCAAGTTCCTTTGTATTAAAATAACTAACACAGAAAAATGATTCCATCTGCTCTTCACTCGGTTGTTTATGCCTTCAGAGATGCTGGGCTCTGTGCAGAGAGCAAATAAAGTGCTTCAGAGCTACTCTTCCCAGTCCACATTTTCTTCAACCTCAAGCACCCAAAATCACAAGGTTAGACTTTAACTAATTATTATTAATGAAACTCATCAAGTAATTCAGACACACACAAAAAAAAAAAGCCCAGTGCTTTAGTTTTCTTTCCATTTTCTTTCTAGGGTCTGAACTTTTCTATTATGCACATGGCAGGTTTTCAAAGTCTTCTACTTAACAATTACAGCTTAAAATCACACACAGCTTGTGTGTCAGAGAGAGAAGACACACAAAATGGGATTAAGAAAGGGAGAGAGCAAGAGGGGAGGGAGACAGCAAGGGGGAGAGAGAAAAAGACAGCCAGGGGATTGCTGACTCAGCAGGGGCTGGGGTCCCCAGACCAGAGCTGGGTGCCTGGGCCAGGTCCTGGCAGGACGCCCCGAGGTGCCCAGGCAGTGAGCTCAGCCTCATGCTTTCCCATTTTCCGGGGACATGTGGCTGTGGGAGGTGCATGAGCGCAAGGAACATGCCTGGGGCCAGTGACTCTCCAGGACAGGCCTTGGGCAGATGTTCTTTACAATTGCCTGCACATTTCCCTTCTGTGGGCCCATAAAACACCCCAGCCCAGCACCCTTCTTTCTTTTGTGCTCTTCTCTAACTCATTAACTTGTTTCAACAACCAGGGATTTCTTTTTGTCCTGTGTCAGCCCAGGCCGGTGCTGTAGTATCAGCTGACCAAGGCAGAATCATAGAATCCCAGACTGGTTTGGGTTGGAAGGGACCCTAAAGCTCATCCAGTTCCAATCCCCTGCCATGGGCAGGGACACCTTCCACTAGAGCAGCTTGCTCCAAGCCCCTGTGTCCAACCTGGCCTTGAGCACTGCCAGCGATGGGGCAGCCACAGCTTCTCTGGGCACTTTGTGCCAGGGCCTCACCATCCTCATAGTGAAGAATTTCTTCCTAATGTCTAATGTAAATCTCCCCTCTGCCAGTTTAAAGCCATGAAGCTTTAGAGGAAGGAGGTTGCAGAGCACAGGGTAGTAGGGCCCAGCAGTGTGGACACGCTCTTCCAGCTGGACTCTACAAGCTGTTTTCCAGCTTCCCTCACTGCTTCATGCACATTTCAGCCCATGCATCTGACGCTAACCAAGGCTGGCAGCAAGCTGCAAGCAAAGGAGCTTGCGAACACCCCTGCTGTTGTGGTGCGGAGTGTCACTGCCCTGCTTTCCCGCAGTGCAACAGGGAGCAGCATTTGCTGTAGTAGAGAAACAATTGAATTCAGGCTCTGTTAATATTCCTAAATAGGCGAAAGGCAGAGGAGTGGGGAAAGAGAGCAAACAATACATAACAGTGTTTAAATTATAAAGTACATTAACAATAAATACTCCCCTGTCAAGAATATGTCATGTAATTATATTTACTGCACTAAACAGAGGTAACCAATGCTTTGAGAGGGTGGTTTTGCACTCTCAAGATGACTCTCCTTCAGGGACAGCATATGTGAATAATCAGTCAGACATGGGATATCAGCTGCGAAAAAACCTCTCCCAGTGCAGCGTGCCAGCGGTGATGGCTAGAAAGTTAGCTCCCTCTCCTGGATTAGAAGGGAAAGTTCATGTACACTTCACTGATCTAAACCAACGCTTAGGAACTCTTCAGTGACATTATTCTTTTTCTGCTTAGTCCTAGATCCTCAGTCAAGGGAACTCTATGCCTCTGAAGAGCTGGCGTGCACAGAGAGACAAACCATATCACCTAAGCAATACAACAATCTCACTGCCAAACTTACTGCAACCTTTCTTGAAGTGCTGTACAATTGTAGGATGCAGAATACACACGTCTGTAGAGCTCAAGCAGTGATCTTCTGTCCCCAGAAACGTCATTGCAAACCAGAGCTCTTTCTTGGCTTTGATACTTTTTCCCTCAGCCCTTCTGCAAGCAAAACAACCATTGCCATGAGTAGGAATTTGGCCTGGACAGAGTGCACGTAAAGACAGCATGACTTACTGTCTGAGCAGAGAATTTGAGAGCTAAGGCTGGGGTGGAAACAGAGAACAGACCATCAGAAGAAGCTTTACTCTTGTTTTCAGTATTTTTACAGAATGTCTTTCAAAAAAAAGATTGAAATACTGCACCGGTTTCACAGAGTTTCCACATGGGAACACAATTTCTACTTAGATAATCACAGCTTCAGTTTGCTTATAGATGCTTGAAAAACTGAGATGCAATTAGGAAAAGGATGAAAACGCAGGTGTTTGTAGTTCACTTACCATGTGGGATTTGATCAGATTCAGATAAAAATCAATGGCAAATTGACTAAGTTCCCTTCGTTTTAAATGTAGGGCTTACAATAGATACATGAAACTGGACATACAAAAGCTTAAAAAAAGTCGTTTTCCTGTCTAATTGTAGACTTTATTAACTGCTAAATACAATTTGTTAAGATTATATAGGATCTTTCATCTGAGAAACTGAAATTTCTTCACATTTTGAACAGTACCCTTCCGAGATGAACATTCACTACTTACAAATCAGAAAATAAGGCAGAAAACCAAAAAGCAAAATGAAATGCACACAGGGCAAGTGATTTGTCCAAACAGGAAACCATTAGGATTAAAGCCCAGACTTTCCAACTCTCTATCTCTGCTTTCACTACAAAAAGAGCCATCCTGAAATGGAGATACTTTTTAAAGGAAAAAAAAAAAAGTCACAAAAAAGAGCCATATCCACAGATGATTCAACCTCCTCTAAGTTGGAATCATGTCCTGCAAGGGGCTTGCTCTTTCTACTGAGGAGTTAACTGACTTCCACTTCAGACACTCCAGTTAGGTAGTCAGAGCATTTTAAAAGCACTATTGCCAAAGAGTTTCAGAGCAAGTATGGGAACCTATGCCATAACAGGAGAGATTGTCCACTACTGTATCGCACTAGCTGGGTAAGAAAAACAATCTCACTACCCAAACTTGAAAGCTTTGGACTTTTTGCTACTATTTTAAGCAGTTATTCATAGATACACACAGAGTTGTCCCTAGGGGTGTTGGTGCTGTATAAATAGCAAGCAAGCCAAGGTTACCCTAGTTCAATTCCTCAGATAGAATGAGCTCCTAAAAAAACCCTATGAACCTCTCTGTTGCAGAGCTTGGGTCCTCCTGAGCACCTCTCTCACAAAGCCACTATTCACCTGCAGACTCTGGGGCTGGTTTGAATAAACTTTTTACTCTGCAGTTTCAATGAGTGAGAGTCTGACTGGCAGCCTTTCCCAACATGGGTGAGGTACAAATGGGATGGGTGGTGATATGGACAACACCTGCACTGCCCTGCTCTCCAAATCAGTCAGTCTGGAAGACTCATAACAGTCAAGATATATCCAAGCAGTTTTAATAAAACTAAATAAAAGTCCTATTTTAAACCAAGGTATCTATCCAAGAATTTCACTTGCAAAATTATAGCTTTCTATTTAATTTATTAAAAAAAAAAGAGAGAGAAAAAAAGCTTCTTCTACAATAAGCACACAACAACATAAAATTTCAATAAGATATACAATAAAGTTCAGATATCATTTTCAGGATATCATATTGAAAGAAAATATTCTACCGCAATGACACACAAACTAGCAGTTAGGTTAGGGGACTTGGCCACTACTAGCATTAAATGAGATCAATTATAAAAATGCACTCTCTTTGAAGCAGATGAGGCCCTCAGTGATGTGGTTTAGAGGTGGTCTTGGCAGTCCTGGGGTAATGGCTGGACTTGATGCTTTTAAAGGTCTTTTCCAGCCTAGCTGATTCTAGGATTCTGTGGTCACATGTGGCACAGCCATCTCACCCAGGCAATGGGGCAGAATTTTCTGCCTCCTGAAAAGGCAAACACTTGATTTTCAGACCTGGGATCTGGATGAAGTCTGCCTGTAGCAGGAGACCAGCTGAGTCGCTAGGATGCTTCCCAACTTTCAACTCAATTGCACAGGACTAATGAGCTCTGATGAAATTGGGGGGGGGGGGGGAAGGACAGTGGGGCTAGCAGCAGCATGTGGGAATTTGGTCAAGAAAAGAAGAATTATGACTGGATAATGCAGCACAGAGACACAGAAAAGATACAAGCTGAAAGCCTTCAAAGGGTCCTGCAGATAGCCTTTTGCATTAAAAAATATTGATTAACATCTGTGACATGTATGTCTATTCCCGGAGAGGCACATATCTTAAGGCAAAAGGAGAACTCAAGATGTCCAAAACTGCATTTTCCTGGCTGACTGCACAACTCATATCTGAAAGGGAATCTCAGGAAGGTAGAGCACAGAGCACAGACCCTCTCCCATGACTCAAGTTAATGACATCATTTCTGTGTCAGGATGAATTTAAGTTGCCAGAAATTATTTCAGCTCCCTCAACTTCAACAGAACTCCTGGTGAATTAAATATTCCCAATTTCCAGTTTTGTAAAAGCTGTACCTTAAATTTGGCCCTATTTATCTCACAACACTGTACAATCTGCATTTAAACACAGATAGTTTGTGCTGCATGCACCGTAGTAAATAACAGTACAACTGGTCTTTTATTCTGAGTATTGGATATAAGAATTTACAAGCTTGTATAATGTTCCAGGGTTGTAATATTACACATCTTGCAGATTTACTGTAACTCCTAATGATATGAACAAAAAAAAATTCCTTCTGAATGGAATGCTACAAGTTAGTGAAGATTTTTATTCTCTGCTGCATAATCTGATTCATCTTCACCCTCAACTTTCATATTAACTGTGACAGCTCTCTTAAGAAATGCCTTCAAAAACTAGAAGCTTTGCAAATTCCTGCAGTGACTGTTGAGCTCTTTTTAGTCAAATAACGTAACTTAAAATAAGTGCAAACTGTTTCTTTCATTTTTCACTCATGAAATGTGTATTTTTATGCTTGGCGTTTGCAGTTATTAAAAAAAGAAAGGAAGGAAGTCATGTCCATTAGATCAAGTGTTTCCCATAAACTCCCCTGATAGGTTCATTGCCAGTATTTTTGTTGCTACTCCCCATGGAAACCAATAAAATGGCTTTCAAATCTGTTTCTTAGAAAGGACCATTCCAGTCCCATCTTTAAGTCTCTGTAGATTTCCAGTAATTGCTGAGAGGTTGTGATGTGCAGTGATGTTATCCAAATATATGTCAAATTTGATAACAGTGCTGTGTGTCATGCTTAAACCATGACAGCTATGTTAAAATAATCCTTTTCTAGTACATATAGTACTAGTGCATGTACTACATACACACTAGAACTTGACAGGAAATTGCCAAAAATTAACAGTTAAATAATTTAAATATAGTGTTTTGCTTAAAGTTACAATTGAATTATTTACAATTAAAATATTTAAAGCCAGCTAATCTCTTTATTATTCTCAACTTCTCTGTTGCTTAATTTCAGAGCTCTCCTACTCCCTTTTGATTCCGTATCTCTGTGGTCACGTTATAATGGGAAGAGAAAACAGAAAGTAAGAGATGGACAAGTTCATGTTTTTAAAGACTGTTTTTCACATGAAGAAGTTTTAATTTTTAACCCATTTCAACTAATTTGCAAATATCTTAAACCAAAACAGCAGAGACATGCACACATGTGAACAAAGACCTTAACTAATAGGTCACAGTCTGTATTTCTTCTAATAAGCATCCATGAAGATAGCACATGCAGTGAGGTGCAAGTCAAGCACCCTGCATGTGGGGCTGTTTGAGAGATAATAGCTATAGAAATAGTAGAGTAATAAGCTATAAAACCTGATTTTTATTTCTTTTTCAGAATAATGATGACATAGATGAGCAACTTCTTAAGACTTTTTCTGATTTACTTGGTAATTTGCATAAAGCCAGAAAAATTCTCAAAAATTGTGTCTTTCAAGAACTTGAGTTCCCAGAAAGAAACAAGAAGTCCAAATAACTGTTTTTTAACAGGTGGTTGCTGCCATGATCCGTTTATGAAAATAGTCCTGGCTTCCAGTAAAAATTAATGAATCATTAAGTTAAAGCTAGAATATTAGTGAGAGCCAGTAATCACTTTGAAGCTTTGTGCATTCAGCCTGTTTGGATGTAACCTAGATTTTCTGGTCTTTTCAATTGGAAGCAGATTCCCTTAACATTGTCGTGAGCACTAGAGTGACAGTCTGTCCTGCTACTCTGCTATGTTCCCACTGTACTGGAGCAAGCCAAATGACCTGTCCTATTGTAGAAGTACATAAGAGATAGCCAGGACATATCTAGGGACAGGATTAAGATCTATGGGCATTCTTACTTCACAAAATGATTGTGGAAAAGCCGAAAGACTGTCCAATGATTCAGGAAACTTCACTCTACCATTAATCCTAGACTTTAATTATGAGACCTGTGCAAAATAACAGCTATTATTATGAGCTTATGATCTGCCAGCTATGAAAGAGTGGCTAAACTCCTATTTAAATGAGCGTGCAAAACATGGGAGATGATCAAGAGTGTCTGTGCAAGAAGAGTTACTTGGAGGAAATCCAAGAGCTATTTTGTCCTGCTTGGAGACAACCACCGTTGCTGAAGTAGCTCAGCTGCTCCTCAGGACTCCTTGTCAGCTGCTCACCACTCGTGGAAACATACATGCTTCTGTCCTGTGCTGTTTCTCAGTACTGCACTGCTCAGAGCAGGACCTGAGCAAGTGCTTTACTCAAACTAAATAATGGTGCCCTCTGGAGTGAACAGGATTTTTAGTTTTTATTTGAATGAGGGCGAATCACAATGTATGCGATTGTATTTCCTTCCAAACTACACACATTGAATCCTAAGTAGCCAATTAATGTTACTTAAAAGCCTATATACTATCTCAGTTCCTGTAGGTAGGTCAGATCTATTAGAGATTTTTTTCTCATCGTCCTTGTATTACGAAACTGGAGGGTGAAAATGTCTGAAGTTCCTCATTTACGGAGGGTATATCTTGTACAGAAAGTGCTGCTTTTGTTACATCTCGAACTCTCTTTTTGTGACCTGTCTGCTTAGGTTAAAAGGACAAGGGTTGGCCAGCAGTTGCTTTTATGAAGGACTCAAGAGCTAACTTGTAAAGGCCACAATGTCCTTCTGTGTGTTCACAGTGGCAGTGTTCAATTTACCTAGCTAATAGGTTATTTCAATTAAACGTTCACATCCTGCACAGACTGAATTTCTGAACTCTGAATGGTATCCGTGTTATTGTTGATACACCCTTTCAGAATCTGTGGTGCATCAGTAAATGTGGTTTTTCTGGCCAAGCATCCTTGAATAACACCACGGTATTCGTACAAATAACATGACAGGAAGGGAAGCTAAAAACTGAAACCTAAGATGAAATTTGAAGAGATAATTATAGTTAAAGTATTTGTGTTTGATTACTGGGCTTTACATCTGGGAGTGTCCTATTACACTCTCATATTAATATAATCTTGGCAATCTGAGAACAACTGGGCAACGGAAAAAAAAACTATAGTTCTGCACAGATGTGAATCAGCAGAATTGTGTTTTCTCAACTGGGAAGTGGTTTAAACTTCCTCTTTCATCTCCTATTGTTTTTAGAAAATTGTCTTGTGATTGTTCTTCAGCTACACAAACTAAGCCACTCCCTGGATAGGCCCAGGATATGCTTTGATTTCATTAACGATTTGAAACAAAAACCAAGGGACCTAGCAGTAGGATTAGATATCTACCAGGAGATATGACACCATCTCCCTGGCACGAAGGGGTTTTTTCCATTTCAAGCAATGCTGAACCTTGATTAAATACAGATAGCCAGGACATAATCTCTTGGCTTAAAAAGAGAGATGCTTGTCCTCCATTCTTCTTTTGGCAGCATATACTGAGTACAAGATGGGACTAAGCCACCCTTTACTACTCCCCTTCCAAATCCCATGGCAATGAGCAGAAGATGATATCTGGAAGTTACAAGTCTCTGTGCAGTTCTGGGCCTCAGCGTGCCTCAGATCTCTATACAGACAGCTGCAGGCGCTCACAATCTGGGTGTTATTCAGGTAGCCTTACAAAGAGCTCACCTCACCCTGATACACCTTTGTGCAGACTGCAACACCCCCTCTGAAGTATCACACACATCTGTTGACTGTCTTCCTACTCCAGCAAGGCGTATGATACATCTATCGATGTATTGGTGTACCACCCCTCATCCCCATTTTCTTTCACTGACAAGTGGAACTTACACAGAGAAGGAGTTAAAAAAAGATAGAGGATAAAGACTCTCATACAGTCTGCTGCCATCGCTGGCTTACAAAAAAAAAACCCTGCTTGAAATTTGTTTGCATTTATCACAACCAAATGTACTCACCTTCACTTGCTTGCAGAGAATTTACATTTTCACATTCCTTCAGTGGTAGAATTGAGATAGTGAAAAGGTTTAAACAAAAGAGAGATGAGCTCCTAACTAGTATCTGGGTCTTCACCATGTCTGGAAAGTCTGCCTATGCATCAAATTCTCCTCTTAATGGTCATCATTACAGCAGGATACTAGAAATATCCCAGGAGTAGTGCTAATCAGATCAAGCTCATTAAAATTACACTTGTCTCATTTGTGGTCACTAATATGTGAAAATTGCCCGATTATGGCTTTCATTTTGCATATCTCAGATTTCATAGGTGATTGAGTTTTGAAGAAAAGGGATAGAAATTACAGTGTGAGGGATTAATTCTGCAGGAGAACTCCCAAGGGAAGAACGGTGGAAGCTGCTGAGCTGCAAACAGCTGGAGGCAGGAGTGGATCTGTGGGATAACACCTGCATTTCCCTGCATTTCCTCTCTTCCCTCAGCATCTGCTTCTGGCCGTAGACATAGACAGGGTACAGGGAAGAGAGCTGAGGAAAAAGCTGAGGTACAATCTTTGGGGACAGCATCAGTCATTAAAAATTATATAAGTTAGTTCAGTATTTTTTGTTATTTTTGAATTAAGAGATATTAACTGGTCATAAATTTGATCACAGAAATTTATTATTTTTGAACTAAGGAAAAAAAGCTGAAATTTTGAACTACAAAAATTTCCCTTAGTAGTAAATGACTTGAACAGACTAAGGGAGAACTGATTTAATGGTTATTAACATAAGTCAGCTGCATAGCATTCACATCATTGTAGAAAGGAGCAGATAAACAATCTCCTTCCATTGTCTGTAATAATCACAGACTGCTAAATAATTTCATGTCATTATTTTAGTTGTGCAATGAATAAGGGAAACAGCAAATGAAGTCTAAAGCTCCTTCTGTGTGTTTTGTTCTTGCATTCAAAATCTGTCGTTTTTTACCTGCTTCAGACAAACCTACAATTTATGCATGGAGTTTGTGAAAAGAGGACAGGCAGAGTTGTGCCAGAAAAATGCATCCCAAATCTGCTTTCCCCAGAATCTGTGCTCATGTATATATTAGTTTTAAGATTCCAGTCCTCTCAGTGCAATATGGAAGAGAGGCTGTGCAAAATGTGTTAAATCTAATGGTATTCTGCTAGCTAATAAAACTTGAACTTCCAAGTCTGTAAGACTGAGAAAGCCTCAACACTTAAGACCAACAGAAAAAAAAAAAAAAGAAGTCTGTATTATTCAGTAAAATTCTCACCTCAGGCATGTTAATGTCCTTTAAGATAGATTGGTGATTAAGGTACCTAGAAAGCTAAGTCAAACAAATTATTAATTCTATTAATTAATGTTTGTATTCTGATAATACATATTATGAAATAGACCTTATCATTTTGGGCTGTGTTCAAATAGAAGATTAAAAAAAAACTAGAGAAGTTAATTGATGAAATGGATAAAATAATTCTAGAAGACTTGAGCTCCACTTGTTCACCTTCAACACCTGCCATGTGCTGTAGATGGGAGGTAACCCTGCAAGATCAGCTTATACATCTTTGCATTCAACACTGTCCCGCATGACATCCTTTTCTCTAAATTGGAGAGACATCAGTTTGATAGGTGGACCACTCAGTGGATAAAGAGCTGGCTGGATGGCTGCACGCAAAGAGTTATGGTCAATGGCTCAATGTCCGGCTGGAGACCAGTAACGAGTGGTGTCCCTCAGGGGTTGGTGTTGGGACCGGTCTTGTTCAACATCTTTGTCGCTGACATGGACAGTGGGATTGAGTGCGCCCTCAGCAAGTTTGCTGATGACACCGAGCTGTGTGGTTCGGTTGATACGCTGGAGGGAAGGAATGCCATCCAGAGGGACCTTGACACCCTTGTGAGCTGGGCTGATGCCAACCTCATGAGGTTTAACCATGCCAAGTGCAAAGTCCTACACCTGGGTGAGAGCAATCCCAGGCACAGCTGCAGGTTGGGCAAAGAAGAGATTCAGAGCAGCCCTGTGGAAAAGGACTTGGGGGTGTTGGTTGATGAGAAAATGAACATGAGCTGGCTTCACTCTGCGCTCACAGCCCAGAAACCAACCGTATCCTGGGCTGCATCAAAAGGAGCGTGACCAGCAGGTCAAAGGAGGTGATCCTGCCCCTCTACTCTGCTCTCGTGAGACCTCACCTGGAGTATTGTGTGCAGTTCTGGTGTCCTCAACATGAAAAGGACATGGAACTGTTGGAACAAGTCCAGAGGAGGCCACGAGGATGATCAGGGGACTGGAGCACCTCCTGTATGAAGATAGGCTGAGAAAGTTGGGGCTGTTCAGCCTGGAGAAGAGAAGGCTGCGTGGAGATCTCATAGCAGCCTCCCAGTATCTGAAGGGGGCCTATGAGGATGCTGGGGAGGGTCTCTTCATTAGGGACTGTAGTGATAGGACAGGGGGTAACGGGTTAAAACTTAAAGAAGGGAAGTTTAGATTGGATATAAGGAGAAAGTTCTTTTTTGTAAGGGTGATGAGACACTGGAATGGGTTGCCCAAAGATGTTGTGAATGTTCCATCCCTGGTGGTGTTCAAGGCCAGGTTTGACAGAGGCTTGGGTGACCTGGTTTAGTGGGAGGTGCCCCTGCCCATGGCAGGGGGGTTGGAAGTAGATGATCTTAAGGTCCTTTCCAACCCTAGCTATTCTATGATTCTTTGATTCTATCAATAGCAAGATATTCGTTCTTCTTGCTTGGTACAACTTGGTATTGATCACTTACTGCTGGCACAGATTAAAGGGGAACATTTTCAAACAGATCTTTTGTTTTGTTTTGTTTTCCAAAACCACATAGTAACTGTGAGCTTAAAACATGTTTTACCCTAGATCTTCAAAGCCCAAATCTAGAACCAATTTTAAAAGAAGACAATTCTTCTTTTGAAAAGAAGACATGTTAAAGACAATTCAGAAAAGAACTGGAAAGCCTCAGATCATTTTTATGCCAACTTTGTGTTGCCAACTGGTGTTAAGTATCTCATCGTTCATGCATGCAGCACCTGAACACATGAAATGCAGCGTGCCTGCTGAGTTGCACATTTCTCAGTGTATGCAGGGAATCACCAGGGAAAAGAGGAAATGTATCTTTTGAAAGTACATTAGGCCCAATATGTGCTTCCTTCATTCAGTGCAGTGTTGCAAGCTGCTCTGCCTACACCAGCATGACCATAGAAAACCCAGGGCCTGCAACAGCTCAACCTCAGGGTAAGCTCAGACTCCAGCATTAGCTGTTTCCTTGCTCAAGCTGAACCTAAGAATTAGTTACTTTGGGGAAGCTTATTCATATCTGTTGTTTTGACAGCACAAAAGCCCCTTTTCAGTATAACACACTTGAAGCAGTGATAGGTCTGGGCAAACTGAACACCAAGTGTTGAAAGGGAAGATGACCTTGTAGCACTATTGTTTGTTCTTAGTATATGGAAACTGTTTGCCAGTATTCCCCACGAACTACTCTGGAGAAGACAATGAAAGGAATTAGGTCTCAAGCTGAATCTTCCCCACAGAGCCCATGTCTATGTACAATGCTGTAGAGACACCAAGGGTACTATTACCACATCATCATCACAGAGACAGGCAGATATGATGCCAGCTAAACATAAACAGCATATTCATGACAGGAAAATGCTCTTCCCAGCTGAATTCCACTGCTAAGTGGCCTACGTAAAATGTTTCCTATCGCTAAAGTCACTCACTCAGAGATCTCTTGGGTATTATGACCCAACCCTGAAGAGCATTGTGTCCCAGTGACTTAGACCATGGAAGTGGGAACTTCAAAGAAAAGAGCAGAACCACATTGGAAAGGCAACTCAAAAGAGCCCACGAAGGAGGAAGAATGTAGCCAGGAAAAGGGAATGTAGAGATGAGGAAGAAAGAATGGCGAGACGTGCTAAAGAAACAAGAATGCCACAAAGGAGCAGTGTCAGCAGTAGAGTGGAGGAGGGTGAAATTACTGGGAAATGCTGCTTTAGTCATCCCGGAACTGTTAAGTGGTCAACTGGTTTCATCTGGAGAGAATTAGCAGGGGCAAAGGGGGAGCAGATTCACAAAACTGCCTGAGGAAGCAACAGTGTCAACCCCTTATTGCCAAAAGCCTGGTTGTCAGCAAGCTCACTTGGGTTGTGTGGGATCAGTTGCCTTTTCTGGCTGATGGCATCTGAACCAACATTTCTGGAAGTGCCTTGCCCTAGGGCATTCAAAGAGGTGTACAGGGAGGGAAGGATGGGGCTCTCTCTCATGTTAATGATATTTCACTCTGTATGAAATACTTTTATCCAGCATGTGTGAAGGATGAGGGTGTAAGGAGAAAATTACTCCATTATCTAGTTGTTGACAAGATGGATGAAAAGGTTGAAGTTGCTGAATTGTGAGCATTAAAGAATTCCTGCAAAGTGGAACAGTGACCAAAGGAGTGACTGAACACAACCAAGGCAGCCCCTGCTGCACCATAGAGGTGCACACCTAAGAGGGCAGTTGCATGATGTCTTAAGAAGATGTTGTTTCCAGTTATCTTGGGCAGAATGGGAATAAAATATCTGTTACCCAGAGCAACTTCTTTAAAGCATACAAAAAGCTGAAATGTTCAGAACAGAAGGAGAACATCACCTGACAAACAGCAACAATTCATGTGGGTTTCAGCTTGGTAAAGAAAAACTGTGATTTAATGGTGTGCAAGAATTATAATTGTTGTTGTTGTTGTTATTATTTAGCACAGTGACCAAGACAAAAATTAATTTCTTGTACAGATCCAAAAATAAGAGAGGAACAGAAACAATGGCCTTCTGGGCTGTGAGACACAGGAACTTCCAGGAGAATATGGGAATCAGCAGTGGGGAATCTGTAGAAAGCAGCCAAAATCAAAGGCAAGAAAGCTGAAAAAGGAAAAATAAGATACAAACACGAAGGAGTAACCCCACCCTATTCTTCTTGGCATCACAGGCATCCAGAGTACATGACACTTGATTTCTTCCACTTTATTATGGGAGTAGGAGGATTCACTTGATTTCTACCACGCCTTCTCCTTATCTACCATCTTCCACCTACGTTTACAATTCAGAATTGCCAGAATTCAGATTTTTCTCTCTTGGCAACATTCTCTTGTGCCTCCCTCATTTCAGTCTGAATGTGCTGGGGTTACCAGGGTTTGCTTTGATGCTAAAGCAGATCTGAAGATATTGGCATAAGCGCTTGTTCAATCTGTGAGCACACCCTTAGGTTAAGCAGGTTCTTCAGCACTGCTCAGTTATTCCCTCACAACTGTAAATAAAAATACGATGTTCTCTTTTACAAAATAAAACAAAACTAGTTAGGCAGATGCAAGCATGATTTCATTCATTCATCTCATTCTTCATCCAGATATAATTTTAAAGTAATTCAATCTAAGTCATTGTAATAGTAAAAGCATTCAGAGACTTTACAGTGAAATGTCATTCAGAAAATACTTCAGCTGGCTGACTTTAGGATCTTCTTTACACTTTTTAGCACACTTTTTCAGTTCACAATGTGGACAAATACCAACAAACCTAATATTTCTAATGTAGTTAAACCCTGAGCCACCCTGACTTACAGGCATTTTTTTGTTTTGTTTTTTTTTATATACTTCAGTTTACCTGAAAAATACTCAAAAGTTACATTAAATCAATCAATGACTTTCAGTGTGAAAGCACAGTTCTCTCTCTAATAATGAAGAGCACTTCAAGGGAGAGAGGAACGTGCTGAGGACCCAATTTGGCAGTATTCACATGAGCAGCCCAGGTAGCTCAAGAGGACAAGTTGCCTGAGAGTGTGGTTCTTTACATCTTTAACACTGTGGAGCTTCCACGTGCAAAGTAAACATAATAATGTCTTCAAGACTTCAAGTCAGCTGCGTTACAGAATAGAGCAAATATAAAGCATAAAGCTCGTGTATTGCTTTAAATCATCTCTTGCTTCTTTTACACCACCAGTAGAAAGCTGGGTTTTTTCTAGTTATTTATCCTTTATGTGTTTTAATATTCTCTCTTGAAACACAGCATAGAGTGGTCTAAGAGCAGATTATTAGCATACTCAGCACCAACTCCACAGCTGAGGAATGGTTTGAGCCCTTTACAGTACACTATGTTCTCATTACTTCTATGGTGACCCATGGGAAGTACAAACTTATGAAACATGAGATTTGTGTTGAATTTTCATGATAAGCTAAATAAGCTCAAAGTCATTGTGATTCATTAATTCATTTTTGTGAATGTCAATAGGATTCCCTATCCTGTAATAATTGCACAGTTATGTTATGAATCTCATAATTAACCTGTATCTTTAAAAAAACAGATAGACCAAACTGACAGCCCCAAAGAGGGATTCCTGTGGTGCACAGCATTATGCACAACTGCTACACATTAACACAATCTTAGTTATTTTTTGTTGTATTTGCTTTGAAAGCTGTATACAAAGAACATCAAAGAACTGGTGAAAGCTCTAGAATCCTGGGAGAAGAACTCCCTGTCCCAGGAAGCACTCAGCAGATGGGAATAAGGGCTCTTAGCCACTTGTGCTAAGGCAAACTCTGTCAGAGACAAAAGTATCTCAGGACTTTGGAAAGTCTTATAAAAGCAGAGAGAAGCTCTACATTAACACTGAGCAAGCTGAAACTTTTGCATTTGGTTTATTTGGAAGAATGTAATCTTGAGGTATCTTAAAAGTATTTTAATACAGAATGCCAGACATCATATCTCATGCTTCAATTTTGTTTAAGAACACACAAACTTCTAAATCACCCAAATGAGTTGCACATCTTTTACAGTCTTTGCCTTGTCACTTCCTTGCTGCGCCCTTATGCTAAGAACAGCTCCGTTTCCCCTCTTCTTGCTTACCTGTGCTGTTTTGTCATCTTCTCATTCAAATCCTTCTTCACAAAGGCTTGAGCAACAGAACTCGAAGCAGGAGTTAATTTTAAAAACAATAGCTAAAATACATATGGCTCAGTGTCTAATTACGAATAAGATCTCTCTCACTTATCCAGATAAGAAACAGTAGAACCAGTATAGGTTTGGTTTTATTTTATGCACTGTTATGGGCCAAAGAGTGCATCACCTTCCAATATATGCACTATATTAATATATTTAACTATATATATATATAAATAACTATATAACTATATATATAGCTAGTCTTACATAACATCTAAAATATACTTACCTATTTGGTAGACAGAAAACATCAGCTATTAGTTGCTAAAACCAAGGTAACCTTAGAGTGTTGAACTTGATAGGAAATCTCTCAGTCGTTTCCAAAACACATCATTCAGCCTCTCCATTGTCCTAACCTCTTTAAAACACCACAACAAATACAACAAGAATAGAACAGTTCTAATTTTAATGCTTATGTATACCAAAATCAGAGAACAGGTCCTGCTAAAGCAGACGCTGCAGTGTGTCACATCGCGTTCGTACACTGAGGGATTGCTCATCAGAGGTGTTACACACCACTGCCATTCACTTCCTTTCAGGGGGTCAACAGAAAAGCTTCTGCCCAATCCTGCTTTCAAACCATAGCCTTGACATTGTTGTATAACAAGACAATAGCAAAAAACAATTGTCAGTGTTGTCTTTTCACCCCTGTTTATATTTTAATGGACTCCTTCTAGTAATAACTTCCAGTTTCCTCCATTTCCAGAAAGCCAGCACTCCATAAATATTGAGTTGTACTATTATCTGCTGATGTACCAGTTTTCTATAAACAGAGAAAATCCAAACTTATCACTGGGCCTAGCTGTTGAAAAAGGTTAGTATAACTAAATAACAAAACAGGAATGTTGTTTACTTGTTAATGTTCTACTAATGAAAAAAAGCTGTTATGGCTCTGATTAATTTAGACCATACTGGACAATTCTGGCATAACTTTCCTTGAAGAGTGACTATTGATTTCCTTTTCATTCTACACTTTGATACAACATTATCTGGAATCTAGCCCAGGTTTCATAACTGCTACTATCTCCACATTAACAGCCTGTGCAAGATTAGAAATAGCTTTTGAAGATATACACAAGGGTGAGGCAATCCAAGAATTTTCTCCATTTCCACAGGTTGAGCTTTTACATCTGTCTATGTAACAGCTTTTAAGGAATTAAAGGTGTTTGTAGGCATGATCAAATTCATCAATTGCAACTAATTAATTATGCCATTGTTTAATCTTTTAGCACTGCATTGTTTTTTCTCCTCTCCATCTGTATTTATAATATCTGGTGTAGACACAGTAATTACCAGATACTATGGGATGGTGACTGCTTTATCAGCATGAGCATGGGAGAACCACACAGTCTCATAAACCATGAAGAGTGAGTAATACTCATGGTCTCAAGCAGATGCCAGTAAAAATCTTTGTACCACTCCCCTCTGTCTCATATTCTCTCTAATGATACTCTGTATATAAATCAGTTTTCTATATGGATCTCTCCTATTGATTTATACACACACAAGGTACAGGTATAGCTTGTCCGAAACTTGTAGGTTAGGAAAGTAGCTTTCACCTCTGAAGAGCAATGTGTTCAGAAAAGACCATGGTAATTTGCAAACAAAAGAATTAAAATTAATTGTAACGAAAATATTCTAAAATATTCAGGGCACTGTACTGAATTAATTGCCTGGCTTGTGAGACATAATCATCATAATGTATTCTTGTAATTTCTAGGAACATGGAGCATGGTAACTGGCATGGTATTGGTCTTTCAGATAAGTCTTCTTTGAGAGTTGGTGTATTCTATTTTCCAGTTCACTTACTCAAGTCACAGAATAGCTGCCCTAAAAACAGAGTGTCTGGAAGTTACGCAAGGCCCAGACATGCAGTACTGGGTTAATAATCACAGAACTGCAATGAACTGGAGTTCATCAGTTTCAAAACAACAAAGATTAGAACCTGGCCCATGGAATGATTATGAAGCAATGACACAATGCAAAAATTAAAAAGGCAACTGTACTTTCAAGAATGGGTCAGAAAAGGCCCTTCCAACAGTTAGGAGAACATTAGTGCCATGTAAAACACCCTAAGGTTTCCAGTCGCTCTTGTTCAATACGTCATTTGAAACTAGGATGTATGTCCAGAAAAGTTCACGAGGATGAAAGGGGCAAAGAGAAACCCTCACTGATTGAAACCAAAACAATTGGCTTGGTTTGCAAAAACCAAGAGGGGACAAAAGCATTAGTCATAAGTATGGCTGCAGGAGTAAGCACTAAAGAAGGAAAACTAATTTAAACACAGAAAGTGTTTGCTCATTGATAAATTAACATAAACTGGCCTGAAATCCAATAAATCAGTATTTCTTCAATCCATTGAATCAGTATTGAATCAGTGTTGTTTTCTTCTAATGGAGCTGTACCCTTAATCAAGCTTAAAAAGTAGGAAGCAACTTCATTCATCTCCTATTTCAAGAAACAAGTTTTTGTGATAATGTGATAAAAGTATTTACCAAAATGCAAGATTTTTTAAACACCACTGACATTAATTGTTTTTTACTTCTACTGCTTTCATTTGTATTGAATTAATACACACTTATTTCAACCATTACAAATTAATAACTCTTCATTAACTTTCCTCTTTTCAGCTCAAACTATATTAGGCAGCATTGCAATTATTTAATGTAAGAGTTATTCTTAAAACAAATTCATAGAATCATAGAATGGTTAGGGTTGGAAAGGACCTTAAGATCATCTAGTTCCAACCCCCCTGCCATACCGTAGACTATAAAAACTATAGAAACCCATACTGAACAAATAATTCAGCCACTAGTAATTTTAGTGTGTATCTGTAATGCAATATGTTCATGACAAAACTCAG
This sequence comes from Pezoporus wallicus, assembly GCF_028554395.1. Classification (NCBI taxonomy): domain Eukaryota; kingdom Metazoa; phylum Chordata; class Aves; order Psittaciformes; family Psittacidae; genus Pezoporus; species Pezoporus wallicus. Next base: position 1,157,866 of record NW_026636385.1, on the reverse strand, counting down.
GGCTAGTCCCTTACTAATGTGTTTCCTGGGAATGTGCATTTACTGTGAACTCCCAAGCAAACTGGTAATATTAATTTATCAAAGGAAGAAAATTAAAACCAGTCCTTTTCTGTCATCTGTCAGCAACTGACATAGTCAAAGGCAATAAGATAGACGTCCTTACAGAAAATCTACTTCATATATCCCCTCTCCATAAAAATATCACCGTTAAAATTGTTCTTTTTAACTCTAAATAAATGTAGAGGTCAAATGATCCAATACAGTAATAATACAGTAAAAAGTAAACCAAAAAGAGCTGCTGTGTAAATTTAAGACTCTTGAATCTATCACTTCCACCGTCTTCCAAACACTCACTACCACAAGATTTGTTTCTATCTGGGCTTATGCTGTACAAAACCATTAGAAAAAGAAGCTGTTACCCAAAAGAAGGGCTTACTGCTGCAGAGCACCTTCAATTAATATTTTGCAACTGTCATGAACTCCAGAAGGACAAGACAGGTGAAATATGACAATGACTGCTCCCAAAGATGAAGCCTCATGGGCTGAAAGGGAGTTTGAACAGTGCTCTGCTGTCGCGAAGCGTAGTCACCAGGTTGGGAAGTGGGAGCACAGAAGACAAAGTTTACTTTCTCCTCTGGGCTACTGGTAGCCTTGGCTAAAGCTCTCTGCTCAGATGTGGAGCAAGGGAAAAAAACAGCAACCATAATGCTCAGGGAGCTAGAAACCATGATGTGGCAAAATGCAAGAACTGAAGCTGTTGCCAAAATAAGAGAAAATCAAGTATTAAGCAAGGAGATTTCAGGTATATTAAAGGTGTCATGTCCCTCCCCATGGCAGGGGCCTGGAACCAGATGACCTTTAAGGTCCCTTCCAACCCATATCTTTCTATGATTCTATGATTCTGCTTGGACAAGTATCAACCAGTACTGCAGTTCACTATTAGCGCTCTCTAACATGCACTAGCAGGAGAATGGAGTGACCTGGATGCACTGAAGCCCCTTTAGGCCAGTTGCAGAAGTTTCTGTCTTTAAGTCTCAGGCAGATCTGATTGCATCTTGGAGGAGGAATAGCAACAAAAGGACTTTTTCAGCATTTTTTGGTTTTTTGCTCAGATTATCTTATACAATGTGTACAGGTTTTCTATTTCTGTTGTTCAAACCACAGATATAAGTAAGAGGGAAAGGGAAGCAAGTGCTCACCATCAGTTTCCAGTGATACCAGACCAAACAAGTAGCAATATTTGCTTCAGAGCCCTGAAAACACCAAGCCACACTCAGGATTTGGTTTCTGCCAAAGCTCATTTCAGAAAAGCTATAGGCCTAATGGGAGCATACACTGGGCTTCTCTAGCTGTAATCTAGTTTCCTGAAAAGCCAAGAAAACATGCTGAACTGAGCTACTGAGAGGTTTTGTAGCGTGGAGATCAAGGGTCATGGGAATGGGCTGAATTTCAATGAATATGTTCCCTGTTCTTAGCAATGAGGTTCAACCTCATACACACAAAGCAGATGATTACCCCCATGATGACCAGTTGCATTCACATAGGGATCACTTGAAAAACTAAAAAATTTGCTTCTTCTATTTTAACTGGATATTACAGCAGAACTACAGACAAACACATAACAAGAGACAAAGGAAACAGAAGTTTTAGATAGGCAAAATACATGCTGTGCATTTTTAATAGTGCAGGTCACTAACCAAGCTGCTAGAGATGTGGTACACCTTTACATCAAGGTCAGATATCTTGATACCTAACTAGAAGATACTGGTTTCCTGCAGGTATCACTTGATAAAAGTTTATGGCCTTTGCCATACAGGTCAAGGCATTCCCTTCCAGCCCAAAGAACGTGATTAATAAAAGGCAGTAACACAGTAGGTGAAGGATGGAACAAAGAAGGCCACAGGCAAAAGCAACAATTATTGTCTGCCACACCCTAATATAGCACTTCACATGTCCAATGTGATAACTAATTAATCATAGCAACAACTTTGTACTCTATGCTGCCTTTCATCCCGTACCTCAAAGTGCTTTACAAATGTTAATTAATATGTAGGTTGTACTTTGAGGAAAGATATTATGGCATTGGCTCCAGCCAATGTTAACTTGTTCTTCAACAGCCCAGCTTGTGAAATCCAGTTGACTTTCCCAATGAAACAGAAAATGTGCAAATCTTCCTGGCAACAAATCTGAAAATGTGCTTCTCTGTTCAAATATAAGATATTCCATTGACAATATGGCATGTTTCCTCCCTTCACATCGTATTCCAGTATAACCTCACATAACACAGCATGGTTTAAACGCAAGAGGAGATTAACTTTTCACAAGAGAATTGGATAACTGGTATTTTAGTCTGAACATCTGGCACATTTTTAGCTAAACTGTTTCTTTTAAAAGTTTTTGGTGTGTGTGTGGTTTTTTGTTTTTTATTTTTTGCTTTGCATTCACATACTACAAAAGCTTGACTAACTTTAGCTCAGCAGCTGAAATAAAAGCTAATTTCTTTGCTGCAAAGACCAGACTGGGGCTACTCAGCATGACTTGATGTCTGCATTTTTACAATTATTCTAATTCCTCTATTAAGCACAGTAAATTTACATGACAGTTTGTATACATTCAACCAATTCCTGCTCATACAATCCATCTCCTGGCTTCAAAGGAGTGTGCGCCTGAATGCGACACACAGGATTTATCCAACATCCCCATTAAATTCTCTGTGTTCACATTGTGCACACATCCCTAACTACACAGCTGCTGAAGCAAAACTTTTGGGGCCACTACAGTCAGAGCTCGAAGGAGTCACCTAGTTCCCCTCTGTTACACAGGTTAAGTATAGAAAACAGTTAATAGCTGTAAAGCTATTACCAACTGTCACAACATCTCATCATCATTGGAAAACCTTGAATTTAGACTGTTAGAAGCTCTATTTATCTTCCAGAGTAATGAACTAAGATACCTTCTTATGTCATTGAGGTTTTTTATCAAAACCATCTTTGCAAACCTGCATTTTAAATATGCGTGCGCACACGCGTATTTAAATTGTCAGAAATAAATGCAAAGGAGAAGCAATACCAAACTAATCTAATCACTAAAGCGTTAACATCACAGAAATGGCTGCCTAATATTCTGCAATAAACATTTACCATTTATTTAAATAATCCCTTCCCATCTTCTTGTCCTAGAAAAATACCAGCAGTGCAGGATAGAAACAGTACTAGAAAATCCTAAATTTGAAATTATAAGAGTTCACAGCAGAACCAAGTTTCACCTTAAGGACTAAAGAAGGGAAGGAAGGGAAAGGGGAAAACAAAAAAGGAGGCAGAAGAGTACAAGAACTATCATTGAGCAGGTGTCTGCATAATAACAACATGAGTAGAACTAATAAGCTTAATTTCAGTATGCTTTGAAGTCAGGTGCAGGCTATTAAAGGAAACAGTGGGTTAGCATTCCTGGGAGGAGGTTTACTAATAGTGTTACACACATAAGAATTAATTTCTTTACCATGTGAATGGTCATAACCAGCCGGGACTTACAGCTTTCTGTTATCAATAGTGTGATTAAGATAACTCAAATAGTAGGTAAATTGACACACTTTGTGTAGGGCTCTGTGTGTACATGTGTAGCAACTGCTTGTAAATTATGCAAAGCATCTACCTGTGTTACATTTACTGACTGGTTTAGAACTTAAAAATGCAGATGATGTAAACTGGAAAAAGACTAAAAACCTCTGCCTAGTGACCAGTATCATGTTTCAATAAATCTGAAGTATTCAAGAGGTACACTTAGTAGTAAGAAACAGGAAAGAGTCAGAGTTGCTTGAATCATGAAATAAGCAGCTTTCTGCTGCTCTTTAATCAAGACATATTTCAACTTCTCGTCATTTATGCCATCCAGGGACCTAACAAGTAACTCCCTAGCAACACTTGGCTTAAAAGAGAAAGACAGCATGTCCTAGAGGCATGGAGAACCTTTTGACACTGTTCTGTTTTGGAGGGTTATGTGTGCTTTTTAACAAAAGGAAGAACAATCCATTTTTCTTTGAGATAATAATGAACTTAAGAATGAATAGAACTTCCATTTAAACATATTTTAAGTGTGTTGATACAATATTTGAATTCTTAAGGGTACACAAAGAACAGCCTCCTGACTTCAGTAAAACTCTGCCTTCACTTCGTTGAATCCAATATCTTCTTCCATTATTATATCACATGAATCCTTTTAGACTAAACATAAAGACTGTACTCTCCAAAACTTAACATATATGGCATAGCTGTAGATAGGAGATGTCTCTGTTAAACCAATCTATTCTTCCACATCTTTCATTTCAGTAGAAAGGCTGAAACTTAAAAGAACCATCATGATCGCATCATTTTGTGACCCACTGTATTTCTGGTTAGTTTTTTCTTCTAAACCCATACTAGATACCCATTGTCAAGGTCAGGGATATTAAAAGTGATTTGTTAGATGTAAAATACTGTTTATTATAGTCTAAAGAGCAAGCCAGCTTGAAATAATAAATTAGTGCCAGATGAAAAACTGCCAGAATTCTCTATTATACATGATTTTCCCTGGAAAGCATCCCAGATTTTTTTCTTCATAGGCTCCTTTACTAAAAACTCCCTGACTTATGGAGTGTGAGCTAAAGTTATAGCTTATAAAAGGGTCAGTGAGGAGCATTAAGGGGCTCCGAAAACAACAACAACAAACAAAACTTGTGTATAAACTATGTTGTGGCTACAGCCTAAATGGTACAAACTGATGAACTGCAACAAATGCTAAGAAAAACTTATGGAGTTCACCCACATAATTGCACTGGGTCAGATAAATGTAGCATCATCAGAAATCTGAAAACTGCATGAAGACAGAAACCTGAATTATTCTCACCCTTCCCACTGCTCTGCAGTTCTCTGTGGTGTTTTACAGACAACAGGCATCTGAAAGAAATGAGTAACTGCATGAATTATGCAGTTCAACCTCAACATGAACTTAAGTGATTTGGGAAGAACCTATCTTGATGCCATGAAAGAAAAAAACACTACTGATACCAACAGGAAGGTTGCACTATAATGGAAGACTGTTTCCTGTCCCAAAGAAAATGTCACCACATACACTGCAAGCTGTTATCTGTTGCTATTCCCCAATGGAAAATAACATACTTAGAATTTATAACCTTTTTTGTAGCTATCAGAGTAAGGAGAAATGGAAAAGCCAGCCTCTTTCCCTCTCTCTCGTGCACAATTATTGATTTCACCACTATATGCTGAGAAAGCAGGGTGGGACCATCGGTCACTGCAAGTCAATGTCAACAGCAGGGGCATAATGAAGAGCTTGAACCCAAGCAGCTGGCTGTGGCTGGGAACCTGGAGAGAGAAAGGGACGAGTAGAAGACTTCATTGTATGTACTGCAAATATCATACAGTTCCAGGGCTGTTGGCTTCCTGCATCCTCACAAATTAGCCAAAAAGTGCCATCAAAAGCAGTCTGCCAGCAATAAAGCAACAAAGAGGCCCCACTGGAATGGTCAATCCTGAAAATAAAAGCCATGTTATAAATGTTTACATGATGTAAGTTTGGAGTGTAGAGTCCAATAATTCTCACTAGCTCTTCTCTCTCACTTCCGTTCTTGGCAGCTAGATAACAAGTTCAGCCAAGCAACTCACTTAAAATGTACTGACATGAATCCTCATAGTGTAAATAACATATCTTACCTATGAAGGGTGATTATGTTCCCTTTATTCTGGAAAATAACATCTTCCTAGACTTTTTATGAAAATCAACTGTTTGCATTCTTCACACAGTTTATGGTATAGTCTGTAAACACAATACTAACTATTCCTGGTAATAACTAGAAGTTTGACATGGCCCCAAATCTAAACCATAGAGCTGACACCCCAAAGCACAGAGGAAGTTTGAATCTGAGCACTCCATCTCCAGTCTGTCTCTGCAGGAAATGAATTCACAAAGCAATAATAGTATCATAAACAGCGCTTAACATGTTAGGGCTGATCCTGGCAATCCATACTCCTCCAGCACAAAAACTCTTGGCAGGTCTTACACACTGCTGAAGTATCACTGAAACTCTCTAAGTGGACCTTGTGTGGGATTTAAGAATCATACCCTTGCCAAAAGGTGACATTAACCCTTCCTGCCTATACCACTGAAACCAGTCTACATGTTGGCATAAACAATACATGATATATACAAGGGGATCAGGCCATACATCAACCCTACAGGAACACCAACCATCTGATTTTAGTCATTCGCCCTTTTGGAATTTCATCAGTAGTCATTTTTTAAAAGGGCAGATAAATTTCATGAGCACAGAAGTCATGAAACACATTTGGGTCACCTTCTGCAACATCACATGCTGTTGTCTGCTCTGCAGAATCAGAATCTCTTTGTTGATGCTTTCTGTAGCTGACAGTCCAGTTCAGTCTGGCTGTATGTCTGTCAGGGACTGACCTGGAGGGTATCATGCAAACTGAGAAGGAAGCCAGCAAAGGCAAGTGCTGTGTTACTGGAGAAGGTGCAGACATGCTGAACATGTTGGAACAGTACAGCTTTGCTAGCTGAGATCTGTCCCCTGTCCTCACACATACTGGCACTGGCTAGAGTTTTATTCTCCAGCTGGCTAGATGTGTATCTTCCACAGCACAGCAGCGTTATTCTCCTGAATACGCATGCTTCAGACTCACAGTTCAGATTTTCTTTTCTCCTAACACATCCACTAAAAAAAAAATCAATCTTTTTTCTGTATCTGAATGCATTTTCTGAATATGAATTTCTGGAGCAATTCTTTACCTTCCACTTTACTACAATCATAAATGAAAGCATTAAAAGGGAGAGTACAATCTGGGCAAAATTTCCAGACAGTGAAGAATGCTTTCTGAGCAAAGAACAAATTCGCATATGCAAATACTGTATATGGATAAGATTACTTGCAGGGACAGGTAGCATAAAGGTACTTGCATAGACAGGCACACAAAGATATATACAGTACCCAGTTCATGTACTGTCACACAATGTTTGCATAAGGAATTCAGAGCCATATCTGCTTAAACTTATTTATTTCATGAACTATTACACTACTGAATTTTTAAAGTGTTTCTTCACTGTAATGTCAAACTGAACTTCCAGGTATTTACCATGAAAAAGGAAAATGAGCATCTAAAACAATAGAAATCGCCTTAGCAACACTCAGTTGTTATCCCTTTTCAATCTAGACAAGCTTCAAAAGCTAAAAAAAAATAATCTGAACACTGAGATCTCCTTTCAAGTTGAAGGTGAAGGACTCCAAGAAGTAATACTAAATTGCAGCTGCCCTTGGAAAAGTAATTTAATGCAAGCCATACTGACTTGGTATGGATTCTTCCCACAGCAGTACAGGTTGAGATCAACAGGGATCTAGAAGCATGGTTCTCCAAGGATGTTTGTCTCACATTGGTCCTTAATTGGAACTTCAACAGCTTTGTGCCCTGCCACAAGTGATGGAAAATCACAGAAAGGAAAGGATAGAACAGCACTCGGGTGGTATGGGACACAGAGGCACCATAGAATCATAGAATCAGCTAGGCTGGAAAAGACCTTTAGGATCATCAAGTCCAACCATTACTCCAGGACTGCCAAGTCCACCACCAACTCATGTCACTGAGGTTTGTGAACACTTACAGGGATGGTAACTCCCCCACTGTCCTGGGCAGCCTCTTCCAATGCCTGAACACCCTCTCTGTGAAGAAAGTTTTCTTCATATCCAGTCTAAACCTCCCCTGGCGAAGCTCATGGCCATTGCCTCTTGTCCTATGGCTTGTTCCTTGGAAGAAGAGACTGACACCCACCTTACTACAACCTCCTTTCAAGCAGTTGTAGATAGTGATAAGGTCCCCCCTGAGCTTTCTCCTCTCCAGACTAACCCCCTCCAGGTCCCTCAGCCGTTCCTCATCACACTTGTGCTCAAGGCCCTGCACCAGCTCCAGTGCCCTTCTCTGGCCTCGCTCCAGCACCCCAATTTCTCTCTTGCAGTGAGGGGCCCAAAATGAACACAGGATTCAAGGGCAGCACTGCCACATACAGGGGATGATCACTGTCCAGGCCCTGCTGCCACACTGGTGTGGATGCAGGCCAGGATGCCGCTGGCCTTCTTGGCTGCCTGGGCACAAGGTGGCTCATGTTCAGCTCTGTCAATCAGCATCCCCAGGTCCTTTTCTATTGAGCAGCTTTCCAGCCACTCTTCCCCAAGCCTGTAACATTGCATGGGGTTGTTGTGGCCCAAATGCAGGACCCGGCTCTTTGCCTTGTTGAATGTCATACAACTGGCCACAGCCCATGGATCCATCCTGTCCAGATCCCTCTGCAGATCCTTCCTACCCTTCAGCAAATCAACACTCCCACCCAACTTGGTGTTGTCTGCAAATTTACTGAGGACAAATTTATTCAATCCCCTCATCCAAGTCATCAGTGAAGACATTAAAAAACACTGGCCCTAAGAGCAAGCCCTGAAAGACACCACTAGTGACCAGTCACCAACTAGATGTGATGCCATTTACCACCACCCTTAGGGCTTGCCCATCCAGCCAGTTTTCAACTCAGCAAAGAACACATCTACCCAAGCCACTAGCAGCCAATTTCTCCAGGAGAACAGTGTGGGAGACAGTAGAAAATGCTTTAATTAAGTCCAAATAGACAATGTCCACAGCCTTTCCCCTCATCAACCAGGTGGGTCACTTTGTAATAGAAGATCAGGTTGGTCAAGCAGGCGCTGGCCTTCATGAACCTCTGTTAACTGAGCTTGATCCCTCCGTATTCCTACATGAGTTTTATGACCTCATTTAGGATCATCTGCTCCATGACCTTCCCCAGCACTGAGGTCACCAGAGCTCAAGAACCTCCTCCTTGGCCACCTGCAGTCACAGGACTGCTGTGACACAGCAGATCCAAGCTGCTGAGAAGGAATTGCCTGCTTTCTTTGTTATATTAAGCCCTTTATCTGCTCTAGAACACCAGTCAGAAAACCTTTAACTGGAAGACAACAAAGTTGACAGGAAAGAGACATGACTTCATATGTTTAAATGCTCATATACAAGCACTCATGGCTGATCTCTTTCCTCCTGACACATTCTCATCTGGGATTTGGAGGATGCATCACAGAATTCATAGCATTTTGGATTTATTTAGTTTCTGTCTTAAGGCTTTCCTTAAGGTAACTTAAGCATAAGAGATTTTAAAGCTAAACAAACTAAATAATGAAAAAACCCAAACATCTTAAATGGGTTAACCCATGTCAGCAAAGATAGCTAACAGCTGACTGTCAAGCAAAAGTAACTCATAACTTTGTAGTTAAATAAACAGAAGATGAGCGTACTAAAATATATCTTCATGCTACATATATATAATTTGAGCAGAGCTGGAACTCTTTCCTAGCAGAACTACAGCAGATACCCACTAAAACTCCTGCTGGAACGCAGCAATACAGCTGACAACTTGGAACTCGTCCTCTTGCACTTCAAGTGTTATATGCATCTTTTCCTTCCACTATCAGACAAAACTCAGAAAAGCACCTTTCTAACTAGCTGCTGAGCCACTACACCTTCCTTTACCACCCCTCAGCAAGAAAGACACAGCTTAGGATAAATACATAAGTACTAGTTGTACAATCATATTACCCACTATTTTTAATAATGTTACCTCCATTAACTGTAATAATGTTTTCACTTGTTTTTGCTGTTTGACTACCCCTGGCAATTTTCAAAATTAAGTCCTCTCTTCATACAGTGATTGAGGAACTGAAATACCAGAGCACTGTAATATTGTTATAGCTTCACGGCATCTGAAATCCTGCTACTCATTCCCAAGTAACTTCACCTGAACAGTGAAGATTTTTTGGATGGACTTTCAGCCTTTATGTCCAAAGTGAGATGGTCCCACAATATCGTAAGCACTTTAAAAAATTTACTTAGCAGTTATGTAGGCTTTTTAATCCACAATCAAACATTCCAAAGCAGAGACAAAACTTACAGCTTTATTTCCCAGACAGACAAAAAAGACAGCAGATACCAGCTCCTCAGAAGAACTGGTATTGGAACCCAGGTCTTCCTACATTTCCTGTTGCGTGACTTATTCATCGGGACTACATTCCTTCCATACTCTGGGCATCTTTCCACCTTCTAATTAACCTCCAGTAGCAACCATTTACTTGCCTGGAATTACTAAAGAAAGGGGAACTGAAGGTCATCTGTGTTTCTGAGGAGATGGGATAGAAGCCCACCAGTAATCTAATATCAGGCTCATTCCTGGCAGGGACATTGCCACACGGTTCTTTCAAACCTTCTCTGGCAGCAGAAAGATACTGCAATGTAAAATACAGCCAGGAGTCATGAAGTCTAATGAAGAGCCAGAATGAATTCCTAGACTCTTTCCACCTCAGTTCCACTGATACAATGAAGTGATTCCCAACAAACAGCACAATCACTCTGAGTGCCAGAGCATGAATCAGCACATTGGTCCTCTCTCACAAAGGATTCTCCAGTGGCTATCACACTATTCTGTAAGGCCTTTGCTCTGTGCAGAGCTCCCATTGCCAGCAAAATGCAACCTTCCATGTTTTATTTGGAGGATCTGTCATAGCACCTCATTCAGAGTAAAGAAGTCTCGCACTAATTTATTCTGCACATTTCAGTTCTGTAGAGTCTCAAATCACTTCAGACACTACAAGAAATCATATAAAATTTATCATTAAGCACCAGTGGAACAACGTTAACATGCTGTCATGTGCAGTAATGGAACATGCACCTCTCTCAGGACTCTGGCAGCCAGTGTTCAAGGACTGCACTGTCACCATCTTGTATTTTTTCACACTTCCTTTTTGACATGGAACAACTCTACCAACAGTCTGTCACTCAAGGGCTTTGCAACAACTAGGTTGAAAGTATAAGGTATTTTGTGTCCTGTGCCTGTTCTAGTGTAACTGAAGTAAATCAAAGCAGTAAATACAAGCATTCCAAATAACAGGTCACTGAAATTTACAAAATGTGTGGGGATACAAGGATTAACTCTCCTGAAAAGATGCAGGCATTTTACAGTATCATTTAGGAGGAAGGTAGGTACCTTAGTACAAAACTATGATACAAAAACCTGATACTTCATCTGGATATGTGCAGTTCCAGAGGAACCCTTAATTTTTACCATATTATTTTCTCCCTTCTGCTCAGCAGCTATACAAATGCTAACCTGAATAAGGATACAGGAACTCAGTGCCTGCCCATCAATGCTTCTTGACTTGCCAGATGGTCCCAGCTGTGCCTGACAGCAATCAGAAGTCCCTACTCCTTCAAAATGCAGTCAGAGAGCAACACACTCTCATGTTCTCTGCTCATGTTTGGAAAGGAATTCAGAATTCACTGGACCAGAAAAGAAAGAGAAAGAAGCCAAGATGAACTTGCTTCCCCAGCCAGGTGCTCAGAGAGATCACCTGGGAACTGTTTTGAATTGGGAGTGGACCCTGATTTCTGGTGAATTCTTTGGTCACCGACTGACAGTTTCATTCCCTCCCTTGCGCTCACTCTCCCGCATACAGTCTTGCATTCTCTCTTATAGGCAGCTGACACAGCTTTCCTGGGAGGCAAAAGATGCAGGCTGGAGATTCTCCTACTTGAGGAGGATCTGAACATTGACTTCTTCATTAAACTGCTGGACTATTATATCCAAAAGTGGGGAAGACCACTTTTTAAAACAGACTATTTCAACTTACTTCTTTGAAAGAACAGGAGCCAGGACATGTCCTCAGGAAGGTGGTTTAGAGCTCCTCCTCTATATGGGCCTACTGAACTACATGCCTATGCATCCCCGTGGGAGACCCAGTGCCCTCCAAATGGAGCCACTATATAGGGCTGTTCTCTTTCCATGGGTCACATACTGAGGATAGCCCTACAAGATAGTGTAGGGTGCAGAGCCACTTGGAGAGATAGAAACAAGCTCTCAGTGGCCAAGCTCAGGTACCACACATGATACAAATGTGTTAACTTCACACTCTGCCTAGGCTGGTTTATCTTCATCAGAAGAACAGCAGGCTGCCCCACATGGACAAAACACTACAACAATTACATCATTTCCCATATCTAAACTAGTTTGTACTGCAGTTGCCTTGGTTCCACTGTACAGACCAGCATGGCTCTACACAGAGCATTAAGCCATCTCTGCCTAAGAACTACATTGCTACCTGAATCTACCCCGCAGGTCTGAAAGTTCTCATCAAAGGACTCAAATCAACAGTTTCCCTGATGTCACTAAGTACCCACGTGAACACTGAGTCTTGCCTTTCCATCCCAAATTAATCCAGCAATGATCCTTTGCAAATTATCAATTCCTTGACCCTGTTCACTATGCTGGAAAAGGTGGCATGACAGAAGTTTAATCAGAGGATGAGAAAACTGAACAGGTAACAGGGAGCCCAAGCCCCAAATATGAGTCTATGTGGAATGTATCAAGAGCTGAGAAAAAATGGTGACAAACTCATGTGTCTTTATGGTAAAAGACAGCTATGTCACCCATCTATGTAAACAGGGAATGCCTTTATTTCCTCAGAGCTGCAGAGCAACTTCTTGTAGAAGTAACGGTGCCTTTCAGGGGTGCAACATCAACTCACCTACACTGAAAAACATAAAGAAGTTTCTCTGTGTACAATGTGTAGCAGCCACTGTCAGCCATTAGGAAACTAACGTCCTTTTGCAATCACAAATATCTCAACTCTGTACAAAACCTAGTGGAAAGGTGTCTCAATCCAACTGGGAGCTACCAGTACAAAATCCTGAAAGTACTAAACTTACATTTTTCATATGCTGTCCTTCTGTAATGAAAATATTATCATTAAAAATAAGTATAAAAAAACCACTAATGTTGTGTGAATAGGGAGGATAAACTTTGACAGACAAAACCAGAATTCTGCAAGAATATCCAAAAGACATTTTACTGTTTAAAGTGGTTATAGCTAGCACTTCTGAAGCAAAGGGGAGTTTCAATTACTCTGGGGCACCAGGCACAGATTGAAACTCATATTTCCTTATCTACTGAAAGTTGCTCAAATAAGCATAAAGCAGTGGTGTAATCAGAGAAGCTATTTCCATTAATCTTTATTTAATTTTTTTTTTTTTTAACAAACAGGCCATAGAATAAGGATGATCTTCCTTTCATGCAATCTCACAGTGCACACAATACCTGTGGGTTTAGCCAGGCAGAATTCCCACTGAATCTACGGGGACTTTTTTCCTGATTATAGAGTCATTTCCAGTATTTTACATCAGTTATCTCCAAGATGAGCATTGCCAGCACTGGAGCAACTTTAAACAGAGAAGCAGGACTAGCTCCATAGTAGCTTTTGCCTGAATTCTGCTAGCTAGGACGTTTTGAAAGTTCAGGACAAGCTGTTAATAAGGTCCCTGGGTGTTTGCTGGGGCAGCCCAACATGTGACATTCCGCATTTAATTAGAACTTTAACTGAAATTTATGGAGACAAAAGTCAGGATAAAAGGTGTCCCTCCCATTCATTCAAATGAAATTTTACTCTCCAACATGCATGTGAGAAAATTATATTGTTTCAAATTCTAATTAGGAAAAAAAATTAAAACTATTCAATTACCTCACATGTATTCCTGTAAATAATTCATACAAAGCATGCGAATGCCCTATCTTCATTCCAAATATTATAGACATGCATTTATACCTAACATGCTTACAATTGCATTAGATGATGTAACGCATAAAAGTAGAATGCTGAAGAGGACAGTCTTATTTGGTAGATTTACCTGGAAATAGGGAAAAATGCACAAACCCAAGATAGTCCCATTAACTTCAGCAGGCTTTGGATCAGGCTCTACTTGCCTGCCTAATTAGGGTTCTTCTGGCTTCCTGGCAGTGGTTTTCAAGAGGCCACCCTGCCAAGAGCTCTCCTACTTGCTGCTGCCTCTACTACTCCCCCTCCCCAAGGAGGTGGGGGGTCTACAGCACAGAAACCAAATACATCCTTTCCAAAACTGCCAAGACATGTATGAATCCAAATGTGCAATCCAAAATTCGGTTCAGCTTTAACAATATTTCCTTTGTCATACGGAAATTATTGCATGCTCTACTCCAAGGAAAATACAGATATCCCAAAGTCTTACTAAAAGCCCAGCTTTTAACACTTTGAAGTAAGCTGCAAGAGTCGAAAGCTTTAGGGAGCCTCACCAGCCGGGTTTATCCGATGGGTTTTAATTGCCATCTAGCGGGAATAACGTGCAACTTCGTTTCCCACCTTACAGCCTTCCACAGAGAAATCCTAGCATCTCCACCCCTGCCCGTTTGCTGCCCAGAAGGTTTTCATTCTGGTTCGGCCCACCGGGACACAGTGACCCATTTTGGCTGCGTCAGGGGATGTCTATCGAAACCAAGTGGTAGTGATGTCTTTTCATCCTCAAATACGCAGCTATATGTAATCAAGAATAAGCCCTGCATTTTCCCAAGGTCTGAGAAACAAAAGATTTCCATATGCCATTGCCAATGTGAGGTTTTCAAAAAGCTGGAAAGAATTAAACTAAAATGCCAACAGCCTGGGCTACATTTTCAGCAATTAATAGCACTAGAGTAATGAGAAGATACGGCAATACTTCGGCATCATCATTTAAGTCCCAAATATATACATGGAAAGAAAAAACACAATTCTTCACTTATGGGTTATTAAATCTTTAGAGCTAACTTGACGAGTAAGCTAGCCATAATTTACAAACACATAATCAAAGACCTTTTCTTATTTTCCAAGTGTAAAGCACTGAGCCTACCAGCAAACTCATTTAACAAAAGCAATTTCAATTTATAAGAGCTTAGATTCAGCTTTCCAAATACCTCATTTCTATCCTTCCAATTAGCATGCCACATATGGAAGATATTATACCAGATACCCTTCACCTTTTGTCCTCAAAGCTATGAGAGGGACCAAGTGTTCCTTATTTCCTGATGAATCCTTAATTACCTGCAACGTGACATATTCCTCCTTCTTTCTTTTTGATCCTAAAATGTAAAAGACACAGCCAACAAGGCACACTGTCTTTCTCTGACCCTTTCATTCTATATGTTTCCCAGTCACAGACTTTAAATAATAAACACTTGCAAATGTGTAGTACCCATCTGCATTCCCTTTCAGTCTCAGTCTCTTCATAGACCTGGTAGTCTCTTTATTAAATGGCTCAGCTAGATTCATAGTAATGATCAGTTATTTCTCAAAAGGCAACAGAGATGTGCCAGACAGCAAACTGCTGTCTGCCCAGTATGGTGCCAGAACAATCAGACCCCAGGCATCCAACTGGTCATCAGACATTACAGCACAATCAGCATTTAGTTCGTGACATGACTCCAGATCTCATATCCTATGTGTTAACATAGGCAACACAGGCTGACACAGATAACAAGAGAGAAACAAGGAACTGCTCTGGTCATCAAGTGTATCTGCGCCTATTCCCTGCTCTGAGAACATTCCAGTACCACACCACTCCTGACAATAACAAATTACATCAAATAATATTTTTTAGCTAAAGAGCTTTCCAAAACATGTGCACCCTTTTATCTGGCATCCTATCCTACCCTACAAACACACAAGCTACCACATAAGTCAAAGACAAGATGCCTACTTGCAATAGAACAGCCAACTAGCATGTGGCACTTGGCTGCCATCCTGGAACTCCCATGTTAACGGACCTTAATCAGGTGTGAATTACCATTTAAGAAACACTCTTTGGCATAAGTGTAGTCATCTTTTTATTTTTATACTCTAACCTACTTCAGCATAGAAGGCCATCAAAGCAGTTCAAGCAGTTTTCCAGACAGTATGTCTAACTGCAAGGGAAGTCAGTCGCACTGCATTGTGGCCTTGACTGAAGAGGCATGTTCACCTCATTGCAGTTAACACAGAAGTCCTGTGTGTTAGAATGCTTGTATGGTCGCTCTTTACAGCACATGGCAAGTGAGAATATAAAGAGTGTGACCTGCCCATGAAACAATAACGTTATTGAAAGAAGTTCATTATCCCAAAATGATCTGATCTTATTTGTTAATGCTGCCTTTTTAAGGCCTGAACATTCAGCTACAAGGAAAGCCCAATCACATGCTCAAATCCATGTTAAAGTACAAGCACAGTTTATAACTCAACACTTTGTGAATTATTATGTCCCTGGGACACAGTAGTTACTGCTACAATCAGTTATTTTTATTTCTCATGTAGCAGCAATTCCATCTGGAAACAAGACTGTTATCTCCCACCCAACAAGACAGTGTGCTTCCATGTGCTACGTGCCATCCCTTGGTACCTCGGACTTCAGTGTTTCAGTTGAAAGAAAGGGAGAAACAGGCGGGGGCCTGTTGCATAAGGTGTGCTCAGCTCCTGACAAGACCGGCAAACAGTTAAGGAGGCACCAGGCACCAGCTGCTAGGACAATTTTCTGAACAATTGCTCCATAATGCTGTCTGGGTCAAGCATGACCAGCTACAGGGAAGCTATCAACAGAGACTGTGCAGGCTGTTAATTGCTTGGCTACTTTACTACATTTAAAAGCAGCTTGACACATCTTACACTTAAGCGCATGATTCAAGGTACTCGAAGTATCAAAACAGCCAGACATTTTGTGACAATCAGCTAATAGACATTAACATTCTCAAACGAAAAAACCCACATCTTAATGCCAATATTGGTTTAATTACTTACTGCGCTCATAGCAACTAACTTTAAACCATACAAACAAAACTGAAAACCAGTAAGTACCATGGGGTTTTTTTCAAAACATGGTTAATAAAAGAATAGCAATAATGTATCAGAAAAACACAGACGCAACATAATAATTATCCTTCACACTTGCACAGCACGTTTCATCAGAGAAACACAAAGTACTTGAAAGACTAAAATTAATTCTAATTAAACCTCTCAGCATCCTATGTAGTTACATGACATTTACAGAGTGGTAAACGAGAGTCAGAGGTTTGGCAAGTTGCACAGGATGATACAGCTTCTCATTGGTGCAGTCAGACCAAAAATCAAGATCCTGGCTTCTAGTCCTGTTTTAACTGCTAGGCTACCCTGCCTATTTTGTTCAGCACCAGGTTTTCTGCTATAACAAAATGACAGATGAGGCAAAGGGAAAAGCAACCTATTTATATTCAAAAATTGTAAGATTTAATGGCAATTTAAATTGTTTTAATAACTTATTATTTTCTTCAGGCTCTACATATGCTTCTCCATTCCAACTCATACATAGCCTAAGCATGTTGAATCAAGCACCGTCAGGCTAGAAATTACCTCTGGAAGGGAAAGGTTTTGTCTGTCCACACAAGATGTATTTTGCAAATCTAGAATGATTTCAAAATACATATAATAGCAGCAGCCATCACAAGTAGAATTTTCCATTAGAAATAATTGTTAAAACATACATATTTAACTAACTGTATTTTAATGAGACTTTTTCTTTTCTATTATTACTCAGTTCTCAGGAAAGGAGGAGGGAAACTAAAGAAGCCACAGGAGAAAAGATAGTGGGGGGTGAAAAAGAAAGAAGGTGCCAAACAGATAATTGCTTAAACCAAAGATAAACATCTTCTAAAGCATTAGAATAACATTTCACATTACAAGAGATGTAACATCTGCAAAAGAGCGGGGAGGGTTTCAGTCCTTTTTCTAAACTTATTAATAATCATAACATAAGAAAAAGCCTTTGAAAGTTTTAAAATGTGCCTCAGATTTATTATTTGAAAATTATTAGCAAACACAACAATCACAGCAATTATTTGCAGGTCACCAAGGAAAATACATCATCTATAAGAACCAACCATTCTGAATGCTGATACCTCAGTTTTGACAGTGTCATTCAAAATGTAATTGATTTTCATAAAGAATTTGGTACACAGATGTGGACATATGGGAAATGGGGAGAAAGCTCTTTCTAATTTGCAAAGAAAATGCAAGTTTCATAGTCCTATACCGTACAGAATTCCCGCTGGGCAAATGACTGAAACTGACAGGGCTTAAATGCAGTCTAATCACTGTTGGTCCTTCCTATATGAAGAAAAACAGGGCAGAAAATTATAAATCTGATTGCAAACACTCATAAAAGGAAAAGATCAAGGGAATGACAATGGACAGGACAAATCATTATGCTTAAAATAACTGAAATACATAACACACACAAGAATAACTCTATTTAAAAGTATGCATGCTGAATGCACTCACTTTTTCCTAGAGAAACTACTTATCATAGTGAGTAGAACATACATCTTGTACTTTCATGCCACTGTATTGGAAAATCTGGCCTATAGTAAGTCATTTATGGAACTAAGATATACAGAATCACATACAAATGACAGAATGGCTGAACTTGGAAGTGAGATTTGGAGCCCCTAGTCCAACGCCTATTCTCAGCACAGGGCCAACAGAGCAGGCTGGTCAAGGCTCAGCTTTTGAACATCCCAAGAGTGGACACTCTGCAGTCTGATTAACCTATTCCAGCATTGGACCACCCTCCTCATGGAAATTCTTTTCCTCATTTCTAGCTGAAATATCTCTTGTTTCAACATGTGACCACTGACTTTGCCCTTCTGTTGCATGACTCTGAGAAGAAAAAATGAAACAGTATTAAATAATTCCTTGCTGAGCCTCCTTTTCCACAGAGGAATGTCTTTTAGCATTTGCTATCTGAACTCCTGGATCTTGCAAATATAACCCACAAGCATAAAGATGTTTGATTTTTATTTTCTTCCTAAGTTTTTGGGGGTTGGAGACCAGCTATTTCATGTGGCTTTTGAGCAAACCGTAATTAATTAAACCAAGTAGCTGAAATCATCACCAAAAAACCTTAGCATGCATTCTGGAATGAACAAGTAAACTAATGCACAAAAAACAAACAAACAAAAAAAAACCAACAACATGACAAACCACTGTAACAATAAGCTGATAAGCTTTATGATAAATACACAAGTCCTGATTCAGGAAACACGCTTTGAAAACTCTAAGTCGCTTTATGAAACTATAAAGAAGCAGAATGGGAAATTGGATGAATTTATATCATTGCTGTTCACCCCTAAAATGTTATAGAAAACTTTTTCAATTAATACTATATATTCATAATTAATTATTATCTGTATAGAACACATTTTGACTGCAAAATGTAATACAGATTCCTGTATACTATTCATCATCCTCCGAGAAGGAAAAGGGGTGACCAAAAACCCATGGAGCTAGAAGAAGCTGGTAATTCACTTATGCCAAATACATTGCTGCTATGGAATCCCCACTTACTACTCAGACCATCACGTGGAAACTCATACTTTGCTATTATTGTCTAGGTACCAGGTATATGATGTCCAAAGCTAAAATGTGACACTGGAAGAACTCTCTGTCAGTGACAAAGAGCTGAGAGCTGCTATACTGCAATAGCAGATCACCTTGCCTCACACCAATTTTTTCATGAGGAAAACGTCTTTCATATGAACTTCCTAATTTAGCAATAAAACCTTCCTCTTTTTTTCACTCTAGCAGCAGCTTTTTCTGTTTGAAATCTTTTGCAACTTCGTTCAGTCTCTACATGTGGCAGGGAGTGTGGGAGATGAGGAGGGTGGCTTTCCATTATTTTTAAGCATAGAGCTTTTAACTGAAACTGTAATGTTATACTGGTACAGGACACCACAAGGATTAAGACTGGGTGCCATCCTCTAAAAGTGAGAAAATTGCTTGCTTTCTGCTTGTGCTAGATACACCTGAACTCTTGTATAACAGAACTAATCCTGTTTAATAAGCAGACACACATTTTATGACAGTCCTGCTTTTACAATCCCAGTTTTCTCAGAGTCTGTAATCCAAATTTATTCACTTCCATGTATAAAGTAATTGAAACTTACACACACCGTTTTTTTGGGGTTTTGTTGCTGGTTTTTTTAAACCAGAAGTCAAGTTAAAAGGAAAAGCAACAAAAAATTGGATTCCCTCCTCTGGAAAAATGCTGGGTTCACTGACCAACCTCACTGAGAGAAATCAAGATAAAAAAAGCTTTTTTTAATTTTTTCTTAACTTTTCCACAGCAGTTGTCACAACTGAGGAGATCAGAAAGAAAATAATGTGATAGGGTTTCAGCTTTGCCACAAGGGCCTGCTATATTACTTTCCATGTAGCCATTAACCTCTGAAGTAATGGATTGACATGTCAACCATTTCATTAGAGCAACACAAGAATAATGACTCTGTGGTTAACACAGAGCACTGAAAGGCATTGAGAAAAGCTCCTGTTCCTGCCTGATACATCAACAGTTTGCAGTCATCAGGGCCAAGTTTTATCAGTGTGAGGCTAAGATCCACGGAAGTGCTAGTTTACAGTATCCTGCCTGAGACATCTAATGTCATAGTCTTTCAGAGATGCTGAGCACCAACAGCTCCTATGAAGTAAAATGTGTTTTGGTTGTCCACCATGAGCATCAGCATCCAAACCTAGGCATTCAAGTTCTGAAGATGTACTTTGCAAGTGTAAAAGCTTCTGTCTCTAGGACTCAAGAGTTGTGTCTGAAGTGTTAGGTGCCCTCATAAAGATTTAATGTTTCTGTGATGGTACAATGCAAAATTTGTGATGGGACCAGAGGCCATTGGCTAAGTAATCCACTAATACAAGTAAACATGCTTCCCTCAAAGAGCTCCTTGGCTCTCAGATGTTCTCAGATGGATACTATTTAAAAAAAACCCAACATGTTAGTGTTATGAAATAAAAATAACTAAAGGCTCAATACAATAGGTACTTACAGATTCTGTTTATGAAATGATACAGTGTGAGGTCCAAGGAATACACGTAAGAAAGCAATGTACATATTTATATGTATCTCACACATGCACAAGTATTGTGCAATAAAAGAGTGTATGGGTTTTTGATCTTCCCTTTTTCCTCATAGCATTTTATGTACAGCTTACCCACTATATTTGGTTTAATACAAACAACTACACTACCACAGGTTATCTGTAACTAATTATTTCTATGTCAGTTTTCATTTTCCTGTTGTGTAAAGTATTGTTTAGTGTATTTCACAGAGATCCCAACCCTATTTCAAGAAAGTCTTCAATACTCTTGTGATGTCAAACACTGAGCTGCCCGGCCCTACACAGCTAAACACGATGCTGCATGGTTGAGTGTGCTCCATTTCTGCTGGAGGGCACAGTGGAGCAGGCAGGCAGAGTGAGAGAGTTACTGGAAGAGCCTAGTGAGATTTCTCTTCCAAGCTGCCAGAGTGTTTAAAAATAAAAGTGCTGCTTTGAGGGCAGAGAGTAAGAGGAGGCACAGAACCAGGCAAAGACAGGGCTTCACTAACAAAACGGTCAGAATCAGAAAGAAGAGTCACCGTGCTCAGGCTGCCTGGATAGAAGCCTTCCCTTTCCTTACAGGCCTAGACTCTTACTGTTGTTAGTTTTCTAAGTTGTGACAATGCCAATGGACTTTTTGTTGGGATTGAGGAGTGGGGAGATTTGTTTGGAGTTTTTCCACGCACATTTGTTGCCAACGTCTGACTGCTTCCATACCACTCTTTCAACTTTTTCTTAAAACCAGATTTTACAACATAATAGGATATCTCAGGATAATGAAAAGGGCCCCAGTGCAAGGCTAGAGCACTCAGACACTACAGCAACAAAGTACTTCACTGTTGAAATACCTGCATTAGAGTGCAAGACTTAGGTCTGTAATAACCCTTTTGTTTTAAAATGGTTGGTCTCACAGATCTGCTCCCCATACTCCCCATGACAGCAACAGTTTTCTCCCAAAAGTTCAAGTTTCTGACAGTTTATTTCTTCCCTACAAGTCTGTCCATCTCTCCAGCATCCTCCGCAATTCAGCCCAGAAATTGCACTAGCCTGTTACACTAGAACTATTTCAGCTCTCAAGTTCAGAACAAACCAGTATTATGGTCCACATGGATCTCTTTTTGGCTCACATCCCCTCCACTAGAACAGAAAAATGTGATAGGTGATTCCACACAAGATCTTGGGTGGTTGCCTAACACCTAAGGTGACTGGCCCCAAATTTATTAGCATGTATGTGTTACTAGCACCTTGGTCCTTGCCATTGCTACTGTCAAGAATTATTATCAGGTGGTGAAAAAAAACATCTTACTTGCAAGAGCACTAAGCATTAGGCTGGGCCTCACATCTAAGATGTATCTGGGATTACAAATCAGCATCCTCCTGTTGATTTCCTTGAGAAAGCTCATTCTCAGATCCTACAGCACACTTACCAGAAATGCCTTCTTCAGGTTCAGTCTGAAGACAAACAAGTATGGCACTGTTGGTGACTATTTTATCCAACAGTCCAGTGCACTGGGAATTTATCTGCAATGTACAAGATACAGCTTACGTATCATATCCTGTGTGAGGGCCTGAACCAACTTTCCAGGCATAAGCCCTATTATGTTCCACTGGCCGTTTACAATATGATGTTCACAGTGCAAGAAACAGCCAACGATTGCAGCACTCGGGTGGGTGAAAGACAGCAAAAACAGATGACTTCAGTAAAAGAAACTGGCAGTGGCAGCCTGCCTTTGAGAAGTGAGCTGGGAGAACAGCACTGAACATGTTGCCCTTGCTGAATCATCTACCCTTTCATCGGGTGTTCAATGCAGGGTTACGGGGTTTGCAGCCCAGCAAGTGTACCACAAGGCTGTGTCAGTGTGTGGTTATGCACAGGACCACATGGCTGCAGAAGACCTTTCCTCTGCTGCACGTACAGGTTGTGGTGCTGTACAGCACACATTGTGCCAGCCTCCCTGTATCATGCACTGTAGCAGCCCATTAGGAATGCAGTAAACTAGAGCTGTCACACAGAATGTGTGGAGCATAACTGCAGTGTATCCTGTGCAACAGCCCCCAGTTACAGGTAAAAGGACAGATTAATTTTTATGGACTTCATTCTGAGATTCTGAATATAATAAATTAGGTTCAATCCACATGAGATAAACCAATCCCTTTATTCAGAAGCATTCAAACTCTGCCTATTTCACATACGTAACATGAGTTCACTGGTCATACCATGCCACCCAAAGCATCTGATGGTTATGTATCTAGGATATCACGAGACTGGGACCTGTCCTTCGAAAATATTGCCACTCGTCTTCTCTGTTGCTGTTCTGCTAGCTGCCTTTTGCCCCACAATAGAAGTGAACAGAAATTGAAAAACCAGATAATGCAGGACTTTTCAGGGAGAAACCAGTTCTGTGTGCAGCATACATTTGTTTATGGGCGCAAGAGTGACCTTCGTTATCCTTGGAGACACAGGAGGAACTGATTTTTATTCTCTTCATGTGCTCACCTCCCTGATTCATGTTACCTTTTCACCCCAGCTCACGTTCTTGCAAGGAGCATGCAAAAAGCAAAGAAACAGCTGTGTACAACTAGGGGCTGTGCCCTGTTTTACAACACAAAGGAAAAGGCTGTAGGCATTCTTCAGAAATTGAAAAGCTAGCAAAAAAAGGGTGTGTTGGGGTATATGAATTTTAGCTTCATAATTACCCTGTTATTTAAAGCTAATGAATAATTACTACAGCAACCTTGCTGTCATATAGTATACACCTATTTACCCATAGCTCAAGATGAAGCCAGAGAATCACTTTTGGGGTCCAGTCCTCCAAATATATCTTACTGAGTTTAATGTTTAGTTTGCCAGCATCTAATGGCATTAAGCACTGTTTACTGAATCAGAGCCTTCAATGTCATTCGGTGGTCTCGAAAGAGTTTGAAGTTAATCACCTCTAGGGTTTTTTAATACTTCAGAATTCTCAGCAATAACTCTTTCACTCATGTTAACATTCATCTACCAATTCTTTATTGGAATTTCATCTAGCATTTAAAACTTCTTACATGATGAACTTTCCTTCAGAGGTGCTGCTGGCAAGGAAAACGCAAAACCAAAAACCTTCATTAGTACAAGTGATCCACAACAAGAAATCCCCGAAGTGAAAGTAAATTCAAGTACACTGAAAGAGCTGAAAAGTTTTGCAACTGTTCCAGCACTAAAGCTTTGAAGCAATTAAGACACCAAAGGCCTATGTTCTCCTCCACAAGTCTTGCAATAGGGCCAGAACTAGAAGAGCTGAAATGGCTCTCCTATAAGCAAACTTTATATGCATCTGCCTTTTAAGTGAAACAGATTTTCTGAATACTATGTGTTCTTTGTAGGAGAATCAGATTAAAACCAATATTTGAATTTTTTAAAAAGTTAGAAAATACTAACCTGAAACATGCTTTCCACATACTATCTGCTCTCCAAGGGAAATACAGGAGATTGATTCGGGTGAAGAGTGGTGCAAAAGCAGCTGAAATCCCACCAGGATTCTGAGTTACCAGGAAGCAATAGATACTTTATTAACCTAGTGGAAAGCAGGTATACTTTATTCAGCTGCATTATCAACAGTGAAAGCACAGTTTCATACACAAAGAAAACAGAAATAGGCCTACTTTCTGCAAACATGATTTGTTGTTCTGGGTTGTTGGTTTGTGTTTGGCTTCTTTGGAGGTGGGGAAGGTGCTGTTTGGGACTTGATTGTTTGTCTGTTTTAGATACATTCTTGGAAGAGTGCAGAAAAGAAAAATGCAAGTTGTTTTACAGAGCAAAGCACTGATCTGAGCTAATTTCTGAGTAGAAGACAAAGAACGTGTACAATGTCTCTTTTGCCTCTCCTACTTATTTCCTCTCCAGCCTGTGGTGCAGGCACCTACAAGAGAACAATAAGCCAGCCCTCCTCTCACCATCCCTAAGAATCATAATTGTAATTTGCCATCTTTAGAACTAAAACACTAAGCATGATTTCCTTGGACATTTGATTTGTTTGGTTCTAATACAAACTCAGTCATACAAAAACTGTAGCTCAGAAGGAATTTCTTACTTGAAAGGTAAATTTACCATTATTTTAAGCACCAGAAATATGTTTGGCAATAAGCAGAGTACATGAAGACAGGAAATATATGCGTAAAGTTAAGCCGACTGTTTGTTGGAATCTCTATGTTAGGGAGTCTGAGTTCTCCAGGATATCCTGAATGTTCATTGTTTTCTGTCTCTGAGCCCCAGGACAGGATCAACACCATCAGCTGGACAGACACAAGCCTAAACTAAAGAAAAATACATACGTGGTATTTATAGACTGCACAGCAAGAACTGTTCCATAAACATTCCTTATAGCTGTCCTTCCTGTCCAGTTAGGAACTGGACACTGTTCTAGTCAGGCTTTCTGGGTCACAGAATAGAACTTCATCCTTCTGACCACAACAGAACACACACACCACCAAAAACCACACAGGAGCAGAAGTAGGATGCATTCTCAGGGGAACACCATGGGGCCAGTTTATCACTCAAAGCTGTTTCCTCTTTCAGACAGCAAAGGACAAGTCATTATTAAGGTTGTCACTGTTCTGCTCTTGGCCCCCTTTTTTGGGCTGCTTTTCACTCTAGACTAAGCATCTTCCAGTTGGACAACAGGTCCAGGTAAGAGCACAGGGATCTCTGATGGGTTCTGAGCTACCTCTTCTCTGAGAACTGTTGCAAAACAACATGAGGATAACAGAGTAATACAAGAAAGGCCCCAGTATTTGTTCTACAGTGGCTATTAGTGGGGGAAAAGCTGTGCATCTTTTCACATTGAACCCAAGTTCATCATGGCTTCTAGTCTCCTTGACATTTTTCTACCTCCTCCTCTGCCCCTCAACAGGAAGAGAATGGAAAGCATGAAGAAGAGAATAATGAAAGTCACAAAGTCAACAAGAGAGTCACTTCCACTGAAAAGGAGGAGGAAGGACAGCAGAGGGATGGAAAGAACAGTCCAAGAGCTTGTTTGCAGGGGAACAAAGGAGAGCTAAATGTTGAGAGTCAGAGCACAGACATCTCCGACGGTCAAACACACCTTTGGCTGCTGCCTCAGGAGTAAAGCAGCACTGGTGTTTGTCACCTTGCAACACAGACCTGGCCACCTTGCTCCCAGTTGCTTTGGGGATTGACACACTTTTGTAGATGTGCTTCTCAGTGTTGACTTATACTAGCTCTCCTGAGAGACCCCATGGAGACATGGGGAAAGAGAGGCAAAGAAAGGCCAAGAAACTGAAGCTCGTGATTGTGCATCTCAAGGTCTGGTTCTCCTTTCACTTACAAATAGGACAAGCATTGCCGAATATTTGCTATTAAACAAAACCAACTCTTACTATTTCTGCACCTGCCTTGTAATTGTGACAAGCAAGGTAAATGTAAATACACTCTAGCTAATTTTAGTTTTCTGAAGCCACATTAAAATGAAGCAAAATTTGGATTTGGAATATTATCCATGTTGAAACAAAGCTTTATAACACCTTCTGAAACAATCATAAAACTGTTGTTGCATATCAAAACAGTGAAAAGATGGCCCAGTGTGTGTTAATGTGGCAGCTTTACAGTACATTACACCTCTTAGCTATTTTTATAGATTTTTAAGAACCGAATTTCCCAGTTGTTCTACCTACCCACAGGCACCACTGCCTTGAATATAAGTCATTCATCCACTTACTGTAAGCAAAATGTTAGGTACTGAGTGCCCAGGACCAGGCTGATTACTCACAAAAGACCACGGACACCTACCCTGTGGGGAAACACCCAGATCCAAAGCTATTGTTTTCTTCCCTTAAAAATACACTTCAGAAATGCAGAAGGTCTGACAAACCACAGAAACAGAAAGAGTGAAGCAGCCAGTATTTCAGTTTGATTATATATCCTAATACAATAACTCAATACTGAAAAGGGTGGACATTAAAGCCTGGATGAACAGCTTCAGACTGCCAGTTATTGAAAGGTGCCTCTAACAAGCTTCATATTTGTACAGTGAGCAAATCCATTATTCAATATCCTCAGTAGTATATGCTAGATCTCAAGGATTAGGGAGTTTTTGTGAAGCCTTTGTAACATGCTTCTCCTCAGCTCTATTTCTACCTATCATTAGTTCTCGTTTCCATGGGAGCTCTCTAGGCATTACCCTTACAAAGTCAGCTGAATTACTGAGGAACAGGCAGTAAAACACCTGCAGGGATTTCACATCTGTGCCCAGAGGTTTAAACCATTATATACATTATTTTCAGACTATGCCCAGTTCCCAGGCATTTCGTGCACACAAGGCTATCGTGTTGATCTATTGTGTCTTTCAAGAGCCAGTTTCTTGGTCTGTTGGGTTTTTGATTACCTGACAGGAGCTGCTATTTATTAGCAGTGAAGCAGAAAATGTCTCATGATTTAATGAGTCTACAGGTAAAAACCATTTTAAAAATACATGCCATCCTCAGAGATCAAGTGGATTTGTCACAATTTTAGATCCTGTACAGTGACAGAGAATAATCCATATCACAACATGTATTCACTAAACCAGAGGACCGCTATGAAAATGATCTGTGGATGGTCAGTCAAGGAACATTTAGCACATTTCAGATGATGGGGAATTATTTAATACATGTCCAGAAACAGACAGAGGTAGATATACAAAGACTACTGGGAAGCCATTCACCACTGCAAGTCCTCAACACCAGATATGTTGGGTGCCCTATGAACTTTAAGTTTAGTGGCAGCAGAATTTTAGATGTTCAGAATCCCACATCATAAAAAAAAATAATCTTTCTTTGTTGTTCCTCTATGAGAAGATTCAGAAAAAAAAGCATCAGCATCTGTAATGAAGATTTTAGCTCCCTCTCCCTATGGAGTAAGTAGGAGGTCAACTTCTGCAGCTCCATCAGAGCTTCAGGCTGTAGTCTCAGAAGCACCAGCTCTTCTACAAGCCAAAAGTAATTCAGATGATCTAGATAAACGTGTGACAGGGATGGCAGAAAGTAACCTGTTCTGCAGTAGAGGAAGATCTTGAGTGTCAGACTGTTCCTTGAGCGCAGGCTAAAACTTGTGCTACTATCAGAGAAAGCAGAGACACATGAAAAGAAAAAAAAGGCGTTGTAGTCAAAGGTGCACAGAGGAATTGTATTTTGGAACGATGCCGATGCAAAGTATTGGTGCAGAGACATTCGCCTCTTAGTTTTTGTGCATTAGGCTACCTTTTAGGGTGAGACAAAATGGTATGGATTATGTGCTTTTGTTTGAGCAAGAAGTCCTGGTACTGGTGTGGTCAACAAGGACTTTCTCAAGCTTCAGTCAAGATACAAACACTTCCGTTTACAAAGCCTTAGGAAGAAAAGGGCTCCATTCCCCAACCTACAGAGCCAAATACTTAACAAAAACACACCCTTGAAGATTATTCCTTCTTACATGGGAATAATCTGGTTTTTAAATAGGCAAATATAAAAAAGCCTTCTGACTCCTACTTTATTTTCCTCCCTCCAACCGCATCATCTACTATGCAGCTGACAAAGACTTCTTGCTCTACTGGGAATAAAAGCAGACTTAACATCGGCAAAGCTTAAAAACCGTTTCATATTTGCTTGACAAAGGACAGTAGCTCATATCTGGAGTACTTGGAACAGTCGAGGCCATGAGCTAGAGTGCTAGGTATGAGACATAGAGAACTCAGTCTGACCCCCCTGTTCTGTGAGTTGTCTTCTGCAAACTTGCCTGGTCAACCTCTCCTGTAACAGCACCTACCCCAGAGGGCTCTTGTAGAGTAGCTGTGTTGAAGACTGTGAGGCATGCTGAGGACAAGAGAATGGATGCCAGCAAGGAACTTCTCCCTCTGAGTTGTGCTCCTTTCCCTTCAAGTTAACAGGGATTGGAGCAAAACCTTTTGTAATGAACATAACAAAAGATGATGAGTTGGCCTCAAAGCAGTAATAAAAAAAATTTAAGAACTCTTTTAATAAAAAACACATTCATATAACTGGGTTTTATTATTGCCCATAGTTTTATTTTAATATATGACTCAGGGTGTAGTGACGAAGGTGTGATTCAGAGCAATAATGGGACTTTAAAAGCTTGCGCCACAGGGGTAGGCTAGGCCCTCTGGTTGCCTTTTACAGGAAGCCCCTAGTCAAACAAAACTACTATCCAGGTGCACATAGGCTTTTTTCACAGGAGGTAAAATGTGTATTGGGAGGGCATCGACATAAGGTGGATACATTGGAAGAAACAGACAGGAGATCTGAAGATACGAGTGAGTAGAGACCAGCAGAAGTAAAATCACTAGCCTTTATATGCTGTTAAGTATTGGTAGTACTTAACATCAGGTACCAGGAAGAATAACTAGATACACGTGGTTTCCTAGTCCATGCAGAGTATGTAACCACGTCCTTTAGACCTCAGAAGCTGAGTACCCTGAAATCCATGCACCACATGGTGCCGTCTGCGATGAGTGCTGGGTAAGCAAAGAGAAATAGGTAAAGCAGATGTATTCAGGCATGGTAGCATGCAGGTGCTCCTCCAGCACACTTGGCTTTGGCCTTCTGCACACACCTGCAATCGCTCCAACAACAATCACCAGCATCTTAGAAAACTATGCTTGCTCCCTTTCCTTCAAGAGGTCATCGTAGGAACTGTCAGTGAAGAGAAGCAGATGCTGTTTATGAATGAGAGGAGTTTATCAAGCTTCACAAGGAATTGCAGCCTTCACCCATAGCCAAGTTAAACAAGATTCTTTGATATGTCACTGGCCTTCCCAAAGCCCCAGAGATCTGCTTGGAGCTCAGCTTGAATGGCCAACAGGTAGAAAAACACCAATTTGTCTGACCTGTCAGCAGCTCCCTGAGCTATTCCTGAAACACTACAGGACTCGACTCAACAATTTGAGACATTCCAGTTGAAAATATTCCATGTGCCACAGGCTGACTGTAATTCCAGTTCAACAAAGCACTTAAGCATTAAGAGTACTTGTCTGCTGTGCCACACGTGATACAAGGTCTAGATCATCATTATTTTCAATACTATGTGCCATGTAGTGCTGGACTTTGGCATCTCAGTACCTTAGAATAGGCTACAGTTGGACACTTCATTCTTTTGAGGAAGATTTCTCAAGAAAATGAGGGCTTGCACTCATGCTATAGGTATGTCTGTCTGTCCATGTCTTCCAAGTTTGACAGGAGGATGAAGATGGTCAGGAGCCATGCAAGCACATATAGTCAAGAAAGGACATTGGGTTGAATACTGAAGGGAGGCAGAAAGAAGCCACTAAAATTAGGATGAACTGTGGAGCATGAAGGCAGCAATATTTGGGGTTTGAACGCACAGAATCCTACTGGAAAAGAGATTACAAGTAAAATTACATGAGATTACAAGTAAAGGATGAGCTCTAGATTCTGGTCCTCTTCTCTGTAAGAGACACAACCTTTCACTAGCTTATGAATTCCCCTTGCATTTCCTTACTGTGATGTGCAGACAGCAAATGAATAGCAACACCTGGTTTAAACTGCATCTTTCCAAGAGGTTGATGGGCTCACATGAAGGATGATTGGCTACATGCACACACACAGAGAACAGCCCAGCTGCTTTTCAACATTATCTCCTTCTCAATTGGCAAGTTGCTCCAGAAAGAGGAAACATGCTGCCTTGGAGAATCTTCTGCTTCTACTTGCATTTATGCAGGCTGCTCCCTGTTTGGATTGAGGGCCCTTTGCACTCTCAGTAACCCTTCAGAGAGGTGCAGCCAGAAAAATCTCACCACACCCACCCACCTCCTGAATTTTGTCAGGCAACACCCGCAGAGCCTAACCCCTCTCTAGGGAAGAGGGCAAGTAGGAGAAAAATTTGATGCTATCATCAAAAACATTCGGGCTGATGCACTGGGCAGCAAATCTCCTATCCCGGTGATGACACTGTCAAAGCCTAACAGAGAAAAAAGGCATCCTGTCCCTCCTCCACTTGTAAAACCCCACCAGTGATAATACTGAGGAATAATACAATACATAAGACTAGAAGTCTCCTGGTGGATTACAACAGGATGGAAACATCTGCCTTAGAGATAGGTGACCAAATCCATACATGTAAAAAATTTGTTCAAGGTCCATTAAGCGCCAGTGTCTGAACATCATTCAGCATATCCTGCACTGGGACACACGGCAGATGGGAGTGAATGGGCTCCCTGGCAATCCTACCTACCCACAGAACCCCTGCTTCCACACAGCTTTTCTTTCAATACAAATTGTCCAAGGTGGGCAGGTTATAGAAGGCCACTCAGCACTGAAAGAAAACCACCAATAGTGCTGCAGTGCTCTTACAGAGCATATTCTTCAAGCAGTGCAAGGAAAGAAAGGTTTGGAGATGCTGGTCTAGTGCATTTGTGTGGGACAGGTGTATAACACTATCCACACCTCCCTCCCTCTTACTCTGCCTTCTGTGTGAGCAAAGCTCAAAGGCAACACAGGCCTTTCTGTCGGAGTGCACCTGTACCCTGCAGCAACCAGAAAGGAGGGGTGGGTGGATGACCCAACGTACTTGCAAGAGCCTGTCATCTCTGTCTCAGCAAATTCTGGGGCCCAAGTTTGTCATTAGTGGGGAAGCCAAGCCCAGATTTTAACC
This sequence comes from Pezoporus wallicus, assembly GCF_028554395.1. Taxonomy (NCBI): domain Eukaryota; kingdom Metazoa; phylum Chordata; class Aves; order Psittaciformes; family Psittacidae; genus Pezoporus; species Pezoporus wallicus. The sequence continues at coordinate 1,126,392 of NW_026636385.1, read as the reverse complement.
TCCTTGCAGCTCTGTTTTCCCTGTTTACCAGAGAAAATTATTTAATAAAAATTATTCCAGCGGGTTTACCGTGTAGTTTCTGTGAACTCTTTTAATAGGTAAGTACTGGAGGGGATGTGTATGAACTCTAAGCACAATGCACTTAAACCAAATATATATTTCTGTCTGCAAGACAGCTCTTCATCTTGCGTATAGATGACCTCCTGGATAACAGGATGATCTATTTTATTGGTGGTTCTCTGTGCATATTCACAAATAAATCAAGTGAAGAGCAAGACGCATGTTCAAACATTGCTATCCTTCTCAAAGACAATAATATTGGACTGATAAGAATTGTTATAATTTCCTTACTTGATACAATAGATTATGGAATCATAGAATGTTTTGGGTTGGAAGGCACCTAAAAAGTTCATGTAGTTCCATCCTCCCTGCCATGGACTGGGTCACCTTTCACTAGACCAGGTTGCTACACCAGCTTACTAACAGGAAAGAGAAAAAAGGGGGGTTGTATTTCAAACACTGTCAGACACCCTGGTGTGCCAAACTGCCTTCCCCATTCTCTGAAGTACACCACAAAAAAAGGTTCCACAATGGAGTTTCCACCCCAAGCTACTTGCAGCACCCCTGCAAAGCACACTGGGTGGCTTCACTGGACACCTTCAGGCACAGCAATCCCATCTGTTCTGCAGAGGCAGGAACACACCTTTGCAGGAAATACACTAGCTAGCAGGTGAGACATGGCAGCTTCTTATAGCACCCCTCCACTGGAACAAGGAGCACACCTTGTCTCTTTCAGGAAAAGCCAACAGGCTCAAGGAAAGCCTCTCACTGAGGGCATACAGTTCACAAGTCATTTAGAAAGCTGTTCCTTTCTGTTTCTCAGCTGTTAGTTAACACCTTCTAGCTGAGATCCAGTAACTGGCTGTGTAAGCACTTCTAGTTAGTTCCAGGGCAAAGCCAAACAAGTCAGTTCAAACCACTGCCAGGTGGCTCAGCTAACTTGTTTTATTTTGTCCTGGAAGGCTTGGTAGTGCTCACAGGTCAGGAAGAGTTGAGAGGGAGCTCCAAAATTCTGGATGAATGGAGCTAACTGGAATCCTAAGCATTAGACCCTTTGAAGACAAAGCCAAGATAGGTGAGGTTAAACACCACTGACTGTCTTGACACAATTAATTATCAGGAAAACAACACTCAAAAATGTAGGAGGCAGCAATTTGGTCCATCCTGTCTGAGTGGTGAATCTTTGGACTAGCAGCCTCGATATTACCCTCTACAAGATGCTCTGCCCCAGCACTTTGAATGCAGGCCTGCAGCACACTGACACAGCCTTGGGCCCCAGAGAAAATAGGGCCCAGACTTCTTTCCTCAAACAATTGCAGGAGCCTGCAGAGCACTCAGCCAGCAGACCCCAACTGCAGCCATGTGATGCTATCAAAATTAAGTGAGAGGTACTGTTTCAGGCAACTTAAACCTAATCAGAAACAGAATTCCAGAGTTAATGCCATTAGCAGAGCTAATGTTACTTGAAGTCTTTAAAACAAACGACCTTTTTTGGTGACCTATCGATTATGGTGATAATGGTTTGCCTAATCAGAGAACAACCTCCATCCTTCATCTAAATTAGAGTTGGCCATACGCAGACTGGGAGAACACATGGCAGAATGATCCCCAGTCCTCTATTTTTCCTATTTTGCATCTTCATGCATCAGGCATGGATACACAAGTCTGTCACATGGCCAACACTGGAACATGTTCCAGCCGCACTTGCAAAGAAGGCTCATTCACTCAATAGCATTCTATATAAACCTGCACTTTGCAAATACAGAATCATAGAATGGTCAGGGTTACAAAGGGCCATCTACTTACAAAGATCATCCAGTTCCAACCCTCTTGCTACATAGACACCTTTCACTAGAGCAGGTTGCTCCAAGCCCCGTTCAACCTGGCCTTGAACACTGCCAGGGATGGGGCAGCCACACCTTCTCTGGAAAACCTGTGCCAGGGCCTCACCACAGTCATAATAAAGAATTTCTTCCTAATGTCTAATGTAAATCTCCCCTCTGTCAGTTTGAACTCATTACTCCTTGTGCTATCACTACAGTCCCTGATAAAGAGTCCCTCTCTGCAATCCTTGCAGGCCCCCTTCAGAACTGAAAGACTGCTATGGGATCTCCACACAGCTTCTCTTCTGTATCTGCTGAATATATATGTTGAAAGATTACCAGATTTTTTTTTATTTTTTTTTTTTTTAGTGGTGTGAACCCAAACCCGCTTCAAGAAGACTTCCACTGCTACAGCAATTTTAATCTTCAGCTTAGGAACCAAACTTTAAGAAACAAGTACTTAAAATAATCAGCGCAGGACGCAATTGCGATTCCTCGTCTTTGAAACACTGAGTTACAGATCCAGAGTGCCATCTACTGGGATTTTCAAAGGATGACAGAAGTTCACAGGAAGGAGGGGTGATTCGAATGCGGTTTTCATGTCCGACAGGGAACTTGTTTTACTAGATAAAGGGGAAGTGGTAGAACTGATCTAATTTCCTTTAAAATAGAGCTTTTAACTCTGAACAACGTGTCCTGTTGTTCAGGACGTACGAAGTAAGAGGTGACAATTCTCATGTTACCTGTGTAACTGGTTTGAAAAAAAAATAAATTCCTATCCCTCTCGAGGTCATTACTCACAATACACTGGCAAACCAGAAAGATATTTCAAGGTAGATCCTATGGAATCTATCCTATGGAATCTATCTATTCTATGGAGTCTATCTATCTGTCTATGGAACCTATTTAACCAAGATTATTCATTTTGAGGGACCAAACGGAGACTATGGTTTAACAGGTGCATCAAGCTGAGAGCTATTGCAAATGCAGAAGTGGGGTATAAAATTCAAGATGATCTCAGCGGACTAGTGCAATGGTGTGAAGCCAGGATGCTGAACAAATGGTGCAAGACGAAATCTAGCACACAGATGCAGAATAGGGAAGAACAGGGTAGGTAGTAATGCAGAGGGAAAACGACCTGGTGGCACTTTTCCTTCTGAAAAGAATGTGAAACAGGTTATGGTGACCCTCAAGCTAAAAGCCTAAGTCAAAAGGATAACAGCCCAAGCTGGGAGAAATATCACTTCTAAGAAACAGAGGTGACTATTCCAAGCCCAGATAGCAGTTGTGATACAATAGCTTTAAAACTGTTCAACTAAAGACAGCATCTTCAGAAATTGAAGCCTTCCTGATGACAGCAATAAAAACAGGGTTTAGAAAGCATGTCCTTTGAGGGGAAAAAAAAAATAAATAAAATGAAGAAATAAGGGGTGTTTGCAACCTATAAGAGACTAATAGAAGTGTTCTAGCAAACTGATAAACCAAAGAATAGTATTTAAAAATATGAGATGGTTTCCCAGTGACCACTGAGGAAGAAAAGATAGAATTTCTCTAACTGTAACAAAGAAAAGCTTTTCAGTATTTCAGTGAAATACTACAATGAACTACTCATTCTGAAATCGATCATCCTTTCAGGTCCTTTTCACCACTGCAGTTCAGTGTACTCTGATAACACACCAACTGTACCAGTGCTTAACTGAAACCAGGTTCTTTCAATAAGCCTGTCTCCAGAAACCTCATTCATCAACAACCTACAAAAATCTCTTTACATAATCTGTTTATACTCAACTACTTACAAAATGTCACGAAATATCTTTGAAGGGGTGATATAATTTGAACATACAATGGCCCACTTGACACAGGTGAAAATTTAGAAATAGTTTCTACACAGACATCTAAGTGTCCAATAGTTCACACCTCATGAATAATTTACATAGAAGACAGCAAACATTCTGGTAATCAGAAGCTATATATAAAAGCCTGCTGCTCGAAGGGAGCTGTAAGCACAGTGAAGTATATGGCCTTGATTTTTTCCATACATTGCCAAACTACTGACCTTTGTAGAGGCTGTGGAAAGAGAATTATTGACACCAGGCGAGCCTCTGCTGTGTACAAGACTCACATTCCTCCCAGAGGGGCTTGAAACACACTAATACTGCCTAAAGAATCTTCTGAGCTTCCTAAATCATGGGATTAACATTCCCAGATCTTGCAGAAGGGAAGAGTGGCATCAGTCAGCCCAATTGAACAGCCTTACCTACTAAGGCTCTTCCCAATGCCCAACGAATGCACTGCATAACAGAATTCAGAAGGTATAGTGCATTGTCAGAAATAACTCAGATCAAAGAGCTTCACAGAAGACCTGATTCTCAGCCTGCTTTTCCAAATATCTCATCCAGTTCCTCATTCATCAAGCCTGGAACATATTCCTAAAGCTCAGCCTGCTCAAAAGCCACTGTTGCAAGCCTGAAGATTATGTATCTGCGAACTCCAGCTTTTGGTTACTGTCGTGGTTTAAACCCAGTCAGGTAATTCGTTCGCTCACTTCCCCCCCTTTCTTGCCCTCCCCCTGCTCTCGGAGGGACGGAGAGGAGAATCAAAAGAATGCAACTCCCACGGGTTGAGACAAGAACAGCCCAGTAACCAAGGTATAACACAAATCACCACTGCTACCACCAATGATAATAATGATAAAGGAAATAACAAGGGAACAGAATACAACACCTCACCACCCGCTGACCGATAACTCGCCCCCCAAGCCCGACCAAGCTCCGACCGATACCTCCTCCAACCCTGCAGTCTCCCAGCCCTTCCGGCTAACTCCCAGTTACATCCTGGGCATGACGTGCTGTGGTATGGAATACCTCTTTGGTCAGTTTGGGTCAGGTGTCCTGTCTCTGCTTCCTCCCGGCTTCCCCTCCTCCCTGGCAGAGCATGAGGCTCACAAAGTCCTTGGCCAAACCAAAACATCTCTATCAGCTCTGTTCCCGAGCCGAAAGTCAAAACACTGCACTGCACCAGCTACCAAGGAGGAGAAACATGACTGCTACTGCTGAACCCAGGACAGTTACATTCCTGTCCCTTAATGAGAGAGTCTTCCTAAAAGCTTAGCTAGTTTGCATGAGCTAATTGGCCTCTCTGACCTGTTCCAGAACTGTTCCACATTTAAACAAACTTCTTTCTGTTGTCATTATTCCAGAGAAGAGTAGCTACTCCCCCAGAAATGCCAAGTTTACATACTGGGGAGTCACTTACTAATGCAGCTTCCTCTACTACAGCTTTCTGAACATCTACTATCACGGAAACTCTTCATATTTCTTTAATCTTGCTCTCTTCCCATACACTTCACATACATTAAAGACAATATTTATTTGAAAACTCAGTCACAACATCCCTTCATAAAAGGCACTTTAAAATCTGTTTATTATTTCTACACCATTCACTTTGGGTTCTTAGAGTATAAGTAGCAATGAATAAAATAACTGGTTCTAACAACTTTAATAACTTCTGTACATTTCAGAGCATGGGGAAAATGAGGACAAAAATAGCAACAAAAGAGAACACATGCAAGCTTCATTGCGTCTTCTCAGTGCAGTTGCTATGCAGCAATTGCCTTCCCACAAAGAACTCTGGCTTTTTTGCTTACTAACATTTCGTCATTCAAGCAGATACAGTATGTTCAGATCCAAAACAACTTGAAAGAAGTCTTTGCTCTCAGAGCTGTCTCAGATAACTACTAATTAGAATGTACATGCCCTCTGACTTGCTTGTTTTGGAATTATATGAACAATAAGACAGACTATACAACCTAAATAAGCAGCCAACACTATCACAAAATGAGAAAAGTCCTTTCTTCACCCTTATGCAAAAAACACAGAGAAGCAGGCAGGCACTTAGCTTAAGAAAAAGAAAGGAGCATTTTTTGGCAGTTAATGTGGGCAAACTTTGTCCCCACTCTTTTCCAACAGGTTTCTGGCCTGTGCTGTTTTACATGCCTATGTTTTGCTATGGATGTGGGCATATCAAAAGCTGTTGTTGTAAACAGCCACCTGCTTACTCATTCAGCAATAGTAAAACACTTTATGAATTACTTCCCTTTTCAAAATTTTATGCACACACTGGGAAAAGAATCAGTAAATCGATGTCCTTTATATGGATTTAGGTAAAGAATTTATCCTCTTCCCAAGGGCAAATGAGAATAATGAAGTGTTATACAGGGGTCCAGGACTACAAACCTAAATTAAGTTACCAGGACAGATTTCCTGGCTTTGTATTCTTCACACACAATTGTTACCCCACACGCCATTTACTTAGTCTCATGTGAAACCAGCCGCCATCAACCTCCATTACCAACACAGCCTTACCCAACCCCATTTGCCAACTCTGTTTATTACCCACACTGCCTGATAACTAAGCTGAACTGCTTACAAGCTTATTGCCTGCCCTAGGAAATACATTCTGACAGAGGTACACAAAAAAGCATCTACCAAAATAATGCTACGTGTCCTGAGAAAAAGGCAATAATCATAGAATTGTAGAATAGTTAGGGTTGGAAAGGACCTTAAAATCATCTAGTTTATCCTAATCTCCAACGGTAAGGGCACAGGTTCCCTGACATGGATATCTGTAAAGTGACCCCCAACCTGGGTGGGCAGCAGAGAGATTGGGAGCCCCTGTCAGAGGCCTCTGTTGTGGCCCTGGTAAGCACAGCTGCCTGGGTATCACACGCTGCAGCCACAGAGGCTGCATATTCCTTCTGGGAACAGCCCCATGCAAGGGAAAGGGTACAGATGCTGCCCTCAAGGACGAAATTCACAGGACAGAATCTCATGCTGAAATTGTAAAGTGCAACAGGCCTGGCCTTGCTGAGCCACAATCGTGTGTGCCAGTTCATTAGTATTTCTGCTGCAAAAGGTCTTCTTGGGACATAGCTGAGATTTCACTCCATGGTTCTCCTGCACCAGCTCTGTTCTTTTAGCCTTGTTCAAAAGTGCGCCCAATGTGAACCTGGATAGGAGGACAGAATGCTCTTAAGGTTCCTCTGCTTTTCTTAGCTTTAATGGTTTGTTGACTACCTCGCTCTAAGGAGAGTTTTCTGGTGCTTTTCTGGTAGGTTTTTCCTTTCTAATTACCAGTAAAATACTTAAAAACGTATCTGTAAAGTCAGCTAGTTGTGCCTTGTGGCTTTCAGCAAGGGGAACGGTTACAGAACAAAGTATTTACATCAGCAGGCAGAGTGCACACATGCATACTTAGCATTTGCCCTGCAAAGTCCAATAAACTAGCAAAAATGTTTAAAAAAAAAGAAATCCTGCAGCTACTGCACAGCTGAGTTGAAGATTACTAGAGTTAAATGAGTTCCAGTATTCTTTTCATCATCCTACAGCCAGCACACACTGTTCCTTCCTAATCCCAGGACTGAGATTTTATCTTCCACACAATTCCATGTATTTCTATCCAACAAAGAAACTAGGTGCAGTCATGTGACATGTAACAGATCTGGGGGTATTCTGGTAAGGCTAATTGATCCTAAACTTCATTAGGCTCTTAGGACTCAGCAATACAGTCAGTAACACAGTTAGTAATACCATTCTTTCCCACATTTCTTAATTTTTTTGATGAAGTTCAATGTATTTTTTTTAGCTTTTAAGAAGAAATAGACCACCATAGACAACTGGAGTAGACCCCACTGTCCATAGAAGAACAGCACATAGAGTCTTTCAGAGGTACTAGAAGTTACTTGAGTTGCTGCCAGTGGAAAACGTAGCTCTGAAGCCATCATTTGCACCACCTAGAAGAAAAACCAAAACATCAGATTACTTTAAGAAATCTGAGACTTTGCTTTTAGTCTTTGCATTTCCCTGACTTTAAAAGGAAAACAATAGCACTGTTTACATGGTTCAGAAAGTAATTCTTCTTGTAAAATGCTTCTTTATAAAAAGTACATTGCAATTCAATAAAAGGACATTTTCAAAATACTTAGTGAGGCAGTTCATTTAGAAACAACAATTCCACAGAGCAATAGATCGATTTAGGAAACAAGTCTCAGCCTCTGAAAATCAATAAGCCTTTCTGTAACAGCAGCAGTATAAAGCAGCCTTATAAAGTAAAATCACTTACAATTACCAGCTTCGGAAGAACAGTCCACTGATTTCCTCAAACCACTCACCAGTTTTCAGGTCATGCTTTTAATTCTAAAGTCAAACAAAATCAGACTGATGGCGCCACAGAACCTTCTCACCTTCCTTCACTGAGGTGAAGGGCCAGACCTTCCTTCTCCCATTGCTATCACTTCACCATGCTCAGTTTCCATTACCATGTTGGTTACCCCTCTGATGCACACTTTCTCCTTCCCACACCTTCCAGATATCACATAATCTTGTGAAACTTCTCTAGCCTATGCACTATCAGAACAGGTCACCCATGTGGGGATCCTCTCTGAAATGCAGAGGTGCTCTCAGGAAGGTGCTCGTTCTGACTTAGAAACAAGGATCGAAACAGGGATCTCCATCAATAAGCCCTGATGTTACAGCTTGAGGAAAGAGCCCAAGTTCCCAAACTATGATTTAACTTTCTGATTTCATCTGAGAGCAGAACAGACACCCTCCTTTGACACTCTTATGAAGGTGGCTTGTTCACAGAACACGCTGAACTACTACGTAACATTATTTTCTTACATTTACTTTGATACTCCTGCTTTCTTGCTGCAGTAGAGTATCCCAACATTTATAGTCCATCCCCTGTGTAAGGAAAAGAAATAGGTATTGTTTTCTTAGTCCTGTGAACAGATGGCTGCAGCCTGATCAACAACCCAGCATGGGCAACGGGGGGAGTGGGCTGGTGAACGGGTGGACATATGACACGACACCCTCAGGTGCAGGTCCCTCAGCCCCAGCACCTCCAGTACACAGCGGCTGCTGTGCACACGGGCCAGGGGTTTAACTCCTTACGGGGAGGTTTGAAACAAAGTGGGGAGGAGGAGAGAAGGGATTAAGCAGAAAAGCAAACGCAGAAACGCAGCAGTCATTCATTGCCTTGGTGACGTTAAACATGCTTAGCCACACGCTGCCAGTAACGACCACAAGCAATGAAGTGTTTGGGGTTGTTTCTGTCTTTCCTTCAACTTACTGCGTACCGCCGCTAACAAAGCTTCAGAGCAGGCAGACTACCACCAAGACGTGCAGAGCCGCTGTGAAGCCGAGCCCTGCACGGAGCTCGGCCGCTCGGTCACAGCCCTCACCCGAAGCGGTGCCTGGGCAGCGCTCCCCAGACCCTGCTGTTAGCGCCGCTGTCCCTCCCGCTCGCAGGTCCCCGGGGGGCGCTGCACACCGGGACACCCGCAGCGCTGCGGGCACTGCCGCCTGCCAGAGACCCTGCGGGACCCCACGGGACCCTCTCTGCTGGGAGGCGGTGACCGTGCCCCCCCCCCGCACCCTCACACCCGTCCCGGGCGGGGGGCGGCGCATGCGCGAGGGTCGGCAGCGGGGCAGAGCGGCGCGGGCAGCGATGGCCGGCGGGGAGCAGCGCAGCGCGCCCGGCGGCCCCGAGCCCGTGGCGCTGAAGAAGGAGATCGGGCTGGTCAGCGCCTGTGCCATCATCATCGGTAAGAGACCGCGCGGTGCCCGGGCAGCGCGTCCCGCTCGGCTGAGCCCCGCGGAGCCGCGTGGCGAGGCACGGTGCCGCGAGCAGGTGTCCCGGGGCGCCCGCTCCCCGCCTGCTCCCGGCCAGGTTACCGAGCGGTGTTGCGTGGGACGGCGCGGATCGCGATCGCCTTCCTACAGCGCACGGTCCTTCTGGAAGGCCAGCCAGAGGTGGGTAAAAACCGCCTCTGCCCCAGCTGCTCAGCTGAACTTTCCTAAACCGTTTTCCTGCTGGCCTTGAGAGCTGCTAAGGCTTTACGTGGCACTTATGTATAAAGCTAAACTAAAAGTTGATTCTTTTATCTGAGATTGGGGCTCTTCAAAGTGAAGGTGGCAGCTTGGGCTTTCAGAAAGCCACTGAATACCCTGCGACCTGCAATAGCCGAGCAGGATTTGGCGGCACGGCTGTCGGCTGCGACGCGCTATCCCGCTTCCCGCGCCTGCTGATGGCTGGAGCAGTCTCTGCCCATCGGTGCCTTCTCTGACAAACCTCCTGGTTTGTGTTTCGGGCTGAGCCCGCTTCCCCCATGGCAGAGCCAAAACCGAGGTCGGGCAAGCCCTGCTCGCACCTTCCTTCAGTGAGTGCTGTCACTGCGGTGTTTGGTCTAGAGAAGTGGGGGCAATCCTGGGCAGTTTCCCAGTGGAAAACCCTATGGGAAGACCAATCCATTACCTTCACCTCCATGAGGTGTTGGAAGGACTGGCAATGGCAGCTGGGGCAAGGTCCGTGGCAGCATGGGGAGATAGCAGTGGGCACAACAGGAACTGTTGGATTCACAGGAACACATTAGCAGAATTGACTGGGACACCCCGTTGTGTCTGCATGAATGATGTCCCCAAAGCTTGAGGCAGAGGACTTTGCTGTGTACTTCCGATAGGTTATCATACTATCCCATAGCAGTTTTATGCTGTTAGCCCTGTATCCCTTTTATGCCCCGTTTCGGTGGGAAGAGTCCTGACTAAATAAATAAATAAAAGAGAGATATTTCAATGCCATTAAACAGGATCTTTTACATCACAAGCGAGACTACTATAGAAAATGTTTCACTTGTTCCCATAATGAAATACTGAAATCTACTGGGCAGCTATAACTGCAGTCTGTGGGAAGATTTGTTCTAGATACACAGACGTGTATCTAGACGTGCCTTTACGTTGAATCACATAGCATGTTTAAGGGGGGAATCTAGTTTCTGGATCTCAGTGGAGCTCAGGTGACCTTGCATAAGAGTGGTGTACTTACAGGTAATCGGCCAGGCACAGTGCTTCCAGTGTCAGGTATCACCTGAGTTGCTGCTGGCCACAGAGGAAATTTATGGCATCTCTGTCATTTATTAGTCCTGGTATTAGGTAATTGTATCTCAAGAGTGCTGCCCTGCCCTCCCAGATCCCTTCCCAGTCAACCTGACTCAGTTGCAACATGTTGCAAGCAGAACACATATATACAAAATAGATCTTATACAAAATAGATCTTGTGAAACAGCCTCTCATCTAATCAAAGACATTTGAGTAGGGAAAAATATTGACATTTATGACAAAGTCTAGTACTGTCAAGCAGTTTTAAGTATTTGAGAAGGTTATCTTTATTGCCATATAAAACCTAGAAAGGCTGATACAGATTCTCCCATATTTTGATAAAAGAAGTTTCAAAAACAACCCTAGGATCCTATTTTGGAGATTGATTGCTTTGTGTGGAGGTGTATGAAATTACCTCATGTATCACAAAGTCTTCAGTAACAAAGTGACAAATGGTATAGTACAGCTTTGTAGATGTCACTACATAAAACATTACAGCTTAGAATCAGAGGACTGTGTAAATTACACCAGATCAACTCGCCATTAGTGGAGTTAAAAAAGAGAAATCTTATTTAAGGCTCTTTCAGCACAAAACTAAACTACTTGATCTGAATTGGTATTAGGCAACAAGTTAGCTCACAGATTTTCTGTGTGATAAAATTTAACACTGGGGAAAGACTTCTTTCCAAATGACTGAGTGGGGGGCGGGGAACGGGTGTAGTTGGTGTCATTGCCTTTTGAACTCAAGACACAGCAGGACTCTCGTGTCAGCCATCAGAATGCATTTCCCATTTCTGAACTGGGGAGGAAAACACATTTCTCTTCAATGGCTTAATCAAGCTCTGATACTCTGATGTCCCATAGCAAAGTCGTATTGCTTGAGAACACCAAGAAAAAAGAAATCACTTTTGAAATAAACCTCCTCTTGCTCTGCATGGAGATAAAAGAAGATTATGCTTTCTATTTTTCTTTAAATGTTCTTGTAGGTTATCTTTATTCAAATAGTGTAAACAACTGCTACAAGGTACAGAAAATACAAGATATTTTTGCATTATCATATAGCAGCTTGATGGTGTGACCTGCCAGCTTTACACCAAATGTTCTGGTTTAGCTGACTGCTCTACTATTTCTAATCAGCTGCAGGATGGATTTAGATAATTATAATCTTCTAGTAATTGATAACAGGAAGAGGAAGCAAGGGAGTATTTGGAAAATACTTCAAATATGAGCCTGTGAATATGTGATTAATAAGATTGTGGTTGCCTTCTATACACTGAGTCTGCTTGTTTAAAATAAAGCATTATATGATTTGCAGCTGGGGAGGGGTGAATCTGATAATTTTTAAGTGCTCCCTAGCACAATAAAATGAAGTGAAAGAGAAGCCTTGGAGGTGGGAGCATTGTTATCTGGTATGTTTGAGATTATGCCAATAGTGCCAAGGACTCTTAATATTTCATAGTCATGAAGTTTCACAGCTGCATCTGAGGAAATCATTACTACTTCTAGATGCAGGTACATCACTTCATCCAACTTAAATCTTACAGGCTTCTGGCTGTTGGAGCTAAGGAGGTGCTCAGCCTGCCCTGTGAATACAGGGCACATCCTGGTTCAGGGAGCAGTAACGGTAACATGGATGGGCAGAGGCAGCCCTCATCCTGCCAGCTGCCCTGCAGCTCCCACAGTCTGCAAAATAGGTCTCCTTTTCATGTAATTATAGGACAATTTTCTTACTGCTTTTATAACTGAGATACTTGTCAACATAATAAATTGCTATCCCATCTTAATATGCTCATAAAACTTATCCTTCAAAATTTTATCCTCTTTTATAGAGGTTTGAAAGGCTTTGCCGTAAGAAATACCAGTGCATCTAACAGAAAATATTCAGAAGAATAGCAGAAGAAAGTACATCAAACTAGGAAGATAATATGCCTGTCCTATATCCGCCCCATAGGATGGTCTTCTGATTTCTTCCAGCAGGCTAACTTTCTCACAACACATGACTACCCTTCATTACTTCATTGTTTATATTTTTTTTTTAGTTTGCATACAAAACAGGCCTAATTAAAGAAGAAAGCTATTTACAAAGGTTGTTTCATGTTGAGGCAGAAGACACTTCTTTGGAGATCCTAATGTAAATACAGGTATTAAATACAAAACCTTTTTGTTTTAATGCTAAGAAGAGACTAGTACTTAATGACTGTAAAACTGAACACAGTGTTTAGTAACAAATCATTCTGACAATCCATCTCAGCCACAGAATTGTGGACACTGAGACTTGCTGTAGGACTACCCAAACCGCTCTGCCTCAAACATGGTTATGTACAGGGAAACCAAATCTTTCATGGGTTCCAGCAATTAATAATCTTCTAAGGTACTCGGTTACACTGCTAATTAAGCTTGCCAATGCTTAGATGAAGGGATACAGCTTAAAAAGTAGTAACACATGTGCTTTATTATCTACTAGTTAATAACTCTTACGGGTACTATATAATTGCTTGAACACCGAATTACTATTTATTTAGCACACAGAGAAATCTATGCTGTGTTTAATTCAATAGTTATTTTACGCACTGTCTACATGGTTGGCTTTATATCTCATTTGTAGACCTACATGTGTAATTAAGATTATTGTGTATGTATCTTTTCTATGAACGCAGGCATATAAGCTATACAGAGAAACTCTTATCCAGTGCCTTCAATGCGTGTTTTGCCTGTGTCAATGAAAAACTAAGTGGAAAGCTCCATGACTTGGCTTTGTGTAGTTTTAGTACATTCCACTGTTCTTTAGAATGAAGTACAAGCATTAGAAAAAGCAGCCTGATTAAAATCTGCTACCAGCCTATTATTTTAGTCTGAATAACAGAATTCACCATTCTCACATTAGAAATGTGCATATAACTACAAATTGCTTGTATAAGACATTTAATGAATGAAGTTTGATGGTTTGAAACAGATCAAGCAGCTTTATATAAAAAAACAGTTAAACGTCTCTTAAAACATTTGTTTAGGCAGCTTGTAAAACTGCATGAAAGTAGCCACAGGTTCATGCTCACATTATGAAGTCTGTTGTAAACGTGAATGATTTTATGTCAGGCTTTATAAGACCCATTAGAAGACCTACAAATTGAGCCACAATAAAATATATCAGCTAAAACTAAATATACTTCCTTATTTTGCTGAGCACAGGCAGTGATCTGTATCCACTGATATGGCATTGCTTAAAAAATGCTTATAGTGCTACTTCTACTCACAAGCTTGGTATAAGATCCCTTATAAACTGGTTCCCAGTTCAAGTCCAATGATAAAACTGTGGCCAGTGAGCAATATGTTCAGTTACTGCTACTTCTGAAAGTAACATTCTAGAATTCACCTTTTCACATCCCTAGAAAACAGCACACACTCACTTTCTTCCGTAGCTGATGTCAGCCAGACACCTTATGCATGATCTCAGCAGAATGCATACCAGCTGAAAAGCTCCTTTACATTGGAGATGCTTCCTTATGTCAGGGGTTTCCTAGTGTGTAGTGCAAATTACCATTCACATCATGATAATCCCTCAAGACAGCAACCAAATAAGTTACCTTGGTCGTCATTATATCTGCCTAGCATTGTACTTGTTAACTAACAATGGCATATGCATCTACAAGGAAGTTTTCATTTGCATAAAGGACAGCACTCTGTGGTAACACAGAGATATAATTGCACTGGATGCAGTAGTTCTTCCTTGCCCATAACAGAACTGTTTACCAGCTTTCCTGCTTGTCAGTTTGCTCTCCCCTTCACCCTGTGTCTCCTGCCATTCTAACATGCCCTAAATCCCACAGTCTTCATAGGCAGAAACCTAGTGCAGGATTCAGCAAGCATCAGCTAGCTTGCTGAATCCTGTGGATTAAACACTAGGGAACTGGGAATAGCCTTCATACTCATCTTTTTTGTAACATACAAGAACTGAAGTAGAAATCATAAAACTAGAATGATTTGGGTTGGGAGAGAGCTTAAAGCTCATCCAATTCCAACCTCCTGCCATGGGAGAGGACACCTGCCACTAGAGCAGCTTGCTCCAAGCCCCGTCCAACCTGGCCTTGAACACTGCCAGGGATGGGACAGCCACAGCTTCTCTGGGCAACCAGTGCCAGCACCTCAGCACCCTCACAGGGAAGAACTTCTGCCTAATATCTAACCTAAATCTATCATCTTTCAGGTTAAAGCTGTTCCCCCTTGTCCTATCACTACATGTCCTCGTAAAAGTCACTCTCCAGATTTCTTGTTGGCTCCTTTAAGGTATTGGAACTTGATAGGTATTAACACCAGCTGCTTGATGAATCCTCTCTGATGATGTTTCATATGCTGCCATTGCTTAAAGAGACTGATTACTTGTCCCTTAATCAACTGGCACCTATCAGAGCCATTTCTTTACCAAGTAATGTGTCAAATCATTAGGAGATTATTCCTAGTCAGGCTCAACAGACTTCTCTGTATTAGCACCCAAGTTACAGAACTGCAGCAGAAAGAAAAATGTATGCAAAAGAAGAAAACCACCTATATCATTAGGTGAGTTTTTCAGATCTCTGTGATCTTGCTTGGGGACACAGAAAACAGTGGTGTTGCAGCAAGAATCTTCTCCCGCTCTGGATCTGTGTGAGTGTTTCACTTTTATAGCTAGCTGAAGTCTCAGGACACACTTTTGTTTGCCGACTTGTGAGAGTAATACAGATTACTTCAGTGGTTCTCTGTCTCTGTCTCTCTCTCTCTCTTTCTCTTTCTCTCAGGGTTTCAAAAGCAGAAGGTTTTCCCTATCTCTGCTACACACCTTGCTAACTAATATTCTGAGCTTTCAGTTTCTCCTGGCAGTTGCTGACAAAATAAAGTACTTACACATACATGACTGATTTTTTCTCAGGGCAGTAGTTCAGGATCTAGCTCTGGACTATAGAGAGGTGTAATTTAACATCTTGGCCTCTCATAAATGAAATCACAGTTAAATAAAGGCAGCAGTCAACTTTTGTTCAGGATAAATGGCACTTGTTTAGTAGTGAGAAACCATAAAGACCCTTGTGAGGCACTTGTGAAGATGTATTTCTGTACAGTCCAGAGGCTTAGGCTGAGATTCAAAACTACTGAAAATTACATGTCCAGGTTCCATATACACATGAAAGCTGATAGGTGTCCATAATTTGGTGTGATACCCAGTATGAAAAAGAGCTGCACACTACTGTGAAAAATCAGATCCTACATTTTGAAACAAAGCAACCTAGGGATGCCTATCCAAAATGCATTGTGCAAGTTACATTTATGACATGACGTGTTTCAGGGGTGATGCCATGTTCTTGTGTTCTCTGAGGCTGCTCTCCATCCATCAGAATCATCTGCGGTAGCCTTGCACCTGAGCTTAGGGAGCTGCAAACAAGCTGCATTTTCACTTGCTAGGAAAAACCATGGCAAAGTTCAAATCAAGCTTGGTAAAAATCCAGGGAGATCCTACAGCTTCTCTGGGCTAGCAGCTTACCTTTGAGGCTGAATATACAGAGAGAGACAAAAGGAGCTCTAGTTAGAAATTTCTGCCAGAAAAAGGAAAAAGCGTTAACTTTTTATTTTTTATAATTGAGTCTTTCTGGACATAAAAAAGAGGGGTTTTGTCCACATATGTGCCTTTCTGCTGCAGTTCATATCCAGGAGCATTCAGCATCTGAAGTCCCTCATGTACAATTTGAAGAGTAAAAGCCGCAAAAAAAAAAACAGCAGCAAAAAAAAAAACAAAGTAAAAAATATCAAATCGTTCTTATATGATCTTCAAAAGCACCATAATAAAGATTTTTTGCAAAACTCGATTTTTTCTGTATGAATTCAGTGATACTTGAGCAAAAGTGTTTGTAACAATTCTGTTTGCAGGTTAACTGTCAGGTATCCATTGACTCGTGGTTTTTGTTTGGGTGGATTTAGTTTGTGGGGCGGTTGCTAGTTGTTTTAATTTTTTTTTCCCCTTTCATCTAAAAAAGTAGAAAATTCTGATTGTGATGCAGTGACTCTGATCAGAATCCTGAAGCTATGGGCTTTCTGCAGTTCTTGTCAGTAGTCTAGATATCCTGCAGCAGAAATTCTCCTTCTTCCCTGACAGATGAAAAAACAAAGGTAGCATCCTTTGGTAGTGTCTTACTCCTGATCTGGCAATACAGTGCCTGCTTTCAGTGGTGCCATAAATCTCCACTCGTGTTCCCTTTTCCTGTGCCTTGCAGCTCATTTCCTTTTAGCATAATGTAGCCTTTTCTGTTGAGAAAGTCTGTTCTGCTTTGGCAGGCTCACAACAAGCAGAAATGGTTTGGTAGAGGTTTAGCTTTTTTGTGTTTGGAGGTTTCTGTGTGCCAAACTTTTCCTTTCAAGACCCCGTTTTTTGTTGGCTTGCAGGGGGAGTTTCTACAAGCTGCCACACTTTTTTGTCATCTTGATTGCAGCATGATAAAATGAGAAGGCATTTGTCAGCACCAAAGTGCCCCAAATATAAAACAGTGTTGTTTTTTCTGCTGGTCCTGAAAAACCAAAAAGACTCCCAAGGAGTTCTTTAGCACATGTTCCACAGCAAAGTGTGGGGAGCCAGCAATCCAGCATGGACTGAGCATCTCAGCATCCTAATTCCTTTTTAAATGCCTGTATCCATCTTTGTGTAGTGAGAAGGCACAGAAAATATGCAAGGCTTGTTCTCCTGCAGAGGAAAGCCATATATAGTGGTAAATATGTTTCTTCATCTGACAGCCTCTACAAAAGCTTTATGCAGTATTAGTTTATTCTCCTGATGTGTTCTGCTGGCACTGGCCTCTGCAAGTCAGGGCTGAAAAGCAAGATTACAAGTTGTTCCCATCTTCAGGAACTTGCAGATTCTGTTTTTCTGATTTCAGTGTAATAAATGGCCCAATCTACTGTTAGGGTGAGATGGCTAAATTACTACTCCTGGACATGGTTCATCATCTCTTTCCAACAATACAGACAAATTCCGCCATATCTCAGAGAAGGAAAAGTGGAGAGGAATACACTGGTGATGTTTAAGCTGGAGGAATTTCTTTTATCACTCAGTAATGGAAGAACCCCCATGGCTGAATTGCTCTGATTCGTTTAACGCTTTCTTTAGAATAGCACCAGAACATAAGGAAAAACAGAATCTTTCTATATCTGAAGATTAAGTTGAAATTTTTAACTGACCCTTAAATACAGTTGTAATCACACTTCAAATAGGGGGCTTCAGGATCAATACTGTAAACCACAGCATGAAAAATCTGTAAGACTTCAGAAAGGTTACTTCTGACTCCAAGAAATAGGTCAGGGATCTGGATGAGTGGCAGTTTTTCTGCCATGAAAAACAATAGCTCTTTCATCAGTTACATGAAGCCACATAATCTTGATCAGACCAAACATCTTAATATAATATACCGCAAAAAATATGTTTGAACAATGTAAGGCCCTTATTTATAGTCACAAAAGCCAGGAAGACATCAAGTTAATGAAGAATCTCATTCTGTTGAATACACTGGGTCAGAGAACTAAAATCCACAACGTTATATCACCTATGACAATGAATGTCACAAGGCTGCCTGTCACAAAACCTCTAGTTCACCTGTGACACTGGACAACTCTCAGATGCGTTAATTATGCTACATTAACTCTCAGTCAGATAATCACACAGGGATGAGCAGTCAGCCTACAAGAAGTTGTGCTCTAAATATAGAGGTGCATTCAGACATTGGAGGATAGGGGTTGAACACTGAATACTGAAACACCTTTTCTGTAACTTCAGCAGTTTTGCAAAGAGGTCATTGCACTTGAATACATGTACATGACATGTAAGCTACAGGTCTGACAAGGAAAAGCATCATTGGTTGGAAACTCTACTATAGTTCCTAAGTGCCTTCTTTCTCTTTGCTGTTACATTGTGCAACCACCATGAGACCAGGAGAAAAAGCTGTTAGCATGTGTCATACGTGATGAGTTTTTGATAGGCATATATCATGCTGTGAGATTGCTCCTGCTCAGGCCTCACAAGGAAGGCTGATGAACCCAGAAGAGTGTTCCTTGCCTCCCTGCCAACACATGCCTTGGAAAGGATTAATATATGCTTTTCCATAAACCTGATGATAATGATTGCCAAGGAATATGAGAGCTTGCAGCTTTAAGCTGTATGCTTGTATACCATAAACTTTCATCCTTTTATACAAAGCACCCAAGGGATCAGTTTTTCTTAGGGAGTTGCAAGGAATTCACAAAGAAGAATGCAATAATTCTATTACTATCCTTTTCTGGATTATTTCAAAATTCTTCAGCAGCTCTCCTGAGAGCTTAGTAGAACAGGGTTTGCTTGCTTGTTTTTAGAGAGCTCATCTCAGACTGTATTTTGTTTCCATTTCCATATAACTTTTTCTATTCTCTGCCCAGATTTTGTCCTGTTTTGATAGCAGATTTGTTTCTTTGGTAGTTGGGGTTTCAGACTTCTTTTATTCCTAATTTAAAACAAAGCAGACAGTACTGATGTCCATGAAAGTGAGGTAAGATCATTTCAGAAATGGCATTCTAGGACTCCATAAACACAAAACTTTCATTGTTTCTGATACTCTTCAGTGCAGCCTGAAAACCTGAAAAGCCATGCAGTTTGAAAACAAATTGTGAGCTCTTTTATAAGTGTCTTGAAAATAGTAGTTGCTTTAGTTAATGCAAGAGAGCAAAAAGTATCCAAGCTTGTTAAGTTTCCAAATACTGCACGTAGACTCAAGTAAATTGAAAAATAGCTGAATCAATATTTTAAAGAATAAGGGAAATTATTTTGTTCTGGGTGGTGTCCTCACATGCTTAGCCTTCAGCCTGGAAGGGGTTTCTATTTATGTGACGAAATTAAAATGTTTGTAATTTAAAAAAAAAAGCTGACAAACTACTTTTTTATGCTACTGCTAGTAGATCTTGTCGCAATAAAGCCATTTCTTATGGTAAACTCTGCCAGAGACCATTGGGACACAACGTCTACATGTTTACTGGTTGTGGACACAACCAGTTCCCTAGCAACGCATTAAGGTCTAAGCAGACTATTACAAAAGGTACTCAAATCCTGCACATATTACAAGTCCATACAGAAGGAATAGCTCCACTTCACATGCTTGGGCTCCCAGCTGAAGATTAAAGACCCTTTTCTTAACAGGTCCCAAGTCCTTTAAATTCTGCTGAAGTCAATAAGAGTAGAGGACCTCACTGCCTCCTAGGAGCAGGCTCCTAAATTAAATTAAAGCAGCTAGGTACAAAACACATTAATCCTTTATTACCCACATAGTTGAGCAAGGCTGGCAGTCATACTGCAGTGAAGTTTGGTGAGAATACACCGTACTGGGATCAGGTTGCACAGCATAGTGGAGAGCAATGGTGATGTGTGTAATCTATTCTTGCTGATTAAAGTTATAGGACAGTCTTGTACACTCCTCATACCACAAATCTAATAAAGAAAACGCCTGCCATTGACCAAACACATTTAGGGTGCAGGAGCTGCTGAGGTCTGTCAGTTGAGGGGCCCTCTGAATTGACAGGGGAGGCGACACACATAGGCCAAGAGGAGCAAATCCACTTCCAGCCACCAACTCCCAGGACCTCCCTGAAGAGGGGTCTCTGAATACACCATCTATTGAGATTTCTGCATTTACCTTTGTGGCCTTCAGTGATAGTCTGAGGACTTTTTGGCTGAGATTTAGCTGCTCAAAAGCTCCAGACCTGAAAAAAAACCCAAACCAATGACATAACTTCTATAAAGTGATATTTATAAAGAGCCTACTTCAAACAGAATAAAATCTGCATTTCTAACATCAGCTTTAAAAGCAGATCTAATGGATGTCGGAGAAATAAAATACCCAAAGATGGGCAGCAGCATTGTGGCTCTAACAGCCTCACTCTGTGCGTTACCTGGTCCAGTCCACTGCTCCTGCAAAGCTCAGGTATGGCCCATGCTGGGATGAGGCTCATGCTTTACTGGTAGAGGCTTTATCTGGCCATTTTGGGAATTAAGGTGTGTTTTGCTTCATGCCGTCACTGCAGAGCAGCAAACATTTATTAATTGCTGGGCTTTGACCTGATCTGTCTATTGCTTTAGGAAACTAGGAGAGAAGGAAAACAACACAAATCAAATATCTCCAATCTATGGCAGAACTAGAACAGAAGTGTATTACGAAGGTCCTACAAATTGCGATGGCAGGGGTGTTCAGGTCGGTACTAATCTGTATTTTGCATCTGGCATCTTCCTTAAATTTCCATATCATAGATATTTAAGAGCATCAAGAAAAGTTGCCATTTCTGTTGGAAATTGAAAGGTTTCTGGCTGTTGTCAGTAAAATTACCTAAATGTGTTCTTTAAAAATAAACAAAATATTTTAAAATTAAGTTGAAATACAAGTCAGCACCAATTTCTAAATAGATGAGGATAGCAATACAGCACTGTAAGTGATGCCTGTAGAAGTGTATATACTAAGCTGATACATACTTGTAAATCTCATTTAAGCCCAGCTTGAGCTAGTTACTAAAGTGCACTTAATTTTAAGTGCAAGCTTTAAATCAAATCATTATGCAAGTGTACACACCCCAGGAAGCATAAATACCAGTTTTTCTCTTTTAACTTCCACCTCAGTTCATTGACCATAGTGAAACATAAGCCTATCTTTGTGTTCTTTGCTGGAATGGAAACAAAGCCATTTAGAGATGTAATGATACCATGCTGATAGAGGTAAAACTAACTACACCAGAATTTGCTAACACAGATTTACAACATAAACATGTAAACTTGAGAGCTGTAATGATTTCCAATGAAGGAGCTGAGAAACCTGCAAGAACAGCAAACTTTGCTAAAGAGCTCATGTTTGTTTACATCTGCATCCAAAATAAGGTTTATGTAAGATCCCAGACAATGGCAGTAGAGCTTGCAGGTGACCAGGCCTTCTTCCCAGTAATGTAACCTGAGGTGTAACGCAAGAGTTGGTGTATTTGGGTGGCTTGTTACTGCTATTTTCATATTGCTTTGTTTTAAGAAGGCACTTTCAACATTTAACCGTTTTACTTTTCAGGACAATACTGAG
The DNA here is from genome assembly GCF_028554395.1 of Pezoporus wallicus. Taxonomy (NCBI): domain Eukaryota; kingdom Metazoa; phylum Chordata; class Aves; order Psittaciformes; family Psittacidae; genus Pezoporus; species Pezoporus wallicus. The sequence goes on along the minus strand of NW_026636385.1, from coordinate 1,104,492 downwards.
GACTAAGCTTTATCTCAAAAGTTTAACATATTTAAATTCCCATTATACCCCTTCAGAGATTAAGGGTAAAGTGATGCCCAGTTTAGAGATGCTCTTCTTAATGGATTCCAGGTTATAATGTCAGAGCTTTGCAGAAGCTACACAAACATGGTCCAGAAACCCACCAACTGGCCTAAGTGCAGTTTTGCAGGGCTCATCTTTGTAGGGTCAGAGCAGAAGGCATAAACCCCAGTAATTTGAGAGAAAATCGGAGGCACGAGTGGGAATTGAGTTTTATCTTATTTACAGTTGAGCAGATCAGTTCGAGCTGTGACTTTTCTCCAGACCTGCTCATTCCTGTAATGCTGCCCTGTGAGTCCCCCCATGTTCCTTTGCTTCTGCAGAGCCCTGGGGCAAATATAGTTCACATGTGGGTTCTTGGTAGCCACAGCCAAGGGTTGAGAGGCAGCAACGTTCTGTATTCACAAGCAGAAGCATTTTGCCCACCAAAAGCTGCAGTGATGCTCTGCGAGGGTAAGGGAGGTGCCGCAGCAGCTGTGGAGCAGGGTGGGGGTCAGAGAGATGATGCCAGCTTCCATGCTGGTTTCTTCTGCTGGAAGAACAAGAAAGGTCCTTCTGTGCACTTGTGTTAGTATGCTGTCTAACTCTTGACATTGCCTAGTGCCATTTTATTTCACCTTTCTAACATGACAAATGATGATGCTTCCACGAGACTGACAGCTTTGAGTGGACAGGAGTCGTCTTTCCCACTGGGCAGCAGTTGCTCCTCAATTTTCCAGAGTGTTTAAGTAATCTGTTTACCGTGCTCAGTCAGTAAGCAAGAAGAGTAGAGCTCGGGGGGGGAGGAAAAAACCAAACACAGCATTTTCCAGTAAACAAATTATGCTTCAAAGATGGTGCGAGGGTCCCTGCCATTGGCACGAGTAGGGCTGATGAGCCTGGGCTGGCAAAAAGCTGTGTGTGTGTCATACTGCCCTTTTCTGATGCCCAGCACTCCCTGACACAGCTGAAGTCTTTGGCTGTTGCTAAAGTCAAGCTGGTGAGCTTCACAGCAGCATTTTGTAATTGCTTTTCATCCTGATAGACATTGAAAATCATTGCAGGTGCAGAGGGTCCAGTGAGAGCTGTCCCAGAGGCACAGCTGGCACTTGTGGGACTTCTCAGACAAGGGACAAACATTAAGACAGCTGCATTGGCTAGCATCTGCCTCCTAAGTCACTGTGGTGGGACCTTGTCCTGCTGTCAGCTGCTTTCCTTAAAATCAGGATTTATCTGGGACTAATCAGTAATCACACAGTGTCCTAGAGAAACCCCCCACCTCCTCCAGCATGCATGCAGGGCAGGGCATGAGGAACCGCTTATTTCTGCACCAGGGGATTTAACAACACAATTCTGCTGTTGGCAGGTAAAATTCCGAGTGAGGATCCTGAGGAGCAGAGAGCACAGAAAACATGTTGAACAGATAACAAGGCTAATACAGCATAAAGCTGCACTGTTTATAGAGAGCAGTGTGCAGCGCTGCACTCTCTTACCAGGGCAACCCAAGCATTTTAGGAATGTTAGATGGGTTTCCTATGCAACCCTCTCACAGCACCAAGGTAGGTTTCATAGAATCACAGACTGGGTTGGAAGGGACCTTAAAGCTCATCCAGTTCCAACCTCCTGCCACAGGCAGGGACACCTTCCACTAGAGCAGGTTGCTCCAAGTTCCAACCAACCTGGCCTTGAACACTGCCAGGGATGGGGCAGACACAGCTTCTCTGGGCACCCTGTGCCAGCGCCTCAGCACCCTCACAGGGGAGAATTTTTTCCTAATGTCTAATCTAAATCCACCCTTTTTAGGAACTGGTGCAAGGGCTGAAGCCTTGTTTAATGCCACAGGAGTGCTTTGCTTCAAGGGTCACAGTGGCTCCTTTTTGGGCTGCAATCAAGGTGGTAGTGTGAGCTCCTGTTCCCTGCAGCCCCCTGCACTGCTGCCAGTGGCAATGAAGTGGATATCACCAAAAATGACTGCTCCACACCTCTCTGCTGGGACCCCCTCGTCTTCATCTGGCAGCACTGCCCTGCCAGAAACCCTGCTCAAGGTCCCCAATGTCAAGGGAAAAAGGAGGAAAGGAAGGTGCAATATGAATCTCTTAAGTTGGCTGGTAGTAATCCCCACTTGGACACACAGCCCTCTTTCTGCATAGGCTGCTTTCAGCATGCTGGAGTGCCCTCTCAAAGTGCTCTTTGAGAATATCCCAAGGAAAATGCCACCTAGTCCCTAGGAGATGACTTTTCCCAACACTTTTCCCAAGACTTTTCTGCCTTATCGTTGCAGTGTATAGAGAAAGGCATGGGAGCCTGAGGTTTGCTCTCCGTGGTAATGAAATGCAGCCCACATATCCCAACACTGGCAAGAGAAGAGGAGAACAAGTCAGAAGTTAAGGAAGTGGAGAAATCAGACCAAGTACAAGAGTCAGAACAGAGGAGCAGGAAATAAAGCAGTGGACTGTGTGCCTGAAAAGAGCAGACAGAGCCTGCAGCCGGTGAAAGGATTAGCAGAATAAAAGGAGTTCTTGATTTAGAACAACAAAAATCCTATCATACAGGCTTTAACTTCTCCTTTGATATAAACACATTGCAGCAGTGTTACTCAAATAAAACAGAATAAAACTGTGCCCTAGCAGATGTCCATTTTCTCCTTTATTGTTTCACATGCTCCTAAGGGGCCTGATCCCTGCACCTCCTGACCTTTTATCTGCCTTAGTGCAGGTCTGTCCTCTGCACACCTTATCTAAATGTTTGGTCTCTGAATTCCAGCGCAGGGAGACATTACATAGGTGGGGGCCAGCAGTGGCTGATGTGGACAGCTGTGTCTCCTTTCAGGTGCTCACCTAGGCCCTGCAATTTTGAACACACGGGTCTGTTCTCAGCACTGGAGGCTGCTCTAGGGTCTCCTCAGAGCTTTCTGTTCTCCAGGCTGAACAATTTTGACAATCATGTTACCAAAACAGAGACTCAAAAGCTTCCTTGAAATTTCTCTTGGTTAGCCCTTTTTTGTAGAAGAAAAGCAATTGGCAAATTAGCACTAATTTTACAAAAAGAAGATAAAAGAGCATCCCCTTTCAGAAAGGCAGAACTTTTAAACCACCACATTTTCTGGTTTTAAGCTATTGGGAAACTTGACAAGAGGTTGGGCTACTAATGGCCTGAGCATGGTCACCTCATTCAATGAGCTGCAAGTTTTACCTCAACAGCAAGGCATCACGGTCCCCTAAATGCACTGTGCTGATTGGGCAAGGCCTGCTTTCCTCTGAGGTTGCTTTCCACCTCTTGTGGACAGTGATTCCAAACTAACAGTTGTTATTAAGCAGTTTATACACCTTATATGCCAAATATACAGCTTACTACCTTTAAAGAACTATACAAACGGCCCCAGATGTATTAAAGGTCCCAGGAAGACTGGGGTTGGCAGTTCTCATAAATTTGGTTTGATTGTTCGTCTGTAGATAGTGAATTTTTCATCTAATTGCAGCAATTAGAGGCTGCAATTCCCTTATTGAACACCGCTGAAATCACTGCAGCACAGCCACCAGGTACAAGTAGCATCCCTGTGCTAGTTCTGCCCTTTGGCTTTTAATCAGACTTAGGTTTTCTTAAAATATCAAAGACAAGAAAGCACAGGCGGTTGTCTCCCAAGGGAAAGATTCCTGCTGTCATCTTGCAAACGAGTCGATGACAACGCTGGGGAAAACAGCATACCAAGAACATGACAGCCACAGTAACATCCCCTGAATGAGGTCCCACCCGCGCCGCATCCCCGCATTAGCCGGATAACAGACACTTTGGGTCCCCGATGCTTCCCAACGGGCTGCACTGCTTGACTTTCCCCTTTGCCTCTCGTTTTGGGGCACGTCCCGCGGAAGGCCAGGCTGTGCGGGGCGATGCGCGGCGGAACCTGCAGGGGGCGGGCTGGCTGCGGCCGAGGAGGGAGGGGCGGGGCTGGGACAACGCGTTTACGTTCATTAGAGCGTTGTCGTTGGTTTGAGTTACGTGAGCGGGCTTGCAGGAGCCTGCGCCTGAACCTGGCACGTTACATACATATCCTGAAGCATCCTTCTGAGGGGGCTGTAGCTCGGTTTAATACGTAGGCATCAAAATTTAATAGATATAAAAAAATAATACGCAAATACCAAAGAGTAATATAAAATATCAAAACTCAATATAAAATAGCAATAGATAATGTCACAGTACCAAAAGTTAATACAAAATGGCAAAATTTTGTATATAGATGTTTAAATTATTGACAGATATCCACAGTACCTTGCGCAATACCAAAATGTAACCCTACTACTACACGAGGCCATCACACTCTGTGTAAGACTGCATCACTCCTTATTAGTGGGTTTATGCCTGAAATATTTATGTTCCTTTACTCAGTTTCCTGTTCTCCCCACGCCTTCATTGTTAGAAAACCTTGGTACTTCAAGCCCTCCTGGACTACACCTGTATTTAACTGCTCAAAAGGCAAATGTCCTCCTTATAAATCTCTGACAAGTTGAATAAAACACTTTTGTCAGTATTTCAAGTAGCCTCATTTTTTAAATCTTTAAAGTTGGGTGTAGCATAATCAGATTATAAATTCTTAACCCAGTAAAATCCACTTGGAATGCTGGAATTGCAGTTTATAATGACTGGTCATGTTCTTACTTGCTAGGAATTCTAACATAAATATTTGAATAGAAGTCAGATTTTAAAATAACTTTATTTTGTTAAATACCAGTCCCTGTAGACATCAAATTATCACCATTATTTTTATAGCCATTTTTCAGTTTTCCTTTAGCAAGAGGAGCCATAATTCATTTTTTCACTGATACAGTAGTTACAGTTTTACTTGCATAGGAAGTTAAATAGCTATTATTTTAATGCCAAGCTCCACAGAATCTTTTATTCTTCATCCATTCTTTATTAAGAGTTTCCTGAATGCCTTTCAAAAGTAAAGAAATTCAAGGCCGTTACATGAAATATCTAAAACCCTGCCACATAGCCTGAATTCATGCTTGAATAGAGGTTAAGAAAACACACTTGGAGCCTTTGCTGCTTTTAATTCAGCAGAGTCCCTGTAGCCTGGCAATTATTTTAGGCCAGACTGCTTTGTGGGTTCAGAACATCAACTTACAGTTTGCACTGTAATTGGGGGTGGAGAGGGCAGTTATAATGTCATGTATTAAATGTGGCACTTGTGTTAATAAGCTGGAGAGGAGCAGGGCAAAGGCTGAGCAACACTTTGTGCCCATCCGTCCCATTAAGTGCTGCAGCACAGCTTCAGTGGCCAGCACTGCTGGGACATGGGTCGGGTCAGAGCCCGGGGTCACCCAGGCCAGGTTATTCTAGTAAACAGGTAGAGCTGCTGGGACTGCCACGAAGTTTCTGGTTAGCACCAAAGTGATGAGCTGCGCAGGTTGCTTCTTGGCTGGTTCTGCAGGTGTGTCATGGCCTGAGCTCACAGGCAGTGACAAACAGAACTGGTCACTAACGTCCTCAATTAGGAGTGTTTAACTCCTGCGGGCCAACTAGCAACTGACAATTAGCTGCATTGGAGGGTGCTTAGTTTAGCAGTTCTCTGCTAAATAAATCCATAAATCCATAAATAAATATCCAGGATGATGAGTTACATCATCACCATTACTGACCTAATTCACTTCATATTTAATTTGGAATTAAACAATTTGTAAGTTGTGATTCCTTTTGATTAGGCTTTTGTTGTTGTTGTTAAACAGTTACCACAAAGCTTTACAATATTTCATACTTAAATGAGGTATATTTATGTATTAACTCCAAGGCAGGATGCAAAGCTCCAGCATTTGTTTGTAAGAGAGCTGTTTTAAGCAATGACACAGACTGTCATCCTGTTGGCCTGAATAATGTCTACTTATATGAGGGAGTCATGAGAGGATGGGTAGACTTTAGATTATTCTTCTATTTACAGCTAGCAGTGAAAACTCTATATTTGCTGCCAAGGAGACAGTATATCAAAAGAGAGCTGTAACTAAATCCTGGACTGGGTTGTTCATCCAATTCCAACCCCCTGCCATGGGCAGGGACACCTTCCACAGGCAGGGACACCTTCCATTAGAGCAGATTGCTCCAAACCCCTGTGTCCAACCTGACCTTGAACACTGCCAGGGATGGGGCAGCCACAGCTTCTCTGGGCACCCTGTGCCAGCGCCTCAGCACCCTCACAGGGAAGAACTTCTTCCAGTTTGGTCTCAAACTTTTCATTTAAAGAAAATCCCCATGTTCTGCACTTGCCCTCCGTAGCCCAGATACCCAAACACGTACTTGGACCATCTGTCACAACTGTAGAAATGAAATACCCAATATACACCTGGGGATATAATCTGTGATGATACCCACTACTGTATTTGACTGCTGTCTTACTAACTTCCACTCTGATTCAATACCGTAGGATGCCTCTCTGCAGGAAGGAAGGACGGACACACTGATAACACAGGCTTTCCCTCTGCCAGTGGCTGCCTCTGAGCATCACATCTCCCACAACCATTATCCCCAGCATGCCCCTGAGTGCTGCATGATCCACCTCAAGTGCTGGAGAGCCTTCTCCTGTGGACAACAAACAGCACTTGATAAAAGCAGGAGTCTGGCAGGGTTTATGCTCATGAATACACAGTTTTTCGGGAGTGTAGCCCGCTGTAATCCTTCAGGGAACAACAAGCCACAAGGTGATTTACCTCACCGTGGCCCAAAAAAAGGATGCAAAATTTCTTTGTTGTTAATATTTCACTTTGTAGGGCAAAGCTGCTTAGACCAATTTCTAGTCCATATTACAGACCCATTCAGAATTTCAGATGTACCACAGACCTTTAAAGAAGTACACAAGCAGTAAAAAGGCATAAGTGATATTTTTCTTTGCTAACCACACAGGAAATTGCTTAGTTTTATCAGAAATATGGTCCCTAAAAACAATCAGTAAGGCCATTCCTTAAGAACTGCTCTCAACAGGCTGCAAGATCCATTATTTTTACAGTCCATGTGGATGGTGTGCTGCAGATAAATAAAAGATGCCCTAAGGACTTTGAATGCCAACTGAATATGCAAAGTATTACCAGGTTTCTTTATTTTCTCACAAACATGGTAATATTTAGTGTTTTCCTTCAAAGTGCAGTTCTTGAAGTGTTTTAATGCGAATTTATCTTTTGTTTTAAAGATGAGTTCCAACTCCCATAGTTACATTGAAGAACATCAAAACCTGGCCCCAGCTGCGCTCTCATAGTTCAAAAGGTTACATACAGCACCACATACAAAGGGCAGCCGGGAAAAGATGTGTTCAGCTTTATAAAAAATAAAATAGAATAAAAGAGCATAAATTCCTGTATCATGGGACTTTTCTAGTATCTGTATCCTATTTGTCTCACCATAGTCAGTCACCGCAACATGCACTCTTTTCCACCTATATGCAGCACAGTATTTTGTCATATAAGTGTTGCTTGCCTTTCCTTCTCCACTTTTACAATAACTCTTGAAGAGGTATTATTGCACGAGAACCTCGGCTTTTGTTTAAAAATGATATTCCTGGCCCTCATGAGTTGTTTTGTAAAACTGTCAAGATCTGAACACTGCAGCCTTAAAGAAAATGAATAAATACAAAACAGAGAAGGCAAGTAAAATAGCCAGAAATATATTGCTTCTAAGATCTTACCCAGATTATCCAAGGTCTTGCTGACCCTGGCTGAGCTCCTGAGCAACCTTATGGGCCAATTTCTCTGAGTTAAGAACAAAATGCTTCTCTTTAACAACAAGCAGGCGTATCTGCGAGGTCTGCCTTTCTGCTTGCCTCCATCACAGACCATTGTTACTGTGAATAAGCAAAAAAACAAACTGACAGAATTTGTCAAGTTCACAGCTCTCAAATCTCACTTTTACAAAGTCTCAACTGACTAGACCAGAAGGAGGATTTTGTTCCAGAGGTCTGTATATTTGCAGGATGACTTTTCAAGTCTTATTGGTGCTACACAACACAGTGCTGGGTTGAGGTCAGCTTCTGTCCTGCAGGAAACCAATACTTGTTTAAGGTGAGGAATAGGAAAGGGATGATGAAATGAGTATCTTTATTGTTTTATTACTACCAGAAACTTTTTCACGTGCCAAGGGAGCCCGCTTGGCCAGCAGAAAGAGACAGACTGGGGCTCATCATCCTGCTCTCTCCCCCTTGGCACATTTCACCTGCCCTATTTCAGTGGCCCCATCTTTTTCCATCTCCACTTTTGTGGCTAGTGGAATGCATTGAGCATCTGCAGTGGGCTTGGGGCACACACACCACGACCACAGAATAGATCTACCTTGCCCAAGCAGTTGTGTTGTGTGAAAGCATCAGCATCAACTTAAGCAATGTACGTTAAATGTTGAATTACATATGTAAGTCAAGCATTTTTGGTTCAAAGAAGTAGTTTTTTAGCAAGAAACTGTAGCAGAGGCCACAAAGGCACAGATAAAGTGGCTGTTTTACAGGAAATCATTTTTTTCCATCTTTTCACGTCTTAGAATTAAAAATAAATGCAGTGACTATCAGGAGTGCTGGCACTAGAAAAGCCAAAACAAGGTATCCCTGACACAGCAAGCACGGTAACAACAGCCTCCCTCAACTGCACAGCCAATTTCTTTCTTGCCCCAGAGTCGCTCACCAAATTCCCTCAGTTCCTGCTGAGTGAGGCTTGCTTTGAGGCACCTATTTGTAGGTGAAGCATCTGCCTTACTGGTAAGTCTTGTGGCCCAAGAACTTCTGCTAAGGAACGGGGGACCTTCTGAAAACTCTGCTTCTCATCAGGCAGTTTCTGCCATCTCATTTTCTTGCAGCGTTTCAGCATCTCCACCATATCTATTTTTAAACATGTCCTAAGCCGAGTGAAGCTGTACGTCCCAGGCACATTTACCACATTCATGGCACGTTTCCATAAGAACATTTTGTTGTCAAAAGGGGTGTAGCATTTCCACTGGGGCTGCTACGGCTTTTGCACGTGTTGCAAGAGCAAAGCAATAGGAAATCCATAATGTGTTTGAAAGAAAATTTTGCCTTATCATATATTCATTCATGAAGGATGTAAGATTCTTTTAAAATATGACTAATTACTTAGTTTAACAAAAAAGATGTTAATGTTTGTGTGCAAGGCCCATGCAGAAGGCTGCCTGTTCTTTCTTGTCCTGCTCCTTCAGGTAACTGCACCCAAAAAGCATTATTCATAAACAAAAAGTACGAGCTCTTTCCAGCTCAGTACAGACTTGCAAGCAAGGAGGACTGCTTTGGTAGTCTTGCCATGACAGGAGAGCATCACTCTAAGCCGCACTGTGCTTACTCCCTGCAGCAGTTTGGGTTTGGGTAAATCCCCACTGCTGATACCCCTCACTACCCAGGCTGCTGGGGACAAGCAGTGCCCTTTGCTAGAGGTGGAAACCCAAAGAAATTCAGGGCTTTGACAGTGCGGAGTGCAAGCATTAAGAAAAAACACACCATAGACTCTCTGTCAATGCATTTAGATTGCACTTATTACCACCGTGCCAGACAACTGTCACCACCTTATCTGTGCAGTTACACCTCGCCAAGACTCATCTCTTCCCTGGGTCCATCAGCCCAGGTCTGCAGGGACACCGCACTGCAAATGGGGTTTTCTGGATTTCTCGCCTGTTATCACTTTGGGGGATGGCATGTTGTGTATGGATTTCATCCAAAAAATACTGACACAATGAAGAGGTGACACAAAGCACAGGAAGCTCTCACCAGGAGCCTGCTGCAGGATGTGTATGTGCATCTGCTGTTTGCTGCCAAAATTAGCAGTAAACCTGAGCTAAGGTGAAAGAGAGCACTGAGCAGGAGGAGAGAGCGTGAGGGGAGCCAGGGGGCTCATTTATGAGTTACTCTGTCTTTGGGCAATTCCCATTTGTTCACAATTCCCATTTGTTCAGTACTGCAGCTGCCAGAAAGGAATATTGTCCCATCCCAAAGAAGCAGTTAAAAACTACAGATCTATTATGGTGAAAAGCAGGATGTCTGAAGTTCAACATGCTCCCCAAAACTGCAGTATTTTCAGGTACATTGATCTGTCAAAACCAGACACATACAGGTATCTGTACTGATAGGTAGCAGATCATTTTTAAGGGTCCTTTGTAACTTAAGGCCTTCCTCCAGACGTACAACTGCTGCAGCTGCAGCACACAGCAGTACCAAAGACTGCCAAGACAGTTTTTAAACTCTTAAGGCAGGTATTTCTTTTCAGCTTATATTCAAGATTTGTTACTGTTCTTGAACAAGGCACAAACAGCCTCCCAGAAAAACTTGTTTGTTTTAAGTATGTTGCAATGCTTCAGCCAGCACGAGAAACTATGACCAAAAAGGCCCATCAATTTTAACAAGTATTATATATGCTTCTGCAAGGTATTAACTCCTCATCTATCTTCCTGAAAGATTTCACCACTCCAGCCATGTAGCATCCCAGTAGGGAAGATCCAGAACAGATCTATTAGTGCTTTGAACAATATCATGCGACCTATCCATATCATAACCCATTCCTTCAGTGCAAGCTGCTGTAATTAATGCTGCAGCAGTGCTTAGGGCTGCCTGTGCTAGCTCAGCTAAGGAGCAGCTATGTTTAATTTTACTGTTGTTCTAGTATAATCTAGTTTTGTTAACATCTACATCCCTTTTCTTTTTTAAATTCATAGTGCTTCTGGTCCTGGTGGCTGTCCATCCCAGCTGCACTAGGAGGTTGCAGGTGGGAGATGCCTTGGTCTTTCCTAGGGACTCCTTCCACAGCTAAAGATCTCAACACTTCCAAGGTTTTTCTGAGCTCTACCCTCAGTCTCCTCCATCGCCATTTAAGACATTGATTTCTGCCTTAACCTTGTCTGTGCATCATGGACATTAGAAAAGGCAGCCTGTGCACACAGAAAATGTACTGTTTACAAATACTGAATATATATTTGCAGACTTATCTTCTCTGGTTCAGTGCCTGTCAGAGCAAACCTCCATCCCTCACATCCTATTTTACCTATCTCAGTCTCTGGACTGAGAGCTGCTGAGCCCAACCTGATCACCAGCCTTAACAACCAGCATGCAATATTTTATTTTTATGACTGCACTGATGAGAAATGCTTCTAAAGTCAACTTTATAAGTGAGGATTTTAATACCAACTTATAGAAAAAGAGAGCCCTCATCAGAGTCTTACGACAGCAGGATCTTCACATCCTTTTGGGAGAAGAACTATTTAGATATTGCTCAAAAAAAAGCCAAGCCTGACAATAAAAACTCTCCTTCAAGACATTGAGCAGCCACAAAGCACCACTTGCAGAGTGGTTTCTGCTGGCCTGGGAGGACAACCATGTCCTGGCCCCATGTGAACAAAGAGCATCTGCGATATCCAGCACTTCCTTTCTACACCCGGCAGTGCCACAGCTCATGCTAATCAGACAAAATTAGTTGGACAAAGTCCACATTGTCCAACATTTTACTCACTCTACAATGTCCTTTACAAATCTGTGAGTGATGACTACACAGCACAGGTATTGCAAATATAAAGTGTTAATGGATTTCTAGTTTTTCGGACTTTGGGATTACTTTTTCAAGCACATAGAATCATCGAATAGTTAGGGTTGGAAAGGACCTTACGATCATCCAGTCCCAACCCCCTGCCATGGGCAGAGGCACCTCACCCTAGACCATGTCACCCAAGGCTCTGTCCAGCCTGGTCTTGAACACTGCCAGAAGTGGAGCATTTACAACTTCTCTGGGCAACCCATTCCAGTGCCTTACTATCCTTACAGCAAAGAACTTCTCCCTTGTATCTAAGGTGAACTTCCCCTGTTTAGGTTTAAACCCATTACCCCTTCCTAAATCTTAAATATGCCCTGGTAGCAAGAGCACTGCTTGGCCCTTACGTTATAGATAATGATCTAATGGTTTTTGACCTCCCACCCCCCCCAAATATGTGCCTTGTTTAGATTCCTCTCTAAAGGAATCTAAGCACAAAACTGCTAGCTGCAAACACAGATACTCACGAGAGTCTCACCATGCTTCAGCATTGCTCAGCACATGCTTATTGCCCTTGATTGCTGATAAATGGCAACACTTTCCCCAGGACACAACCAGATAAAATAAAATCATGCTATGAAGAGGAACAGAGGGTTTGGAGGAGGTGCTTTGGGTTGCTGGGGGCTGAGAGGTTTTTACCCTCCCTTTTAATAAGAAAAGAGCATTTCTCATTTTCTTCTGCCTCACTGCAAACCTTTTGTCCATTACAGGTAACATCATTGGTTCTGGGATCTTTATTTCACCAAAAGGAGTCCTGGAGCATGCTGGCTCGGTGGGACTCGCTCTCATTATCTGGGTGCTTGGCGGTGGAGTGGCTGCCCTTGGCTCGCTATGTTATGCTGAACTGGGAGTGACTATCCCCAAATCGGGAGGGGATTATTCCTACGTCACAGAGATTTTTGGTGGGTTAGCTGGGTAAGTACCCTATCTCTATAAAGTCATTTGAAAACATGTTTATATTAAGTATTTTGTGTGGAAAAGACATTTGATTTGGAAGAGACAGGGAACATTTGTCAATAAAATGCTTTTGTAAAATCATTCTTTCTGTTCTCATTAGAAATACCAAATGGCCCCTATGCACACCTCCTGGTGCTGCCTTCAAAGGGAAGACAATGGACACTTCCCGTTCTCTTTCTGATTCAATAAAGTTCCTGACAGGAAAGAGCAATGCTGTAAATGATGCTTTGTCCTCGTGACATTCCTGTGTGCCAGCCCTGAAGGATAGGTACCTTGTACTGAGGAGCTTCACATGTGAGGGAACCCAGGCCAGAGCTACTTACCATAGACCAAAGCTGCTTGCAGTGCTGCTTCACTAACTATAGCTGTACAAAATAAGTGTTGGAAACACAAAAAGGAGAAAATGCTAACTCAGAGAATGATTTCTCTTTGAAAATACCACTAACGGAGTAGAGTGGCTAAGGGAGGAAGGGGCAAGTGAGAAAAGGTCATCATTTATAGCTGACTGTCTACTTTTTTGTGTATTCAACAAGAGAAATAAAATTATGAGCCTGTACTCACAGCTCGCTAGAGAAGCATCGAAACTCTGAGCAGCTCACTGATAAGGAAAGATGCCATGACACATGCTGGTTTATTTGTGGAAAAATAACCACCGTAGCTGTGAACTAGAGAAAGAAGAAGGGAAAAAGAAAAGACTATTCCAACAAGCTCCTAACAGTTGACCTGGCTGCTGAGCTGACCAGCACAGGTGGAACACAGGCTGTCACCCTGTCCCTTGGGCTGTCTCCTTGCTCCTGCCTGCCTAGGCTCAGTGCTGCCCATCTGAAAATGCACTAGGTGACAAGTTTTCTTTCACACTCAAGCCGTTGCCTTATACTGGTTGTCACAAGAGTCCATGTTTCTTCAGTTGGAGGAATCACTCCTCTGAACTCTGTCCCACTTTGCATGGAAAAATCACACTTGTGTCACAGCATGGATTGCGGCAACAACAACACTGAATCTCAGCTCGTCTTCACCAAGGTGCGTTCTCTCACAGTGGGAGGGAGCTGCATGGCAAATCCGCTGCTCCCTGGGATCCTGCAGCAGGCAATCAGTACCTTCTCACACCGCCTGCTCCCAGAATGGGATCTGCAAGGAAACAAAGAGCATAAAACTGCATGTGCGGTGCATCCTGGAAATATCCTTGTGAAGGAGTCCAGAAGCCATCAGTTTCACAAAACCAGAATGATGCATTCAAGGAGAGAAAAAGAAAGTAGTAAGAAATCAAGGACAACTAAACCTGGCTTTAGTTGTTCCTCAGCTCACTCTATGCCACATTCAGAGGATTTGCATGGTGACAGAAAGCATGTTACAGCATGATATTGCTGTAACAAACAACATGCCTGTTGCTGATCACTACCCAGCATCTACCTGGGCATTGAGCAATGCTCCCACCTTCGAAAGCAGGCAGCAGCTCGCTCGGTGACCAGGCTTGCAATGCATAAGCAATGTCAAAAAGCACAACTTTGTCAGCTGCAGGAAAGCAGTGCTCCCATTCTTGCTTTGCAGAGACCTTACCTTTTCTCCCAAGAAAATTAACATATCGTAAGCATGACGAAGTGTTGCCTTAGGCAAGAAGCATCCAGGTAGTTTTTGGTGTACAAAGGGAGACCCCAGTTCTCCAGTAAAGCCAGGCTGGGATTGCGCCCTGTTGCCCTTTGCTGAGCTACTGCCTACAGCCTGCAGCTTTGGGGAGCTCCCATAAGGACCTTCAGTTTTCCACTTCGAAGCGCCCATTCCCCTGCTGGCACTCGTGTGTGGGACTCTGAGCTGAGAAGGGCGTTTTGGGAGCCTGCACTGTGCCTCCCCCCAAGGAAAAATAACACTGCTTCTCCAAAAGCCAGATTTCTCTTCTGGTTTAATCCTCCTACAGCAAAGAACATCAAATCCAGCACACAAAGCTTCACTGCATCTGCCACGGGATTTTGCCAACAGCAAATCTGAATGGTTTGGTCTATTCACATGAAGATGTGTGTTATAGGAGTACACGCCATACCCACCCAAACGTTTCCTCTTCACTACTGTTGTCCATGCCCCCCAAAATCCTCCCCATTCATTATGCCTTCCTGGTGTAGGAACAAAGGACTACTACTATTTGATTGTAACAGCACTGGAGTATTACATGTCCCAGTTTCTGTGCCTGGCAGTATTGAGAGTTGGTTGAGTAACTAAAAAAAAAAAAAAAAAGGAAAATCGTATCACTGCTAGGTGTGATTTAAGGAGAAGGGAATAAGAGAGAGAGGCAGGACAGGGCCATCTCCTGAGCTGGCAAAAGCTCCGGGTCTGAGAGCAGCCAAAGGACAGTGCCTGAAGTGCTGCTGGAAGCAGTGGTGATGGCAAAACTCAGCTGGAGATGACCCTGTAGAAGGGACACCAGTGGCAGCTCTGACCAGGGAAAGAGGTGAGGGTGGGCTCCTGACCACTGGGCTCTGCTCTGGTACCCGAGAGCAGATGTCCCACTTTCATCTTCATTTAGATATCATCTTGGGTTTAAGCAGCATTTGTATGAACAGGCAACGTGTCACATCCTGTGCTGCTGGAGCTGACTGAGCACAGCTCATTTTACATGCAGACAGGCTTGCATGTCTGTATGGGTCATAAAAAGAACATTACCTAAGATAGTAAGTAATAGGCTTAATATGTGTTCTTGCAGAAGACAATGAATAAATTCGGCTCCATGAAAGACTCACTAGTGCATTTCTGATAAATAGAGCTTCTTCCAAATGCTCAGCAATAACGTTGCAAGCAGCATAGCTGCCTCACCAGCAGTGCCTAATGGCTTGGACATAGTCCTTACTACAAATCAGTGGTACTGATATCAGGAGAGAGCTCTAAGCCAAAGCTTTGATAAGTAAGTGTCACTCTAGATTGCAAGTAAAACATGCTTCAAATACACTTCTATGTTTCCTTTTCATTGATGATGCAAAAATCTAAAGTTTCCAAAGGCAGTGAGTTTTTCAGCAATGTAGGATAATTTTAATAATATTCAAATCAGCTCCCACTTTCTTAAACCAGTTCAGCTTTTCCTGTGGTAAGGTGATCTGTACTACAGCATCTATTTCAAACTGTTCTGTTGTTAATGACACACAAGTAGGACACACTGTAATTTTCTATTTTCATAGGCTGCTTTGACTCCATGATATCTTACATCTAATGTGAGATCCTCTTGGGAGTACAGGCACATCCCAAATACATGTTTGAGATCCTGTTTCACCAAGTCCACTAGACTACTAGAGACACAGATCAGACCATGCTGTTCACTTCTTTTCATGGGTGAAGAAATCAGTATGCAGACATATCTGAAAATAAAATCAGTTTTGGTCCAGGGATGACTGACACCTCCTCATGAATGCCACACCTTCCCCAAAGCAGCACATCCCACCACAGTCTGTCACTTATTCCAGTGTGTTTCTAAAATTGCAAGAGCAGCTATATCTCCTTTTTCTCTACATTCAGCTGCTTTAAGCCTGTTTCTAACAGCCTCATCACTTCTCAGCAATAAGAGATTTAATTTCTCAGGTCTTGTAGTGCTGTACATTACTGAGTAGCTGTGAAAATCTATCAGACAAGGTTCAGTTCCTGACAGCCCCAGTGCCACAGATCAGCCCTCAGGGCAGTAGTTCCCCCACTTTCCATTTGAAGAACTGGACAGAGTAACTCCAGGTGTGCCCTGATGACATCTCCCTGCTCTAAACTGAGCTTTGGGCTCCCTGTGCTGGTTACACTCCCTCTGCACGACCGCCCAGAGGAGAAAGCACACCTGCAGCCCACCACCCTTTCCTGATCCTGTGCTCTGCAATGGCAAGTACAGCTGATGCTCAGCTATGTCCACAGGGAATTTCTGCCCTCTGTCACTTAATTATAACTGATCTGGAACAGCTGTTCTTCACTAAGGAAATTGTACTCTTAAGATGATAAAATGTGGTGCTTTAAAAGCAAAGACTTCCTAGAAGACTTGGACTGTTGGGTGGTAATAACTGGGATTAATTCCTGCCTTCCAGTCGCAGCAAACACCACAAGAGCAAGGCAAGCACTTAGCAGTGCCTCCCGAGCCCCAACAACTACTTGTTCAGGTTTGTGATCTAAGTGACCCATGGGGATATCTTTTTTCTCAAAAGCAGGCATTAGTTAAAACTTACCTGGAAAAACAAGATAAAAATGGGCCCACGCCTTAGGCAAGCTTCTTTCTTGTTTTAATGACATCTCTCATTTGAGCTTCACGTTTGACAGCACAACTTTGTCACCCTCTGCTAAAATTCTGCATTTACTTTAATTGGCATTATCAGTCCTGCATGTATTTCGATTCAGCATGAAACAAAATGACTGTCAGAAATCCACTGAATTATTCACATTTCCATTAAATCATATTCTACCCAATACCAACACACCCCGTGTTACAACATAGAAGTAAGGGTCAGTTTTGCCTGAAATACTGTTTTCAGAGTCATTCTCCTCACTTACTGCTTCCAGCTGAATTCAGCCTTTATAGATTGCCTGAACTAAGATAAACATGATAGGGAAGAGGCATCTGCCACCAAACCCCATGGCCCCACAGATGTGGCTGAACCTGACCTTGCTCAGCAACACCAGCATCCTAACCCTATCAGCACATTATTATTTTTATTATGTATTTTTTCATTTATTATTTTATTGTTTTACTATTAATATTATTAATATTTTTATTATTATTTTACTGCAATTAATTGCAGTATTTAAGTCATAGTTAGCCTTAGTGGGGACCAGCCAGGTTAACTCATCCAGCAAGCAGGGTCTGCAAACTAGGTACACAACCCACAGCACCAAATAGCACAAAGCAATTACTGGAGGAAATTGCTCTGAACCACATGGAAAATATTAGAAATCATGAAAAAAAGAAAAAATAGGACTCACACAACAGAATAAAGAGAAAGGAGAGAAAAAAACCCCAATTTTAAAATCAGTGGTGCCATTTGAGAAGGTAACAAGCTCTTGCATCATGCCAGCTTGCCAAACTGATTCTCTGATACTTACTGTCCTGGGTTCAGCAGTAGCAGTCATTTTTTCTCCTTCGTGGTAGCTGATGCAGTGCTGTGTTTTTGACTTTCAGCCTGGGAACAGCGCTGATAACACTGATGGTTTTAGTTACTGGTCAAATGTTTGGTCTGACCAAGGACTTTGTGAGCCTCATGCTCTGCCAGGGAGGAGGGGAAGCTGGGAGGAAGCAGAGACAGGACACCTGACCCAAACTGACCAAAGACCTATTCCATACCACAGCACGTCATGCCCAGGATGTAACGGAGAGCTATCCAGAAGGGCTAGGGACTGTGGGGTAGGACTAGGTATGGGTCGATGCTTGGTCAGGCTGAGGGTGCGAGTTATCGGTTGGCTGGTGCTGAGGTGATGTATTCTTTTCCCTTGTTATTTCCTTTATCATTATTATCATTGGTGGTAGCAGTAGTGATTTGTGTTATACCTTAGTTACTAAACTGTTCTTATCTCAACCCGTGGGAGTTGCATTCTTTTCGATTCTCCTCTCCGTCCCTCCAGGAGTAGGGGGAGGGAAAGAAGGGGGGAGTGAGTGAACAAGCTGTCTGGCTGGGTTCAAACCACAACATTACTAAGAAAAAGGAAGCATCAGGTTGCCCCATATGTACCAGAAGTAACAAAGAACTGAAAAACACTCACCACATCTGTCCAAGAAACACCCAGCAAGCAGCACTCCCTCCATCCATGTTAACAGCACCGGGAGGGACCCCTCAACTTAAGTGCCACACTTAAGGGACTGGCAGCAGGCAGCATGTGGGGAGGGAGCAGCTTCTAAAAGGGCAGCACATGTAACCCAGAAATTATATAGTATTATTTAGAAATGTCTTTTCCAATCCTCATTTGTGCTGGGCATCACTGCATGTTACACTTGTATATGAATGAACTAATGTGTATGTATCTCTGTGTACATACATAGAAAGAAGGATTTCACTTTCTTGCAGTAGCTAGTTCTCATTACAGAAATAATAATACTTGTACTTTAGAGCAGAATACTTGCTTTAAAAGCAGATCTACTGCTGCTCTTTAAGATAAGTGAACTTTTCCCCTTTTCTCAGTGTAAAACAAACTGCCTCACACTTTATATTTGCAAGGGTACCTGATTTGATGCAATTGCCTTCAGCTGCAGGTGAAGGCAGACAACCAGCCCCGGTGTGCCCCAGCTGAGTGATTGCAGAATAGAGCAGCACTAACCTGCCCTGGCCCAGGTCACAGAGCCAACCTGAACAGTGACAAGGAACCCCTCAGTGACTGGTGGGCAGCCAGTAGCAGCCCCAAGAGTGCAGCTGGGGCCCTGCTGAAACCCTCCAGAGGTGTCTTCAATGTAGGGACTGCCATCGGTTGCAGTGACACATCAGCTCAGGTACAAGAGATGCTTTTGCTTTGGCATGCAGAGCTAAATCAACATGTGCCCACTGGGCATAATCCTCACTCTACCAGATGTCCCTAAACCGTGCTTTGCTTAGACATGTTTAATTCAAAATCCAGATTGCACTGGGAACAGGGGAAAAGGGATGAGGAGAGTCACATGCAGGTGACTCTTAGATGTGACTGAGATGAAGGTGCCAGTCTTGCTGCATTGGTAGCTGTCCTGAAGCACTGCACAGCCAAGTATGCAGTATCTCCTCCAGCACACTCCTAACGCTTGCTTCTGCTTTTTCTTGTCTTCCAGGTTTCTGCTGCTGTGGAGTGCAGTGCTTATCATGTACCCTACCAGTCTGGCTGTCATTGCGCTGACCTTCTCAAACTATGTCCTGCAGCCTGTCTTTCCTAACTGTATCCCCCCTTATAATGCCTCCAGGATCCTCTCCATGGTGTGTTTACGTGAGTATTTGCTTCTTGCACACACACAAAGCTTGTCTTGGTTTTACATGGGACCACTCGAGGGGCCACTCCAGCCAGGCTGGGGTCATGGCCACAACAAGGGAAGTCCCAAGACAGGCACCATGACTGGTGTGAGATACTCACTCTCTTCCTGCTTGCCTGCAGCAAGCACAGTGGCTGGAGCAGGGCATATAAAGGCGCCTGAATCCCTGCAGGTCCCAGGGAAGTGGTAGCAGGCGAGTTTATGGGATGAGGCAGGGCCATGGGCACCCAGCATGGGTGACCCACCATTTGAGCCCTTCCTAGTCTACTTTTACATTCACAAATGCAAGTGTGTAGGAAATGCAGGATGCCACTGGCTCCACGTTAATTACTTACAGAGCCAGCAAAAGCAAGCCAGAGCTACAAGGACCAGAGGCATTCACCATTTCCATGAGGAGATGGTGATCCCTACACACTGAGCACTACCCAGGCACAGTAACTAGACCTTCAGGGAGCTGCAGCCAGCAGCCCCCAAGGCAGGAAGGCTGCTGGCTGGTAGGGATGCCCCTGCAGCTGGGATTCTCCTAAGGAAAGGCAAAGCTCCTCCTCACCTTGCTCCCAGCCACGCTATAGCTCCCCACAGGGATGTGCAGGTCACTTTGTGCTTTCCAATGCTTTGACTGTGTGGTCTTAAATAAACATGATTTCATGTCACTGAATTCAGTCTTTTGCTCTCCAGTCCTCCTGACCTGGGTGAACAGCTCCAGCGTTCGATGGGCAACACGCATTCAGGATATATTTACAGCAGGAAAACTCTTAGCCCTGGCCCTTATCATTATTGTGGGCTTCATACAGATCTTTAAAGGTACTCTGTGAGACAGCTCCAACACGGGTATGGTACTGCTGATAGAAGTAATTTTCCCCACTTACTGTTTTCTCCTTACTAACTGACCCAAAGGAGTGCTGGGTTTAGCTGAGCTGCAAGGCTGCTTATTCACGCAGACACAGAAAGGATGGCTCCACAGAAAGGATGTCACCACAGAGAAATCAGCTGTATTTTCTCATATGAGTCCCTTTCTGGCCCACCTCATTGGTTCTGATGGAATAAATGCAGCTGAGGATGTTTCAGAATATTTACTGAAATTTTTTCATCTGTTGTATGTTCCTTAAATTTGAAGTACCCTGGGTGTAAAATGAACGTGGGCACTAGTCAAATTTCCTGAAAAAGTCACTTATTAAAAATAGGCAAAAAAACAAGGTCTCACTGACTCATCAACTTAACAGAAAGCAGAAAACACAAAAGGCTCACAGTGTTTTTATCATGTATATGATGAGTCATATAAAGGAAGATAAAGTATTTGCAGAGAGCAAATGTGTTTTCTCAGTGGTAATAGTCCCACAGCCTGCCAGCCCCACAGGCATTTTATTTTTCAGTATTTCTACTGAACACCACCAAACTCTTGTAAGAGAAAACCGCATTAAAAACAGGCAGGAATTGACCCTGCCCAGGAGCAATCCTCAAGCCTTGCTGGTTGGTCCCATGAGGCACAGTGGTGGCCTCAGTGCAATGAGGGATGCTGTGAGTACAACCCAAGCTGCTTCCCCAGGACACCACCCCACAGAAAGCCCTGCAAGTGCAGTGCCAGCCCATGGTGACATGAAGAGCACGAAGTCCCAAATCCAATGAAAATAAAGACTGAAAATCACCTGTTTCCTGGTGTCTCTGGTAGGTAGGGGTGGATTAACCTCTTGCTTGCGCTCTCTGTGCAGGAAACTACAAAGAGCTGACACCAAGCAACGCGTTCAATTTTTGGATGACTCCGTCTGTGGGGCATTTAGCTTTAGCTTTCCTTCAAGGGTCATTTGCGTTCAGTGGCTGGAACTTCTTGAACTATGTAACGGAAGAACTGGTTGAGCCCCGCAGGCAAGTATCCAATTCTGTGCCATCCACACTTTCTTGAAGTGCTGAGACATTGGAGCTGTCTGGTAATATAATTCATTTCATAAGCTGCAGCTTCCTTACATGTCTATGGGACTGGTCTTTCTAAAGTAGAGAGAGATTTTTTGTTTGGAAGAGATGGGAGACAAGTTAAAGGAACAATGGAATTAAAAATGTGTTGCGTAAGGCATTAACTGAAACCAGCCTGTAAAACAAAGCAGCATCTTTATGGCACTGTTCAATCATACAGTGCTTTTACAGCAAAAAATAACCATCAATGAGATGCCATTCAAGTGGCTATAGGGAGAATCACTTCTATCAGAAAAATGTGGGATTATGTTTAAGTCCCTTTGCTTTTTCACCCAAAGGGGATCTTCCACAGACACCAGAAAGAGAAGATCAGAAAGTGATTGCGCGGCTGCTCCCCACAGGGTGACTAACATCATGCTGGTCCTGGGTATGGGAAGGGGCTTGGAAATGATTTATCACAAGCAGGCTGGAAAGCTGGAGGGAAAGTGAACGTTAATATAGTAAAGCAAAGCTCAAATGTTTCAACATTTCTGAGCTGATGAAGTGGAATGACTAATGGCAAGAGCAGCTCTCCGAGCATTATTTCTGGGCATCCAAGGCACACAGTGATTAAACAAGGAGAAATTGAAGCTATTACAGTGCCTGGGTGGGAATGGATTAGAGCTGCAGCCTTACAAGCGGCTCTGCACATAACTTGCACTAGTGAGTGGCAAAGTACACGTCCAGAGATCTTGGCAGGAATAAAGCAAGTTGGCACAGCATTCCCTTAGTAAAACACCAACGTTTTAATGGACCACCACAATTTCAAAGCTGAATAATGAAAAGTTATGACTTAAATAAGGCAAATGTGGCCTCAGTTGAGAAATAAAGAGAAAAAGGAGTGAATGGCTGTTTTTATTATTATTGCAGTCTCCAAGGGGAAACTATAAAAAAAAAACTTCCCATTTTTACTAAATCTGTTCAAAATCATAAAGGTTAAATAAATTTTTAAAGACTCTTTTTGCAAATCTGACACATGGAGGGAAATCCATTATTACCTTTGATACAGGGTGGTTCAGGTGTCCACCTCTAAGCATGTCTCTGGATCAGAGGTCAAGTAGACCTGTACTGCTGTAAGTTGTCATGGTGGTGTATGACCAGACCACGTTTACGGCATGGGGCAGGCCAAGACAGCCACCTGAATAACAGGATCTTGTTCCTTTTCAGAGCAGGGGAAAGTAAAGCAAAACAAGGCCTTTCACTGCACCACTGGTGCCTGTACACACAGCTGTACATGGTTGTTGTGGTCTCACTGTACATGACTGTAATTTCTTATCTACCCTCCTAATTCTCTTATTAGGAACCTACCTCGTGCCATATTCATATCCATCCCATTGGTGACATTTGTGTATACGTTCACCAACATTGCATATTTCACTGCCATGTCACCCCAAGAGCTCTTGTCCTCCAACGCTGTGGCGGTAGTAAGTAAACCATTCCCTGGATGTCTAAAATACACTTTGATTTTGGTTCTGTGCTTTGCAGTGTATTTCAGTTTCTCTGCCTTCTGTTGCTTTAGACATTTGGTGAAAAGTTACTGGGCTATTTTTCCTGGGTTATGCCAGTCTCAGTGGCCCTATCTACATTTGGAGGAATAAATGGATACCTTTTTACCTCATCAAGGTTAGATGCAGTACAATTTTATGAACATTATCTAATTTGGGGAGGGGCTGGTTTAATTGCATTTGCTAAAGAAATGCTATCTAGACATTTTGGATGTTGTAGAGCATGAGGTCGTTGTTGGGTGTGTTGGATACATTCAGTTATGAATTGCTCTGTTTTGAATCATCAAATATAATATTGAATCGTGGAATCTCTTGCAAAATAATCCTTATGAGCTTCTGAAATTGTCTGCAGATGTGGAATAACTCACAGGAAGAGCCTAACACGGCTTTAGCATGGAACCAAAGTCATTTTACATCAATAAAGTTCCAGTAGCTACAAGCTAAATCGTGCTTCACTCAAAGAGCAGTTTTAGGGCCTGGTGCTGTTCCCAGTTACAGACATTTTCATTCTGTAGTGGAAAAACTCCTTTCGGGCAAGATGTTTTGCATGCACACTGCTGATAGTGGGGCCAGAATCTGTAAAGTGTATTGCAGCGTAGTCTATAAAGTCTACTTATATTAACTGACCTCTCTGAACTTAATTAAAAAGTTATTAAAAGTTTTAAGGAAACAACTCAAGTCTTAAGCACCTTGGGAAGTTATTTATCTCAGCACTTTCATGAGTACAATGAGATGCCACAAATCCGAGTCCATATGTTACAGGTTATGCACTTAGAAATGAAGTTAAAGTTCAGGCATGTTAACCCTTATTTAAAACCTTTCTGACACTGGAAACACTACCTGTGAGGGGTTGTGTCTTGGCTGTGTATAGCTGATCCCCACACAACCTTCACAGTACTCATCCCACCCTGGGTAAGGAGGCAACCCTGACAAACTGGACAGATTTCAGTCCTCCTGCTCAGAGGTAATTTGGCATCTCAAAGCAGGTCACCGCACAGATGCTATTAGCCATTAGAGGCCTCATATACTGAAGGGTCTAGTTTCAGTGACTTACACCAGGTTACACAAGCAGTCTCTAGTCATCTCCCCAGTTGCAGCTCAGCACCCATAGGCTGCAGCTCCCTTCCACATCAGTGCAGGTGGTTTTGATTAGAGATGTTCTATGGCTAGGAACTGAAGAGGCTGTTGTCCACCCAGCTGGTTCAGCATTACTGCTCTCATTTCCAGGTTATGTTTCTCCGGTGCTCGAGAAGGCCATTTGCCAAGTCTGCTTGCCATGATCCACGTCAAGCACTGCACACCCATCCCTGCCCTGCTTGTCTGCGTAAGTTTTACTGTCCCTGCTCTGCTTTTCTGTAACCTGCTATTATAAATAGTAAATCACAGAGAGAAGAGCTTGAGAGGCCATTAAACCCCATAAGGAGGAGAAGAGAGTCAGCCGGGAACGCTGCTGGCGGGTGCTGGCCAAGCACCTCCAATGGCCCCAGAGGGGAGCAGCCTTCAGCTTCGGAAATAATCCCTCCTATTCCCAACCATCCTGGGGGCGTGGATGGTTTCCCTCATACCTAACTTGAGCTGCAATTTAAGCCCATTACCACTTGTTCTACCCACAGCAGAGGTAGAGACTGACTTTTGAAACAGACAATTTGTTTAAGAAGGGAGAAGCTCTTTTGATGAGTTTTTACACAACCATTTGGGAACAAAGACCTTCATACACTTTTATCAATAGTGAGGGTAGCATATGTGATGGGTTTTACTGCAGCATCAAAGACATTACAGAGGAAAATGACTCTCTGTGCTGCTGTCCCCTGTTGCATGGCCTGAGAAGGGGAATTCCCCAAAGGGCATTTATTTGAAATCTTGGCTAGCTGCAGATTTGCCACTGATACAAAAACAGGCGCGTTTGACCCCAGATGCACTGGGAAGGTGCACACTTGTGTATCTGTCTCCCAGCAATAGAAGCAATTCTGGCACAATACACCCAGACCAAATTTCACCAAATAAGCCTCCTGCACATTCTGCTTTTATGGCAACATTTGCATCTAGCCGAGGCTTTACAGCATCCCTGGGCCTTAGTGCCCACCACAAACACCTCATGCAAGGTGTTGGGGTAGGCAGAGACCCCTGGTCCCACCATGGGCTACTGCTGGGCTGCTGGTGCCAATGAAATGGAACTCTTTTGTCCTTAAATATACATTATTTGAAATTACACACTGAGTTTCAGAGGCAGCTTCACTGTGAAACAGCTGTCTGATCCTTCAGGCATACACCAGTTCTCTGCTCTGTTCAAAACATCCTCCTTGAATCACAGTGCAGTCACAGAACAAGGTG
Organism: Pezoporus wallicus; assembly: GCF_028554395.1. Taxonomy (NCBI): domain Eukaryota; kingdom Metazoa; phylum Chordata; class Aves; order Psittaciformes; family Psittacidae; genus Pezoporus; species Pezoporus wallicus. Next base: position 1,079,242 of record NW_026636385.1, on the reverse strand, counting down.
TTTTAAAGCAGCTCAGGGTATAACAAGTCCTAGGAAATACTAATTTATTAACAAATATAATATAGACAGCTACAATAGCAAACTGGGTCAGACTTTAGGCAAACCTAATTAATACCCCAGGTTCCTTTTTCTCTTCCAATGAATCATACCTAGCTCTTTGCATGAAGAAAGGTTTCTTTGTATGTGGAGAAAGGGCTTTTTAACACCACCAGCAAGGCCTGTATTTTTACTAATCCTTTCAAAAATCAAGGGACCAAGCTAAGTGTAAAATAAACAGACTGGGTTTTTTTGCAATACAGTGGGGAGCATCCAGCTCTCCTCCCTGCCACGTGGCTGTGGCCAAGCAATTGAGAGAGCAGCAGAGCCCCTGCAGCCTTGTACCACCCAGCAGTCATGCCCACACCATGAACAGACCTGACACATTGGTGTCACCTATGCACAGAATCACAACGCTCCAAGCAGCATCGCTGTAAATCCTGTGAGTGACAGGAGAGGATTGTGTGTGCGTATGACACTGTCAGAGGAAAGCCAGGAACACATTATACGGGTATAAAACACCCTCCTATTTTAAATCCATTTTGTGGTGATACTTCCCAAGGTGTTGGAATCCCCCTGTCAGGCCTGCGAGGCTTTGAACAGGGGAATGGAGGGACCAGAGTGTCGTTAGATAGCAGTGCTTAATTCCTGGTGCTGGTGGTGCAGAAGCCCTCCCTTCCAAGAGGACTTTGCCATTGGAATGGCAAATTGAGAAAAAGGGATGTAAGCAAAAAGAGAGCTTGGAGTAAGAGACCAAAAACCTGAGCTCTCTCTGAAGGGATGTGGATACTTGGCTTCCCTCAGGTTCTGGCCACCAGCAGACAATGTTCACAGGACCAGTATGTGATGGAGGCCAGGGCGCGGCTCCCAGGGTACTGACTGGCAATGGTGTGGGACCCAAGGAGCCGGCTCTCCTGGTTTTGCACAGTATAAACAAGTGAGTTTATAGCATGGAAATTTCCACCATCAATCTGCCAGCTTCCAAACACAAGTAATGCTCAAAAGATTAATGATGCCAGTCATCTGCAGAATGAGCTGTGGGCCAGCAGGGATAAAGGGCAAAGCTCATTCTTTATAATATACAGGGCACCTGCAACAACGTAGTGCACTGACCACAACATGTTCAGTTTGCAAGAAATCCTTCTTCCATCAGCAGTTCTCACCATAGGGGTCAATAGCTTTTAAAACAAATAACAAGAATGGGTAGAGTGGAGCGACACAGAGCTCTTGACAGCCCTCCTGGCCCTGCTTGACCAGCCATGGCCAGTAGAGTCACCTCTGCCAGCACCTCGGGGTATTTATAAACAGACCCTCAGCATGTCCCAAATAACCATAAATCCCCACTCAGCCCCAGTGGCACAGCTCAGGGATAACACTCTGAACCACAGGAGGCAGCAGATACCCAGTGGGGCCTGTAAACAAAAGGCATTTAAATGCTTTAATGGGGTTTTTGCTTGGTTTTGTTGGGTTTAAGCTACTTTTTCTAGTAATGACTCAAGGAAGGTTATACTTCTCTCTTTGCAGTGTATGGCCACTCTTGTCATCATGCTTGTTGGAGACACATACACGCTAATCAACTATGTGTCATTTATTAACTACCTCTGCTACGGAGTGACAATTATAGGCCTGATTGTGTTACGATGCAAGAAACCCAAAATCTTCAGACCTATCAAGGTGACAATGTTAAAGCTAAATCTCTTGGTTGCAATAGTGATGCAAAGGGTGGGTGGGCACATCAAGCCCTCCATCTGTTTTGAATAATGTTGGGTTTTTTTGATGTAGTGGTAATGTTTTATGGTCCCAAACCATGTCCCAGAGAGCCATTAATGTAAAAATGGGATACACACAACCACAGTTGTGCTCTGCTCTGCTCTCTCCTGATAGGTGAACCTCCTCATCCCCATCACTTACCTGGCGTTTTGGGCATTTCTGCTGATCTTCAGCTTATACTCCGAGCCAATCGTCTGTGGAGTTGGACTTATTATCATTTTAACTGGAGTGCCAGTGTTCTTCCTTGGAGTCTACTGGAGAAATAAACCAAAGAGTGTAAATAGGCTAATAGGTAAGACAGTGCTGCGGTGCCTCACTGCACTCCTGGTTGTGCGTGTGTCTGCAGGGATCTGCTTAACCTCTGAACCAGCAGCACTAAAACAGCAAGGGAACATCCTGTGTGAGCCCAGCCACCACTCTTGGTCACAGGTGGCCCCTGGGCACAAAGCTCTCCTTTGGGCAGCTGTTTTGCTCACTCTTTAGAATGGTTGCTCACTTCCTTTCGTGCCTCTGTGCAGCACCCCATCTGCTCAGCTCACTCACCAGAGTCTGCCCCAGAGCCAGATACACAGGAGCGCAACAGTGAGGCACTGGCACAGGTTGCCCAGAGAAGCCATGGCTGCCCCGTCCCTGGCAGTGTTCAAGGCCAGGTTGGACAGGGCTTGGAGCAGCCTGGTCTAGTGGAAGGCGTCCCTGCCCATGGCAGGGGGCTGGAACTGGATGAGCTCTACGGTCCCTTCCAGCCCAAACCATTCCGTAATTCTATTAAGGCTCAATGAACTATCACAAAAGGACTAATAAATGCACACAAGCTTTCATCCCACTCTGCCACCAGCACATCCCGCTGCACAAACCCCACATGGCACAGTGAATTATTTCACCCTCAAAAGAAAGCCTTACATTATCACTCATGTAAAATTAAAACTGCACATAAGTCTTTGATGGCTTGGCTATGATTGGCTTCTAATTGCTTTGCTCTGAGGCAAGGACTTTAAAACAAGCACACTGCAGCCCTTTGCTCTGACCAGAGGTCCCCAGGATCAGCAGTCCCCACTGCTGACACAGTGCCAGGAGGGCTGGCAGCCATCCCAGCCCATCTCTGCCAGCACAGCTCTGCAAGGGGCTGGGAAAAGCATCCCTAACACTTCTCATCTTAACCTGCCCCTGCTTCACCAACACTGTTTTATCACTGAGCTGGGGATAAGAAGGGTTGGAGGGGCAGACTCTGCACAGCAGGACCAAGCGGCCATGGACGGGAAGATGCACACTGATTCACACATTGCATCACCCCAGCACCGTGCTTTTAGACGAGCTCAACCATCCCCATTAACCACCCGCACGTTTGCTCCTGCAGAGTCCATGACGTGCTGGGGACAGAAGCTGTGTTTTGTGGTCTACCCTCAGGGGGGAGTTGCCGCGGAGGAAGAGGCACCCTCAGCACCCTCGGCCCGCTCTCGACAGCAGGCAAGCGAGACGGACACGAGCAAGTAACGGCGTGGCCTCGGAGGCTGCAGTGGCTTCTTGTTTACATCCTGGTTTTTGCTAAAAGTTTTTCTGGAAAAAAGAAAAAAAAAAAAAAAAAAAAAAAAAAAGGTTTTAGAGCTCCAGTAGTGAAGCCCATCAGTGTGCTGTACCCTCATGGCGTCTGTAGCTGTTAGGTTTTCCCTAAAAAGGAAAAAAAAAAAAGAAAAAAAAAGGAGAGAAAAATTTGAAAAAAAAAGAGAAAAAAAGAAAAATAAAATATAAAATAAGGCACTGGTTGCTTTTTTTTTTTTTTTTTTTTTCTGGTAGCAAACATGCTCAGCAGGGGAAAGCAGCACAGATACAGCTCTGGAATACTGATTTTAGCTGCTGTGAGGGTCCATCAGAGACATACGAATTCAGGCATTTCAAAAGTAGGGCAGCTCCCAATACAAAATCAAAGTGGAGAAATCAGGAAGTGAGGAGACCTTGGGACACCCGTGACAGCCGGAAAATCCCTGTACCTGGGTGGGGTGAATCCCCACAAATCACAGGTGTCAGCTCCAGCCCAAAGGATCACCCCTGTCTGAGCACGCCAGCACCGGTGCAGCCAGGGCTTTGCACTGAGTGCTAACCAGCCAGGGTGGTCCTTAGAGTCCAAGGTACAAACCCTTGCCTGCCTGACTGTCGAGGCATCATTTGGTGACACAGGAAAAAAAACATACGCAGAAGTAGTGACAAAAATCTCAAGTATCTCAAATTCTGAGGCATTTTTGCAAGGGCAAAGCTGGGTTCCTCTATCCCGATGGGGACAGTGCTCTCTTCACACCACCCAGTAAGCAACCTGGTCTAGTGGATGGTGTCCCTGCCTGTTGCAGGGGGATTGTAACCAGGTGAGCTTTAAGGTCCCTTCCAACCCAAACCAATCTGTGATTCTATGTCACATTGCTTTGAATTCCCCATTTCAGCTATCCTAAGCCAAGCAGCAAACCTAAATCATCCTCACATCTGATGCTCTTTAAAAAGTGTTTTGCATATTTTATTTGTGGCAAAGACTAGGAAAAAACCTCTAGTTCACCTATTTAATTAATATATAAAGATTTGCTGCTGTAGCAATATGGCCCCTTTCACAACAAAGGATCTTTTGAAAATGCAAAACACAAGAACAGCTCTGGGCAACATTCTGAGTCTCTACCATTCTTCTGTAACTTCTGAAAACAAACCCTGTCACGTTCAGTAGCCTTGGTAACAGCCCTGAGGATTTAATTTTAAAAGTATCTTTCAACATGTTAGAGGCCCTGGTATAAAAATTAAGGATTCATTGTCTCTTAGTTTATCAAGTACCACACACTCTGCGAAGATTTAAGTATGGACTCAAAACAAGGAGCAAGTTCAAGAAGCATTATCTTTCCAACATAATTTATTATTCAGAAGTATTTTTATTTTTAAATACCTGTCCATCCCTCTGAACTTCCAGACAGAAGACTCTCAAGACACAACTTACACTCTCCTCTTTGTATAAAGCTGTAAATCCTAAGAGATTAAGATGCCTATTTAGCTAAAGAAAAAGCTGTGGGTTATGTGTGTACAAATGCACACATGTGAAGAGAGATTCCACATTTTAAATGTTTTGAATATATGAAGTTTGCCAAAGAAAATCATATATATTCAGCTTGCTTTTGTTTTTAATTCACAGCACACCTCCCCTATTTATTCTGACTAAGCAGCACCTGAAAACTTCACCTGTACTGGAGGCTCTTGTGACCAAGACTTATTTTCCATAGTTCAAAATCCCCATTCTGTGGTATAATTTCCAACAGATTAATTTTTTCAAGAACTTCATTATCTAGTGGTAAAATTAAATGTATTACAGCACCCACAATGATGACTGCTTTCAGAACTGTGAAGGTTTGGTGTGGTTTTATTTTTGTTGGTTTAAACAATTAAGGTGTGGAAATCAGCCAGTACCCAAACTTTGCAGCTCTCGAGACAAGAAGACTGCATGGTAATGAGAAAGGTGGTAATAATAATAATAAATAATAATAATAATAATAATAATAATAATAATAATAATAATAATAATAATAATAATAATGTGCTACTGAGGCTTTTCTTGGCTATTCTTAAATGAAATCAAAAGGAAAATTAAAGGACCAATTGCCTCCTTGTTGTTAACTGAGTTTGGCTCAAATTTTCCCTGATTATACTGCCTTGAATTAAAACAAACACTGGTCCTTAAATCACTAGGCTGAATTTAGAACAGGACGACTTAGTGGAGCTCATCTTTGAATTACATACCAATCCCCAAAAGGTGTTCCAGAATGTCCCATTTCATTTTCAGAAACAGTTTCATCTGTGCTTTCAGTATCACATACATTATTTTTAAAGGCCTGCAAAAGTTAGTTCCCAATGTGTAAAATTTCTAACCACAGAAATCAATGTACAGCGCTAGAAAGATAAATTCATATGCTAAATAAAATTTAGCAGCATGCTCAACCCCATATAAGCTTGAATTTTCCAGAAGAGGAAGCAAGCCCAAAGGAGATACAATTACTAGTATTTTAAAGCCCACCAAACAAGAGACAAACCTTGAGACAAGCACACCAAGAATACTGTGATACTTGATATGGAAAAGCAAGTTGTTTCCAAAAGAAAGGAATTTAAACAAAGCTTTAAAAGCAAAGTTATAGTATGTAATACTATGTATTATATGCTATTATATTTATGTAGCATAAAATATTAGAAGTTGCAATGCATAAAAATATTGTGCTGTGTACTCTTTTAGTGCTGGCAATAATACAGCATTCAGAGAATTTCAGAGAGAAAATGAGATGATGCAAGCATTACAAATGGCGTCACATCTAAGACAGCTTAATGCAAAGTCAATAAAAGATGTATTGGATTATTCTTACCTGCATTATCACTGTGCTGAGAAAAGCAGCAGTAGATCATACCATCACTCTTCTATGTGCTGTGCAAAATGCAGACAGGGAAGACAGTTCCTCTCCCAAGTAAGACGATGCTCAACAGGACGTAAGAGGTGGGTGGGCACCGGTGGGAAGCACAGGGAGAATAAGGCAGAGCTGCTGCTGCTGGCCTACCTGGTCTTCAGTGGTTTCATAAACTCGATAAAGGAATTGGCTGTTTTCAGTTCACAGTAGCACATAAATCAGAAAAGATTGATCTCAGCAGCGTCAAGGAGAGAGACCTGCATCAGTTCAGAGCTTTCATCCGATTCCAGAATGATTGGTGCATCGCTGTGTATTTAATAACACATCTGAGTTGGAAGCATCTTTACCAAAAAAATGTATCCAGAAATATGCAGATAAGATGTCATTCACCACACTCTATCATTTCTGAAAGCACAACCCTGACTCAGCCCTTGACAAGGGGACTGAGGCCAGTGGCCCCTGGAGACCACCACCATCTCCTGGTGAAGAGTTGTGGTAGATCGGCAAACCCATCAAAGAGCCCACTGCCACTGCTTGTCTGTGAAGAAGCTGATGCTGTGACAGCAGATGTGCCTCTCCATGACAAAAAGCTGAAGCTAAATAAAATGATTCATCTTGGAAGTGAAAACAAATAAATGAACAAACACGCAAACAACCCCCAGCAAACATGCTCTCCCATGCTTCGTTTTCAGAGGCCTTTGTCAGGGTATTTCTCATGTTTCACTCTCTTGTGAATTCTTAAAGCTTTGAAAACAAACCACATTTGCTTTCCAGCTCCTTTTTAACAAGCACTAAATAACAAGAAGTTAGTAATTACTCAGCTGCTGAGGAGCTTCATGAGAGATACTGAAGTATATGTCGTAACTGAAAATGTGAAAAAAAACTGAAGGGTAAACTTTGCTTGGGGTTTGTCTTTTCCTAAAGCCTCAGAGCTCAAATGAGTGTGCCCTGTTGCCACCCTCACCTCCAGCAGTGAACGCATGCAAAGCCTCTTTAGTTTTTTAAACTTCCTTTCCCCAGTCTTTGGCAGATCTCATCAGTGTTATACCTTCAGTGAGAAAATTCTGCTTTTGGACAAACAAGAAAGGAAAGTCCAAGGAGAAGCATTAGAAAGTGACCAAGAGATGCTAAGAACCCAAAAGGAAATTTGTCTTCAAGTCCCAAGGGAAGACAGAATTGTAGAAGGGAGGGAGACCTAGGAGGCACCGTAAGGCAGGAAACATACAGAATGAAGATGGAATAAAAATTAAACTTCTACCACCCGCATCAGGTTTTTGTTCATTGTAGCCAAGACACAAGAGCTGGAATCCGAGAAGGACAGATAATCCAGCGCATTTGCCATTAGATAACAGAGGCTGACAAGGGACAGGAGAACACACGTAATTTTCTACTGGTGAGGTTCAGGTAACATGCAGCCAGCATGTACTGGGTTTTAAATCCCAGTATCTGCCTGGGAGATTAAAACTCAATTTCATGCAAAGGCAAAAAATCTCAAATCATCAAAAGCAGTTCTTCTGCTCCCCCTCAGAGAAACGCCTGATTAAAAAAAAAACTTAATTCCCTCAATGCTTTTCAAGTTAGCTCCATGGTCTGTCTTAAGACATACCTATTGCACTGCACAGGCTGCCAACAAACTGTGGCAAATGCACAGGTACCATTTTTCACTCTATTTCCATTCCATGGGCTATATTCAATTCAGCCTCCCTTATATCAGGATATGGTTTGTAGTATTACTGCCTATGCCACTGTCGTTGCAGCTGAATTGACACGGCATGGTAAAGTAAAGCAAACACTTCCTGCTAGGTTAGGAGGTATTATCTCTCTGCACCAAGCCCTGTCCTTCCATCCTTCATGGCTACAGATAAATCTAGATGGTCATAAAGTCTGTCCAGTTCTCTTCGATACAGATAAAGATTTCTAACTCTGTAGGCTAAATCTCTGTCAACACAAAAACAGCAGAATAGAGCCAGTGGTACCCTCCAAAGCAGACTGGGAAGGGGAAGCATCAACAAAACAAGCATTGTCCTCAGTGCAGGGAATGGGAGGCTGTACTTCAGACATAACTATTTTTAACCACCTAAAGTCACACATTTCAGGGCTTCTGCCACCCTTCATGTTCATGTCAACACACTGAGCTGGGGTTGGCGTATGGAGAGTCTAACAAAGGCACAGTATAATTTAGGCACCTTATATCTTTGTGACAGTCAGAAACCCACAGTCTCTGGGCACATGAAATTTTATTAAAAATGAAGGGATCCAAACCAAGAGCAAAGTATGATGATGCCCAGCATCTTACTTGCTTAGTATCATTGTCCAGGAACCAGCAGACACTGTCAACCATGATGCCACACCTGAACCATATACTTGTACATTCATTGTGGTAAAATTTTATGGGTAAATGAATATATACAATGTAAATAGCATAAAACCTGAAGGAGAAAAAACAAAACAAAACAGCAAACAACATAGCAGATAACAGAAAACAAGTAGACTTAAGGGATGTTACAAAGTCAAATACAAGCTGGCAGATGCCAGAATTTCAAAGAGAAACATTCCCCATGTTTTAACAGCAGTAAGAAAAAACACAAGAGAGTCACTTTTCCTTTAATGCTGCCTGTGAGCTTCTAATCTTCTTAAACCGGCATATGTACTCTTCTCTATTCAGTGAGGTTTTGAGGGATGGTTTTTCGGCTGCTTGAACAGGGGAGGCTTGTATCTTAAAAAACAAAACCAAAACAAAACAAAACAAAAATCTATCTTAAATACTTTTCTTCTCCTTCCCGTCTACAAAAATCTTTAAAGAGTGCAGAAAAGCATTATTAAAATAACAAAAATTTTAGCAAGTTTATTAGCTGATTACCTTTCATTAAAGTGTGGGTTTTTCCACTGAGCAAAGGAACAGGGGCAATGAGATCTTCCTGCTCATGCCTGGCATGGCAGCAGTTTCCCACTTTTTTAAATTTCTGGCTGTAATTTTAAGGAGCTCTGAATACAGGGAGGCAGTTTACATGAAACAGACCTGGGGTACCTTCCCAGAGCGGTTGGTTCACTGCTTGATGCTTACAAGGGCAGACATAAGCTATCACAGCCTTTGTGGTTTCCTCAGGTATTGACACTGCAGCACTCTCAGTGCAGACCCTGAGATTTCTTCTGCAAAAATCAATAAAGGAAACCAATTTGCAACTGAAGACACACACACACACGAAAAAAAAAATAACCCAAAACTAAACCAACTTCAGTTTCATTCTTCCATCCTACATTCCAGTAAAGCCAAAGTCCTGCTCCTTGTTCTTTTCAAGGCACTCCCCAAAAAGGACTCCTAGTAAAAGATCCAAGTCAAAATATAGTCCATTTAAAGGAAAAAAAAATCTTTGACACTTTGATGTAAACATAAACATTCACTGTGAAAGCCTGTTTGCCTTTACAGCCAGGAGGTGCTGTGGACAGCAGAGCCCAGCTCCACAGACACCAAAGTCCATCTCAATTTTACAAATTCAGTTAATAACTTCGGGCAACTTGAATTCCTACTTCAATAAACAAGTTTCTGAGCAGAAGAGTATTTACAGGGCAGCAGCATCAACTTCCTTGTTAACTCCTATATAAAGCATTTTAGTTTGTCACTGTGTCACGGGGAACTGAAGCAGAACTTGTGTTACAGCATGGGGGACCCTGGCCAATGCCCCAGCCATCACAACGGGGCCCAGCTACCACACAGAAATGTCCTGTCATCATGCACTGAGTCACTGCTGGTTTAGCAACATCACCCTTCTTCCAGGTAAATAACTTGCTCACGTTTAGTTAAACTCTAGAAATGCAAAAGGCGCTAGTTTACGTTTAAGTACTGAGCAATCCACAGTGTCAACTGTGAAAATGGCACTCACCTACATCAGTTCTTAAAAGAAAAAAAGCAAACAAAATACATCTGCACCTAGGTAGCCAATATACAAGCAAACTTGTGATGCAGATTTTACTTTAAAATAAATCAGAAATCTATCCTGACAGTTACCAAATGCTCAGTGCTTCCTTCTACAGCCAACAGGAGCTGTGAAGCATCAGCACCCTTTAGGGCACCGCCAATGTGGTGCAATCATAAAGTCCCTGGAAACAGACAGGAGGAGGGGAAAAAGAAGGTTGGGAGAAAGCAAACAATTCTCCAAACTTCACATCATTATACAGAGAATTTAACGTGACAACACAAAACAGAAATATCGCTGCAGCTGGGGTTCACTGCTCTCCGCTTACACTGAACCCTGCTAATCTCTCCTGCAAAGCTTTAGCAGGCAACACACCAGATATCATCCTGGGTATTCTAATAGAACCTTTGGTTTTAGCAGGTGCTTGAAGGTACATACGACCATCAAAACATTTCTGAAAGAAGCAAAGAAAGTCTGCAATTTCTGTGAAGAGGAAGCTGCAAAGGATTTATTTCCTTCTAACTATTTGTAATTAAAAATTATTAACTTCTACTTAAATGGTGATGTCTAAAAGACAATGTTATTTCTAGTTCAGTACTCAGACTGACAATAGTGCCTGCCCCAGGTTCCAAAGAGTTCACTCTAATTTCAGTAAGACCACTTGAAAAGCAATGAAACACTAGCTCCCTGAACGCAGAGTGAGTAAATGCACAGAAGAATTATCAGAGGATGGAAATGCCTCCAAACTGCAGGGACACATTCTTGCTATCCTAGCCCCTGACATCACATACTGGCCTATTTCTGCACCACTGGAATTTCAGGAATAGCAAGGAAGACAAAAACTTGTCTCATTTGGTCTCATACTGTACTCCCTGCAGGATTAAAGCACACTGGTTTTAAGAGAAAAAGTTGAGAGCATGGACATACCATCTATCCCCAAAGTGCACTGTCATATAAACAATGAAGTTACAAAATTTACAGGGCTGAACTAAAAATTTTTATTAGCAAACCAGTAAAGATTCATCATCACTGGTATTGATTTCAGAGAGGGGAGAAGAGGACTCTAACATTGGCACTTCCACAGAATGGCAACAAGCCGCATGAACCCCCAAAGGCTCCTCCCGGTATGAGTTAGAGCAACATCGGTTTTGTCCATCCACTTGGATATGAACATTCATGGGGGTGTCTGGATAAGCAGACTCCCATCTTTTTAAGGGTAACCTACATGGCTCTTCACTCAGCGGATGACTTCTACTTAAACTACTGTCCTCTCGGACAGTCCTCCTAGATGCTGACCCTCCATGGATCGTTTCTGTAACACTTTCAGATAAAGGATCTCTGAAAGCCTTTCCTGAATCCCCTTTACTGGACTGCTTAAGCTCACTGCCAGAGGTCTCAGCACCTGAAGGTTTACCAGTGCGTCCAGCCTCAGGCTCTGCATGTGCTGCTGTGCAAGTATTCAGTAAGACAGTTGAAGGCGGTGGCTCTGTGCTTTCAGTCTCTGACTGCAAGCTGCTACATACAGCTTCTTGTAGGCACCTGGCTTGACCAGGGGCATTTGCCTCTAAACTAGGTCCTTCAGGAGAAGGGGGAGGACTTCGAATAGTCCCAACAGCGCGATTGATGATTCCATCACCCAGTGTAGTCTGTGAAGTGCGGGCAGGTGTCAGGAGCGGGATCTGTCCTCTCACCCGAGGTCTGTGGAAAAGTCTGTTCCAGAGCCTGCCCAAGCGCCGCCGAGACGAGCTCCGTCTTGATGAGTGTCGTCTCATCTGCCTCCTCATGGCTGTTCGAATGTTCTGCAGCACAGAAGCCTGTAACAGACGTAACAAACTGTGATTTCACACATACTCAAAAGACTTCTCCTAACCCCGTTCTTTCCACTAGTATCTCCACCTTACTAGAATTCTCAGACTTTATCCTCACACTTCGTTGTTAAATGCCAGTTTTCTAATGAACTATGTAAGAATATCAAGGACAGCTCTACCTATACTAGAAGACTCTCCCTTAGAGTGTTTCCTTCATGAGTTTAAGCTCTGCCCAGGAAGATGCTTCACTCACATGATCAGACCACCACTAAAAAAACAGACTGCAGACCACTGAGTCCTCTATCATTAGCAATAGCAGAGGATCCTCAACAGATGTCCTGATGACAACAGCAGAGAAGAAAGGGCAAGGCAAAATAGTTTTCCACATGAGTAACAAACTGTAAGTGCTTTATATCACACTAGGAACTGTATCACAGGTGGACACTTTCAACAGGGCAAGGAGATTTTTGAGAACTCGGAGTTCTCAAAACAGAAGAATGACTTAATTCTTCCCAGTGTAATGTTTTTGTAAATGAAAAATAATCCCAGAATTTCCCCAAAATACTGCTAGGGACCTTACTTTCTTATCGCATCAGGCACATTTACAGTTTCAGCTTGAAAAGCCTTTTTTCTGTTTACTTTCTGACCTTTGTCTCTATTCATTCTATCTTGATGTACAGCAAAACAGCATGTGCTTATCTCACTGCTGTTCCCTAGCAAACACATTTAATGTGTTCAAAACTACCCACAACACCAAGATGTGTAACTGTTTCTTCAGCTCCAAGTAAAACATACGTATTTTTATGTAACTTCCATATAATGAGCACAGCTACTGAAAAAATACATTTCCAGATTGAGTCTATCTAATTCATAGTAGTTTGGCTGCTGGTAGTTCACTGGCACTCATGTCTCCATACTTGCGATGCATTGTACACAGGGAAGTCCTCAACTGGGGGGATAAGTCCCTGTGCAATCAGCTGTCCATAGGAAGGTGGAGCTTCCCGCCGCACAAACTCTGCCTCCAATCGTGTCATCTGGGTCTCAAATGCTCTAGAAATAGAACCAGTGAGAAAACATGAAACAGCAGTAACAGCGAGTTTGTCCTCCCTCTCTCACATTAATGTATAAAAACACTGCACAGGGCGCCACGCTAGCAGCAAACCCCCAAATGTTCAACCAGGCTCATGAAAATCTTATCAGGATGATAAAATAAATAAAAGGAGTAAAAATACAGGATATAAACGTCAGTGAATCAAACCAGTGCAGTCCTAAGTTGGACTCTGTGGCAACCAAAGTTGTATCAACTGGCCAGCTTACACCAGTAACAGCGGTAATGTGTTCAGGGAGGGCCCAAAGGTTATTTTTGGACAAGCCAACATTAAGAGCTGGAAACAATCACACAACAGAGGCAGCTTGCAGCTGCAGAGAGCTTTGGCTGTCCTGCCAGAACTGAGGCACCCAGGTCTCCAACATAGCATGGCTGCTGTTTTCCAGCTCCTTAATCATGCAGATGCTATCAGGAACGAATGTGAAATACACTGTGCTGAACACACAACCAGTGTCAGCAGCACTGCACAGAGCTGCTGCCTATGACAAGAGATGGGCGTCAGAAAGTCCCTTATGACTCTCTCCAAAAGGGCAAAACCACGCCTGAGCAAACATGTAACAAGCAGACACAGAAACACACACACTGTCCATATAACAAAGCATACAGTAGCAGGAAAAGGGACTACAGCTCACAACAATGGGAATGGTGGAAGTTAACAACCCTGTCCAGAATAGGCTGCACTGCTGCAGGACTTGGCTTTAGAAGAACTGAATATTAAAGTATTTGGGGAGGGGCTAGGGGCTATTCAGTTCAGATTTAGCAACAGTTCAGCATTCAGTTTTTGGCAGGGCTGTTTGTTGCAGGGGGAGGAGTGGGGAGAGGAAATTACTCAAAGCAGTTTTGATGTTAAGTTATATGCAGGTTCTGCCAGGCTGCATAATAAATGCGTATTTCTCATAGATCATACATGAGCTGACATTCCCCTCACTACTTCCAAAAATCTTAAACTACTCTTCTCTATGTCTAATGCAGTGACTGCTATTTAATTGTCATCAATTCCTTGGATTGATTTCACAGTATTTTCCAAGTTCTCTGGTTAACAATTAGCTTTTTTTTTCCTTTAAACGGAAAAAACACCACAGCAAGATGCTTACCTGTACTCTCTGGTCCTCAGAGAATACAATTTAAATGCACAACCCAGTGCTATCACCAGCAGCAAGCCACATACAAGACTCCCGATCAGAGCAGCTGTGATGACCTTCCTGGGAACAATCACCAGGCAGTTATGCTCATCGCTTCCGTCCTGGCAGTCTTCTTGGCCATCGCAGCGCCAAGTCTCGAAGATGCACAGATTTGTCCCACAGTGGAAGTTTCCTGGCTGGCAAGTAAAGCAGTTTTTTTCATCTGAGCCATCTGGACAGTTCTTTTGGTTATTACAGCGGTCAAGTACCGAGTAACAAAGCCCACTGTTTCCTTCACATGGGTATTCATTCTTCTGGCAAGCAGGACAGTTTTCCTCATCCTTGCCATTTGGACAGTGCCACCAGCCATCACAACGCTGCTTGTCTGTGAAACACTCCTCATCGCTTCCACAAGGGTGTTCCCAAGGAAGGCAATAGCCTTTCACCTGATAGGTTGCATTGAACCCATGCCCAGTGCTTTTAGACCGGGCATGGTATGATACAGTGAGCTGGCCCTTTGATGACTCCACACTCACAGAATGCCTGTTGTTGTGGTATGAAAATGTTTGCATTAATTTATCACCTCTCTCTTTGATGCCATCATACACTTTTACATAGTCATTGTAGCCTAACTGCAAATCGAGCTGCAACAGAACATGTCGATTATCCTGTGTGTCCACATACCACGTGCAACGAAGGTCTGATCTGCTGTGATCAGCACGGAATAAGTCTGGCGAAGCGAAAGATCCATAAAAATTACCCAGTCTTTTGCCACAGGAAAGATCAGGACAATTATCTTCATCCGAACCATCACTACAGTCCTTTACTGAATTACATCTCAGCTCGTTCATCAAACATTTGGTGGAATGGGCTGCACTACACTGGAACATTCCTGAGGGACAGATGCTGGATGGAGGCTCGGTCGGAGGGACAGTGCAGTTTCTCTCATCTGAGTTATCACCACACTCATCCATGGAATTACACTTCCAAGTACTGGGAATACACTTGCCATTTGCACAATGAAATTCATCTGACTGGCATGCAGCTTGACCTATCTTTCCTGTGAAAGAGGGCAAGGAGAAAATTGTCAGCATCAAAACTTCTGGAACCATCTGATGTCACATCTACTACCCTGCATGTCACAACTCATCAGCCAGACCAGTACACTTCAGGAATACTCTTAAAAAGTCAAGTGGATATAGTGTCAGCGTTACCATGCTAGCACCTTACAGTCACCAAAACTGGCCCAAGACTCCAGTCAACAAAAAAACACTACCTCTTCAGGTTTTGCCAGAGAGTGTGTAAGTGAAGCAAATAAAACTGTAAGGTTTTTACCTCTAATGTAAGAAAGGCGAAATCCCTGAGCCTGTCCTGAGCTTGCTGCATCTGAGTGAAAAAATATCCAAACATGGTCCCTTGCAGAGATGAAAGACGGAGGTATGGAAGATCCACACACTTTGTACTCTTCCCTTTTGGAAGATGGGCCGATCATCAACCAGTCCATTGCACACTTCTGAGAGTCTTCCAAGTCAAAGTTCTTAAAACTGTAAGGAACAAAAGAAAACACAAAGTTACAAAGAAGACATGTATCTGAAACAAGGCCAAACAGGAAAAACAGGCTGTGACAGCTGACTTTCTCCACCAAACAGTGCTGACATAAACACATCACATTCAAAGATAATGAAACACCCGTAGTACTTTGAGTACATATAAACAGAGCACTTAAATTCCCCCAAGCACCTATATCATGGGCATAAACAGCATGTCAAGTAGCTCCACAGGCTGAAAGGATGATTCCTCTTTTCTCAGTCCTTAAACAAAACTGCTTCCTAAAATACAGATTTGGGTAAAAGCAAAATTCCAGAATACATTATACAGAAAGCATATTAATTTCAGCATTAATATTTTCAACCTTAAAACTATGAAACTATGGAGAGACTCCTGTCTTGGAAAAAGAACAATAGGGAGCAGTACAAAGAACCCTAATGAGATAAATACAAGAGAAAAATCAACTCTTCATGCTAGGGAAAGAGCAAGAAGAGAATAGGACTGCAACAGGTGGAAATGGAACTTGAATCCTAACACCACTACTTTTTTTAAATCAAAGACTAAAATATTCCATTTCTGGGAATGCAACCGCAGAGCAAACAAGCCTATAAAATTTACTATCAAACCTCCAGCCCTTGCTGCTGGCCCAAGCCCAGTGATTATTCAGTAATAGCCTACCTAGTGCAAAGAAGTGCCTTGATTGTTTGCAGAACACTGAACATAACCAGATAATACTCCCTAACCTGTAGCTCAGGAACCATACATGGTATTTGTTGTCTGATGAAACAGATTACATTTGCATTCAGTAATCTGCTATGGCAATAGCATTGCACAGAGAAGCACACTCATTAGGAAAAGGCACACTGTTCAGAACACTTAGAAATAAATTTTGGTCCTATTTCATCTAACTCAGCCACACAGAATCAACTTGGCAGAAGTTTGTGTGTACTCACTGCAAATACCTAGACAGAAGTTTCAGAAAGGTTCAAAAGCTGCTGCAAAACACAGACCTCCTTCCACAAAGGACTTTTCACAAACATTAAAGACAAATTCTTTGGAAAAGATCATTTTCCGATATCACCATGCATTTACAAAAGGCTTTCAATGCCTGACACATCTTGCCCTTTGAAGGTGAAAGGGAAAGAGCAGCAACTAGATAAACTAGCCAACTCATTCAAGAAGATCCAGCCTACACACACCTCTAGGTTATGCTAAACATAGCAGCTTAATAACTCTCAAAAACAAAATTATCAGCAAGAGCATGTGAAGTAAGACAGCACTGAAAGTGTTAAGTTAAAATGGAAATTAAGATGTCCGACAACATTTGTACAGGCAACAACAATCTGCCCAGAAATACGTCCTTTCTCTTTTCAAACTCTTTTCCTCCCACATGCTCTATGTATCTTCCCAGCTGGGAAGACACATTCCCACAGCACCTAATTCTTTGACAGAAGCAATCGCATCAAGCTTCTGAAACCAGCATTTTGCAAGGAAGTTCTAGATGACTGTGCAGACTTTGGGGATAAGTATTAGAAATACCTATCTGCCCAACAACATTTTTTTAAGGAAATGGAACAGTCACTAAATGAAGAAATGGAAACTCAGAACTGGGAGGGCACAGGGAGTGACCAGAAAAACTTTTGCTTGTGCTATACAAACAAGATCATTTACTAAATCTTACTTCTATATTTATTTTAGATATACCGGGACAAATCTTCAAGCACTAAAAATGTGTTCACCTGTTTTATCCAGTTTCCAGCAGTCCAGCTAGTCCCACAGCCACTCATTTTCCCCACTCTGCTGAGAACAGCTACTTATGTCTATCAAGTAAATAATTCACCCACAGTGTGGTTACACAACAGACTGCACACACCCAGGGGAAAATTTGCCTATATAATAAGCTGTCTCTACCTTACATTAAAATGTATTTCTTTCAAGGAAACAAACAAATAAACAAACACTTTTCACTTTCACCTTGAGAATGCAGTATTGAAGATTGTTAATAAAGGGTGCTTTGGTTGGTTGGGGTTTCTTTTGTTTATTATAGAGGGTACAGAAAAGCAACAAACTTTAATCCCACCTTCCAAAGCAGAAGCACAGGCGTACAGAGGATAACTGCTTTTCCTGAGCATCGGCTTGTGGATCTGAAATAGATTCAGAGCGAATCCCACACTTCTCCACTAAGAAATTCAAGCTTTAGCCACAAAGCCAACTGAGTACATGGGTAATGAGGCAAAATAGACTTGCAAGGAAGTATCATCTTTAACAGCCTCCCTGAAAACACCATGCCTCTCAGGGATGCTCAAGCTACTGACACAAATGCTTTGGTATTTGAAAAAGGGCAATACAGAACATTCACAAGAATAACCTCTTTTTCAAAAACAATAAACATCTTACTCCCAGGTGCTTAGGAGTTTCAAACAGCATTGAATAAACACCATTTCTCTGAAATACAGATGTTCTATTTCTGATGTAGAATAGAAACTGTAGCAGTTACAAAATTTCTTCTTCTAAAGGCAAGAGCAAAGTCAAAGCAGTTATGAACTACCTCATACAAACTCATCAGCAGACATATTTTGAACAAATTTGGCTTTCATTAAGGCACTGTCACTCTACTCCAGCATCTTTTTAAGTTATATTGTCTTCACGGGGAGCAAACTTTTCCCCATTTAAATTGATGGTGATCTTACACAAGGCCAAAAGCCATCATTTGAATGAGCCATCAACCAACCTCACCACAAAAATCATTCTTCTATGAAGCAACATGAAACAACATGAATACATATGTGTGAATGTATAAATACATAAAATTGGGGTTTGCTTTATAATGCATTTGCAAAAACGAGGTTTTGTGTCAGAAATTTCTGCTATACTAATCTGACATGAAACAGCTCACTGATTATTTTACTCAAGAGTCCTGAAGAGTGCATTCAACCTTTGCTACTTCAGATCTTTCATTAGCTGTAATTACATCCAGCATGGCTGCTGTTACAGTCTTCTGAAGAATAATTTAATCCTGCTACCCACAAAATAGAACACAGATACATTTACTTACTCAGCTGAACATCCTCAAACTGAAATGCAAATTTTTCTACCAAAGGCATTAGTCCAGTGGTTTGAATGAGTGAGGGCATACTGTGGAAATGAGGGACAAATTCTTGTGCTCCTACTGCTTGTAGAACTGTACAAGTATCTTACAGTTTTTGGAAAAGTACTGTCTACAGTCATGGTTCTTGAGAGAGGTCTCAGACCATTTGTATCCTGAATCCACATAATTTTCTGTGATTAAAACAAGAATCAGAATCAAGACATGCTGAAACAGAGAGTACTAGTGGATAACGTCACCAAAATCTCACACAGCAACAGTCAGTACTGCAGTATTTTTAAACATCTTGGGCAGGGAAACACAGGGTTTGGAAGGAGAAGCAAAAGATGGGACCGTTCAGTCACTAACCCCCTCCAGCAAAGAGCTCTGAAGGAGTGCAATATGGACCCAGAGGTCCACCCTACCATGCAAGCTGCAGTGGTACACTGGTATATTGAGCACTTAGAACTGCAATATTAACAAGCACAACACCCATCACTAACACACAGAACATCCTTTGAAAGACTTTGGTCCTTAGGCTATTCTCACTGTGGATCTCCAACACAATACAGGAATCGAGGACATGTGTAAAAGATCAAAATTATCAGACCAAATTTTGCAGATTTTGTTTTTTCTGACAGATGCTATTCAAAAGCACTAACTTCAGTTATCTTGCTTTTGGAATGCCTTTTTCACAACTAATTCCTTTTAAAAGTCTCCTAACGTTATAAAAAAGTATAAGAATAGTTTATTAAACACTGGAAGCATTCAGGCTCCAAGGATCAGAACAACTCGATGTGAACTGACAAATGCAGCACTACGTTGTTTTTTACAGAATTCTGCAGAAATCAGTAAAATAATCTGATCTTTTCTTTCAGTGGTATGACACCAAGGAAAGGTTACCTCATCAGGGCTCCAGAAGCTTAACAGAAAACTACAGGATCAACCCTATTTATATCAGATACTGCCTGGTTTACTCAAGTGAAGCAACAGGTGCCAACAATGACATTTTTCCACCAACTGACAAGTATTTTTATGTTGCTGCAAAGAGCTTTATTAAACCAGATTATCATAAATACACATTAACACTCTAAATATGAAAAAAATGTGCTACCTGCAACACTAATGCGTAGCAGAGCTTTCTGCCATCTGAATTCCCTACAACCCTTTTAGTACTTTAAGCACAAGCAACTACAGATTCAAGCAAAAAAAAAAAAAAAAATCATTCTTAATAAATGGAAAAAGGATAAATATGGGATATAAGATCTGAATGAAAGTAATTAGCAAATAAATAATAATAAATAAAAATAAAATAAAAAAAAAAAAACAAATCTCCAAATCTGTGGTTTGCGCTAAAATAATTTAACTGGAGAACAAGTATTATGGGTGGATCAGTAGAGCACAGTCCCAAAATAAAACAGACTGCCCAATTAAACGAGAAAAGTTACTTCTATTTGCCAACCCCTCACAGCAAGTGCAGCCTGTGAACAACTGATGACTTAATTAGCTCATTAAAAACTGCTACTTAACCACTGAAGCACAAGGACCTGGAAGTCAGGAAAGCTCTATTTTATTCCCAGCTCCCAAGCACCAGCAAAATGTGGAACCTGAGGCAAGAGACACAGGGGCTGTTTCATCAAAGGCTCAGCCATGCAACTGAATGAAATAAATGGCTATTATAAGCTTTTTCCAATTAATGTCAAGTTCTGAAATACTGTGAGTTTGGTAAATAGACTATGAAGCAGTCCCTTCAATTCTTCACACAATTACAGACCAGCAAGCCTTTACAAGAACAGACCTCAGTTCTACTCAGAAATTGAAATTCAGATGGTATCTGACAATTCCTTTTTTCAAAGCCAATGCCATGAATCACTGAAGTGAAAGCCAATGAAGGTGATCCTCCATACCTCAATTAATAAGAGACAGCCTGAGTGGGTCACTAAGTAGATCACTTTTCAATACTGTTGTCTTAAATTCTGAGCATGGAGAACATTTCAATCTCAGCCCCATAAATGCCTACATTAAAACGCAAATCATTTATGCTCTGCCATCATTGGGGTTAATTACAACCATCAGGTAACAGCAACTGCTGAACAAAAATTATTTTTAACCTTTTTCTCAGATATGAGGAATACATATATAAAACCTGTAAAGGATGGTACAAAGGCAGTTACTGCATATGACATCTTTATTTGAGGGGTTATGTAGTCCTCTGTGAAAAACAAGCATGAAGACAGAGAAAACAGGTGGGAAAATCAAGTCATTTCCAAAACAATAACTAACAGACTGATTACCTGAATTTAAAGAGATACAACAGAGTCCTGGAAGACAGTGGCTACACTCTTGCTCCCAGGAACCAATAGCACCATTCCATCAGACACACAAACTTGAAGAAAGTATTGAAATGTGCATAATTAACAAAGAGGCATAAGCACAAAGAACAAGTATTTCCTGTTCTTGTGAAGTCCCACCCCCCAAGGATTTCTAAAAAGAAAACTATAAAGCAAAACAATAAGCACAGAAATAAGAGAATATGAAGAAAAATCAATACACACACACACACACACACACACACACACACAAAAAAAAAAGCAGACAAAGCTTCTAAAGGCCATGCCCACAGAAGCCAGCATCTTATATCCACATGTAGATCTGGACACTGTTCTATTAAAGCTGATGAACAGATTTATAAAAAATGACCACCAACTGCAGATGTTTTAGAAATCAAAACTACTTTCAACTGCAATTTTATCCCACAATGACTCCTGCTGTATCTCAAATATGATACTTATATAATGTTGCTGTCTTAGTGTCAATGAGAACTCAAGATCAAAGGAAAAGTATTCAGTGTAACATAACACAAAAGAGGTGGTGAGTTTTAAAAAAAAACCTTTCAAAATCCAGATGTTATCACAAGAGCTGTGTTTGATTTTCCTAGGAAAATTTAAAAGGCTACTCTTACGTCCTTATCAACAAACTGTTAGGACAAGCATACCCAACAGTTAAAGAGAAAAAGATGTTTGTATTTGAGCCCTTTTTTCCCAGTTTGCCTAGGTAAGTCAGCTGTTTCTTTTATGTCCTTGGCATTCTGAGTACAACCTTCTAAAGAAATCCTCAGATGCTGTAACATTTTGCATTTCATACACTGGAGTGACTCATTCCTAGTACATTTACCATCAGAAATGTAACACCACAACACTACTCCCCAAGATGTAAACACACAGCCCCCATTGTTTGCACCTGCACAGGAGGGCAGGAGGTGGTCCTTTATCCAGTGACAGAACACAAACCCATTAAGAAGAAATCTTTCAAGTCATATTGCTACGCACACATCTAAACTACACACACATTATTACCAGTTTCCGCATCTCAGTCTCTTTAGCCTCTGTTACACTTGTACTTCCAGAAGAGAATCCTAATTCTACCAGGGAGCTTTGAAACATTTTCTTAGCATAAACTGCAGTACTACTCTCCAAGTCAAGTCCTGTGTCTCATCTGTATGCTTTCTCAGTTTCCAATAATCTCTGCTTTGAAACAAATTCCCCAAGTCCAATACAATTTAATGGGGTTTAAAAGCATGTTGCTATTTATGGATCTCAAATGCTGGCAGGTATCTACTTCATTACTTCTGATGAGTAGCTCCTATTTTGAACTATGGATGGTGGAGCCCTCCTATTATTCCATCTGTGGCAGATTTATTTTTAATTGCTGAGCATCTGCAGTTGAAGAGGTTTGAAGTCCTTTTAAGCAGCTGAGCAAAGAATGAGCAGATGGTGTCAAATACAACAGTACCAAAAACCAAACAAAACCCCCTTTCCTGGGTTTGCTTATTTTTCTTTTTTTTTTTTTTTTTGAATACGAAATTCTTGGTTGGAGAAGGATATTAGGATTAGCACAGAGAAATTAAACACATATGTGCTACGCTGACATTATAGCCTAAACATTCTTAAGAAACCATTTATAATATGTTCTAGTCTTTTCTAAAAAGTATTTTTACAGAATGAGCTGAAATTGTACCACAAATGCTATTATTTAATTCTGTTGGAAATAAATATTAAGCAGAAAAGCATGTGTCTTTTGGTTAACAAGTAACACCAGGCAATGACTATCTTCAACTGCCCATTAAACTGAGCACCATTTCAAGACATTACAGAAAAAGCCATTTTTTTCTCTAAAAATTTTACAGATCCCACTGAGGCTGTTCCAGGTTTTATAGCCTTCACCTATTCCTATCTATAAGCAATGAAGAGAAAAAGGTCTATTTAACCTGAGTAAATGTATCACTGCTTCCCACCCCCTCATCTATCAGAGGTGGATGAAATCTCACACAGGTATAGTGAAGATAAATACATTAAAAGTCTACAAGTGATTTGTGTGTATAATAATGGATGTCAAAAGTAGCCTACAGGAATAAGACACAGTGGAACATTTTTAAAATGAGAGGTGCCCAGCCTGCAGTCATGCTTCAGTATAATCAACTTCAGCTTCCTTTGACCATCCAGTAGCTCTGACAGTCTCATACCAGTATATCAGGTAAGAACTCGCATTTTGTTTCACTTCAGCAAAGAAAACATTTACCTCCGCATAACATGAAGCCATACCTAATTGTTATCATGTCTCCGTGATCTCCTTGAATGAACCAGCTGCAGTTTACAGCTGGAGGATAGTTCAATGGCCAAGAAGGACTATAGATAACTCCCCGTCTCTCTGTGTGCTGTTCCAGTTTTCCACTGCAAGCAGCTGTTAATAAGTGGGAAAAAAAAATATTGTTAACAACAACTCACATTAGCTAGAAGAGCTTTCATCAGTTTCTGGGGATTGCAGACAAGTGAGAGTCAACAGTTTTACCCTCTTACTGCTTTCTTCCCTGCCCTGGTTCTTAATTAAAGCACCCCCTCTAAGTGTAGGTAAGTGTAACCTGCATTTCAATGCAGGATCAATCAATAACCTTGTATGAATCTACCACAGGCTACAATCAATTTTACTGCACAGATCTGTCACGAGGACGTAATACAGAAATCCTTCTTACCAGCTTCCCAAAGGCTGGGTATGTCACCCAGCAACTGCAGAAGATCCATATTCAATGTAAACTGTCTAGATGCTCATTTTATTGTAACCTGCTCCTGGACATATTTATTCTCCTCACCATATGACAGACCTGAAGAGTTTGTAATGGCTTAAAAAAAAAAAAAAAAAATTAAAAAAAATGGCCCAACAAAAAGGCAAACTGGATTCTGATGTCAAATGTTTTCATTGAACGTTACTGAGACGCTAAATTCCTTCTCAATTCCCATAAATAGGAGAAATTTTCCAGACAAAGGAGCAAACAGGGCTAAATAAAGCTCAGTATTTCCAAAGCACTTTCAGTTCTTCCTATGGAAAACAGCAGGCTAATTAAAACTACATTAAATAGTTGCAATTTGTAATTAAGCAATTCAAAAACGAAAGTAAAATGTTCCAAGGACAAGTGGGAAAGCCGTTGTGATGGGAAAATGTACTCTCTGCAGACTACAAGAGGGGAAACTCTCTGTAATGCAGTGGCTATTCTGAACATTCTCCAAAACTATTTTTAAAACAAACTACTATCTAGAGCATGACTTGTGGACTGCAGCTGAATATTCCAATTTTTGACAGAAGCTTACTTTCTCATAGCTTAAAAAGGCAGCAAGGAAAAAAAAAGCTGGGCTGCCTATACCTCCCATACACGTGCACTGAAAGGTACTGCATCATAAATCACAGATTTTCAGTATTGCTTGAAATTCAGCCACATAAATGCATCATTTTCAACTCACAGAACGGATCAGACTCAGCTGCACTGGAGGGCTGGGGTGAGAAGTGCTGGCAAGGCTGCCTGGCTGCAATCGGGTCAGGTGGCAGGGCTGCCTGCAGAGCTCCTGGCTGGGGACAGGCCAAGCTGCAGTATACCCCCACCAGTAAATCCATGCCTGGCACTATGTTTGTTCACAGCAAGCGCTTTTGAAGCGAGAGCCACAGGAATATAAAAAGCAGGAGGTGAGTAACTTACCTGAGGCAAAACATAAAAAAAGCCATTATTTTTACTCTCCAACTAAGGCATTCCACTGAACATATGCATATAATTCCTACTAGTTTCAAAGGCCACAAAAGCATACAGAATACACAAATACAGGAAAACATCCCTTCTCCAAGCAAATATTTTGCAGTAAAGCAGTTATGAAAAAAAACAACTTTTTTATCACATTGCTAGTGGAAAAATACTGAGATGCAGACGCAGTTACAGAAATATAAAAACAAATGGAAGATCAACAGGACTTTTTAACTATCTTCTTCAGTTTGTTCAGGTCTATAAATGTGCCCCTCTGCACACTTGTCACTGCATCAGCGTTATCACAGCAGCGTAAGACAAGCTGGAGCTAGCAACCATATGAAAGGAGCCAGAAAGACCGTATTTGGTAACTGCCAGATTACTAAAACTTCTCAATGGGAAGGAAACAAAATGCACAAAGAAGAAAGAGCAAATACACCAGACAGCACTTTCCAGAGGCTTCCAGCAGCAGCTCTGCAAATACTTCTGTTCCCTTGTACCAAACTGTGTGCTGGATTAACATCCCTTATTCATAGTATATGCATTAGAATAGAATCATAATTAATACCAAGCTTATCTTGGTTTCCATTCTGAAGAAGTCCCACTGACCTCCTGGTGACTCCACATGAGCACTTCAGTCCCGCATTCATCAGTGCAGTTAGGCAGAGCTATTATTCTCCCAAATATCTGCTTCTCCATTTTAAGAAGTACTTACAAAGATCCTGAGCAGCAGTTATTTGAAATATCCCACCTTTTTTTTTTTTTTTTTAAGTAAGATTACTAGCGGTTTTTGTTTTGCAATAATGCACAGTTTTCTAATTGGTAAGCGGGATCTGATGTAACATGACAGTTCAGGTTCTCAGAAATGCTTTTACTTAATAGCACTGCACACCTGCTACAAACATGGGATACGAGAAGAAGAACAGATGAAAGACTTCCCATTTCAACAGAAGAACTGTAGCTGTGAAAACCTAAGGACATAAGCAAAATAAGGGCTAATACTACACGCCATTTTGGGCAGTTCATCTGACAGTGGTCATTGCTGTTCAATGGTTTTGCCCCTCTGACATAAAACAAGCATTTCCTACTTGCCCTACTCAAAATTAAAAGCACAGCTGCTTTGCTCTTACAAAGGCTCTTGATTTGAATGAACATCTAATCTGAATTCATACTGCCAAAACATAATTCCACTATTTTAAAGGATAGGTCCACAGTCCCCTAAACCTCTTGAAGTGAACTGAGGGCATACACCCATCACCCCCCAAAACTACTACTATGCTTACCCAAACCTCACTTAGCTGCCCTATGCTTCTGGTGCATTTCCCACCAATGCTCATAACTACAGGACTTAAAATGTATCAGTAGATCTCTTTCTTAACCAGCCGCCTGCCTCTACCCCCTGTACGCTGACTGCTGTGTGGCAGACAAGGTGAAGTGCCCAAGCACCACTTTCAGCAGCTGTTCCTCCACCTACAAACATTTTCATGAAAAACCTGTACTTAACAGAGCCATCAGTGCTGGCAACAAAACAGAAAAACCACACAAGGGCACAGTGCATACTGCTGGGGTTTCAGTGGCAGTAAAGCAGCCTCACTTCCCTCCTCAGCTCCAGGCCATGAAGTCTGCAGAATCACATACGTAAGTACTGTGTTACTAAGCTGGGCTTCAGGATGACACCGTGAATCCTTCAGGAAAATAAACAAAAGCCTTTTCAAATTGCCAAAACATCTAAAGGAAAGGGAAGTCTCTAAATAGAAAGGCACGGTCCTGGATTCATCAGGGACAGCTCACAGGAGTGGTGACAACATTTTTTCAACAATTGTTCTCTGAATATATTTCTTCAGCCTTTCTGCACAAACCCAGAAGTGAAAACCCAATTTACTAAAAGCCTCAAATGGTTTGGTTTCCACATTTAGGATTACTGAAGAAACAGAATGGTTGGGCAAACCAACCCACCAAAAATCTCACCAAAATAGTGCCTTTAAAAAAAGATGAATTCTGAAGACAGATAATAATGAATTTTTATAGATTAAAAAAAGCCAAACTTCAAACAAATGCCAGAAGAGGTTTCAGCTCAGAGTTCCTGTCAAGCAGGCACAAATCTTAATAAGGCTTTTTTTGTAATAATCAAATGGATTTCTACTGTAAACAGCAGTAGATTCCCCCTGCTGGTTAAATACAAATATATATGTCACAAATATACTTGAAAGTTTCCAAAACTTTACGTGAATAAGATTGCTCCTATTTTCGCAAAAGCAACTATAACAGAACAGACGCTGGGCTCCAGCACAGGACAGTGCTGGGGCACTAAGCTGTGCAGGAATACATTTTCACACGACCCCAGCAAAAAATAAATCCTGCAGTTTCACACTCTTCTGCCCCAGGGTCTGCCCAAGTCCCACAGGACACAATGCTAACCATCTGCTCCAGGATAAAGGATGGTCTGCACCTGCCACAAGGAACCTTCCCTCACAACTGAACGCTTGGTGATACACACTTCCTCAAGTAGCTATCTCAGGGTCAGCAGGAAATTCTGAGTTCTCCAAATCCTCCCTCAAGGAGAGCTTGTACAAGTTGCTTAATGCAGATCCCTTACAACAGTGAAAAAAAAAAAAAAAAGCATTTAAGGCTCCCCTCCACTTCATCCCTTCATCCAGTCTCCAGCAGGCTGCTTCTGCCCCGATCGACAGAACCAGCAAAGGCACAGCCCAACAGTTCAATGGTTCAACCCACTGATCTGACAAAACCTGAGCTCACGCTCCACTGGACCAACACACTGAACTGGCTCACTGTGAGCCTGGGGAGAGGGGGCTCAGTGGGAGGACTGCTCACTGGCAGCAGCAGCAGCTTTTCTAGCTTAAAGGTGTTGTACAAATACAGCCAAGGCGGTGGCTTGACTTGTGCTCTTCAGAAGTCCTTATTTCTGCTATTCGCTTTCTGAAAAGAAACTGCTCTTTACCTCTGATCTCATAAAGATCACCTGTAATAGGCTGCTTTGTCAGGATGTGGTTAGGATAGAAGCAGTCCTCCCAACTTTTATCAGGGCTCCTAAGGAACATCTCCTGCAAGGCAGGGTCATCTGCCTTTCAACTGCACTATCCTAACCTGTTATCCTTCAAGGCACAGGCAAGAGAAGCTTCACATGGATCACACTATTGCAAACATTTTACAATCATTTTTCTCCCACCCACCCCCCCCAGCTCCAGTTACACTGTCAGGAGACAAAGTAATTCAAAACTGTATCAAGAAAAAAACATGAAGGCTGGAGTACACTGAGGACTTCCTCATACTTGAAAGAATAAAAGCCAAATGTTACAACTCCCCGCTTCTAGCAAAAGAACAACATTAGAAGGCAGCAGAGCCAACTGGATGAATTATTACATATTTCAGACAGAGGCAGTACCACCAGTCTAGACCAGCCACTGTATAATTACTTAATTTATGCTTTGTAAACTAACATGCCATACGGCCAATGGGTGCCAAATGCCATCAAAAGACATAGAAGCATCCACGCAGAACAGGCTGGGACATGGAAGACATTCTGCATTTTTAACAATGAAAGAATGGAAATACTATGTTACAAACAACCCATGTCCTACATGGTTCATCCACATTTCCCCTAAACTAAATGTAAGGAAGTTACTTAATCAAAAAATTACTACATTTTCCTGATTTAAGCCTTCTCTCAGGCCCCCATGTTGACTTGAATGCTCAAGCTCCCACATTAATCAACCCACTGCCTTAGAATTATTCTTGTGTTTTCCCATATCCTTTCCTCCTGTTTCCCTTATTTGTTTTTTCTGGTTTAATTTAACCTGCAGCCTCTCTGGGCATAAAGTATGCTTACGAACGAGACTGGATTGACAGGCACAAGAGGGCCCTTATCACCAAGAGGAACCTGATTGTAATGTTCCTGTAATGTCAGCAAGTCACAGTACTGCTATAGAGAAGGAAATGACACTAAGTGCTGCAATTCTGGTTGAATTTCCACTTTGACATTCATGAGACATTTTTAACATCCTTGGTTTTGCTCCTCCAGGAATGGGCCACTGTCCCTTGCTTGATATTCCCAGGCACAATGCCTAAACAGTTTTCCCTGAATATATCAGCACATGCTACGACCTTAGACTCAAGCTTGTGACTTTTATTTTTCTAGCACAGTGACATCGATGAAGTCTATAACCCTACGCAGACTTAAAAGTTCTAAACTTCCTAAAACATCTCTGTTACTCTCTCTTATATGGCAAACGTCACACTGTTTCGTTAAACAGTGAATTTTGCATGGGGAAGAAACAGTAACAACTCAAAAGAACAGTAAATACAAATAAAGAAAGTATTTCTTACCTAACGAGGTAACAGCACTTTCTGTTTTCCCAGTCAGGAATAAATTCACTGTGTAAAGACAGAAAAATAATGTTCAGACAGGTTCCAGCAGTACAGGGCGGCAGTCAGCAATGATACAGTTCTAGGTGTTTGCTGGGGTATTACTATAAATGTATTGCAGTCTTCCAGCAAGAACTTTGCTTATCTACACAGGCAAGTCATGTAATCAACTACATGTAATTATCCTTCACTTCAGCTATTAAAAATAAAAAATAAAAAATCAACACACAATATTTGTTTAGTATCTGTCAAATATGCTACCAAAAGAAACAACTGCTGATCTATTCCATGGGATTTTTCTAATTGGGGAAGACACAAGAACAATTACACTGAAACATTCATCATCACAGCTAGTCACTTCACCTCTTAAATGCTGGAACATAATTAATGAGATTATTATCTTTAAATACATCTTCTCTGAATAAAGCAAAGTTTGTTCCTCTCAGGTGAATGTCACCTTGAAAATGAACTGCTAAAACTAACGTGATTACTTTGACTAATCAAAGGCAATGAAGCTTTCAAAAAGGTCCACTGGTAAAATCAAAACAGGATGAGCTGGTGCTTGCAACACACATCTGACTTACAAATTAGTTTCCAAATATTCTCCACTTTCTCAGAAGTCTCCCCTCACAGTATATACTATTAGAGTGATCTGGCAAGAGTAGTAACTGCCAAAACAAAATTTCTCCTGTGTCACTGTTGCACAGAGGTCAGCGTTAACACGTAGTTTCATATTAGCTTCCACTAAGATTCTTTAAGTCACTTCTCTAACAACTACAGCATATTCCACTAATTGCTCTTATTTTAGCACTGTTCTATAATCTACAAAGACAGCCTATTAATGAAATGACAAATGTTTAAAAGAACTAGAAAGGTTTAAAAGGTTACCAAAACTTAATTTACAACATTCCATACCACTTTGGCTTTATTTTGCATGTGTTAAGTCCTGAGTCTTTTTACAGTCGATCTGTTGGCCAGTATTTAGTAAAAAACATCATAAAAAAATGAACAATAGGAGAAGAGAGGAAGAGAAACCGTCCCTGTTCCCCACAGTCACTTGGGAAGCTGCTGCCAATTAACACTATTTATGTCTCAGAGTAGCATGTAGGAGCCGGGGGGCCCCCATTGTCTTCGACACTGTCCAAACACATCCTGAAACAATGACCCTTGCCCCGACCACCTTCTGGTATAACTTAAACCAGCACAAGACGAAAAAAGTACCTACCACTAAAGGGGTGAAAAAGGAAAAGCTAAAAACAACCCCTTAGCTTGCCAGTTTGACAAACCAGTCATGGTTTTCAGTCAGTAGTGGATGTGAATTATCTCCAAACTGCAGCAGCCCAGGTGCCTATAGCAGTTCTTTCCTGACTTATGTCTGGATGTCCAGTTTGGACTTTCTCCTTCCTGAAGCCAGAGCTCCAAGAGCTAAATGCAGACAGCGATTTCAGCAGGCACACAAACTGCAACGGACCTTGGGCTGAGGCCAGGACCTGCAAACCAGGGAGAATGCTGCTCCTGGCATCACCCATTGTTACAGGGCTTCAGAACAAGGACAAAGGCAGCGACTCCTTACTCCTTCTAAGTGGTTGCAGGGTTGAGCTCTTAGTAATGCACAAGGGAAGGAGCAGTGTATATTAGATGTGGCTTGAGAAGAAACCCATGTGAGCTGCAGCCTTCTGTTAATAAGCATTAACACACTGTTCAAAGGACCTTAACAGCACTGATTTTATTACATAATTAATGTACAGTGACATTTGTTATATGGCAATAACAACATGCCATGTAATGATTTCCTTTGTTTCACAGTGCCATCCTGTTCCAATAGTTCAGTAAGCACACCTAGGAGTAACACTACCATCCTGCACCAGGAAACTGTTAGGCTCTGTTAACCCTTGCTCTGTGACAGAGTACTGCGTCTGTTTGTGACAAGCCTTGGAACACAGTAGCAACAATGATACAACATTGTCCCACATGGTATTAAAGTGCCGTTATTCCTGTAACGATAGTAATATAACCATAAGAAGAAATTAACCAGTGATTAAGTTACACATTTCTTTTTATGAAAACTAAAGATTCTGTTCTGCTCCAAAGAAAGTACATAAATATTCTCTGTGTAACTGTTACCACCACAACTGAAAGAGGTGTTTTAAGATGCACTGTACAGAAACATCTGGGTGTGTACAACCATTTTACAATCTTTCCTCATGTTTCCCATCCAAATCTTCCTGATGGCAGCAACAGAACATGAGAGGCCAAGCAGAGGTTCCCTTGCATTGCTGATGAGGGGCCCCTATGACCTTTAAATGGACATAAGTAGCATGAAGACAAGAGGCATGATAGAGTGGAATTGGCCAGCTCAGAAGCACATTCCTTTTTTCCTCAGGACTGTGTCAGGCAGCCCTAGTTTGCAACCAGAAGGACAGTTAGACGCAGCTTTGCACGCCAGGCCTGGCAGATATCTGAGGAAGACAACCCCAAAGATGCTCTTTTACCTCTGCAAATGCAAAACATCTTCTGGCTGCTGTTGCAAGTTATTTGCTCTCATTTTCGAAGTCTTTCACACTAGGAAGTCAGCAGTCAAGAACACTCTTTAAACAGTCTAGGTTTCACAACAAGTACTTTCCCAGCCACTGAATAAGCTCACGGTTTCCAGTATCTGTTTTCCTCACTCTTGGTCTCACTCAAGACCATCAAATCAAACAAGAGTGCTGTAAACCAGTATTTTCTAAAGTACTCAGCTCTCAGAAGTGTCAGAGGCCCAAAAGAATGCCCAGCCACTCCCTCCTGGGTTGTCTCTTACCAAAACAAAATCTCATGAAAATACAAATAAGTGAGAGACCAGAGGTATACTAGGAAGTCTGCTAGATGCTCTTTTTCTTAACTGTTGGGCAGACTTATGGGAAAGTCAGAAAAAAAACAGAAGTGGTTCAGTCGACTTGAACTCCCCTTAGGGAACTTACTGTGCCATTCATTTGGATTGCTAAATAATTCTCAGGGTGAGGTTTTCAGCTGGGAAAGCAGTTATTTGGATCTAAAGGGAAATTTACATCTTGGCACATCCGAACCAGATGACAGCTACCAGGCTTTTCCCACAGCCAGGAGAGGCAACAGCTACACTGTTTTGATTACTTCCTATTTGATGTCCTCCACAGTTTCTCAAGAACGAGAAACAAAATGGCCTCATGACAGAACAGTTGCAAGAACAGTTCCAGACTCTGGAGCAGGAGTTTATGGACAAGGTCACATATAGCAATGGTCAGTGGCAATGCACCGATACAGACACCAAACACCACATACAACCCACAGGAGAGCAAAAAGTAAAAGGAAAGAATGGCAAGGAGCAAGAAACAGGAGTAAGGATGAAAGGAAAGGACAGACAAGCAGGAAGTAAAATACAAAATCCCTTAAAGAAGCAGAAACATTACTTTCCTATGGGTTCACTGAACCAGAATACTTTACAAGCTTGGCACTTCCCATGTTTCTCCACTTCCACTAATATCAGCTGTGCAAGGCATAGGAGACATTACAGCTGAAAATGACAGCCAGACAGTGAAATTCTGGGAGTCATAGAAAGCAGAAATCTACTAAACTTTCAATCTGGTATTACCCACAGCTAAATACAAGAACTGTTCTCACTTAAACTCTGGAGTTTACATAATCTTTTATTATCTTATTAGACCTTTTAACAATAACCATTCTATTTCTGTTAGATAACAAAAGCTTTAACAAAGGTCTGACCAGACGACAAAGAAAAAAAGTAAGAGATATGGCAAAGAAAAAAAGTAAGAGATAGGGCAGAAACTTGCCTAAATTTAAACCGGCAACTCAGCAGACATTATTCTCATGCTGTGCACATCTCTGACATCCCTTTAAGAGCCTGCAAGAAAACAGTCGCACTAGCTAGAACGGATGTTCAAACTGTTTTGTAGTTTAGATAGCTTTTTACACTGCACTTCCGTTAATTAAAATAGATACACTTCAAGTAACCAGAGCAGCTTTCAAACTTCAACTTCCTACATTTTCTAGGCAAGCAATGATGTTATAAAAAAAATCCACTTCTACAAAAATAGAACAAGCAGTCTGGCCACAGATACCCATTTCTGATGATTTCTGGAACAAACAGTAACTGTCATTTGGGATTGTTAAAAATGAACTCTAATCCACTTTATTAGCATATAGCTGTGGTTTCAGCACATTCTAGTTCGAGGAGCTGTCGCAGTTTACCAAACAACTGTCAGGACAGTTAAGCACAGCACCAGCACTGGAGAATGCTGCAGCACCAGAACCCGTCAGTGCACACAGAATGAAGCACTCAGCTTTAGTAACTCCCCATCTCTACGTGCCCCTGTTAAATATGTGGGGCCTTTCTCTCACTTTTTCTTGCCATCGCTTCCCCGAACAAAAACAATCTTCCTTAACAGGAAGGGCTGACAGACTGGAAACCAGTAACACGCTTCATCACGTTGCCATAACTTAGCACCTGCTGGGAAGCAGAGCTGGGAGCGATCGCTTCAAGCAGAAGGAAGGGAGGAAAACAGACTATGGCAGAGAACTGGGGTGGGTGTGTGATGTTTTCCACCCTGCCACTCAGAGAAGTGACAGGCAGGCGAGCAGCGCGGCCGAGAAGGCGGCTCGGAACGGGCCGGGAGCCGCTGCCCGCACCGCTCCTCGCAGAGTTACAGCCAGGGGAGGGCACCGATGATGCCTTATAAACTTTTTTTTCCCAGTGCTGTGCGGGGTTGCCGCCGCCGTTTCAAAGCCAGGGGCAAGCCGCTGGTTTCCGCAGGGCTCCGTTCGGCCTCCCCACTGCCGGGGACAGCGAGCAGGGCGCCCTGAATAACCCGCGGCCGCGCCAGCCCCGTCTGTCTGAAAGCGAAGAGGGAAATGAGGGGTTCGCCGTCCCGTCCCGTTCCCCCACCCCGGTAACTTCCCGCACGGCCGCAGGTATTCCCCCCCCCCCCCCCAGCCATGCCCGGACATGCCCCGCCGCAGGGGAGCGGGCGGCCGGCACTCACCCAGGCAGATGGCGGTAAGCGGCACCAGCGCGCCCTGCCGGAGCTCCGCGGCCGATGCTTTCTCCATGGCGGGTCGCCGCCGCTGCTTGCCCTTCACCGTGAGGTGGGGGGGATCCGCGGCAGCTCCGCGCCCGCCTCTCCTCTACGCCGAGCCGCGAGAACCTGCGGCG
Source organism: Pezoporus wallicus (assembly GCF_028554395.1). Taxonomy (NCBI): domain Eukaryota; kingdom Metazoa; phylum Chordata; class Aves; order Psittaciformes; family Psittacidae; genus Pezoporus; species Pezoporus wallicus. The sequence goes on along the minus strand of NW_026636385.1, from coordinate 1,044,808 downwards.
CGGCCCGCCCGCCGCGGGGCCGGGAGTGGCACCGGCCGCCGCTGCAGCCCCATGGCCGGGTCACGCTCCGCTCTCCGGGGCAGGTGGAGGAGGATAGACCGCAGCAGCAGCGCCACCGCCCCACGTGACAGGCCCGCCGTGCAGCTGCGGCGGCCGGGCCGGAGAACGAGGGGAGCACCGCCCCGCTCAGCGCACCTGAGGGGCCGCGGAGAGCCGGCGGGCGGAGCGCGGCCCGGTGCGGAAGGGAAGGGAAGGAAGGAAGGCAAGAGAAGGAGGGGAAGGCAGGGCCGGGCCCGCCCGCACTCCACGGCCGGGCCGTGGGGCCTGCTGCCCGGTACGGGGGGCCCCGCTCCCGCTGCTGCCCGGCCCTCGCCACGCTCCACGGGGCTGCACCTCCGCCAGGCGAGCTGCGAGGAGCCCGCGGCCCCATGGCGGGAGGCCGCGCCCAGCCCCGCGGCGGCCCGCAGGCCCCCCCTGCCGGGGAGCAGCCTCGGCTCAGCCGGGGAAGCAGCTGGCGGAAGCGAACGCGTTGCAGGGGCCAAATCTGCTGCCACGGGCAGCGTGCTCGGGTGAGAGACCCTCCGCAACCGGGGCTCTGCCCGCAGCGCTCCGCTCCCTTCGGAGCTCGTCCGAAGGAATGGGACCTGCACCCTGCCAGGCCCTGTCTGTGTGAAACAGGTAATGCGGTCGTGCAAACAGGGTTACAGATCTCAACAAGTCGACACGGTTTGGGTCGATATAAATTACATAAACCCATCCTGTTCCACTGAAAACTTGACAGTCTTGTGTTCACAAGCACCAAGATGACAAAGTTAACCAGCAGGACAATGAAAGATGAAAGATAACTCTTGTTCAGGCCACTAACTGCTGGAATGAACCAGCTCTACCTCATGTATTTCCTGAACTTTTCACTGTTTTCCCACTTGCAGGTGTTCCCATCCCCAGAAAATTGGTCCCACCTTCTCTCATAGTGGCACAGCTGCTCTCTTCCAGGGCACAAAGTGCTGCAGTTGCTGAGCAGTGGTTTCATGCAGCTACAGACGCTGACAGCAGCAGCAAACCCAGCAACAGCACCAGTTCCTCAAGTACACAAATGAGGGTTGTGCTGCAGGGCACAGTTCAATCCCCCAGTGCAACGATGTGGTCCTGCTATATTTCACTATAAACACAGAAAAATTTCTCTCTGTGCTTCAAAAAAAATTAAATCTTTGCATTCTTTGGCAGTCACAAGATACCCCAGATGTGCAGTCTGTGGGTATTTATAACAGAAACTCTCCAATCACTAAATTAACTTGTGATTGGTAAAATCAATGTCACGAAACAATCAATGACAAACATTACTGAACCAGGTTTCCCATGAAAGAGATGCAATGAAGTAAAATGCATATTTAAGGGGTTTCCATCCAGCCTCAAGGGACGTGTGCCCCCAGGGTTACTTACATGCCCTGCAGGGAAAGTTGCGGTGGGTGCAATTCAGTTATAAAACCAGCAACTCTGTTACTCTGTCATTAGTGGGCCCAGGTTCAGCTCCTCGCTGACTAGAACTGGCAGAGCAATCATACGGAAAGGACAGCCTTCCTGGGGAAGAGTAAGAAAAGCAAGAGACAGCAGTAAGAGGAACTGGGATGCTGAGGTAAAGCTGCGGCATTTGCTAACACTGAACATCACCCCTTTAGCAGCACAAACTCTGTGAGTGACTCTCACTGAAGAGATGCAACAACTTACAGTTGCTATGCTGAATTGAAAGCTTTGCGCTGTTTCAAACTTCTGATTGTCATCTAAGAGTCAGGTTAAATCAGGTTCCAAAACAGGTTAATAAGCATGTGCAAGAGCGCTAATAAGATGGTGTATTGACAAAAGTGGGTGCCGGAAGGGAAGTGAGTAGCTGGGGTAGAGCTGAGGTCCCCAAGCCCATGACAGGTGACTCACCCAGCTGAGCACATCATACCAAGGGCCCATTTGACAGAGACCCATGTACACATTCAGACAGACAGTTCAGATATTTGGTAATTACACGTGCTCCATTGAGGAAAACAGCACAATCCTAAAGATCTATTTGTATGGTTAAAATACAACAGAAAAGCACATTTAATTTGCCTGGGATGCCATGCAGTTTAAAAATACTAACAAGAACTATGATCCTCATCTGCCCATAATCTCATGAGTGTAATTTTAAACACACAGCTCAGTTAAGCAAATACCTTCAAACGTGTCTACAGTACAGCCATACCACAGAGGTATGTGCTCATGGTCATGCTCATGGCATCACATCTTGTTAAGATTAATCCACTCAGCAGAGAGTTTCAGAGATTTGGCCAGGGAAATAGAGTAAAAAGACCAAATTATAACATGGGAAAGGAAACACCAGAATAAGAAAGAAAAGACAGAGAATACCAGGCCAGGCTGAAACTATCTTAAGGTAGTGATGATGACAGATGCTTTCTGGAGCATCTACGGGAAACAGATCATGTTGGATGTAGAAAACACGTTAAAATCAAAGCACAGACTCTGGTTCCTTTTGTTGATAGTGAAAAACTCTGGCAGAGTGGTGAAACAGAGGGCTAGGGGCTTTATTTACTGTCTGGAAACACCACAGTTCACCAGAGGACATCTCTCAGCACACTGAGATACTGCTTCAGGCCTTTTTATTTCAACAAAAGTGTGGCTACAGTAGTATCTTGGGGGTTCACGTGATCCTTATCCTCGCTGAGCTAGACTCCTGCCTTATCTTAGCAGCCCTTTGATAGAATTATAATAATTGTAGTTCACATTTGTCTATCACTCTGGATCTTAATGGATGCCTAATGGATGACTGGCCTGAGGATCAATAGTATCACGTCCTGTCTACTTGGGATGAGAGAACTGCATGTTAAAATAAATACTTCTACTATGCTAAAGATGCAAAAATCATAAGGGGATCAATACGAAGTTCACACGTCAGTGCGAAGGCCACACACACAGCATGAAGGAGACCCAGCTGTTGTACAGATGCAGCCCGCTTCACAAGTACATGTGTTTGTGCCCTTTTTAAGTAGCACAATTAATCACACACGTTTATCCACAACCAAATTCTTCCTAATCTAACCAGACAATTCTGAAACCTTTAATGGGCTCATGATTATAAAATCATTTAATCTGGGGTTTTGTGCAGTAGTCGTCAAATTACGGGTCTGTAACAGCAATAATGGTATGTGTCATGAAAGAGTTTTTCTTCAGTGATCTGTTATTGTCATAATGTATCTAGTCACCTCTACATTCCACATTAATCCTTTTTATAATTATGAGAAAAGTGTATCTCTCATTCCCATTAAATCTCACTGAAACAGACCAGATAGGACTGAAAGCAAAGCAACAGACACACATTCTGTTTTAGCAGGTTCTATCCATGCCACTAACTTGTTAAGATAAAACCCTCTCAAATTTAGAATTTTTCTTATACTTCGGTGTCCACGTAAGGCTAACTTAAAATTCTGAGTCCTGATTTTCAGTCACACACTTAGGTGTTCACAGAAATAGAATCACAGAATCATCGAATCACAGAATCATAGAATAGTTAGGGTTGGAAAGGACCTTAAGATCATCTAGTTCCAAACCCCCTGCCATGGGCAGGGACACCTCACACTAAACCAGGTTACCCAAGGTTCTGTCCAACCTGGCCTTGAACACCGTCAGGGATGGAGCATTCACAGCTTCCTCGGGCAACCCATTCCAGTGCCTCACCACCCTCACAGTAAAGAATTTCTTCCTTGTAGCCAATCTAAACTTCCCCTGTTTAAGTTTTAACCCATTACCCTTTGTCCTACCACTACAGTCCCTAATGAAGAGTCCCTCCCCAGCATCCTTACAGGCCCCCTTCAGATACTGGAAGGCTGCTATGAGGTCTCCACACAGCCTTCTCTTCTCCAGGCTGAACAGCCCCAGCTTTCTCGGCCGTCTTCATACGGGAGGTGCTCCAGTCCCCTGATCATCTTCGTGGCCTCCTCTGGACTTGTTCCAACAGTTCCATGTCCTTTTCATGTTGAGGACACCAGAACTGCACAATATTCCGGGTGAGGTCTCATGAGAGCAGAGTAAAGGGGCAGGATCACCTCCTTCGACCTGCTGGTCCCTCCTTTTGATGCAGCCCAGGATACGGTTGGTTTCTGGGCTGTGAGTGCACACTGAACCCGGCTCATGTGGAGTTTCTCATTAACCAACACCCCCAAGTCCTTCTCCGCAGGGCTGCTCTGAATCTCTTCTCTGCCCAACCTGTAGCTGTGCCTGGGATTGCTCCCACCGAGGTGTAGGACCTTGCTCTTGTCATGGTTAAACTTCATACGGTTGGCATCAGCCCAGCTCACAAGCGTGTCAAGGTCCCTCTGGATGGCATTCCTTCCCTCCAGTGTATCAACCGAACCACACAGCTTGGTGTCATCGGCAAACTTGCTGAGGGCGCACTCAATCCCCCTGTCCATGTCAGCGACAAAGATGTTGAACAAGACTGGTCCCAACACCAATCCCTGAGGGACACCACTCGTTACTGGTCTCCAGCTGGACATTGAGCCATTGACCACAACTCTTTGCGTGCGGCCATCCAGCCAGCTCTTTACCCACCCAGTGGTCCATCCATCAAATTGATGTCTCTCCAATTCAGAGACAAGGATGTCGTGTGGGACAGTGTCGAACGCTTTACACAAGTCCTGTTAGATGACATCAACTGCTCTACCCCTGTCCATCAGTTCTGTAGCCCCATCACAGAAGGCCACTAAATTGGTCAGGCAGGATTTCCCCTTAGTGAAGCTATGCTGGCTGTCACCAAGCACCTTGTTGTTTTTCATGTGCCTTAGCATGCCTTCCAGGAGAATCTGCTCCAAGATTTTGCCAGGCACAGAGATGAGACTGACTGGTCTGTAATTCCCAGGGTCATCCATTTTCCCCTTTCTTGAAAATGGGGGTTATATTTCCCTTTTTCCAGTCATCGGGAACTTCACCTGACTGCCATGATGTTTCAGATATGATGGCCAGTGGCTTAGCAACTTCATTCACCAGCTCCTTCAGGACCCGCGGATGGATTTCATGAGGTCCCACGGACTTGTGCACATTCAGGTTTTTAAGATGGTCTCGAACCAGATCCTCTCCTACAGCGGGCCCAAGGTCTTCCACCACACAGTCCCTGCCTCTGCCTTCCAAGACTTGGGTGGTTTGGTCAGAGCCTTTGCCAGTGAAGACTGAGACAAAGAAGTCATTAAGAACCTCAGCCTTCTCCAAATCCTGTGTAGCCAGTTCTCCTGATAGCTTCCAGAGAGGGCCCATGTTGTCCCTAGTATTTTATTTGCAATGTAGCTACAGAATCCCTTCTTGTTATCTTTCCCATCCCTAGCCAAGTTTAATTCTAACTGGGCCTTAGCTTTCCTAACCTGGTCCCTAGCTTCCTGAACAACATCCCTGTATTCTTCCCAGGCCGCCTGTCCTTGCTTCCACCTTTTATAAGCCTCTTTTTTCACTCTAAGTTTCCTCAGGAGCTCCTTTTCCATCCAAGGAGGTCACCAGGCCCTCTTGCTGCACTTCCTTCTAGTTGGATGCAACACTCCTGAGCTTGTAGCAGGTGATCCTTGAATATCAACCAACAGTCTTGGGCCCCCCTGCCCTCTAGGGCTGTATCCCATGGAACCTTACTAAGCAGGTTCCTGAAGAGGCCAAAGTCTGCTCCCTTGAAGTCCAGGGCAGTGAGCTTGCTGCACGCTCTTCTCACTGTCCTGAGGATCTCAAACTCAACCATCTCGTGATCGCTGCATCCAAGGCTGCCCTGGAGCGTCGCATTTCCAACCAGCCCTTCCCTGTTGGTGAGCACGAGGTCAAGCATGGCACCTCTCCTTGTCGGCTCCTCTATTACTTGCAGAAGGAAGTTGTCTTCCACACAATCGAGGAACCTCCTGGATTGGTTGTGCCGGGCCGTACCCTCCTTCCAGCAGATGTCAGGGTGGTTGAAGTCCCCCATGAGGACAAGGGACTGCCAGCATGAGGCTTTTCCTATCTGTCTGTAGAGTGCTTCATCCACAGGTTCTCCTTGATCAGGCGCTCTGTAACAGATCCCCACAGTAATGACCCCCATTGCTGTTTTCCCTTTAACGCTGACCCACAAACTCTGTGGACTGCTCACATGTACCCAGACAGAGTTCCATGCCCTCCAGCCTATCCCTCATGTAAATAGCAACTCCCCCTCCCCGTCTGCTGGGCCTGTCTTTTCTGAAGAGCGTAGATGTACAAATTGATGTACAAATCAGCAAACTATGTGTGAAATCACATATATATGTGCTGTATCTACTGGCATAGGGTAAGTCACGATCATAGTACAGCACACACCCTGAAAACATCACCAGCAGAACCCCTGCAAGGTGCTGTGCTTCAGGATAATGTGCAGACCATTTTAATGTCTTAACTGAAGAGCTGCACCAAGCTAAGCCACTGTCACAAGCCAAGTTTGAAGCCTTCATATCCTATTTCATAATATGTGATATGGAGAGAGCTCTAGGAAATTTCATTAGTAGAAGTTATACATTGTATATGCTGGAACTATGGGCATATTCTTTCATTTTAATACTTTGGACAGAATTGGATCACAAAAAAAGTCATGTAACGCCATCAAAATAAAGCTCTGATAAAGTTTTACTGCGTGTAATCAAAAGACTACATATTAAAAAGATTTTTAATATGCAGCAAGAAGATGAAGACAAAATGAAACAGCAGTATTTACAAAGAGCGTGGATTTCATCAATATGCGTACTAAAAATGTTAAAATAACTTGCAACATTATCCTGTCCCTGTGAGTAATCTCTGACTACATACAATTTTATTACATTTCCCACATCAGTTTCCTCTGTGTCTAGTTTTTCTAACTCATAAAAGCTTATACTTCTTTTATAAGCATCTCTTTCTTCAGATTAATTTGGTTGAGATTTCTTTAAGACTATCATTTTGCCTGTTCCACAAGTTCTTTCTACACATTTCTCTCTTTTTCAACTTAAATGGGTTTCAGTGCAAAGGTAGCATGTACAGATAAGCAAGCCTGTGATCCCATATATTTTAACCACTGTTCTCTTTTGAAACCTGGTAATAAAGCTGGTTAGAAAACATGAAGTGTGGTATGAGACATTATTTGTCCCAACCTTATGTAGTTTACCACTAGTTTTACTTTTACAAGTGCTCATATTGCACCACCACACAACACTATCTGGCTGGATTTAATAAAGTTTACAGTTAGTGACAACTACACTCTCCCTGAAAGGGAATGAAATTCTCGAGGGTACACTGCTACACTGACTTTAACGTTATTCCTGTCTTGATCCGTTACAGACCACTAAACTTCACAGTGAACTATTTTCTGTACTCTTCTTTAGGAATTTGTTATTCATGTATTCTACAAACGGCTGAAAAAAAAAAAAAGCCATTGTAATTCACATTCCTTTTATGAAATGTGATGGGAATAAATATAAGCAACTTTGTATTACAGGAAAGCAAATCCAAATTGCTTGATAGAAGAATACTATAACAAGATCACCAATAACAGGCATTTTTCCAAAGACAGCGCAAAGCTGTGATGATACTCCTCTGTGACACTCTGAATTTTCAATGAAATTTTGATTTTGTATCAAGCAGACCAGACTGAGTAGCAATTACATTAGGGTAATTGCTTGAAAAATAAAATAAAAACATTCTGTTTTAAAAGGGTTCAGTTGTCTTTGTACCTACTATCAAGGCAGCATTAATTGCATCTTAATTTTTCTTTTTTTAATTTGTAACTTAGCTCTCTTAAGAAAACTGAAGGTTTACATAACCTGCTCCATTAAGTAAATTAATGGATCAGGTTTTTATGTAACAGTGTTATTGAGATCAGAGTTTTGAAACATGCAGCATAATTAAGAGAAGATCATTAGACTTCATTTCTAATCCTTACAGAAATTATTTGAGGAAGTTTAACAAGGTTCCTTAACAAAATTTGAAGGTGTACTTTATCAGTAAGCTCCACTGGACTGCAAGTCATCTGATCACCTGAAAGGGACACAGCCAGGCCAGCACCAGCACCTCTTTATTTCTCCTTTTTGCCTTTAAATATTTTCAGCCTGACTCAGTTTTAAAAGTGTAACCTTATGACTCTGTATTAGGCCAATAATTATGTTGGTTGTTTCACAAGGCTCTCACCTATCCCCTGCCAATACCTATTGCTGCCTGCAGCACACTCCCCAGCTCCATGTCCTGGGATCCTTTGAGCACCTTCCCAGAACCTCTGTGTACCCATGCTGCACACAGGTTCTGCAGCTTACACAGATACAACAAGTTCCTACAAATTTATTCCACTTGTGACTCTACAGTAAAAGGCTATTTCAACACCACACATACCTCCCCAGTGACTTTATCATTTAATAACTATATTTGGATTGATTTAAACTGTGGTGATGTTGGGTTTTATTATCTACATACTAGAAAAGCACTGCAAGACAATAGCAAGTTCCCTGATCTACTAACATGCTAAATTGATTTCTCTCTTCTGCCTGTTCCTGATGAGCTGAGTTTGGATGATTTAATTTAGTTTATGATAAATCGTTTCATGCTTTGGTTATGTTAGGGACTTACTCAGGTAGCTGGAGTCATTAAAAGATTTACTGTTCTCCTCAACATACACAATCTTCAGTAAATGAGGGCTAAAGTAACTCAGAAGTGAATTTCTTCTGCTTGTAAATGATAGAACAATGCCAAAATAAGGCTGAATCATGTTTCAGGCATACAAATGTGTTTTCAGATTCCCTTCACATACAGATATTAAGGGAAATAATGGACTCAGCAAGGCCTGAAGTTGTCTATATTACTTCTTTTCTATGGAAGAAAACGAAACAATCGTGAGTCAAAATTCTTAGCCAAACATACACTAGCTGCATGAATTACTACATACTTATTTTAGAATTTAAGTAGGAGATCAAACAGATTGGCATTAGAAATATAAAAGAGCCTTGTTACAGGATGAACGCAATGAATGTGCGTAAAAACTATCTCCTAGGAAGAGAACAAATATTTTCTTTGCGCAGTATGCATATTGTTATCACAGCAGATGAAAATAGCCACATGAGGTTGCTTCCAGCCTCCAATTCTGTAGGTTTTGTTTATATTTTAAAAAAAAAGCAAACAACAAGCCAAAACACACCCCAAAAATAACAGAAATTAAATAAGGTGTTGCACACAATCAGGCATCAAATCAATCTAAAATTGAGCGTGCATGGAAAACCAAAACATATAAATGGTGCTGAACAGAGACCTTCAAACAAGTTCAGTGCCTGGCTTCTGTACTGTGTGGAGAAGAGCTGGAAACAACTGCAGCGCAGATGGAGAGGCTGCAGAGCTGCTTCCCTGTCACGCTACCCTGTCATGTTCCCACTGCCAGCCTCAAAAGTGCTCCCTGGTGTAACATTACCCGTTGGCTGGGAACACTAATAATTTTCAGAGCTGTCTTGCACCCATTCTTATGACTGGAAGACTTGTGCAAAGAGTTAAGACTGATATAAATTAGCCAGACCATGGCATCCAGCAAGTTGACATTTGAGGAGGTAACTCGGAGCTGGTGCTCTGCCGTTTCACCTACAAGCACCTGGGTAAAACCACTGCAATGCCCACAGTACCATTCTGAACCGGACTCAGAGCACTGCAGCAATTCCAGTGTAAACCCACTATTTATAGTCTATACTATCCAGAATAATTATTAGAGACTGCCATTTCACTTGTGTCCCACTACCAGTTCAGCAGGAAAAGCACAACAAAGTGTAAGGATAACCAGGCTTCTCATGTTTCATTGACAACTAAATGATTTTCAACTATTTTTTTTTTCCCTACTACTCATTTTGTTACCAATACCTAAAACCTAGCTGCTATGCCTACTCTTTTTCATCAAAATTTGACCCAGACATTTCCTTAGAGGCATTATTTGGCCCTAGAGAATGTAACTTGTGTTCTACCTGCCCCAGGGATTGTCACTAACACTAGTGACACTAGTAGACACTTGTCTACTAAAATATAACTATAGTTATATTTTTGAAGTTCCAGGGGCATGTGTTCAAGTATAAATTTCTGTTAAGCCCATTCTGCACAAAGCATTGCACTTCTTAACCACAACACCCCACACAGCTTTAGAAATCCTAATGATTTTGTGGTATGAGAGTATCCTCGCAATCAGCTGAAATCATTAGTACTAACAACTCTTTGGGTTTTTTTTCCTCTAAGTTCTCAATACATATTCATAGCACAGTGATTTCTGGTTTCATAAAAGAGCAAATTACATCTTATTTCCCAAATGATTGCAAAGCCCTTCTTAACATGCATAGACAGAAAACACAGAAAAAATTTGCAGCTATGCATCAGTGAGGCTGTTCCACAGGAAGAATAAGAAAGGATATAAAGGAACACAGGAGCTCACCTACAAAAGTCTCCCTATTTTAGACTCTTCATATTGTATTAACAAGGACATGAGGATGACAGTGTACTGGTTCATCAGGACAATAATCTATTCAGCTACCTTCACTAAAAGTCAACACAGGTTTAAAGCACCAGGAAACAGAAATACTAACATGTGCTCTCATGTGAATGTCAGATCGTTGTGCAGACTGTGTGCCAATATGCACCATGAAAGGGATACAGGACATGTTGAGTCCAGTGCTACTAAGGCATGAGGTATGTTTCCATGCTACAGAAAGCTCTTCTTTATTTGCTGTGTCATACTGAGTAAACAAACACTGTCTCTCTGGCACCTCACAGAAGATGTGCCTAGGACAGATTTTACCAACTATTAGCAGCAACAGCAAGAATGGGTATTTATTGTGTAAACAGTGTCCCAAACAAAGCCTGGTAGCATGTCATCAGGGATGGTGGGCAGTACTAGGTACAGGAAGGAAATTGTACCTGTGCTGAAGGTACAATGACTTCATCCCTGTTTGTTGCTGCTTGGTCTATGTTTTAGTACTGAACAGTGAAAAAAAACAGTGAGAGCTGTCTAAAGTGTGCAAATGAACTCTTATCTGATTAATGCAAAACATTTATATAAAAATAGTAACATTTTGATAAACAAGCATGCTAATTCAGACCACATTGCTGAAAGAGAAGAAAACAAACAAAAAAAGAAGATAAACATAAACCATGGAGCAAAACTATTGTCAAAGATTTACAGAAGAATCAAAGCTGCTACAACCTTCAGTGGAGCTTAAAACCATGAAAAGTCAGATTTTCTTTTGTATAGAGAAAACCCTGTAACCCAATATACCCCTTAACTGTGGCTCAGCCTATGCAGCAATGCCTTGGATGCCAGTTTTATGCTCAACCAAAAGCATGGAAATAAAAGGAGAGCCTGTAGGAAATGGGCTGAAGAATGTGAAGAGAAAAAAATCACAGCAACAATCGTGTAAGAACCACATAGTAAGAAAGTAGTGGAATGAACAAGACAGCAGCCCTGTGGATTCAGACACACACTGTCTGTAAGTGTGCCTGGAGAGAAAAAATAAAATAAAATAAAAATAAGAAAAATGTCAAGGAAAATGTGAGAAAATTCCTGCCCTTGCATTTCCCTTTTTCTGAAGGTAGAGTCATCTGAGATCATTTCCATATGCATCAAACTCTCACACGGGATCAATGGTACTCCCTCGAGCTGACAGCTGTTTATTTATCCTTGAGGGCAAGGGAGCATGGCTGCATGCACTATTGCCCTGAGATGTCATCCTTTCCCTGATAGCTACATGGCTGTCAAAACATTCCAGTTATTCCCTTAATAGAGTGGGAGATGAAGGTGCCAGACAGAGAAGCCAACTAAATTAATGAAAAGTATTATTTTAACAGAAAGGAGGAAATAAAATGGAAACAAATGCAACAGAATAACTTGAGAGAATATCCATCAGTATCTGATCAGTAGGCAGATGAACAGAAATGATACAAAATGGTACCTACTTAAAATCAGCATTATAAGAAATCCTTTAATTCCTATTATTAGGAAAACCTAAATAAATCATTTTTGTACAGAGTTCTTTGTCTGTGAAATCTCAAAAGTAAACAGATGTTCCAAAGGAGCTGGGAGGGTGGGGGGAAACTATAGCAACAGGCAACAATAAAACCAATTTATACATGAGTTTCTCTCTGTTTATATATTACACATTTATGAATTCTGTTAGAAAGCAGTCAGTCTAGGAACCAGCAGGGTCACAAATTCTAAATTAAACGTAGCTAACAGAAAAGTATCCTGATCTTGTATAGATTTGAGAGGAGTTCAAGTTAATACAATATACATACCTCAGAAATTCCCAGATTGGCATATGCATTTACAGCTATCAGTGTGCAAATATCCTTCGTTATGGCACTTTTTCCCATGGCAGCATATTATTTGGTTTATCCATGTCTGGGGAGGTGCTGTGAAGATTAAACCAGTTTTAAAGCCTATTTGAATGATATAGTAGGTATTTAGTTATACTTAGGTTTGTATTCACTTTGTGAGAATCATTTATTGACAGGTTGTGTTGATTTTTCAGTTACCAACTCAACCAACCAGTTGCTTTGGGAGTTCACTACAACTAGCTTTTATAAACTGATCATTATTCACAGACCATCTCAGAACAAATGAACAAAAATAGTTTTATGCATTCATGCTGTTGAGTTCTAAAAATATGGCAGCTCACGTGTAATTTTCATGCAACTTTGAAAACCTGTGCATTTTAAAACAGTATTCTGCTACAGCAGCTTGTCAACTTACTTTAGTGACAGTAATCACAATAATTATTTTTTAATCTTAGTTACACAATGCTCTTCTGCTCTAACTACACAAAAAATATGTCCATAAACTACACAATTTATGTCCATAAAAATGGTGGTGTACTAGCTTGAAAAAAAATAGTGATCCAAAGAGATAATATTTAATACCACTGCTTCATTAGCCAACATGGCATTAATCCATTCCCACAGCCACAGGTTGTAGCAATCACAGATTCAATTATTCTGGTCTCCTCTCTTGCAAGGAACTTTTGTATTCTGATTAGTTAATTTGTTCTTCATCCTACATTCGTCGGCCTTAATGGCAAAGCAGTGCCCACTGATTGCAATGACATAGAGGTATGAATCACAAAGGTTTCCCATTTCTCAAAAGCAAGGCACACTAGCAAATACTTATGTGCTAAGCAATTTTAAATATTTCATCCTGTGTCCATAGGTTTACCGAAAGTACAGTAATCCTCGTTGGAAACAATTACAATTGCTCACTGCAGTGCTCACATTTAGCTCAGCACAGGTCTAGCCATATTTGCAGGCAATTTACTTGATGCATTCCAGCACAGAAGAGCTTGTTAGAATTTCTTCAAAGCTTTGTAACGTCCAGACTTCAGGGATCAAGAAGTTAATGCAAAAAAAATATAAATCTTGATGCTCAAGCATTCACAATTTTAATATTACCAAAATATCTCTTTGTATCAGAAATATTTGTATTTACTGTACAAAGAATGTTCACTTCCTTACTGGCAGTTTTCACTCTACTGGTCATTACTGAATATTCTTCCTGAAGTTCTTCACAGGGAAGAACAGACACAGAGCACAGGTCTGGATCAATTTCAGGTTGTACAGTACCAACCAAGAGCTCTGCAGCCAAATTTGCTATGATCACTGTCAGGCAGGCCTAAAGCCCCAAATCTATTTTTATGCTCTCCAGAGGGCTCTGCATTCAGAGTTGCTGAAATGTGGAAACCAGCAGTAGCTGCATAATCAATTTATGTGAAATCATTTGGAAATTATTAAGCCAGAGATTCAACAAGATGGTATCAAAAGAAGTAACTTAATCCTTCTCTTTTTTCTAGCCATGTAACGCCAGATTTGAGCCACTGGATCTAAACTACAGTGTTATGGGTCGTGCTGACACCTTTTTAAGAAATATGCTAAATCTTGCTAAATAATTTCAGACTAGCATTTGCAACTACTAATTCATTAATTCTTCCCTAATCTTCCAGGTTCAATTTCCACAGACTACAGCCAGAGAGACCACCACAAGAAATGGCAATTGACCTAATGGGAAATAATGTCAGAGGAGCACATGTAGTTTTAGAACAGGGGCAGATTTTGGCCATGGCAACCAAGACATTACACTCATTTTGACCAAGTGCCCCAAGCTAATTATTCCTCAAATGGTTTATTTTTCTGGGTAGTAAAGAACTGCAGAACAGAGAGACCCGATTATTTTTGCAGCAGGTTGGAGCCAAGAAGTAAAAATCTTGAGCTTTTTTATTTATTCAATATGCAAACATTACATATTCTAGTTTTGTTTTAGGAATTTGCTAGAAATACCTTGGATACATTTTCTGAGGCAGAAGAAAAGGATGTCATGTGATACCTGTACTTGAACAGTCTGCACCATTGCAGTACTAGGATTTCAGCTGCTTTACAGGTAGAGAAACAATAGGATATTGGTACCCTGATCAATTAAGATAGTGTATCAATGCATGTTTACTATATAAAAAAAAATAAATGAGCACGAGAAGTACTGAATAAAAGAGCATAACCCATAGCAGAGAAAAATCCTGAGTGACTCTGATTTGCCTGAAAATGACATGCAAATTAAAATGTTAATTAAAAAGAAAAAAAAAGAAAGTCTGGTCCTGAAAATAGTAGCTAAACAGAATTGACTTAGCATGTTATTTGACAATTTCTGTTACTGACAGTAAGTATTTATTCTAACAGAGAAGCACTACATATAATTCATAATAATACAAATAATTCAAACAAACACACAAAGTTAACTGAATAGTTTATATCAGGCACTTTTTCAAATATTAACCCAAATCCATAATTATTAGGGACACTGCAATAAATTATTTCTGGGCTATGATGTTCTAGTATATTCATTCAGTGAGAGAAGTCAAATGAAATTACAGGCAGAAATGAACATTATTTGCTTTGATGATAGTTTCAATCATTACATTTTGCTATCATTGGAGAAAAAGGGAGAAAGATTTTTAATTAATATAGTATACATACTAAAAAGAACATGTTTTAAAACAATCTATAGAAACAATATGTAATCAACCTTTTTGTCATTAAAAAAACATAATTTAGACAATTTCAAAATACTTCTTGTGTTAAAATATTATCAAGACATTTCCAGAAAAACTCAGCCCTCCAGTTTGCCACTGATGATAATGATAGCTTGACACACACTTTAGCAGGAATAACATGAGGGCTAATTGTGTTTAGTCATGTGTTCGTGAAGAATAATCATAAATACTACAGCAGATAAGGACGGACCTTGTTTTTATAGCACTGAAGAGTTAGTAACACAGGAAAACCTCTACCCACACAGTTTGGGTTGATTCATCTTTTCCTCCCTTCATATGAATCATTCTTTATTACCTTTTTATTGAATGAAAACCTGACTACAGCACAGTCAGTGAGAGTTCTGCCATTGACGTCAGTGAGCTCAATTCTTGATTACCTCACCACCTAATATTAAAAATATCCTTGCATATTTAAACCTCAGTCATAACCTAACGATTGTTTTTTTTGAAGGGAAGAAAAGACCTGTTGCAAGGATAGACAGATGCCTCCCTGGATGGAGCTTTGAGAAACCTGGTCTATGGCAGGAGGCTGGAACTGGATGAGCTTTAAGGTCCCTTCCAACCCAAACCATTCTATGATTCTATGTTTCATGTACCTCAGGTGTTACCTTTCAAATTACTTAAACCAAGCATAAGTTGCTGGCTTTTTTGTTATTGCTGAACACATTATAACTTGCACGCTAGCCTCTTCAATGCCTGAAACAGGAATTCCCACAACCACATTACTAGTAGGCATGTGCCTGTTCAATCTTACATCTGCAGGATTAGAAAGGCAATGTGCTAGAACAAGGCTCAGGCAGATGAACCCAGAGCAAAGCACTTGCCTGCAGGGATTGTACTGCATGTTCCATAGGGCTATCTGCCACATCTGCACCTTGCAACCTTAATCATAATGAGACAGATGTACAGAGACTGAGAAAAAAACACAGCCATTAATACATACCTGCAAAATATACTAAATTTCAACTCATTTGAGAATTCAAAGACTCTTTGGCAAAAAATAGGTATTAGGAATTTTTTTCTCCCTGTGAGGGTGGTGGGGCACTGGAACAGGTCAACCACAGAGGCTGTGGCTGCCCCATCCCTGGCAGTGTTCAAGGCCAGGTTGGACGGAACTTGGAGCAACCTGCTCTAGTGGAAGGTGCCCCTGCCCGTGGCAGGAACTGGATGAGCTTTAAGCTCTCTTCCAACCCAAACCAGTCTGGGATTCTGTGAAAAAGTAATGTTACATGTAGGAGGCCTTAATATTGCAGATTTTATTTCACAGGTGTTAACAATGCTTCCCTTTGCTCAAGGTAATTGCTTTTAAAATACTTCTCAAAATGAGCAGTAAGGCTATAGACACATAAGAAAGCTTTAGGCAAAATTTTTACCAGCATGTATTTCTTACTGCAAAGTCCATCTTTACAGTACCTGGATCACACTTAGAACATGGGTCTCCTGTGGTATCAGGCTGTATTGCTTTCAAATCTGTATTATTCCTACACAAAGAGATAAAAATTAACTTTTATGTATATACACTTGTTAATTCATTTATACCCTACAGGAACAGAAATAGAAGGTTGAGCTGAAAATAAACTAACTGTAATGGCTTCACTATCTAATAAAACAAATCCAAATTGACAAGATAGGCAGCGTACACTTTAAAACATGAGAAGTGAAAACTCCTTCAAGATAGTAAACTTCTGAACATTAGCCAGGTGTGGCTAATGAAATAACATTTTTCAGAGTGGTCAAAGAACCAAAGAACCAAAGAAGCCACCTCACTTCTCCTACTGGTCCAACAAAACCCCATATTTTGGGGCTGTGGACTTTTGGGTGGAAAATTCGCCATTTTGCTGCAGAAAGCACATAACTTACAATTTCCTAGCTAACACGTCTCCGTCCTTGAAGAATCTTAGTTTTCATTCTGAACTGAAATACATCCAAGCTTTCAAAACCCTGTTTTTTTCTTTCCTGTTCAGGTATACTTATGCGCTGGGCTGACTTGAGAATGGAGTAACAGATCTTTAATAGGAAGAATCTAAACTGCTCAGTGCTCATCTCTTACTCTCTTTGCTGATGCCTCTGTTGTGTTTGCTGTCTTTTAAGTGACCTCTATGGGATATCTGTCTCTAGAGTTCACTGGCCAGTTCTACCTCCCGAAATATCTGGACTGTAAATAAAAGCAGAATACACACGAGGGACTGATCTGCTGGGTGATGGAGCAAGTACTTTCTTCACAGTAAAATGCTTTAATGTCATTGCTTACATTGTAAGAGCAGAAAACTAAAATCTTACAACATGCTTGCAAGTAACGGGTATCATTTCTGTGAATTACTTACAAATTAAACCATCCATATGAATATTTTCTACAAACAGCAAAGCAATAACTGGAAATGTCTTTGTTTTACAATATATAGACTATGGTATCCCAAACAGTTCATCCCCAAGTCTGTCCTCAAAGTTCAGAGCTGACATACTACACTCTGGCAAATCCTTTCATGACACATACATCACATCACATTATACAGGCATGACACTGGGTAACTGGACATGTCTGATGAAGCAGGACACATCACAGAACAGCATGTCAGGAAACACGAAACGGCAGTCTTACAAAGTGGGGTTAACAGGCAATGTGGATTCACTCCATATTTTCATCAAACACTTTCACCCAAATCTTTGTGAATAAGCTGCAGGCAGCAATGCCAGCCCACAGGCAAACTAGAAAGTATCTTCCCCTAAGCCTAAAGTCACTGCTGCAATAAACAGCCACTAAACATTTGACTGCCTCTAATATTTTCCTTCTTTAGGCAACTGTCCCTATGACAAAGATGTCTCCAATATGCACATCTGCCTGCAGGAGTCACTTCACTTCTTCCTACTCACAGACATGGAGAAATGAAAAATTAAATTTGATTGGGTCTGTACATAAGAGTTCAAGACCATGAGCTGGTAGGGTATTCCAGCAAAATATCACTGCATGTCTGCCCTATACTTACATTCTACCTTAGACATGCCATTTGCCATAGTTATGGAGAGGAAACTGGACTAGATGCACCTTTGGTCTGATTCGAGTATAGTCATTTTCTTAAGTGATATTTAACTTGCTAAACTTCATTGAGTGAGTAGCACAGGGTCACTTTGACTGTAGTTAAATTTTGGATGCAATTTCACAGCACAAGCTGGTTATGAAACTCCTCTAAGAAATTAGTCACAATAGCACAGAAGTTAAACATCTAGAGCAATTCCTGCCACTTTAATAGTTCTTTTAAATGTCAAAAACTGGAGTTTAATGTCACCATTTCGCATTATTTTTACATAAATGCTAAGCTGTTTAGATATTACTTTACTTGTTACTCTTCTATAGCACCTTGACAGAACCTAAGCAGCTGATTTTCAAGAATGGGCTTTGTTCGTGCTCCTAATTCAGATACAAATCACTGACAGGAACAAATTATGGAATTTTAGGCAACTGTCTAATGTAAAGTCTTATTAAAAATATATTTACCAGGATAACTTAAATTTATTACCCTACAGCTCCTCAGAGATACAGTATATGCTGTGGTTAAGTCAAAGTATGCCAATACATCATCCTTTTCCACCACTGGTGTACACCTCACACATGCAAATCAAATACTAAGTGTTCAAATCATGTCAGTTAGACACCAAAAGAGAAAACCTGCAACAGCAACAGCAGCTGAGAACAAAGCTAGAATCTGAACTGACACCTCTCAAAATGTAGTTCCTGAGCTTTAAAAGTCACCTGCCCCAGTCCAGAGCTCTATAACGCACAGTTATTTCAATACCTTAGTCTCCTATTTAAAAAGTAAATATTCAGTTAGAATACATTTTCCAGAGCTGTAGCTGCTGTTAGGAAACAAAAGGAAACATACTTTATTTGTGAAAATACAAGTAGTCAGATGCCTTGTTTCTCTCTTTTTCACCTCACTAAATTTGACACCAGTGGGACAAAGCATGAGAAACTTCTAGAACACAAAATTCTCTTCCAACTACATACACAAAAAGATATTTTATTTATTCATTCCAAGGTAATTTTTAAGGCTTTCATTAAAGCCCAGAAATGTGGTCTTTTCTATTCCAGATGGAAAATCACAGTTAAATTACCTGTGTAAAGCGCACAGAGAGGACCCAAACAGTTACTGTTCAAGAACTCACATCATTTACTTTATCCCAGATTTTCAAAGGCAGGTGGATTTGCTTTCCCAGGTTAAATAACCAAACAGCATACTTTCTAGTGGCAATTATTCTTTGGTTCCACCTTGATTTCAGAGATTTGTTACAGCTCTAAAAATGTTGAGCAGTGTATGGTTTGTGAATAAAAGGACCAAAGCACAATTACCAGTTCTAGGGATTTGTGTCTATCATATGGATTGGCCAGGGTCATATGTGAACCCCTATAATAGCTTTTACAAAAGATTATATTTATCATACTTAAATTGCAAAGATTCCCTGTCTTTACCAGGTATTAAGTAGTTCCATTTGATGGTGGCAGTCATTATAGGAATGTTCTCCAAGCAATATGGGATGTGCCCTTCTTTCTTACAGACTGTGGCCATTTGGTTTAGGCTTGGGATCAAAAAACTGGCATTTTTTACAATTAGAAGAATTTTTAAGTATTTTCTAAATACTCATCATAAGCTACCTCTTATTTATCTCTTCTCAGGCAATATCAATATTACATCAATGTAATAATCACATACCTTCATATAAAATGCTGCACTAGTTTAGAGATTAAAATATGAAAAGTATCTTGATGGAAAATCACTAGCCTGTAAAAACAAGTATTACATGTATTTCTGCAGATAAGCATACAGTAATCTGAATAGCTAATAAGCACCTTCAACAAGATGACTAAAACTGTCCTACATACTACATTTCCAATGAACACTTTTATTTAAACCCTTCCAAGTTGTATCTGCAAGTTGATTTTCTACCCCATCAATGAGATGAAGTCAGACCCCTCTTCCCAGAAACCATCCAAATGCACCTGTGAACATTGCCAGCACTATCGCAGAGGGTTGGTACCAGCATGACCTAACTGCAGAAAGACTGAGCTTCAGAGAAGAAAAATAAAACCACGGCTTTAATCATATTGATTTTATCCAAAAGCTCAAAGTGCTTCATGAAACATTAATTAACTCTCCCAGCAATCCTGTAAGATCAGTAAGTATTGTAATTTTGCAGATGGCAAAAGAGATCAAAGTGAAGAGCAGCATGTCCAGAGCCAAAGAGCAGCTGAGGAGCAAAGAGTATGTCCCTCAACGCACAAGGCCAGTCTGACCAGGCGTGCTCTTGCTTGCTGAGAACTAAAGCAATCACACTTGATGAGGTGTGTATTATCAAATACAAAATTGAAAATAACCAGTAGCATAAGGGCAAGGGGTCTACAAGCACCAATGGCTGTATTGTAGAACAGCTGGTGACATGATTATTTAGAGTACAACTGCTTTGCTTCACTGGTTATCGACATGATGGTGTAACATTTGGGTGAGGAGCAGGAGAAGGAAGCTTATTCAGCTCACATTAAAAATAAAAATGCAAATATGCAAATATTGCATTTTTGCAACGGCTACTACTCAAAGAAAGATTCCTGCTGGTAGGTGTTATAACCCAAGATGTTCATCCTGGACTTAAGACTTACACATTGCATTTGGGGCTACTGACAACTGTGATATGACTGCAGATCTGAGTCTTGAAAATCTGACCCTCCAAATGTCCATGTTTCCAGTTACTCCTATCTCTGTTCTGTGAGCCCCAGAAAACACCTGAGGATCTGGCTGCTAAAGCTGGGACTTGCATTAATGGATTTTAAGCCTTTTGGTTTTAGATCTGAGGATGGATTCTCTGGTTTCTGCTGTTTACAGTAACACAAATTTGGAATAATTTCTCTGAACCTACTTCACAAGCCTAACATGGCAGAATTTTCAAGATGTCAAGGAAAGCCTTCCAGTCCTAGGCTGTGCCACTAATCGCGTGGAGGACAGCACAGTGTCAATTACCCCTTCTACTTGGGAAAGCCAAGCTTTATGTGACACGTGTAAGAGAATGTGACAGGTACATCTTGGTCCTGATGGGTGACGAACACCTCAACATCAGACACCTCATCATCATATGCTCAATCAGACAATAACAGGGTTAAAAAAAAATTTCACTGACCTAACTGAGAGGCTATTGACAATCTGGAGACGAGAAGGAGGATAAATTTGAGAAGGTGATTTTCCTACAGGCTTCACGGACACCGAGCCGCAGGTGGGGGTCCCAACAGTGCCCGGATTTTCATCTGTATAATGGTCTTTTTTGACCCTAACCTAACGGTCATGCAGCTACGGCTCCGCGCCCCTCCCCGCACACAAAAGGTAAATGACCTCCCCGCACAGGCACCGCTGGGATTCGAACCCAGGATCTCCTGTTTACTAGACAGGCGCTTTAACCAACTAAGCCACGGCGCCGGGCGGCAATCGGTCTCTCTCCCAGGCCCTACTGCATCGACGTGACGATGACCCGGCGTCCGCCCCTTTCCCGGTGTCCCGCCAGCAGCGCTGCCGGGCCGCCCTCGCAGGCCGGCTGAGCCCGGCTGTGGGCCCAGCTCCGGCCCAGGTGGGCAGGGGTGGAGCTACCGCCGGGAGCAGCCGGGAAGGAGCGGCCGCGGCACTGCCCTGCGGGCCCCGCTGCGCGGCGCGGGGCTGTACCTCCGACGTCAGCGTGTTCAAGCACAGGTTAGACGGTGCTTGGAGCGACCCGGTTTAGTGGGAGGTGTGCCTGCCCGTGGCAGCGGCTGGGAACCGGATGAGTTCTAAGGTCCCTTCCAACCCAAACCACTCTGGGATTCTGTGGAAGTACAGATGCTATTCGTACAATAGCTCCTACGGAAAGGCAGCCACACTGACTTAGCCTAAAACAGCCTTACGGTTTTATCATCAGGTAAGAACAGCGACCTAGGGCATTAGTCAGACTACAGGGGTACAAAAGCCAGAAAAATGCAGACAAAGCTCCAACTTGTGAATTGTCCGTAATTACCCGTTCTCTGCAAAACGTGTGCTGCGAAGAAGGGGCCTGCTGCTGCAGGGGCGATCAGTTCAGGGCTGAAGGCAAGTTGACTGGCATGGCACCCAAGCACTAAACAGGTGATGGTAATGGACAGAAACCAGCAGTAACTAATAAAACTGGTTTTATTAAAAGTTGAAAGTAAGAATTCATTGTTCTTCTCAATTTGGAAAATAGAAAAAGGATTCATTCAAAAGAAAATCCCCAACCTGTTCACGTTACTAATGCAAAATGAACCAAGCCTCTGTAAAGCAACTGTTTTTTAAACTGTTTCCGTGGAAAAAAAAAATGGAGTATTGTTTTTTCCAGCTGAAATGGGTAAAGAAAGAAACACTTCCAATTTTAATATAACAACTATTTTAGGACTAATCTTTTCTAACACACAAATTAATTCAGTATTACTAACTACATTAAAGCCAAATTAATTCAGCTATAAAACATGCATATTTTATGTGATCTGTTTAAAAAACACACAAACATAGGAGCACAGACACTGCATTTTCTCTGAACCTCTGTAACAAAACGAGTAAAGAGGGAAAGAATGCTGGAAAAGTTTTATGATTTATCATGTAATATTTATTCAAAGCCACAAATCTGTACAAGACAGACTATTCCCTTGAAACAGTTTTAGTTTAACCTTGGATTCAAGTGTAATTGTTGTTACACAATTCACATAATTTAAACAAGGGGGAAAAAGATCTACCTACTTGGATTTCTTTGTTTCCATAGCTTAACTGCATTCCAGACTGTCACATGCCCCATTCCAACTATTATCCCCACTTTAAGCTCCTTTTAAAAGGAAAGGTTGAAAAGGCTGGTTTTAGGAATAAGGTTTCCAAACATTTTTAAATACTTAATATTTTATTATTTAGCATTCTTATATATACTGAATAGATGTAATCCTTTCAGGGTTACTCCTAAGAAAGGGTAGGAAAAATACTATGCTCCTAGAGAGCCTTTATTACACAGAATTCATTTGTGCTGCATCATGTCAAGCATGAACCAGAACTTACCCTCAGTGCCCAAAAGTTCCTTTACAAATATTTTGTTAAGGGGTATGTCAACAAGTTATGAAAAAGTTTGATGCGTGGATTGACTCCACAACTCGTTAAAGTTGTAAAGTAGGTATGCTTTTCATTCAGCGCTGAGGCGCACGGGGATAATTCCTCAAAGTCATGCGTGCCTCAGTGTTGTTTCCCTCTACATTTATTCTCTACAGTTATATATATTCATAAGGTTGCACAACACGTCTATACATATTCATGTCCTATCCCCACGTCATATTATAATGATCCAGAAGGTCCTCTGCACCTGTGCAGTGCCCCCTCTGGACATGGGCAGGGGTCTCAAGATGAAGTAAATGACTCTTCCTCCTGTGGGTAGGGCTCTTCAAGATGAAGTAAATGAGTCTTCCTTTTCTTGCGCTTTTCACCTTTTAGTCTTCACATATGGCCTTAGGGTTTGGTCGGTATCCCAGCCATAAACCATCTGCTTCTCCCCCTTATCAGTAGATTCAGGCATCTGCTTTTCCTTATCAATAGCTGCTTATCAATAGGACCAGGTGCCTTTGTTCTGCTTAGCAGGCATTTACAACAGACAATAGTTTTGTTTAAGCAAGCAAATTCCTCTAGCCCGCTTGTACAACCCCCCTGTACATTGGTCAACTCTCTGCATCAAGGTCATGGTTTTATTCATGTTTTTTTCCCACAGAACTCTTCCTTATGTTCACTGACAGCATCAGTTCTTTGCTTGCCATAGTAAAGAAGAATGGTTTATCTAAAGAATGTAAGGAAACATGTCAATAATTTACATAAACACATTTTCTTCAGTAAGACTGACCTTCAAGTGGTATATTCGTAAATTCACCAAAGGACAGGTAAGTAATTTTATTCTCTAGTACCAAGGACCATAAGTAAGTTTTCTACTCCTGTGGATTTTAGTCTTTACCTGATACATCCCAGCTGTTTAGTGGATTAGTAAGATCTATTTTATTATTCCTCATATGGACTACTACAGTAGGGCAAGGTTAGAGGAAAGTCTTAGCTTTCTACATGTGTTACATACAGATGTACAGACACTCCACTTAAATGCATTAACATCCCAAGACTCCTCGTTTAATTTAAAGATCAGGAGAAACAGTAGGTGACAATGACAAAATTTTTCTCTGTGGAGAAGACAGATGACAGAAGACACACTTGGATATCATTTCAGAGTCACTACGTTGCAGGCACAAGAAAGGTCTTTCACACTCTTCACACTGGTGTAAATATAATTTTAAAAAATGGCATTTCAGTTAATCACCTATGACACGTGCATTAATTCACACATGAAGTTACAGCTCGATATACACATGTACATCTATATCTAGGTCTGACTTCTGAGATGCACTGAGTTTGTGTGGTTTGACACACATAGTGCTGCTCAAAATTTATTCTGGGGATAAATGGTTTGGAGGTTTTTTTCTGACTAAACCCCTATTTTTATGTGAACTCTGATTTTATTTCTTTCAGCTAATAAACTACTATACTTTACATTTTTGGGTGGCTTGATGGGTATTCAGCTTTTAGCTGTCCTATCTTGGCAATTAGCACTAGATGGTTTAGGGCTTTTTTTGCTTACTTTTTTACCTGATCATTCTGTGACTAAAGGAGACATGAAAAAAAAGAAAAATAATAAATGGAAAAATTGTCAGATTACAATAATCTTAGATGAACTATTAAGCCACTACAGTCAGTACAAATAAGTTTTTCCACTGACTACATACATACTCATGAAGTTTAAGGCACTTTTATCAGAGAGAATTTCCTACTTGCGAAACTATTTACAAAAAGTTTGAGACATTCTTTTAATTTTTTAGTATGCTTTAAGTTTTGCTAAAATGCACACACACACAAAAAAAATGCCTGTATCAATGTTGACCATATCCTCACATTTCTGTTAATTGATGCTTTTAGGAATGTACACATTTTCACTGCTGGCACATTAATAAAACTTATTTAAAAGCTTACAAAGTTGCTACCTGCTTTTGAATACCTGCTACTGAACAAGAAAGTCTGATAAAAATAATATAGAAGAAAGAAAAAAAAGTTATTTTTCATGCACTTTCAGTTAATGCTTATTGACAAGGAGGAAAATGTACACAAAGCTCTTTCAAATCCACTACCAAAACCAATTGAGGAACTGTAATAAAAAGCATGTTTCAATACTATTAGGCTTGTTAATGTTCTCCTTTCCTAACACCTCTATCTAATTTATAGAAGTCAGAATACATACAGTCTCAGCTTTAAAATGACACTCCTTTCAATTCCTTTAGCTGGTTTATGTTCAGGAGCACATGAGTACTACCTGCCTTGGTCTAGTAATGCTCATGTCTAAGGGGCCAATTACACTGCAGAAGCACCATGAGTAGAAAAGCAGAATATGTTTATTTTTTAAAGTACACATACCTGGCTGTTTTTTCTAAAATCAAAAATGCACCTGTATATGAAAATTGGTGTCCTTACCAAAATCAACTTTTAAAATGGCCTACATCCCACTCACAAAGAAGGATTTGACAATTTTTGCAGAGAGAACAAACACAATAAATTTGTGTTTTCAGCCTAGAAATCTGACAGCTTTCCTTTTAACATTCAAATTTTCTGTCTGAATAAAATACAAGGTGTAATTAAAAAAACAAAGTGATTGAACCTGAGCAATTTTTGAGCCTCTTTCTTTTCTGATTTCTGTCCCTGAAGGTACGTCATCCATCTTCTCAACATTCCACAATCACAAAGTAAAATCCTGAGAAAAAGGTGCAATTATTTTGATAGTTTTGCATACTACCAAAAGAGAGATTTATATCATTTCCATAAGGAAGAAATCACATCTCATCAGATGAGCCCTCTCAAAATGAGAGCTAAACTCTCTCACATTTAAATATCATGCCTTTGGAAACTATCTTTAGCAATCTGAAACTTCCCGCACATTTTAAAATAGCCAGAAGTAAATGTACTTCCCAAATTCAAGATCTTCTGTAATTGCTTGAGAAAAATACTGATCATAACTTAGCACTTTCATGAGCAACTTGACCATTGTTAAATAATCCCAAAAAAGCCAAAAACAAGAAATGAAATATTCACACGCATTTGTAAGTCAGTTCTTGAAATCACATCAGCAATTAGCAATTACCTTTGAGGCTGAAAGAATCCATTTGTTGTTTCTGCTGATAGCAACATCTGTCACCCAGTCCCAATGACCCTACAGTAAAGCAAAATGTATTTATAACTCATGGGGGGGGGGGGGGAAGAACTTATTTTTATCATAATAAAACCAGCTATTTGTACCATAAATCCATTCTGAAATGCAGTGAGAAAATTCTTATTTAGACTGCCTGAATGCTCATCACGAAAAAAATGTTATGAAGTTCATACTTTCCTACAGATACCTGAAAACCTGTGGTTACTATCTCTAGTAAGCAGACCCACAGTTGAAGCACTCAGAAGAATGACAGCTACACAGCTACCATGGGTTTAAGCTCCATTTAAGCCTATATCCTTTCTGGTTTTTAAACAGTTTAATAAAGAAATGTGAAGAGAGAGTGGACTTCTGACACTCATTACCTAAAAACTCTTGAGGCTGTTTATCCGGTGATAACGGAGCTGTGGGAACAGACAGCAGCTTCCCCCCATTTTAAGGGAAGGAAACCAGTTCCAAAAGCAGGCCAAGTCATAGTCAAGCAGCTGTGTAAGATACCCTTGTTCACATTAACAGCAGCACAGCTGATTTGAGGTTAACAGCATTGAGGCAGCATAAGAACAGAAACAGGTTAAACTCTAAAACAAATTATTTACCAGCTATGGAGATTGTCAAACATGAATGGTATTAATAGATAAAATTCCTAGATTTTAGGAAGGCATGGTTATCATTTTAATAGACAAATGGCACACCTGAGAAATACAGTGTAAAATGAACATACACTTTTCCAGCACACAGCACTCAAACGTGTACATAAAGCATGATTTTCATAGCAACATCTTTAAAACATGCTTTTAAATTTAGTTATGAGCCCAGAATACAATTCTACCAAGGCATGGATACTAAACTGGAATTCTCCATAGTGACGAAGATACCAGCATTTACACAGATGCCTTCTCTTTTTATGGGAAGCCAAGTTAGTTACAGTGATTGCTGTGAACTGGGAAATTTGCAGTACTTATGTTGTATAAAGCACAATACTGGTGTACTGTAACTGCTCAAAAGGTTTAATTAGAACAGTTCCAATTCCAGAGGGTAGGTAAGTTTACCTTTAAGGCAACAAGCGTAAGGCACAGGCTTACAAGCTCTCCTATATGAAGACGTTATTTTGAATGTGACAGCAGTTGAAAGCTACTCTTAAGCCCAAAGTTTAGAATGAAAGTGGTCTTTTCTGAGATCTTCCAGGTAGGTTTGTTCATGAGTGTTTTAACTACATCTTGAATAGGAGATGCAGTAAGTAAAAAAACCCAAAGTCCACTAAATCATAAGACAGGAAAGACCCAAGGTTGCAAAAATCTGAACTCTGACATCACGTGACTTTTCTGAAACTAGTATTTGCAAAATGCATGCACATAACTTTATGAATACTGTTAATCCTTTTGTTTGATCCACATGTCTGATTAGTGGATTGTTTCCACTAAAATAAGAAATTAAGGAAAAGCGTTGTAATACAATATGGTATGTTTGCAAAATATAAAGTCATGGTGGTACAAAGCAAACCTAATGAGAGTTGGAATTTTTTTAGTTTATTTTATGCAGGTATTACTTTCTGCCTCAAATTTTGGCTAGTATTACCATGGATATGGAAGAAAAGAGAAGGCCTAGCTCTAAGGATAGCTGAATACTAAATGGCTACCTTATTTGCAGAATTGTGCCTCCTAAAAACTGTAAGATGTTGGACCACATTCCATCACTATAAGCAGTAACATAACTATGTAACCTAGCTAAGCTCAACACGGATATTTGCATTTCTTCTGAGTGCTTCCCTTTTAATGTACTGATTTCAGTGGACATAAGCATGTAAACACACAGATATGCAAGAGTGTGATATTTCAAAATGAATATATGCACTATTCAGGCTCTTGTTACTTGCTGGACGAAAGCCTCTCCTAAAATATAGGTACAAGTCCATTCAGCACAATCCTTACATGAGCTTGTTCACAAAAAGAGAGTTTTAAGAGCTTGTTAACAACTGACTTGACAAAGGTAGTATCTTTGTAGCTAATTGTACAGGAATGTACTGTTCTAGGAAATTAAATCACACAAATCCAGGATATATTCCTGCTTGTATCTAAAAAGGACAGGCAAGGGTATTTGTCTGCTAATGAAATACACACTTTTGAAAACAGCAATACATCTTACAGTTTCTCATCAAACTACTGACCAAATAAGAGCTCAGTACCTTTAAGCTTAGCTTTTTATAGCCTGCATCTATATCCCGTGTAGCTACAGCTTTGTCATATCCACCAGACATGACAAGGGATGCTGAAATGTAAAATCAGAATACTGTGTTTTATCTTTGCTTTGTCATGCAGACTAATAAAAGAGGCTCCTTCTAACACTGAGTCAGACTTTATAAAAAATAATAAATAATGAGCTATTAGTCATAGCTTAACAAGGTAGAAGTTCCATGCAGCTACTTGTTGTTAATGTTCTTAATTTTGTAAATATAAACACATAAATTTAGCAAGCACACAACGGAGTGGAAAAAAAAACAGACATGGAGATTTTGTTGATTTAGAAAAGTAAGGAGAATACTTTCAAAATTGTACAACTGTTAATAAAAAAGTAGAGGTCAGTGTGGAAAGCATGCTTTCAGATTCAATAGTTACAGGCCTATCTGCATTTGCATATCTTCAAGACACAGGTACATTTTTCCCCACAGAGTTGCTATGTATTTATTTTGGCTGTCTAACACAGGAGACATTGTTTTCCTATGACTGCAGATTAACCTGCTGCCACCAGTTCAGGAGTCACTTCACTGGAGTACTGAGATATGAAATTGCAAAAGAAACAGCCAATTAGACCACTATCTACAGAAATTTGTATTAATCCATCCCAGAAGAGCAGCTGTTTTAACCCTGTCTAGCCAGACAGCTTGTTCACTCACTCCCAGTGAGTGCTGCCGGGCTGAGAGCAATTGAGGCCTCCCCCCGGGGCTCTCCCCTTCCCCGCTCCCGTGAGGGATGGGGAGGAGGATCGAAAGAGTGCAACTCCCACGGGTTGAGACAAGAACAGTCCAGCAACCAATGTACAACACAAATCACCACCGCTACCACCAACGACAACAGTGATAAGAGAAAATAACAAGGGAAGAGAATACAATACCACCGGCCAAGAAACGAGTCCAACCCAGAAGCCCGTGTCCTTCCGGGTAACTCCCAGTTACCCCCCACCCCGGGCATGACGTGCTGTGGTATGGAATACCTCTTTGGCTAGCCTGGGTCAGGTGCCCCGTCTCTGCTTCCTCCTGGCTTCCCCTCCTCCCTGGCAGAGCATGAGCCTCACAAAGTCCTTGGTCAGGGTAAACATCACTTAGCAACAACCGAAAACATCAGCATCACCAGCACTGTTCCCAGGCTGGAAGTCAAAACACAGCACTGCACCAGCTACCACCAAGGAGAAAAATGACTGCTACTGCTGAACCCAGGACATTATCCACCCCTTATTCCATACCATTCACATCATGCTCAGATCCCACATTTTCAATATACCATCGTTCTCCCCACATATATACATCCATATACACACAGACCAAGAGAAAGAGATCATTTTCTTAGTGCATGGACCAATCACTGTAATGTTGCCGAGTCCATTCGGTCCATGATGTCAGGTTCCATCTCTTGTAACAATCTTTCAGGGCAGGAAAGGCTGTGTGCAGTATTGGATCGTTGACTGCTGATGCTGGTCGTTCCTTTACTGCGGAACTCATCCGGTTCATCAAAGTTCATTCTCTGTTGGGATGATGGTTGGAGGGAAGTCAGGGCTAGTTGCTGGTGACCTGGAGACATCTAGTCGATGGGCTATAAAAGTATTACACAGCAGGCAACAGCATACAATTAAGTTCATTGGCTGTTTTCCCCTAAAATCAAATCCCCTTAAGTACACATCGGACTTCCCCATCTTCCCGCGTTACCCACCAAGTATATCCAGGTCCCTGAGCAAAAGCAATCCCACGAGTGGGTTTGCCTTTACCTGAAGCAGGAATAACCCAGACTGTCTTTCCCAGCAAATTCTTCATATGCACCACGGGAACTTTGTCCCCCTCTACAATATGTAAAAGTTCTGACTGGGCTGGGCCAGCCCTGTTGGCAGATCCTCTGGTGTTGACCAACCAGGTGGCCTTTGGTAAGTGTGTATCCCAATGCTTGAAAGTTCCCCCACCCATTGCTCTCAGTGTAGTTTTTAACAGCCCATTGTACCGTTCGATTTTCCCAGAGGCTGGTGCCTGGTAGGAGATGTGATATACCCACTCAATGCCATGCTCTTTGGCCCAAGTGTCTACAAGGTTATTCCGCAAATGAGTCCCATTTTCTGACTCAATTCTCTCTGGGGTGCCGTGTCACCACAAAATGTGTTTCTCAAGGCCCAGGATAGTGTTCTGGGCAGTGGTGTGGGGCACAGCGTATGTTTCCAGCCATCCGGTGGTTGCTTCCACCATGGTAAGCACATGGCGCTTGCCTTGGCAGGTTGGGCAATAGTGTCCATTGTTAAGTCCACCCCTCCACCACGAGCCCATCCATATGTTGCATCTCTGCCCTGACAGCCAGAAGTGTCATGGGCCCACCAGGCCAAAAGTAATTCACCTTTATGTTGCCAATCTAAGTCCATCTGAGCCGCTTCAATCTTAGCCGCTTTATCCACTTGTTGGTTGTTCTGGTGTTCCTCAGTGGCCTGACTCTTGGGTACATGGGCATCTACATGGCGTACCTTCACCACCAGGTTCTGCATCCAGGCAGCTCTATCTTTCCACAGTGCAGCTGCCCAGATGGGTTTACCTCTGCGTTACCAGTTGCTCTGCTTCCATTGCTGCAATCACCCCACAGGGCATTTGCCACCATCCATGAGTCAGTATAAAGTACTGGCCACTTTTCTCCTTCAGCCGCGTCCAAGGCCAGCTGGATGGCTTTCACCTCGGCAAACTGAGTCGATTCACCCTCTCCTTCAGCAGTTTCTGCAACTTGTTGTCCAGGACTCCATACAGCTGCCTTCCATCTCCGATGCTTTCCCACAATACAGCAGAACCCATCAGTAAACAAGGCATACTGCTTTTCACTTTCTGACAGTTTATTATATGGTGGGGCCTCTTCAGCACGCATCACCTCCTCCTCTGGTGACATTCCGAAATCTTTGCCCTCTGGCCAGTCCATGATGACTTCTAGAATGCCTGGACGACTGAGATTTCCTATTTGAGTTTGTTGTGTAATTAGTGCAGCCCACTTAATCCATGTAGCATCAGTTGCATGATGTGTAGAGGAGACCCTGCCTTTGAACATCCAGCCCAGCATGGGCAACGGGGTGCCAGGAGGAGCTGTGCTTCAGTGGCAATCACTTCTGAAGCAGCTCGAACCCCTTCATAGGCTGCCAGTGTCTCTTTCTCAGTTGCGGTATAGCTGGCCTCAGATCCTTTGTATCCCCGACTCCAAAAGCCAAGGGGTCGATCTCAAGTCTCCCCTGGAGCTTTCTGCCAGAGGCTCCAGGTAGGACCGTTCTCCCCAGCTGCAGTGTACAGTACATTTTTTACATCTGGCCCAGTCTGGACAGGTCCAAGGGCTACTGCATGAACTATCTTGCATTTAATTTGCTCAAAGGCTTGTTGTTGCTCAGGGTCCCATTTAAAATCACTTTTCTTCCATGTCCCATGATAGAGAGGGCTTACAATCAAACTGTAATTTGGGATGTGCATTCTCCAGAACCCCACAGCACCCAAGAAAGCTTGTGTTTCTTTCTTATTAGTTGGTGGAGACATTGCTGTTATCTTCTTGATCACATCTGTGGGGATCTGTCTACATCCATCTTGCCATTTCATTCCCAAAAATTGCATCTCCTGTGTAGGTCCCTTGACCTTACTCCGTTTTATGGCAAAACCAGCTTTCAGCAGGATTTGGATTATTTTCCTCCCTTTCTCAAAGACTTCTTCCGCTGTATCACCCCACACAATAATGTCATCAATGTACTGCAGGTGTTCTGGAGCTTGCCCCTGTTCCAGTGCAGTCCATGGCAAATGGTAGGGCTGTGTTTCCACCCCTGGGGATTCAAATGACATCCTAGGGTGCATTAGAAAGGGTGTGGTTAGTAGGTCAAGAGAGGCTCTCCTCCCCCTCTACTCTTCCTTGGTGAGGCCGCATCTGGAATATTGTGTCCACTTCTGGGCCCCACAGTCAAGAAGGACAGGCAATTGCTTGAAAGAGTCCAGCGCAGAGCCACAGAGATGATTAAGGGAATGGAACATCTCTCTTATGAGGAGAGGCTGAGGGAGCTGGGACTCTTTAGCTTGGAGGAGACTGGGGGGTGACCTCATCAATGTTTACAAATATGTAAAGGGTGAGTGTCAGGATGATGGAGCTAGGTTTTTTTCAGTGATGTCCAGTGATAGGACAAGGGGCAATGGGTGTAAACTGGAGCATAGGAGGTTCCATGTGAACATCAGGAAAAATTTCTTTACTGTGAGAGTGACAGATCACTGGAACAGGTTGCCCAGGGGGAGTCTCCTATGTTGGAGATATTCAAGGCCCGCCTGGACAAGTTCCTGTGTGATGTACTCTAGGTTACCCTGCTCTTGCAGGAGGGCTGGACTAGATGATCTTTTGAGGTCCCTTCCAACCCTTGGGATTCTGTGATTCTGTGGGACTGATGTGCCAGGCCATCTGATCCACACAGTCCAATAAATCCGATTGTCTCCTACCTCCACCTGGCTGGAGGCAGGGCCCCTCTAATGGTCATCACAGCATTGGACACTTAAGTCGTGGTAAAAGGGATTATTCTTCGTTATCACAGGAGCTGGAGTAAAATCAGCTCTTCCTTTCCATCTGGGAAACTGCTCACCAGAGACTGAAGCCGTAGCTCTCATGGGACGATCAGTCTTGGCCCTTGCTCCCCTCTTCAGTTCACTCACCCGTTCCTCCAAAGCTGAAGTAGGTTTTCCATCCCACTTTGTCATGTCTTCTCCGTGATCCCGCAGGTAAAACCATAGGGTAGCCCATGGCGTATACCTCCGGTATCTCCTCTCTTGAACAATAGGACGCCTTGTGTCAATAGCTGAGATGTGTGTTGGTACACACGAGGAGCTGGATAAATCAGATAGATCGTCCCTCAATTGTTTCAGGTCCTGGGACAATTTTTCCACAGCTGAGATGATGGAAGGGGTGAGATTGTCTTCAAACTCTAGGAGTTTATGAACCATTTCATCCACTGTTAGCGACACTATGCCATTCCAGGTTACTGTTGCCAATGAATGGTCATATGATGACAGTGTATTCCGTTAAGTTTTCGCCACATGGGTCATGTACGTTCAACTTCATCTGGATCTATGGGTGTATCCCCGCTATTCGGCTTGATGTGATAGATCATCTCGATTCCCTCAGAGACTGGATGCCTTTGTCTATAGTAGTCCACTTGGCCCAACGACTCATAACGTCGTCCTTGTATGGAGACTTTTCTTTCACAGCTGCCAAGAGCCGCCTCCAAAGACTGAGGGACTTTTTCTCTCTTGCAATTGCTTTGTCAATTCCCCCTTCTCTAGCAAGTGATCCCAGGTGCTTGGCTTCTGTACCTTCTAGTTCGTGACCATCGGCCCCATTGTCCCAGCATCGGAGTAGCCAGGTGATGATGTGCTCCCCTGTTTGGCAGGTAAAATCTTTTCACATATTCCATAGCTCGGTTGAGGTCCGAGGTCAAGAAGTTACCTCTTCTTCTTCTTCTTCATCATGTGATGATGACTCCTGATCAGATGCTAGACCAGGTGTTGAATTCATTGTTTCTTCATCTTGCTTCACCCTTCTTGCCTCTTTTTTTGCTTGTTCTCTTGCGTACAGGGGCAACTGATATTGGTACGAATTGGTCCTCTGGTTTGGCTGCAGTGATTATCACTGTGGTTTGAGTAGCAACTGTACTTGTTGCTGGGTGTGGTGCAGCTGCTGTGCATGGAGCTGGGGTAACCGCTCTGTCTGTTGCAGTTGAAGTTTGAGCAGCTGCTGTACTTGCCACTGGGGTAGCTACGCTGTTCATTGCAGCCAAAGTTTGAGTAGCGACTGTACTTGTCTCTGGGGGTGGTGAAGCTGCTGTGCTTGGAGCTGGAGTAGCTGCACAGACTGTTGCTTTGCCCTCAGATCCACCAATATTCATTTCCTTTTGAAGGTGCTGGATAGTGTTGAACAAGGCCCTGTAAGAATAGGTCAAGCCCCAGCACGTTGCCATGATTTGTCCGTCTCTGGTATGGACAGAATGACCACACACCTCATTTAAGTGTTTTACTAATTCTTCTGGATTTTGCAGTTGTTCGGTGGTGAAATTCCAAAGTACTGGAGGAGCCCACTGACCTAGATACTTGCCCATACTATCCCACACACCCTGCCACTCATGGCTGTCCAGCCTCAGGGAAAATCTCTTGGTCCTCCTGCATTGTCATTTGACCCCAGACAAGACCCAAACCTGACTCTGCTTAACTCTTGAAATCAGCCAAAACACACTCTGTAAGCATGCCAGCATGGTGATCCCCATCAACTATCGGCAAACAAGTCTCAACAGCATTAAAAGGCCATTCAAAAACTTCAAAACTCTCAAATGTAAATGGTCTGGGGGGAGGACTGGGAGGGTAAAAGAATGTCTCCTTCACAGATTGACTACCTGAGAAGGAGAAAAAAAGATGTGTAATTGCTAAGCACTTCTATTATATACCTCCCAAAGTATAAAGGTGGTGACCACACTGGGAACATAAGCCAGATCAGTTTCATGATCAATGATTCTATTGTATTACAAGTCATTACCATAAAGTACAATGAGACAAAAGCCTTAGCCCAAGCCCCACACTTGAAAAACACTAATACAGCAAATACTGGATGGACGTAAGATACGATATACTGAAACTGTGAGATCAAGAGGAACAACCTTGAGTGCCAGTAAATCAGCATTGTGACGAGTGACTATTAATCCGGTCAGATCTGTCGTTATCTCAACCCCTTGAGCCCCACTCTGGGTGCCCAAAAATAAACTGTCATGGTTTATACCCTAGCCAGACAGCTTGTTCACTCACTCCCAGTGAGTGGTGCTGGGCTGAGAGCAATTCTATACTGAGCATGATGTTCTGTGGTATGGAATATCCCTCTGGCAAGTTCAGGTCAGCTGTTCTGGCTGTGCTCCCTCAGTAGCAGAGCATAAGAAACTGAAAAGCTCTTGATCAGGGTAAGCACTACTGAGCAACAACTAAAACATGGGTGTGTTATCAACATCATTCTCCGACTAAAGCCAAAACACAGCACTGCACCAGCTACTAGGAAGAAAATGAACTCTACCCCAGCCAAAACCAGGACATCATTTTCTCATAGTCAAACATGTTATAATTGGAAATGAAGAATTAATTACCTACATGATTACAGAATGGTCATTCATGGTTTATCTGAGATGTTCTATGCATAGGTATGAACATACATTGTGCACTAATAGAAAGATAACTCAACATCTTGGCTAAAAACGCAGGAACTAACAGAACCCTCATGTCCTTCATTCAAGAAAACAGGTTCATGACACTGAAATTCTCCTCTCTTTATATACCATATTTTTAAGCTTTTGTCTCAGGATGCGGTGCACAAGTAATGACCAGCAGAGGTAAAGCAGCAATCTGAGATAGCATTGGTGTGTCCCCTGAAATACAGATAAAAACTACAGGAAGAATGAGATTCGGTGACCATTACAAATCTCTCTGAGAACTTCCTGCAACATCTTCCACCCTGTCCATCGAGTAAAGCATCTTAAGTATATTCTGAATTTTAACCATATGAATAGTTATGAAAGTCTCTGGAGCTGCTTACAAACTCACAGCCAGCACATGCTTTTAAATCTCTTATGGGATTAGGTTATTTTGCAGGATTGAAGCCCAGCTGTTAAATCTTGAACACAGTTTAACAAGAAATTGTTCAGCAGCTACAACACATCTTATTAAATTACAAAAAAAAAAAAAAAAAAAGCGCCATCAATTTTTCATGAAGTAAATAGCATGCATTTATTTCTACATTTAAATTTCAACTCAAACATTCATAGGAAAAAGATTAAACAATTCTAGATTCAAGTCTAATTTTGGAAGCAGCAATACCCATCAGAAAAGAAATCTGGATGTTCCAGAACTGGGTGGGGTCTCCAGTGCTTCCTGAAATCTACAGTGGGGGGGATTATGAGCATCTCTTACAGGAAACAATGCTGTAGTCAGTGCAATTTAAAAGAAAGATTACAATGTTCCAGATTGAATTTCCCATCCAAAGTAATTCCTAATTTGTCAAAGACAATTTTATTACCATGTTTAAAGGAAGACTCTCTCTCTCTGGTTATTGTTTTAAGAATTTAAAGTTAAATTAATTGAGTTTATTTAAAGCCATTGATATTTTTAACAGTTGATTTGACATCCCTATTGTTGCATACTTCCTTCTTAAAATGATAATAAAATCCTAAATAATGTCCTTACTGACTTCAGTGAGAAACGTACGAGGTAGACAAGTGAAGGCTCAGGAGATCACACTGAGCAATGCTCCTGGCACTGGGCATGATCTTCTCCAAAAGCATATAGGGAAAAATGATCTGTTCTCAAGAGAGTGGTTGTAATTGGTTCACTGTGAAAATGAAACTACACACTGCACTGTGGTCCTGAAACCTGTCCTATTTCATACTTCCATTAACAATGTAGGTAATCAGATAAAAAGTACAGATATGAAGCCTAAGAGTCTGCAGTTATACAAGGGAGAAGGTTAAAATTAAAAATCTATAATTATCTTCACAAATTGAAGAAGTTCTCAAGAAAATAAAAGGTTTATAACCACCTCTATGGGAAACAATGTTGTCATCACTATAATGTGCAAGAGTCTTACAGTGTTTGATCAATAATCTGATATCTGGGGTTTGATTTTGGCAAGTCTGACACTCTGTAGTAACATACAAATAATCAACTGCCCAGATAAGGAGCTGAAACAACAGACTACACTGCAGTTCTCTAAGAAGTATGTAACAAATACTGACTCCTCTTCACCACCATGCTGTCAAACAGAGTAAATCTCTTTGTGTGAAGAGGCGCATCCACAGAGAAGCATGTAATAATGATTAATTTCATATTTTTTCCAGGTAGAGGAAACACATTATGGGGCCATATAATTCAAGAAAATGTGGGCCAGTTGGAAAGATTTCAGAGATCAATAAAAATGATCAGTAAAATAGGAAATAATAATTATATGTTAAATGAAGAAGGATGGTTTAATCTACTAAAAAGATTACTTCAGTAGCTATAATAAAAGTTATATGAAAATGTAGAAGAAAATAAGAGAATAATTTGATCTCCAAGTTTGAGGTGGATCTGAACAGAAACATACTAGCTCAAGCTGCAGCCAAAATAGTCCACCTTAGGAAATCCTGTTTAATGATTAATGCAGTGAAACAATGGAACAGATTGTTTCAAAGTCTGTCAGGTCTTAAACGGAGCTCATTAGGAGCTGAGTTGATCATCCTATGGTTGCTCTGAGGCCCATGAATTTTATGAAGGGCTAAGGTGATCTGGTTGCAGTGCAAAACCTAATTACCACAAAATATTCTCCAAGAACTCATCATTAGTTTTCAGTTCCCAACATCTAGGTGTATTTTGTCCTTTTCATCTGTATTATTTTTGCTTCATGCTACAATGTTTTTAAAGGTTTCTCTATTCTAAGTAACATTTTATCTCCTCATTCCTCAATTATTATGCATTCTTCCCAATTAGTAGAAATCAGTATGAGAAGTTTACACTGCAGTACCATATTGCATATGCTTTTACCTCTACATATATCCAAGAACACAGAAGGTCTAAAAAAAGATAAAAGCACTAGAAATGCTTACAGCCATCAAAATACAATTTTTCAATTATTTACAGCAGGAAGCTTGAATGGACTATTTTAGTCACACTTCCTATATATGTCATTTGCTTGTGTACTGCTTCCTTTAGTTCAACAATTATTGTTCATTTTCTCTAGTATTAACCTTAGAATAAATCTCACTGATAATTGTGAAAGCTACAAATAACACCATGGATAATGAAGTGTAGTATTGTTTCTTACTCGTTACTTGTAATTGAGGTAGATCGTGTTATCATATTCCATAGCTTTATGGTCTTATCGTATGATACTGAAGTCACTCTCTGGTTATCAGGATCAAAACAACATCTTGTGACTGTACTTTTGTGATCAAAATGCATCAAGTGAAACTATTAGTTATTTTGAATAATTACATCTGGATCTCCAAACACAAACACTCTAATTTCAAACTTGCTGTTACACTGGCCAGGACACCACCTCTCCTACCTAGCAACGAAAGATAGGCCTCACAGTAACTGCAGATATGACAAAATATGAACCTGTACCCAGGCACACACATACACATACAGTGTAAATTCACATGCTGCCCCATAGTAAAATTTCTGCTCCATTCCTGAAAGTAAGTCTGGAAGTGTGGCCCTAATGCCAATGATAATGCCAACAGACTCTCAGGGAGCACTCATCTAATAATACTTTGAGATCAAATAGGCCTATTAAAGTATGTAAACAAAGTATGTCCTGATAGTGTCACCCAACAGAGGCAGTCCTACTACCAGTAATTCATTAGTTGCACTTTTTAAATACAGATGATTTTACCATCAGGCTCAGACTGACAGGAGCATGTGCTAATTTAACGTGTGTGAGACTGCTCATATATTCTGAAGCTGATTCTGCATGAATGGCAAACTCCCTGACCTGCAGTCCTGAGTGGAAGCCTCGTGGGACTGAGGCCTCACTAGTAAAATTATTGATCAAAAACGAATCAGTGCTGGTCGCATTCTGGCCCATTATCTCATTTTTATAAGCTTGAGCTAAAAATACTGCCTTTAATATCTTACAGGGAAGTTTCTTTTCCCTTTCTCAAGTAAGGATATTTGAACTGAATTGAATAGTTTGGTTTTCTCAGTATTTTGTAATAAAAGACGAAAATTCAAGAGCTGCATGAGCAATACGTAAAAGTCTTAAGTCTTAGCCTCAGATGTGTGCCACTAGTGTTGTACTTACTGAATCAAAAATATGTATGGCAATTTCTCTGTCAGAACTAGATATCGCGTATCTATCATCAGAAGAAATATTGCATGAAGTTACAATGCCATCATATTCTGCTGTCCAATGAAGAGAAAATAAAAGGTTTTAGAAACATGTTTGACAGTTAGAGAGTCTTACAGCAAACTTGATATTACCTAGAAGCAGCTTCAGAAAGAAGGCTTTTGATATTGCTTTGTTTTGGTAAAAGCTGATAGGTGTCTTTATATCCAATCTTTCTATGTTTGCATTAGCAATAACCTTATATAGGGCCACTCTGTTAAAGTCCCAAAATGTTAATTTAATCTTAAATGTATCTTCTGAGACAGGTTATTATTATCATACCCTTATGTAACTGAGACATATTCATCAAGAGACTTGCCCAAGATCAAGCATTTAACAGTACCAAAAGTAGGACTAGAAATGAAACCTATCTATCTACCCTAATTATATTGTATTGTGCTAATGAAGAATGTTGTGTTTTCTTATTTATCAATAACAAAGCAATAAACCTGAATTTTAGTTGTACCTTCCGCAAGATGCGTTCAAAAGGATACATACAAGCATTTTTCCTGTTTCCATATCCCAAGCCTTGACAGTGTTATCATATGATGATGTTACCATTCTAAAAATTATGTTAATGAAAACAGCAATCAATGTTTTCACTTAAAAGAACGTTATATTAAAAAATAACTGACAACTTTTAATTCTGACAAAAATTTGACATCCCCACACTAACTTAAAATAGGTTTTTAAAGGCCACAGCAAAAATTATTGCACAGCTTAGCTGAGATAGAAATTAATAATAAAAATGTCATGTGCATAATTTTCAGTGCAGTCATCTCAATTTCATCTATTACAAGGTATTTAATTACTTCTAACATTAGAATAATTTTAAAGCCATTACAATGTCTTCAATGAATGTGAAGTGTTCTTGTCGGTAGGGTTTTTTGGGATTTGCAGTGGTTTTGTTGCTGGGTAACCCTCTACCACAAACACTGCTCTGCACATACACAAAGCCACATTAGACAACAAAGCTAGTCAATATGAGTTTACTAAAACTGGCTGGGTTTCCATTAAATGTGAGGTCAAAAATCTTGCAGAGTTTCATTAGAATATTCCCAAATACCTACAGTAATACTGAAAGTCACCTGATGTGACAAATATTTTTAGTACTGTTGACCTCTAAAAAAAAAAAAGCCACATTGTCACTTTTATACATTTTCCCAAGAAGCTTTATGCATTAACATTCTAAAAACTAAAACCACAATTATTAAAGTGTTTATTTTCTCCATATATTCCTGCAACCCATACTTCCTGCGTATTTCCCCCTACTTCCTGCAAGCAACACAATCTCTGCTACTAAGCAGAAGCATGTAATGCAAAAGTCCGTAAGAAGCTTATGAATCGGTGGCATTTTGGGAGTGGTTTCCAGGGCTCCATGCAGTGGTATTTTACTTGCCGTTTCACAATCGCAATAGGCAGTATAGCATGTGTACTATTCATAACCAAAAAACTAATTGGTCAACTCTAAAATCTAATAAAAATTGATTTGAACTATGACTTAATGATAAAATACACAAGAAACAGAACCCCTGGAGGCACTGCATGACCTACTTAACAGAACATTAATATATGCTGCAGTTGTTTTAATTATTAGAGCCACAGACTGACACTGGATTAAGAGGCATTTCTTCTTTAATTGACAAGACAGGCTTAATGGAAAGGCTATAGAATATTAATAAATGATACAGACAGAAGAGAATTTTTATGAAGATATAAATCTTACTGACAGATGAACCCCTCAACCTTGGCTAATTCAATGTTGTTCTTTGATACAAGTGATACATACTTATATACTCCTTTCAGAACATATGGCAAAAATAGATTGACAGCACATATAACTCAGAAACAGAATTAAATTGAGTCCTTTACCCTAAAAGAGGCCATAATCTATCCGGCTAACCTCTCTATACCTATTAGACTATTCCAACATGCATTTCAGACAACAAAAAGATAGTTTAATTCAGCAGACATTGTACAGAAAATGGAAAAGATTTAAGGGCTACTGTACAAACTGTAGGTGAGAACAAGGTGAAATTTATGGTAGTTCATGTGGATAAAGGAGTCTGACAGTAAAAAGAGTATGGACAGCATAAATGACAGTGCAAGTATGTAGAGAAGTACAAGGAGCAGATGGAGGAATGGAGATGTAAGGTAAAATTTTAACAGAATGACTTACGAAGCACCAAATTCAGCAAAAGAAGTTTGATGTCATACAAGTTAGAAAATCATAGGAAGGAATGAAAACGTAAATTATTTGTTCTTAATTTTGTACTAGATGTTTCCAGATGCACTGAAATTGAACCTTGACATCACAAAAACAAGGTGAATTTTGGTCTTTTTAATAAATTAAGACAGAAAACAGTCACCTTCTGTCATCAGGAGTCAAGCTGCACTCAGAAATTGGGGCAGTGTGTTGTTCTTCAAAAATGTGAATAGGAAAACCTTTCTCAACATCCTTGAAAAAATCCAAATTAGTTCAATTAGGAAGTGCTTTGCTAAATTGTAAAAAAATACAAAGCATCACAAAATATGGGAAAACAGAACTCGTGAAACCAGTAAACTTAGTCTTACTTGAGTTACTCTCACAATCCCAGACTCTCTATTCCTTCTTTTTATTTCAAGACTGACTGAAACAGCATTCTTCATCTAGCAGGCTTCTATTTATCTCCTGCACATCACGTTAATTTCCACCAGAAATTTCTTGAAAACAGACCTCCTTAGAGTCCCATATCCAAGTCCATACCTAAATCCTGGCAAGTATTTCTTCATAAATTTAGGTTGGAAAAAACCTTTAAGATCATCAAGTCCAAATCAGCATTGCCAAGTCCACCACTAAACAATGTTCCTGACTGGCACATCTACATGTCTTTTAAAAACCCGTAGGGATGGCAACTCCACCACTTCCCTAGGCAGGCTGTTCCAATGCCTGATAGTGAAGGAATTGCTGCTGATACCTAACCTAAACCTCCCTGGTGCAACTTAAGGTCATTATCATTTTCCATCATCTTCTACCTACTTAGTCTGTTACACAGAGTGTTTTAAGTGATTTCAGGAAGGGACCACCTTTTTGTCATACATGTATAATGTTCAAAACATAGTGCAGTCCTAACACATGAGTAAAGCCCTGAAGTTCTTTAGTAACAGAACTAAAATAATGTATCAAATTTTACAAATGGATCATGGTGCCTGACTGTAAACATCAAAATAAAACAAACCCAAACAAAAACCCCAAACACAGACACATACACAGGAGGAGAGCTGCCATGCAAAGCAACTCACAGATCAAAGTATCACAGGATCAGTCATCATACCTTCATCTAGGCAAATAATCTTTCATTTCCATAATTAATCCAATTAACTCAATTATATTTTTGTTTGCATAAGCACCAAGAGGTTTCAGAATCAAGAAGCAGGCACCCTTCACTGTGCATTGTGCTTTTTCTTTTGTCTTCAATATGAGAATAAAATCTTGCACATCTGACCACTAGTCATCAAGTCTCATGTTTAAAGCTGCTTCCTTACAAGGACTCTCACTATCCCACTTGCTTGGTACCTCTTCATAACAGGCAAAACTGAAGTGAAAGTAAATTTATTTTCACTTTTTCCACTTATTTTCTGAATGTGTGTCAATGCACTACAGACCCAATCAGACACAACTGGAATTGTTAGTAATGTCTCTAAGACTGAAGGAAAAATAAAAAAACAAAACAAACCATCAAAGTTACTGTATATTGTTCTGTTTTTCCAAGTCAAAAAAGCCTTGCAGTCACAAGTGCCCTTCCAGACTCACCTCATCTTTGCCTGCTGTGCATCCTATTAATCTTTGTTTTCCGAAAGATGTGTGGATTGTCTGTGAGATACTGTCAGCTCTCAAGAGATACTTCACATGCTTTCTCAGTGCACTCAATCATTTGGTATCTATTCTTTCAAAGGAAAATAAAATCCTAAAGTGAAATATGTCAGAGCTGGCCTAACCCCCTGTGACCAAGTCCTCTGTGTTCTCCCGAATTCTAATTGTTACAGCTGTTCATGCAGAAGAGGAAGTTAGGCTTGTGCAGACAAAATTGGTTTTACCAAAATAAATGAACAAAACCCTGCCCACACACGGCTGTCAGAAAATTCCCAATACTCAGGCAAATACTTTCACATAGATTCTGAAAAATAAGTATTGCTCAAGAAATACTGAGCCTTTCTTAGATAAAAATGTAAGAATCAAATTTCTTAGACAGATTAGCCCTCCCACACTTCAGGCAAGTGGCACATTATAGCCTTTCCAGCAAAAACTTCATGGACTTACCATGCTTAAAAAAAAAAAAAAAAAAAGAAAGGAATTTCTTATTTTTGGGTCTCTATTTCAGTTGCATGTGAGCCAGCTGAACACCATCCCACTAAACACAGAAAAATACAAGTTCCATTTCTGAGTTCAGACAAGGAGCAAAGTTTGAAACTGTCAACATGACAGTTGTTATTAACCATAAATGTCATGACTAACACACTGAGATACTTATCTATATTTCTCCTATCTACAATATTTGCTTAAGGTCTCCACATGTGTATTTACTTTGGAACTGATCTTTAAAAGACAAGACATTTTTTATTCTAGACTTCCTCATTTCTTAGATTGAGCCATCCATAGCCCCTGGATAACATCATGGGCTGGAAAAACTGCCTGAACCTTCTACACTTTTGGAGTTCTTGGGCTTTTTCAGTACATCTGAAAAAAAGGTTTAGATTATGGTAGAAACCTAGAATGGCATTGCTAAGAAGTCAACACTTCAGGTGTTATAGAATTAGTTCATCTGTATTCACATTATATTAAAGTACTCCTATAACTCATTACCAATCCTTAAATTAAGTTATGACTGTTTACTATACACCAGGTTAAATGTCTGCAAGCTATTTAGCATGGCTACATTGTCAGCTTTTTTGCAGAGAATTCAAGGGCTGGAATAACAATGTCTCCAAGCCTGCTTTTAGACCAAATTTAGATTCAACACCCAGAACCTGGACACTTCCCCAGTTCAG
Source organism: Pezoporus wallicus (assembly GCF_028554395.1). Classification (NCBI taxonomy): domain Eukaryota; kingdom Metazoa; phylum Chordata; class Aves; order Psittaciformes; family Psittacidae; genus Pezoporus; species Pezoporus wallicus. The sequence continues at coordinate 1,000,275 of NW_026636385.1, read as the reverse complement.
ATCTCACTTTTGCCTTGTCGGGGTGGCTAGAATTTTAGGGAAACCCCAACTAACTACACAAAACTTGGAGGAAGAAGAAAATAAAAGGTGTAAATCAAAACTTAAATAAAAAGCAAGCAACAAAATGAAAACATTGAAAGTATGAAAACACTGCAGCCATGCTGATAACTGTGTGATCTCTTAAGTCTACTTCTCCACAAACAGCCACACACATAACACATGGGGAAAAGGAACTTTCTGGCGAAAAAGGGTAAGCTTTGCATACAAACTTAGTTTTAAAATATTAATAAACCAGTGCTCCAATTCAGTGTATGCCACATAGGCTTAATAAGAGTCACCTTTTAAAGTTAAAGACTGTTCAAAGCATAAACCAGGAGTTTTAGTATTTGTCTGTAACTGCAAACACATTTACAGCTGCTATTTTTAAACTCAAGTATCTTCAGACAGCTCCTTGATGATTCAGTCAGTCTTCCTGCCTGTATAGCATTCCTCATTTAATTTCAGCTTTAAGGTTTTTAATTTGTTGTTGCATTCACAACATACCTAGAGCTTCACTTATAAGAGCATGACAGTATTTTTGTGTCTCCATAGCAAAAGTGACAGGAGCTCACAGTGTCACTGTGTCCTCTCAGAATACCGAATTGGATCTGTAAAAGAATAAAGAAGTAGTTTCCCTTGAAATCATTTTTGACAGCACAAAAGCAAGAACGGGAAAAGAGTATTTCAAGTTCCATTTGTCGGGGAAGGGTTCACATCCTCTCCTGGGTACTGGGTGCGCATTTACCAAATCTGGTTGAGGAAGAAAAGTTGATGGATGTAGGTTTTGTTTTTATTTTTCTGGAAAGGAAAGAGGTTTGGTTTGTTTTCCCAATTGTTCTTCTTTTCATGAAAATAATATTTATCTTTAAATCTCATTAAGTCTCTTGAGTCTTTCAAACACTTGTTTCCTCGAATATGTTTCCTCGAATATGGCCCAGAGAATGCCTGCACATGAAGCTCTTAAGCTGAGGATAGCACATTTTAAGCTCTTAGGCCACGCCATTTCTGCCAAGACCATTACAAATCTTGACAAGGCTTTTCTTCAGACATTTAGGACTTCACTGATGACTGTCCAGCACACATCTGTGTGTTAACAAAACTAACACAGCTAACAAACATCTAGCTGCCATGAGTGTTAACCACGCAAAGCAACACCTTTCCAGCCTCAGCTCCCACCATCCAGCCCTCCCTCCCCTCCCGGAATACCCGCGCTGCCAGCTCACGATTATCCCAGCTACCCTCCCTCAGGGAAGGCTCCGGGGGTGCCCCCAGGGCCAAAAAGTCCCGACAGCTGCCCTCCGCCACCATAGCGCCCCGCGCGCTCCCTCAGGCGGCGGCGGCGGCAAGGCGGCGCGGCGGGCCGGGCCGCAGCTCCCCCAGGGGACATAGGTTCTGTGCCAGCGCGGGCGCAGTGCTGCTCCCACCAGCACGCCTCTGGACAGTAACTGTAAGAATATGTCCTGTTCTTTGGTTGTTTTTTGCTGTAACGGAGACAAGCTCAAGGTCCAATTTTTTATTTCTCCTTCCATAACTCAAGTTTTCTTGCTGCTTTTACATTCACAAATCCCACAGTCCATGTGTCAACATGAGACAACTCAGTTTGTTCACCCTCCTCAAGAGCTGTGGATACTGGAAATAAATTGAATCATGCCCCAAAGAACTGCCATCAAAGACAGTAAATTTCACTTACAGCTTTTGTTCACAGTTTTAAGCAAGAATATTGTTTTGGTTTCCACACACACCTGGAAGAGCTCTATGGGTATATTTTTGCAACCTCAGCATTAAAAATACAATGCAGTATTATTTCATAGTTTACATTAAAATAATTTTACAAGATGACAATTGCATATTGCATGAAACAAACAACAGTATAAACTGTTTTCATTGTAACTACATAAAATAAAGCAGATTATAGCACTAATCTGCTAGTACATTAGCCTTAATCTGTGTCAAAATGACAGTTTATTGGTTTAGATCTGCTATGGTAAATGCTGTATATATTTTGAAGATGTAAAAATAACTCTTTAAGTACAGCCACTTAGAGAGTTATGAAATGAGAGCTGCAATGCAAAATTCTGCATTAGACTCATTAAAAATATTTGCACCCAATGCAAAATTTACATGGCTTTAGTAATCAACTTTCTAACGTAACTCAGGCTGAAACATATCCCCACCATTTTAGAGGTCCTAGGCAATGACCTATGTAAACTATTTGTAATACTTATATTCTTTAGAATACACTGCTTCATGTTAATTGAAATCAAACCTGCAAGATTTCAGATTATGCTGCCCACGAAGGGGTCTTTTCAGCACTCCATAATCCATATATTTTAAACATGTGAAGCACCACAAAATTAACATACACATATCTGCTTTCAAACAAATTCAGTATGAATACAGTTCTACTGTGCTTCAAAGTGTACAGCTGATCTACCATCATGGAGGAGATCAAAAATTTGAGATCCAGTCACACAGCACTGAAGAAAGCAAGGACCCTCTTCAATGCTCAAGTTGTTTTAATCTGAAAGGGAGAAAGAAAAAGAAAGAGGTCAAGCTGATATGTAAAATCCAACATTAAAACCATTTAATTACTTGAACAGTTTCTTAATCCTTAGTTTGACAGATCTGACTTAGCAAGATAAAAACATTTTCTCATTGAAGAGACACATGCAAATGCAAAGACTTCCAAAATAACTGCTTGTATGAAGAAGTCTGTTTTGTGCAAAATGCATAAAACCGTATATTTAGGTATTTAGAAACCAAAGGAGAAGTAGCTAGGTTACTTAAGTGTTTCTTTTTTAACTGCAGCTCAGTTCCACAGGACTGGAAGGCAGAGTCATTTCAAGTCTATTCCTTCCACTGGCACATGTCCATTCACTGATCACCAAGACCCCAATCATTTTGCCATCAGGCCAGCTGCATGTGGTATTTCAACAAGTACCTTGAGACTTCTCCTTTGGCTAGTAGCAAACACCAAACAAAAGCCAGCACAGTGAATGTTCCACATTGGATGCAATTAAAGTTGACTATGATCTGAGCTTAAGACAAGTTACTTTAGTTTGTAGTTTATTTCAAGTTTGTGAGCAAAATAAAATGTGAATCATTCTTTTCATGATCTTCACATTTCTGTTGGCACTATGTTCAAGTCTCTACTTCATAAAAATGCAAGAGCAGTCTAAATTTAGCAGACACATACAGGACTCAAGCACTGTTCCGCTTTCTTCACTGGTCCTTGCTCAAGCACAGAGCTATCTTAATCAATGCCACACAAAGTATCTATCTGAATCAGATCTACTGCTAATTATCAACAAATCAAAGCAGGCCCAAAAGGTTATGAACGAGACAGTGTTGCTTCCAATGTTTACAAGTAAAGAGATTCCCATCCAAAATACCTTCCCAAAATATGTTTAACCTCCAGTAACTAGCAGAGTTGTGTATTTAGTGCCATTTACCTTAAGAAACTTCTACCCTAAAATGGAACGCCCTCTAGATTAATTGTCCTAATTATTTGTAATCTTTTTCACTTCATTAAAAAAAATGAGCAGTATTTTATCATCCTCAAGAAACGGGCTGATCCATATTTGCTGCAAATAAGTTCACTAGCATGATGCTTTTGCTTATTTACTGCAAAATTTTAAAGTCTTTCAGTATACTTTCTGTTTACCTTCTTAGAAGTTCTTTAGCTGCCAAGCCTGTGGTATCTGTATCACTGTCACTGCTATCTGCAGTGTCTGAGCTGCTCTCTTCTTCTGATTCTTTAACCTTGTGTTTTCCTTTGTTTTTCTGTTTCTTATGTTTCTTTTTCTGTAAAAAGAAGAAAAATAATTCCTCATTTCATTGTGAAACGACTTGGGTTTTTCTGAAAGGCAACAACAGCAAAAGGTTGATTACAGTGTAGACTCCAAGCTTAGCTGAAACAGAACGCTCAAGAGTGACTCTTTTCCACTACTCAGACTGAGCTAAAAATACATCCATACAATACACCAAAATCACTCATTTTGTCCCAAGCCCTCACACACACCCCCAAATAGAAAATTCATTACTATTATTTGTAAACAAGCCATGAATTATATGCAGTTCCCAGAATATGCCCAGTATCTTCAGCATGTAACATTAAACAATTGACAATATTGGATCTGTAGTCCCACTGTGTGTATGGAAAAAGCAGCTCGCTAGGCTGGATAATTGTCTGTTCTGAAGTTCAGGTTTCAAGACACCTGAAAAACAAGTTCTAGTCCCAGTATATCTATTTTATAAAATATCATCTTCATATTTGGCCTGGGTAAACCTGGATAACAGCATAAATAATAAAAAAATTTGACTGGCAAATCAAAGAATCAATAGACAGTTTATATTTAAATTAAATACCTTTTCCTTTTTGTGTTTGTGTTCTCGCTTAGTCTTTTGTTTCTGTCTGTTCTTCCTCTGTTTTTCTCTTTTACGAGGCCCAGGAAAACTTGGTGGCACCTCTAGTTCCTGTTGCCAAGTACAGCCTAAAGAGCAAAGCCAATGAAGGAAAAAAAAAAATCAAAACAAATCCCATGACCAAAACCAAAGTAATTTTATTATTAAATTCTATTTTACTTTTAAACTAATATGATAGGTTAAAAAAAAAAAACAAAACAACAAACCAACCAACCCACAACTAAGCTTTCAAACGGAACTTAAATGTCTAAAACTCCTAACTGCAACCTCCCTATTGTAATTAAATGACCTTGCAATCCGTTATTAAAAGAAACCATAATGCTAGTCATTTTCACTACATTCTTTTATCATTGCCTCTATAGAGCTACAGCAAAATTGGTACATAGGCAAAGAGGTTCCTACTAGTGGACCACAGTGTGTTAACAAAAGCATTTGCTGATCTCATTTAAGAATGCCTACTGGCAAATGGTTTTTAAATAGGAATACTGTGTATTTTGCATACAATTTTGATGTGCAGAATTTAAACGTTAGAAGTCTACAGAACCTACCAGAATAAAAAGCCGGAGGCAATTTTGGTCCAAATTCCTCAGATGTATCCAGTTCCTGCTTTGAAGTAGGCAACAAAGGAACACCAGCATCAGTTGTAGCAACCACATTCTCTACAAAAAACACAAAAACGTCATTATTTGAAGGGAATATACAGTAAGATTTTTTTTCCCAAGAAGTGCTGAAGAAAGTTAAAGAAGGCTTTCTAAAAACTTCCCAAGAAAGCAAATAGATGAGCATCATGTTTCCCTGCGGACTGCTTTGGACAGCTGGATAGCTGGCATTCTGAAAGCCGTCAACATTCTGTGTTGTTTGTTGGATTTACTTTTTTTTTTTAATCAAAATTGACCTTTTAAACTATACAATTACTAATTAAATTAATAACAGTGCATATGTTTGCTTTCATTTAGTAACACAGTACTACCCTTCCATTACTTAGAATGAATAAAAGTCTCCACAAGATGTATGACAGTAAGTGGACAAAGTATTTTCATTGTAAGCTATTGTACATTTTGTTAATTTAATGACACCCTGAAAATACAGAAACTTTTTACAGCTCACTTATTAAATACTAGTAAGTAGAGTAAAAGATTGGTTTTCTCCCCCTCTTGTTTAAGTATTCTGGAAAATTTTATAACTAGAATATAAATAATATGCAACTTCCAATGTCTTAGTAAAATTATTTCAACATTGTATTTTACTGGAATGGCAGTATTTAAAGACTGAATTTTTATTATCAGAGAAGTGCAAGTTATTTGTTTCTGAATTTGTCAAATATCCACCACAAGACAGTCAATCGATCAATCTATCTTGAATTTATCACAGGTAGAAAAGTTTCGCTGTATTTCTGTTATGTATGCTCTAACATTAGATGTTTTGTTCCTCCTCACTGTATAGCAAGTAGAGCTTCATAGAGCAGCTAGCTTGCAAAATCTACACAAGACATATGGCAATGTAAATAACCCTAGAACATGCAAGACCTTATTCAGCACTGTATTATTCACGTTTTCTACAGCAACACCAGTGCCAGATGATCTGCACAAAAGCCTAGCATTGTCCTAGCAGCACTATTTATAAATGAAGCTTTTTTCATGTATTTATAAAAATGAACATCTGTTGAGTACTACCTTGTACATTAGATGAAGAACTGCCTGGGGGATCAACTTGCTTGGTGGTTTCTGAATCTACTACTGAAGTAGATGGTTGCTCTTCTTCCTCACTCTCTTCTTCAGATGAAGAAGATTTTTCATCTGAGGAACTTGTAAAGATGGCCTTAAATAAGTCTATGGATGGTCTGCTGTCTTCTTCCTGATCTTTATCTTCATTAGCTGCCTGCAAAACAACATCGTTAACAAACTGCATTTAAACACCAAAGAAACTAATGATCCCTCCCTGCTAGGCAGTAACTTCAAATATGCTGACATGTATTTACAGAACACTAGAGTATCACAGTAGCTGTGAAATACACAATCTTAGGAACTGCTAGTCTGAAACAGTAGAACTCTGAAACACTGCTAAGCTAAGACAGTGTCCTGTAAAGAGTAGTGCAATTTGTGCTACACAGATGGTTGAAAATAGATCCCCAGATATTATAAATTCTAATTCATTAATTCAAACTTCAGTTATACACAGTTAAATTTAAAGCAAATGGAAAACATCCCTTTTCTTGCCAAAGTATCCACAGTTCTCTATTCAAAGCAGGAAAAGGAAAAAAAAATCATATATATATTTATGTATCTTCTGCACCTAAGAGCAAAAGGGATGTAAAGGGACCAAATTTAACTCCCAGACTACTAAGGTGTATTTTCTCTTCTTTTAAATCCCTACTTCAGGTATAGTCATACTTGCTTTCCTTGTATGCTGTAAATGTTTCACATCTCTCACTTATAACCTCAAAATTCTTCACAGTACAGTCCCACATCTCCTTAAGCTGAGTTAGCTCTTTTGCAAACTGATCTGTATTAAATCAATACATGTATTACCCAACCTTATTTCAGGGTTGGGAATGTTTACAGCTACTCCCCTTTAAGTTCAAACACCACTGTAAACTCACCTCAGCAGGAAGACTTTCACTCAGCCCAGTTCCGCCTTCTTCTGTTGCTGGCACTGGCAGCTGCTGCTGCTGAGCATCAGCTTTTGATCTAGCAAGACTAATGAATTCACTGATAGAATCTTTTTTCTCCTTCTCTTTATCTGACATATCCCATCTTGAAGGTTTCTTTGGTTCTAGAAACATCCCAAACATTCATATCAGTTGCATGCCAAATTATCCTGCGTTTGATGGCCTACTTGACTTTAAATTACTCAGCTTCTTCAGTAGAGTTTGACATTTTTTAAATCTTTCTAATGAATACCCGACCTATAAAGATCTTCTAGGTAGAAGAAACTAGCATAATACTACTGTCTCGATGTTTTATGTCACTGAATTCAATTCTTTTTTTTTTTTTAATTAAGAAAATAAATCAGGTATTTTTTCCATGACAAAGACAAGATTTTTCTATACTATTATCTCATAAATTAATAAAGTAACAGAAAACTTACTGTTGAGACTATTACTCTGTTGGATTTTTTCATTTGTTGCTTGAGTTACAGATGTGGTGGGCTCAGGCACAGTTAAGAAATTAAAAACAGAATACTTGTCTCGTTTCACTTTTGGTAGCCCAACAATGGAAGACCTGGAGGGACATAAAAATGGTTATTGACGATTGCTCCCAACACAGAAAAGGCCTCAAATTATCTACAACAAGCTGAAACAGCTACAGTAATCCTTAAAACATACTATATTGTCAGAGGTCACCATATTTTATGAGGCAAATAGAAACATTAGGCAGTTCTATATTACATCTATTATGACATAAGAAGATAACATCAAGCCAAATCTTCCTCGAGCAAATGAAAAACTCAGAATTTTCATAAAGCGTTAAAAATATCAGTATCAATGATCTTACTCAGGATATGGATCAGGAACATTAAATCTTCTACACAACAGCTTTTCAGGGTGCCATTCAAACTTGTCTCTTGTGAGTTTGCCAAACATCTTCATCTTCACAGCAGTTTCCTTATCATCAATATCTTTCTGAAAAAGTCAAACATTTCTAGCTGCTAAATAAGTAAAAACTTCCAAACTGACTATAACTGAGACTTAAGAACAGGATAGAAACATAAAATATGTAAGTGTAGTTTAACAAATTCCTGCTTAGTATGCAATGAGTGTTATCAAAAGTTTGCTCAACGTAAGGCAACAGAACATTGACACTGCATCTGCAAAAGAGTTGTAAAGAGAAAGAATTTTGGAAGTCAGAGATAAGGCAGCAACTGTAACTTGAACGTACTAAAACAATGAACAACACATACCTCTTGGTCCCGAGGAACTTCGACTTTGTCAACATCATCTTCATATTTGGCTCGGGTAAACCTGGAAGACAGCGCTGAATTGGAAGACTTGTAGAACATTGCTGCACGGAAGAACTCCTCTTGTTCTCTTTCTCGCTCCCATTCTGTCGTATTTGGGTCTAAATATTGCTCCAATGTATCTACTGTAAGATGAGGAGGGAAATGTTTAGCAGAGATTACAGCTTGGTTAGGTCTGACAGTTTTTAAAACAAAAAATCAATATAATAAACAACCATTTTCACAAGTACTGAATGAGTATTTAGTTTAAGAATAGTATTTATCTCAACTGTGCTATCCTTGGTGAGTAATTTTTCACGACTGCAAGAATGACAGCATTTGTCAAATGAAAGGTACATACTTCAAATAATTTTACTCGTAATGCTGACTCCTTACTCACTGCCCCCTAAAGGAATGTTTAAAATATCTAACGTATTTAATAGGCATTTAAAACAAGAAGTATAATCCAAATCTGTATCAAATAACTAAGACACAGAACAAAAAAGTTAACTAGTGAGGAAACCTAGCCAGCCTTTGGTAACTTCAAGGAGCTTTCTGATATATAGAGTGCCCACTGATAAACACAGAATTTGGATACAAATTTTGTAAACAATACAGATCCTATTTAAAGCAATAGATTCATATTTGCTACCAGAAGTAACACTAGCCAAGCAAAGACACTCTTAGAATGAGAATCTTAATCACTCAGCTTAATTAAATATTTCCACATTTTCATCAATATGCCTGTAGGCACCTCCTTAGCGACATTCAACTTTACACAGGGGAAACCCCAGTCCTGAATGGAGGAATTATGGGTTCAAAGATCAAGTAGTCCATCCCAATGCAATAACCATTAGCAGCTACTGAGCAGGAAGTCTTTTATCATACAGTGAAAAGGATTATTTTAAAAAATCCTACAATAAAAACAGGTTTTCTAACACTATACCCTTTCCTCTGCAAATCTTTGCTGGTGCCCTTTTTCTTCTTGTCCAATAGCCTCTTTGTACCTTAAAATTTTAAAAACAAGCCAACCCTCACTTTTTCATTTTAAGACAATTACATTCACCTGCTGCTGCTGCTCTCCCTAGGTCAGATTTTCGCTTTTTATGCCTTACATAAAAATCACAGTACCAGGGAACTCACCACAAGGCATCAAAAGTACCTGGTTTAATGTAAGATACACCACAGTATCCTTTAATAGCAAAAACCTAAACAAAATGGAAGGAGACTGAAGCAGGACAAGGACAGCAGATTAATGGGTTGAGGTTTTTGGGAGCATGCATGCTCCGATTTGACAGCCACAGACTTTTCTGACAGAAGTTTGAGTATCCAAAAGACACTGAATACAAGCTTTGACAAGTATGAACTGCTTCATTCAACTTCAGACCTCTTATCTCCTCTGAAAATATATGGTATGGGTTTTCTTTTGATTTTTCCTTTCATTCTACTGTGAACTTTCTGCCTTTATAGGATCTGTCACTTCTACTCCTCAAAGAGAAACAAACTTAATGAAAATGCTTATTCCATATATAGTTCATGGTACTGACCAAAGCTAAAGCCTACTTTGGCAAATAGAAGAAGGAAAACCCAGGCAATTAAGTAGAACTTCACCTCTGCTACAGAATCAAAATGTGAAATATCATGCCTAAAATCAAGTCTTGCTGACACTTAATTACTGAGCAGTTTTCCTGAAGTCAACACAATTAAGTATCAGTAAAAGTTTCTTTTAATATTGGCCGTTAAAAGAAATAGAGGGAGAAATGCTGTGGAAGAGAACTCAGAGTGAACATAAAACACATCAGGACAAAAAAGGGAATGACAGAAAAGGAAAAAATAATTCAAGAATTTTTTTCAGAGACAAAATAAAGTGTTGGAATTAATCTCTTCAGTTACCTTTTTCTCCTTGTTTAAGACTTTTCACAAAAATTTCGTATCTTTTTTGCTTTTCTGGATTTTTTGCAAATGGTTTGAAGTCACTAGAACCAGCATCTGCTAACTGCGGCCCCAACAACTTTAGCCATTTGTGAGAAGCACCATCTAGGGAGGTTGGCTGGCCGCTGCTGTTTTGGGGCTCCTGTGGAATTATTTTTGCTTTCATTTTTTGTTCAGATGCTTGTTTCACTTTTTTGAGTCTTTCTCTATCTTTCTCAGACAGATATTCCAAAACAGAAGGAGCTGGACCTAAAACCAAAAAAAGAAAAGCAGTAAGAAATAAAAACTTACTATAGCTATTTCTGCCACTTCAGTAGAGGAAAAAAGCCTACAACTATGAACAAACATTCAGAGAAAATGCTCTTAAGCAGCAATTAATAGTGTAATAGCAGAGATGACAAAAAAAAAAAAAAAAGGCCACTCATGCATGTCTTATGCTATTTTCCACACATTTACATATTTGTAAACTTTAGTACTGGGGATACAAATGCAAACCACATTTAGAAATTACTTCTCTAGTGAATTTGAATGTATTTCAGTGAAACCTCATTTTCCAGGGAAAGAAAACCCCAAACCTCACAGCCTTTTGTATTCTAAATCCATAATAAGGCCACAAAAGAAAAATAAAAATAACACAGCAAAACACAATCCCACACACTTTTTTACTCTTTAAAAGACTGAAATAAATAAAAATATAGGCAGATATGTCAACAAGCGGTTGAGATGAAACTGAACAATGATGAGGTATTCTAACTAAGCCAACTAGATTTAGTATGTTTACATTAGCAAATACTGTTCAGACTAGACCAAATTTTTGCTGTTATATAGACAAATAGGGGACCTGATACCCAAACAAAGATGTTGTCCCATATTATCAGTACCTTTTAGACCAGGCTCTCCTAGTTGTTCCCTCCTTTGGGAAGCATTCAGAGCATGCCTGCTTTGCTGTCTCGTATCCTTCTCAAGTTTTCCAGTTGATTCCTCTAGTGCCTTCTGTAAATGGCAGTTTTCATTCCCATCTGCTACCACAGGTCGAAAGTAATGGACTGGTCTGTAATTTCGTGGCAGGGCAGGTGGTGGATATATCTTGGCAGGGAGACGACAAAAAAAAAAAAATACAATAACAAAGAGATACAGCTTTGTATGCAACACTTACAAATGTGTTTCAGTAAAAGTCACCTCACTCTAAAAATTCATGTTTACACCTCAGCAGTAGAAACAGGTATAACAAGCTACTGATTCTTTCAGACCCAGCCAGTAAGTAGCATCGTAATACAGACTTTGGGAACAATCTTACATTGTTAATACATACTACGAAAACTAGGAAAAATGTACATCAAGCTGTAGCAAAATTAACAAGTTTTAACATGCATTGCTTTTATTTGATAAAAGCTCTAGGTATTGCTTAATAATTACTTTTCTTAACAAAAGTCACATGTTTTAATCAGTTAATTGCACTATTGAATACTTCTGTGCTTATTGTATTTTAATGTCTTTCACAGTCCTTTTCCCCCACTTTCCTTAATTCAAGCTGTTACTCCAAAGGTTATCCCTATGCTTCCCAAACAATGCAATTTTATATACCAATATCCTTTTTCTTCATTAGAAAAAGGACCACAATTCTGTTTGTTTTCTCATTTATGCAAATATATGTGGTATAAATGAGGCAAATCTGAAACAAAGTTAACAAATTCACTTGTTACCAACAGAAGTATGGGACCCGATTTTTATGGAAAACTGAATGTTGCATCTAAAAGATCCAGAAATAAAATATGTACTACTTTTTATTTCAAAGTGAAATCAAACCATTCCTCTTAACTTTATGCCAAACAACAGTGTGAAAGGCACTTGTTCAAAGCCAGTATATAGGCAAAATCTAAATTCACCCACTAGTCTGACAAGTTTTAGGTTTCCATTATTCAATTATAGCTTTCAACACTACAATTTTGCTCCTTCCACAAACTTTATTGCTGATGAGAACTAAGAACATAAAAGCTCGTGAGCATCCTTAAAGTCCATATCCATACAGCTCACATGTCAATTTGCTGATGTTATTCTTAATACTTAAATATCAGTATCTGCTTACCTTGCTTGGAGTTGATGATTTTGATGCCAGCAAAAAACCATCCAAGATTATGCCTGTGTATTTAACTTCTCTTTCTGACCCTACAAAATGACCAGAGAATCGGTCAGATTTTAAATAATATATGTTTGGCAAAAAGCATTTCTCTGATTATTTTCCATTTTTCAATATATTTTATTGAGTGTAACTGTAGTTGTCTTTCATTTAAAATTAAGGGGTCTGAATCTTGATACTACTGTATGGCTAAAAAACTGCTACCAGAGAGATTGCTGTAGGATGAACATGGTTCATAGTAAGGCAAAAGTATCACTGCTGTGCCTAGCCAAGATCATGAGCGCCATTAATAGTGTACAACTAACATTAACTACAGTATTTCATGCACTTAGAAACTGCTCTAAAGTGATATAAAGACCAAATTTACAAATTAATTTGAAAATACACAAGTGTATCTAGAAAAAAAAATTTTTCATTGCAAGTATTGGTGTTATTTTGTAGCCATGATTCACAAACAGCTGTTCAGTGGAACTAAATACTGCATCTCACAAAGCAATGCATGTTGTCCTTTAAAAAACAGAATTTGGGAGTTTAATATACACTGGGATTAGTGTAGGACTTCGGAAATTATTTCCAGATTTGGACACTTCAATAAGGAAGGAAGAATAGATAATGTTCCAGAAATCAGAGCTAGAAGATACCAGTCCCCTGAAAATTCAAATACTTGGCAAACAGAGACTACATTTCTGCCTTCTTCCCTCCTCCACCCCCAATACAAGTTACATTACAGCTCTTCAGACAGAACCAGTTCTTACTTTTGTTTGCTTTATACTGTTTAGGTGCTGTCCAGCCATAAAAGCCATCTCCAGGTTCCTCATCTTTCAGAACTGTATCATATTTTAATAGTGTTTCAGTTGCATAAATATCATCATCTTCCTCCTCTAAAGCTCCTACACCAAAAGCCTAAAATACATATTCAAATAAACACAAGAATTCAGAGGTGTAAAATTAGTATTTTTAAGTCATGTCAGAACACATCTACATATATATCTATTCATCTGTATTACACAAGATGTCCAGTATACGTATATATATCCTGGGAAAAATGTACAGCTTCACAAAAAAAAAAAGTGCTACCAACTAGTGAAATAAAGAGCCAACCCAACCAAACACAAAAGCAAATATATTCCACTCTCTTGGCAGGGAGAGACAGTGAGTTTGGCCTATACGGGATGAGAACAGTAGCTTAATTCCACAGGGTAACATCTACAGTCTGACTAAGAGCACGTTAAGTTCTCAAAAGATAAAAAACTAAGTTGGCATGAAAATTAAACAAGTATAATTCCCAGAAATATAAATTGACAATGCTTCTACTTAAGAACTACAAATACCATGGAAGGAAGCAAAACCTCTCTAGCTGACAGTTGTGGTTTAAGCCCAGCCCGCAATTCCAAACCACGTAGCCACTCGCTCACTCCACCTGTTCTTCCTCCCCCTGCTGGTGGAGGGATGGGCAGGAGAATCGGAAGAACGTAACTCCCATGGGTTGAAGTAACAGTCCAGTAACTAAGGTATAACACAAACCACTACTGCTACCACCAATTTTAATAATGGTAAGGGAAATAACAAGGGAAGAGAATACAACCGCTCACCACCCACTGACTAATACCCAGCCTGACCCAAGCAGCAATCTGGCCCTTATGGGTAACTCCCCCCAGTTTCTATACTGGGCATGATGTGCCGTGGTATGGAATACCCCTTTGACTAGTTCGGGTCAGGTGTCCTGTCTCTGCTTCCTCCCAGCTTCCCCTCCTCCCTGGCAGAAAATGAGACTGAAAAAATCCTTGATAGGAGTAAGCATTACTGAGCAAGAACTAGAAAACTAGGTGTGTTATCAGCACTGTTCCCAGACTAAAGTCTAAAACCACAGCACGGCACCAGCTACTGAGAGAAAAATGACTGCTACTGCTGAACCCAGGATACTGACAGACTCAACATTAGTGGAAGTAAAACTGAACAAAAATATAAATTAAAGAAGCACTGAATGTTAATTTTCTCTAATCAAAGACAGACAAAAATTTTTTCCACCTTTACCACTGAGGTATTTCATAGTTCCTTTTAACAGTATCAGTAAGTGGAGGCATGTAAGAGTTCTATGGATTTGCCCACATCTTCACCTTAAGTAAAAAATTTTAAAAATCCTCTTCTCAAACCACATTTAATATTTTATTACAACTTTATAATGACTAGGTGCCTTCCAGAGAAGAAAACGCAACACTTACTTAGATTTCATTGCGCTAACAATAAAATGCTTTTAAAAATGTCCTCACCTGGCCCGTAATACCTAGTTTTCTTCCTTTACTGTGCCTCAGATCACCAATTAAATTCCTTGTATCGTCAGAATCACCTGTGAAGAGATTCAGGTGTCCTCCTCCAGAGGCACCAAACAAAGCTTGTGAGGGGTCCAATCCCTTATAGCCAAGTCCATGGACATTCTCTTTTGGAATCAAATCTACAGGCATTATATCTTTTGGTGCAAATGTCACATTCTCCGGCTGGTATTCATCCTCTTCATCCTTGTAGAAAATAGAAGTATTAACAGCAAATATAACTTAAAGTTTTTTTATGCTGAGTTTTTACAACATTTAGTGAACATGAGACTAGGCAAGTTTGAATTTCCTGAATTATGTAAGAAAGTACGTATGAATTACACCTGCCTAGGTAGCAAAAGAACAAATGTATTTACTTAAAAAACCTTTCTTCACTGTAAGGATAAATATTTATGAATACTTTTTAAAAAGCTTGGAACTGCATGTTAAAATACCAAAGACATCAATGAAGGAGGGGGGAGTTAAACGCCTTAGCACCTATTCTCATGTAAGTAAACAAAGAATTTCTGCCTGTTCAATACCTCAGAACCCGCGGAGAGTCCAGGTGGTAATGCACAACCATATACTTTCACTGCAGGGTCTGCAAGACACATAATAGCATAATTACAACTAATGCTAAATTACAACTCTTTGTGAAATTTCTCCAAGATTAAAGAAACAGACCAAAGAGAAGGTTTTAAAATTATCTTTCTCATCAGTCTATGCTAATTTTCTATTAGAAGTTCAGGAATTTCACTGAACTTACCAGGTTTCTGCCTGCACGGCTTTCTTTTGACACGTGGTCCAACTCCTTGTCCTTCTTTCCAGCCCATTTTTCGTAATAGTTCAACCCCAACTGTTATTCTAAGTAGAAAACAAAAGGAATTGCCTGAAACCACATCTTTAATATTTTTAAGACAATACATATCTACCATTCAAAATTATACGCCCCACTTTAACATCCAAACTGAATGTATCAACATCTTCATTTACAAGACATCCCAGTTTGGAAATGTCTACCTGCTAAGAGTCTGCACATACAAAACAAAAATCCAGGCTGAGGCCACCTGGAAAGTGCAACACTGCAGATCTCCAAGTCTCTTTCATGAATTACTGTGATCAAACATTACTTTTTAGCCAATACAACACTTCTAAGTGAAATCATCTGGTTAACTCTCACATAAATTTACTTACTTTGATGGGCCTATTAAATCATCAAATGCAGTGATTCCTGGAATGGTAGCAACTACTCCTGCAATCTGTCTTGCTTTCTCTTTTATCAGGTCTTTAGCTTTGGATGCAAAATCATCTGTGGTTGTAATATTTTTCGGAGCTATCCCAAATTCACTAAAATCCTGGGGAATATAGACAAAATGAGGAAAAAAAAGAAAAAAAAAAGAAGATTAAAACGATGTTTCCCTCAAAAGGTTATTCACTGTAATGGCAAAGGAAAGAAAAGGGGATATGACCCCCACATCAGCTAATTTTTTTAAGCCATTTATACAGTTGCTTTTTCAATAATTTGACTGGTCTCGTTTTTAAACACCTTCAAAAGTAGTTGTATTTTCCAATAAAGTGAAAGGCTTGAGTTCTGGTTTTGGTTTTTTGGGTGCTTTTGGTCATCTGTTTAGTTCAGGAGATTTTGGTTTTCTGGTTGGTTAGGTTTTAAAATGGAAATTACAGGAACTTCCTACATGGACCTATGAAACACCCTATAGGACCCAGCAGTATAACACTGTACACAAGAAGTAATTTTAAAGTCACTTCCATTTTTTTCGATTTAAGATTTCCTTGCCTGAAAAACCTGCTGTCATGGCAACTCATTCCAAAAGATTTCTACTACTTTCTAAATTTACCTCTTCATCCATGAAATCTTCTGGTCCAAGAACAGTTCTGTCTGCTCTTTTCTGCCGTGACGATACAAAAGTCGAGGGAGCCCATCCTTTAAAGAGAGTAAGTATCCAAGTAAGAGACTGCAATATAGTATTTGAAAGCAACTCAAACGTTTCAACTTTTCACCTTAAGTTTGAGAGCAGGGGAACATCTATAAAACTGCAGTCCAAAAATTCAGGGGAATTAACTTCAACAGTATCGTTTCAACTATTTACAGTATAACAAATAGCAGGAAAGGAAAAAAAATACATAAACAAAACAAACAAAAAAACCCAACCCAACCAACACTTAATGACAATTAATTAAGGCATCAAATTACGGCAACAAATCAACCCTCCTCAGAAGACAGAAAAGTATCCAACCTTCCTTTGTGCCAACAGTGTTAAAGTAGCCAGCAGAGAAGCCACCAGTAAACGCTCCATGGAAACGCTGATATCGTCCCTTTGCATCTTTAACAGTCTGCTCTTGAAGAGGAACTGGCTTTTTAAGTCGTTCACCTACAGTTAAATCAGAAAGTAAGTCACAACCCTGCATAAAGAATGGGCTCCCCGCTTGCTCCAGATGCCATCTCTTAATTCCAATTAAAAACTGGATCAAACAGTAGCCATCCTGTGGTGGAAAGCATCACACACTTCACATTTATTCCTAGCCATATTATTTGTATACATTGTTGACGTTTGCTGCTGACATAAAGGCATGAAGTGTTCAAGTAGAAATCCTGAATTCTAACGAGTTCCAAGAACTTTTTTTTTTTTTTTCTGTGAAAGGACACTTTTAGTTGTTAAGTATACAAGAGCCCTGACAGGATTTCATTACTCAGGTAATGGTTTTGAGAAATTACAGTATCAACTTTGACATGAGAATTTGCCACTTTCTAACAATATTTGTATTAATTAAGTAGCTTGGACTCAGGAGTCACAGCTGTAAAAACAATGCCAAGCCCATCTCTTGAATCCAAGTAGGAAATTCATAGAATCACCTGCTGGTCTGGGTTGGAAGGGACCCCAAGGCTCATCCAATTTCAGAGCCCTGCCATGGGCAGGGACACCTTCCACTAGAGCAGGTTGTTCCAAGCCCTATCCAATCTGGCCCTGAACGCTGCCAGGGACGGGGCAGCCACAACTTCTCTCGGCACCCCGTGCAAGCACCTCAGCACCCTCACAGTGAAGAATTTCTTCATAATATCTCTTCTAAATCCACCCTTTTCCAAGTTTAAAGCCGTTCCCCTTTGTCCTGTCACTACATGTTCTTGTTAAAAGTCCCACTCCAGATTTCCTGTCGGCCCCTTTAGGTACTAGAAGACTGTTACAAGACCTCCCCTGCGTCTTCTCTTGCCTTGCTGAGAACACAACTATACTAACGTGTGTAACTGCACAGAGCTCAGCTGTTACACCTGAACGCCGTTTTTTTTTTCACGTACGTATTTTTTATTTTCCGAGGCTTGGCGCAAGGACAGTTGAGACAGACCGGCCCCCGCTCCGATCACAGCAAGACCTGGTACCCCAGTCCCTCTCCCACACCCCGGAAAGCCGGCGTAGTGCTGAGCATCACGTCCCACATCCTCGCGGCGGGCAGCCTGCCTTCCGCTCCCACACCGCTCCACCCGGCGACCCTTAGCGTTCCCAAAGCGAAGGCCGCAGGAAAGGCAGCAGCCCTGCGCCGAACCGGTGTGCGGGCCCTCCGGACACCTCCCCAGTACAAGCCCCACAAGCCTGGCCGCCTCCCGGCCCGCGGTGCTCCCCAGCGCCCACCGCAACGCGCGACGGAGCCCACGAGAGCAGCAGTCTTGCTCCGTGAGCTCTCTCACCTTCCGCCAGCGGCTGCAGCGCAGTCCCGTAACTCACCAGCTCGTCTCCATCGCTATCACTCGACCCCGCCGACGCCATTTCTGCGCTACGGCGGCTCATGCGGGACAAACCTGAGTCACGCCAAGGGGGCGGGACGGTACCGCCTCCGCTGGGGCCCGCCCCGCCCCGCCCCTCAGGGGGCCAAGACCGGAAGGCTGAGCCCGGCAGCGGGGCAGGGCGCGTTAGGCGGTGTCGCGGAGCTGGAGGGCACGGGGCACGGCAGTGACCGGAGCTTGTCCTGGGCGTCCCTCAGGCGCCACTGGTGGCCGCCTGAGAGGTCCCAAACCCGGCTCTTCAGCGACTCCGGCCAGCCCTTCCGTCCCGGAATGCTCTGTACAGAAATGGAGGAATGCTGCAGTGTGCTGCTGACAGCCCACGATCAGAAACGTGTTCGGTGTTTTTAAAAAGACATTAACTAAAAACTGACAGACACTCGATAGTGCCTATTAGCTCGGCTACCTGGAAACGCGTAATGCTCCAGAGGAGGGCCTGTCCCCGAACTCCTCAGCGCTCTGGGCGAAGGGAAGGGCAGCAAAACCACTGTAGAACATTTCCTATCTAAATCCAGGGGTAAAGCAAACTCCACCCTGGATCAGTATGACCAAGGGAGGTGCGGATTTAGTTGAATTACAAGCCTTAGCCGATACGTGGCAAAGTTTGTCTAACAGCATTGTTTTGCGAGCTATTCAAACAGGCCGTGCACAGGTACCCGTGCAGGAGCCTGCCCCAGACTTGTACCTGAAGAGCCGTGTCCCGCTGTGCTTCCAGGCGTCTACACCTCGCTGGGGGGTGTGGTATCACAAGGGGAACGTGCAACTGAGTATATTCTATACAAAGACTACATGAGAACCAGGAAGTGTTCCCTAGTAAGAACCAGCTGTTCAAAAATTGGATTTTAATTCCCAGTGTTATCCCTGAGAAGCTCGTATTTAGATTAATTTCTCAAGCTTATGTTTTACCTTATTCAGACTCACTAAAAGCACAATATATTATACATTTTAAAACCAAAACCCCAAAGGACTGTAAACCCAAACAGTAGCCCTTCATTTTGTGCTGAAGAGTCTATCAATCCACAGCTTTTGTAAGCAAGTATCACCAGGATCTTGAAATCCTTGAAAATAAGTCAAAATTTGACTTGAGATACTCCTGCCTCAGCAGATGAGGCTTCTGCAAGTTTAGTGGCTGATCTCTAATCCAGTACTTACGTTTGTATGCACAAGACTGGCTTCTTTCAGAGTGAAACTACCGGAGTTTCAGGTTTCTGTAGGAAATACTTATTTGCTGTCCCATGCAAACAGGGAGTACTCTGTTTACTTTAAATCTCTAATTAACTTTAACACAATGAAGTAGAAGGCACAGACATTTATCTACCTACATTATCTTTTCTCATCAGTACTAATTAGCAAGCCATTAGCTAGAACCTACAGTGGCAAAATGAGCTGTTAGCACAGTTGCTGTTTCCCTTTGCTGTGAAAATAGTTGTTCCTGAATAGTCAATTCCATATGATTTTAACACACAGGCTTAAATAAATCTTTTTCACACAATGTTAACAGAAAATCTTTTGACTGTCTTACCTGTTATGTTAAAAGAGTCAGGGTAATTTTTATTTGCTTTTGTATCACAGTGGTATTTTCTTTTCCATGGTAAACTCTCTCTTGTTTACTACTGTTAAATTAGGTGACAATTGGCTAATCCTAGCTGTTAAGTAAGGTAGTAATTACAATGTCTTTTGATAGTTGCAATGAAACTAAAATATTGATAGGTTTGCATATTTTACAGGTACAATAAAAATCGACATTTTTGAATGAAAGCTGAGACAAGAAGGCACAAAAGCACAATATAATCAGTTCTATATAAACATTAAGTTTGATGGCTTTGTAATGGAAAATAACTGCGGTGCTTGAAGGTGGTTGACATAGTTTTAGGTCCTTAGGACCTTAGCACTAAAAGTGTAAGAAAAGCAGGATAGAAAAACAGGACCTGGGGATGGGGAGTATCTGGGACTAGCAGATATCCAAGGTGGGCACAGTTAAACTAACTGATATGTAGAAGGACAGGATGATTGCTATGTTTGTGGTGTTAATGAACCCATTAAGCTGGTGTAAGTATCTACTGGGGAGTATCCAGGACTAGCAGATGTCCAGGGTGGGAGCAGTTAAACTAACTGATAAGTAGAAGGACAGGATGATTGCTATGTCTGTAATGTTAATTAAGCTGGTGCTTCAAAAACTGCCAGAAGTTATGAAGATTGCTGGGAGAAGTAAACGACCCTAAAAGACCACCATCACATTTTTGTAAACGTGGGAAACTTACTGGAAAATGATGTAATTCATGTGTAGCCTCATGAATATGTGTGTCCAGTGACTATGTAAGGATGGCCCGTTTAGCAATACGGAGACACACGTTAGGTGGAGCTATCTCCCGTGTCTCTCGGCGCCGCAATAAAGAATCCTGCTTGTTAACTTGAAACTTTGTTGGCGAGTTTGTTCCTGGAGTTTCCTCCGAATCAATTTGGCGACTCAGATGGGACCCTCTCTGCTCGGCTGCAGGACCCGCTGAGGACAGGGCTCCCTAGGGCCCTCGGGAGTTTTTCCCAGGGGGACCCCTCAACTCATTCGGATCACTGCGGGAGCAGACAAGGACCATATGATAAAAGGCATTCTTTTCTTTTGTATAGTCTGTAAGGTGCAGGGGGCATCTCGGTTTGGTAAATTGTTTTGGTAAGCGTACGCAAGGTTTGGAAGCCTTCCATAAACCGAGATAGGAAATCTCGTGGGTAAAGGGATGCTGGGGAGGGACTCTTCATTAGACTGTAGTGATAGGACAGGGGGTAACGGGTTAAAACTTAAACAGGGGATATAAGGAGGAAATTCTTTCCTGTTAGGGTGGTGAGGCAGTGGAATAGGTTGCCCAGGGAGGTTGTGAATGCTCCATCCCTGGCAGTGTTCAAGATCAGGTTGGATGAGGCCTTGTGTGATCTGATTTGGCGTGAGGTGTCCCTGCCCATAGCAGGAGGGGTGGAACTGAATGTTCTTAAGGTCCTTTCCAACCCTAACTATTCTATGATTGTATACCCGACTGCTAGCGTCCTTTTGGTATACACCCACAAGAAGCAGAGGGCGTCTTGTCGTTTGGGTCCTGCAAGATGCAGTGGGCTCCTTGTAGGAAAAGTTTTGGATTTTACTGGTATTTGACTTATGTTGTGGCTTGTTATAGTTCTGATTTTGGTCTTGTAATTTTGGTACTGGTGCCAGACTGTTATAACTTGTCGTTAGTTTGATAGAATTTTAGTCTCTGTCTCAAGTGTTTTAACTGTGTGGAGTGTGTCTGTGGGATCCCGTGTGTTTGTGTTGAATGCGAGATTGATAATGGGAAATCAGCAGAGTGGAGAGATCTTGAAAAAAGAGTCCTTTAGGGTGCATTTTTGCACACTGGAAAGAACTGGGAGGGTTTCCTGGGGGCTCGGTAAATGAGAAAACGTTGATAAAATATTGTAACCAGTGGTGGCCTTTGTATGCTTTGGAAGATCAGGAAAAATGGCTTAAAAATGGAACCTTGAGCTATGATACATTGTTACAATTAATGTTTTTGAGGTGGCAAGGAAAATGGAATGAAGTAATGTATGCAGATATATTTTTCACTTTAAGAAACCACCCGGACTGACTGAGAGAAGGAATGCAAAATTGGTATACTTCCTCCAGATCCCTTAATTTTGGCTTTGGAGAAGAACAGGGAAAAACTGAAAGCTAAGCTGGAGAGATGTTCAGATTGTGATACTGGGGAAGTTAAGGAAAACCAAGGGGGAAAGGAGGGGAGCTCGGGTATCTCCTGTGTTTGAGCGTGGGGTGAGTGCTGGGGAGACAGAGGTGGAGGGATGGGTTCTTCTGTGGGACTTGATCTGTGTGTGTGCTGTGGGAAGTTTGGACGTTGAAAATGAGACTGCTCTGGGGGAAGTGCCATGGAGTGGCTCCGGTGGCTGAATTGGAACTAGACAGGCACATGGGGAATCTACTCTAGCAGATCCGCTGGTTATAATGAAGCTAGGGACTAGGGGAGATAAAGTGGAATTTTAGTGGATACAGGAGCAACTTATTCGGCGTTAAATCAGAGGGAAATGAATTTGTTACAGATGTGGGAGCTACTGGCCACCAAGTAAAAAAAAAAAGGGGGGGGGGGAAGGCAAAAAGAGGCATTCTTTCTGAAACCCTTAAGTACAAATAGGAATGCATAACTTTTTATGCATGCTAATTCTCCGAAATCTTTATTAGGGTGAGAAGCAACATTTAAAGAAGGCAAAATGGAATTAAGAGTTAAAAATGATCAATTAGTTGCAGTTTTGAGTTTATCTTTAATTCAACAGAAAAGTGAACAGGAGGACCTCCCTGAAATAGAAGAAATCCTTAATCAGGTATATCTGGGAGTATGGGCATCTGAAATTCCAGGTAAGGTGAAAAATGCTTTGCCTATTAAAGTAGAAATAAAAAGAGGAGGCCTGCCCAATTAGAATAAAACAATATCCCCTAAAATTACAGGAAAGGGAACTAAAAAAATCATTGATAAATTTAAAAATATAAATTATTAATTGAATGTGAACTGGAACATAATACTCCTATCTGGACAGTAAAGAAATAAAGTTGCAGATTGGTTCAAGATCTCAGAGCAATCAACAGATTTGTAGAGGATATTCATCCAGTAATAGCTAATTCATATACCTTATTGACTAAATCAAATAATAATTAGAAATGGTTTGCCGTCTTGGATTTAAAGGACTCTTTCTTTTGCTTACCATTGGCCAAAGAAAACCAGAATTTATTTTCTTTTGAATAGGAAAATCCTGCCACAGTAAGGAAAACCCAATTAATTTGGATGGTATTACCTCAAGGGTTTTAAAACAGTCCAACGATTTTTCAAAGTCAGTTAGCACTGGAACTAGAATCATGGAAACCACCCACTCAGACAGGGACTCTGTTACAATATGTGGATGACCTTTTAACAGAAACAAAGGAAGAATGTGTGCAGTGAATGGTGGGATTATTGAATTTTCTGGGACTGAATGGTTATTGGGTAACCAGACAAAAGGCCCAACTAATTCAAACCCGAGTTTCCTACCTAGGATATGAAATAACAGAAGGACAGAAAGAACTTGGAACTGCTAGAAAAGAAGCCATTTGTCAAACTCCACGACCATCGACCATCAAGGAGCTCTGGACGTTCCTGGGAGTGACTAGATGATGCAGACTTTGGATACATGATTATGGTGTTCTGGTAAGACCACTATATGAACTGTTAAAAGAAACCCCTCTGTCTTTAGAATGGATTGATTCAGCAGAGGAGGGCTTTTAGAAATTTAAAAACAGAGCTAATGGGAACTGCAGCTCTGTGACTTCTGGATGTGACTAAATCCTTTTGGCTATATTCCTGTGAAGAACAGGGAGTAACTTCAGTGGTCCTTGCTCAGAAACTAGGACCCTATAAGAGGGCAATGGTGTATTTTTCAAAACAGCTGGATGAAGTGAGCAAAGGATGACCCAGATGCCTAAGGGCTGTGGCAGCAGTTGTTTTGAATATTGAAGAGGCTCACAAATTTAACTTGGGACAAAAGATTACTGTACTAGTGTCCTATGTTGTATTAGCAGTCCTGGAACAGAAAGAAGCCCACTGGTTATCTCCTTCATTGGGGCTGTCCAGCCTGGAGAAGAGAAGGCTGCATGGAGACCTCATAGCAGCCTTTCAGTATCTGAAGGGGGGGCTATAGGGATGCTGGGGAGGGACTCTTCATTAGGGACTGTAGTGATAGGACAAGGGGTAATGGGTTAAAACTTAAACAGGGGAAGTTTAGGTTGGGTATAAGGAATAAATTCTTTACTGTTAGGGTGGTGAGGCACTGGAATGGGCTGCCCAGGGAGGTTGTGAATGCTCCATCCCTGGCAGTGTTCAAGGCCAGGCTGGACAGAGCCTTGGGTGATATGATTTAGTGTGAGGTGTCCCTGCCCATGGCAGGAGGGTTGGAACTTGATGATCTTAAGGTCCTTTCCAACCCTAACTATTTTATGATTCTATGATTCTGTTTTTTAAAATATCAGGCCACCCTTGTGGAACACGATGATATAGAAATCGTGGTTACTAATGTTGTCAATCTGTTAGAGAGGGTGAAGGTTTTACAATAAAATAATCATATAAAATAGTAAAATGATTATATTTGAGTAATTTATAAATCAATAGTGAGGCTTTGTATATTAGAAGACATTGTAACTTTGCTGTTTTGTATCATAGTTACTCTGTAACTAAACGTTACAATTGTAGTCTTGGTAGCAAGAGCTAACATAACTGTATATGGTGAGGGGAGTATGGGTGTATGTATTGTAAAACTCTACCCAAGCAGAACCTAAGTTTAAGATAGCCAAAAAGGGCATGCCAGAAGCATCCTGGTGAAGATAAGAGAATGCTAACATCCACAAGACAATTGGGAACTAGTCAAGTAGAGAAAAGGTAAAGAGGACAACCTGAGGAAGACTCCTTACTTCATCTGAGGAAGACTCCTTACTTCATCTGAGGAAGACTCCTTACTTCATCAGGGCAACCACCAGAGGGGGCTGCGCAAGCGCAAAAGAGGCTGGTGTCGTAATAGACTGATGTAGAAATCCTTGATGCATATGTATTAGTGAATGATGTAATCTGTGTTGAATATGTATTAGTTAGGAAATTTTTAGTGTATAAATTGTGAACGCGATGTGATGGGAGTCGGAACCAGATTTGGGTGCGTACCCCTGGTTCCCGGCGCCTCAATAAAGCACCTCATATAACCATCCTGGCAGTTACGTGTTTGTCTCGACGCTAACAAATCCAGCACCCTTTTGCAGGAATAACCAACAGAACTACTAACACATGGCTGCTTGGCCACTATAGAGGCTGTATATTCAAGCAGATCAGATTTGAAAGAAACCTCTGGAACATGCTGAACGAGAGCCCTGGAATTGTCTAAAGACAAAAGGATAAATATTTGGACTGATTCTAAATATGCATTTGGTGTGGTCCATGCATATGGTGCCATCTGGAAAGAACAAGGACTTTTGAACACACAAGGGAAACAGATTAAACATGCTACAGAAATTCTACGACTACTGGAAGCTGTTCAGTTACCTGAGGAAGTAGCTATTATGTATTGTTGAGGGCATCAACAAGGTGACTCTCATTAGGAAATTGGAAATAATTTGGCTGACTTCGGAGCCAAATGAGAAGTTTAACAATCTAAAATCATTCCCTTAATCCCTGACGGCAAACTAAGCATTGAGAAATCTAAACCTAGATATTCAAAGGAGGATAGAAAATTGATTGAAGATCTCAAAGGAGAGGAAAACAAAGAGGGTTGGGTTCAGATATCTGATGGGCGACTCTGAAAGCTAGTTCAGGAGGAGCATAATAAAACTGATTTGGGTAGCAACTCTTTGTATAAATACTTAGACAAATTATAGGAAGGAATCTATATATCATAGTTCAATTAGTGACAATGTCAGCTCTGTCTCAAGAATAATCCTAAAACTGAAAATAGAAATCAAATTGGTACAACTGTGGGAGGAAGTTATCTGAGACAGCACTGGCATATAAATTTTTCTGAATTACTGAGAAAAAGAGGTTACCAATATTTGTTGGTGTTAACAAATACTTTTTCAGGGTGGCCAGAAGCATTCCCTTGTAGAATAAATAATGCAAGACAAGTAATTAAAATATTGTTAAACTGTATAATACCGTATTTTGGAGTACCAGCGGCAATTTCTTCCGACTAAGGCTTGCACTTCAGTGCAAAGTAGTTACAAGAATTTAGCAAAAATTAGAAATTGATTGGCAACTACATGTTCCATACAGGTCTCAGGCCAGTGGGCAAGTAGAAAAGGTGAACCATCTGATCAAACAACAGACTGGTAAAATATGTCAGGAAATAAATTTATATTGGTACCAAGCCTTACCACTGGCTCTGTTAAGAATTCAAACTAAACCTCGGTCAAAAGAAGAGGCTAGCCAAGTAAAATATTAGAAGAAATAAAAGAATATTAGGGACAAGAGCGAGAAGCATGGATTATCTGACTCACTCTTTTAGATCCAGAGACTGGGTTCATGTTAAGAATTTTTCAGGACATCCTCTACAGGAGAAGTGGAGTGGACCGTATCAGATATTATTGACCACCTTTACAGCAGTGAAAATAAAGAAACAATGTGCTTGAATACATTACTAAAGAATAAAGAAAGCACCAGAACCAGAGAAGACATGACGGATCAAACCTTCAGGACCCTTACATATGAAATTGCATGAGTCATAATTTGGATTTATATGATAACTGGTGTACCAGCCTGGGACCAATACTTATACCTGAAATTGATGCAGACTGTTACTAAAGTTGTTAATTGTAGTGACTGTTGGGTGTGTGCACAGTTGCCTAAATCAGGAGCAGATCAGGACCTTACATTAATTGGCGTTCCAATTTCCAACACTATCTCATGGACAAATTTGTGGGTGAGCACTAGCAATCTACATCCAAAGGAAAGGTTAAGATTTGGGATAGTTAATCCTAATCCAGTATTATACCCGTGTATGAAGATGTATTACACCAGGAACCAGAGTATGAGATTGTTTGTTTAAATGCCACAGGTGTAAGTCACTATTCAAATTGCAATCACACTATTAGTACATGGCATCGTGGTTCAGTGGTGGCCCATTCCTGAAGGGAAAGGGTGGTATTGGTTATGTGGAGAAAATGGTTATAAGACCTTACCCCCAACTGGAAGGGGGCACGCACCCTTAGGTGCTGTTATACCCAATCTCACTATTATTGACATGTATCCGTCTCAAACCCAGGTTACATGTTTTGCTAAACTGATTAAGCTAGGATTTAACGCTATTGCTGATGGAACACTGCATTTCATAGTTTTGTGAGATGGCTAATTTCATCTTTGGGAGTAAGTGAATTAGAGAAGGCAGATGTAAATATCTCAGCAAGCATTAAGGAACTAGAAAGGAAAACCACTGACATAATCCAAGCAGAACAAGAAGAGATAACTAGCCTATCTAAAATGGTATTACAAAAAAGAATGGCTCTAGACATGTTATTGGCTTCACAAGGAGGGGTTTGTTCTGTAATCAATGAAAGTTGCTGTTCCTATATAGATCAAAGTGGTGGGATTGAAACAGATCTGGAGGAAATTTGGAAACAAACTAAAATATTTCTTGAAATGGCCAAGGATGATACTTCCTGGGGGTTTGAAGAAATATGGTAAAAGTTAACTTCATGGTTACCTGATCTCTCCTGGTTAAGGCAACTGGTTGCAGGAATATTAATATTAATTGTTTTAATATTACTTGTGGTATGATACAATGTTCCTTCTGGTATTGTAAACTATCTATGATAAATTATGAAAATTGGAAAAGAAATGAAATCAAGAATCAAGTAGAAACAGGAAATTATTTCAAAACCAATGTAGATGGTAATTGTAGTATATAAAATGTTGCAAAAGAATTTGCAAAAGGACAGAAAAAGGGGGGATTTGAGACAAGAAGGCACAAAAGCACAAAATGTTATCAGTTCTATATAAACATTAAGTTTGATGGCTTCGTAATGGAAAATAACTGCGGTGCTTGAGGGTAGTTGACATAGTTTTAGGTCCTTAGGACTTTAGCACTAAAAGTGTAAGAAAAGCAGAATGGAAAAACAGGACCTGGGGATGGGGAGTATCCAGGACTAGCAGATGTCCAGGGTGGGAGCAGTTAAACTAACTGATAAGTAGAAGGACAGGATGATTGCTATGTCTGTAATGTTAATTAAGCTGGTGCTTCAAAAACTGCCAGAAGTTATGAAGATTGCTGGGAGAAGTAAACGACCCTAAAAGACCACCATCACATTTTTGTAAACGTGGGAAACTTACTGGAAAATGATGTAATTCATGTGTAGCCTCATGAATATGTGTGTCCAGTGACTATGTAAGGATGGCCCATTTAGCAATACGGAGACACACGTTAGGTGGAGCTATCTCCCGTGTCTCTCGGCGCCGCAATAAAGAATACCTGCTTGTTAACTTGAAACTTTGTTGGCGAGCTTGTTCCTGGAGTTTTCCCCGAATCAAAGCTCAAATACTTGCTGGTAGATTTAAGGTTGAGACTGAGCTCTTAAGCCGGTGATGGACATCAGGCTTTGGTTTTCCAGAACTTGTAACCCGGGTTCGAGACGGATACATGTCAATAATAGTGAGATTGGGTATAACAGCACCTAAGGGTGCGTGCCCCCTTCCAGTTGGGGGTAAGGTCTTATAACCATTTTCTCCACATAACCAATACCACCCTTTCCCTTCAGGAATGGGCCACCACTGAACCACGATGCCATGTACTAATAGTGTGATTGCAATTTGAATAGTGACTTACACCTGTGGCATTTAAACAAACAATCTCATACTCTGGTTCCTGGTGTAATACATCTTCATACACGGGTATAATACTGGATTAGGATTAACTATCCCAAATCTTAACCTTTCCTTTGGATGTAGATTGCTAGTGCTCACCCACAAATTTGTCCATGAGATAGTGTTGGAAATTGGAACGCCAATTAATGTAAGGTCCTGATCTGCTCCTGATTTAGGCAACTGTGCACACACCCAACAGTCACTACAATTAACAACTTTAGTAACAGTCTGCATCAATTTCAGGTATAAGTATTGGTCCCAGGCTGGTACACCAGTTATCATATAAATCCAAATTATGACTCATGCAATTTCATATGTAAGGGTCCTGAAGGTTTGATCCGTCATGTCTTCTCTGGTTCTGGTGCTTTCTTTATTCTTTTTTCAACATTTGGTTTCGAATTCGTTCATTGAGAAGGTCAACATAGAAGTGTTTTCCTATATCCTTTATTATATTCTTTAAACCATTTCTTCAAATAGACAGCTTCTTGTTGATTACAGTTTTGTGGGTTTCTGGAACTTCAGACTGAAAGCAGCATAATCAAGATAGAAAATAAGGAAGCAAAAATTTATTCATTTACAGGGCTGTTAAAAAACTTGTTAATGAGAAAAAGGAAAATGTAAGTACAGGCCGTACAAAAAATACGTCATTACTTTTTTATTTTTCAAAACCGAGCAAACTACTTCATCTCTAATTTATGTTGTGTTCAGTGGGAATATTTCCAATTATTCTTCCTGACAACATATGGCTACTGTATCGGTGAAACAGACACATGAAGTACATCCTCTGATGCGTTTTTTTTTAGCTGCTACTAAGTGCTAACTTTCGGGGTTTTTTAGATAATGAGAGGGAAAAAAAGTTAACGAGTATTGCCCTTAAGTACACAGACCCTTGTCTGTGGATCTCCACTGAATATCTTATCTGGGAAAGGGGATGATGTTTTTGCCGTGCTTTGCCTTACATTCTAAATTCCCACTGAAACTGCAGTGTCATGTTTACAGTATGTTCTCACAGTTGAATAGGTGAAGCAGATTAACTGCTCAATACGAAATGGGATTTATTTTATCCATCAGTGAAGATAAAGCTGCAGTTAACATGTGCCCCTCCCTTCTAGCCTGAAGAAGCAGCACTGAAATGCTGCACCTACAGCCAATCACATCATGGCCACCCCAAGCCCTCTTACTGAGTTTGTGTAACATTTTTATACCATTTTGCTATCACTCAGTAAACTTGCTGGTAAGGAAACTTTCTACTGGCACTTCTTACTTGCAGTTCCTGTCTGGTCGCTTTCAATTCATCTGTCATAAAAATACTTTTGTTTCTGAGAATACTTCCCCATTCTTTGTTCTCAGACTTTTTCTAACCTGAAAATCTACATCTTGTAAACTTGTAACAGTCTCAAAGCAGATTCTCATCACTATTGTTACTGTGCTCCCATTAGAATAATTTTTGCCATTCTCAATCTCTCCCCCCTCGTCCCACCCCGTCCCCCCAATACATATTTGGAAAGGGGGGGGGGGGGGAGAGTATCAACCAATGATCTTTTTCCTGTCTCCTCACCTAAAACTTCCCTACAGTAGACAGACATTAGCCCATTAAGAGCTGCAGTCTTCAGAAATAAAGTGTGATACTAACTCGAGTAATTTGATGCAATGTAATTAATTGACCATAAAGTTACAGGCTGTCAGGGTTACTGACAAAATCTTTTTGTCTTTCTGCTCAGAACAAAAGTTTAATATTCAAAGCCGCCAGCAACAGGAGGAGAAATATGTAACTGTGTGTCAGGTTCAGAATTCAAGAGGCTACCCTGAGAAACTTCTCCCTTCATACAGCAGCATTCTAAGTACTTGTCCTGATAAGCCTGGGTGTCTCTGGGACAAAAGCTTTTTGAGGCACTTGTTACATGCTTATAGCTGCAAGGGCTGTAAAATCACAAAAAGGAAACCTTCTCTTTCAAGAGAGCAGAACCTGCCCTTACTAAATCAAAGCAGATTCCTATTCAGTATGTAACAGTGCATCAACAGACAGGAAATTAATTTCCCAAATCGAAACTATTTTCTAGTGGCCAAAGAGAAGACTGAAGATGGGATTGCATATATTCCCATAGTTTTTTCAATATAGGAAGGACAGGATTGACTAAGCAAGTGGTGTGATACAAACATAACAGAAATATGGCACATAATGTGCACAGGTACATATGTACCACGTATATTGTCATGTGTCCAAATTCTGGTCCCTATTACCTTTCCTATCCTGGGATAAAATCTGGGACAATTCAATCTCTGCCTTTCAGTGCCTGTTTTCAGCTGGCCATTGCTAGGATCACCTGGCTGGTTTACCTGCGAAGATGCACGAAGCCAGATAGAGCCAGTTTTGTAACCAGAGGGAGGTTTGATGATGCAGAGATAAGATTTCTTGCTTTCAATCTCAATGCTTTAGGCACAACATACAGAAATTCTTTGGATGCAAATTCTTAAGCTTTTGGTGCTCTCTCATGTCCAGTGGGCCAGATCACCATATTTGCTCTTTCATAACATTAAACATAAGTATTGACCAACATCTGCAGCTATACGCCCCTTTTTCTGAGTACATGTGTCCAGATTCCTAGCCTGTTATTACTCAGTCTTTAGAATGCAGCAATTCAAACCTCCTGAGTAACATAACCGTGAGAAACTGAGAAAGTTTGTGGTATGCACTCACCTCTGTTTAGAAATTCTAATAGCAACCAAAAAGCTTCTGGAGACAAGACGTTTAACCAACTGGTGAGAAGAGCAGGGACATGTTACTCTGAGGGTAAATCAGGTTGTGGAATGTTCTAAACTGCAATTTACATTCCAGGGTCAGGGAGCACTCCTACCCCATCATTATGCAGTTCAGCCCTAGCTACTGAGACCACATAATCCACGTGGGCCTTTTGCAGCAATTCATGTTCACCAAATGCAGACAATATTTGCAATGACTTACTTCAGAAATCTGGTATCAGTCCTCACACAATCATGAGGAAGTACCTTTATCCCAGCAAGGGGAAGGCAGAATTTAAAGATACCATGGATTCAGGGCTGAGTTTGCTGCATAAACTTGCTGTGTGTATCACTGCTGACTTTGTTTTATTCAGAGAACCCACCACCAACAACAAAAAGGCTGTGTTTTGTCAACAAGACATGTTTAAAGTTATCTTTAGTATTGTACTGTGCAGAAACGTCTGCAAATTTGTCTTTTACACATGACCATGGTAACAGTCTCTCATGGTGGTGATGACTTTCTGACCTTTTGGCCTGGCTACAGACTCTTGTGACATTATTTGAGCCTTTCAATGAGATCTGTTTTAAGAAAACCCAGCAAAAGCAGTGCAGATTCCCAGGATGATCACATTAATACTGTTTTAATTCAGTATTATACTGTTTTAATTCAGCTGCCAGATCATACCAGCATGGCCTGTGCTGGCAAATTACTATTTATCTCTCATTTATATTAATGTACTTACATGTATTTCATTGCAGTTATACACTGATTTGCAAGATTTCAGTTTTTAAATAACTTTTAATTTAGCAGGTAAATACATTTTCTAACACTTTAAAAAATAAAACTTTTTTTTTTGCACACTTTAAATAGAAATTGAAGCAAGTTGAACTGTTTTCCCACTTTCACCTATTTCTATTCAACATATAATTGGATATATTTATTCAGCACCTTTAGAACTATTAAAAAGAGGAAAAAAGTACCAGGGTGAGTGTGAACAAAGAGGCAGGAGCAGATCTTTGGATTCTGAGGTGCTGGCTCCAGTTTTCTTCCTTAAAACCAGTCAGCAGACACAGTTTAACTGAACTGCGCTGCCTAACTCTGGAGACATCAGTGTTTTCAAAGCAAGTTTCAGTTGAGGGTGCAATTGAAAAGATATTTTTCCTTTGATAAAGAAACATTGTCTCTGCAGATCTGTTCCTGACATAACTATACCACAGTTCTAAGAAAGATGAAAAAAGGGAAGGGGCGGGTGGGGTGGGGGAAGCAGGGGAGGAGAGAAGACAAGTTTGGTAATATTCATTTAAGTGTTTTGCTGTATTGCATCTTCAAAATACCTGCATAACTCTGATGGTTAAGCCTGGCTAGTAATAGAAACCAATACTGACGGTTTTTTTATTCAAGTGTCCACTAACCGTGAAAACGGTTACACAATGGAGTATTTCAAAGATGGGAGGTTTCCAGTCCAAACTCTGCAGATTTTTGCAATGCTGAGATTGAGCCCACAGCAGTTTCCCGGAACCGGGGCCTGTCCTGCTTCTCATCCAGATATTGCTGCTCTTATCAGCGGCCAAGACCAGAGCCTCTCCAGCCCCTCCGAACTCTGCGACCGGTGTCAGCCGTTCTCCTGTCCTCCCCTAGACGGGAGGCTGAGGCGCTACGGACGTGACCGTGCGAGCTTTGGACACTGGCCCACTAATGCCTTCCCCCTGCCCCGGTGTTGGGGGAGTATCCCCCTCGGAGTAACGAGCCCGGGGTAAGAGGCCGCCACCGGCTGGAAACCTTGGCTCCCATACGAGGAAGCTGGCCGTGACACGAATGGGACCGGGGTCCCACCCTGGGGGCTGTCGCCAGGCACAGCAGCACGGGGAGGACGCAGGGAAGCAGACAGAAGCGAGCTGTCCCTTCGGGGCGGCTAGATGGGCTCCGAACGGCAGCCAGCGGGCTGGGAAGGGCGCAGCGGGCCACCGGGCTGCCCTTCCAGCCAGTGCCGGCACCGCCCGTCTCTGGACGAGGGGCACCTGGAGCGCCCGGCCGCGGGACTTCAACAGTCAGCGGCCCGAGGGGCCTTGCACAGACCTCACCGGGGCCGCCCCAGCGCGGCGGAGCGGACACCGCTGCGGGCGGGGCGGGACCGGGCGGGACCGGACGGGACGGGACGGCGCGGACAGCTCCTCCCCGCTGCCACAGGGGTGGAGCCGGGCGGTGCCGTGGGGGCAGTGCCGGCATTTCCCGCAGGATCGGCGCTGCCCTCAGCAGTGCTTGTCTGGCAGCGGTAGGGGAGGGAGGGCTCGCCCGCCCGCCCGCCCGCCCGCCCGGAGATGACAGACGCCCTGTCTCCCCGCGGCTGCCAGCCGGCCGAGCCGGCGGAGGATGGCTACTTTCGGAAGGTAGGATGCGCGGCGGTCTGCGCGCCGGGACGGGCACTCCGGGCTCGGCAGTCCCGTGTCCATCTATCGCTACTGCTTTTTGTTGATGGAGAGTCGTGAGCCCCGTCCCGTGGAGGCAGAACGTGGGCGCCTGTGCTCTGGCTGACCGCTCTGCGGCGCTTGGGGTAGGGAACCGGGTGAACAGGACTGTCTGCGGGGTTCCGGCCGGCCGCCGCGGCGCGATCCTCCGGCGCTGGGCTTTGCTCTGCGGGACAGGAGCACTCGTACCCCCACAAAATGGGTGAAATTCTCCTTGGCAGCTTCTCTTTTCTTTCGCTGTTCTCTTCCCTGTTCGCTTCTCGCTGTGTCTCCTTGCTCGCTCTCTAGTAAATTGCCTTGTGTACCTGTAAGAACGTTTGGTGGAGTAAGGCAATGAAATTAACAGACTCGTTAGGAAGTTTTTAATGAACATCTGTCCTAATTACTTTTCAGACTTAGTGGGCGGCTCATGCCATAACCTGCACCTGAGCTCTTTCAGCACAGGGTAATTACAATGAAGTGTCTCTTGTCCGATAGCCTCTGGGCTGCTGTGAACTTCAGCGGGGGTGAAGGATAACGAGTGCCGCTTTCGGGAGCTTGGAGTCAGCCCTCCCTCGCTGCGTCGGCTGGGTCGTCCCTTGCAGCTCTCCACCTGCAACTATTGTTGATGGGCTTCAAATAGGGGTGTGGGTACTCGCAGGGATGTATATTGTGGGTCTGAGACAATAGACTGCTTACCCTATGGAGGGAAAAAAACCAAACCAAACAACAACACAAAGCCCCAAAACCCTCGTACATTAGGTTGTTGCTGCTTAAAGCAAAGATACCCATCCCTGCAGTGTACTTCAGCCATGACCTGGATTATGCAATAGGAAAGCCCAGACACTTTTCTCTGTGGCCTTCCTTACAGGCTGTTTGGATTTTGGACCCCAGTATTTACCAAATTCATCAGCTTCCAGGAGCTTAAGGAACGATACTGCTCTTTAGCAGAGGAACTTTTCACAGCTGAAAAGAGCCAAGTTTTACCTGTGCCAGCCAAGCTGCAAGGCCTTGGTACTGGTGTGTAACTAGAGGCTGAAGCAAAACTTTCTCCAAATCTTGTCTGGTTTCTTCATTTGAGTATAATATTTGTTGAGTAATCCCTGATTTCTTAGTAGTCCACAGCAGGAAATCATAAAGTGTGGCAAAGTTGTAATTATTTAGAGTTTTCACAGCTCTGGTTTCTATAGTACAGGATGCTCATAGGCTGCCTGGAGGCGTGTTAGTAAAAAAGTTGACTTCATGCACTTGTCAAGTTCATTAAGTCAGATAAATCAACTCTTCCACCTGTTTGTTTTTACTGATGGGGACTAACTGAAGTTTCATCATGAAGTTGTGGTTCCTAAGTCATAAAAGTAGATCTTCTGCAGTCAGACTTGCTGAGGGACTGAGACTGTTTTCAATTACATTGCTGTATGTGAAGGTTAAGCCCACTGGAAACAGCATCAATGTAAGTCCCCCATCCTGGTCAGGAATTAAGTGTTTCTCATATATGAAAATACTGTAAGATCAATTTTATACCTCATCATAAACAGCAATTTCCATTTTCCCCACTTTTGAATTACTTATGTCTTAAAGGAGTAGAAAATAGGAATCTGATTAAATCTGGGTGAGGCAGTGTTGCAGTGCAACGTTCTTGCATCTGTTCACTAAAATCTTTGAATGGTTTATCCAGCTTATAAGTGTCTTTAATAAAGTTGTGCACCTCACATCAGGCTAGATGCTTAAAGCTTTCTGTCCCAAAAGTTAGATGTAAGCAGGAAACCAGTATTCCTTGTTATACATTAGCTGGATGGTCTCAAAGATCAGAGCTTTCTTTCTGACTCAGTAGTTCTAGGAGAAGGGGGAGGAAAGGCAACCAAAACCTAAAGCATTCCCACTCCAGGAATCTTGAGCCAATACAAGCTGTGAAGCCAAGGAGATACATTGACCATAGTACTTTAGGCCTTACATGTTCACTGGAATGACATGCTAGGCAGTTTGATGTAACTGAAAGCAGTGATTGAGCTGTCTGTATGCATCCATGGGTCTCCCCCTTCTCAGAGTCCCTTTGTATCCCTTTCCCTTTTTCAAATCTCACTACTTCTTGCTTTCCTGAAAGGATTTCAGGGTTGGTCTACCAGTTTTGCTGGTGCAAAATCACATCAATTTCCAAAGCTAGTTGTCATGCTTTTAGATCAAAAGACATTTACTTAATGACCTTTTTTTTATGTAAGCTGTGGAGCAAGGTGAAAACAATTGCTTTGATCAGTCCTGAACACCAATGGGCTTCCAAGCACTATATGCACAATGAGGTTGACCTCCATAATTTTT
Source organism: Pezoporus wallicus (assembly GCF_028554395.1). Taxonomy (NCBI): domain Eukaryota; kingdom Metazoa; phylum Chordata; class Aves; order Psittaciformes; family Psittacidae; genus Pezoporus; species Pezoporus wallicus. The sequence goes on along the minus strand of NW_026636385.1, from coordinate 963,813 downwards.
AAGAATATTGTCCACAGTGACATTTTATAATTGAGAAAAGTTGAGCAGTTCATACAATAGCCATTTGGTTTAGGCTCTTGGTGTTTTCTTTGGAGGAATGAATTACTGTGTGAAGTATGCTCACAGTTTGTGCAGTGCCCTTTTGGGTGCTTTTTGGAGTCTTAAATACAGCATGCCAGAAAGCAACCCTCAGTATCCCCAAGATGCAATATGTAAACCAATTCATTTACTTAATTCTTGTTTAGCACCCTTTATCTCCTGTGGAGAGAAGGCCCTGTAAAACTATGACTGACTTTCTGTAAAGGGCCATGACCAGAAATGGGGAAACACATGCCCAGTCCCATTTCTTGCTTTGACTTCTGTTGCCACACTAGAAAGTCAGGCTTGCTCTGACTCTGCTGGGTGAGTCTGGGGTGTGATGGGTGGCAGCTACTGTGTGCAGTGCCCACTTGCACCATTCCTCAGACTCCCTCTCTCCATTACCTTCCAACAAGGATAGAGCTGCTTTGTAGAGAGCTTTTCCTCTTTCCCTTACCCCATCTCTGTCCATTATCTCTCTTTTTTCCCTATGGCAAAGGCCTGTCTAACTTAAATAGGTAAAATTAAAATTAAATTATAGAGGTAAATTTATATAGGTAAAACTAGATTTTCCTTAAAAACTTGTAAGATGCTTTGAGCTGGCTCAGATTATTTATATTTTTTTCTTAAGACCTAGTTTTCAGTAATATACCTGTGCAGCCACACAGGGTATAGGCAACTCTGCCAGTGTTGCCCCTATTCCTTTCCCTTTACATTTCCCCTCCAAACCAATTTGGTTAGCTGCAACTGAGCTTGTGAGGATTTTAGTTTTAAAAACAAAACAAACAGCAACAACAAAATTCTTGCTGGTGTCCTGAAGAGGATATGGCAAAGTGGAAGCAGCACCTTAATTTCCATCAAAAAGAAGATGGAACTTCTGTCTATTAACCTTTTGCTTTCTGGGAAGATAACATAGCAGGGAACTGGTTCTGCTACTGTTCTGTTTATCTTAGCCATCACATGTGTGTAAGTCAGTATATGCTGTGGTACACTGCCAGGGCAAACTGTACCCATACTCCTGAGTGGTGCAAGTGCTCTTGGACATCAGCCTCTTGCCTTGACCTCCTCTGTGCAGAGTTCCACATTCTTTCTCTGTTACTGGCAGCAACTGGTGAATCAACCATGCATATCCTGCATATTCATCCAAATTCTGCCCCACTCTTTCTTCCCTATGAAAGAGTTTGTGGTCAGCAGAAAAGAATAACAAAACTAATGATAAGAGCAACTTGTTTCAAAAGTAGAGTGAGGCATTTAAACAGGAAGGATTTTTCAAAAGACCAACAGTAATTAAAGCAGGTCTGTCCTTGTGTGCCACTTGGCTTATGCGTGGTGGTTCTCCCACCCTTGGGGTAGTTATTCTTTGGGCCTGTCGTGGTTCTGTGGATTGCTTGGCCTCTCAGACATCTTACTAGTTTGTGGTTTTTTTAGTTGCTTTTGAGTTTGCGTGGGAGAAACAGATCTCTCAAGTTATTTTTCCTTTTGTTTTCCTTTATTTCTTTTCTCTTTTCATTACAGCACTCACACACAATCACACACAGAGTAGGTTTTCACAAAGTAAATATCCCCAAAACACATCAGTATACAGAACTTGGGACATTTATCAAATAGTACTCATCTAGTCACAGGATCCAAAGCTTGTGTGGTGATCTTTTAGTAGAACTATGCCTGCGCTGTGGTTTTGGGTTTGAGGGAGCACATACAGATGACTGAGTGGGTAGGAGTGGACCAAGGAAGATACATCTAGCAAGTTCTTTCTACTGTATCTTTCCGATCTTGGTTTACTTCTTTGTAACACCTTACGCATACTGTAACTCTATAAATGCTCTCATCGGTCAGGAAGTTGCAGTAAATGATAAGAAAAAGCCATAGTTCACGGCTCAAAGTTGCCCTTCCTGTAGCTCTCCAAGCATCTGCTGGTGCAGCACTAAGCATCTTGTCTTCAGTTTGGTTGTTCTGCCCACTGTGCTATGTAGAAGGAGAGGAAGCTCTCCTCCTGAGAGCTAGCTTCAGGAATCTTCAGATTCTGATCAGTTTAATGAAAATGCTGATTTTAGTTTTCTGTTAAAGCTCTGGTTCCAGTGAAGAGGCTAGATACTTATCGTATAGACCAAGCTGATGATTCAGAAAGAAATACTGTATATATTAGTCCGCCCTGCCAAGGGAAAAGGCTAAAAACAGAACACAAGTAGTTTCATATATGAAGCACCAGGCTGAAAATGATGATAGGTATGGTAACCAATGTGTGAATCAGCACTCCCCTAATTAACTCTCTCCTTCCCCTCCTTAGCTTTTGGGGTTTCATCTGCAAGACTTCCCCCCCCTAACTGTGGTTGGTGTGTCAGTTTAGTAACCTGCTGCACCTGTGCTTCCACCATGGTTCAGCTCATGCGGTTCTTCTCGGTCATTAGTAGCCAGGCAACCGTCAGCATTAGCATAGACACAGGAATATTTATTTGCCTATTTGTTCTCTCTCCCCTTGTCTGGCGGGACAGAAACAATGCAGTGATGATTCATCCCCCCCATGCCATATCCACTCATCATGTACAAATTCATAAACCCTAAGACTGAAAGTAGGCCTTCGTGTGAAACTGAGAATCATCTGAAACTTGGTTAGTCAAGAGACAGACATCTGTGAAGGAATGCTGATTTTCATTTTGCTTAGTGAGCAGTGTGACAAGATGCAATATTGTCTAGAAAATATGTACATGGAATTTAATACAATAACTAGTTCTAAAGTTGTACTAATCTCTGGGCCAGGCACTAGAACTGTGAAATACTTGTTCATGGCACAAGCAGGCCAGGCTCTGGAAGACCACATCTCCCCTCTCCCTCTGCCTTTTTTAACTTGGATAAAACAACTACTCTTGAAAAACTTGAAATGTTTAGCTAAAATTTTAAAAATTGAACTGGTAGAAACATGCCAAGAGAAACTTTAATTATAGTAGTGCAAAAATGGAAATAAATATAATAATTTAACAGGGCTTGGGATCAGTTCTAGAAATACTGGTGTGAATCATGTTGTTTACTATGATCGCTATTGCAGCCAAAGAAGTGTGCATAAGTGAAGTTGCACACACATTTAACTACCTGGAGGATATGGCCATTTGTGTACACTGCTGTGCTTGACAGGCAGCACAGGTTGTGCTGGCTGGAAAGGAATGCTTTATTTTAAGTAAGAAGGCACACCCAGTTTCAACTCTGTGTCACCTTCAGACAGTGTGTGGCTCATCGTAAGAGTTCAAACCACTACTTCGTAACTCATATTTATGTTAATTTCAAATGTTTACTGTGATTACTCATTGTTTGGCAAACAGTCAAGGTTTTTGTTTCCTTTACAATTGGATTTCTGATATTAAAAAACACTTCTGTCTTGAAGAAAGAACTTGGCATCCGAATTAAATATAACTGTTGCTTTATTTGGGACCCGTACTTCTGACAGCTATCTGCCCTCTGTGGCAGGCAATTTCTCAAGGCCTAAAGCCTAAATCTGGGAAAAAAGGAAGGTACTGCCTATACCCCTTAAACTTGGGAGGATTTGAAGGCTCCTTCTCTTCAGATAAGAGGTAAGCACTGGGGCCTTTTGCAGAAGCAAGATGCTGTCTGTCCATAGCCAAAGTGGGCTACCTGGCTCCAGGATTACTTAGCTACCAACTCTGTCCTCATGTAAGCTGTAGAATGAAATTTTCCCCCTCAATCCCACGTGAGTCCTGAACAGTCAGTCAGCCATTTCCTAGCTCTGCTTGAGCTCCCGCTGTTAAGCTGGCAGTCCCTGGCCTGACATTGACAGCATCACGCTGGGATCCCACAGGCACTCATAATACAACTGTTGGCCAAATAAGTGTGTGTGGGATGATTTTTATAAACTTAATAATAAACCCTAGTGGGATATCCTGCCACCTAAGTTCAGCATGTAGCTCTAACATGAGTATCTGTTTCAAGATGTTACCTTACTACATATATAAATAACATATGGCAAAGATCTGTAACTCCTGTGCGGGACTTGCCTCTGATAGTGACATATTACAAACATAATCAGCTTCCCAATTGTGCAGTTCAGCATTGTTTTCCAACCAAGCAGGAAGAAATGAAATGACTAGCTAAATGAACCTTAGGTTTGAAAAAGCTCTTATTTGGTTCAGGATCTAAGGATAATAATATTTGAGCACTTTCAACACTTCATAAAGAAGTGCAGCTGTGCTCTGAGGGGGGAAAAAAGGCTCTGAAATTGATAGCTGAGTTGACTATTTGAATTGTCTTCCTAGAAAAGTTGCTCAATTTACTTTTCACACAATCCCCAAATGCATGCAATGAAATCTTATATCATACTCCATTCTTGGTAATTTTTCCAACTTCCTTAGTAATAACTATTTCTTTTTAACTATTTTATTAATAATTTTTACTGAAAGTGTATAAGCCAGGGTACAATCAGGTTCACTTCCCAAACAGTCTTTGCTCAGCAAAGAAATAAACAGTAATTAAAAGAAGCATCTAACATCCTGTTGACAAGAATGAAACAGTAGGTGTGGAAACAGCTGGGAAGTTTGGCTGCCAGATATGGTAATGAACTGAACATTAACACTCACAGTTCTTGGGATTGTCCACATGTAAACAAATGTTGTTTGGGAAAGGGATCTTCTACATGGAGGAAAGCAAAATTAAGCACTTTGTTCAATGTGTCTGCTAAATAACTTATTAGTACACAGAATCTGTGCTTTACACAAGCGGAAATCTTCCCCAGATTGTGTATTTCCCATGCCTTTTTGCAAATACTGGCTGTTTTCACTGTCCTCTGTGTGGGACTTCTCCAGTTTTCTGGCAGCCTGATTACAATAAAGACTTTAGGCCTGCAAATGAACAGAGATTAGCGGAGTGTCCCCATCCCCGTTCAGGATATGTGAAAAACATTTTTCCAAAATGTAAAGACTGAGTTCCTTACAGGCCTTGAGAAGTAAAAGGGAGGTGTGTGCTTGCAGCAGGTGAGTCTATCCTGAAAAGAGACTGTCCACAAGAAGCCTTTCATTCAGGAGACAGAAGTGCAGCACTTACAGGCACACTGAAGGATACCTCAGTCTGTCACTGCCTTGCATTAAAGCTTTGCGTTAAAGCTTCCTGCAGTGATTGCCCCAAAAGCCAGGAAACATCTCTGCCACTTCTTCTCTTTGCAGAGTTGAAGATCGCTGCACATTTGCAATGGCCTTAACACATTATTCATTGTGAGCTTGTTTGATTTCTGGGCTGGAGCTTGATCAAAGGTCTACTGAAATAAACACACTGCTTCTGCTGAGCTTCATTGGCTTGGGAATCAAGCAATCCATCTTCCTGCAAGTTTCACAGGAGTAGAGCTGTAAAGAAGTATTTGAATGATGTCATGGAACTTTTTGGCACACAGGAAGGAAATGGAGTTCTGGAAAGAAGCTGCAGCTTTATAGAGAAAAATGAAGACCAGGGCAAGTCAAAGATATTTTAGAAAGGATGCTAGGATTCAGAGGTTAAGAAAGAAGTTGGAAGAAAGCATTGCAGACCTGTACAGGGATATAGAGGTGGCAGGCTTAAGGTGAGGATCAAGTATTCAAGCTGAATGCAAACATCAAGAGGAGATAATTGTTGATGTTCAAAAGAAAATGGCACAGGTGGAATGGAAGGAGAGAAGACTTTGAATACCAGTAAGAAGAGAAAGATTATATAGCACAAAGTGAATTAAAAACAAAGGAGGAAAAACAATGGCAGGCTGAAAAAAGAAGCAGGCTCAGAGCAGGAAGCAACTTGTGGATAGAAGACCACATTGTACCTTTAAATTTGCCTTGCTTGTGTCTCTATGCGTGTAAAGAAGCACAAAGTATTTGGTAGTGAAAGGACTACTTTTAGTCTGAGATGAATGAATGAGTTTGCTACATGTGCATGTCCTCTCCAGTAAGAGCTTCATCTTCTATGAATTGTGCCTGCTGCCAGTGCTTTCTCAACAAAAAGAGCATATAATCTGCACCCAAGTTTTAGCTTCTGCTGCAATTGATCTTTCAATCCAGAAACACTTCTGTAGTAAGAGTAACTTAACGTGGTATGCTTTTTCAAGTTGTCTGGCAAATGGTGCTTTTGAATATCTGAGCACAAACCTGTGATTTTACCTATTTATAACTTTTAAACCAGAAATATAAATTAACAATATTGGGCTATGTGCTTCCTAGTTGAACTAGTGTAATCTGGATTGATCCAATAATTTCTCTGTTGTCAAGTCAACTTGCTTTCACTTGCCAACGCAAATAAGAACTGAACTTTGAGTAGATTATCATAACTTCATGTTCTATTTAAATACTTGGTTTTGTTGTGCTGGTATGCCATTGCCTGACCACTCATAATTAGAGCTCGTTGAGAGACTTCTAAATGCTGTTATAGAAAAACTCAAATTTTTTGAGTCAAAACTAAGAGGGTCCAAAATAGTGCATAATTTAGTGGCTGGAGTACTTGAGGGAAGACTTGTATTGGACAGATCTGAGCCTTCTAATTGTGTAATGCACAATCCAGTAGGACCCTGACAAGTTTTGTAATGATACTCAACCAGGCCACTCAAAAGGACGCACTTTATTTAAGCACTAAAACAGAGGAGTCTTATTAGCTTCAGAATCAGTAGCTAAGGCTGCAGGGAAGTGCTGGTTGGCTATAAATGTGTATTCAAAGCTATTTTAGACTTTAAAGTGGGGAGAAGGGGAGATATAAAAGGTAAAAAAGTGGAAGTGAAACTTCTATTTAAGAAAGGTGTGAAGGTCATGTTTCAATGACAAACATGCAATCCTATTAATCTATAACAGTTTTAGCTTATGAGTGGTCATCAGAATACAATGGCTCAGACCTGCTCAAACACAGGTTCCAGTTTGAGTCTTGTGCTTGTGTAAGGTACGCAAATACACAGGAGCATTTCGGTGAATTCTGGGAGTTATGCTTTACTTTAAGGGCTTAATCTGATGAGTGTCTGAAGGTGTAATCATAATTTTAGCCTGCTAAACTCCATTATTCCATATCTCATTTTATCTTACACCATCTCATAGTATTCCATTTCCCATCTTATTTGATACTGAGCAATCAATATATAATATTTGTTTGGACAACAGGTAACAAGAAAAACTAATGGGCAGATGAATCATTCCATCTGGCACTCTGAGAATGTACAGATGAAATGACTTACAAAGCCTGTTCATATTTTACATTTTTGGTGCTGTTGGGTTGCGGCAGGGTAGGCTTCAAGACCCAAGAGCATTTCCTGGGTGTGAAGAAGAGTTGTGCAGATAAGCAGAGATGTAAAGAGAGGAACACAGGGAAGGAGGGTTACTGAAGTTCTGAGCACCAGAAGAAACAAGAGCAGGTATCTTTAGAAGGGTACTTGAGACTGTGAGCAGGGATGCCGCCAAAGCCTGGTCTTGATAGAGTGGTATTTCAAGTCTGTATACATCCCAGTATGGAACCCTGATATTTTGCAAAGGTTAAGCAGACACTTTGACTGGAGTTATTGCCTGGCCAGATACTGTTTCTATGAAACCCGTAGAAACATAATATTGCTCTGTCAAATGTGGTTATCATTGATAAACACCTTCAAAAGACATTTAGGGGAGAACAGGCTGGCTCACACATGTACATACGCTTTAAAACAAATATTTTCTGCCTGGATTTTAATGTCAAATACTTTGGTCATGGTGTGTCTTTTGCTTTTAATGACAGAGTTTGAGAAAAGAAACATTGTCAGTCATTCATCACTGATGTCAGTCTCATTAATTCATATCTAGGTAATATGTATCCATACAGAACCCACCCGTTTATGTTCCTCCAAATTTAGCCTTCCTCCCTTTTCAGTCTCTTTCAACAGCAACAAAAAAAATAATAAATGTTTCCTTAATTCTAGGGATGTAATCCTCTTGCTGAGACTGGACGAAGCAAACTGCAAAATCAAAGAGCTGTCCTAAACCAACAGATTTTAAGAGCAGTAAGAATGAGAGCTGGTGCTGAAAACCTTTTAAGGTATGTGTCATGACTTCCTAGTTTTCTTGCCAGAGCAACACTATTTAAGTCTCTTAGCTATTGTTTTTTCCCATTCTGCTTAACTGCTGCATAAATTACTGCTGGATGCTTTGTAAATCTCCCTGAAGGTTTTTTTAATGATGTAACTCTGCAGAGTTATTACCTGCTATGAAGTACACTTCCAAAGCTGCTGTGTTGTAGCAAGTGAACTGAGGATAGAATGTCTTGTGTCGCTCTGTTTGATCAGCTTTATTGCTAGTGTTAATGGCAAGTGAATCTTCCTGAATATTGTAATGACTCCTTTTTGCACTTTAAATCAAATAAAGGTATTGTTGCTATGCTGTTGCTTTTTTCAAGATCCTCCAGGTTTGTGCTCCATGGTAGAAAGGACTATCAGTTGCTATATTTATTCCATGTAGTAGTGATACAGGAGTAGCAGGGTAGCACACGTCTTATTTGAGCTGGGTTGCAGTTGCCACCGAATTCTCCTACAGCTTGAGGTAACTGGAGGAGACTTTGCCCTTCATCTGTTATATTTTGTACACCAGTTTTTATATATATTTTTTAAAGATACAGTTTCTTACGTGGCTGTCCCCATAGGAATAGCCTTATGTTGACTCTGTCCTCTATCCTGTGATTAACTGCTTAGCAAATAGACCTGTAAGCTTTCCAACAATCTGTCTGTTACACAGAAAACCTGAAAATTTCCCCAATACTTATCTGCAGTAATCTATAGTGTCTACTTCTCTGCAGCCGGAGCAACAACAGGTCTCCAAGAACAAAAACCTGATCAATATACTTCCCTTAGAGAAATGAAAATACTTGGATAAATTCACTGTTCTTAAACTTGACATTAATTGATAGCCAGTCATCTTTGTCTGTTACCTGCCTTTATCGCCAGTCTTGGCAAGAGAGGCAATGGGTCCAAAGCTTGTGTAGGTTTAGCCTCTGATTTAATTTTGCTTTGTTTTCTGGTCATTGACTTAAGGAATAAGACTTTGGGTCTTCTGCTATCTAGCAAAATTCTTATCTGCTTTTGAAATTGAACACTGTACATTCAGTAGATGTTTCTGCATGTCAACTCAGGAGTGTTTTGGAAAGGCTGAAGAGATGACTAATATCGAATATGAACACTGATTACTCTCACATTCAGCTTAAAGATGTCCTAAAATTTGGCTGTGAAATACTGAAGTTGCTATTGGCAAGACTGGGAACTGAGCCTGTTCGGAGAGCAGAGGATCAGACTTATTCTAAGCTGGATAGATCTAAGCTATTAATTAATCTAGATTCATTTATACTGTTAAAGCTCACTAGTTCTTTGAAAAGAAGCAATTTTAAAAGTAACCTGACCACTAGATAGTTTACATGACTAGACGTATTTACAGGCTCCTAAGGAAAAACCCAAATAAACAAGCTCTGTGTTTTCAGATTCTGTTTGCTTTTCAAGTTCTAAAAGAAGCAAACTGATTGCTGTTCACAAGGAGCCTCCTGCAGTAGGATTTATGGAAAAACTGGAAATGCAGGTTTCTTTACTTTTGGCTGAAAGTAAACACTAGGCTTGAAACAAATGATCCATCTAGCACAAATACTTTTGTTGTTAGAACTTCTGAAAGTCACCCTCTCCTTTTCATTGTCTTTTGTCTGGAATTTCCGAGTTAAAAGTGAATTCACAGTAGACTTGGGTCTTGAGGATATCACATTGCTCCTGTTACTGTCTTTTGCTGTTTGTCCTTACAAAGTATGTCTGCAGTGCAAAAAAAAAAACCAACAAAACAAACAAACATGGAAAGGTAATTAAATAAACTCTAAATTGGCATGGATGTTGAGAGCAATTATCCATATTAGAGAAGTTCATCTGGGTGGAATGCTGGGGTTTCTGAAAAAAAAATTAGAACCCATCCCCATCCTGTGGAGGATGGTAAGCTACGCCAAACATGAGGGCTTAGTGCCATAATTAAAATACTGAGATTGCCCATCTACCTCTATGGTGGTGCCTTTAGCTTCAGTCCACTGTGTATTTGTGTCCAGTTTGGCTTATACAGACAGCAGATGTTAACATTGCTTAGTTAAAGCAATCTCAGGTACTCAATAAAGTACAGCGCAGAAAGTTGACATATTACACAGATTTATAATATGAAGTACGAGTTTACAATTTTAGCCTTGGAATAAGTAGTTCTTCACCAGGGTGTTCTGTAAAATTGGAGAATTGTTCCAGTGGAGGCTGGATGTATAAGAGGGTTGTTCATAAATATTTATGAATGACAATTTTGTCTTAAAGGTAAATGCAAAATGCTGCAAGCTTATTTTAAGTTTGTTACTGCCTAATGCTTTGTACTGTCTAATATGGGGGTACAATAATCTTAAGCCTGGGTATGGATCAAGACCTTTTGTCTTAAAATCATACCTGTGCTTATAGATAAGTTTAATACTCTAGAAAGCAGTGATACTGTATGGAGAATCATGCTAGAAATAGTAAGATAACATCCTGAAATACACAAGTAAGAAATCACACAAGTGCTCTGGGTTGCTAAATACCAATAACCAATGTGCTAACAGTTCAAAATGTTGTCATGGAAATGTATAAATGGCAAAGGAAACAAAAAAAAAAGAAAAATCCTATTTGAATCTGACAAAATAAAACTACAGAGTAGTTTGTATTGCATTAAAAAGAAATATCTTTCTACCTGTATTTTTGGTTCTAAAGCATTCTGCAGTAATAGTTTTGTGAGAAAGTTGTTTTCTTGTATTCATATGATGAGAAGTCTCAACTTGCTTCAATTTATAATTCTATTCATAATTCAATTTACAAAGTGGGGAAGTACCTCTTGTAAAAGTATCTCCTGACTCCCCCCTACCTCCACCCTCGTATCTTCTTCTATGAAAATATCACATAATCTGAAAAACAGGATAGTGATTCTGTTTAAGATGCTTTAGTATTAATGTATCTGAAAATGAGCCTGACACCCTAATCACACTAAAACCCTTTTGCACGTAGCAAGCCTTTTATGTATCTGTGTGCTGTTATCTGTAAAATATCCTATGCTTTCTCTTGATGTAAAAAACTAATAAATTCTGAAGTTCTTGGTCTTACAACATCTCTTAAGGAGATAAAAAGAAATAATCTTAAAAATGCTGAGAATGCCAGGAAGGGGCTCAACTGAGCTTAGGCACAAAACTTTTCCTCAGCAAAAAAAAATGAATTATGTTCCTTTCTTTCTGCAGAGCAACCACCAATAACAAAGTAAGAGAGCAGGTACTACTGGAACTGAGTTTTGTAAACTCAGACCTGCAGATCTTAAAGGAGGAATTGGAAGGACTTAATATCTCAGTAGAAGTTTATCAAAACTCAGAGTAAGTATACAGCTAAGTTACTCAATTATTAACAGATCTTCTGTTTACCCTTGGAAACAAAACTGTTTCTAGGTGAATGTGAATGCTGGAAAACAATTGTGTGAAAGAGCAAAGAGCTTGATATGAAGAGAACATTTGATGGCAGATTTGTTGACTAAGGGTTAGTCTGCATATTTGTCTTTCACTTGGGAAAGGTATGTACCACTAATCCTTAGATATAGAGTTCCTTTGTGAAGCAGAGGATTGCAAGAACTGAAAGCTCTTGGGCCTGTATGGGGAGACACATGGTCCCTAGCAGAATTTCCAGTACTAGAACTGGTTCAGTACATTCTGGAGTGAACAAACCTCGTGATCTAACATCTGTTCTCAAATGCAGTGAGTGGAGCAGTCCTCTCTTCAGCTGGAGAACACTGAGTTGGAGTTCAAAGCAGACTTGAAATAATATTTAAGGTGTGCAATTCAGTAATAGAAATCCGTAAATTAGCAGATGAATTTTTAGCAGGTGAAGCTGGACTTCTTCTAAGATGTTTTTACAGCTATAAACAGCACACTGTACTTCAAATTGTAATAGATTCCTCAAAGAAAAAGCTTCAAAAGTCAAAGAGTATTTATTGTCTGAATACCGCAGTGATTTCTCTATCTGGTAGATACCTTGTTGCTTCAAAACCTAAATATTTGATTAACACTGGCAGCTGAAAACATAAATTGAAGCGCTTCATATGATATATATATATATGTATGGTATAATTTGGAGTCCCTCTTAGCACTGTTCTCAGGTCTAACTTCTAGGTGGACTATAAAGAGTTCTTAATGTAGAGTGACCAAGCACATTTCCAGTGGTGTGTCTTTCAGCTGAATAATGACCTGATGTACCATATAATTTAATTTTTCTGAAAATGTGCCGAAGTTCCGGCTCTCCACCCCCATGACAAACTTTGACAATTATTTGATACAAAAATGTTTTGGTGTTTTTTTTGTTGTTGTTGTTTATTTCTTTTTTCTCATTCAAGATTTTGCCAGGCTTCATAGATGTGTGAAGTGTAGAGAGCAGTAGGAAAGTTATGGCTGCGTGCAAGACTCCAGAAAGGATATTCCTTTTTCTAGCTAAGGAATATTTGAAATACTTGAATTCTCAGTGAAGGGTGAGCAGTAGGTCAGACCCCAAGGCAGGTAGAAGCCTTGCAGTTAGACAGTCATTCTGTCTAACTAATTATTATAACTAACTTATTATTAGCTTTTTCTCTCTTGATCCTACTTCCCCACTCAGCTTTGAACAGTGTTTTGCTTTTCTGGTACTGTACATTCTAAGCTCTAAATGCTTTTTATGTTCCATCAGCTAAAATAATTCACTCCCTCCATAAATGCTCTCCAGCCTTTAATAGCAAATAGCAATTAATAGTTGCTCTCTGAGTCTATTGTGCATATAGTCATGAACTGTCACGCCCATGGTACTGGATTACGCTGTATTGTGTTACACCAATCTGAAGGGTTGGACTTCCGAGTACTTGCGCACATCTCAACTGGATTGAGAAGTATGACGCCATTTCTACTCACTTATGGGAACCCAGGATCACCTCCCTAACTGCAGAGCACCCCTAGAAACTGAAAAAAATAGAAATAGAGTTCCTTTGAATGACAAATGTTGGTGTCCACAGGGAATGTGGGTAGTATTAGAAGTCATTAAATCACTAAGTTAGGATTTCTTTTGCATGTGTCTCACTTCCTTTTGGGGGAAGTGTTGATATAGTCTATTGTAAAAGTGGTGGTGTTTCTTCTAAAAGCCTTATCAGATATCAGATCATTTACACTACCTGCAGTGGTATTTTGGCTCTGAATCATGGAAGTCCTCTTCAGGGTAACAGAGCCACTTTCTGGATCATGCCAACCAGTTTAAGGACTCTTCCTCTGCTGAGGAAGCTACGTGCCTATTCCCTCCTTCCTGAGATGGAATTTCCACCAGTAAGAAAGTAATTTTGCTGATAAAATCATAAATGAGCCACACCCGTGGGATTTTGTAGTTGGTAATGGAATGCTTTAAACAATAACGGTCAGTTCTTTCAGGAAAAAGAATGTTGAATAAACCTTGTTATTGCCTGGTACTGACTCTTTAAACCAACTCAACAAACTTTTATCTGGCAGCAATTCTGATATTTATTTATTTATTTATTTAGTCATTCATTTTTTTGTTATTGGCTAATCTGCTTAACGAAGAGCAATATATGCAGCTTTTGAGACTATTATGAATCAAAGAGCACCATTTATCCCTCATTAGCTAGTGTTGTTTACTAATATGATCTAGGTTTAAATCCATGGTACAGATATATGTTCTCTTGAGGATCCAATTTTTTTTAAGTCATAGTTCTCATCCTTTGTTGCACTTTGATATTTTAGTGGTTGACTTGTTTATAGATCAACACCTGGTGTTGTTTAGAAACAGTAGTTCTCAGACTTCCTACTCTTAGATGTTTCACTGTTAAAGTTGGTACACTTTAGCCCTGCTTTTCCCTGTGTTTGACACCCATAGCTTCTACATATGAAAGCATTGGTAGCACGTAAAATACTAATGATAACTAATTACCATAGCTCTTACCGTAGCAGATCTAGCAGCTGTGGAGCTGTTTTCTGTCTATAGAACTTGTGCAGGTTTATAAAAGTTGAATTGCAGTAAGCCAACCTATGGGAGTCTCATCTTCTTTCCTTGAAGGAAAAATAGGTTTAAATGGCAGGGGGAGGGAAGGAAGCTTTCTTTACTCTTTCCTTGAAGGAATTGTTATAAACTATGTACCTTTTACTTGAACACCGGTCAGTATACAAACTTCCTGTCATCAAATAAAAGTAATTATCTTATTGGCAGATAAACAGAAACAAAGTATTTTTGAATCTTTTCTTTCACAGGGAGACTTTCAGCATTCCCTTGGTACCCCTGGGCCTGAAGGAAACCAAAGAAGTAGACTTTACACTCCCCCTCAAGGTAAATTTCAGACACATTTGGGAATGAAGAGTCAACAGAAATAACTTCTGATTTGTTTGAAGAAGCAGAAGTAATTTATGTACAAATTATTTTTGTTTTATTGGCCCTAGACCTGAGATCACAATGTGTTTAAAAAAATTAACTGCCAATTATTTGGGTCATTGCTCATACCTGACTAGGGCAAGGACTCAGAAGATATTATAAGAAATCCTACTCTGGAGACAGTTAAATCAAAGGGAACAAAAATTCTTTCTACAGTTTTTGGTTCCAATGAGATAATTGATAAGTACTTGGTGCAACAGGAAGTAGTAATGAAGATTTGACTTGAGCTAACCAAGCTAGCTCATTTGAGAAGTGGTGGTGCACCACTAATGCTCCTTGCTTGTTGGCTAATATACTTTGCTGGCTATTTAAGCCATCTTTGTATTTTTTTTGGACCACTGCATATTGTGCAATGTAGATTTTTCTCATGGTAAACTATCTTATCATTATAGCATTTGTTTCTGCTTTTACTTTTGTGGGTTAATCTCCGTGGTCAGATTATGGTACCACTTTATGCCATTGCATCTTTGGTAATATAAGTGGAATTGCCCTAATACAGCTGACAAGAATTTGTCAGTCTCTTTCACTTAACAAGATTTTATGGTCACTTGATTCTCTTGTTATTTTAGCTAACAGGGCTCACTTATCTTTTTCAAAACTACTAAGTGGTAGTGTTTTAAAACCCAATGAAGTTGATGTGACAGGTGTTTGGCTGCTTTACTGAAATTTCTCATCTTGGATATAAAATCAAATTATTTCTACTATTGTCTTTTTGTAGTCTCATTGCTATATGTTATTGTACTGTTGACTAGAAGGAAGTAGAAACCATGGAAATCACAACTGAATCAATTTTGTACCTTTTGCAATTGCAGGAAAAAGTAGTTTAATTGATTATTGGATATTCCCCCTTTTTTTCTTAAGGACTTTATTCTGGAACATTATAGTGAAGACAGTTCTGAGTATGAAGACGAAATAGCAGATCTCATGGATTTGAGACAAGTAAGTTCAAGTTTGTCATATCATGAAGTCTTTTAATCTGCAGTTGAAAATACTAGCATTTATATGGAATCAGAATACGTCTCTATTACTTTTAACTCATCATATTTGTATTGACTTAGTTTCTGAGATATGGAACATGAATCTCTGTTGTCCAGGAGCTTTGCAATCTGAGTAGAGAACAAGTGAAGAAAAGGGTAAAGTTATGCAAAGTGATTGAGCTGTTGACATAACTTTATAAATCTAAGATTTGTCTTGCCTACTTTTTTACTTTAAATAATTTTAGCAGGAAGAATGTTGACGGGAATTCATCTGGCAAAAACTGTAGTAGAATGGTGTTGTTTCCTGTATTATACTAGAAACTTTCTTTGTAGCTTTCATAAAATACCTACAATTTTATTTAATTAACAGATCCTCTTAGCTTCCTTAACGGTTACATGCTACTTTTGTGCAACTGAAAAACTCTTTATTTGGAATGCATCCATATGGCCTTAAGCTTACTGTTCTCAGATTCCAAACATTTTTATGTTATGCGGAAGTCCACAGAGTCTTATCCTGGGTGTTTCTGTACTCATCCTGTAACTCAACAGAAAACGCTTCATTTAAATCTCTTGTAATTCAAGGCCTGCCGCACTCCTAGCCGAGATGAAGCTGGCATTGAGATGCTGATAAGTTATTTCCTTCAACTTGGTTACGTAGAGAACAGATTTTTCCCACCCACCAGGCACATGGGAGTTTTATTTACATGGTAAGTGTAGTTCATGTTTGTCTTGTCTCTTCTTTTTCAAAACACAGTTAATCAGTAACTGTCTTCTGTTTAATTTGAATCAAGGCAGTGTGTTTCCCCCACTACGCCCTGCAGTGTGTGTTTTTTCTTTTAGCGTTAAGAATAAACTTGAATACAGTACACCTTTATCCCACTTAGAGTGAAGCCGTTGTCTATGGCAAATGACTTGGGCTACAGGTTAGCACAAGAGAAAAAGAGAGAAAATAATCTTCATTTTTGATCAATAGTAGATGTTTCCTGAACTCTGAACCTTGTTGCATGATGCAGATGGGGAATGGGTCAGACTTTAATTCCTGTCCTGCAAATGAGGAGGAGCGGCTTAATTTGTTATAGCAGTTTGTACTACATCTGTGAGCAAAGTTTGAGTCTGAATTCAGCGTTTTTATGATGAAAAAAAAATCATTTTATGATGCAGCCAAGAGGAACCATTACATTTTTAGTCAGAACTGCAAATAGGAATTTTAGAACTATAGAATATCTGCCTATGCCAATAGTTGATCTTTGGCAACATCTAAGTACGAGAACATAGCAGCATACACAGCAGCTTCCCCAGTATACTTTCAGCCTCTGTGATGTCTTACAGACACTTTTGAGTTGGATATAATATGCTTATGGAGGCACTGATGTAAAACTTGCTGAAAACTAAGCCTCCAATAAAGCTGGTCTCTGACTTGCAGCATCTCGATTGTCCTATGCTATGGTATTTCTGTTCACCTTTTCCACACAAGCAAAAAATAATTAAGAATTCCACTGCTTTTTTTTGAAAAACTGCATGAAAATATCTTTTGATGGACTCTGCTAATCTTAACACTTGTAATATTTGTTTCCCAAGGTACGATTCCTTCACAGGTGTCCCAGTGTGTCAGCCAAACCTGTTACTTGAAAAAGCTAGCATTTTGTTCAACATTGGAGCCCTCTATACCCAGATTGGAACAAGATGCAATCGTCAAACCCAGGCTGGACTTGAAAACGCTGTGGATGCTTTTCAGAGAGCTGCAGGTACAAAGTTTAAAATATCGGGAAGGTCTTTACACTGATGTTCCTCATCTGACTTTAGTACACAAAAAAAGAACAGGGAAATTCAAGCCTCATTAACAGCTGAGATGAAGAATTAAATAAAAGCCTGGAACTGTAGTCTGAGCATGCAGATTAATCATTAACCACAGTATTATTTATGAACTGCAGTTCAGAGGTCCAAGTTATAACCCCAACAGTAACTGCTTCATTGTTCATTTTTTGTTTCACCAACGTAATTGCTTTTGCCTCAGTGATACTACATAGGTGTAAAATCTGTATAAGAAACAATGTTAAAGGGTTGATAAAGGGTTTTAAACGTAGTTTTCCACATGGTCTTTTCAAAATTAATCTTACTGTGTTCTCTGGTGTGAAATTTGCAGTTCATTGGAAGCTATGTATTTTCCAAAGGTTCCAAAGTCAAACAGGTTCAAAATAATCATCTGTCCCAAGCAAGGAAAAATACAAATCCTAGAAAGGGAATCATGTCTCTTGAACTAACATACTACAGAGGCTTTTGTTTTGTTTTTTTCCCAAATAGATTTTTTTTTTTGTAAATGTCATCTGTGCTACATGTAATGCTTGAAAACATGCCCTATGTAATTAACACGTACTGTAAGACTTATTTCTTCACTAACAATCTGTGGCTACTGGTTTGCACTGTATATAACTTTGTCAGATATGAACTGTGGACCAGAGAGCTGAAGTCTCCTGAAACCCCTCTTATGAATACACAGCTATCAAAAAAAATGATAGTATATCTTCATGCATTATTAATCAGTTTTTCAACCTTTGTATTTCATCTAAAACAAATTTCAGTCAGTACTTCAGAAATGTCTCCATTTTGCAAATAATTAAGAGAAAAAAAACCAAACCCGCAGCTTTTCACTTGGACATATTTGCAGAACAGAATTAATTCCAAATTGAAATGCATTTTTTGCTGCCACATAACCTTTGCAGGGCCCCAAAGCTATGTGCTAAGAAGGCATTTCATTGTACCTGTGCATGGCTCCGTAACACTCTTCATTATGTTGGTAGAGACATCATACAGAGCATGTATTAACCATTTCTCTGTGTTAAATGGAAAATGTTGCACAGTTTTTCCTCGGCAAAGTTCTCAGTGTGTATATGTTTATTGCATAAGCAGAAATAGTTAAAAACAACAACAAAAAATATTTCCTCACTTGTATTTTCGGCCCCTTTCAGTAGGGCATTCCTTCAGTATGTGGGATGTGCTTGGCAAGTCTGGAGTTGGGAATTCTGGTGCAAAAAGGCAGACATTGCTGAATTTAAAACTGTATAAGGGCATAATCATAAGATATAAGATACAAGTGCAACAAAATGAAAAATCTCAGAAAGTGGCAGTAGGAAAATACAGCACAATGTGACCAGAACTGAATGTAGCAGCAAGAAGTAAGAATACGGATGCTGGAACACTTAAAAAGCAGAGGTCTTATTGTTACACTTTTGTAGTATTATCAGCAATTAGAAGGCTAGTGGAACTCACTAAACCAGTTGGATGACATGCATACTGAAGGTCACACTTCCACCCATGAAACTGCTACTTAATATTTGCACTGCAAGTTAGTGTTTGCTTTTTAATTTGAGAAATGATAGAAATGATTCATGTGTTGGTGGAGCCAAATGTCTACAGCAGAATCTGATTTTACCCTGTTAAATATACTATTCTAATTTACTTACAGGGATGGAACTGAGCTTTCACTAGGACACAAAATATACTTAGCAGCAGCTGAAAAGGAGATTTGAAATTAATGAAGTTTATATGTTTGTGTGTTTTCCTTCCATCCAAGGGTTCTACTGTCACCTCCTTGTAACTGTTTTAGATTTCTTTTTTCCTATTGTCCTATGTATAAACCCTAGCCTACCACTAATGCATACAAGTCATAGGCAGTTCAGCACAGCTTTTATTTCAGTTCACAAGAACTGATAGAAGCAAACCCAAGGGTATTGACCTTAAAACTTGCAGCTTCTGTTGCTCATCTGAACTGTAGTTTTGAGAACTGTGCCTGGAGATGTTTTATGGGAATGCAAAGCAAAATCTGTAACTCAGTCTAGTTCCATGTGTACTAAGAATCTGTTCAGATTGCTGTAGGGCAATACTAGAAAGTATGCTTTCAATCCTAATTATTATGGTACATGCTAGAATCGAATTCATAAGTTTCCTCTTTGTAATGCTGAAACCCCCATTTTGTAATTTCAGGAGTTCTGAGCTACTTGAAGGAGACCTTTACTCACACCCCAAGCTATGATATGAGCCCAGCTATGTTGAACGTATTAGTAAAAATGATGCTTGCACAAGCTCAAGAGTGTGTTTTTGAGCAAATTGGTCTCCCTGGAATACGCAACGAGTTTTTCACACTAGTGAAAATGACACAGGAAGTTGCCAAGGTAAAGGCTAAAATTTGAGTCTCATATTTTAAAATGAGCGTTTACAGTGCTGTGGTAATAGCTACAGCCTCTAGTAATATAAGCAGAATTTCTTAAATATAAACATTAACAACCATTGGAAAAACACGAGTGTAACAATGGACAAGCTAAAATGAGAATCACAACCTCTCAGATGATTAAAATGCAGATAGCTGCAAATTAAATATAATTAATTTAGAACTGTTATGATTTTTAAAAGCCATAATTCATGAAGTTTAACAGAAACATGCTGAAATAGTTGGGCAGCGAACTTTCTGAATTTTTTTTACAAGCTATTTATCATATTGCTCTTTCAAACAGTGCAGATCTTGTCCACAGAACAACATACAAAGCGACAGTGTTGTTTCTGTAGTTCTCTGTTAAGTAGTGAACACAACCTGTTGTCTTTCCCAGCAGCTGGAGGTTATGCAAACCTAAAAAGTACAAGCCCAAAAGAGTAATGAATTTGTAACTGGGGGAAAGACCCCGATAAGCTGAGTCAGGTTGGTAGCTGCAGGACTTGCCTGAAAACTGGGGAGGCAAGCTGTACACAGTATATGTTGACATGAGGTTGTTGACATCAAAAACTGGGTATGCCAACAAGACATGAATATGCTCTCTGAGCCACTTCAGAGAAGGAGATGTATAATTGGTTCCATACCAGATAAATGGGTAAAGCTTTCCCTATCAACCCTGTAAAGCTACCCTCACTTATCTGTAGGGCTGATTAGCTGCAGGGGAAAGACTTTTTAATTCTATCAGTTGGAGTTGTTTGATCCATTAAAGCAGCATTCACTGCTTGCAAAGCTATTTTCTTTCCCCTCCATAAAAGATAGTAGCCCCGTTTTAACTAGACCACACAAACTTTAGGCTAGATCGGACTCCACAGTTTCAGAAGCGAAGTACAAACCTATTGTGTAAGTAATGTGTTTCATCCTCTTTCTCAGCTGAATTGAGCCAATGAGATGCATTTGTAAATTAAAACCCATGTATTTTATCATGTTTTTGCTGAACTCTGAAGTCACATAGATTGACTTAGTCCATCTGTTCTTCTACAAAATTGATTTGCTTTCTTTCCTTGTAAGGGAAAAATCAGAGATGGAATTTCAATTTTCTCAAAACTTATTTCTGATATTTTGTAACAATCGTCTTTTTGTTTGTTTTCCCTACCTTTGGTGTGATGCACATGAAATTATCACGAGGTTGCATATACTGTCCCTTAGTTGAGCTCCTAATAATTACTGTTATTCTCATACTTCAATGCTGTGCTTTATTTTAGGTGGGAGAGGTTTACATGCTGGTTAACACTGCAATGAATCAGGAGCCAGTGAAAGAAAATATCCCCTATTCCTGGTCTAAGCTGGCACAGATAAAGTCAGACCACTACAAAGCTCTGGCACATTACTTCATTGCCACCATTCTGTGTGACCATGAATGTAAGAATAATACATTTTCTATATATTAATATAAATAACAGTAATAAACACAAACACTTATAATTTGGTCTGAGTAAGACTAGGAGCCAGGAACTTTTGGATTTCAATATATGTTAATTTGTAGCCATTTTCCCATTCAGGTGTGAGGCCTTTCTTTTTTTGTTCTGTACAGAATAATGTGAAAGTTAATTTACGTAACTTTTGCAAAATAGCATAAATTATAATCATTATATGCTACCAAATTGTTCAATTTTTATTGATGTACTCTGGCATATAAGTATTGCTTGCATATTGCAGATGATAAAAATGATGAAAGTCCTAAAACCTGTAAATTCCTATCAGTATCTATGTGTAACAATATTTGACTGCATTTGGAGAGAAGGTAGTAGTAAGTACACAACGATACACCTAAAGGAACAGAGCACCAGGAGATGTGTGACGGCTGACGTTCTGTTTCAATTATTATAGTGCAGCCTGGTGATGACGAAGATCAGCAGGAGAAAGCCTTGTCCGAGATGTATGACTACATGCCTGATGGACTGTTGGTTCTCACCGTTTTAAAGGACAAAGTTCAGAGAAAACAACTGGGTAACTGCCAGTTTCACACAGCTACTGGATACAGTTTGAAAATTACCTTCTAATTATTGCCTGTGGATGACAACCAACAGTTTCTAATGCTTTTTCAGGGAAAGCACACTTGCGCAAAGCCATCATTTACCACGAAGAAGCTCTGAGAGTCTGCGGTCTGTGCAAAAAGCTTCGAAACATTGATGTTCTTCAGGAGGTTCTGACAGCTGCACACAAGCGCTCACTTCTCAAATATGCTCAGCAAGAGACAGAAGATGACTTTCTCAGTCTAATCCAGGCTCCAGATATCCTCCGTAAGTGTACACAGCTAGAACTAAAGGGTATCTAGCCATACATGTATATGCTTTCATGGGGCCATACCTTTATTTCATATATATATGTATGTATATGGAATAAGCATCTTGTGAGCTAGAAAAAAATGAGGAAACTAAAATCATGTGATGGGAGAAATTACCGTTTCCTGAAGCACAACTCCTATATTGGCCTAAAGTGTTAACTCAGTTTGACTGCTATTGGTTCTTCCTACCTTAGTCCAGTTCATCCAACTCTTGGAAGCATAGGGAAAGAATGAGCATTGGTTTTTAATTTCCTTTCCTGAGAAATATTGAAGATGGACACAGCATCTTCATAGCAAATAGTTTTGTCTGGGTGGATTGTGTTAAGTTTTCTGTATTGATAGTATGAGCTCTGAAGATATTTGTAAAGTAATTCAGATATGTCTTACAAATTTTCACAAAAATATATTTTTTCTACAGGCCAGTAAGAATTTAGGAGAAATTTTTATCTAGCTTGGAATGCAAGAAAAAAAAAATTATGTCTTCTAACTAATAATTGAGAGAAAATTAATTTGGCTTTCTTTTTGTTTCAGCTAAAACAGAGCATAAAATAGAAACAATTGCTCCCCAGTTATCGAAGGTCAAAGTTAAAGACTTCTTTCACAGGCTGGTATGTAACATGCTAATGCTGACCAACCTCTGTCATTTTGTTAGCAAGTACAAGTTCATTCCAGTATGAGGGGAGAGACACAAGTATTTTAGTCTCAAAAATGATCCTGTAGTAACTGTGTTTTTCCTCAGACATTATTGGAAAGATCATACCTCGCTTCAGACGTAAGAGAGAGCGTGAGACTAGCAAAGTGCTGTTTGTATGAGGCTTCACACAGTATTCATTCTTGATAACCTTCATAAAAGTCTCATGAAGCTTCAGTGGATAATTGTGTACAATTTATAGGCAGGGACAAACATGTTGCACTTGGAGATGAGCATGCCGAGTGTGAAATGTTGCATGCTACAAAGCCAGTCTTTCGGGTGGCTCTGTGTATCAGCAGGCAAAGGGAATTGGGAGTTGTGGTTAGGATCAGAATTTGCAATGTTTCATGAATCAGTTATCCTCCTCCAAAACTGAGTAAAACAGGACCTTAGAGCCTGCTGCAGCAGAAGATTCTGAACACCTTATCAATCATCCCAGAACAACTTGGCAGTTGCTGTCATCCAACTCTGAATTATCGCCTGAACTGTCACGAAGTAGGGCAGAGAACTTCAGGGACACCTTAAAATTCTGGGATAAATCTCACTGCTCCATTTCAACTGAAGTAGTTGAAAGTTAACCTGAGTAAAATCTACAGAAGATGAGTTTAAAGCATTGTAACTTAAAATTAGAAATGCTTACTTATGAATGACAATAAACCATAACGTGCCTGCTGCTGTTACCTCCAGGGCCCGCTGACAGTGTTCTCAGCCAAGCAGAGATGGACAGCTCCACGTACCATTCATATCCACCATGAAGCAGGAGGGCTAGGATTCAGTCTTAAAGGAGGTTCACCAGCACAAATCTGTTGTCTTGATCCAGCGTGTTCTGCAGCGGTAACTACATTAGTGCAATATTAATGATGTCTCCAGAATCTAGCATCACAATCTTTTAAATGTAACTTTAACTTGTTCATACTGGTGTATGGAGCTTTTATTGAGTTCTACCATACATCAGTGTAGTCAATTCATATAATCTGAGCACATTTTCAGTGCTGTGTACACCTTATGGTATCTGAATCCCTGGCATCACCTTAAACTAGAGTCAATTTATTCCTCTGTTCTCACCTGATAGATAAAAAGTTACAAATAATAAAAGCAAATGTTATTGCCTATGTAATTCAGGAAGTTAAAAGGGCCTTAGGAAATGGCAACAACAGTAAGGATGAGACTTGGGAAGGCAACACAAGGTAGCATGTGCCCAAGGAAAAAGAGAGGAAAGACATATTATTGGATTCTAATATGTTGCTCTTCTCTGGGGGAGAAACAAAGGGCTAAAGCACTATGCAGTAACGAGCACAGCTCTGCTATAGGAAAGGCTGCAGCAACCACAAAAGTACAAATAAAAATACTGAAGAAAGAGAAATAAAAACTGAAGAAAATATCTCATGGGGGATGATAGGGTAGCTAAAAACATGTTTTGTTTACTTAAGGAGAAAGGTGAAAAGGACATAAAAAGAGCCAACATTTGAGTATGTCAGAATCACATTTATCAGTGGTAACTCACATAGGTAATCTATGTACTCAAAAAAGCTCTGTGTTTTCATGTTATATGTACACTTCTGTCCCACATGTCTGGCTAGACAATGGTTTTATAGCATCTAAGAGGAAAATGCCTTTAGGGTAGATAGCATTTGATGACAAAAATATTTTACCCTTCTTTGTAATTCCAGATAATAACCTGTGCATATTTTGACAGTTAATGGGCCTAAAAGAAGGCGACTACATAGTTTCAGTTGGTGGCGTGGATTGCAAGTGGCTCGGAGTGAATGAGGTGCTGGAAAAATTCAGAAGTGTGGGAGAGCAGCCCATCAAGTTTGAGGTTATCAGCTGCCAGGATACAACGGCATCTCTGGTATGTAATGAGGCAAAAGTGTTTTGCAGATTGGATGTGTGAGAGTGTTTTTCACTTTCCTGGCTTCAGTCCCTGCTTAATGCTTACTTTCATGTAGCCAGATATCCCACTCCATCAGTGAACATATAAAGCATTCATGCATGTGTTCAGTTTTAAACAGCCTGTTTAAATCATTCTGACTTGGCGAGCTGAAGTAGAGATGGGTGCACAAGAATGGCTGAGTGGTGGGTTTCTATGTAGTGGAGCTACTTAAATGAATTGCATTATAAATTTCAGGGCATAGTTTATTTTCCTCTGACTTGGCATAGAGGATGAAAATATTGCCATGTTCAGCACTGGAAAAGCCACAGTGCAATAATAATGGCATGAAATAGAACATCCAAGACCACATGCTTGTTTTCTGTGCACTGGTAACATAAATTATCATGACTTCTGTGTTACATCATGAATTAGTATATGTATTTTTTATTTTGGTGGACTTTAACTGTCTACTCAGTTACTAAGCTGCTGTAGAAGCTTTAGACTAAGGAAAAATGATCACAAGATTAAAAAATGTTAAGCTCTAAGTAACTTGTTTGTAGCGTGAGAGAACCTGTAGTTCAGCTAAATCCACTGTTTCTAACATTCCCTGGCAAGCTTAGGCACTGAAGTAGCATTGCCTTAGTAGAAGTGATCACGGTACTTTTACTGCTGTTAGGTTTTCTTGGTTTAAGAAGTTGATTTTTTCTTATTGAAAATAAGGAATTGTAGCCCTGCCCTTCTAAGCTGCTACTGGAAATAAGAGACTACAATATAATCAAATTGCTTCATGGCAGAGCTCAGATAGGACAGAGTAGGCTGTGCCTTTCAGGTATCCCTAAAGGATTCCCTATGTGCTGTTGTTGTCATAGTTGCAGTCAACATGGAACCTGTCCAAAAACAGCAAAAAAAGACTTCCCTTCAAAGATTTGTGCAAGAACTACATACCTAAGCTTTGTAGGGAGGTTTTATATTATACGGTTGTGCTAGAAGGCAGCAAATGCTAACTATAACTCAAGTCTGTTACACTGTGTGTAGTATACCCTTCAGTCTATATGGGCAAAATACCACAACAGCAGCACTCTGAAGGGCCTTGTGCTCTGTTAGGATGTCATTAGCACAGAAAGCTTGCTGTGCTTTGCCTTGGAAAACTGTTTGCACAGTAAGCTTTTGTTATCTTCAAAATTTTGACCCATTTTGGCTGACTGTTGTAATTCTTCTTTCTTTCCTACAGCATAGTAAGAGTGCAACTTACTCAGTGGGAATGCAGAAGACATACTCCCTAATCTGTTTAGCCATGGAAGAGGATAAGATTGATCAGACGAAGAAAGCCCCGCTGAAACTGCCTTTTCTAAGTTGGGGAACTAAAAATAGACAGAAAGCTGCAAGCACCCTCTGCCTGCCTTCAGCTGTGGCTGGAAGCTCTCAGGTTAAGAAGCAGCTTTCTCCCTTCACAATTCTGAATACAGAAAGCTCATTGTATTGAATCTTTCAGAAGGATCTTTTAACATGATGTGTTTCTTTTGAATGTATATAAAAATGTTGATCAATTTTATTTCTATATATACACATACATAAATTCAGACAAATGCCACTGACAATTTACTGTGCATTGAGCCATTATGAAGGTCAGGGGCTGGCAAAAACTGTAAAACTTATGTACTGAAGGTTAGAATGAAGTGGTTTGGGAGATATGCAATAACAAGATGTAGAAGATGAAATTGCTTAGGTGAGGACTGGATTCCTTTGGAATTTCAAAATACAGTATCATAACTGATTTTTTTTTAATAACTGATAGAAGTTACTTATTAGAAACTGATGCTGCATGCAAAACAAACATTAAGGATGATTTTTCTGTAAAAGTTTAGAGTTAATCACTTAACACTACTCTAAGAATTATCTTAACAAACCACAGGCAAGAGACAATGTTATTCAGAGAAACCAGCCTTGTGCCAAGAGGCAGTGTCATGTAATTATGGGTTTTACAGAGAGACGCTTGCTGTGAGTACTAGGTGTACTGAACAGTTAATTTGATTCTGGAAGAGAATCATAAGTCTTAGAAGTCAGAAGATCTTTTGAACTATAAAAGGCTTCTACTCTGCTCTTGTTCTGATCCAGGTTACATTTTAAATGCCTGATTGTTAAAAACAGGTTTTATTCCAAACTTGAAATGATGAAACTAACTTACTGTAAGACTTGGATCTTGCTAGTCTTGATAAAATTGATAGCTGTGGAACAAATCTTAAAGTTGACATATTCTAGTATGTTGATCAACAGTACATAAACTGTGGGGATAAAAAGAGTGCTTGAGTCTGAGTGGCAGAATATTTATTTACTATCACACCAAGTAAAAAACCAAATGGATATGAGTAAGCTTGGGCTGTATATATTAAGGAGGGAGACAAAAAATAACTGTGTGAGCATTTCTCTGAGATTCTTTTGTTTGCTGAAATTGCTAATAATTGAAGATTGCTAACACTGTAGTGTTAGTTAGCATTGCCATCTACAGAGTAGATATATGCTGTTTGATACTCAAAACTTAAAATAAAGGGCAAGTTTTTATCTGAGTGTAGACTTGAAAGTCGTCATTCATTTTTAGTTTCTTATGTAATAGGTGTAAATATGTTGATGAGATTTATTTAAGAATAATAAAAATCAGTTTATGCCACTTTGTAGTAGCTCTTCGATTCTGCTGCAGCTTCCATAATATCACATAATTTGTAGGCTTTCACTCTCTGGTGCTGCTGTACCTCTTGCATGTTTCTATAATATTGCTTAGAAAAACCTAAGAAACTGTTTGTCTTCAGTTTGTATTGTATAATACAGGGACTTATCTAAAACTTGCTTCCTTAGGGAATGTTAACATATTTCTAGTATCCCTTTAAAGTGTACATAAAAAAATGTTGTATATTACTTGACTCACCTATCCTTAGTAGTTAATTCTTTGCACGTACTTGTAGTAGCACTTCTTTACACACAAGCAGCAGCAATTGTACTGATATGTAAGATCCTGCCATACAATATTGCATACAGATTTACATTGTATGTATGGATAAAAATTACTATCAAGCTGCCAAAGATTTTGTTAAAGTCACATGAGTTCTAGCTCTTTGTTTTCTTAGCCCACCATGATAGTCTTCCTGCTGCTATCTTTCCTCTTAGCTGCATGATTAACTGCCTTTCCATTCCCATCACCACACTTGCTAGTCCTTGTGGAAAAGTTGGGGGTTGTCTTTTATTTAAGTGCATCCCCAACCCCCTCCAAAAGCCCAAGTAAAAATTTGGACTTCTTAAATAAATACTTTGTATTTTCTGTCAGCTACGTAAAGACTCACACCAAGTGGTAGCCAACAGCTAACTTAAGGCAAATACTAATTTCATAGTAAGTTACCTTCTTGCTCAGCTCACAAGAATATTTGTTTCTATCCACAAAGATGTACAAGGCTACTATAAAGTTAAAATGAAGGTTTGCAGTTACTTATTAGCTCAGTTTATAAGTCCATTAATAGTAATTATTATAAAGTATTATCTTGTTCTGGAAAGTTCTGGTGGTTATTATTCTGTAAGTTAAATATTTATGCCCAAATTATAAGTAAGTGTACTTTCATCCCAACTATAGAATCAATATAAATAACAGCTGTCCTGTGTTCCGCTGTAGCAGTTGTTTTTCTCCTTCCTAGTAGCTGGTACAGTGCTGTTTTTTGGCTTTAGTCTGGGAACAGTGCTGATGACACATCAGTGATTTAGTTGTTGCCATGTAACGCTTACTCTGAAAAGTCCTTGATCAGTGTCAGGCTCTGCCAGGGAGGAGGGGCACAAGAAGCCGGGAGGAAGCAGAGACAGGGCACCTGACCCAAACTAGCCAAAGGGGTATTCCATACCACAGCACATCATGCCCAGTACAGAAACCGAGGGGAGTCACACAGAAGGCCCAGAACATTGCTCGGGTCAGGCTGGGTATGGGTTGGCAGGTGGTGAGCGGTTGTATTGTGCATCACTTGTGTTTGTTTTTTTTTCTCGTTTCTGCTTTTAGTTTTATATTCTCTTCCGTTGTTATTTCCCTTATCATTATCGGTAGCAGTAGTGGTTTTGTGTTATACCTTAGTTACTGGACTGTTCTTATCTCAACTCATAGGGTTTACATTATTTCGATTCTCCTCCCCATTCCACCCAGAAGGCAGAAGAGGGGAGTGAGTGAACAGCTGGGCGGTGCTAAATTACCAAGTGGGCTTAAACTATAACACAGGTTTATCTGCAAACCAGCGGGTGAGACTGGGTCACAAAGGTGCCAAGGTTCTATTATTCACTTATCTTTAGTTTCAAAAGGGAGTTGAAAATCCTGCTCAACTGCCTTCTTGTTGTGATACAAAACCATGCAGACTGAAAGAAGCTTTTTATACACCTCCTTAATGGACACCCAAGGGAAAAGGCAATTTTACCCTTCTTAAAAAATAAGAATATAATTTGAAATCAAATGCAGGATGTCAGGAAAACCAATCATCCTCTTTACAAATAACTTTTGAAAATATGAATACTGGAAGAATACGGCAAATTATGAATTTTGATAATTTTGCATACTATTTTGGTTGTAGAGCATATTATAATTTATAATTAAAACATTATGCTTGATAATATTTAAAAATATACTGAAATTTATTATTGCAACCTATATTCAAAAGAAAACATTAATTAACCAAGATTATATATTAGGCACATGGGATTAAATTTGATAACACCCTGTGAACTGAAAAAGGAACCAGAGAAATAAGTTAGTATAAAGTCAAAGATTTATTCCTGTAGGACTTCCCAAAGGAATTCCAAAATGTTCTAAAATATATTACTATAAAGCAATAGATGCTACCTATTTAAAGCACTGTAACTCACATCTCTACTGAGAAGATCACACCTCCCAGTATTATAACAAGGTGTTTACTTCTGGAAGATGAAAGCAGGCAAGCAAATTGCTTCTCCATATTTTTCATGGATGCTGAAAAAGACTGCTTTCTCTCTTGTTTTTGTACAAGACAGATGCAAAACACTTTACAGACCTCTTCCCAAAGCAATTTTCACAGCTTAATCCACATGGGTGGAACAGCTGTAAAGCAGCAGCAGCAGAATACCTAGATAATCAGTCAACACCTTCCAACTGTTACCAGGATTATAGAAATAGCCATAATAAGCTATTACTGAAAACAAAATTTTATAATTCTAAGAAACAAACAAAAAGTCTGTTTTCCAAAACAGCACTACATGTGCCCATCAAGAACATAAAAAAGTGTAGATTTGTTGTGCTGCCGTTTGTCCAACTAGTAGCTCAAGCTCTTCGATGGATGCATTGCAAAGCCGGTGGATGCTTCCAAACTGTTGCAGTAAAAGCAGAGCTTTTGTTTTCCCAACTCCTGGAATTTGTTGCACCATCCGAAACACCGATGGCTCTGCCAGCCGAGAACGTTGTTTATGGAGAAAGGGGTTACTGCTGTGATCCTTACTTTGGTCACGGACCTGAAGCAAAACAAACTCGTAAGCGACACTACGTGCCCTCTGCTGGGGCGCTGCTTTTGCGGTTTAAAATAGCTCCTTTCATCTTAACTGAGTTCAATGCAATCACCGGGAAGTTTTAACAAGCTCCCTCCTTAAGTGTGTGCCCTTATGGGCTTTGAGGCAGATCCACAACCTCTCACTAGGAAGCCAAGTCTCTTAACACCAACCATGAATTAAAACAATGAATTTGTCATCTTTTTGATGCAATCAGGGAATGGATGAAGGAAAAGAGAAACAACTAAGAACACAGTTTCCCCAGAATGAGACAAGGCAAAATTTCAAGTTGTTTTTGACAGAGAACTGAAATGAAGATTGCCTAATGCTATTCGGTGCTACCTCAGTGCACGATCACATAAAAATCCAGTACTCTTCCCCTTTTTCTTTGTTCCCAAATAAGCCCTCTTTCCACTGAACTATTACTGTTGCATTTATTCCTTACATTTAAGCAACAAAATACATTGTGTTCCTTTAAGATCCAGGTATTCTTTCTGAAAAGGGTGACAAGTGTGAGAAAACAGGTCATTCTCATGCCCCATATTTGTCCACTAATGTAAAAACTTACTAGCTGAATAATAAGTTGAGAAGCTTCTCCTTGATTTCCCACAGGAAGCAATACCATTCCAAGTTCTAGCACAACAAACTTTTGTACTGCTAAGAAGTATTGATCACTTATTTGAGTTTTCTCTACAATTACAACTCCCCCAAGACTACTGGCCTGTATGGAAACGAAAAAAGGAGGAAAGACTTTGTTAATGACAAGTAGATGCAATGCAACAGAAAGAAAATCTCTACTGAGTATGAGCTGCCTGGAACAGAGGAAAAATAGAAGTTGCAGTAACTGTACTGATGTTTAGTACAACAATTAAACAGCTGTTTATTTTTTCAGCTTTCAGGTGTAAACTATCACAAAAGTTAAGTTCCACTAGAATTTATAAATAACACAGAAGCATGGAATAAACAAATACCAACTGAAAACTCTTCCTTTTCTCTGTGTAGTACTTACATTTCTAAACCGAACCAATCTTCGTTTGAATTCATCCCCTGCAACCAAATCTGCTTCAGAAATATATAAAATGCAAATTCTGTTTGAAATATGAAAATCCACAAGTCCCAAGTCATCTTCAAAGATGAGTCTAATTTTCCCTGAAGGTGAGATGGTTAACAGAAAAAAAAAACAGTAGTTGAAAATATACTAATAATTACTTCACAGCATAATCTTCCTAATGTGTCAGTAATCCTAGTGACTTGACAATGAGCTTCGTATTCTTTGAAAGCTTTTCATCTTTTTAAGCAGAGCTGCTATAAGCAATTCAAAGTATTGTGTGATGCCTTTAGTAATGCCAATTAATAACACTTCCAAACTACAGACTTGAATGTACGGTAGCTTCTTGGTGAACTCTGGTCTTTAACAAAGACTATCACATGCTATTCTGGAAGGATCACCTTAATTTAGTTTGCTGTGCCAAGAGATGATAGCACAGTCCCAGTATCCATGTAAATTCAAGGGACTTCAGTGGACATGAATATTCATAATAGTCCCACTGCTGCAGTTCCCAAGAAGCAGATACTTCTGCTCCTTCCCTGCAGTGCTCCACAGCTATGCAAGTATGACAGAACTGACCGTGGAGACACATGATAGACAAAAAATAATTTTCAGCCTGCTAACATAGATTGCACCACAAATACAGGATCAATCAGACACAGAGTAAAGCATATTCCAGGCAGTCTTAACCATACTAAGTGACAGAGGGGTAAGCTTTGCCCAAATTGCTTTTCCTCTTCCAGCTTGTGCTTACCTTGCAGCCTTTGGGCTATCTCTGACCCTCTCCACTTCTCATTTCCAATCACATGCCCGTAAGGTACAACTACAGATCCTGCTGCCACAGGAAAGTTTGCTTTCATTGTCAGTGGTTACAGTTTTACCCTAGAAAAAAAAATGTGGAAGAGAGATTAGCACATTTTATAAACCGGCTACAATCTTTTATTATTAAAGTGTGTAAGATGTAATACTCTGGAAGAGACACTATCTCCTCTCTGATGCCACCTTATAGTTAACACATAAAATCAGTACGCATCTCTGTTTACTTGAATACAGGCTGTTTGCTTGCAAATTCTACTAACTACACAGTCAGTAAGAAAAATACTTGAATTATGACAAGCTGATGGCTAGAAAACAAACAAAACCAAAACCAAACCATAAAAACAAACCACAAACGCACACTGCCTTTTCTACGCCCTCATCCATCCTTGCTAGGAGAAAGCCTGCTTCAATCACAAACCTGTCTCGAGAGGTATCTCTCCAGCCAGATTATCAGCAGGCAGAAATGATTTTCAGCTGTATGCGGTGTTCTAACTTTAGGGGAAAACCGGAGCCTCTGAGGGTCCGGCGCGATTTAAAGAGCCAAAGACGAGCCGGTAGGACCGCAACCACCACCACCCCGAGCCACATCTTGCAGCCCTGCCCGGCTCCTCCGAGAGGAGAGGGGCACCGGCCTAAAGGTCCCGCCGGGCCACCGCTGACCTGCTCGGAAGAGGCTGAGCTCCGTCCCAGGCGCCCCCACCTCGCAGGACCGCAGCTGCCCCTTGGGGGCCGCAGCACCGAGTCCCCGAGCGCGCGCCTGTCTGACGGCGGAGCCAGCAAATAGGAAGCGAGAGCCCCACCGCCCCTGAGCGAATGAGGAGGCGGAGGGGGGCGGGCCTCACCACTGGTAGGTTGCTAAGGCCGGTAGAGGAGTCAGTAAGGTGCGTACTGATTGGGGAAGCGCAAACCCGCAGCAAATCTGTCGCGTCGTTGTTAGTAGGCGGCTCGCGACGAGAGAAGCGTCGGATGCGTAGGACAAGTACTCGGGAGGCGGTGGCGATGGCGATGGAGGCCCCAGTGGCGTTCAGCTTCAGGAGAGGCCGCAGGGGAGCCTTCGTGAGTACCGCTTCTGCCACTCCGCGTCTCCGTGCCCGTGAAGCGGCGCAGGAGGGGGTGCGTGCCCGGGCGGGGCGAGAGGAGGCACTTGGGGAAGGTGGCCGCGCCTTGCGGGTGATGCCGATGATGGCTGAGCACTTTGAAGTGAAAAACGGGAAGAAAAATAAATCCTAAGCACAGAAAAGGTGTGCGGAGACTGGGTGCTGGTGCGGTGCTTTCCTCAGTTCTGGGCCTGCGTGCCTGCTCCAGAGCACCCGGCGGGGTGCGGTTCCCTCCCTTCCCCTCCCGGCGCTGTCGTGGCTGCATCCCCCGGCGGACGCGCGGCTCGGTCGCTGCTAGCGCTTGGGGAGGTGATCTTCCGAGCGCGCGGTCGCTGCTGCAGAGGGAACTGATGAAAGCTCGTACTGAAAGATTAGAGCAGCCAAGGGTTGTAGTATTGTTAGCAACGGTGCGGATGTTGGCGTCCGACGCTCTTGAAGTAATTGAAATGGGGGTTTTTGTTACTAGAATGAAAACAAAGTATTGACCTTATATTGTATTACTTCGAGGTTTGACAGCATTCTTCTCCCTCAGCTGTATTCCCTGGTAATCACAGTAAGACATCTGCTGTTAATAGTCTTTAGTTAACAAAATACCAGGCAGACTTCTAGAATTAAAGAGCATTTGCAGTGTAAGATCGAGTAAAAAGACGTAATACACCATTTAGTTACTTGATGCGCCTTCCTGTGAAGGCAGAAATATTCCACAGTTCACCTGTTCATTACCCTGCTGGAGAAGACAGCCAAGAATAATTGGGGGGGGGGGGGGGGGGACGACGACAAGGACGGGACACACACATGCACAAACGAACAAAACACCCAACCTCCAAACTGTTGCAGAAACACCAGAAACTTAGCCTGTTTTACTCCATAAAAAAGGCAATGTGCTTGGTTATGACATAGTATTTTCCAATGTGTAGAGAAAAGACGAGGCAGATGGGCATAAATTCAAACAAAAAAAATTCAACTCAAATGTAATAATATAAAAATATACTGCAAGGACCAATGTAAGGGTGGTCCACAGTAATAATTTTTAAAATACTGTGATGATGGAACAGGTTGCCCAGGGAGGTTGTGGAGTCTCCACCCTTGGAGATACTCCAAACCCAACTGGACAGGATCCCAAGCAGCCCTTTCTAGTTTACCCAGCTTTGAGCAGGGACTTGGATTAGGTAATCGCAAGAGCTCCCTTTCAACTTCAACCATTATGTGATTCCATTCAAAGTACTCTTTGTCGGGAGCTCCAGCCCCAGTTTTTCTGAGCTTGTATTAAATTTCTAGAAGAAAAAGAACAAAACCAAACCAAGCCAAACTTGAATTGAGTAAGCTCAAATTCTGGTTTCGCAGGTTGTAATACAGTGGATGAAAAACCTACGTGCATGGCTCTTACATAAATTACATTTCTAACCTTTATTAACAGCTGTTAATACATGTTAAAAAGTTAAACTTGGAACCATTTAGTTTGTTTATATTAATTGCATGTAATTGTCCTTTTTAAGATATTTTGCACTGTTAGGTTTTGTGCATGTTCAGTTCTGTGGGTTGTTGTTTTTTTTTTTAATCATGATCCTTAAAGTCATTGTCAACTAATTTTATTTTAAATTGTTTAGAAAAATATAGCTCATGGCCTGGTCCCTGCTGCTACCATAGCTCCTAAACCTGCAGTTCCCCGCACCCCTCCCCCTCGTAGTCCAAACCCTTCTCCAGAAAGGCCCAGGTAGGTGTCTAGTTCTTTGTTTTGGTTTGGTTTTTTCTTCATCAATTGCAATTGTACACTAGAAAAGCATGATTAGAAGAATTGCATGTCCTTGTTGTAGTATTTATGTGAACCTTTTCAGAAATAGAATGTATTTTTAACTGGGGCAGTTTCCTTCTTTGAATTTTAAAGATTCCTGGTTTTCTTCCACTCCTAAGCATGCTGAATATTTAGGACAATGACCATTATGAATATATAACTTATTATAAACCTGAGTCAATAAAAGACAACTATTTAAAGTTGGGGCTATTTTGAATTTGGCTACAGTAGCGTGTAGTACGAGTCAGGAAATTTTAGCTCATTAGAAAAGTGTAAATTTAATGTAACTAACATGCCACTTTATTGTATATTAAAAAAAAAAAGCAAGAACTTAAAAGAATTGGCATGTAAAACCATGCTGGATTGGATTTGAATTAGCTGCATAGGAAAGTTGCATAAATAGAAAATAGTACTTTATTTTTCTTTTCATTTGTAGTTTCTTACAGTTTTTTATTTATTTTCTCTCTGTTTAGTTCAGTTCTGGTTGTTTTCCTTGGTCTTTCTAGTGTCTGTAACATTCCTACTTAATCCTAGTTCATTTCCTCTTCTTTTTTGGCCTCCAGTTGCTGTTATTTCTTTTACAGTCCTCACTGTTTCTCTTCTTTAATCCTGGTTCCTACTTGTTTTTTCTTCTACATCTTGCTCTTCCCTATTCACTGCAGCATCCCACAAATAGGCGCTTCTATCTACTTACTCTTGCCCTACTCTGCAACGTGCCAGCGTTTATTAACAGCTTCAGTTACCAGTAAAAGGTTCAGATTAGGGAATAATGGAAACTAGAAGGCAGAATAACAGAATATGGAGCACTGTTTCAAAACAATGCCAGGTAGTATTGTTATGGCTAAAGTGAATGCTAAGTACTGTAAATTATCTTTGTCAATCTGGGGAATGTAACTCGGTATATTCCATGATTTTCATGCATGTGATTTGGAAAACCCAATAGATACTGTGCTTTACTCTTAAGATAACTGTGTTAAAATAGCTTGTCCGGTTTTGTGCTTTACTTTGGGATTTTTTTGCTGATGCCTGTTGA
The DNA here is from genome assembly GCF_028554395.1 of Pezoporus wallicus. Lineage (NCBI taxonomy): Eukaryota > Metazoa > Chordata > Aves > Psittaciformes > Psittacidae > Pezoporus > Pezoporus wallicus. Next base: position 927,897 of record NW_026636385.1, on the reverse strand, counting down.
CTGTGAACATTTTGCTTTGCTTAAATAGTGAAAATATTTTGCAAAAAAAAAAAAAGGCATAAAATGCAGAGCACAGAGGAGACATCGGTATTGTTTCATTGCTTTATTCTGTTTTGTTCCAGATCAGCTCTAGCAGCTGCTATCCTTGCAACAACACTAACAGGGCGCACTGTTGCTATTCCTCAGCCTCGGCAGCGATCACTTTCTGAAAGTGATTCCAGCTATGTGGAACAGGAATATTTCGAGCCATATGCTACAGCCACAGAGATTGGAATGGGGTAGTGCATACTTTGTGGTTTGATACCTTGTATTACAAATAGAATTTGCCAGTGCTAAAAGTTTTCTAGAGTTACAGCAAACTCCTGCTATTATAGCTACTGACTTTTTCTCATCACATCATAAATTGGGTCTGAAGCATCTGCAGTCCTTACCTCATTTCTTATAAAACATTGTTTGCATACAGTTTTCACTATATGCATAACATTGAGATTTGGATTACACAGCAGTCACATGTAAAGCCATGTATTATTTCTGCTAAGTAACAATCAATTACATAAACAGTTAATCACTGAGTAATCATCTGAATTACATCAGATATTTCCTTTGTGCTAAATACTTATTTCGGACTCTTCTTCCAGTAGAGTTAGCAACCTTCTATCTCTGATCTGGCTTTCCTCTTAAGGCAGAGAAGAAAATGTAGCTGCAGTGCTAACCATCTATTTTAAAGCATACAGATAGGCTATATTCCTCATTTGCAGCTAACAGAAGCTTAGATGTCGTGTTTGTTTTGGCTATTTGGACTTGTGTATATTGTAAGACCATGGTTCTACTTTACTAGTGTTTATTTTTATGGAAAAGTAAGCAACGCTAAAACAGACTTTAAACTGCTTTCTACTTGCAGGCCCAACTGGAATTTTGATGGTAGTGACAAATCTCCTGTGCAGTCCCTGGAAATATCAGGCAATTATGGTGAGGATGAGGACATGGCTACTTATCTTTCGGATGCTGAGAAAGAGGTAGAGTCCAGCTGTCAGAGTAATGAGAGAAGGGGAGAAAATGCTAGAACCAATGCAATTTATGCTGTTTCCTGCAAGAAGAAAAAGGTAGAGTTTTTAAATGCTTTAATTCCTTTACTATGTTTTAATATATGCATGCAAGTATTAAATATTTCTGAGACTTTTCATTCTCTTCTTATTCTTCAGACAGTTAATTTTTATTTCACATCTTTCTTTCTGTGGTTCGTTTACTCCTACCTGAGTTAGGTTTGTTGATCTCAAACTGCATATCCCCAATTACTACATACCTTTTCTTATCAGAAAAACACTGGTATTGTATATAGTACTTTTGCATAATTAGTCTTGTAAAATGTTCAATATTTTATGTTGAGCATAACAGTTATATAGGTAGGTTGCTAAAAGTAGTAGGAACTCTACTTTTAAATGGTTAATGATTCAGTATTGTGCTAACAAGCAGACACCTAGATAGAGACAGGGTATTCAGAATCAAACAAAATAATTGTTGTCTTGAAGACAACTGGATTTTTCTATGTTACAGTTTTGGATTCTCTTGACAAGTAATAACAAGCAATGGGCAGCTTAATACTCCTAAGACACATTTAGAATTCAGTCTAAAATTACGCAAAATTTTAGCAAACAGGAAGAAATAACTGAATAGTAAAGAGACAATAAAATGCTATGTATATGGAAGAAACCAGAAAATGCCCCTGACTGAAGGAATAGTAGTCAGAGAGGAGGGAATGAGGGGTAAAAAAAGGGAGTGAGTGGAGTATGTGGGACACTTGTATCCCAGTAACAGGAAAAATAGTGAAGGCAGTGTTAAAAATTATTCTTGAATCCCCCAGTGCTGTGATACAGTAGGTAAATGGTTGACTTTTTATTAAGAGCAAACAAGTAAATGTAGGATAATTTCACAGGCTCTTGTGACTGAATATCATGACAGGGAATATTTACCCTGTGAACTGAATGGTTATTATAGTTTTCTACCTCTCATCGATCGTTTTGAAGTTTAGATTTTATACGCATAGAGCCCTAAAACAAGCAAAAAATGAGTATGTCTTCTAATTTATTGTCTTAAAATATTGGAGTAGAATTTCCTGTGTGACTGGGACAGAGTATGCTGAAGATTTCATACAGATGTCAAGACACATGGGCTATTTCAACAGTGTTATCATGATTTTTGGCTTGTCTTATTTTTATATAGGAAGGGTTTCCACCATCTCCTAATACAAATGGTGAAAAGCAGGCATCTTCTCATGAAACTGAGTTTCAGGTGCTGGTGGATGAGTCAAATGTGCAAATACAAGGTAAATAAGCTTGCTTTAAGTCAAAGTGCATACCTTTTAAGGCCCTTATTTCCCCTAAGAAGTAAAATTATTATATAGTATTACCCTCTAATGCAGTATGTCTTCTCATATAGCATGCCCTCTTATGTAGTATGCCTCTCTACTCTGCTTTGCTCCTTTACTCTGCTCTTGTTGAGATCGCACTTGTTCCAAACCCCCTGCCATGGGCAGAGGCACCTCACACTAAGCCATGTCACCCAAGGCTCTGTCCAGCCTGGCCTTGAACACCACCAGGGTTGAAGCATTCACAACCTCCCTGGGCAACCCATTCCAGTGCCTCACCACCCTAACAGTTAAAGAACTTCTTACTTATATTCAGGTCCATGATTCTATGACATTAGGCTGTTTTCTTGTAACAATGGAATACTGTGAATGAAAAAATAAGACAAGAGAGTAAGAGCAATTACTAATTTATTACATAGTTATCTTGTCAGTTCTTTTAAAATCGGGAGAAGTGGGTATCAGAATTTGCTGCAGAGATGCAATATGCAGTTTTGACAGAGGATGGCAGAAGTCTACTAGCTGTTGGATATAAACCAGAAAGCAGAACTGGGTCGTTTTGGAAAAATCTGCATCTTTTTCAGTGTTATTTATGTGGCTCCCAGTGTTATTTCAATATTATTTCAGTGGAATTACTTGAAAAACTTCATAGAGAACAATGTTCAGAAAGAATGGGTTGCTTTGGGAACCATTTGGGAAGTGAATGCATTAAACTGAAAATAATGGGACCCATAAACAGTTTCTTATCCCACTTCTACATAGCAAGTGCTGCAGATCTTGGGAGTGGTCAGATTTGCACTTTCAGAGGTGCAATAGAGTTCAAGCTCAGTAAAATCAATAGAAATATTTCATTTGTCCTTTAGTGAACTTATAATTGTGGAAGGTAGCAGTACAGCTTCATTTCTTCCATAGTTACATCTGTACAGCATGAGGTGAAGTAAGGTATCCAGATACACCATGAGAGAGAGAATGGAAAGTTAGTGATGTAATTTCTGATTTTTTGGAATAACTGTCTTACATTTATTTGCAGTATATATATGGTTACATATCCATATGAACCCTTACAGTTTACAGACTTACAAATGCTTTTTTTTTTTTAATTGACTGAAAAAATCTGTTTTAATTTGGCAGAACACCAACGTCTTGGCTTGAATTTAAAGGTAAGGAGATTAATTTGTAAATCTGGGGGGAAAGAGTGTAATAATGAGCTGATAGTTTATAGTCACTTAAAATTAATTTATTGTTACTAGGGAATATATTTCTTTTGGAGTACAAGAATGGCTAATAATTCCTTTTGAAAAAGTATGACTATGTAGGTAAATAGGCCATGTAAAAGCTGGGGTTTGTTAATTCATTTTTAAATATATGTTCTGTTGTTCTTCATGTGAAAGACATCATGTTATATAGCAAGAGATGATTCTTACTATTAATTTTCAAATTTAAGCCTGGCTTCAGCAAATTTTTATCTGGTTTCCCAGCTGGGCCCATCTGCATGCTTTCATAAGCTTGAAAAAGAATACCCAGAAGTTTAGTTTCCTAGATCAAGTTGCTAGAACATTATTTGCAAAAATGGTCAGTTCTTCCATTGTTAAGGTCGCTTTCTTTCTTCAAGTCCTTGACCACATATGTTTTACTTTTTAATTTATTCACTGAGTCACAGTTAGGGACTGACAGTTCATGTCATAATTTACTATCCTAAAGACTTACTTTATACAAACTGACAATTGGGAGCTATTATCCATCCTGTTTGGTCAAGAAGCTTTATGCTTATGTATCTTTTATGTCAGCAATAAAATTGTTTTAAGGACTGTGCATCTAAAGAAAAATACTAAGTTTCAAGTATCCATAAGTGGCAAAATGAGGTAAAAATGCATAAATGAGAAATTGTTGATATGAAACAAACTGCTTCAAAAGTTCTGTTTCTTAAGTTCTCCAGCAGTGATGCTGTTCAGAGTACTTCAGAAAGTAACTTTTAAAGCAGATTATCTAATTTTTTATTTCTCTGCTAGGAAGAGAAATCAGTAGCTGAAAATCTGATACGTGGAAAGCCTCCGCCATCCCCAGGTACTTCTGATTTTTCTATTACTTTACTACACGTCTTCACTTTAATACTATGCATATATATAAAAATATATTTTCCTGCTTGTATTCTCTAAACCTAAACTGGGGGAAGAAGGGGAAGCAATTCTCCTGTGCAGGAGGTGAGAAAGTGCTATGTGATCTGTCATGTATAAAACAGTAGTTCCGGGATTTTTGTTAGGTGTTTTAGACTTGCTTTGATTTTACAATCTGAATGACTTTTGGAATCTTAAATAAATGATTGTGAAATGTTTAATAAAGTCAGACTAGAACTTTCCAATCCCTTAAGTTTCATCTACACTAGAGGATGTCACCATTATTTAGTATTCCATTGCAACTGAAGTGGTAAACGTACAGTGATAGCAGATGCACAGTCTGTCTAATGCCTTATTTGTATGTTACTGCATCCATGTAACAATTCCAGGCACAGCACCTTCTGAGCTTTGTGTGTCACGTGGATGGGATATGTCATGAGTTACTGGGTTTTTGTGTATTTCTCTGCTGTCCAAGTATCCTGTGCCTTCCCACAGGAAGTTTACAGTGACCATAAGTGCCTGAAATATTACTAAACACATTAAGCTGTCATATGTCATCAATTACAAGAGAGAGCTCCAAATCTATATATATTCTTTACTAGGGATCTGTTCTATACTAAGCTATATTCACGCCTACATGCTACTAGATAATGCTGACTCTTAAAAGTCTCATGGTAAGGATAGAATCTCAGCCTTCATTTTAAGAAGCTTTTCTGCCCACACAGATGAAAGAAAAATTTGAATGTGTGGTCTGTTATTACTGATGCAACAAGTATATCCATGATTTTGCAGATGATCTTAAGTTTTACTTCTGTAAGGACTGTTAAGTAACTTCTGTTCAGTAACAGATCATTGAAGCCTGTTCAGTGAGAAGGAGGGCAAAGCTTTCATTACATAGGGGATAAAACTAAGGAGGGATCAAGAGGACTGACTGGCCCATGCAGGGTGCATGCAATTCAGTGGATATTTCTGTCTTAACTCTCTAGTCACTGATGCTAGGGAGAGGGAAATCTGCTGACACTTTCTGTTCCCCTTAAAGAAGGAACGTTTTCAGTGTCTGAAAGAAAAGTGGGAGCTTTCAGCCACTCTACCATGTAGCTCTCTTTGCAAATCCACTTTTTCATTCTTTGTGGCCTTATCTTCTGGGAGCTGTGAGATGATTAATGTCTTACAGATATCGTTCATACATAATGCTAATATTAGGAAATAAGTATTAAACTTGCTGAAACTCAGAGTCTGAAAACTGTTTAAATACCTTGTACTGTGGCATTGCAGATTTGTCTATACGGGCAAGACAAGCACAGGAAAATATGAGTAAAGAGAAATTCAGAGAACTAAAACAAGAAAACTGGTCTTTGAACAAGGCATACCAGGCTATGGTTCAGCAATTTCAGGGAACAAAACAGCAAATGGAAGAACAGCAATTAAAGCTGAAGAGACTAAAACAAGAAAACACAAGACTTAAAGAAGCTGCAGAGAAGTCACATAGAGAAGGTGGGAGAAACATATGTAGTTACCTTGTTTGATTTTTCTAATTTCTTACAAGCTATTCCTTCAGTAGTAGGTTTTCGCTTACTGTCTTGAGTAAGTATCTGTGCAGAGTATTTTCGGAAAAGTATTTTCTACGTGTATAAAAATTTTGTCAAGGAATACTTACGTGGTCATGAAAAAGAATTAGTTGGTGGTTTGAAATGTACTATTTTCTTATTAGTATTTTTTCATGGGCTTTTTCCATTGCAGTATTTTGAGAGAAATTCTCCTATGATTCTAGCTTACTGAGGTTTTTTTCCTTGCAAATTAATGTGAACATTCCTTGAATTTCGATTGAAATTTTTTGTTGGATGTTTGTTTTGATAGAGGAGGCTACAGAATTGCCTTATCTCAGACAACAAGCGCAAGAACTGATAGATGAAAATGATGCTTTGAAAAGGACGGTTCATCGTTTAAATGTAGAATTAAGTCGCTATCAAACTAAATTCAGGCCGTTGGCCCAAGAAGAGGTAAGAGTCTTGGTTATAAAAGCACTTTGTACTGAAGTGTCCCATTGTCCTTTGATTCATCCTTGAGTTTTTAAGACTTTACTCCAAATTGGCCAAATGGTATAGGCTTTTTCTGAAATTTAAGCATTTATCATTAAATCTAACTTGTAAGAAGTTAGACTTTCTCCTGTATTAATAATATACTGAACTTCCAGTTTTGGTTACTTCTGTTGAGTGTGTATTACATATGCAACACATGTAATTAGAAACATAAGCTTGTTTGGGTTAATAATTGTGATTGCAATGGACAGTTGTTGGTGCTTCGAAGAGCAGGAAATAATTTCAGTATCTTTTTAAAAATCCCCTTTAGCATCTGAAACTGAAAAGCTTACCCATGAAAGGGCCACCACCACCATGGCTGGTAAGTAAAGTAATACTTTCACTTACCTGCTCATTCCTTTCTGACTAAGTGGTAGAATTTGTTTACAGGATCTAAAGTATTCTGGATATTACTTAGTTGCTCTGCTGAACCATCACATACAAGTACAACATTATAAACATTCATGTTTGTTGCATAAAAAGATGTAGGTCAGAACTTTGCAATGAAGTGTGCAGCTCCAGTTGCAGCTCCAGGCTGCATATAATCATTGACTTTGAACTACTGGATGTAAATTAAGTAGAAGTCCTGTTACCCTGATAATCATAAATACCATCTTCCGTCTTCCCTTAGTATTGTCTAGCATATAGTTTGCTTCAAGGAATATTGTTAAATTGTTAATCTTCTTAATTGTTAATCTTCTTAATAATGTTGTGGTTATTTTTAAGATGATACTAAAAAAAAATAGCATATTTCAGTGATTCCCATGGTAGGAATGGTCATCGGTCTTCCAGGTGCTTCTGAATTTCTGGCAAGAAGAAGACAGTCTGTGAAACTGAATTTGTAATACGTGAAACAATTTTTCCTTGAAATGCTAATCGGATCTTACATTTTTCCTTTCTTGTTGTTATTCAGAACTGTACAGAAATAGGGAAGTCCTCTTTCTGCTCTGCCTTTCTAGCTATATATAATATCCAAGAAGTACATACATATGTATTTTAGTTTTAAAGATGCAGGTTTGAGAGTGTAAAAATTCCTTTCCTACTTAGTAATAAATTTGGGCTAGATTATTTATTAACTGTATTCTCATCTTGGTTTCATATTCATTTGCATACATATTCTGCTGTTTTATATATAAGTAATAGCTGCTTCTTAGTGAAGGCATAGCATCCAGATTTGTCCTTTCCAAAGCTTGTCCCTGAAGTGTTGTTCTGAAGTGCTTCTGAAGCATTATTTTGCATGTAGTTGTCTGCATGCTTGTATAAGCCCTGCACTTTTGTCTGCAAGGTATATATAGAAACAGCTTTTAAAAGTAACAATAGATAACAGGAGAAATAGTAAAAAATATTGATAAGATTGTGGTTTGTGATTGATTTATATGGATTGATTTTTTTATATTTTTAGTTGGATATGAAGTATTTGTCACCTCTCCTATTGGCTTATGAAGACAGAATAAGAGAAAAGGAAGATTTGCATCTAGAACATGAGGCAAGTTGCCACTTAAAGACCACTTACACTAAAGTAGAAATAAAGTACTGAAAATTTTTTAAGGTCTTTGACAAAGCTGTTTTCTGACTCCAATTAAAAGTGACTTTGTTTTACTTTTCCATGCATAGTTACTGTGCTATCTTATCCTACTTGGCTTGCTTTTTTTTACAGCCTGTTCAGATATAGAAGCAAGCACTACACTGGCATGTACAAGAATTGGATTCTCTGAATAGAGTAAGACATAAACACAGTCAGTGGTAGAAGGAATTTACAATTGTGATTGATTCGTAACAGGGGATTCAGTGCCCTGTGTAACTGTTCTTCCAGTTACAGGCCTGTGGATTTTGTGGTAGAAGAATATTTACTTACAGCTAGTTCAGGAATGAGTACTCTTCTTGCTCCTTAGAAGTACTTTTTTGTCAGTGAGTCTTTGAAAAATGGTGATTTGCTTCAGAGAAGAGCAGCCATAGGTTTTCAAAATAATTTATTTCCTTAAAAAAATTAAACCATATAAATAGGAGAAAACATCAACAGTTTTATATTACTGTAAATTCATTGTATTATCCTACCATATTCAAATTTATGTTGTTCATATTGATAATATATAGTATCATGTAGCAATTTCCAGAATTTATTTTTTTAAATCCATATTTTAAGGATCTACAACTTGCTTAACTCGAATGACACTTGGCAAAAATGTGACACAATTCAAATATCTATATTATTTTTAATCAAATATTACTAGATGGAAGCCATTTAGAAGTGAAGTATGCACATCTGAATTAAAGGTGAATAGAGAGAATATCATAGAATAGTTAGGGTTGGAAAGGACCTTAAGATCATATAGTTCCAAACCCCCTGCCATGGGCAGGGACACTTCCCACTGAACCATGCCACTCAAGGCTCTGTCCAACCTGGCCTTGAACACCGCCAGGGATGGAGCATTCTCAACCTCCCTGGGCATTCCAGTGCCTCACCACCCTAACAGTAAAGAACTTCTTCCTTATATCCAGTCTAAACTTCCCCTGTTTAAGTTTTAACCCATTACCCTTTGTCCTACCACTACAGTCCCTAATGAAGAGTCCCTCCCCAGCATCCTTACAGGCCCCCTTCAGATACTGAAAGGCTGCTATGAGGTCTCCATGCAGCCTTCTCTTCTCCAGGCTGAACAGCCCCAACTTTCTCAGCCTGTCTTCATACAGGAGGTGCTCCAGTCCCCTGATCATCCTCATGGCGTCCTCTGGACTTGTTCCAACAGTTCCATGTCCTTTTTATGTTGAGGACACCAGAACTGCACACAATACTCCAGGTGAGGTCTCAGGAGAGCAGAGTAGAGGGGCAGGATCACCTCCTTTGACCTGCTGGTCACGCTGCTTTTGATGCAGCCCAGGATACGGCGAGAGCGCACACTGAAGCTGGCTCATGTTCATTTTCTCATCAGCCAACAGCCCCAAGTCCTTCTCCGCAGGGCTGCTCTGAATCTCCGCCCAGCCTGTAGCATGTTTTTACATTTTTAACAGAAGAATTAGAAGGCACACCGGCATATATATTTATAAGTTTTGTTGATGTAAAAATCAAAACAGAATACTGCTAAAGAATTTTATGTGGATTCTTTTTCTCTTCCAGAAAGATATGAAGAATTTTAAAGTTCAAGTTGAAAAGTTGGTGAAGGAGAATGAAGACCTGCATGAACAATTAAATAAAAATAACTTTATTACCCCTACAGAATGGCAAGTAATATTAATAAAAATTAATTCAAAACCTACTCATTTTTTTGCTTGTTGCATGCAAACTTTTAAGACAGCCCTTAAGGGAAAATTCTGTTCCCCTAAAGCAAATTAAGTTTTGCTGAAGAGTTAGTAGGGTCATGATTATGTCTTGCAGGGGCTGTGCTGATCTGCAATGCCTGGAATAATCTTGAAGTAAAGATTAAATATGCAGTTTTGCACCTGAAGCCCATGTAATTCTGTCCCAGAGCTTGCAGGTTACATGCTTAACTTTTATACTTTTACTGATAGTACAAATGTGCCTCAGTTTTTCACTGGAATAGGGCATTAGAAGAATCTTGCAAACATAAGGAAATTAAATTGTATAAAATACTTATGAGGCTTAATAACAATTTACCTAAGTCAGTTAGTAACTGAGATGGAGAAGAGACTGGTCATACTGGTTCATCACAAGATGATTGTGAGCTTTTCAGGGCAACAGCTGTAAAGGGAAAAAACAAAGGAAGTCTAGTCCTGTGGAATGTTAGAATAAATCCTTCTAGTAGAGGCTGGGCAATAACCACACAATCACATGGAAATCTGGAAAGTCTCAGTCATCCATATGTAAGTACAGGGAAACAAAGCTGAAAGGGTTTGTTCTGTAGCCAAGGAAAAGGAGGGCCTCTTTTATTTGAGTTTAGAGAGATTTGCCTTTCTCCTTTAGCAAACAAAAGCTGAGAAAGGACAATGTTGCTTTCTGTAGGCACATCAGGAACAGGAGGCATACAAAGAACTACATAAGCTGTTTTTATAGGACTAGGGCAGAGTCTAGGACAAGTGGGTGTTCTTTCACCATAAACAAACCTAAGGTGGAAATTGGAACAGGATTCTTAACCAGTGTAACAGGTTTTTCAATAGCATCCACTGTGAGCAGTGAACATACACATTCTTACTGCACTGATTATGTAGGTGGTAATTGTATGGAAGGGACCATATGACACTGACTCTACACTAGGAGAACTTCATGGCTCAGTATGTCTCTTCCAGTCTTAATCTCTGCAGATTTAACCAATAACATCAACTGTTAGTGAGAGCTTCCTCAAGCAGAACTATAGAAGTATTTAGTTTCTGTATAGATTTGGTTAAATAGGATGTTATAAAGATATCAGGTTTGTGTTTTGAAAACAAATCTGGTTTGCTCAGTAGTTACATAGCTGTCTCCAAGTCATCTGGAACCATTATGTAGCTTTAATTCTCTTATATGAGAGAAGTCTGAGAAAGCTGGGACTGTTTCACTTAGGATAATTTGTTCTTTAAAGAGGTTCAAATATGATTTTGTAACTTCACACTGTTGGAAGCCATTAGCGTTTTCTCTTTGGACATAAGTTAATATTTGAATTATATTTAATTTATAATCTGGTTGTCACTGCAGGCAGCAGCTGCAAACTCAAGCCAAGCTGGTTTTGGAAGAAAACGGACTGTTGATGAAGCAGCTCAAAATTCAACAAGCTAAAGCAAAAGATACTCACAGACAACATGTTCAAGAAGGTAAAGTGTTTGAGTTGCTAGTCATTTTAGCCACACCAAAGATGGTTCTGCAAGTTTAGTTTTGTTTTGGGATGGGGAGTTTGTTTTGTTGTTTTTTTGGGCAGGGTGGGTTGATTTGGTTTGGGTTTTTTTCAAGTTCATGTATGGCTACAAAGCATTGCTGAATGTAGGTAACCCTAATATGAAATGAAGCTCTCAGATGTCAGTTGATACTGAGAAGAAATGTCAGTATCACCTATTGATGTTCAACAGCATACTCCAGTTTGATCTGTTTCCTCTGAAGATGTGAGAAGAGCTGTTAAACAGCAATATGCTCCTTCTCAGAATTTAAGAGCACTTTAAATTTTATAGGTTGGTATTTGTGGGGTATTTGCTTATTTAAATTTCAATTTAGAATTTGTAGGGCTTTTAATTTTCTGCTTTGTAACCGATGTTTATTGCTTAATATAGTTAATTACATGCAGCAATATTTGATTTTACACTTTTATAATTTGATACTGGCTTAAATTTACATGCATCCTCAAATAATAATCTGTTATCTATTGCTGTTTTATCAGAGGTTTGTACTTGCCTGAATTCAGAACACTAGCTATTTCTTGTCTTGCCTGTAAATACTATTTCTTGGCTGAGATTTATTTTTCTGCTGCTAATTATTTTTTGCAGTGATGGATTCCTCTGGATACTACTTAATTAGTCTGACTTGATATTAGAAAGAGAACAAGTGTGTTATAATTTAAAATCCCCAAACTGCAACTGAGATTTCTTAGTGAAGTTTAAAAAGCAAAATTTAATTTTTATTCACAGATTAGGATGTTCTGAAAAATGTTTAATCATGCCAGTTTCATGTAAGTCACTGATGAGAACAGTTTCATTAAGTGAATTTATGTGGCAAAACTCCACTGCTGAATTTTTTTTATTCATTTCCCACCTAATTTCATAAATAATTTCCTTTCTGCATTTAAAGTTTCTGAGTTTCTGGTTTAGTTTTATATAGATATAGATACAGATAGATATATATCCACCTGTGTTTAAAAGATAACTATTTGTACCCAAGCCCAGAGGACAATAATACAAAATCAGGCGCTCCTCTTTCCAAATCTCAAATAGCAGTGTGGTATGAGTTGTCAGAACATCCCTAGGAAACACTGACAGATTTTGTCACCTGTTGCTGGAGTTCTTATGAGGAAACAAGGACCCTGATCTTCCATTGAGTTCCTGCAACTGTTTTGGCAGCATATTTGGTGACTGAAATACATACTACAGGAAAAACTCAAGATACCAGTGGACAGAAACTAGGCAGTTTTGAAATATGTGCTCTACCTACTAGGCTACAAAAATCATGTTCCATTTAGGTTCTTTCCCTGAATTAACAAAGTCTGAATCATAGGATTTTTGAGAGTAAAATGACATTTCAGTGAGCAAATAGCTTAGAGCCCTGAAAAGAAGCAGTCTTAACAGCTTTAGCAAATCCACTGTTTCAGAATGCTGTGAACAACTGGGAATTAACATATTACTGGTGTAGTTGGAGTTAATGAGTTGATGTAGCTCTACAGTGCTCAATTGTGGGGTTTTTTTTCCTCCTAAAGCTTCAAAATTGACCAAACAGATAATGATCTTGGAAGATAAGAAACAGGGTCAAGAAAAAGAAATAGCAGAGTACCAGAAGCAGCTGGAAGCTTTGCATTCTACTTGTGAAGAGCTAAAAGCCAAGTTGAATAGCAGAATAGCAGAAGAGGAGCACTTTGCTTTGGTAAACGATTTAAAAAGGTATGAGGTTACATAGGGTGCATGGAGAAACTTCCACAAAGCATCCACTTAAACAGATACGCATACACATGACTCTGTAGGTAAGAGGGGAATAGAAACATTTGCTGGTAATCTAGGAAAGTAACTTTAAAGTGTAAGGAGAGTACTTCAAAAAATACTGTTGTGGTTTTTATCGACAACTAAATTTACAGAAGGAAATCCTAGATCTGGAGACATCAATAGAAATGTTTCTACCATAACAGTACTTACTTCTGAATGTACCTTTTTCAAGAGTAGAAGAGGAGGCATTAAAAATACAGTTCTTGTCAAATCTATTTAGTTCCGTTAACACTATTATATAAAATGTTCTTCCATCTTTAGGAAAATGTCTGAAGGATCCTGAAATTCTAAACTAAAAATACTAAGTTTCTTTAGTCTTTACAATATGGAAATAACACAAAACAGTGCAATGCAAAAGTGCTGTCATGCAGCATGATCTGTGAAGTAATGTTTTTCTATAGACATCCTGTAAATTTGTTTGCTTTCAAAAGCAAACTGGTGGTACAACACCTTCATGGAAAGTTCACAGAACTTGTTTTTTGGCATTGCTGGTAATTTCTTTGGGAAAAATTAGGAAGAGAATACATCTGGACTATACAGGATATTTTCATAATTCTGTTTCAATTGCAGTCAGGATTAATTATTCTAATAATTCTGTTTGTATTATGTTTCATTCATTTTTTGATATCGTATGAGATTGTAATTCCTCTCTTTTGATGTCACCACTGAACATTAAACGTTCCCAGTGCATCTTTTTCATACCTTCAACATGGGTATCTTACTGTAACTTAGCTTTTTAGTGAAGCAGGTCTGTATAGGATGCCTGTTGTACATTGTTGGTATTTGCAGCCATTTACAACAGGAGCAGGAGAAAAAGCAGTGTGAGGTGGAAGATCTGATGGGAAAGATAGCATCACTGCAAGCTCAGAACAAGAAACTGCTTTTAGAGAAAAACAACGTCATGACTGGCAACAAGATCTTGGAAACTGAGATGCAAATGACACAAAAGACAAACAGGTCATACCACATTCTCTTTTTCTTATATATAAATAGTTGTATTTCTAAAGGCAGCAGCAGAAATACCTATAAAAACATTGTCTGACATCTCACCGTGTGTAATTTTTACCTGTTACAGAAGAAAACGTGTTTCCTAAACGTATCTTTGTCACATCTCGTTGTCCAGAAATTTCATAAGTTTTTTATACACACTTTTCTAATGCTAAATGCAAATTAAGAATGTATCTTTAATGCTAACAGTCAGCTATAGCAATTATCATTTATGTACTCACCTGAAAAAACAGGGTGTTACGTTATCTGCAGACCTTCTCGCACACCTGAGTCGTTCAGAGTTGGCTTCACAGTACTTCAAAAAGTAAAACTTTTCTTTTTCCTAATATTACTGTTATATTTTTTTTTAAATATGAGCTTGTAGCCTTTGCACAAGTTGTTTTTTTGAATCATTGTTACTGTTATTCACACAATATATTGTAAAGAAAAACAGCCCCAGAAATGGGAAATCATACTTTTGCATTACAGATATTTTAGCTGATATGTTTTTAACAGTATATTTGATTGAGACTTGTGCAAGTTAATTTGCACATGCAGTGTAAATTCTTTTTTATGCCATTATTAATTCCCAATCCTAAGATTTCCCTTTTTTATTTTTATAGACAATTGAAGAAAAAAGTAGATCTTTTGAAAGTGCACTTGGAGGAAGCAACAGAAAAAGAAGCTGCAGCTCATCTATATCTAACAAACCTTATTGGTTTGGTGGAGAAGATAACTCAGGAACGTGATCATCTTATTTTTTTGGTAATTACCTTTAATTAATGTTACTTGGTATTTCACACAGTTATCACCCTACTGGCACAAGTAATTGTTAATTTGAATTATTGAAAAAAGCTATAATTTCAGTTTAGGGATTTAGCTATTTAAATAGACTTTTGCGAACAGGATAGGGACAGCAAATGATTATTTTCTAGAAGACTGGTTAAAAACAACTACCCTAATTTCTGGAGATAACATAATTAAGCATTAGCATTAGTATCTGCAGTGGTATATATAAAGTTTAGAAGAGTTTTTAACCTGACTTTAGAAATTGGCTTCAGTTGTTGAAGCTACACGTTAGAAAAATAGCACACAACCATAAATTTTTAGTATGTATTTCCGAATCCAAGGTAAATTATCCTTGAAGTGATCTGTATGGACCTTCTACTGTGGATCCATGTGCGCATTATTACTCCTTTTTGGTGAGCGGTCATTTTGACAGACTGGTTGAGTTTTGGGACAGCTTGGAAATTGCTGGGCTTTTTAGAAGCAAACTGTTTCCTTTACAAGATCTTGGATACGGTTTCAATTTTACTTATTGGCACTCTGTCTTTAAATTGTTCTGGAAACCATTTCACAAAACTTTGTTAAAATAAAGCTTCTTTAGCTTCTGTTCAAGTAGTAGACAAAAGTTGTCATCAGTGTTGGGTAAAAAGATTCCGTAGTAGTTAATTCCTAATTCTATAAGAGGAACAACTCAAATCCTTGTCCACTGCTAAGTGGACTTTAGGGTTGTGAAACTAGGCACAATAAACATCTCCTAGGAATTAGGGGAACTGGTTCTTATCTGTAAGTCTCTGGTATATCTACCTTCAAATATTCGGCATACCACATGTGTGGAATGTCATTCGTGTGGTGTGCTTACTAATACCCTAGTAGATGTTCAGAATACTTTTAACAGTAAAAGCCTTTTTCAGGAGGAAATGTCTTAACATAACTTTGATAACCACATGACAGTGTAAACCCTGTCTCTGCCAGTGTGCAATATCTGACATCATAGTTTTCCCTTCTGAAACCTGCACCTGGAAGTACACACTAGAAAATCGTTTCCTGTACGTGCAGAGAGCTCACAGTAGGTCTGTGGAAAACAGCCCAAAACGGAGTCAACTACAACCAAAACTTTCCTTAGACAAGTGTAAACTGATTCAGTCTTGTCATACAAAACAGAATTCATTTCTTCCTCCAGGCTAACATTGTCCTGTGGGTATGATGATGATCCAAGTTTATTTGTCATCCATTATTTCTCCATCTTGTGGCTTAGAAACTAAACAGCACACAAGTCTTGGGGTTTTTTATGAATTCCCTGTGTCTGGGCTGACAGTGGAGATATTCTGATACAGACTTTTTCTACTGAAATAGTCTAGTATGAGTAAAACCTTTAAATACTCAGTTTACTTTGCTGCCTGGTAGAGCTGAATCAGAACAATCTGTTCCTACTTGTAATCACTGAACTTAAAATGTTCCTTGGCAAAAAGCTAGATGGCAGGTATCTTGTAGTCAGGTACTCTGATAATGTTGTCTAATAATAAGGCCTAGAAAAGAAACAAACACAAAATTTAACCAGAGCCAAACCCTAATTATTATGAAAACCCACTATTGGACATGATGTATGTTTTAAAATGTATTATCATTCCCCTCAAAATTCAGTAATTCCTTTTACACAGATTTATTCCAGAAGAACATGGAGAGCCAAAAGGATCCAGCACTTAATTACTCTGTATTCTTACTTAATAAGGATTGAAAAAAAAGAAGCAAATCGTAACTACATCCTCACAAAAATGAATGGATAATCTTAATTTTACTAGCTCCAGGAACAGTGACAGCCTACTGATAAATCCATTAAAACAGAGCAGCAACAAATATAATTAAATCAATTTTGGCAGCGCAACACAGATGAACTGTAATCCTGAGTTAGCAGCTGTCAAAATGGTACTTTATTATATTGTATGATTCAGCCGTCACACAGTAAATCAGAATGCCACTGACTGAGCAAGAAGCTCATGACTTCAGCAGTGCTGGTTAATTGTGACTTCTGTGAAAGGAGGTGTGTCTCTGGAGTGACATGGGTCATTCAAGGTGGTCAGACATTGCTGATTCAGTTGAAGTCTCTTACAGTTTTTAAATTGTTTAATTGTTTACAGTTTATGCAGATTTTGTTTGGATTACATTTTATATCTGAGAATGCAGTGCTTTTGAAATTATGGAAACGGTCATAAATAAGAAGCATTTGATAAGCCACATCAGGCATGCTCCTTGCATGAATCCCTGCCAATTGCAAGGGTTCTTTGGAGAGCAACCTACTAAATCTCACCCAAGGGCGAATTGAAGAATGGTGAATCTCAGGCATACAAATGGGATTCCTACATATCCATGTGTAGAAAATGCACAGGATTGGTTGGGTTTACATTATCAGTAGCTATAATCCTTTCAGAATAAACTGTTTCAAAGTCTTATTTTGTTAATAGAATAGTATTTGCAGTCAACTGACAATTTCTTAATTAGCCACTATTAGAATAATTTCCAAGGTTTTTTTTTTTTCATCTTTGTTTTTCAGACTGTTGAAGCGCAAAACAGAATAGCTTTGTCTTCCTTAGTGTATGTGTGTTTTCTGCCCTGTCTAAAATAATGATTATGTTTAGTTATGTGTACTACATCTTTGCAGGTCAAATGTTTGGAAAAAGAGAATCATGGTGTTCTCAACAAAATAGTACAAGGGAGTCTACGCTTGGGAAGATTGGAAGAAAAAGTTAAGGTAATCACTGACTCTAAGCTAAATGTTATGTAAAACATTTTGGATTATTTAATGAGAAAAGTCAGTAGCTAATCTGTGTCTGTTCTATGAAAGACTCATGGATTATTTTGTACAGAGTTCTTAAAAAGCAAAATAGATTATCATTATAGTTTTCACAAACATCTTTTTCTATTGTATTTGAACATCTGCACGTCATGTCATCACATTTACACCATTACCTGGAGAATTAGTAGTGGTTGTAAAAGTAATTAAAAACTCTTGCTTGTGTTTCATTTTTGCTCTGTCGTGTAACCCAGTTATCCTCTGCTACTTTTTGAGCCTGTACTAATGCTTCAACTTAAAACCCATTACAGTTAGATTTGGAAGAATGAAAAACATCTCTTGAGTCTGCAGTTATCATCAATACTTTCGTGTGGCCATAGTATAGGAGGTTTAGATACTCAGATGATACTCAAACATGTAGCCTCATTAGAGAATACATTATAAGTCACATTCACAGCTCTCCAAACAAACACAAATTGTAGTGTGTAGTTGTAGTGTAGTGTGAAATACATTTGAAACTTCTGGTTTCATATCTTTGGTGCTACCATAATGGCTTTTACTGTAAATTCAAGGAAGGAGAAGGATATCTGGTACATTTGTTTCCATATATAGAAAGTAATATATATTGCTTTAAAAAGCTGTTCTGTGCTAGGTCAAGTTTATGCAGTTTACCCTAAAGCAGAGAGTCCCTGTACCTTGCACTTTTCCAGTGAAGACTACACAGCTATTCCTGCATCGAAGTGTGCACTACTGTGTTAACACAGACCAACTCCTTCTGCGCTTCCCTTGTAAGGATCAACACATCCCATGAATTAAAACCAAAGAAAGTAAACCAAACTGTAGATGTTAAGACCTAAAGGTCTTTTCCAACCTAGCTGATTCTCTGATTCTATAATTCTAAAGTAAATTAACAAAAAATTCTGTGGGATTTGTTTTTCGTTGAGAAGTCTCAAACTGAATCAAGCTCTGATAGATTTGTAATCAAACACAGAATCACTGTGAAAGTCGTTAAAGCTAAGTAATTGTTATTGCTAAAATAAAACCCCAGACCACATTGCCATTTCTGTGCACAGCTTTATTAGATATTTTAAACTGTCTGTTCTTAAAATAGCAAATAAAAGTGATTCTTTTTATAAAAATCCACTTTCAGTTTCGGATGTAGCAATTACTATAAACAAACTTTACAAAGCTTTCACTGGGCAAAAAGTTGTAAATTATCAATACAACCATATGAAATTTAGAAAATAACAGTAGAGTATTATCAAACAGATGGAATACACATATTTGGAAAAATAGATAATTATTTTGCAGGATCTGTGTTAAAGAAACAAAACCTAGTTTTGTATTTTAATTCTGAAAACAAATTATGTTTATTTCTACCTTTATATAGTTCAGTTGATGTGAGAATTTTTCAGGCATATTGAATCATGAAAAATATTAAAGCACAAAAACTGTTCTTTAGTTGGCCCTTTAACATTCAACTGCAAGATTTTATTGTCATAATTCTTATTACTCAAAACTTTCTGAAAAATTGGATTGTACAGTGGAATATTTAATGTTTCTCTTTGACATCAGAACAAATTTGACTCAAATCTGAACTAGCTTGTAATGGGACTCTTGGTTTTTGTTTCTGACAATGTATTTGATAAAAGCAGGGTAAGGGTGTTATTGAATAACATTCAAATATCTGTTCTGTTGGCAGATATGAGATGGTGGTCTAATACAATTTTTTACTTCAGGATCAAATGATAGTAACCACCATCTTTGTAGTAAAAGAAACACAGAATAGTGCCATGTTGTCATTTTGCTCATATTCACACACAAGTTATTGGGCTTTAACAAAAATACATGTATATCATACTAGACACATTTTTATCTGTCAATAAAGGTTAAAGTTTGTGATTGTTTTATAGTTCAGTTAAAAATTTACCAGTGATAAAACACTGCATCTCAGGTTTGCGAAGAGCAGAGGCACTGGCAGAAGCCATATACAAGACGTACTGTTAGACTGGAGGGAACAACACTCACACGCACAAATCTTAGGCTCACTTTCTGAATCACTAGTACATAGATCCCAAGAGGGAGGGAACCAAAGCAGAGAAATCCAAGCAGTGATACCAGTATTCTGGGAGCGTGCTTGCGTAGCTTTGAAAAGAGATCTTGGTCCAGCTGATCCTGAGAACTTAGAGATATGACTCAGTGCCACGGTCAGCATAGTAATCTGAGGCAGAACTTTGACTGGGAGTCCCTGGGGAGTCTCTTTTTACCTCCATAATTGTAATTATGAAGCAGTTTGATGATCCTTGGGAAGAACTTGAGGATGCCAGGGTTTATTATGTTGAAACTATTTTTTTTACAGTCAGAATTCCATACTGGTTTGTCTTTTAGTATGAGCTTGAACTAATGTTTGTATCATCAGGATTCCTGTCTCATAGCAGCAAAAGGGACAGCTAACACAGGAAGATCTGTCTCCTACATGAATTATTTTAGTCAAACATCTAGCACAAGTTCTGGGAAGATGGTTCAAGATTTCAGGCTTGCACCTGTGAATAGTAAATCTCTGATAATGGATTTTGCACTCCAGTTCATCATCAGGCACCTTTTTCTTTCCTTCAGTGCAAACGTAATTCATCTTTAAATTAAACACCCTGTCAAAATGAGGTCAGATTATAACAAGTTGTTTCATGGATTCTGAATCTCTGTTTGATAGTAATTTTGTCAAACAAGGTTTTAGTAAAAATAGGTAGAAAACAACCTTTATACTGAAGATACCTCTCATCTAGCATCTTCCACTCTAACTCCCCTAATTTTCATGCAACTTCAACAAACAGGCTGCCCTTATTTTTTTCCTACCAGTATCTAGGCTTGGTCCATCTGGCAGGAAGGAGAGACAGTACTTACTAATTTGCAGTCTGTCCCTGGAGAAGATAGAAGTGAGGAAACCAACCATAAAACCCATATAGTCATTATTGCATTTAGGAGTTGATATGCTGTCAGCAGCAATCATGAGAGTCCTTGACGCATGGAACTTTATCATTTAACTTCAGTCATAAAATGCTTAAACCCGCATTTGAATCATCATGAGAGGTCCCTTCCAACTGAACTATTGTAGTTGAATTCAATATCATGACAGAACCAGTAAATTATTATGCATAGAGCAGCTTTTGTGTACCAAAAAAGAAAAAGGTTTAAATATATCCATTTTACTTTCTTCCCCCCTGCCCAGTGTTTTCAGTCTGAAAGGCTAGCATAGCAATTTCTTTTTTGATGGGGTGTTTTGTTGGCATTTTTGCCATACTTACTGTATCATCACAGGAGCTATGTCAGCTTCAGTACCAGCTGCTGCATCCATGATCTTTCCTCATCTTGGGTGCGTACTACATACTGGCAGTACCATGACATTGGGCAGACTACCCTCTGCAGCTCTGGAGGAAAATACTACCACTTCCAGCTACATGTTGTCACCCGCTTCCTTAAAATCGGCATCTCCACAAGTCTGTTAACTGCTACCTGCTTCACTTTAGAGAAAATTAACAAGACGTTGTCTTGAGCACGGTGGTAGCCTACTGTGAAAGTTCTCTAAGTGCCAGCAGTTGTGTCAGTGTGTCCAGAACCACCCCAACCCCGCCAGGCTCTCACAGCAAATAGGGAGCAGCCTGGGTACCCCTCACTTAGTGAAGTGCTGAAGTTCTGCTGAGATAGCTTACACATTTTAAATAGACATAGTTACAATCGTAGGAGCATGATCAGACTTACATCTATCCCTTATAGCTGAGGCAGAGTCCAGGTTAAAACACACACTTCCCAGTAGCTGGATGATCAATGACCACTAGGCAAAAAGTGGATTTCACCAGTACTATTGACCACTTTCTTTATCAGCCTTTTTATGTGTTAAAAGAGGAAGTTGTTTCTAGTTCTCTGTAACAGTGATAGGCACCTGCCCTGCATAGATAATGTCAGGTTCCAGGTCTGGAGCTGGAGGAGGCATTTACTGACAGAGTTGAAAGTTCAGCTTTTCTCTATGTATTGATAAATATGACTGCTGGACAATTAGTAAGCGACACATGCTATGCAATGTAGCTTTGCATCTTGGAAAACAAACCTTTTTTTTTTTCCCAGCTAATTCTTTTGACTCTCATGATGAACATGCAGCACTGTACACACTAGTTTATATGCAGAACAAACTGATTTTAACACCTTCAAATTAATGAATAGGTAACTAAAACCATAATGCAACCTTCTTCACATATTTAAGCAAGGCAGCACCAATGTAAAGATTAAACTGCTAATTACTATCCCTAGCTATTTCTTTTCTTGGTAGTAAGTTATTCTTATTTCTGCTATTAATCCTATTTTCCCTATTATCTTCAACTGTTACAGGTATATAAAAAGAAAGCAACTGGGAAGCTTGGAGATATCAGTCTTAAGATGATTGAACAGGAGAAAGAATTTGCTGGGAAGACTGCTTGGTACCAGCATGAAGTGAAGCAGCTTCAGCGTCTGCTGCAAGACAAGCAGGAAACCCTGGATGAAGTGCTGCAGCAGAAAAGGTAATCAGTCACAGGCAGGAGCAATCCAAGTAAATCTGATGTGTAAAAGGGGAGGCAATTACACACAGCTGCCAGCTCTTGCCTCATATGGTATTGTCTCTTAATTTCCAACTCTGAGACCTTTTGAAAGAGGGATGGATGACTATTACTGTTCTTCAGATTTCTTCTCAAAAAGACTAATAATCTGCACCTTGTCTTTGATTTGGGGTGTGTGTCTGTAAATCATGAAGGTGCATGTTAATTATCAATCTTCTACTAAAGGCTGAACACTTTCCCCTCCACACCCCTCAACAGCTTTCAGAATAGTAGGAAATTAAGGGAATACATGTGATGGGTTTCCTTACCTTACTGTTCTGTTAATAAGTGACTTAGATGGGCTATGTGCAGTATAAAAAGATAATTTAACAGATTGTACAAGATTA
Source organism: Pezoporus wallicus (assembly GCF_028554395.1). Classification (NCBI taxonomy): domain Eukaryota; kingdom Metazoa; phylum Chordata; class Aves; order Psittaciformes; family Psittacidae; genus Pezoporus; species Pezoporus wallicus. The sequence goes on along the minus strand of NW_026636385.1, from coordinate 905,204 downwards.
TGACTGTCAGTGTTGAAATGTCCTTTTAATAGAGTCTTTTAAAGGCACATTTTCCTTCTGGCAGTGGAAAGATTCATATCACATTGACCTTATCAGCATACAGCAAAAAGTTTTTACAACTGAAGAGAGGTAAGTAAGCAGTCATTTGGCAAGTCATCTCAGCCTCTGTGAAATAATAGATCAAAGAATAGTAGAAAAACAGGGTTTGGTACCATCTACCTGATATCAGCAGAGTTTCTCTTGATTACTTTATACAGTGCTATTAAGCAGTGTGACAAAACAGTATTTTGACTATTCCACATTTATTTGGAAATACTTTATTTAGGATTTATCATTTATTGCATTTCATACCTCTGAGTTCAGGTTAACAGACAGTTAAAGAGGTTTTTTAGATGTAGCATAATTCAAAGTCCCAAAATATGGATCTTCAAAAGTTTACCTTTCTACCCCCAAAGTAGGTAAATGAGATGATGTAACACAGCAATGTCAAATAATTAATTACACTTTCCACACAGTATACTAAATTCCCTTTTCCCTCTTCAGGCTCAATTGACTTTTCTTCACTAAGCACACAAAATCAGTCCATTCCAATCCTAACCATTCTGTGAATTTGTGAATTGTTCTTTAGATAAAGAAAAGCTTTTAAAGCTTCTAAAGATACCCAAATTTTACTTTCCTAGAAGCTGCTCTGTAGAACCTTCTCAATAATTACAGCCTTTGCTAGAGAATATTGGAAATTCACAGCAACCTTTTGCCTACAGGAACTGATAAGAAGCCATTTTCTGTTCTTTGAGCAGCTGATAATGACATTTTAATTGTTTACAGAGTAATCTTCTGAGTGATCATTATCACATACCTTTCCTTAGCTGTATGGCATGTTTCAGATATGAACAAAGTTGTTAATGTGCTTCCAGGGGAGAAAACCAGGTTCATAAATGCTTCAGGTCTCTTTCAGAGGGCACTTACCCTAAGGTCACGGTGTGTTTCATAAGTCTTCTGCAGAGCAGCAGTACTAGGAGATCATTACAGCTGCTGTACTTTGGATGTTAAATGTCTGATTTATGAACTACTTTAGGCTGTACTCAGAAGAGGGCCAACGGTAGAAAATCTTCACAGCCATGCACAGGCAAAGGAGAGGAGCTGTCCTACCTGTGAGGTCACACATAAAATAGACTTAGTTACAATCGTAGGAGCTTTGGATGTTAATCTAAAATACAGATTGTTAATCTTTGTGTTAAGGATTATGTAAATAAACTGTTAGATGACAGATGAAAATGAGTTATTGTGCCAGCCCAAATAACATTTCTCACAGATTAAGGTTGGATGACTTCAGTGAGGGCAGAAAGCTCTTGTCTTTTGTAAAGAAGAATCTGCTTTAAAATCTACTTCTGTTGACTTTTTCATCTTCAAACACAGTGCAGCACTGGCATTTTGCTTACTCTCAAGCAAATACAAATCTTGCATTTTTTGGCCAGGTTTGGGATTGAGTGCAGTTTTTATTTTTACTCATTTTATAGAATCCCAGACTGGCTTGGGTTGGAAAAACTTTACAGCTCATCCAATTCCAACTGCCTGTCATGGGCACGGACACCTTCCACTAGAGCAGGTTGCTCCAAGACTCATCCAGCCTGGCCTTGGACACTGCCAGGGATGGGGCAGCCACAGCTTCTCTGGACAGCAGTGAACATCTATGAGAAACATTGGTGCTTTTTCCAAAAGACATCTGGAAACAGGACACATTTATAGCTGAGTATGTATCTGGTTCTACATGCCAAGTTTGTGTTTGAAGAGGTGAACCAGCTGCTATGGGCATGGTAACACTGGTTACCAGTAACAGGAGTCCCAGGGGTCACCTCTGGGGCTGTGATCTGTACAGGGTAATGTCACAGTAGTCATAGTCAAGGATGGCAGTGCTGTGCACAGCTGAGGGAATTTCTGGTGAGATACAGGAAGATGTAAGAGGAGGGAGGGGAGGGCTGTTCTCAGAAGAAACTTGAGTGTTGAGAAAACCATACCATCAGCAGCAGCACCCTGAAGGAGGAAAAAAACACCCAACACACATTACATAATTCACTCATTTATGCTTGGGTGGCAAGACAAACAGGCCCATAAAGTTATAATGCCTTAAAAGGCCTTGAGGTTTCCAGAGCTTGTATTTGGCCTCCACAAAGAGGCATTAGCTAAGCACCAAGGCGACCTTCTGATCAGACACTTCAGCCTTGGAGCAAAGAGATGCAGGACTCCTGGCAGAAGGGGCATGTGGTACAGACGAGCCCATCTTAGGAAGCAGAACCACAGCCCCACAGATACTGATGAGTCCTGGATTCAGTGGACAGCGACAGTCATGATATTTGGACCTTGCCTGTGCTGCTCTTTTACAAGGGTGTGTTGTGACAGGACAAGGGTGAATGGCTTTAAACTTACAGTGGGTAGATTTAGATTAGAGGTTACGAAGAAATTCTGCAACGTGATTGTGAGGCCCTGGCACAGGGTGCCCAGAGAAGCTGTGGCTGTCCCATCCCTGGCAGTGTTCAAGGCCAGGTTGGACAGGGCTTGTAGCAACCTGGTCTAGTGGAAGGTGTCCCTGCCCATGGCAGGGGATTGGAACTGGATGAGCTTTAAGGCCCCTTCCAACCCAAACCAGTCTGGGATTCTATGACTAAATCCAATTTACTTACTACATGGGTCCAGATCTTTTTTCCCATCCTCGCCTCTCTAGCATTACAATTAGCTTTTTTTAAAAAAAGGAATTTTCGTGGTTTAAACCCAGTCAGGTAACTTGTTCACTCACTCCCAGTGAGTGGTGCCGAGCTGACAACAATCGAGGTCCGTGTCCGTCTCCCCCACCCTGCACCGGGGCTCTCCCCTTCCCCGCTCCCGGAGGAACGGGGAGGAGGTCCGAGAGAGTGCAACACAAACGGGTTGAGACAAGAACAGTCCAGCAACAAATCACCACCGCTACTATCAGTTAAAACAATGATAAGGGAAAATAACAAGGGAAGAGAATACGATACCACCGGCCAAGAAAGCGAGTTCCACCCGGAAGCCCCTGTCCTTCCGGGTAACTCCCAGTTACCCCCCACCCCGGGCATGACGTGCTGTGGTATGGAATACCTCCCCGGCTAGCCCGGGTCAGGCGCCCCGTCTCTGCTTCCTCACAGCTTCCCCTCCTCCCTGGCAGAGCATGAGCCTCACAGAGTCCTTGGTCAGGGTAAACATCACTTAGCAACAACCGAAAACATTGGCTTCACCAACGCTGTTCTCAAACTAGAAGTCAAAACACAGCACTGCACCAGTTAACACAAAGGAAAAAACATGACTGCTACTGCTGAACCCAGGACAGGAATGAATTTCAATTATCATTTCAAATGTCACCTGCAGTTTATTATTTGTTTATCCACATATCAAAATTATGTACTGCTGGAAAGCACTTTTTAAATTAGTTTTTTTTTTTAATTTTGTTTATTTTTAAGGAAAACTGAAGGGGAACTTGAAGTCATTTGGGAATCCACATCCAAAGAAAACAGGAGAATGCGAGAACTCTTATATAAATCCCAGGGAAAGAACAACGTGTGGAGCACTGCCATAGCTCACGAGCCACATTTAGATGAAAGCTCTCAGAAGGACCTACTATATGGACATGATCTTAACTATTGTGATGTGAAACTTTCATCCACTACTAAAAGTGAAATTGAGCAAGAATTTCAGTGATAAGAGCAAAGATGCATTATGCATCTTAGCCAAGAAACAGAACACGGTGCTTGAAGCTGACTTTCAGCAACACAAGATGTAATGGAAGATCTGCCCTCTTCAAAATGATTGTATTTTCAACGTCATCGGAATAAAAACCTAGTATTATTACCCAGCTGTACCATCAGCAGTGTAGATTAAGCCTAAAATAGGACTTCAGCTTTTGAAGAAAAAGCTGTTCCTTGTTGAGTCAAAACGTGGCACAGCTTGGAGTCCACATAAAAGACACCCAGTTAACAAACTGGTAAGCTTGACCTTCAAGCACAGACACATACCTTGCCGCAAAACAAGCAAAGAGCAAGACAGCTTCTGATACAGTAAATAACGCATCTCTGTTATATATGTTTCAATTTAAAACACAAATTCCAATAAATTCTTCCCAAATCACCAAATAAAGGACACATGGAATATGACCAAAGTTGAAAAAAAAAAAATGTGTTGCATGTTCTCACTGTTGGTGATGAAGCATCTTTACTGCCTGCGTGGCAAGGAGTGTCGTGGCACACTCCTCTCCTCTGGGTTTAATTGCCCTTTTGAATAAGTCTTAAGTAAACTGCACAGGGAAAACCCAATCATACTGGTAAGTCCTTGGAAGCACAAGTGAGATTTTCAGAACTCTCTATATTGGTCTAACTGTTCTCCCACTGAAGAGGGAATGCCTGAGAATGACACCCCAGCCACATCAGCTGCCTCTTCCCCAGCTCCCCTTTTCGAGGAGTGTTCAATACCTGGGTCAAAGGACAGAGGACAGCACATCAGCACCAGCCCTCTACATGCAGAAATGCTACACTCACTTTGGCATTTGCATATCATTCAAACATTATGTTAAACTTTAAATGAGCTAAAGTTCATCGAATCCCTGGGAGATCCCACAGTGTTTCCACAGCATATGCAAGGAAACAGAGAAAACACAATGTCCCGTGAGTTAAAATGACCTTTTGTGGCTCAGGAGCACTCTCTGGTACACCAAGGAGAGCTGTTAACAGCTATGTGAAATACACATGTACAGATCATGTACTTGACATCCTTGGACAGTGAAATCCAGGAATTGTTTCAGATTAACAAAGGCAAACACATTTACAAGACCGTCAAGTGTCTTACAAACAGCATTAATGATTAGACAGGCGCTTCTCTCCAATGCCTTCTGACAGTTTGGAAACAAACTCTTACTTTCTCAAAGAACTGGTTTTCCCTTAAGTCTCTTTCAGATGACAGATGAAGTTCTGAATGTTCTTCATCTTACATTAAAATGCTTGTTTTTAGGATGTTTCTGTGTCCAAAAAGAACATGAAAATCATGTTTACTGCACTAGTTTTAGGACTAGAAAAAAAAACATAAAAGATAGGCATCACACAGAAATGCTCTTCTGAAAAAAAAACCACCCTTTTTTATTAGAACACAACATTTAAACATGATGAAAACAACCAAAAAAACCCAACACACACACCCCCCCGCAAATAATCCCACTGAAATTACTAAAGTTGGTAATTTTCAGAGTTACGATTCCCCAACAGGCAACACCACTACTTACAATAATTAAACAAAAATCCAGTGTCTCAAAAGCTAACTGGAAGCAGCATCTTAAAAGGACGACCACCATCACTTCTACACTTAAGCAGCAGTTAAAAACTGATTTTCTTTGAGCACTGGAAAAAGCCCAAATGAGACATTAGAAACCGACCCAACTGGAGGCATTTTAGGTGTTTTCACTATTACTGCCTACAGCTTCAGAATATTGAGAACTGAGGAACTCCAGGAGGTGCAGTCAGGAGGGGATTTAACAGCATTACTTGATAACCAGACACCACCAGGAACCACTACTGGGAGTTAATCAGGATATTAAAACATATAATAATGTAAGAGTTAGATGCATTTTTAATTGTCAGCATCCACACACACAGTGTTGAAGTCAACTGCTTGAAACACCACCTGAGGAAGGTGCCAGCTCCTGCTGCCAGTACCAAGCATGGTGAAGCAGCACTGAGCACTTCCATAGCTCACCACTGCAGCTCAAATCAGATGCACGGACAGGCTATTTGACAGTGGAGGTTATGGAAGAGTTGTCCAGTGGAAGAGTCGGTTCAGTTGGTTCCTTGGGTTAATGGCCGAGACACAGCTGCTCTGTTACGCTTTATACAACTTGGATGAGGCAAATAAACCTACCATGAACCACAGGAAGATGCAATGTAACCATCACAATGATGACAGACAGGCTAACCTTAACTGTTCCTAGAGACTTTTATGTCACAAACTGAAAATACTTGGAATATGATTTTTCCTATATATTGCCATAGGATTTACCCAGCAGAAGGAACCCTGATTCAAGTCAGGTAACTAAAACAAATTACAGACTAGACTCATAGAATCAACTAGGTTGGAAAAGACCTTTAAGATCAAGAGGTCCAACCATTACCCCAGGACTGCCAAGATCACCACAAAACCATGTCAGTGAGAGCCTCATCTACTTTGGTTCCATCTGAAACCAGAAGGGAAAAACAAGTTTTAAATGGGTTAGGCTAGAATTAAGTTAGAACACAGAAAATGGAAAACTTTTTGTTTCTTAATACCAAATGCATGCTACCATGCAAGTACAAGATCCATCCTCCTGGAATGGACAGACAATGTTCTCTGGTATTAATTTCTCATTACCAATTCACTCCATAAAGATGCACTGCCAATGAAAACATTTATACACCATATATAACATCATCATTGGTGAGTCAGACACCAGTGCTGGAAAATCTATAATGTAATTTAATTTTTTTTTTCCCAGTACAAAAGCCAACTAAAGCAACTCCTACCCATTCAAAATGAATCTGCACATCTCTACCAAAGGAAAACAAGTCTTTATATGATACTGAACTGCTTTGGTGATAACACACCAAAGCAGAAGGAAACTATTTCATGGCTTTGACATAGTTGTACATGCATTAGCACCAGGACTCTGCTCTTACTCAGGGGTTGCGGTCATCCTGCTGTAAGATACATAAATTGTAACCACAAACATTTGCAGAAGTAGTAGGAATTTAGCTTTTCTTCAGCATCATCCATAAAGCTTTAGGTTTCAGAGAAGTTACCCTCATGAAGCCTGGAGGAGGTTATGACAGTGGTTACAAATTATTAAATGGTGTTTTAAGACCAAAGCCACCAGCTTCACTGAGCACTGCTTTCAAGAACGTGAGCATGAAAAATCCCAAACAGCAGGCAGTGGTTCCCTGTCCAGACAGGAGCTGGTCTCATACGAACTTACCAACTTTGTGAAGTTCTGAAGGGGGTTTCTGGTTGCAAGGGATTTGTGCTTTTTCACCATGTCACACCACACCGTGCACTTGCTGGATGCTGCTTCTGCATCTGTATCTGTTGGGCACCAACTGACACATGGTGAAATCCTTCTGTAGCATCTGCAAAAGGCTGTTCCAGTAACCTGCACCAACACAGCAGACAGCCCTGCTTGTCTTGCTTCAGCTGGGAAACAAATAGTGGAAGCAAACAGTGCAAAAGAATAAAAAGTAAACAATATGGTGTGTGTCAGTTCTTTAAGGATTAAGCATTTTAAATATGTTATCTCTGCAGTTGAACCCCAATTAACTGCTACAATCGGGCATCTTACCATTTCTCCATGGAGTCAAAGAGAACTGTCTCCTCTACAATTGTTTTAGCTACCCCTAATACACAATACTAGCCATTGATCAATTTAATTGTTTCCACTGTTGCTATTACAAAAATGTGATGCTGCTAAACCACAGCAAATGGAACTTCTGGGATACACAAAGTTGCAGATTCCTTTTTTAACTAGCATGTGAAAACTAAGGAAGGCACAAAACTTGTAATCATTCTTCACTGTTCTGTTAACATCAAGGATGGAAATAAATTACTTTAAGTAACCTTTGAACTACACTAAGTAATGGGATGAAGTTCATTGAAGAAAATAGCATCAGGAAGAAGTACCAAAGGCACAGGCTGACCTGTGAAACAACCGCCTTTGGAAATCCAAAACCGTGAAGGTGACAGAGGCTGCAGAGGTGCTGTCACACACACTCGTGAAGAGCTTGTTACCTAAACTCTGAAGTACTACCCTGCACACTGTGGACATTGTGTGGGTACTGTACACCTTTGAAACCTGTACCTCCTGCAGCAACCAGGCAGACCCACAAAGGTCTGCTCTGCTCTGCTGTCTCCAGTGGCACGATTTGCATAGAAATCACTGCACATTCCAAAGCACTTGCTGCGAGTCCTTCTCAATGTTCACAAGCATGAATACAAAGCGTTCAGGGTGTCTTCTATACACACTAACTAAGGAACCATGACAGCTTTCCGTGATTCCAACTATGTCTTCCAAAGCTGGTACATTTGTTCTGATTCCTCTCCTATGCTTGGTGTCGTTCCCAGCACACTACAGAATATTGAGGATCACTGAAAAACAGCCTTATCCTTAGGAGGATTTACTGGGCTACTACTGACAGATAACAGATTAATCTTTCATTAAAGGTGTATAATGAAGGAATCCTTTTAACTTCCTTGGGCAAAACATTGTAGCCCTTCACCAGCTCACTCCATTACAGCATCCTCCCCATTTTCATACTGTTCACAGATCTGTCATTCCCAGTATCTTCCGTCAGCTGCAACATAAATAGGAACATGAACAGACCAGACCCAGGAAACACTCCTGCAGAACAAACCTCTTCCTAGCCTAGCAATGAGCCACTGCTTCCTTCTGCCCAACCTTTTCAATTAATTCTTCATCTACTCTCTTACAGATGTTTTAAAATACACTTTTTTAGGCCTTGCTGCTGCAATTTGCTGGTGAGAACAGAGTCACCAGTAAAAGCCCTTTGAAAATTGATATGTTATACGGTTTCTTCACTTTCAGCTTTGCTTACAGAGGAATAAAACCAGTTTATTATGACAGAATTGCTGATAAGTCATACTTACTGCAGCCAATTCCTTTATAGTTCAGTATCACAGCTGTTAATGCCAGGCGCTATTGTACCACAAAGAAACAAACAGCAGAATACTCTTCCTGTTTGTACAGGTAACGATTTTTATGCATCTTTAAAGTGCTGGAATGAAGAATCAACTATTCTGTTCCAAGTAAATCATCTCCTTGTATTTAGGAACAAGTTCCAAACACACTCAAGTGTGGAGTGTGTTGGAATTTTGCATAATCAAGTGAGCTTGGTTAGTGCACAGGTATTAAGGAAAACATGTTACTTTACATTGTTTCACAGATACTGTACTAAATGTAGATATTAAAGAAATCATTTTACTACAAAAACTCTGTCCATGCCTATTTATCAGCGAATTGCTACCCACCTGATGTTAACAACTTCACTACATTACCACAACCACTGCTGACACAGCATACCGATACACTGCACCTCCCTCCCATTTCCAGTACCTTCCAGCCTGTAAATGCCAGCTTCCTTTCACCATAGAACCGTGTAGCATCCTCCAATTCCTATCAAGAAACGGAAAAACAGATTCAGAATCTGTGGAAGTGCAGTCATATTGAAGGTTCATTGCTGCCTGTCTACAGCCAGCATATCCTGTCTACAAATCATAGAATCATAGAACAGTTAGGGTTGGAAAGGACCTTAAAAATAACTGAACATAACTTTCCCTACAAAAAAAAAAACATTTGGGTTAAATAATGTGATAATAACCCCAAAACACTGTCTCCGCTTTTCAAACCCAAACAAACCACTGCAGATTCTGGAGTAAACCTCAGTAGTTCCAATGCATTTTCCAACTTCTGTTAAAATACATTGGCATTACTTATTACTTTTTCATCAGAGCGAAGTGTGTGTACTGACGCACAGTGTGCTTCAGTTGTGTAAATACCAAGGGAGATTTTGACACTCAATAAAGACACTAAGGCAGAAATTCCCTAAGGTCCTGTGAATTGAGTCATTCATTTTCTGATTTCCTACCCTATTAGGTAATTCCCCCTGCCCATTTACAAGTCATTTAAACCCAACTTTTCTTTGTTCCTTCCTCCCTCCCTCCATTTTTAAGCCAGAACCTTCTATCTACAACACTGCTCTTAGCAGCTGAGAAGAGGGAGCCTCCCAAGATTTTTCTTCATGAAAAATTCATGCCTCTGCACTGGCACTTTGCATCAGGAGCTCTTAAAATCTTTTCCTCTGGGACTACAATCCCTTGCCTGGCCAGGCACAGCTCTTCCATTTAGGAAGGCCCTGAGTCAGCAATTCTGGCCAGGCTCTGAAGCACTGTTAAAAACTTCCTTAACTGTTTAAAAAGTTCCTGAAAGCTCTGGAAAAGAACTAATGCCATATTCTCAAGCTAATTTCCTTCAGAGAGCAGCAAAATTCCCTCAGAATATCCTTAAGATTAGACTCTTTGGTTTTTTTTTTTTGTGTGTTCTTTTGGATAGAATTATGTTCCCAGCACTTGCAAGTTTCTGAACAGCTTTGCTCTAAAAGAATGCAATACAATAAAATCTTTGTCTTCCTAAAAAATATACATTATTTGGCCATGTCTAGTGCAAAACCTTTAGCAGGCCTGAAGATCTTTGAGTCTTATGTATCACAGAAGCAAAACGAACCACACTGTAGCCCAGAAATAAGTAGGAGGAAAAACACTGGTATTTAAAACCCATATATAGCATGGAGATTAAGAACTACATAGTCATCTAATCTTTCCTATTGACTCCCGCAGTTTGCAATCCAGTGGCATAACCCAGCATCGACACAGTGGTTTAGATTGCTTCTTTATATGCCATTTGCAGCATATCTGCAATTACTCAGAAATAAAACATTCAAATGCATTTAAGGGTGATAGTAGTGCGATCACATTTTATAGCATATCTGTTAATGGCAGGATTCAAAGAAGAGCAAGTGCATGTAAACAGATGGATCCTCGATTAAAATGACGTAATCTGTCAAGTAGGAAGGTAAGAATGGAAAGTTCCCATTCTGAGATACTGCTAAGCTACAATTAAAATTTGCAGGTTACAATGATCCTTTTACTATTTGGTTAAAGTATTGGCCAAAGCATAGCATGTGCATTACTGCAAGCAATAAATACCAACCCTACCAAACATTAACCTTTATTATTAGTGACTAATGATAATAAAGGTATACTTATATACTGCACCCTTGCTATTTCCCGAATTGGAAGTTGAAAATTACTTTTTACGATTTAATTGGTAAATAGCATTTGAAAAGGTTCAAATTACACTGTTTAGACAGGACCAGCCCTCAGAGTATTTGTTTCTGTAGCCCCTTGGAATTTGAACTCCTTCATCTCTTCATCTATGTGTATATTTGAGAGGGAAGGAGTCTCTTCCCATTGCTGTAAAAATGCCATTTCTCTTACCCATGACAAAAATAGCAGTAGAATCTTTGAACTCAGTGTTTACTTTTTTCCTTCAGTGGCTGAGGAAAAGGATTGCTGGTAATATTGCAAATCCTTTAATGAATTTATAGCATCCCAAGAAGATTAATTCCTAAAACTAATAATGAATGAAGTTACTTTTTTATTTTCATAAGGAAACCCCAGGCATGGTCAAGTCACAGGCAGAGATTTAAGACACCAATGAACAGATGGGAACTCTCCAAATACACATTCCAGGTAGACTAAAGAAACAGATTACCTAGACAAAAACTCTAACAACATCCTTGCAATGTTACCTTTACTGTACCTGAAGAAACAAAGTAAGAATATAGATCTGATTGGGGTCAGTGAAGGGGGAAGACACCTGAAAACATCACTGGACATGTAGAACATGCAGAACATGCACCTGACCTGCACAAAGAATTTCAAAGATTACCTACACTACATCTAAAACAAAATCTTGAGCAAAGCATTTCTTAACATAGAATTAAATATGACAAACTCCATTATATTTTTATCAAAATTATGTAAGTTTTTTCTCTTTCTTTTTTTTTTTTTGTCTGGAAATTCCAGGGAAGAGATGATGTGAGAGGGATGCCTACTTAATTTTGAGGAACAAGGTTTGTCTCATAGTATGATTCCCCCCTTCTTTTTTCTTTTCACATTAGCTATTTCCAAAGTCTCTGTGGCATTTCAGAGAAATAAACCCAACTTAATTTCATAATTATCAGCTATACAGAACATAGAAGTACTTACATAATATCTGATCCCAAATGAAGCATCTGCAGTTGATGGATACAAAAATGTTAGTTTAATTCTACACTGCAATTGCAATGAAAAATATTTTAAAGTCCCTGTAAAAGATACTGGAAAGGAAGTTGTTGATACCTGGCTATTCATATGCGTGTAGTAAGACTGATTTTAACACTCTTTATTCTCTTTATCTGTAGGAAAAAAAAACACAATTTGTCCACCCATCATTCAGGTGGCAATGTTGGAACAAGAAGTTAGTTAAGAGGGAAGAGCTTCTCTTGAGGCTCAAACCTAACTCAGTGGGAGTTAAAAAAAATGAAACCAGAACAAAACCAAAACACACACACACAAAAAACAAACCAAAACCCACACACATAGAAGAAAAAGACAGTGATTTAAAAAAATGTAAAAAAATACAGCTTTGGTTTTGTTTTCAGTCCTGACATTACTTTCCAATCTGGTCTGAAGAAGGACATCCACTGCCCAGAGTCTGGATCAAGCATGGCGAACATAACCCCACATACATCTTTTTCACCTTTTCTTGGAGTCCATTTTTAGTCACAGATTTACATTTACATTACAAGAGACTGGAATTCCTGTGGATCAAGCCTGCATGCTTAAACAAAAGGTTAAAAAAAAAAAAAGAATGCCAACTGTCAAATCTTGCCAGTGATGCGAAGGGTTAACCGATGTACAGGGGGGTTAGGGTTAATCCACTTGCTTAGCAATGTTACTGCTTACTCGTGCTTATTCAACAAATGCCTGCTCAACACTTATCATGCTTGCCGGAACAGTGTGGGAGGACCAAGGCTATTGATAAGAGGAAGGAACAGTAACTTGGTTCCTGCTCTCTGGACCCCTAAACTGACTGAGATCTGCTTTGCAGCTTGGACAGTGACTAAATCACCAGGGAACATGTGCAACGACTAGAGATGAAAAGTTCAGGGAAGACTCGTTTACTTCATCTTCAGACCCTTGCCCATGACCACCAGGAGACCCTATGCAAGCAAGGACCTTTACCTCATTAGAATACGAAGCGGGATAGGTCATGAATAAGTGTGTTGCATAATCTAATGCATATGTAAATAGTTTAGAGGATAAATATAGAGGAGAACAACGCTGGGGTGCACATGATTTTGGAGGAGCAATCCCCCATGCACCTCAGCGCTGAATAAAGCATGCCTACTTTACAACCTTAACAAGTTGTGGAGCCTATCCACGTATCACCAGGATAATGCTGTGTTGATACTTAGGTCCAACCACTTGGCCTTATTTCCAGTCCTGTAGTGCTACTGTTCAGGAGGCATTATCTTAACAAGATAAACCTGTATTTAACATCAGCAGCTAATACCAGTATATCTTTTACTGTTAACAGCAGATATTGGAGGAAAAAAAAAAAGTAAAGTCAGCTGCAGTTAGAGCAGGTTGATCGGGACTTACTGATTTGGAGCAGGGAAGGAGCTGTGGAGCTGTGCTGCCAAAAACAACAAAGTGAAACATGATTAAGGCTTGTTTTGTGCAAGTATTTTAGGAATGACTAGCCAGAATGAAAGATGGTACTGTGGTTTCAGCATTCAGGATAGCAACACATTTTTGAAGGCTATACAGCTGTAGGGAAACAGAGAGAATGGCACTTGTCAGTAAAGCAGGACTTTTAAACATTTACAAAAATGAAAAATTAATTGGAACAGCAAGTGAAGGGAACACAAGCTGTCCACTCAGCTGCCTCCAGGTTAATGAAAAACAAAGGAAAAAAATCCCTGCTTACACTTCTCTACCTGCTCAAAATAAAAACATCAACAGTTTTACAGCTAACATCTGGACTCATGTTTATAATGCACCCATAATGTGACAACCTCTTCAAGGTTATCTTTCAGAGGCATTTCTAAGTTAGAAATTGCTTGATATAAAATCTTCAAAATAGACTCTTCAATGGCTCACTCTCACTATGCAATATACCACTTACTTAGGTACTGGACAAACATTCTCAGTAATGGAACAAAGACTTCTTTCTTTTTTCAAAGATAAACTAACTGCAGTCTTGGCTTACCTGTGGTTCATATCTGAAAGCTTCTTGGCTGAGAATGGGTTTAATGATTACCTTTTATAACCTCTGTACTTAAGCCACTGCTGCTTCTGCATATTCTGGTTTCTGACATGAACATCTCTCACTCTCTAAGTGGCTGCTAAATCTAACGGGAGAAATAAAGACAGACACTACACAGAGATTCCTGGGCCCAATTAACACCAAGCAAACATAAATAAGAAAAGGTAAGTGAATGTATAACTGCTAAAAGATGACTGTTAAAACATTCTAATACATGACTTAAAGGAGAGAAATTGGGCACAAAGCTGTAATAAAATTCAGTGACCCAGGCCCCGCATTCCTTACTGGGGCAATTTTCTGTTCACGGTTTAATCTTAAAGGTTGGATTCATTATGGATTCCTTTTGAAAATCTTTAATTCAAAACATAAACTGGATGTACTAACAGCTCAGATGTTTTTGAAGACTGATATGGAGATAGGTGTTCTGAGATAATGTAAAAAGCTATGGTTTCTGTAGTGAAGAACTTCTGTATACTAGCTAAGCTGCCTAAACATGATGCATTCCTGAATTACTGTCTGTGTAACTGCAAAACGATCTTCAGCATTCAGATTCCATTAATTGTAGCTGTAGGTCCTCAGGGGAGAAGAGACTTAGACATCTTTTGAGACTCAGGACCTAACCCCATCAATTTGAAAGCAATCTGTTTACATTCTAATTCTAAACAGAACAAAAAGTTCTGTAGGAGACATTCAGGCTGAGTCAACACAGAGAAGACCATAACTCTTTGAAGCAAAGAGCTGCTAATTAGACAATCAATCACAGCAAACACCTTTGATTTAGCAGGTACTTGCACGTCCAAGGAAATGAGACAAGGCCTAAATTAACCAAGAAGGTGAGAGGAGGCTCCTAGATAAGAAAACAGAATAGTTTTGGGAGAGAGATTAAATCTGTCTAAACCTCTGGAATAGTTCAAAGGAGGGAGTAGCTATAAAACCTAGATTGCTCCAGGAAGGACATCCTGTCACCTGAAGGTAACCTGAGCCGAAGACATCCACTGCTAGGTGGGTATGAGGAAAATCTACAGCAAGTAGGATGGATGAGATGAAGTAGATGCAACTAATGCGTCCTGGATTTCATCTCTGAGCGGATAGTTGGGTGGAAGGCCTTTGCCTGGGAGCAAGTGTGTGCACATGCATTTGTATTTTCTGGCAATGTACACTTTAACATTCATATGCTAGACCAATATTTTGTTTGCATTTCCTTAGAGATTTCAGCAAGTAAACCAAATGGGTGAAGAAAACTTGAAGAAAAGAAAAGGAGAAGACAACAAAAAAGAGGATGGACAGTCCATTCAGAGCCATGAACCCCAAGCAATGAACCTACAAAAGGAGGTAAACCATTTTCTTTTCCCCCTTCAGTCTGTCGGTGTGTGAGGGGCTGGCAAAGGGAGGCTCTGTGCGCAGTCATCAGCACGCAAAACCTGCAGTTGTGTCCCAGTTTAGCTGCGATGTGCTAGTATCGCGGCAGTGTGGGTGCCTTGCAGTTCAGGAAACTACTAAGTACTAGTCAAATAGAATCACAGAATGGTTTGGGTTGGAATGAACCATAAAGCTCATCTAGTTCCACCCTGTGGGTTGGGCACCTTCCACTAGACCAGGTTGCTCAAAGCTCTGGTAAAAACACAAAAAGTAAGAATATGTATTTTTTGAAGCCTTTGAATTATTTTGCTATCTGGTAACTGAAGTTGATCAAGTGAGACACTTCAGAAATTTTGCCTTTTCCTTCCACAAGTACTTCTCAGAGGCTGAAATGGGTTTTTCAGCTCACTGATTCTGGAAGTTTGCTGATATTTATAGCCACTGGGACAGAAATACAAGTAAAAAGGTGTCTCCTCCAGAAAATTACCGGTGCCATAGAAATCAGATATGCCACTTGCGCTCAGGAGGGAGTGGAATTCCTCTTTAAACTTAAGTAACATGATTCTTTCACCACTTAGCAGCATCAAGTAAATTCCTGTGCGCTAATACTTGAAGCAATGAAGTGAAAGCAACTGCTGGAAAAACAAACAAACTAGCAAACAAACAAACAAAAAAACCCAACTCCATCCAAGAAATCAGGTTTTACAAGCTTAGAAAATTCAGAATTCCTCAAGTGCTCATAAAAGAATTCCAGTGTTTGAGAGTGGAAAGGGGATGCTGACCTGTACAACATTAGATTTGAGCCCCACACAAGTCAAAGCATGGATTAATACAGCAAACACACACGCATGCAGAGTCCAAATAACTGGACTTGTGGGAACAGCAGGACTACACCACAGGGTGCGTATGCAAAGAAAAGAGAAACTTCAGTTTCATGTATTAGTTTTAGAAGTTGCATGTTAGAAGCTGAAAAAGGTAAGTCACTAATGACAATTACCATAACTGCATTATACCAAGAAGCAATTACTGAATTATCAGAAGTTATTTTACTAAAATGTCTCATTTTATTTTAAGGTTGGCCTCATCAGTGGAATCTGTATGATTGTTGGAACAATTATTGGCTCAGGCATCTTTGTTTCTCCAAAATCAGTACTTGCCAATGTGGGAGCTGTGGGTCCTTGTTTAACCATGTGGGCAGCCTGTGGAATTCTTGCAACCTTAGGTAAATGAATCAACAAAGGAACTGAATCTTTGGGTAAATCTTTGTATCTACTGTTTCTGTGTACTACTCTCATTTCACAAATTAGCCATTAGCACCTAGACCAAAGTAACATATCCTGGTAGGTGTCCCAGTATTCAGCAAAGAGAAATAAGGTATATGCTGTTCATAGGTTTTTAAGACTGCAAAGCACATTTACAGTTCATTCTGAAAGCAAGTCTTAATTTTGCTTACTTCATCCAGTAACTAATAAAGACAATGCTTTGCTACTTATATCACAGGGACTGAGACATTCACTGGCAGTGAGCTAGGTACTTCTGCCATTTTCCTTCTTGTGAATTTAATTCTATATTAATTCTATATTCTATATTCTGATATTCTATAATTCTATATTCTGAAAATATAGTGCCAAGCACCTCAAAATGAGTTTCAAAAAGATAACCAAAAAGGGAATTCCATGGGCACTCTGTCAGGTACACAGCAGAGAAAGATGCCAGCTGGAAGTATCACTCTACTCCAAAGCTTAGTTGACATTTTAATTTAAAATTGTGCAGCAAGTCCATTTTTCCAAGTTTCCCAAAGGTAGGTCACTCAGTGCAGCTGTCACTTAGATGCTTCTTACTGTGTTGGTTTCTTAAGCAGAAATCTAATATAAAATCAGAATGTACTTTTTTTTTGTTGAAGTCTGTAACACCAACAGTAGTCAGTTCTGGTCTGTAAAATAGTTTCAGTGTATTTTTTTCCAGTTGCTCACAAGTAATTAAAATTTTATTTTGCATATACAGTAAAACATACCGAAAACATGAACTGAGTAATGATGCATTGTATGTATCTATTTTCTCAACTTTTCTACCTATTAAGAAGTGATAATCTGTTTTAGAAAGCACGTGAACTAAGCTAGTAACACTTTCCTTGTTACTCAGGTGCACTTTGCTTTGCTGAGCTTGGTACAATGATCACAAAATCTGGGGGAGAATATCCTTACCTTATGGAGGCCTTCGGCCCAATTCCAGCGTTTTTATTTTCTTGGACAAGCTTACTGGTCACCAAACCCAGCTCATTTGCAATCATTTGTCTCAGCTTTGCGGAATACACGTTAGCTCCTTTTTATCCCGGTTGTGATCCACCCCAAGTCGCCATCAAGTGTCTTGCAGCAGCTGCCATTGGTAAGATTTTGAGACAAGATACACCAGTGCCTGACTCAGAAAACTGGTTTTCCCCACAATTTTAAAAGTTATCCAAACATAGTATGTTAAAACCCCCTGTATCAATAATAATAGACAAACAGCAGTATGGAAAAGTAGTGAAGTAAGGCGGGGAGGGGAAAGTATTTAAGAAGCAACTTCTAATTCTGACAAATTTAATACAGAAATTCATGAATATGTATTTCAGTGACAATTACAACAGTGAATTCACTGAGTGTGAAGTTGGGAAGCTATCTCCAGAATTTTCTCACGGCTGCTAAAATGATCATTGTCACAATCATTATTGTAAGTGGAATTGTTCTCCTTGCACAAGGTAATTAAACACACTACTTGCAAAAACTATTTTAATTTCTGCTATGACGTTAAACAATTTGCCACGGACAGAGGTGGTGTAAAATAAACCTCTGTTTTCAGAGTTTTAGTTCCAGATCTCTTGGGAACTATTGTATTTTCTTTTAGAGAAAGGCTGGGTGGGAAATGTAGCACTACAGATCAACTAATAAAAATCGGCATTAATTAAACTGTCAGAATGTTTCTTCATCTGGTGGGGATTAAAGGAATTAATTTCAATACTGACCAATAATCTATGTCTTATTTGCAGGAAAAACAGAAAATTTTAAAGATTCTTACAAGGACAGTTCAGTTTCTTTTGGATCTATTGGTTTGGCATTTTATAATGGACTCTGGGCATATGATGGATGGTAAGGTATCTCTACTTAACGGTTACAGTTTAACATCCTGTAACCGGTTTACTCTTCCTCTGTACAACTCAGATGAGATCTGAAAAAAGTTAACATCTGACCTGTTATTAAGAATCTCTTAATGAATTCTGGAAAAATAACAAAACCCCCAAACCCTCAAGTTCCTGTTTATAAGGGAAAGGAACTATACTAGATCCTGAAAGGAGCTGCTGCTTTGTTGCTACAGTACTTAAGATACTGTGGTAATGAGAATATAAATATAATATAAATAACTAATATAAACTTTAATGCCACTATGTTAGGCCAAATAGCCTTCCCAGAGCCCCTGCAGCTTACGCATCAAATTCCATTTCTTATGAAATGTAGTGGTGTCTGATTAGTACAGGAGGACATAAAAAAAGGTCAGAATTCATAAGGTTCAACTTCCAATTGTTTGGTTTTTTTTTCATTTGGAATTAATGTAAAAAATATTAAGTCTTCTTCCCTGAGACGCTTTAAATTTTATTCTCCGCATCTGTTTATCTATTATCTACCGTATTAGATTTAACAAGACACATTTGAAAATATTCACATACATGGATGAACTTAGGTTTACATTTACGCTCTACATAAGGCATTTATATTTACTACCCAGAAGAGTGCTTTCCAGAATTATTTTCCCAGGGATAAACTTACTGGCAGGAATATTTAATCTCTACCACAATCCAGAAAACAATTTACACATTTCAATTCCTGAAACTAAAGGGAATGTCAGTTGGTCACAGACTGTTGGCATAAATCTAGTATCATGATCTGATCCATTAATACTATTCTTAAATGTTCAAACTGTAAAGGCTTGCAATCAGATCTGTATTTTGGATGGCACTGAGAACGTAACTCTTAACTTCCAGCAAAGCAAGTCCAATGTAGACGCTTTATACTGAATTTGTTTTTAAATGGATCACTCTTTCAGGTTCTATTCCCAACTCAGGCATTCAAGTCTGCTAATTCAGAAATTCACCTGTTTTAAGGTGACAGCGCAGCTGGTGCCTAACTAATTATTTCAGTATATATA
Source organism: Pezoporus wallicus (assembly GCF_028554395.1). NCBI lineage: Eukaryota > Metazoa > Chordata > Aves > Psittaciformes > Psittacidae > Pezoporus > Pezoporus wallicus. The sequence goes on along the minus strand of NW_026636385.1, from coordinate 885,700 downwards.
ACTACCAGGCACTGATGTTTGAAGATCGGTCTCTTGAATTGTAAATACCAACTCCTCACACTTTCAGAAGTGGACAAGTAAAAACCTTGTTTTAATCTGGTCTACACACTCTAGGAAAAACGAGTATTTTGAAATTATAATTCTGATTGGTGTAATCCTTAAAAAGGTTTTCACTCATTTTCTAGACAACATGACTCACTTCAGTCCTTGTGATGGGTGCACTTCTGTTTTCATTTGAAGAGACTCAGATATTGCAAAGCTTTAGGCTCAAAGGCAGTCCTGTAATTTGAGATAATGTCTGCCAAATTTTTATTTTGTTCTTCTGGGATTATTTTATCCAAGAACTAAGACAATCTCATTTCAAAATCTCAAGAGATACTTGTAAGATACTGTGAGAAGGAAAAGATAATGGAGGGAAAGATGGTGAATCAAGAGGCTGACATTTGGCTAAGAAGCTCAGACAGGTTTGTGTCCTGCAGTTTTACCACTAAAAAAACCCCCACCAAAATAAACAAAGAAAACAAAAAAAAACCCACAAACCCTTCTAACTGCAAAGGTAAAAATCAATAGCACAAGTAACACCAGACTTCATAATGTATTAGCATTTCAACACCTGACTGCTAATAACATTGTATGAATGCTTCTCCTTCCAGGAATCAACTCAATTACATCACAGAAGAACTTAAAAATCCTTACAGGTAAAACCATGTAGGAAAGCAGTGTTTCTAATGACAAAAATTGAACACTATTATTTCTGTACAAGCAGGCATATATTTTGCCTTGTTTTTTAAAGCAACGGTTATTCAGCTTGAGCACTTAATAGACAAAGCTTCATAAGTTTGTAATTTTTTTTAAGTCCTGATTTCCATGGCTCTACAATAAGGAAATGTAAATACACCTAAAGAGCATATGGGGAAAAGTAAGAGTCCACAGTTTACTATGACAACTCTACCAGTGATACAGCAATGCTGATAGAGTCTTACTTTTGCATCCTTTAGAAATCTACCGCTATCTATAATTATTGGAATCCCCTTGGTTACAGTTTGTTACGTTCTGATAAACATTTCATATTTCACCGTAATGACTTCAACAGAACTCCTGCAGTCCCGGGCAGTTGCTGTGGTAAGCCACTTTATTTTGTAATAGAGCATCTGGAGAAGGCTGTGTGCATTAAAGTCATATGAGCAAAAAAGGAACCTGTAATTTTTCTTTAGGATACAATCAATTTCTAAGCTGTCAGTGTCCTCTTTATCCACACCATCCACTGTCATTTCTTAATCTAAGAGTTATTTCAGTGATGCTTACAAGAGTAGTTATGTCATATCCCAAGAAAAAAAAACAAACAGAAGGAAGCAAAAGTAATGGAGTCTGCAGCTAACATTTTGTGAGCACTGCAGCTTCGAGGCTGATTATCTTCCATAAGCACCAGAAAGTGGAAGGAAAAATAACACATGGCTGCTGCTTTGCCTTTTTCAGTATTTCCAGTATTTCTGAGAAAAAAGCACATGCAAAAACGCCAGATTAAAGTTTGTCAGGCTGGAGATGGCAGCAAGGAGTCCATAATTCACTTCATTATTTTTTTTCCTCAACAAAGCTAAGAATTACCCTTTTTGTATTACTACAAGACTATTACAGATAAAATTAAAGATGATAGAGATTTCTAAAATCTTAACAGATGTATCTGTCCCTGCAGTTCCACTCAGTAAATTTTCTGTGGGACATGGTTCTCACCTGTTGAGATCATGCAGCAACTTTTTCTACTATTAGTTTTTGGGGAAAACAAACAGTATGTCCCATGCACGCCAAATGCAGTGCAGCACACTGAAGTACATGAACTTAGAAATTCTTAAGTATTTAAAAAAAAAAGTTACAATGTTAAAAGACGTTATTAAAATTCAGAACTTCGGTGCATTTCAACATCTTGTTGGCATCAAGAAGTACAGCAGTATATATATTGACTTAAAGGACTTCAATGTACCACAAAATTTACAATCTAAACACCACACATCAGCTACCACTGAACTTGTCAGACTAACAACAAAATCAGAACTGCCACTGAGCAGCAGAAAGGTAAACAGCAGGAGGGCACAGTATAATGAGGTCTGCACATCTGAAAGCAGACTTCTTGCTTGGCACTGGTGTGTCCTACCACTGGACAAAGAAACACTGATGTTACTCTTAATGCTTGCCCTGCTATAAAAGGTTAATCACCCTCAACTAAACCCGCAAAACCTTTCAAAAGTTGGATTTCAAATGCATTTACAGTACTTATATTAGCTCTACTCCATCCTGCAGTAGCAGCCCACATACCACAGCACAGCTGAAAACTGAAGGGTGCTGAGAGACTATTGCCTTTCACTGGTGCACCTACAAGGCTCAGGCTGTCACGCTGTCGCTGCTAGTGTTAACCCCTTCCACATAGGTTGAAAGAGCTCATGCATGCGTGGCAATCTTCCTGTTCTGCAGGCATTCCCAAATCAAGTGTCTTGAACAGAATGTGTGTTTATTTTTTACATGTCTCCCAGTGTTTCCTACAGATGCTGCATCTCAAACACCGTAATATTCCACTCTATAGAGTGGCTCATGACTTAATCCAGGTCTTCAACTGGCAAAACACATTTTTAGTAACTATACAAAATATACAACTGATGTTTTTAATGGTGACATACTTTAGATACTCATTTACTGTACTTCAGAAGAGGCTCCAACATTACTCAATATACCAAATGGTAAACTGAAATGAAAAAATTATTAATTTTAATCCCATATCCCAGACATTCGGAGATAGAGTCCTTTATCCAGCCTCTTGGATAGTTCCTGTCTTTGTGGCCTTTTCTACAATTGGATCTGCCAATGGGACCTGTTTTACTGCAGGCAGGTAAGCTCCCATCCCAAATACTTTAAAATGAGAATTTTTGAAGGATAGAAAGAATTCTATATACATACGTATCTACACACAAAGATACAGGCATTCTTTTGATCCCTATGTAAAATATGTAATTAAAAAGTACCCACAAATCTAACTATATTGTTTGTCAACCTGGCTATGAAGGTTTAGAAAATGATAAGGTCCCTTATTGCTTCCATTAATGCCTCCATTTAGTGTTTAATAAATATTTAAAATCTCAAACACAGCTGAATAACAGAGGGCTCTAAAGACCAGTTTGTTGACAGGCTGTCAATACAGCTTTCTGATACAAAGCAAATTAAAAAATGAAATATTTAAAGGGACACAGTAGCTAACATGTTTTTTTCCAAAATAATTTTAATGTGCAAATTGATTCTGAAACTAGTTTGAAGTTCACTAATTTAATACTGTTTCTGAATTGGTTTCAAATTCACTGCTTTGTTTCACCAGTAATACTGGCTACTTCCCTTATTCCAGCCTGTAACATAATTTAGATACCATTGCATATCAAGGGAAATATCAGTATTTATAGTTGGGTGTAGTCACACAGTAAAACACACCTCAAAGTGAGTGTACTCTTTTTTTTCCAGCAAGGTGTTGAAAGTCTAGGTGCTACACTAACTAGATTCCCTTGTGTTTGTTTTGTCAGACTTGTTTATGTTGCAGGTCGTGAAGGGCACATGCTAAAGTTGTTATCTTACATTAGTGTCAAGCGTTTAACACCAGCCCCCGCTATCATATTTTATGTAAGTATTTTTTATGTACAGAAAACTTACCAACAAAATTTTCTAGGAATACACACTTCCACAATTCCTTACCTGCAGTCTTGACACATATCTTTGACTAACTAGGTAATTCCTAAACATATATTAGAAAAAAACCCCACTATATACCCACCCCCAACTTCTTAATTTTAACAGTTTCACTGCAGAACTGGATTTTAAAATCAAAATGTTTAAGAATCCACAGCATGAAAACAAATTAAGAGAGTAAATTATTACTATTAGGCAGTATTAACTTCACAGGATGTTAAAAGCAAGCTATTACCACTGTATTTCCTCCCTCTAAGAATGCATTTACATCTCACAAAAATATACTCATTTTAAAATAAATCTAGAATATCTTATTTTTACCTGTTTATTTTCAAAGTAAACCAAGATAAGTTGAAAATTCAATTGCTGTTGACTCCCAGTAACCGTAATAACCTAAAAATGTATTTAGCATCTTCACTTACTCCTAGATACACAGTCAACAACAGAACAGACTAATGCATTCAAATTTTAAGTCTTGATTTAAAATGTAATTAAGATTGCATACAAATACTATTATGTTAGCAGGATGTGGACACTATCTTTAAAGGTGCTTGCAATACACTTACACCCAAAAGTTTAAGGAAAAGCATTCACAGATCATCATCCATACTGACACAAGTAAAATTCAGCCTTCTCTTACAGTAGACTATACTCATTTTTCTTTTCATTTTTAGGGGATCGTTGCTATTATTTATATTATCCCCGGTGACATTGACACACTAATAAATTACTGCAGTTTTGCAATCTGGATATTTTACGGTTTAACTGTCCTTGCACTCATTGTTATGAGGTTTACAAGAAAAGACCTCAAGAGACCAGTCAAGGTAAGTTCAGCATTCAAAATGGTTTTTCCTCCATTCCCAGAAATAATGAAACACAACCTCATCCTAAATATTTGCATATTTAACATCCGTTTGCAAGGTTTTCAGGAATGGGAAACAATTAGTCAGCAGACTACCACTGAAAGAGTACCCAGATTAAGACCCCAGGTCATTTCACTTGAGTCAGGGCCCCAGATACATTAAAATACAAATTTTTACACTTCTGTTTGCCATTTAGGCAAAGAGAACTTGGTCAACGATATAGGAAAAGAGTTTTCCCTATCCTTCTTGCTACTCTACTGCCCCATTTGATGCTGGAAATTTCGAAAGGAAAATATGCATAAGGCAATGAAATTATTCTTCCATACATGCAACTTTAAGAACAGCAAAAGAACAAGTAATTTTGTGCTTTGTATCTTGCAGATACCAACCATCATTCCAGTCGCAGTGACATTAGCCTCCATTTTACTGATATTGGCACCAGTCATCAGTGCACCTGAACTGGCCTATTTGTACTGTGTTTTATTTATAGGTAGTGGACTTATAGTTTATGTACTTTTTGTTTATTTTAAATTCAACTGGCCCCAAAAAATATCAAGTAAGTATAATTCACATAGCCAGCTCCAAGTTCAAAACAGTACTTCTAAGCTTTTGATTAACTGCTGAAGCTCATTAAATAGGCCATCCCATCTGAATCATGATTGGGGTGTGGAAAGGGGGGTGTATTTTTACTCCTTCCTCTGAAAAAAAGTGGTTTGGCTTCAAGAAGAATGAAACTTCATTTACAAAAAAGAAATACGTATCTTTAGTAGCATGAAGAAACTGACTTAAAAGGAACAGAATTATTTTATCTGTAAAGTTAGTTCGACTCTCCACATTTTGAAACACTGGCTTTAGCCATTAACTAAGGATTAGGAGACATACATTCTCATGCCACAAAAGACCGCTTTGAGCTCAAGCTAGCAATTTCACTATACTCACTGAAGAAAATGTTAAGAACATTTAAGACCGAAATTAATGACAGTGCTGCTGAGTAAAGTGAAACCTGCAAGAACCCAGCGTGACCATTTATAAAACGTGTTTTGTGTAATCTCAGGAGAAACTCTTTGCAATTATCTATGGAATACCAGGATACACAAATACTTATGAGAGGGAAAGGGGAACCAGCTTAAAAGGGCAGAATTAGTAGTTTTAAAGACGTGAAAAATATCCATCCCTGTCTCTCCTGCCCCCCACTATTGTTAAATATTACATAATTATACGATCAGAAGCACTGTACCCTAAATGCAAAGTCTAGAAATCCTACAATGCTGCATCTTGAATCTGGTTTTTACTCCCCATCCCTTGTATTTTGAGATATGAATACAGAAAACACAGACAACTACTCACAATGATCATTTTTTTCAGGAAATTTTCTTCGGAAAATAGTACAAGTCTGAATAGAAATACTGTTCTCATAAGCCTCTAACAGTAACTTTTCTCCCCTCAGAGCCCATCACTATGCACCTTCAGATGCTTTTGGAAGTTGTTCCAGCAGAAGAAGTTACTGAATAGTGTATTTTTTTGTTGTTTTTGAGTGGTTAAAGGAGATTCACTTGAGTTTTGCACACATTTATACTTTCTAAAATTGTGTTCATACTGGTGTATTGTTTTTGCAACACTTTAGTACTTGAAAAATGTTAAACATGCAAGAATAAAAGATTTCTGAGCCAGATTATAGTGTCCAGCAGAGCTGTTTCCATTTTTCACATGTATATTATTGTATCTTATTTTGAGTAATGCCAATGCAGAAAACAAGGGGAACTTCTCAATTATGAAGATGGCAACTTACTAGCAGCATAGCCAAGATGCTTTTGATCACACTGAAATCAGCATCACATTCAACAGACCACACAGGAAGGACAGAAGTAACGTAAACCAAGGCTAACTGTTCTCAGTTTTCTCAGACCAGACACTAGCTATCAAAAAACTGAAGACTGAGGAGGTGAGCATCAAATGAAAATGGGAAGCACAGTTGACAGGAAGAGGGTGATTTTATTTTTTTAATTAAAACAATTACTGTCAGCATCATGACTTTACAAAGGTAACTTCACCATCCTAGGAACACTATTTGGTAGCTGATGAAAAAATACAAAAATAGTACTACATTAACATAGAGATTTAAGCAGCTTTCGCTTCCCCTGCTGAGAAAAGTGTAGACAGATTCTAGGTAACACTGCTCCTATATTCACTCTGTGCAAATGGATAAAGAAAGGAATTTTATCAAGACACTTATCAGTATTTTGATGTAATTAATTTGAGAAAGACTTCATACTGAAAGCACAAGTCCTTTCAACAACATCTGAGGACCATCATCCTATTAAGGGACAAGTCAAAGAAAAATATCCAGCCTCATGGCTCCATTTTTCAATTAGGTGATTTGACAGTCTTCTGTTTGCACCACAACACAGAGCAAGACCAAAACACAGTTACATTAGCTATTTCCCTAAGTACTTCTACAACAATTACAGCTTTCCAAGTACCTGTACACAGGTGAAGGTTTTAAGTAAGCTCAGTAATCATCAGGTTCCTCCAACAGCACTTTTTTTTTTAAACCATACATTAACAACTTTCTGTGTCACATGATGGTTTTCTACTGGCATCAACAATATTCTTAATATTCTTAAAGAAGCAGCTTTATTATATGCTAATATTAAAAAAATTGTCAGCATAAGTAGAAAAATAGACTGTCATTTTAGTGTGAGGTGCCCCTGCCCATGGCAGGGGGGTTGGAGTTAGATGATCTTAAGGTCCTTTCCAACCCTAACTATTCTACGATTCTATAAATGCATTGATACAGTCTTTCTCCTGTTCCTGAAGTAAAGGCATCCCAATGTTTCAGGCTTCTTTAAATAAACATGTAAATTCTCATCTCTATTCTAAATCACCATATAGTTACATCAGGGAAAACAACATGCTTTAAAATCTAGAGATGCAAAGAGATCAATACCAGATTAATTTATTATGTATTTCTTTTACATGACTACTTTACTGCAATGAATGTGCACAAATCTAACAGTGACAATTAGTTACTGGAAGATGGTATATAAACAGGCAAAGCCTTAGGCTAAACAGACAAGATTTTATTGTTCATTCGCATAGTAGAAACGACTTTCAGATAAATTCAGAGGGAAAAAAGTAAGAGCATTCGTAAGAAATCAAAATGTCAAACAAATACTAAATTTACTGTCACAGAAGCTTTGCAGCAGTTACTATAGCAAACCGCACTGTACAATCTTTGATACCAAGTCAACATATATCCAATGAAGTAACAAAAACTGCTGCTGGAATTGCAGTGTAATTTCTTCATGCGGAACTGACAAATGTGATGATTGCCAACAAGCTGATACATATGAATAGTATGAATATAGTAGAAATAACTGACATACTCAAATTTTAAAAACTTTGAAAACTTTGGCAAATTACTAACTACAGCTAACACAGCAAATTCACTCAAAGTAAACCAGAAGCTCTGTAATTACTAATAAATTCAACCCAAGTAAATTTAATTCCTAATAAATTCAACCAATTCTTTAGATTTTACTGTTTAGACAGCACACTTACATTAAAGCCAACGATTTTAAAGTGAAGGCACCAGAACACATATGTAATGTTCTTCTAAGGAGTACTTCTTTAGGTTCTCAGAGCCCAGAGGCTAGTTTATTCACTAGTTTCCTCCTAAAATGAAGGACAGTTCTGCAACTTATGCATTTATTTTTATCAATTTTACTGGAAATATTCATGCAAGCAACTGTTTTGAAGAATAATTCTTATCACAGGAAAAAAAACTGTATCCAAATTAGTCATCACTTTCTGTTCCACTGACTTCTGAGGAGTCAACCAAATCTTCTGATACTGCACCAGTGCAATACACTTTTTTAGTACCTAGAAGTAATTATCAAAGTGTAACATTTATAAAGCAAGAAAAAATTAAAAACTTCAAAACCAATATGTAGCAGTATTAAAAAAGAATACCAAAACAGTAAAATCACACTTTAAACTACAAACTACTCCAAACCACTAAAAACTACTTTAAACTGCTTGTCCGTGCTATTCTGACAGAAAATTACTCTCCTGTCTACAGTTTGCTATCAGCGGTCCTCTCATCTGTTTTCAGAGAGTTTGAGCAAGTGAAATGTCATATATAACTGAAATAAAAGAATATTTGAGATAAAACCTATGCAGAAATGAGGATGCTAATCATCTCATGCATTATAAACACCAACTTGTTCATTCCTTACCACCTGGAAAAGGGCTGTCATCTTCACAATCTTCCCAGTGTTCAAAATCAAGAGACACATGATTATTCTGTTGACAAAAACATTGTTTGAAATACTTCCATTGGCACACAGTGGCCAATGTTCAGTATGTTCAGAATACACAGTAACTCTCAAATTAACTTCCACTTCACCTTATTCTTCAGTAATTTGCACCATGATCCTTTTTGCTCTTTCACAAGAATAATAACAACCTCTTTATCCTTTATCACACATGTAGACTTTTCTGCAAGTATACGCTGATGCAGCTCCATGTCAGCCAAATAAAATTTGTCTCCTGAACAAGCACTACATCATAAAAAAAAGTTTAAAAATATTAAATGCAAGCTGACAGTCAAACATTTAGTAATTATACTAGATTTGTTAAACCTACCTGAAAATCACCTTCTCTTTAGAGAACTCACATTTATGGTCAGCTGTGCTTGCTATTTCTACTTTCACTGTAACCGTCTCTTCATTTTGAAACCACTTTATTTGTGGATGAAAACTAAAATAAAGAAAGTATAATTGGATTTTTTTTTTCCCAAAATAGAAAAAAAAAACCCAAGTCTCAGAGAAACTGTTTTGCATAAGCTAGAACTTTCCCACTAGGTTGCAAGCAACTAGCTGATTTTCAGATGAATAGAAGTGACAGAAAAGTACATGACAGGGTATCAGTCAAGCCCGCTACTAAAGCAGTGTGATCTGTCTCTGGAGAAGCACATCTACTAGTCCAAGTAGGGGGAGAAACCTAACTAACTTTGATATCTACAGGAATCAAATTTACTGCCCCACTTAAGGACGCTATCATAGTCTGATCTTGAAACAACAAAAGAAACAGTAACAGTAGCAAGACCAACCTCTGAAAGACAAACCAAACTTTTCAACTGACTACAGACATGAATATACATCTCATCAATATTTTCAACTGCTTGTTTTACAGCTGTTATGCCTCAATCTTCCTCCAAACACTGAAAGGTTTTAACCAGCAAAAGATAAATCTTGTTAATAGACTGTAATATCCATTCATTAAGATTACTTCCCTTATCATGCCCTCAGTCACATCCAAACCCTCATTTATTTAACTGCTACCTTGTATCTCAAGGTGTTATTGCATAACGGAGAAGATCTGCAACTGTTCTAGCCAAGCTGCAGGAGATACAGCTAAACGCAGTCAATCACCCTATCAACAAGAACTTTTCCAATAGGCTAAAACATAAAATATTTTTGAACCTTGCACAAGAAAATGTTAGTCACCCGTAACTAGCATTAACAGAAGAAAAACTGTAAGCCACCAAAAAGAAGCACTGCCTAGTCCCAAAGTGAGAAACTTACACATTTCTCAGGATCCACTGTCAGTTGACTTTGCCCACAAACCACACTTAAGACTTCTCTTGGCATACTCCCAATCATAAATAAATCTAAACTTAAACTTAGCATTCATTTCTACTGCATGCTGCTCAAATTACTTAACAACAGAAACTGCCCTATCCACAAAGGGTTAAGGATAATGGATCCACTTCCAATCAGAACAAAACAAACGCAAAGCAGAAAACAAAGAGAAAAAGAAATGGGCCATAATTTTGCATTGCAGACATTCTCAGAATAAAATCAGTTGTTTTTTTTGTTTGGTTTTCTTTTTTGTTAGGAACAGAATTACATTAAGGGGAGACACAAAACTGATTCATCCCATCAAATACCAATCTGCAGAGACAGAAGCATCCGAGCTGTAATTCAGATAGGACCAGTCTTTGGTTAGAACATAAACCAGACAAGTGCAAATCAGAATTTATACCTATCAACTGAGTTTAAAGAGTGTTTTGTTTTCATTCCTAGTACTGTGATGCCTAATCAAAGATTACACAATTTCAACAGATAAAGTTAGCTTCCAGGAGTAAGCTAAAGAGCAATGAAATTACTTAAGGGATTCACAAGATGTGTGTGTATACATACATATCTAACAGCAACAGTCAACCTCTCAAGTTCAACACTGAGGTAACAGAATACTTCTACCTATATTATACCTATTTACTCACAAAACAGATTAATCTCAGTAAGGACGACTGTCCTGTTTGGCAGTTCACATTAAAAATCACTCTGAATTTTTGTACCATTGGCGCTGATGCAGTGTAGTGTCTTCTACATCCTTACTTTGACGTACACCACCTAAAAAGAAATCAGAAAGATATTTTATACTTATCTATACTATAGAAACCAGATACTTCCAGAATACTCCAGTACCACCATAAACATAGCTTGCTAGCAAGCAAATTACTATCACAAGACCGTATTTGCCATTTATACTGGGTACCTGGTATTTGGAAAGATTTTATAAAGTTAATAATTCAACTGAAAATTTTAACTAAAAAGAGTATTGTGGCTGGTACAATTTAAAAAATCCACCACAATTGTACAGTTTTTCAGGTCAGGTAAAGGTTTTTCCCATTTCAAGACATTACTTACTTGAAATCCAAAACATGTAATTTTAGACACTAGGAGTTTCGGGGTTGGAACAACTAATACTGCTGTTACCATCACAACTTACAACATGGCATTACAGTCACTCTACTACACCAGGAAAAAACGCTTTCTATGATAAGCACTCCATGATCTTATTTGAATTTTGCCTGCTGCAACATTTTAAAATCACTCAGCTTTGACTGCTCTAAACTCACGCGCCAACTGCTGCAAGGTCCCCTTCCTGCAACTGACAAAGCCCTGAGCTTTTTTAAGCCTCTGACTGAGTACCACATTCTTGAGCTTTTGGCTTTTTTTTCCCTTTAATCTTTTTCAGCCATCCTAAGTCTTGGAAAAATTAAAAGCAACCTCCCAGAGAACAATGCTCCCAGCATCTTTCAACACATTTCAACCTCCTTAAACCCTATGGCTTCTGACAGCAAAATGCCAACCCTGTCTACAGGAGAGATTTCCTACTTACACATTCCATTCAGTTCTTAGTCTCCCAAGGAGTAAGTGTTCCCCAAATAGCAATACAGCCACATTAGTGAGATTTACTCTCGCAGCATCTCCAGGCTACTAACTATACTAAGGTATCTGTGGCTTATTCTAAACATTAGCTACATGGCGCTACTCTGTACACCCACAGAGGTCCCCACTTTGTAATATGACATCTAGGTTGACATTTAAGCCCCAATCCTTAAAGTCTCAAAATTGTTGGAAATCCTAAAAATGTTTACCACCTGAGTGAGTCCTGAAAGTAATCTTAGAAGAACTACAGTTTTCTGTAGAGTTTTCTTGTGCTGACATGTTCTGTGGATTGGACATGTTTTCTGCATTGGACGTGTTCTCTGGATCAGCTGTATCCTCCTTTATGCTTCTGAACACAGAAAAATACATTTTAAAATGAAAATATTTAAATATGTTTAAGATTTAAAGGATTCCTAATCATAGCTGGAAATCCTTTCGAAGTTTTTCATTTTAATACATATAAAAATCCCTGACAAAATGCACTTCTACAACCTATAAATATCACCACAGGGTTGCTGAATGTCAGTAATTCAGAAAGAAGCATTTATACAGAAATCTGAGCTAGGAGAACATTTAAAATCCTGGTGGTACTAGCATTTCATCTGAAACAAGTCTATTGATGCTCCTGTGTGTGACAGTCGTAGACAGTAGAATGATTCCCTTTCACAAAGAATTCCAGTAGTTTTGGGGGCTTCTGGGTCATGTTTCATTCTAATTTTGGAAAAGTAAAGATTTCAGAATACTCAAAGTTCTGAATTTATCAGCCACAGACCTATGGCTTTGGAGCTGTACAGCCACTAGTTGGGCTAAAGCAAAATGAAACACTGCAACAGAGTCAATTTACTTGAGAGCTCAGAGATAGGCACCATGACCAGCAACAGCCTTGGACCTCACTGTCAAAGCATTACTTAGAACACAGCACCACATTATTTTTGAAACACTGAATCATCTGTTCAAGTGAAATCTCCTTCCATCACCTCCAAACACCCAGTGGCATAAGACAACCAAAACCAGTCTAGTAAGCTACCACTTAATGTTTCAGTTCACATAAATACATACTTCTAAATTAATTCATATTGAAGATTCAGTATTAAATACCCGTGCAGCCATCTTTATTCAGAACCAACACATCTTATTAATTTACCTCCAAAGTAGGTAAGACTGAAGTAATTTTAGTCCTAAATGAGAAATACCTTTAATCACTTCACCTTTAGAAAATGCTTATCAGCTTTTCTGAGTAATTTCAACTCAACAATTATTTGAGGCCAGGTAAAATACAACACAGCAAATTCAACTTTAGTGTATTTCTTAAAAATAATTTCTGAATTATATCTGAATCAAATACCACTTAAATGTTTTCTAGAGTTTATGTTTTTCTTTTCATGATGCAGGATCTTAAGGTCCCTTCCAACCCAAACTACTCTGTGATTGTGTTTTATGTGGCTAAAGAATAATTAAAGGAAAGCAGACATATCACAAATACTAGAGTCTGTGTTCAAATCAAAATCACATTCAGTAATATCAATAACGAAATACCCAGTTAAATAACGCAATTTTTTCCCCTACTAAACTATATGCTGAAAAAAAATTGTAAACACTTACAAAGAGTCTAAGTTCTCTGTGTGATCTAGTAATTTCAGGTGCCCACACAACTTCTGAAGTTGCGTTATATGTTCTGGATTGTCAGTTCCCAAACCTGTAGACAAAATCTCAGACCGAACATTGTATTCATTGGCTGTTATCTTCAACTCTGACAGCCTGGTTATGCGAACCTTGAATGACAAAGCATATTAAATGGAAACCATATCTCATAAATGGTGTCTCTCCAAATCTAAGCTTTAAACATACCTCATTTATTTATACTTATAAGCAGCTCATTTGCAAACAGGAACCTATCCACATTTGTGTTCAAAGTAAAAATGCCTCAATTTGCCTTTGAGCTATCTTTGATACCAATTCCTCACAGAACATCTTGTTCATAAAATGAAGGATTGCCTAGAGTCAGCTGTCCAGGACCAAGTCCCAGATGCTTCTGAGTATCTCTAAACACAGAGATATTACAAGCTGTCTGCAGCCTGTTCAACGGCTCAGACACCATTACAGTAAATTGACCAACACATGAATACCCCACAGAAAGTTAAAATAGGCAAAGACAGAAGGAAGGGGTTGTGCTTTATTATGAAGGAGTTTAGATACAAATATTTTGTAATGGTACAGTTCTATACCTACCATTTGGTCAATCCAAGCTGTATTTCCCAAGGTATGTACTATTTTTGCTTCATGCAGTTTTCCTTTGATTTTGTGATTTATGTAATGAGTTACCTATGAAAAACAAGTTTTCGCTGTATTTGAGAATGCCAACTATTTTAATTATATTATTTTTATTTATTTTAATTATAATGAAACAATCTTCTGAGCTTAACAATGAAAAGGATATTCAATAAATAAAAAGATTTTTGAGTAAACTAGTGAAATACTCCAACTTTACCACAGGTTAAAATAATATCAGCCTTTAAGGAGGGATCTTGCTTAATGGAAGAATGGACCTCCAACACAGGTCAATTTACAGAGGCTACTCTTCTGCTGTTACACCCCCCAGATTCAAAAGTAGCAACAGCTAGTTCTGTAAAAACCCATTTAAATTGGAGAAGAAAACCCCATAAACATCACTTTATTATTTTGTAGGAAAACAAACAAGAAAAGTGACTTACTAGAATTTGGTCCAGTAGCAGATACTTATTTCTAATACTAACAAGCAATGAGATTTGATAGCTAAGTCTGCAGTTCATTACTGTTTTCTTGTAGAAAATAATGCACAGAAATTAAAGAACAAAGGAAATACCATGCAGAAACATAAATATTACCTCTGGGTTCCATTCAGTTTCTTTATCAATGGGTTTCACTCTACAAACTACAAATTCCACAGCCTGAGGTGGCAGGCACTGAAACCTTGCAGGCAAATGAAGCAGCTGACAGCTCAGACCTTGACTTGCTCTGCCTTCATCTATATATTTAATTTTGACACTGAAGAACAGATTTTCCTCTTCTTGTGGATATATCTCTAACACCTGAACCCTTCACACAGTAGGAAAAGGAACACAGTATTATTATTCATCTAACTAGCTGCAAAAAGTTTTTTAATCTACTCATTCAGAAAACTACGTTTTCATAGCAAAACATTTAACTGGGTGTGCACATGCATGGGTAGTCATTCTGCTTTTCATTCAGTAACTTAAAAATAGGTTTTTAAAGGTCTGAGTAGCAGCTATTCTTTTCCCTGATTTTGGAGGTGGGCCTACTTTTTTTTAAACTAGAAACAGTGAGAGTTTAAAAAAGTGACACAGATAATAACCCCCAACGTATTTACCTGTGAAAAAGTCTTTTCTCACATAATCCATACAATGCTAGTGCCTTCACCTCTTTAACAGAAATTCTGTTACTTGGGTTCTCAAAATACTCATTAATTTCTTTGGCAAGAATTGTGTATTGGTCTTTTTCCTTATCTACTATTCGACCAAAGTAATTTGTTGCACTTACAATGTGGAGAGGCAGTATCTGAAAACAAAAAACATCTGAGAAGAACAAAGGACTACATAATTTATTAAATATGACACGTTAACCTGTCATATTCAAGACCACTTACCTCTCTCCAGCCTGAAGAGGAGACAAAGATACTGCTGCATACACACATTTCAGAAGATTTAGTTGTCAGTGTATTATTCAGGAATAATTCTGAATTCAGAATTAAATGAAGAAACAGCATAAGTCATACCTGCTGCCTTGAGGGCACCACATGTAAGTGCATGTTTCTAGCAACAGTGTCATGAAACCTGTCCTGGTCTCAGGCACTAAAACCAGATACATGTAGGTTGTCAAAGGGTTTGAAAACTCACTTCAACAATAGCTTATTAGGTAGAAATGGACTGACACTAAAGAATCCACCCAGTTCTCCTTATTTTCTGTTCTCATAACCTGTGACTTTTGGGAATGGATAACACCCATTAACTGCATGACATAAAGGCACACAAATTCTGCAGAAGACAGGACAGGAAAAAAGGCATCCAGCACACCTTAGACCCAAGGGCTAAAACTTTGGAAGGACATCTACATGCTTTCCCTCAGCAATCATCACCCAACAAGGAGAGAGAGATTGTACAATACTACTGTACCGGAAGACACTCCAGTACAGAAGGGACCTAAAAGCCAGGCAAAGGGAGCTAGAGATACAAACTATCACTGGCATGTGAAGAACCACCATAGCAAAGTCAATGCAGTAACTACAATGGTTTCATGACTGCAAAACTTAAAAAAAACCAGTAAGGCCCAGTTAGAACAACAGTGTCTCAGAATGAATTTCAAAAAGCACTGACATCTTAGTATAGAATCATAGAATAGTTAAGGTTGGAAAGGACCTTAAGATCATCTAGTTCAAACCCACTGCCATGGGTAGGGACACCACACACTAGACCATACCTTCCAAGACTCTGCCCAACCTGGCCTTGAACACTGCCAGGGATGAAGCATTGAACAATTCCAGTGCCTCATCACCCTCACAGTAAATAACTTCTTCCTTACATCTAACTTGAACTTCCCCTGTTTAAATTCGTTATCTCTTGTCCTAGCACTACAACACCTGATGAAGAGTCCCTCTCCAGCATCCTTGGTAGGCCCCCTTCAGATATTGTTCTGAGGTGTCCACTATCTTCTTTTCTGCAGGCTGATTAGCCCCAGCTTTCTCAGCCTGTCTTCATATAGGAGGTGCTCCAGTCCCCTGATCATCCTTGTGACCCTCCTCTGGACTTGTTCCAACAGTTCCATATCCTTATGCTGAGGACACCAGAACTGCATACAGTAATCCAAGTGGAGTCCCACAAGAGCAGAGGGGCAGGATCATTTCTTTCAACCTGCTGGTCACACTCCTATTGATGCAGCCCAGGACACAGCTCGTTTCTGGGCTGTGAGCGCACACTGAAGCCAGCTCATGTTAAGTTTCTCGTCAACCAACACCTCGAAGTTCTCCTTAGGGCTGCTCTGAATCTCTTCTCTGCCCAACCTGTAGCTGTGCCTGGGACTGCCCTGACTCAGGTGCACGACCCTGCACTTGGCTTGGTTCGACTTTATGAGGTTGGCACTGGCCACCTCTCAAGTGTGTCCAGGTCCCTCTGGATGGCACTCCTTCCCTCCAGTGCATCAACTGAACCACACAGCTTGGAGTCATGAGCAAACCTCCTGAGGGCACACTTAATTCCACCGTCCATGCTACTAACAAAGATATTGAACAGGATGGGTCCCGACATCGACCCCTGAGGGACACCACTTGTTACCTATCTCTATTTGGACATTGAGCTGTTGACCAGAACTCCCTGCGTGCGGCCGTCCAGCCAAGTCTTTATCCATCACGTGGTCCATCCATCAAATTGATGTCTCTCCAGTTTAAAGACAAGGATGTCGTGTGGGTCAGTGTCAAACACTTTGCACAAGACAAAGTAGCAATATCAACTGCTGTGCCCCTATCCACCAGTTCCTTAGCCCCATCACTGAGGGCCACCAAATCGGTCAAGCAGGATTTCCCCTTAGTGAAGCCATGTTGGCTGTCCCCAGCTACCTAATTGTTTTCCATGTGCCTTAGCATCCTTTCCAGGAGAACCTACACCAAGATTCTGCAAGGCACAGAGGTGACACTGACTGGTCTGTAGTAACCCAAGTCTCATTTTCCCTTTCTTGAAAAAGGGGTTATATTTCCCTTTTTCCAGTGGTCAGTAACTTGACTTGAGTGCCACGATTTTTCAAATATGGTAGACAGTGGCTTAGCAATTTCATTCACCAGTTCCTTTAGGACCCACAGATGGATTTCATCAGATCCCATGGACGTGTGCACACTCAGGCTCTTCAGATGATCTCTAACCTGATCCTCCCCTACCACAGGCCTTAGGTCTTCATTCTCACAGTTCCTGCATCTGCCTTCCAAGACTTCTGCAGAACTACTTGCTGAGTAGAGTCAGAGTACTTGCTGCTGAAGACTGAGGCAAAGAAGTCATTGAGAAACTCAGCCTTTTCCAAATTCAGGGTAGCCAGTTCTCCCAGTTCTGTCTCCGGAGAGAGCCCACATTATGCCTAGTCTGTCTTTTTTTTGTGACATACCTATAGAAGCCTTTTCCTGTTATCTTTCACATCCCTTGCCAGACTCAATTCTGGCTGCGCCTTAGCTTTCCTGACCTGATCCCTAGCTTCCTGGACAATGTCCCTGTATTCTTCTCAGGCTGCATGTCCTTGCTTCCACCTTTTATAAGCTTCCTTTTTCCTTCTAAATTTTCACAGCAGCTCCTGCTGTGAAAGCCTCCTGGCTTCCTGCCCCATTTACTTCTAGTCAGGATCCAACATCCCTGAGCTTGGAGCAGGTGATCCTTAAATATCAACCAGCAGACTTGAGCCCCCCTGCCCTCTAGGGCTTTATCCCATGGAACCTTACTGAGCAGGTTTCTGAAGAGGCCAAAGTCTGCTCTCTTGAAGTCCAGGGCAGTGAGCTTGCTGCATGCTCTTCTCACTGTCTGAGGATCTTGAACTCCACCATCTCATGATTGCTGCAGCCAGATTGCTGCTGGAGTGTCACATTCCCCACCAGCCTTTCCCTGTTGGTGAGCATGAGGTCAAGCATGGCACCTCTTTTTGTTGGCTCCTCTATTACTTGCAAGAGTAGGCAATAACTGCTCCATCTAGAAGGTAAGTAAAGAGCTTATCCAGTTTGCAGTATCCCATTTTCTGCGGATACTGCAAATGAAAATGCTACTTTCAAATGACAAGACCAGCATATGCTTGTTTTTCAGCAAGTCTGCAAGAACAGATGAGCCAAGAAAAAAATTCCTCGGTTCCAACAAAACACACATCATCTTCCACTTTGCTCCAAAAGATAAATTTCTTTTCCTCTACCATAAACGTAATAGAAATTCACAGGAATGTTAACCTTTGTTAATTCTGATATAGGATCTCAATTTATAGAGGGAAGGAATAAAAAGGACATAAGCCATCTTCCCACAGAAGAAAACCCATCTTCTCAATGCAGAAGAAAACCTGAGGTAAAGTAAGAAGTCTGGTACCCTTATTTATGCGAGGAGAAACAGAAAAAGGCTCAGTTATAACAAATATTCAAAACATATAGTATATGTACTACAGCAATATTAATATAATACAAAAAGTCATATGCAAATAGGTACTTAAGATCAGTCTTCTTGGTACCTAAAACCAAGGAAAATAGTAACTTACTGTCACACATCCAGGTGCCTGTAGAATTTTATCAGGTATATTCTGGGGTATATCCATTTGCATATTAATTTGATGACGATCTGGACAAGCTGTTCTATTCCTATGTATTAAAAACACGGGTTTAGAAGAAAACCTTTTTTTCTTTCTCTTCAGTTTTAAAGCATTTTGATGTGATTTACAATGGCTTAAAACACAAAGTTCATCAGTCCTCAATATTCAATTTCTGTCTCAAATAGCAGCCATAACTCTGGGGATTAAACAGAAACAGCCAAAAAATTCTTGGTGAATAAGTCTACATAACAAAAACCACCAGAAAACTTATTTCAGAACAAAGTAAACACTAACATTGTATTTTTTGTAACTTGCAACAACAGTTATCTATGCTAGAAGTAACATGGGAGAACACACTAGCTTCTTCCTTCTGGCACTACTTACAGTCGAGTTACAACTCAGAGAAGTCATTATCTACCTACCCACTCCTGGAGGGACAGAAGACAACAGGGAAGAGAGTAAAGCATAAACCTCATACAATTATTGTTAAAATACTAACCAAAACAACGGTTAAAGTTCCCTCAAGTACATTTAAGCAGGTGCCTGAGAAGTGAAACAGATGCAACAGAAAATACTGAGCAAAACCTGGTCTGAATAAAAATATCCAACAGGAAAATTAATCAAGGCAATAGAAGCAGTCATCACCCAGGGTGTACAATGCCCTTCTGCACTGGTACGTTTTTCAAGAAAACTGTGTATTTCCTTACTTGCAAATCCCAAATGTTTTAAGATAGGCACACAGTGGCCTTGAAGATTTCTTATCTTCTTCAGCTTCTAGCATCTTGGCAGTAAAATCATGCAGTTCTGGTGGAATTTCAGCTTCTGCATGCTGCAAAAAGCGCAGGATCCCAAGTGCATGACAGTCACTGTTTTCTGTGAGTAAAATGACTGACCTTGCCTTTGTATGTTCCTGATCTGCAGAGGAATCCTATAAAAAAAAAAAACACCAAAACCAAAAAAACCACCGCATTTTTAAAAAACTTTTATGTATCCACCACTTAATAACCAAATGTATTCTTCACCTGTTAAAGATTTACTCACATTAGAGAAGTTGTCAGACATGCTGTGTAGACGCTGACCAAAGATTCTTGAAGAAGGAAAACTGAAATGTATCACACAAGTTGCATCTGTAATTCCCAAAGACTGCATGCAGTCATCTGTTGAGACTAAGCAGATATTTTATACACATAAGTAAGGTAACTGTAGTACTTAAAGCACCTGAAGTGTTACATTAACAATGGCTGTTCCCTCTCCCCACGCACTGACTGAAAAGGCCTTTTCCCAATACACTTACATAAAGCATTTTACTTCCTCAGTCAGTACATTTCGTAAGTGTATGACAGATACAACTGTGTCTCTAATAATCCAGCATAATTCTGTATCTTGTATCAATATCACAGAATAAACAGAACTGCCCACAGCCAAGTACTTCACAAGAGTAAGACAGAAAACACTTTACGTAATGCCGGAATGCTAACATTTTTTGTTTTGTATGAACCTGCAAAGCAGACGTAAGTCAATCTTCTTGCTTTTGATGCATAACATGATAAAAATTAAGTTTTAAAGTGGGTAAAAAATTTTGCTACTGTAAACAACCTGAAAAATACAAAATACAATTCCACCAGAACGTATGGGAAATTATTACAGGAAGTCTTTAGAGTTGCTAAATGATTTCCAATGGAAATATCCTCTGTAGTACGAGATAATTGTGAAATCATGGGGATTCTTTGAAAGTACTAGTAGTTCTGTTAGCTAATGCTTAAAACCCTCCCTCTTTACATTTCCTCTACTAAATAAAGTTTTTTGCTCTAAGCAGTTAACCCTGTGACACAGAAACAACAAAAAGAAAATTAAAAAAAAAAAAAAGGAAAAGAAGACTAGCTGTATCAGCTGTAGCACTAATAAGTAGAGGGGTAAGTAGAAAGAATTCACAGGGAACTGACCCTGTGGAGGTGATGAAATAACCTAGTGTTAAATACTTAGTGCAGAACCATGAGAGACCATGAAGACATAATCACAACTAGACAAAAACACTCACCTAGCAGAACAGGACTGCCAGAATTATACTTTTCTGTCCACTGCTCTAAGACATACTTGGAATTGCTCTCTTTATGTATTTTCAAGGAAAATATTGAGTTGCTCTTCAGTGCCTGGATGACAAAGTAAAAAGGTACACATTTTTCCAGCAGTAACTGCTCTAAAACTCTAATAAACAGTATATCTTACTAGTATCTAGCATACCTTAGCTACTGTAAAAAAAAAGACATGTAAAAGTGTGAAATGCAGGTTGCTAATATGAAAAGAAAATTTCAAGATTATGGAGATTTATATTAATTTCCTGTATAAAAACAAACTAAAAACTCAGGTTTCTATGGTTTAATATATTAAACATAAGCTTTTCCCACCACTAAGGTGTCCTCTCTAAGCAGATTCTAACAACATGCAGGCTCATGTTTCAGTCTCTCAGAAAAAGCACTAAAAGCTCCTCACTGATCTACCCATACTTACTTTGCATGAATGTAGTATTCTCAAAGGCTTTATGTATTTCTCTAGTTCAATGCTTACAAATTAATCACTACAAAATCATTATCTGATAAACAGGCATGTCTAATGAACTAAACAAAATATTTTTGTAGATTATTTAAGATATTCGAAGTTGATGTACACAAGGATTACTATCAACAGCTTCAATGCTTATTTAGCATCAGCAAGCACTCTCTTTATGCAGCGGTGGGGTTGGTTTTGATATGCTTGAAGAACTTAACCACCAAATATTCAAGGAAAACATGTCAAAGTTGTGAGACAAACCACATTTGCTTCCATTAACTATAGTCAAAGATCAAACATTCTAAACACATCAACATTTACATAAGAATAATTCTTTAAATATCACAGGATCTACTGCAGCGTCTGGAAGGGAATGCATTCCATGTTTCAGGACTGACATGTCTTCTTATGACATCTAAACAATCCAGTCCATATCCTTTTGCTATCCCATCCCTGAACTACAGTTGAAAATTTTAAGTCAAAATACTCTCATAGCTTGCCGCCTTTAGCAACATCATCCCCATCACCAGCATCACCCTATTTAGTCTTAACAGAACTGCTTCCCATGTCTTGCTTCCCAGTCAAATCAGATTGCACTCCTCTTACTTTGCACTGTTAGAGAACTAGTAGAGACAAAGTGCAGAAAGATTGTTTTTTACTGCTATGTTGTTACATGTTTTCATTGCTACAATGTCTGAAGAACACTTGCAGGAGTCTTAATCTCCATCCCTGAAATGCTGATTATATCGTTCTACAAAAAAGGTGTAAAAATGGAGCATATTGCAGGTAACTCTGTGGCAGTTTTATATCAGCTTTTAAGAAAACACATGTTAAACATGCTATCTTCCTCCCAACATCCTATAACTTGAATCTTAACTGAATTCTGGTAGAACTTTCAGAGGATGACAGAAATGTTTTTTTCAAATCAGAGAAAGTTGACTACAATTTCAAATACTCCAGAGGAGAAAGCAACAAAACAGAACTTCTTAATATGGTGGCTTAAGTTTTCCCATACCACTCCTGGAAAGAGTAAATAAAATTAAGAAAACTGTCAGAACTTTCAATTGAAAAGATTGTCCAGTCAACTCAAAGTTCCAGTCTGACAGACAGAACATAGTGAAGAAATGAATAATGAAGCATTCTCTGCCAGACATTACTGTCTGTCAGGCTTTCCTCTGCTTGGCAAAAGGGCAGCTTTTGGGGCTATGTTTAGCAGAAATAATTAACTTTCAAATTCACATTCTTCCTTTATTCTCAGAAGACAAGGTATTTTTAGTTTGTTACACTGTGGCAATTAAAAAAGACCCAAACACTTTTCTACTTAAATGCTTTCTTACCTCATGAATTGCATCTACTTCATTTACTGAATTAGTGAATACCAGCACCTTCTGAGGATTATTGTGGGTAAAATCCAGTATTTTGAGTAACACAGAAATTCTCTCACTGTTCACACAAGGCTGCACAACCTAAAAATAGATACAAAACAGAGGGCTGGTAAGTAATGTAATCTATACATATTTTACTAATTCTTCCTTTTAATAAGCATTAAGCATTGTTACACATTACCAAAGAGAACCTAGTAAATGCTAGCTGCAGTAAGTGGCACATCTTGTCTTTAAGATTCAATTCTCCTAGATATATGTATAATTAAAATTCATCACATAATAAAAACCTTACTGTGGGATTTTGATTAATTTAGTTTTAGGTGAATTACAAATCTGAATTTGGCATTTTCAAGTGCCACTAAAAAAGCCTCACACCCTCTTGCACACAGAATAGCATTCTGTACCACCTGAAATACTCTTAATAACTGAAAAGCATCAAAACACTGACATTTTCAGTCTTGTCTAACCATTATTTAGACTTCTCACAAAAAGTGGTGTTTTTTCAACTTCATGACATGCTCAGAATACTTAGTCTTAGGGATTCCCCAAGATTCTCAATCCCTAAATTATTACATTTTGCGATATGTAATATGACGTATTCTCAAAATTATTACATTTTGAGAAAAATTCAGATCACAGTTACAGTATTTTGTATTACTCTTAAGGGCTACACCACATTGACTGGAAATTAAATGAGAAGACACTTAAGAACATATAATAACTTTCTGAAAATTTAAGTCAAGTTCTGTATTGTGTTGCACACAGCAGTAAAACAAGTATTTTATGAGCTCTGTCTTGGGATAACTTACCCTGTAGTTCTGCCGTTGCCTGATTAGCCATTACAAAATTAACAAGTGTAAAAACACTCAGCAAAATTCTTGTCATAAACTGTACCATTTGCATATACTTCACATAAAATTCAGACTCACTTGCATGAGGGAATATCTTCACATTAGTCCTACAAAGGAAGGCAAAACACCTTCAACTTTTCCAGTGACTAACCTGCAGAGGTCTTCCAAGAGTCACTTCAGTTCATATGTGGAAGGTGCACCTGAACAGTCTGAGTTAGGACTGCAGCACTACCCACTTAAACTATCAGCAACCACCTATACTGACCTTGATCAGTACAAACAGCAAAACATCTTAGTAAACAAAGTGACATCATACCCAAATTTTTACCTGTTGCACATTCCCATAGATGGAAGCTTCTTCCATTGCTGTTATCACAACATAAGGATCATTCATGAACTCCTTTATCAAGTGTGCTATGTGTTTATTCCAATGAGTTCCAACAGCAATGATCTGATGGGGTGAATACTCCCACTCTTCACTAGCAGTGGCTTTCTTGTAACAATCTAATATGGTAAAAACCTGCAAAGAAAAGTTTCTTTTCTAGTCTCTTATCCTATTCCAGACAGTATGTAACAACGAGAAGTAAACTGTTAGCACGTTACTTTTCCCAGTCTCAAAACCACCACCAGAGCAAAACCACACATTTTACATACCAAACCAAAGTGTTTGGTTTGTGCACTTGTATGTGTCCTATTATTTGAACGACTTCTAAAGCAAGAACAAAAAAACAGTACAGCATGGAGGAACAGCATATACAGACACAGAGGATTTTGTCCAGAGAAGAAAATCTCAGGAAAATGATCTTTACAAATCTGAAAAATACTACACCTAGGCAAAAGCAGAACCAAGAGGTCAGAGGCAGTCAGCAAAAACTAGGAAGCAAACAGAAGACAAGCAAACTTGCCAGTGCAGTAACCCCTCCCTCAAAGGGGGAACTACCATAAAACCATTTATAAAAAAAGTGGGGTGGGGGGAATCACTAAGAATGAATATATTCTTGATGACATTATCTGACCTATGTGACAAGCAGTCCAGTCATGGAACAACATCAGGATTTCTGGCAAAGCACTACCATATTAAAATACTAAGACATATTCAAGCTCTCTGCCACAATTGTAAGAGCTCTCTCCCAAACTGGCACTGTTGAGGACATGATTGTTTTTAACAATATGACATTTCTGCAACACAATGCTTTAGAAGAGCCACAACAACCCCAGCATTATCAAATTATCACTTCCCTCTGAAAGAGCACCTCTTCTTTTTTCTAGTCAAGATAGATGCATTTGAGAAGCTGAGAAGATCCTACAAAAATGGCAGACAACACACACAGTATTTTACAAACTACCTGCACACTGTCTCAAGAAGCAGAGGAACACAACATAATGACCAGCCTAATCAGAGAAAAGGAATGCCCCACTGGATAAGGATGACATTTAATCTAATTTATGACTTGCTTTGGTGCTACAAGGGCACACTTAACAGCTCCACACATAGCAAATTGGGCAATCTCTATTAAGATGTTTCTCCAGCTTTTTGCAGCTAGAAACACAGTCTTTTAGTCTTATCAACTTTTAAACAGGTAATATAAGTTAATGATTAAAAAAAAAAAATCTATGACAGTGAATAAAGATGGGTAAACCTTTTTTGCACACTGATGTAATATGCTGCAATACCAACAGAAATATCTGTTCTACAAAGCCTAAAAGCAGCAATATAAAAAAAAAAATCTTATTCAAGTTTGAGACAACATTTTAAATCTGACACAATATATACATCCTTGTCAAGCTGAAGCTTAACGCTGCTGCTCTGCCAAGATTTTCAGAGTTGGGATCAGTTTCTGCTTTTGACTGCACTGACATTAAGGCCCAAGGAAAGATTTTATGATTGCTTCCAAGATTATTTGATCCCTTGATTATTTGACTCACTTCTGCCTTTCATTCTCCAGAGACTGAGAAACTTACCAATAAAGATGGTTCCTGAACTGAAACTGTTTAAACAGCACTGATAAGAGAGAAGCTCGTTACACACAGATGATGCAAGTCTTTAAAGCAGATTTAAGATACCTATATTCAAACTACTGCTACCAAATTGAAAAAAGAAAGCAAATCCTTGGGAAACCATCCACAGCAAATGAAGACAGAACAATAGAGCAGCAGTGTGGAACAGGGAAAAACAGAGCTAAGTTAAAAAATAAACAAAACCCAACCAAAAACGTCAAAAAAAAGACAAGAATAGCAGGCAAAGTCAGATTTAACAGATGACATCTCCACCTTCCCAGCGCTTCTTTCTGCCAGAAGTATACAGATGTGATTTCTTTAAATTCCATTTTCTGACTCAACCCTACCACAGGGGGTTGGGAAGACTTTTTTTTTTCCAGTATGTGCCACTGTTTTCACAGCTTGCAAACAACGGGAACAACATTTTAGCAGAATATATCAGCCACTTACCTGTTCAGCAGCATCAGAAAAGAGCACCTCCATCTCATCAAGAACAAGATGGCAAAGTCGACAAAACAAATTGTGATGTTCAAACAGTCTCAGGAAGCTATACGGTGTAGTCACTATTACTTCACCTAAAAGTAGGAGGAAAAGAATGTTAACAGTAACTTACAACTTGAGAGAATATCAGTAAGATACTATAGGACTTTGTAGTTTTATTAAAAAGGCCACATTTGCTTTTCAAGATGCACCACAAGTTTGGGAGGGTTGTGGGGTTTCTTTTTGGTCCTGTTGTTTTGTGTGGGGGTTTTGTATGTTTGTATTTATTTATTTGCCTATTTAATACAGAGAACACTGAACTACATTTTACAGCTTCTGGTCAACAGTCACTTTTAGTTTGCTTGCATTTTTCTACCCCTGCATATATTCCAGACCTGAGTTGGTAATACTCAAGAGGTTCTGAATGAGTGAAATCCATTCAAAATCCTGAACACAGGACCATACAGACTGTGAAGAGAATTAGCTCCAACCCTGACTGACCCAGTACCTCTGACCAGCAATGGATGCTCATAAATCAATAAAGCTATTATAAATCTAGTTCTAAGTCAAGTCAGTCCACAATTAATCCTTATACAGCATGACCTTCAGCAAAACCATACCACTAATTTGGTTCAAGACTGTTATTACTCAAAACTAAGCAAAAAGATGCTGAACATACAGATATTCAAACAGCTTTAACACCAAGTAATGCTAAATACACTACTAACTCCATGTATCACTACAGAATTGTATCATTAAAGAAACAGAATTACCACTTTATAAAACAAGAAACTGAAGTATAAATTGCTTCTTTCACAATTTCCTGCAATTAAAGCAGCCCACATTGTTTTTCAAGCATAATTAAGATAGAAAGTATTCTTACAGCCTTGTATTTTCACACTGCTAGCTGCTGCTTTGTTCTGCCCAAGTATTATCAACATCGGATGAAACTGTCTGGAGCATCTCTCGTATGTTTTCAGCAGCTCAAAAACAAGTTGTGCCTTCTTCCACCCAGGACATAAAATAAGTGCTAGTGGCTACATACATACATATAAAATTTTACAGCATAGTATCAGACAAGAGTTCAGAGTCTGGTTATTTCCAGAGGTCCCTAACAACCTCAGTAATTCTGTTTCTGTGATCTAATACAAGTTAGAAAAATAAATTACAATATTTAGAACAGCCAATACAATTTTTCCACTTAATTACTACATACTATCCCCCTAAAAGCAAAGCTTCATTAAGTATCAAAGTGATGTAACACTAACAACTTGTTAGGTATTACTTGATAAATAAGTTTTAGACTCCCACATTCATGTGGCCCATCTGTGTAAGGCTCTAAGCAAAAGGCTTACTTAAACTGGCAAGCATCATGTAATTACAGAGATCACCCAGTAAGTTCCCATTAAATGTATACATTCTGAACATGCACAACCTTTGAGATCATTATTCTACATCTGCACATCAGAACACCTGTTACTACTCCAACATATACATACTCCACTCTTGTTTGTAAAGGCTTTGTAGCAACCTTCCAACTGCAGTAAAGTAAGTAGTGGTGGAACATATATGAAAGGATCATTTCCCTGATACGAGATAGCAACTACATCACATCCTCGAGCTACTGAAGGCCAACAGTAAGATTCTGTGAAGTTAGGGCCTAAGAACTGTTTCCGAGTAAGTTCCTATAGAAAGAGAAAAATAAGAGCTCCACATGAAAACTGCACACTTAAAACAGTAACAAAACACAACATTTACAATTTAAAAGCTTTAGACCCACAGGATGAAAGTCCTTTACATGCAATATGAAAAAAGCTATTCTGGGCTGAATTAATTATATTGAAATCTGAATCTCACGACTTGTGCTAGTGGCTAATATACCAGAAGAATGTATGTACAATTCTTACAGCATCTCTCTGATGCTTCAGTTATTCAACCACAAGAACTTCCTAGACATTCCTCTATCAAAATTAGGTATTACTTTAATAATCAGTTATCTGAAGTTGGGATGCGATACTAGATTTAAAAGAGATTCAATCTAATATATTACGTTAGCATTACCTTTTTGAGCTCATGAAAGAGTGGTGCTGTTTCCAGACTTGATGATGGCTCGATTTTGTTGCTAAGAAAGACTAAGTTTCTTTCTTCACTAAGATTTTTAGAACTCTGGAACCATGACAGATGACAAAGGCAAAACTTAATGAAAGTGTTTTAGCTTACATATGACTCAAAAAGTGATCGTTGTATTTAAAAAATGCTATTTTGATGAAAAATAGTCAAACAAACTGTAAATACGTTTAAATGACTCTTACATATAGCCAAGTTATATAGACTGGCGGTGAGACAAATATTATTATTTTTTATAGAAAGATTTATCAAGGCTGTCTCAACACAACTGTCTTAAACCACTTAAGAGAAAGCACTAGATACTCTGTGTACAACTGGCAGTCAGCTACAACAAGATTAAAATACAATTAAAAAACAGTGACTAGTAAAATTTGCTGTAGTGAGTTGCCCTTGCCTGACAGCCAAGGACCTACACAGCCACTTGCTCTCTCATTCTCCCCTTCCAGAGGGATGGGGGTGAAAAACAGTAAGACTGAGCAAGAAGATTCACGGGTCAAAATAGAGACAGGACTGTTACTTAATTACTGATACATGCAAATCAGATTCAACCTTAGGTTAACTTCATTTGTTGTCAATTAATACCTGAGTACTGATTTGGCTATTGGAAAACAAACCCAAAGAAACAAACATTTACAGATTTCAGGAAAACACCTTTCCTTCCCCACTGCCAGGCTTCTCATCAGTGCAGGTTACAGTCAGTCCCACCACTGCGGCAATGAGCACTGCAAGGCTGGGACTACAGTCATAACATGGCAGTTTCTCCCTGTTGCTCCTTCGCTCTCACTTCTTTCCTCCACTCCAGCATGGGTCCTCCACAGACTGCAGTCCCTTCAGGTACACCTACTCCAGCACAGAGCTTCTTCCACCCCTCTGACCTTGGCATTGGCTCTGCTTCCCACTTTTTTTTGTTCCCTCCCCTTTATTTTTTGCCCTTAAACATGTTTTCCAGAGGTACCACCAACTTTGCTGGTTGGCTCAGCTTTGGCCTACAGTGGGTCCTGCCACTGATGCAGCTGGAATTAGCCCCTTAACTCCTTCCACAAAGACCACACAAAGACCAGCCCTGCAACCCCAACACTACCACAACCTTCCACAAATACACAACACATTTGCACAAAAGAAGGTAAAAAAGTTTAAATTAAAGTCCTTGAAATACCTGTTGGTCATCTTCTACTATGTTTGTCTTCGGAAGATCAGAATTTAAGCACTGCTGAAGCCTGAGAAAAGCATGCAAATACTAAATCCAACATAAATGCAAAAGTAGAATTATAACTATCACAAATATTTCTAAAATGTCATAAAGCAATTCACTCAAAGTATTTTTGATGCAGTACCTATTACAAGAAGGAAAACCCTTGAGCATAAAAGAAGAAATCAGATAGTACCATTTTCAAAATAGAATTCAGTATTAGCTTTCAGGCACCTGAAAATAATCCTATGGATTTTTATTTTGTTTTTAAACCTGAAGACAACTGGAGGATCCATCAACTTTAAAAGATAATTAGACTGCACTATAAAATAGTTTCTTAAAAAAAGAAGACAATATAGCTTTGCATCAGTTAGAAACTGCATTAAAAGAAACAGGGTTTGGGTTCATTACATATTCATCAACTGATATGCAGCATAGAAAAAGCTTTGCACAAATCAATTCATAGTCATATTTCATTAAGTTTGAGAACTTTATAAATCACACTAAGAATAAAACAATTTAACATGTTTAGTTTGCAGAAAAATACTCCCCCATCACATCCTTGTTATCAAAGCTATTGTTTAAAAAGAGCTGCTATTTTTATTGTAGTCTGGATAAAGTACCAGCAGCTTCAAATTTCCTTTGTCCCCAAAAGCATCTAAGAAGATGTTTATGCATCTTCTCTTACCCTCCACCCTTTCAGATGGCTGAGAATAAACTGGAAACATACTACAGCTCTTCAGTCTTTGATTACATAACCCCTTAAAATACTGAACACACTGCACCATACTTGTCTGTGTGGACTTCCGTATTTTCCTTGAAAGGCAAATCTGGAACTTCTTTGACAACCTACCAAGAAAAGGCAAACACTTTTTAGTACAAAAATACTGTTCAAAAGCAACATTTTAGAAAAACTGTTTTCTTTATTGAGTTGAATGTGGTTTTCTTACCCAACTCTAGGATTTTCCAAATATTCTGGAGAATTTTTGTACAAATTTTAAGTTTGTCTGAATAAGGCAAGATTTTTTATGAAACAAACTTCAGAAAGCCATCTATCTTGTTACAGGACAGTATTTTCTTAACTAAGAATTGAACATACAACAAGAACATCACCCACACAAAAGAAAAATTAGTTCATGGTCACATCTCAAGCTACAGTCATAACTGTGGACCTGAGCTAGTATGAACACACACTGATTACTTATTAAACCTTTTTATTTTTACAATAAAATTAAGAAAAAACATGCAAATCCTACATGCCACAGATGGGAGTAAAAACAGAAACAGGTTACCCAGTCCACACTTACAAAAACAATGCACATGAACTTAAACTGAACAACACTACAAATCCTCAAGGGAGTAACCAGTAACAGATACAGGATTCACAGTTACCCTGAAAACATCTGGTTCTGAACAGGGGATTTTCTAGTATTCATCATTAGTTACCAGTCATCAATGGACAAGATGTGACTTGGTTAAAGACCTGCATCACTCAAGCAGCTGGTAAAGGTACCTCGGCTGACTGTTTGCAGGAGGTTATAAAAGCAATCCTGCTCTGCTTCCCTAAGAATCTATATGACTACTTTCCTCATTCTCACAAAAATATTTTAGTTAAGTTGTACAGCTTAAGTTCAGAAGTGGTTGTCATCCTTCAATTCTCAGCAGAACTAAAAAAATAACTTCTGCAAAACTTCTTTTTTACCCCACCCAACAGAAGTAGCAGCTCTGTTGCCATAATAAAGCAAACTCCTCCTTTTAAAGCACCTAGAAGAGAAAGACATGGAACAGCATACAGGCTCTTCAGAAGACCTGTGACGGCATACACTCAATTGTGATTATGTGCCTAGAATCCATCAGCTAATTTTCCTTTCCCCCATGGACATTATAATACCTCCAATGGTGCAATTCGGTACATGATGTAACACTCAAAAATGAGTGCTGACCTTCTGAAAGTGTTTCAGAAAAGAATAGCAAACAAAAAGAGAAAACAGCAAGAAACAAGATTAGAGATTTAAACTATTACACAAGTCAACAAATAAGACTCCAAAGAATGTTTACCATGGTACAGCATAAGGACTGTTCTGTTTTCAGGGAATCACTGAAATTTACATTTTTATATATTCAGAAAACTGTGTAATGTTGACAACTATCACCTTCAGAAAACTATAGCTAAGAGCGCAAAGAGAAGCACAAAATTTTCAAGGACTGTAGTACACTGTTTTAAGTAACTGCAATTAAAAAAAAAAAAAACAAAACCAAAGAACTGTAGTACAATGTTCTTTTTTTACCTGTATCACGAATTAGTCCAGTCCCTCAGATCTAAGTTACACAGAATAACAAGCTAGATGACTACAGGATTCCTAACCCATCCTATGTGTTTAATTTAGTTCGTCTTTTGACAGTTAAATACAAAATACAATATTTACCGGCACAGTATTTAAATCTGGATCTGCGCTTAACCTTTGGTGTGCGTCTTCAAGGGAGGAACTGGAAACAGGAAGACCTAGTAAAAGTAAAAAATGCAGATACACATTTTTGATTATCTGAACAGCCAGCATTTTTATTTGCAGTGGGTTACAACTGACTTGTTTAGTTGTTTGTATCATTTCCCAATGGCAAAAGAACCACCAAAAAATAGTTATCTTTACATAAAGATAACAGCAGGTGAACTGAGTAGACACAAGACTGGAAGATGGAAAGTTGTAAAAAGACAGACTTGAATCACTGTGAGACAACTCATGGTAAACACTCATGTTAGAAGCAACTCTCTTCAAATAAATTCACCAAACTCAAAAAACCCAGCAATGCATCACCGATCCATGCCACAAGTAATTTCAGGAATATTCACTGCTATTAAGCATATTAACTAATGCCAGTGTAACTCAACCTTGGCCTTCCTTTGACTCAGAGTACAAAAAGTTTTATTCTTGAATCTGGTATGATCATCTTTGCAAATTTTGATATATAAGCACTGTTTGTCAGCATACCATTGGATCCAGTTGATGGACTCAAACCAAGACAGTAGGTCCATGTTCAATATATGCAATTGAAGACACATAATGCATTGCTTGTTTGTTTCCCCACACGAATGGTTCCCACCTGTTCCAAGATTTGCTGGTATCTTCTTCTGAAACAGCACTGGCCTGAAAGCAAGTGCAGGACTAACAATTTTCAATGGAAGACTCTCAGCATTTAATGAGGTTTGATTCTCCTGATAATCTGCAGAACTCCCTGTATTCTCTTCAGCTTCCTCAAAACGAGCAAAGTTCTTCGAGACAAGATCATCATTAACACATACCTAAAAAACCCAAGATCTTTACTGATCAATACTGAACAATAACCTACACCATCACATACTAGTTTAAAATTTATGCGAAGCTGTAAACAACAGTAGTAAGACATAAGCAGTACCAGTGAATGTTTCCTGAAGAATTGTCCTGGGTTCAGCAGTAGCTGTCATTTTTCTCCTTAGTAGCTGGTGCAGTGCTATGGTTTGGCTTTCAGCCTGGGAACAACGTTGATAACACCGATGGTTTTAGTTGTTGCTAAGTAATGTTTACTCTGATCAAGGACTTTTTGAGTCTCATGCTCTGCCAGGGAGGAGGGGAAGCCGGGAGGAAGCAGAGACAGGACACCTGACCCAAACTAACCAAAGGGGTATTCCATACCACAGCATGTCATGCCCAGAAACTGGGGGGAGTTACCCAAAGGGCCAGATCACTGCTTGGGTTGGGCTGGGTGTCAGTTGGCAGGTGGCGAGCGGTTGTATTCTCTCCCCTTGTTATTTCCTGTATGATTATTATTATTGGTGGTAGCAGCAGTGGTTTTGTGTTATACCTTAGTTACTGGACTGTTCTTATCTCAACCAGTGGGAGTTACATTCTTTTGATTCTCCTCCCCATCACTCCAGGTGCAGGGGAGGAAGAAGAGGGAGGAGCGAGAGAGCAGCTACGTGGTTCTGAATTACTGGCTGGGCTTAAACCACAACAGTTCTTTGTGGCACCCAATGTGGGGCATGAAGGGTTGACGTAACGACAGATCTGACCAGAGCAGGTCTAATTGTACTTGTGATAAGCATTCACTGTTTTGGATTAATAATCACTTGTCACAATGCTGATTTACTGGCTCTCAGAGTTGTTGTGCTTGATCTCAGAGTTGCAGCATGTTGTACCTTAGTTACGGCCAGTATTTCTGTTTTAGTGTTTACCAGCAGGGGGGCCTGGGCTACGGTTCTTGTTTCCTTGTACTTCATGGTAATGACTTGCAATACAATAGACTCATGAAACTGGTCTGTCTTGCATTCCCAGTGTTGTCATCACCTCTATACTATAGGATGCATATAATGAGGATTTTTAACAATTACACATCTTTGTTTTTCCTTTCCTCAGGGGGTCAACCTACGTAAGAGATATGCCCTCACACCCTCTGTTCCCCCACAAGGCTATTTGTAGTACGAGTTGATTCTGGGAAAGTTACAGATCTTGAATATCCTTTCAATGCCCTTGAAAACATCCTGCTCCTTTTGCTGGGAACCAGCTTTTTGCTGCATTTGCTCTCTATGTTTCACCTACAGCGTGACCACCCCGAGAAGACCTGATCTTGTCCAATCTCAGAAGTTAAGCAGGGTATGGCTCGGGTCTTGTCTATGGTTAAACGACTATTTAAGAATACTACCTAGAGATCTTTCCCAAGACTGGACAGTCATGAGTGGCAGGGTGTGTGGGATTGTATGGGGAAGCACTTACACCAGTGGGCACCTCCGGTGCTTTGGAAGCACTGGAGACAGAAGACAGCTGCATGGAGTCCCCTACGACAAGCTGCAGAAACTGCTGAAGCAGATGGTGAATTGAGTTGGTTTGCAGAGGTGAAAGTCATTCAGCTGGCCTTGGACATTGCTGAATGAGGAAAGTGGCCAGTACTTTATCTCTGTACTGACTCATGGATGGTGGCAAATGCCCTGTGGTGGTGGTTGCAGCAATGGAAGCAGAGCAACTGGCAATGCTGAAGTTAACCGATCTGGGCTGAACCACAAGGATATTAACTCCAGAACAGGAAAATCATTACTATCTTCCTGTACATTCTTCAAAGAGGTGTTAATTAGCCATCTTAATTAGCCACCGTGCTACTGCCTGAATTAGTGTTTTCTATAATCCTTAAAAAAAATCCAAAAAAATCAACCCTCCCCAACCCCCCCCCCCCCCCCAACCAACCAACCAACCAACAACCCCTAAGTCTGTCACACTGGTTTATTCCTTTTTGATTCAGTGTGCATCAAATTCTGGGAGAATGAAGGAATACCAAACCTAAAACTTCAACTCCACTGGTTCAGAGATAAGTAACAATTGGGATTCTAAGAGAAGATATTAAAATTAGTATGTATCTTCAAAGTTAAGACCATGGCTCCAGTGTTAAAAGCCTCGGTAAAGCACTCCAAGTAGAAGCAGTATTAAGATACATTCACTTCTATCTACCATATAGCTGCTCAAGTCTGCCAGTAGCTACACCAAGGATTTAGCACAAATTACACATCCTGGCAAGCGGAACTAGGCTTGGTTTGATTCCCCCGACCTGCAAAAGTTCGAGGATTCAGTCTTATGCAAAAGCAAGCATGAACTTCTATTTATTTTTATACTACTATGCTATTGCCTTATCGAAACATCTTTAAGCATGATACCACAAAAAGGTACGAAAGTATGCTAAATAATTCACAAAGTTGTCTATTTGAAGTACTTGCTTGACTCCAATGGCCTGTCAATGCCTTCCAGAGAGAGGTTCACATTAAATAAGATGGAATTTCTGCCTTTTGGAATTCCTCCAGAAGTTTACAAGCAACAGAAGTATAAACCAAAACTCCTAATAAGTTATGATTTAGCATCTACTGTATCTGACATAAATTACAAAACTCACTTGCAAATAATGCCTTTCAGTCTTAAACATCAAAGTTACAACTTACACAGCAAAGTGCATGAATAGGTTTGTAGATAAATAAGTATTTTACCTTTTCATCTTTTATCGTCACATAAAGGAAAACATCAAATGTGTTATCTTCTATGGCACACAACTTGGCTGTCATATGGGTAGAAGCTAAATAAAATAATACACACAAGAACAAGTAAAAAATTAAACCCTAATCAAATTAGCAGTATTTTTCACTTGTACTTCCCAAGATAGACAAAAATAGAAATCACAATTAAATGTGTAACCTATTTCCTTAGAGATGCTAGCACAAACATAGTAACTTTTAAATGAACAAATAAAGAAACACAGCAGTAAAACATTAAGAATACAAAAACGAAGTCTGCCTTAGTCTTTGATGGAAGATTGAGACAATACAAATTAATGACCTCTCTATAAGCTAGACTTGGTTCTGCACTAAAAGTCTTAGTTTTAGACTCTGACAGTCTGTAGTAAAAATGCATACTTTCCAAACCTGACATTTACTTTTCTTGAAAGCAGTTATATTTGTACAATTTTACAGCTTGGCTAGAGTCTTCATTCAAGCAAACAAGGATGATAAAATTCTGTTCATAAATTCTGAAGCACTTCTGCATACAATAATAATGTGCTAGCAATAAGAAAAATATATGTATTACTACTTATGATATAGCCTGGGAATACTGATGAAGATATTGCTCCCTACTAACCTTTACTTTGCACAGTCACACTTAAATGAGAGGAGAAGTAAACAGCAAGAATTGCTCTGTCCCAGTTAGCTTGTGAAATTATCAGCCTAAAGATCCTATGCTGCTTTCATAAACTCATCCTCTCCTTCCCAAATACATTTTATGTGGAATTTGTTCTACTTGTGAGTAAGCAAGTAGTTTTTCAGGCCAAAGCATATGAGCAGAACAGAGGGTTTCACATGAAAAAGACTAGGTAACCTACTGAAACACCAAACATGGGGACAAGAACACAGGGGAGTAAAAAACAGTTCTAGCTTATTAAGTAGCTAGTTGGGGCTTAATCTATTTGTTAACAGCATAACAGATGCTCCTTTTCTAAGTTGGTGCTTGCATCCTTATCAAAAAATAACCGAATGCATAAACTCCTAAGACAGATCTTCCCATCTCTGTACAAAACTCCCACTATGATGCTGAGGCAATGATTTATGCTAAATACCCAGGAAAGGCTCCACTGTTCAAAACAGATGTTGCGTGAGTGCTATGTGCTATGTTATCTAGCCTATCCAAGAGCCAGATATCATCTGATCGACTATCAAAATTTATGCAGCATGGAAGCCCACAGTACTCAAGACGCAGCTCAAGTATTTTTGCCTTATTCAGTCCATCCAAAAATGTGTTCGCAACTGCTCTTTTTAATATACATTTTTACATCTAATAAAATGCATAAGCACAAGTACTACATTTCCTCTAACAGTTTGTTTTTCCAAAAATAGTGCCAATTATGATTTTGGCAGGTCTCATTTACCTTTGAGAAGGTTCTGAAAATACCATGTAGCAGCACTATCCCATCGTTTGGCTGGTCTAGGAAAACAAACACAACCAGTTATCCCACATCATAAAAAATTAAAATGGCAGTTTTGGGAAAGAAAAAAAAAAAAGGCAAACTAACTTTGGAAGTAGGTAAAGGTATTATTCCAAGCCACACCAGATCTTAAGAAGCGCATCAACTAGACATATCAGCAGACTCTTCCTACTTAGAATCCATCTTTAGTCTTAATAATATTTTTTCAGCTCACCAATAAAACGCGCTGATGTTACTGGATATTGCTTTGTCAAGGTATGATGGCTTACATAAAATATGGTTACAAATGAAACAGAATAACCCAAAAGAAAGGAAGAATCCACTTCTGTAATACATTAATAGATACTGAGCAATTCTGAACAAGCACTTAAATACTGAAGTGCTGAAGACTGAAGTCTGTAGCAGAAAATCAAGTTCACTCTTCACCATTTTCTGCAACTTTAAAAAAGTGAACCAAATGAACAGCACCGTGAACAAAATGTGTCTATTTACTACTTTTTCTGGTAATTCCCAATGATGGTCCATTGAAGACATACGTTGTTTCTATGTAAACCTGGCTAATATTTGTTTTGTCAGAATACAGGAAGTCAGATACTAATTTCTTCCTCCAAACAAGAGTATTAAAAAAACCAAACCAACAAAAACCTGCATGACTACATGTAGTTTTAAGTATTCTTTAGTAACACAAATTAAAGCAGCTTTCTTGCTGCAGAGCTGTATTTCCCAGTGATCTAATCATGTCCCTCTCAAGTTGGCAGGATCTTCAACAACAGCCCCCTGTAACTCAAGGAAACAAAAACATTTTACCACCAGACCCCAGGCTTTGAAGGAGTATAATACTAACATGATTATAAATAAAGCACAACAGAAATCCAAAATATGTTCAGAAAAAAAACAATAGGGAAAACCAACACTACTTATATACAGGTATAGAACTTTAGTTCAGGTACATGTAACTACCACACACAAGGAGTATCAGGAGTAAGATGAGTATCTGTACAGAACAATACATAAGGATAGATTATATTACTAAGTAGGTTTCAAAAAACTTGTATAAACTTCCACAGATTTCTAAATAAATACCAAAACAGGTGAACGACAAACCCCAAATCATTAAGGAAGAATTGTTAAGGAAGCAGTTCTGTTTAAAGAAACAGCAAGTAAGACTTGGAAAACTGGTTCTCTGTTCTTCCTGAAATACTACCTATTGAAAAAAAAACAAACAAAAAAAGACAACTTCACATTTAAGGTATTTATGAACAGAATATAATCATTAAACTCTACTTACACTATTTTTGCAGTCTCTTCACACAAGTCAATACGCAATGTCACTGGCCTTGTGCGATACAGTCTACACTTTTTTGCTCTATATGGGAGCTGCATAAATGGTTCCATAGCAACTTGAATGCTTAAAACAGAAGTGGAAATAATCTCATTTTACAGAGTAGATTTTACTCTCCAGAAGTCACTGTCTCATATCCACCTTTCTAATATACACACTCATTTGCATTTGTGCTCATTTTCCTAAAGAATTTGTTGCCCAAGGATGTTGTGAATGCTCCATCCCTGGCAGTGTTCAGGGCCAGGCTGGATGGAGTCTTGTGTGACATGGTCTAGTATGAAGCGTCCCTGCCCATGACAGGGGGGTCGGAACTAGATGATCTTAAGGTCCTTTCCAACCCTAACTATTCTATGATTCTATGTTTCTATGGTTCTACATCAATCTCACCCCTTACACGTAGTCTGGCTGGAGACATTTAACAACCAACAAGCCACCGTATACAGTGATCCATATAAAATTATTAAAAAAAAACCAAAAAAATCCATAGACTTACACTTTTGTGTGTAACATTTTTTTCTTTTTTTTACAATGAAAAAGCAGCAAGTATCACATTAACTTCTAGTTCAACGTATTTTAAACTCATGGCATTGTCACGTTGTTTTCCAATACAGCAACATTCAACTTAAAAGCATTATTTAACTTCAGATTTATTTTAAAATACTTCAAATAATCATTCTTAATTTCGTGGAATGCTACAGAAAAACTTTTGTAAAAGTTTTTTCAGGAAATGAGCTTTAAATCTAGCCAAAAGCTGGAACAGCTACTGTACAGAACATATTTTTTAAGGTTTTAGGAACAGCTGGTTTCATAGTGGTTTTGTTATAAACAGGGAGCTTGCAAAAACTCAACTTTTTTTTCACCAGTCAGTCAGCTCTTAATAAACAAGTTATAAAACCCATGTACTTTTCTCTAGATCAAAAGCTGGTTAAGCTACATACAACCATTTTACAAGGGAGGAAAGTATACACAGCTAATGTTAACTAGCAAACATACATTTCAGTTATAACAAGCTGACATTATTTCTATTTCAAATCTTCAAAGAAAATCCAAAACCTACAATAGAAATCATCTTTACAAATTCAGAAAACAAAAACTGGTTTGCATCTACACTTGCAAGGGCCTATCATACTGTGAGTAGTTTCTTGAGGACCCAACCTACACTTCAATTAAATCAAATCCTTGTCATTATCAATCTAAATAAATACTATCTGTACACATTAAATAACAAAAGTATTTCAGTCACAGTGTAAAAAAAACCCAAACACTTACTCCTTTGATTTAACAAAAATGTATTTTGCATAATCCACAAGGAAACATTCCATTTGATAATTATCTGTACAGTACATGACCGACTTAATAACTGCTCTACACCAACATCTGAGCTCCTCACTGAAAACCACACAAACCTGAAAAAGAGCAAAACAGCAGGTTCTTGTAAATGGAGAAAAATTACACTCAAAAAAGATTTTTTATGAGGCAAGAATACAGTATTATATAGCCCTCAATTTTGTTTTTAAAATGCAAGCATCACAGCTTATGTAACTTTGGAGTTTACAGGTAAGAAGACATAACCCATATAAATGCCATTACCTACTGTTCTATATAGCAATATTTAAAAAGATTAATGTGTATCTTGGATACCTCATACCCAGATCAACGTAAGCAACAAATTATTCTACCAGCACAATATAGCAACAATTTTACCTGGCCTTCTTCCACCATTACTGGCTTTACTTCATGTGCATCTTTGTAAGATTTGTCATAGAACTGATTAATTTCATCATTCAGTTTTTTATATGCCACTTCATCAACTACGAAAGGCCCACATTCTTTCATAGTAACCCAAAAGCAACCTGGATCTTCAACCTGGGGCAAGGAGTAGATAACAAGTATAATTAGTGCCTGCTATAACAATAAGGTGTTTTTAAGAATCTCTGATCAGCAAATGTAAAAATAAAATCTAAAATCTTTAGTGAGGCATCTTAAAAATTACTGTTAACAGATACTTGGCATACAGACAAAAATATCTTTCAACTTCAGACCGTTAGCTCATTAAATAACTTCTTAGCTACCAAGTGCCTTTAGCACTGCAAAGGTAGTAGCATTACCTAAGAAGCTGGATAAACCAGGCTTCGGGTAAAATGCAAACACATAATGCTTTTTATTTCCATACTGTCTGCAAGAAGTATGTTTAAAAACCATGAAACACACACCAAACCTCACTAGTGGACTCTTCTTCATGCTCAGAGAATCTAAAGTACAGGTTTTTTAAAACCAGGTCATAGCTTTCTGCTCAGCCTTTGTAAACCTTCATATCCCAGTCTTTCAGCTAATCTAGGTTAATCCTAATAGGCAGCTAAACACCACACAGCTACTCCCTCACTTCCCTGCAGTGGGATGTCTGAAAAAATTGGAGGGGTAAAAGTGAGAAAATTTATGGGCTTACATAAACCCAGCTGAAGAGGTAAAGCAAAAGCTGCAGACGCAAGCAAAGGAAAATAAGGAATGCATTCACTATTTCCTATTGGCAAACGAATGTTCAGCCATTTCCAGGAAAACAGAGCATCATCACACATAATGCTGACTTTGGCAAACAAATTTGATAACCACAGACCCCACCCTTTCCTTCCCATGGCTTTTATTGCTGAGCATGACATCACGCAGTATCCCTTGGGTTAACTGTCCTGGCTGTAGTCTGAAAAATTTTTCCATGCTCTTCTGTGGAATTCAGTAAAATCTAGTACTATACTAGGCTTCAAATAAAATCATGCTGCACATCTTCCATTTTAGGTTTCAGCTGCATCCCTACCACCCTCTTCTGAGATGAAACCAATATAAACACCCAGAAGAAATGACAAAAAACCATATATTCCACATACAACCCCACAAACATAGAAAGTGCTGCTGAAGGGAAATACAGAGGTATTATCTTATTTGTAAATCTGGCTTCTATAGAACTATGCTGAAATAAGCAAACAGCGATCCTTTAGACTTTAAAAACTGCCAGCATACCTTTAATGCAAAGACTTCCATGTTTTTCAGATGAGTTTTTCTCCACGCTACTGTAAAAGAACATCACATGTTTAATCAACCACTTTTAAAGACATCATTTGTTTTGAAGTGTACCTACAGAGCACACACCTAAAGCAAGGCTATGTATTTTTGCTACTTGTCCCCAGACATACTACATAAAAAGCAATACTTCTATATTATGGTCACAACGAGCAATATACTTTGCTAAGAGATGGTTATTCTCAGCTTGACACTACAATACAAACTGAAACTATACTTAGAACATTGGTAACACATGATAAAATCATACCCTCCAGGTTTCACCTAAGTCTGTAAGACTGCACTCTACCATGAGAGACATAGTGCTGCCTTAAGCAGTTCAAAAATAAAAACTTTCATTTCAGGAATAACATGTGAGAAGAATAAATAACCTCTCCTGCTCCCTCTGTCTGAGAAATGCAAAACCATTAAGTGACCTATAGAATCCCAGACTGGTCTGGGCTGGAAGGGACCCTAAAGCTCATCCAGTTCCAGCCCCCTGCCATGGGCAGGGACACCTTCCACTAGACCAGGTTGCTCCAAGCTTTGACCAGCCTGGCCTTGAACACTGCCAGGGATGGGGCAGCCACAGCTTCTCTGGGCACCCTGTGCCAGCACCTCAGCACCTTCATAGTAAAAAATTTCTTCCTAATGTCTAGTGTAAATAGACATATAGATAACATACATATTAAGTTATCTGATATTACTAGAATTACGTATCACTCACTTAAAGGAGTGATATTACATTTCTACTCAAATTTTAAATTCAGAATAGACTCATTAATTGAGCCAAATAACTGGTAGGCCCTGAAATAAGAGCTCAAGAAGTGCTGCAGGCAAACATTACCAGGTTAAAGAACTGCATAAATGGTTTGAACATAAAGTATCAAGGATAAAGCATACCCATGTAAAAGGCTGGCTCTCCTACCATATTGATTACTAACACATTACTTAGTTCTTACTAACACATTCTTAGTTCCTGCTTATTTAGTAAGAACTAAGTACTGACAAACGTTTATTCAAGTCCCCTACCTAATGCTATTTACCTTATAAAGAAGTATATAAGAGGGCACTAACCCTCTCATCTCAAACTGCTGCCTTAATACGTACCAGACGGAAGAGGATTGCCTCTGTTCAACACATGCCTGGTCCACACACACCTAGAAAAATCAACTCACTATCCCAACCTCCCTCCCTCTAGTCAGCTTTTACTTAAAAGGCCCACGTATTACAAGCACAGCCCAAAGAAGAGCTCAGTAAAGGGTGGAACACTACTAAGAATCTGTACTTTTTGCTATACTGCCTCCCTCCCCCAGCTTCCTTCATATTCTGCTTTAGTTTCACGCTCTACCCCCATAAAAATAACCCGCTAAC
Organism: Pezoporus wallicus; assembly: GCF_028554395.1. Lineage (NCBI taxonomy): Eukaryota > Metazoa > Chordata > Aves > Psittaciformes > Psittacidae > Pezoporus > Pezoporus wallicus. The sequence goes on along the minus strand of NW_026636385.1, from coordinate 842,736 downwards.
CTTAAGCCACCAGCACCGCCAGAGCCCACACACAGCCCCAGACCCGCTCCCTCACACTCACACTCGCCCCAGAGGCTTCCAGAAATCGCCGCTCGCGCACTCCCAGAGCAACCATAAGCGGGCGGTGAGGAGGGGAGGGGCCGGGCCGGGCCGGGGTTAGCGGTGAAGTGGCGCCTTTTCACCTGCTTCAGCGTGGTGCTGCAATAAACGAGCTTTTAGTGACAAGTTTACCGCTAGTTCTGCCGCGGGCTTGAGGGGGTGAGCCTAGCTGAGGTGGTGCCCAAGGGGCGGAGGGAAGGGGCTGCATAGGAACATGGCGGAGCAGCGGGCTAGGGCTGCTTTTGAGGTGGGGTCGCGTCAGGCAGCGTGAAGCGGTGGTATCTGGGGCAGCTGTGATACGTGTGTTATCAGAGGAAGCAGACTGTAGCGGAGCATGTTCTTCAAAGTTGTAAAAATAGGTAGATGGGGGGGGGGGGGGGGGGAAGTGGTAGTGCCATACTGGAGTTTAGCTGTGCTACACAAATATGTGCGTTTCCACAACAGAAGATGTAAATCCTATTTCGGGTTTAGGGGAAATATTCAGTCTGTATCTCGAGCTCAGTTATAAAGCATTTCCATTCAGGCTTAAAATAGAGTGGTTTAGGCCTGACTTAATACTGCACAAGGGTGCATGGACAAGGTGCTGGCCCAAGGGAAGGGGATGAAACACACAGTTAGGACATGAAGCCCCGCACCTCTTTGGGTAGAAGCCCATGCTTAAGACGGCCTCAGGATTTTGAAACTACAGCTTTAATATTTTTAACTCAAAATATTGAACACTCATTATTGGCTCTATGTATATTCTAAGCCATTCAGGGTTGCATTTAACTTTCATCATAACTTTCTGTGTAAAATCGTGTGTATATATGTGTGTATATATATATTTTTTTTAGATACATACTTTTTCCCCCAACTCTTTTGTCTCTTGGCCATAGAGCTCCCCCTCCTGGACCATTTTACTTTTGTTGGTGGAAAAGAAAAAGTTACGGGCGTCAATCAAAGTTGGAGAGGCAGACTGCCCACTTTTAAGATGCAGATTTAGTATTGAAGTAACTGGTTCTGACACAGCAAACCCTACGATTAAAGGTATAAATCTACCGCTGCATACAGGGGTGTAAAAACTTAGGTAAGAATCTAACCTGTATCTATGTTGCTGAATAATTTGTTTCCTAAGAATATTTTCTCCTAATAGCTACTTTCTATCACAAAACTAAAATGGTAGAACTGTGAGATATAACAATAAAAAGATCATCAAGGAAGCTCTTGAGCAACTATAAGGCTGTATTGTGAAATCAGAGCAATTTAAGATTACTTTTTTTTTTTTGTATTTTCTTATGTATATTGTTTTGTATGTTTGAATTAATGATCTCGATGGATTTGGACTGGATAAAGTAAGTAATGTAAAGTGAAGACCCTGAATTTTTAGGAGACTGAACTTTCAGTTGTTCAGGGAGCTAGAGGATGGGACTAGCTTGTAGTGACTGCACAAGGGTTAATGGTTTTGAACTAAAAGTGAGTAGCTTTAGTTTATATATGTAAGGAAGAAATTCTTCATTGTGAGAGTGGTGAGACAGTGGGACAGAGAAGTTGTGCTCTCTAAGGGAGCTAAACACAAAATGGCAAATTAAAACTGCAAGTAGCTTCTGCTCTGAAGTCGCTAGCTTGAAGTTATGACATGGACACCCTTGTCCTGAACCACTTAAGTTTGGCATTGGCACATAACTGCCTCAAGCTGAGTATTCCTCTCAAGTTCCAGATAAAATGGTTCACCTGCTTTCAAGGGGTTTTGGGGTTGGTTTTTTTTTTTGTTTGTTTGTTTGTTTTTTTAACAGAGGGTAAAAAATTGATAACAATGTTAGGAAGATCTTTAGTGTGAGGGTGGTGACACACGGGAAGAGATTGCCCAGAGAAACTGTGGCAGCCCCATCTCTGGCAGTGTTCAAGGCCAGGTTGGCCAGGGCATGGAGCAGCCTGGTCTAGTGAAAGATGCCCCTGCCCATACCATATAAGACAGCTTTACAGGGTATTTTCTTTGTTTCCTCTACTCTCCATTTTAATTATCCCATTGTCTTCATGTTCAGAAGAGCTAGCCAGAATATTCTGAAGAAGATAACATACTGCATAATATTCTGCTTCATGTGACCCATGTTTTGTAGAGGTATACAAATTTCAGTAAGGTCTGAAAAACCAAGAACAGCCTGAGCATGTTCAGAGAGAAGAAAAAGACACATTTTTTTCCCAATCCAAGTGAATACTATAAACCAATTTAATTAAAATTTTGCAGATGTTTTTAACTGAAATACAGAACAAAAGCTGAAACAAAGCTTTCTGAAGAACTTCACTAGCTAATGTCAAGTCATCATACTTACTTCTTCCAGGTAAAGAAGTTACATCACTGCTCCTTTATTCCACACATTGCACAAAAAAAAAAAACCAACCAACCTGAAATCCCTGAGAACCAACCTGAGAATGCACTCAATGTGACGTACCTTTGTGTAAATTATCTACTTTTGAAAACTGTAGTTTTGACTAGATTACTATTAGTAAATATAATTTAGGTGTATCTAATATTAATATTATAATCTAATATTAATTTCATAATATTCTTTTTAAAAAGTTACTTTCAGCTAATAGATCTCTATATACATATATGCCGATTTTCCCCAGAATAAAAGAGAGAACAGGGAGATGTCAGCAGATAGAGAACGGGAGATTTCATTAATTTCTAGATGCACATTACAGTTGTTTAATGTGTAATTTTCAGAAGCATAGTCAATTCTTCAGATCAAAACATACTTGGTCTGAACTTAATATATACTTAAATTTTCAGGGAGAAAAGGACCTGTGTAACCCAGCAGACCAGTGTTGCAGCTATTTCTAAAGTTAGTATGTAAGTAGAATATGATAGTAATTGTTCAGTGTAGTTAATATGAAATCACAACAGTTGATGGTTACATTAAATTTTCAGTGGCCTCTGAACATTGTAACTGGCACATCTGTTCTATTTCAGAGAGTTAGTTACTCAAATCAAATTGCACACACAAAATAGTTTGGCAGGACAAAGGAGTATTTTCCTGACTATTTGGCACTGATTAGAAAAGTGCAAACCTCACAGTGAATATATATGTAATTAAAAAATTTCTATCTTTAAACCAAACAGATACTATAATTTGCTATTGTAATCTGAACAGGCAGAGTTTATTGTCAATGGATTTATATGCTTGTATTTTGCTTGAATATTAACGTAGACAGAAAGATTGTTGATGTTTTTTATTACTATCCTGTGAAATATACTACCCCCTTTCATGAGATCTTCAACCTTCTTGTCTGTTGACATGATTATTTTCTTTTCTCCTGTATAATCTGGATCTTCTGGATATAACTCATCTCCTGGGGGTGGGAAAAAGATTTTGGTTATACATTGCCTAACTTAATTTTCAGCCTTTTGATTGAATGACACTAGCAGTTTTTAAATATCAAGGCATGAATCTCAGTAAAAATGTATTTCACATTTACATACAAAAGTTAACTGCCTCTATAAACATTTTCAGATTTAAATATATAGCCTTAAATCTCTGAAGTGTCTGTCAGGGGATGCTGCAGTGCACATAGAAGGTGTTGATTTGACTGCTCCAGTGCTCCTGCTAATACTAATATGCTATAATCACAGCCTGGTCAGACAGGAGTTTATAGAATAGGTGGGGAATAAGATAAATACTTTTCCACATGTATAAAGATAGGCTACAGTAGGACCAAGAACAGAAACTTGTGTTTTGTTGAAGAAACGAGTGTTTTGCATATAAATGCATGTTATACTTGTGCAAGAGTGCTAATAACACATGCAGAAGTTCTAGAGGTCAGTTGTGAGGAAAAATGTGTAACGAAAAGCAAACTAAAGCAGAAGACAGTATGTGCATCTTAAGAAAAAGGAAAATGTACATGAAATGAGAGTAAAGTAGGAGAAAGGGCAGGAGGAAAATGAGTGTATCTTTTTAGATCACTGCACTATCATTACAGTTGTGAAGACAGAAAATGCACCTGTGCTTCATCCACTTGCCCTTACAAACACAAGCGGATAACTGAACTGAGAATTCCCACTAAAAAGGACTAAATGTAAGGAGTTCTAATACATACTTAAGAAAAGCCGACATGCTAGAATTTCTTCATAAAGATATCAATGAGTTTGAGACATACAGAAATAATTGTGCTGTTTGTCTGATGCAGTAGCTTGTCTCTGGCAGTCACCATTATCAACTGTATTGAAGAAGGAAGCCAAACAGTACAAAAAGTGTGCAGTAATAACCCTTAAGACAGTTATTTCCCTTACAGTTAAAGATGGTTTATATAATGTGGCTTGAGTACATAGCAACTCCCAAGCTTTTACATATTCCAGAGAACTCCCATCTTTTTACTTACCTGGCAGTAGCTGGATGTAGCCATCTGAAGCAGTTAACATCACAGGCATCCAGCATTCACATCCCTCTAGAGCTCGGTCAGAGCTGAACTTATGTAACTCACAGAGTGAAGAGAAGTTGCACAGCCTACACAGTTCATAGAACTGGGGTGGAGCAAGCCGTATTTCCTCAGATTTAAAGAGTTCAATGATTTCTGGAGGTGATGACCACTGTAAGATGAAAAGAGGCCTTGAAATTATAGTTTCATCAGCAGACAGTAACTTCAAAAGCCATTAGGAAGGTATTTAGAAAAAAAGGAGCTTGCCACAGCCTACATGTTCTCACCATGATAAAACAAATGTATAGAAATTACTTTTCCCTATAAGTTAACTTGTTTTACACCTAGGCATGCCAAGTTTAGAAACAGATAGTTTTAGGGGCCTGTCTAAAAATCTTCTGAGCACAACCCTTAAAACCTAGTGTGACTCAGTTACCAGGGGTCACTACTGATGCTTCAAAAATTTTAAGTACCTAACATCTGCTTCCTATGTATGCTGTTTTCAGAGCATGAATGCGCAGCTGTTTGTGCTTAAACCCTGTTGTGTTTTGTGTGTTTAAACTGCTTGTAGTCTGCATCTCACATGGTGGATTTGGTAACAGAAATGTGTGCGTAAGCACTTGCAGTAGATTTATGCTCTTCTTAACAAAATTCTAACAAATGTGAACTCTTCAGAAGAGTAAAAAAATAAGGTAAAAAAAAAATCAGTATAGCTCCAAAACTGGTTTTAGTACTACAGTATTTCAACGTTACTTGAAACATTCCAAGTAACGATGAAAGACAAAAATTCCTAGCAGCTGTTACAGCCTTGTAACACTCTGCATGCCACAAGGACCTCTCCAAGCATGGTGAATGTTCAGGGTATAGTGACAGTCTTGCACTGGTACTGCAGTAAACGGTTAAAAAGTGATTCCTTGTTGTACACCTTTGGAAAATACAGTAATGCAAGGTGAAAATAATCTGATACATCCCATGCCCCAAAACTTCAGGTACTGTCCTGTTCTGACAGTGGTTGCCGTTGAAAGGTGAAAGCGCCTGTCCCTTTCTCGCATGGGAAAGCTCTATGAAGACGGCTAGAGGTAGACCTGGGCTCATCTGTTTAACCTGTGCCGGGAGCAGGCCCACCGGTTCCTCTGAGGCAGAGGCCAGGGCTGTATGGGAATGAAGCAGACTCCTTCCTCCCTATAGCCACCGGAACACCGGCGTGGCAGACGTAGGGTTGCGATGGAGCGGGGTGAGGACTCGGCGCCTCCTCCGGGAGCCGCTTACCAGGAAGGCCGTCACCTCCCGCCCGTCCTGCGCGGTGCGCGGCCGCCTCTCCAGGCAGCACAGATAGAACGCGGTGTCGTAGCGCCGGCCGCCGCGCCCTGCCCTGCCGACGGGAGTCAGCCAGTTGCTCCATTCTTGCAGCGCCCAGATGTTGGGGACGCAGCGCAGGTGCTGGCAGAGCTGCAGGAAGCAGGCCGGGTCCTGCTGCACTCGCCGCCTCCACTCACTCAGCTCCGCGGCCGGGGGCAGGCGATCCGCTGGCAGCGAAGGGAGCGGCCCGCCGGCCGCCGCTGGCCCTGGCTCCGGCACCAGCAGCAGGATTCCCGCCTCCTCGAACGTTTCCCTGATAGCGCAGATGCGGAAGGCGACTTCCCCCGGCAGCGGCGAGCCCAGCTCCTCCCGGTCGGTGGCGAAGAGCGGGGACCGGTTGCTGCCGGCCGGCGGCCTCCTCACTTGGCCCAGCCCGCACAGAGGCGAGGCGGGCAGCAACCCCAGCCAGTCCGCTGAGAAATCCGCGGCCTCCACCACCCCCCCCGGGAAGACGTGGGCGCTGGGCATGAAGCCGCTGCGGGAGCTGCGCTGCAGAAGCAACAGCTCGTAGTCGAAGGGGCCGAGCGGGGAGCGCGGCAGTCGCCCCGGCGCGCCCGCTGCCAACAGCAGCGTGGCCGCTTCCCTCCAGTGCCGCAGGCCAGAGTTCATCTTGCGGGGCGGAGGAGCGGTGGCCGGTACAGCGGCCGCGATCGCGCTGCGGAAGTGCCCGGGCGCCACCGCCACCTGGGCTCCCGGAGGAGGCACTGCAGCCGTGGAAAGCCTCTGCAGAGGGAACGCGTGCCCCTGCCAGAGCTGGTGAGATGGAGGCCCGTCAGACAGGGTCAGTAATGCCTCAGTCCCGGTCACCCTTAAGCTGGTAAGTAGTGTCCTCTAAGGCCAAAAGCTTAAGGAAATACCGAGGATTTATGGGTATACGGCGAATGGCTGAGAGAAACCAGGCGGTGGCTTTCAATTTACTTAAAAAACTATGGCTTGGAGTAGTTTGCACTTCTGGGGTTTCATAGCGCTGGGAATATTTACAGCTTGACAAGAAGTAAATGTTGAATAACTGCCTTGGACCCCAAAGCTTCCACAGCACTGCTGAAGGCACTGTAGTTACAGCCCAAGGAATCAGCACAGGGTCGGGAGCCAAGGACTCAGATTTGTAATGGTAATACTGCTTATGACCCGCCAGTTGGCCTCGGGGAAATCTCCTTATCTCAATTCCATGTCAAGGCATGTTGATAACCAAAATAATTTTAGGTCATTGATTAAACATGTCATGATCCAAGTTGTTTGAATTTGTTCTAGTAGGCTTCAAGGGGGAAGAGTATGTAGAAGCTCCTTTGAAGCTAAGGACTTTGTTACCTGAAGGAAAGATCTATTCAGGCAAGATAGCAAAATTTTGAAGAAGTCTCTTGAATGGACGTTTCACTTTAGGAAATGTTTTGTTCATTTAACATTTGATTTTTAAACCTTTAATCAAAAATCATGGATTGATTTGGGTTTTTTTTTTTTTTAAACCTTTAATCAAAAATCATGAATTTATAAGGAGTTGAGCAGAAGAAAACTGATGACACATGTTGAGAGATTTTTGTAAGAATGGTGTTTGCATGTAACACAGAGAATCCTCCTCCTGTTCGTAATCCTTCTGGTGCTAAATTCTGTTTGGCAAATATCCACATTACCTGCATGTGGCTCTGACAACTCCTTTTGATTTTCTATTTGAGCATGTACTTTATGTCTGTGAGATGTGACTCACCATAACTGTATGATCTTTATAGGCAATTAAACTAGCAGGATAATGGAATATGTCAATTGGCAAAACCAAAAATTCAGTCAAGATCTACACAGACACAGCTGGGCCAGAAGTTCATCGTGAAATGGGACTGCAGTCAGCAGGGAATAGGTCAGCCAACTGATAGTGCTAAAACCGTCAGAACACCAGCTGTGGTATAGCCAGACATACAAGTCGGCCCTCTTTCTCCTTTCCTTCCTTGTGACCAAGTTTACAAGCAAAACCCAGGGTATCTTGTAACTGTAGCCTCTTCATACTAGTTTGATGAATACTGCTCATCAGTGAATATGTCATAAAGTCCACTAACATGTGTGTTGCCTCGTAAAAGGCATTTTGAACCCAAGATCATGATGTTCACCTCATATTTGTTTGCTTTATGCACTGTTAGTATACTTCTCTATTTAACTGTGTTAAGAATGTGCTTTGCCTGAAAGCTGCTTTACTGGTGAAATATTAATAAACTACTGAGGTTTTTCAAGATTTAATGTCCAATGAGCTTGATGGCTGATCAGAAAGATTTAGGGTCCATTATGTCAGATCATTTCAACATAAAGACATTTTAAGTAGAAAGCACATATGTCTTGTTCAACATCTTTGTCGGTGACAGGACAGTGCACCCTCAGATCATTTCAACATAAAGACATTTTAAGTAGAAAGCACATATGTCTTGTTCAACATCTTTGTCGGTGACATGGACAGTGCACCCTCAGCAAGTTTGCTGATGACACCAAGTGTGTGGAGAAGGACTTGGGGCTGTTGGTCAATGAGAAAATGAACACAAGCCAGCTTCAGTGTGTGCTTGCAGCCCAGAAAGCCAGCCATATCTTGGTTTCACTGAAGGCCTGCAGCTGTTGCTGAATAGACACTAAAGCTGCTGCCTTGAGCAAAGGCAAGATACCACTGCTCTACTTGTAACTTTCCCTGGACAAGGCAGTAGTTTATGTAATTTGTGTAATTACAGACATGTAATTTGTGATTTTTGGATATATTTGGCTTTAATACCGGTCTTGTTCAACATCTTTGTCGGTGACATGGACAGTGGGATTGAGTGCACCCTCAGCAAGTTTGCCGATGACACCAAGCTGTGTGGTTCGGTTGATATGCTGGAGGGAAGGAATGCCATCCAGAGGGACCTTGACACACTTGTGAGCTGGGCTGATGCCAACCTCATGAAGTTTAACCATGACAAGTGCAAGGTCCTACACCTGGGTGGGAGCAATCCCAGGCACAGCTGCAGGTTGGGCAGAGAAGAGATTCAGAGCAGCCCTGTGGAGAAGGACCTGGGGGTGTTGGTCAATGAGAAACTTAACATGAGCCAGCTTCAGTGTGCGCTCACAGCCCAGAAAGCCAACCGTATCCTGGGCTGCATCAAAAGGAGTGTGAGTAACAGGTTGAAGGAGGTGACCCTGCCCCTCTACTCTGCTCTTGTGAGACCTCACCTGGAGTATTGTGTGCAGTTCTGGTATCCTCAACATAAAAAGGACATGGAACTGTTGGAACAAGTCCAGAGGAGGGCCACAAGGATGATCAGGGCACTAGAGCACCTCCTGTATGAAGACAGGCTGAGAAAGTTGGTGCTGTTCAGCCTGGAGAAGAGAAGGCTGCGTGGAGATCTCATAGCAGCCTTCCAGTATCTGAAGGGGGCCTATAAGGATGCTGGAGAGGGACTCTTCATTAGGGACTGTAGTGATAGACAAGGGGTATTGGGTTAAAACTTAAACAGGGGAAGTTTAGATTGGCTGTAAGGAGGAAGTTCTTTACTGCAAGGGTGGTGAGGCACTGGAACGGGCTGCCCAGGGAAGCTGTGAATGCTTCATCCCTGGCAGTGTTCAAGACCAGGTTGGACAAGGCCTTGGGTGATATGATTTAGTGTGAGGTGTCCCTGCCCATGGCAGGAGGGTTGGAACTAGATGATCTTAAGGTCCTTTCCAATCCTAACTATTCTATGATTCTATATACCAGTAACAAACAGTGACATTTTTGAATCAGTGGTAATACCAGCACATGTATAGAACTGCCTTAATGTGGCAAAAATGCAATGTCTGAGACCCCTGGAACATTATTTTAGAACATCTTTAGGAACATCTGGTAATAGAGGCTAGCGCAGATTATTGTTAAGTTTCTAAATGTAATATTTTTTGTATTAGCATAGTCTAAAGTCTCTCAACTGCTACTAAGTAAAGCAGGTGTATCCTGAAAAATAATTCCTTTGATTTTGCTGGTATCCACTGGTATTAAATTTAGGAGCCCTCATATGGGGATTGGAAATTGAATGTGTGGCTGGCATGTAGACTGATGTTTGCAACCTCAAACACATAGAGAATAGCAGGGCCATCAGTAGAGAAATAGTTGTGTGGTTATAGCATTGCTCATGACTGTTCTCAGCATGTGAAGCAGTCCTTTGGGACCAGAGACAGGCAAGTGCAACTGCAAGTTAAGGCAAACATTGTTCTCTAGTCCAGTTGCTACATTTTCCCACACAGTCCTGGGGTACATGAGGTACCTCTGTCCCCTGAGAAGGATGACATTCTTAACCCAAGGGTCAGCATATTCACCCTGTTTATGGCAATTTCTTAGCTTCCTTTCAGTATTGTCTTACAAAGAATAATTCAATATCTGTTCATGACAAAGCTGAAGTAAACTCATGCAAAATTCCAGGAGCATGTGAGTCTTTAATTGACCCAGTTCTCCTGACTGGAGGTGGCTCTGACAATTGGAAACTTGGTGAGCAAAGATTAAGGATGCTAAGTGATGTTCTACCCCCATCCAGTTTCCTGCTAAGAAAGGCAAAAGCTAAGCACTGTGAGTGTGTGTGTACCTGCTCTCTCAAAGCTATAGCTAGCTTGCTGGAAAAGGCTCAAATAAATATAGAAAATGTCCTGAAGCCAAATTAGGTGTAAGGATATCTATAAGATGTTAGTATCTATGAAGTTTAATTTCTTCGTCTCCAAATTGGATGATTTCTTTTTACAATATATTGTGCTAAAATTCAGAGTTCATCTCACTTGTGCTTAAAATCTGTACAGCATTGAATGATTTCAGAAAGAATGTCAAATCTGAGGAAACCTGTTACTGAGGATTGCCAACCCTAACCCAAGCATGCTAGTTTATTCCATTACTGTAATGTGAGCATTCTGCACAAGGGCATTTTGCATTCAGCTGGGCCCCAGCATTATGCCTCAAGGGCCAGGATGTAGGCTGGGAATACAGGAGGCTTTAGTTTGGAGAACAGTCTTCCCATAACAAGAATTAGCTAGAGATAGGTGTGACACTCAGTAAGACGTAAGAGAAGACTGGGGCCTCAGAGGTCCCCTCCAGATTAAATGGAAAAAAAAAAGAAAAAAAGAAGGAATTATTTTTGCTAAAAAGTTAAGGATTCAGTTGCCTTTTCTGCTGCTGCTATGCCAGAATATACAATTGTTAACCTAATGGACTCCAAATACTTTTGTATTCCAGGTTGTTTTCAAACACAGATTGTGCTGTATTGAAAAATAAGCCCTTCTGAAGGGATGCAAAAGTTACATTAAATGAAATGCCATAAAATTGTGGAACTGATAATGATTCATTGTGAGATAATATTTCAGTAATATGGAAGTTACTTCAATGTTTTTCTCTCCAGTTCAGTTACTGCTAATGAAAAAAAGAAAACATTTGGTTGTTTAAAGGAAAAAGGTTTAAGGTCACTAAATATATAGAATTGATTGTAAAATTAGCTTTCTGTTTTTTTTTTTGTGTATGTGTGATTAGAATACTTAGCAATAGAGTGACTTAATTCCTTTTTATCTCATCATTGCATAAGTTGCAGCTCACATCACTAATAATTATTTACAGGTGAAAACCAGGGTCCACTATTATTTGGCTCACATGCTATCCTGTGAGTTGGAGATGGTTATACTAAGTTAGTCTTGGTTTAATTTATATGCATCTGGTAAAAGCTTTGTTCCCATGCAGAGATAGTGTCTGCTGTATTATTGAGCAAATTGTTAGAACCTCAAGTATATATATAAAAAATAGATTTTACTGAGCATGTCTGCTGCTTCTTAAACTGGCTTATTTCAGAATGACATTCTAAAGCTTTCAAATTGTTCAGTTCATACAGTACCAAGAAATAGGCAGACTTAGCAAATAATACAAATAAATTCACTGTATAGTTTTACAAGTATTATGTCCAAAATGTGAATAAATGTCACATCTAGGAAATGCAGGTTTATTATTATAGCACTATTATATAGATTTGACTACAAAGAAAAATAAAAATACAGCTACCTTCATACAAAACAATATTCCAGGAAATCAAAGCAGATCAGAAAACTAGGTTACAGATAGTATTAACTGGAAATGTTTTGCTTCCAGCAGACACATAGTGGATTACATGTCTTATGCATGTAATTATGGTTCTAATTCTGCAGCTTTTAATTACATGGAGGATAGTTTCCACACATGTAATTTCTCACTAAACTGAGTAGTGATGGCTTATATGAGTCATTATTCAGACCACTCCCTCTAGGACCTAAAGCTCAAGTGTGTATTTATATATAAAGTTACACATGCAATTAGCATATCAGATTAAGTTGCTAAGGGAGTATCATGTTTGGTGTGTCAGGTACTCCGCAGTCATTTTATATGGTATAAATAGTTAAATATTTTCTTTTGTCTTCTTTTCTCAGTTCCACCTTTCTTACTTGTTTATGTAATTTATATATACATTCTTCTGGATCATACAGAGGGAATTGCATTTGAAGTTGTTTTGTTGTTTGTTTTTTTTTTTTTTCCTCAGGACAATTATATGTGGCTGCATGACCCGACATCTACCATTCTTACAAAACCCTCATGGTTTTCTTAGATATGCTTTAGGCTATGTAATTTCTTAATGCTGGGACACATCAGTGAGTTTGACTGTACATGTTCTTTGAACATTTATTTGTAGAAGACAGGCTTGACTGATCACAGGCTTCAGTGATTGTTTTAATACATACTGGAAAACTGACCAAAATAATAGACCAACACATTTATAGTATGATTGTCACTCCATTTCTTTGTACTTAAATTAGAATTGACTTTTAGAGGATTATTTTGTTCAATTTGGTAGAGATGTTATTAGTAAGAATATGATAAATAATGCCATGCAATACTATGTAAATAAACCAAAACATACAGTCCAATCAAACAAAACAAACCAACCCAACACACCTGACACTGTGGAGGCTTCAGAAGTCAAATTTCTGATCCTGAGAGAAAACGTAGGAGATACTATGACAAAATTACTGAAACTGAGCAATAAATTGCTTTTGCTAGCTAGCCTCTGTGGGTGAGAGATTTTCAGGGATCATGTAATTTCATTTGTGTTTGCCTGCATGGCTTCTAGTCACGTTTCTTCCAGCATGAAATGCTTGTGCTTGGCTGCATGAAAAGATGCAGCTGAGCCTCCAGGCTGGTGAAATGCCATGTGACTTTCCACCTGTTCACAGGTTTCATCACTGTTTCCAACTGCAGCAGCAAGTTGTCAGGATGGATGACAAGGTCCATCCTTGTGGGACCATCTTCTTCCAATAGAAAGCCATGTGTAATGTGAAACAGAGAGAGAAAAGGGTTGTCTTATAAAATTGGTAGTAACATGTAGCAAATCAAAATATTTTTACTCTTATTCTGTATGGAGTTAATCAGAAAATGGGTGGTGAGTTCCACTCAGGGATATTTTATATTCTTTGTCCCACTGGATATAAAATACTACCTTCTTCCAGAGAAGCTATAGTTGAACCTTGAAAAGCTATTGTATTTAACAGAAAGCATGCTTTGCTAACATACGATGAAGACATATTTACTACTCCATCCATCCATCCATCCATCCATCCATCCATCCATCCATCCATCCATCCATCCATCCATCCATCCATCTCCTTCCTTTTCCTGTCCTTCCCTCAACACAAGGTAGTTTTATACAAAAGACATCATTTTCTAATCCCACTGTTATTGTATGCTTACCATAGCAAATGCTGCTCATGTGTAGACTTCTGTTTTGTCCAGATCTCTTCCTGCATTAAAAGACTTACATAATCGTATTGAGAGAAAGCGTTTAGAGACCTGTAATCCACTGGTCTTACTGAATGACTTTTTACATAATGAGAATCTGTCAAGGGTAAATATGTTGACTACGAGTTCTGTTAGCACTTAGAAACAAGATATTTACGGAAAATGTACATAATACTAAACACTATAAGAGAAGGAAGAGAAAGCCCATAATGAATCCTTTCAGACTACAGGCAATAAACACATTTAATTTTTAATCTGAAAACTAGTCACATCAGTCATTGTTTTTATATAATTGCATTCACATAAAAATATTTTCATATTTACCTGAAGAATTTTGAAACTAATTTATTTCACATAATGTTGAAGTTTTTATGTTACATTATTTGCAACGTAAGGAGAATGACGTTAATTATGGTTCTCTGTTCATTTTCTTAATAAACTGCAAAACAGTGTAGAGGGACTTCATGGTAATAGACTGGAAATTTTGGAATAAAATTAAGATATATCACTATATTCAAGTGTGGGAACCTGAGAAAGGTGCATTTATATACAGAGAACTGTAATGAGAGTTACTTTTATTCCTGTGATTGAAATAAGGATTTTTTGTTTAGAAAAGCTTACTGACAAGCTGTATTAATATTGCAGGTTTTGTTTGGTTTTAATTACTGCTGCAAGCCAACAAGTAACTTATAAGAACAGACTTTAAGTTAAATAAATAGTGACATTAACAAATTTCAATTATTCAAAGTGTAGAAAACACCATCCGTGCACAGGCAAAACCAGTATAACTCAACTCAGGAATATTTTAGTTTACAGCAAATTTAATGCATATATCCTGTGAATAAAGACAAAAGGACTGAAGTAGAACAACACTGAAATGAAGCAATTACCATTTTCTTTTGTACCGAAAGCACAGTAACATTCTCATTCATTGATCAGCATGAGCGTTTGCATGTCATTATACTATTTAGAGTATTTTTAAGTTTGACCTCCCATTTTTCGCTGACAGAAATCGCATTTCCAGTCTCCTTCCTGTTGTATTCCAGTGGCTGGAAAAAATGAAGACTGAAAATATACAACATTGCTTTATTTCTTAATTTGAAAGAAGCATCAGTACTTTTGGGCAGTGGTGGTTTCATCTTGGTTTGACATTGTGCGCTGTTGTGCCTGACTTCCGTCACATGGAGCGTACACTTGTTATCTAGTGTAGGAGAGTAGGAGATCAGTGGCAGGAACATGATCTATTTAGATAGTGCCAATCCTGTTAGAATTCTACTTAATCTATTAATTTTAGATAGTCTAAAGATAAGATGATACAGATTTTTAGGTACAAACTAATGATGAATAAATCTGCAGCCAGCTTTGACTTAAGATTTGAAAGGACATTATCTTTCCAAGGTCCAGTCCTTTAAATACTAATGTTTACATACTTATAATGAAGCAAGACACATAGTTATAGGCTACATATGTGAATTCTTTGAGTCCTGTATCCAAAAATCCAAATTCAAAAAATTGCAACTGACTGAAAATTTACAATTCACTGACTTGCTGAAGCTTACTTTGGAAGATGAGATTACTTGTTCTTAAAGGTTCTACACAACTAACCATGAATAAACACTGTACCCACTTCAGGACACCAAGATATATGGTAATGAACACTGGGTAGGTGTTACCATTTACTAATCCACCAGAAACCAGACTTGCATTACTTGGGTTTTCAGAACATGTGGTTAAGCAATCTGATTTCAGAAGGAACATGGAGCTTTCAAGAAGCACAGCACAGAGTCCAACTTCTTGACCACCTTCCTCTGAACTAAATAAAAGCAGAGCACAGAGTTCAAATGCCCACAAATCCTCAAGGACTAGCAGTGGCACTCCAAATATGTACATTCTCCTGCAGCTTTTGCTGTATTTTCCATGAATTTGTTTAGTCAGGATGACTGTGAAGGAGATGATCCCATTTAAATCAACACACAACAATTACACCTTGTCTAGACAGATTGAAGCAGTAGCACCAATAAGTACAGGCCTGATTTTGTTCGAATGCTGCCAGGGATCTGAGGACCTTGATTAATTATGTAGAAACCCCATCCTATGAAATGAAATACATGTACTTCACATGGAGTGAAATACAGTAAAAAGGAACGTGGAGTCATCTTATAAAACTGAATTCGCATGAGAATGGAGCTACGCTGGATTTATGGGTAGAACTTGCAATATCCTTCAGCGTAAGGATAGTCTCTAGGCTGTAATTCAGGCCTCCACCTACTGTCTTTTCTCTATTATTTTCTTTCTCACGTACAAAATGACCGGATTCAAATTTGTCACATTTTTTCTCCCCATATCCAGTTCTCTTAAGTTTTAAAGAATAAAGTGCTTGCTGAAGTTTTTCAAAGTATGTTTAGTTCTGAACTCAAAAATACTAGCTGTTTATGAGTGTTGTCCACATCATTTTATTTAACAAGCATCAAGACTATTGTCTAAGAACTTCACAAAACATGTCTGGTTGCTACTGTTTAATAATGTGCCCATAATAATCGCTGCAGAGGAATAATAAATTACTAATCCCCAATATTACAGGGCCTTTGTATTCGGCCATGGAGTGCTTCATACACCTATGGCACTAGAAAGTATGAACCATGCTTTCTTGATCGGGTGGTGTGTGTTCACAGTAACAGGAGGTATTTCCATAAAGTTACACAAGAAACACCATCAAACATGGGTCCTTTTACAAAAACATAAAGCTTGTCTGCAAAATTAGTGTCTGTCCCCTCAGCTTTACATGTAAATGTAGACAATTCCATAAGGAAGCACTGGAAAATTTTACGATGCTCTTACATTTACCTGCCAAAATTGCCATGTATCAAGCTGGACCAGTCCTACAGGCTCCCTGCTTCACAGGTTAATCAGACAAGAGTGAGGCAGGAAACTGAGAGGCATTTTCATCTATCTCTGGTTTTCTGCAAAGAATTCAAGAACTTGCAGAAATGTGACAGTCCATAAACAGGCATCAATCCCTGCCTGCCAACCTGAGAGAGGATCCCTCTGCATTATAGAAAGGTCTGCTTTAAATTTTTTCTTTTCTTCTAAAATCTATTTTCAAAAATGACCGCCTCTGCTGTGGGCAGATTCATTGCTCCTATTTCCATAGTTAATTGTGAGATGCAAACCGTTAACTTCTACAAAAAGAAAAATTGGAACCAGTTGCCTTTCTGTAGGGGAACACAAACTCATGGTACATGTGGATGAGAACTCTTGCTGGGATTTTTCTGAATACGCAACTCTCCCATTTTTCTCCCTGGGAAAAATTGGGAAGTGATTAGTCATTCATGTACGCAATGCCAGTCCATGCACTGGGGTTTGTACAACCCAGTCTAATTCAGCAGAGTTTGGTATCAAACACAGCTTAGGCTGTTTTCTCCCTCCTCCCCCCCTCACCTCCAACTATTAGCAAATCCAAAATAGAGGTTGTTCACATGCTTTTTCAAGGTTTTCATCCTTCCCCTTTTCCTCCACCAAAATAATATTTTGTGTGTATGATTAAATCCCCTTTAGTATATTCATTTTGTTACAAAACACCTGCATTAGACTCCGAATTCATGTTACTCTCCAATACTGTAAACAGTGACCAGTAGCAAACACTAGAGCCTGTTGAAGAACAAAAAATACAGGCTTCTGCGAATAGCCATCTATTAATAGCAGACAAATCCCTGCTATAGCCAGCAGTGGTAATACCCTGATACTTCACAGTTAACCGTTACAAGTCCAACACATGAAGATATCATCCTATGCTGCAGGCTGATGTGCATCTCTTCAAAGAAGAAGAAACAAAGCGTGCATTTTATGATACTGAGAGGCAGTTCTGCTTTGTTTTTCAAAGTGCTACGTTTAAATTCTCAGCTCATCCAAGTGACCCATTCTGAGATGAAAGGTGAGGTGTGAAAGAGACTGACAGGGTCACTCTGGTCAGCCCCACACCACCCTAAGAGAGTTTCACCACACACACAGCCAGGACAATAGCGATAATGAGCACTGCAGAGAAAATAATCCCAGCTAGAACCTTGCTGATATCACAGAAGGATTTATTTTCCTCCACGGAGATCATGCCAATAGAAGATGCGCCGACGCTGATGGTGGATTTTAGTTCGGCCCCCGGGTCTTGCTTAGCCTCTACTGTCCACTGGGGGACATTGACCTTCATTTCCATCTCGTACATCATCTCTCCTACCTGGTTAATCTCATTTTCGAGGTCTTTCAAATCCACCACGTCTATATTGTGCTCGGCCTCATATTTCATGTTCTGGACGCTCATGGCCCTGGCAGCCACGCCAGAGGTTCCCCCACTCATGCCTGTTTGGATCAGGTGCTTTTTGGGGACGTTCAGTGGGAACTCGTGGCCCAGCTCCAGGGCTCTCCTCATGTCTATCTCCAGGATCTCTAGGCACGTGGAGAAAATCACCCATAGCCTCTCGAACTCAGCTTTATCTTCTTTACTCACGGTTTTGTCCTTCAGGACCGTGGTGAGCTTGTTTCTGTTGGCCACCGCTAGCTCCTGGGCTTTCTGCCGGGTCTTCTTGAGCTCTTCGCGCAGGTTCTGAGAGTCCGAGGTGCCGCCAATGGTCAGCACCATGTGCCGGTAGCAGGCGGTCACCTTGTTGAGCGCGTCCAGCAGCGCTTTGCACTCTTCCTTCACCATGATCCCGGCGGCAGGTGCCTCCGCGCCGGTCTGCCCTGCTTCTGCTCCGCCCGACTACCCGGTACCGGGACCAGGGAGCTGCCAAAGGCGGATGCTACCAGCACACATGGCAGGCAGTGGCTTCAGGTCGCGCTGCATTCAGCACCCTCTCGCCCGCCTCGCTTCCTCGCCGGCTGCTCAGGCGGCTCCGACGTCTCCGGGAGCTCGGGCGGGCTGCGAGGAGCCCCGAGGGACAGATAGCATCGCTCCCAGCCCGCTACCGCCGCTGTGCCGCGGAAGCGAGGTGGATCATTCCGCACCGCGCTGAAACGGGACTCCCGTAGATCGGGCGCCGCTTTTTGAAAAGCGCCGAACACTGAGGAGGGAGGAGAAAAATCAGATCAAAAGAAAGCAAGGCTCTCGAGGGCGGCAGCCGACGGCTGGCTAAGGCTGGCTGTTCCCGGCCGCCGACACTCACGTTCAGCCCACCCCAGCTAGAAGCCTGCGGGGTCACATGCTGCCACCTGGGGAATGCTCGCTACTGCGGGCGCGCCTCTGCCCGGCTCTATAAGGCCTCTCAGGCTCCGCCCCACCCCAAGCTCCAATTCCGCGGCGGCTGCCAGGCTCCACGCTTGTTTCCCGTCGGCGCCTGGTCATTGGCTTCGTGCGGCGCTGTCGCCGCGCCGGACCCGCCCTGGATTCCGGTAGGGCTTGGCCGGGGCGCGGAGCGGTTGGGGGAGGTGGGCCAACAGCGGCACTCCGCGGCTGGGCAGGAAGGGAGGCGATGTTGTCGGTGTAAGTAGGGCTCCCTTCTCGGACGCCCCGGCTCGGTGTCCGGCGACTGGACGCCTTCCTGCGGCGCCGGTTACGGGACCTGCTCTAGGAAGCTGCCGCCAGGCCCCAGGGAGGTCTCGTGGGTGCCTCTCCGCCCCTCCGTGACAGGCAGGCTCGGCTGCGGCCTGCCCGCCGTGCTGGGGCAGGGGCTCTGCCGCGGCCTGCGCCCGGGACGGAGCGGCGGGGCGGGGCGGCGGTGTTCGGCTTTTGCTGGCTCTTTGGCCTGGCGGCACAGGGCGGTACCTGCGGTCTCGTCGGCAGCCGCCTTCTGTCTCGTTCCTCCACCAGAAAGTGCTGTGTGTAGTGTTGCCCTTCACGTAACGCCAGGTTGGGTACGCGGGGTCAGTGCGGTCGGGTTCCGACTAGACCCCATAGCGCAGCGCTGGGAGAGAGCTCACCGCATCCTCCCTCTGTAACGGGGTGTTTGGGAAGGGCTGGTGCGCACTGAGAGTGCCTGCAGTTAGCAATTGAACATCGCAGTGTAGGAAACACACCGGTTCCTTGCTGACCCAAAGGATGCCTCGTAGACAAGTCTTGTGAGTGTGCTGAAGCACGATATTATGGTTAGTGGTGGATAGTAGGCCATGCTTATATGTACATCTGAGCTGTCTAGAAGACCAGAATTGATGGTGTTGAATGCTACAGAATAAACTAAGCTGTGTTGTCTCCAGCACATGAGGCATCTTTGCCAGTGTGGAGTTCTGGAAAGAGAACTTGCTTGACAAAACATATGCTGCTGCATATGCATTGATGTTTGTGTTTTTCTGATACTAAAGTAGCTTGAAAAAAATATGAAGACATGCTGTGATGAGAAGGGGAAGCATGACTCCCTTATCATGCCACCATTGTAGTGCTGTGTGTGCTATGAGCAAGGTAACTTGCTGTGAAGAACAGAGTTCAGGCAGACTGCGTTTCTGGTGCTGAGCCTAGCCTGTACAGTCTTCTAAACTATGTTCCTTTTGGATCTTAGTAGCCTGGACTCCACTGACTGTTTTTTTTTGTTGTTCTGCCTTAATTTTAGCCCTAATTCTAAGCCATGAGTAGCTTCTGCTGCAAGTTGCCACCTGTGGAAGAAACTTCTGTAGATTGCCAAGTTACTACAGAGTAAACTGAGTAGCTCTCCTAATTTGTGTGTTGGAAGCCTAGATATGAACCAGTAATGTCTGTTTCCTTATAGGAATAAAGAAACACAGAAGATTTTGACCTCATCGTAAGTAAAGTCTTATAATTGCTTAATCATTGTCAGGTGGAAAAAGGATTAGCTCTGGGTTTGAATCTGGAGTCCTGTGTGACTTAAGTGTTAAGCTTATTGCAAACTAAATGATGCATATTTATGTGTGTACTACAGTAGCTGTGTTTAGTCTGCCACATATCACTAAAATTACTTTTCATTGTTGCACATCAGAATCTTGAAACTGCTTCTCTGAAAGTGGCTGAAAAGGGGGGAGTGTTGTTTCAGGAACATGTGACTACTTAAATCTGAGGGTGGCAGCAGTTGTAATCTATATCAGATAATACCTAAATACATCTTTAGGTGCGTCATGTGGGAAGAAAGGCTGTTATTTAGATTAGTTCTAAATTAAGTTCAGCTGCATGCAATTATACAATTCAGGCAGATTGTGGAAATGCTTAAAAATCAGTTATATTTGTCAGACAGACATGGTGTTCTGAAATCCAGATCTTTATACTGCCTTCAAAGATAATGCCAGCTAACTGAAATGTTGTATTGGGAAGTTAGGATGGAGTGTAAAACTCCTTAAAAATAAATTGGGGTGTTAGCATGATGAGTAGGGAGAGATGTGTTTCCTGGTTCTGTGGAAAGACTTTCTTGCAATTGATGTTAATGATCATAGTCTTCCTATTTCAGTACCCTTAAAAATGTTTGCAAAGTATTGTGATGGTTCTTGAATGTCACTACTTCTTAAATCCTATATCTTTAATAGACTTGTAAATAGAATTTTAAGTGAATACAAGTCTGTTTTGTTTAAGTGGTTGATGAGCCTTGCCTGGTGGCTTACTTCTGGAGGAAGCTTCTATAAGAATTCAGTCTGTGGAATGCTGTAGCCTGGGAAAGCTTGAAGCCACTGTGAAATGAGTGGGGAAAATAAGGATGGGGTACAGTGAAAATGAAACATGACTTTGAGCCCTTCCCTCACCCAGATAACTCTGTATAACTTCCTCCAATAACTATTCTGTGACTTGCTTTCTGCTAAGCATTTTGCTAATAAAGTGGCTTGATCCATGGGACGAATCTTAATTTATATAATGGAAGACTGTTAGACTGCTATGTCTGTGTGAGGGTATTTACTGCCAGAAAGCTTTTAATTATCTGAGGCTGGTGTATGGTGCATTATATAGCCTCAAAACAGTAGTGGTGGTTAAAATAATTTATTTTGCTAGTTAGAAGAACTTACCTGCTGAATTGTGTTTCAGCTTTCCTTACCCTTGCTCTGCTCCCTAGAGGAGGGAACTAGTGTAATTTTACACTGTTTCTCTTTTCTAGATATTTTAGTAATGATCTGATGTTTATCTTACTGTAAGTCTTAGAGCTGGCCTGCATGGACTTGGTTGTCCTATTCAGGTATACAGAGAATGGACTAAATTCCTGTCCAGTTGTCTGGTCTAAGGACAATCTGCACTAAGGTTCAGGGTTGCTGGCTTCAGTTCCCCTGTATTTCTGTGGGTGGCCTATGCTGGGTCTGACCCCACATACTGGTTTCTTTACAGACTTGCTGCTAGTCTTGGAACTGATACCAACCTTATGTGGTTTGCTGTGAGCAGGGGTTGTCTAGCTCTGTAGTCAAGAAATGGTGGTACCTGCTGTGACCCATGTCTTGGCAGTACTGTGTTCAGACCCACAGCACCCTCAATACACAGGCTGGGGAATTACACTGCTGTCTTGCCTCAGTAGCTAAGAATCAGAATAACTGGCTTACGTAAAATATTTTTAATCCTTGTATTTCAGCTCCTTAGTTTTCCTCCCCATCCAAAGAAGTACTTGTGCTGACACCTCTTCAAGCCTGAGCAGGTGGCCTTAAATACAGCTTACTAATATTTGGAGGAAACATCCTTGTTTGAGCAGCTGTCCTGGGAACTTTGTTAATGTTTTACTGTAAATGTTCCTTGTAACTGTTTGTGGTTCACTGACCAGCACTCTGCACTCAGTTCCAGGGCTTGCTTGTGATTAGCTCAGGATTCCTTATCTCAGAATTTAATGGAGCTTTAAAAGCGGTAAGTAAAAGAATGCAAAGAAATCCAGCTATTCCAGTGGATTTCTAAAGCTGTGAGAATTTGGGATCTAGTCTCTGTTGTGAAGAGGAGAATGCAGCTTGTTCCTAATACTTGGCTACAGACAAGATTATCTCAAAAAAATCAATGGAAGTGACTGGATAAAAGTGGGAAGCTTGCCTGTTGGCGAGTGAGGCACTCAAAGTGTAATTTCTGTGGAGGAAAGAAACAGGTGACTGGAGAGTCAAGATAGTATGTTCTTTACTGTCACATCTGAGATAAAAATGCATCCACAGCAAACTGTGGTGCTAATACACTGTTACAATAGAATCATAGAACAGTTTTGGTTGGAAGAGACCTTCAAAGGTCATCTAGTCTAACACCCCTGCAATGAGCAGGGACATGTTCAACTAGATCAGGTTGCCCAGAACTACATCCAGGCCTTGGATGTTTCCAGGGGTAGAGCGTCTACCACCTCTCTGAGCAACCTGTTTTGATATTCTACCATCCTCATTCTAAAAAGTACAAGATCTGAAACGTCTTACTACTTCTTAAGAATGGGCTTGGTTTTGGAGCTTACGAGGTGGTGGTGAGGGGTCATAACAAAAAAGCTGTATGAGGACTTGATACAAACCGATCTGCCTGTACTCCCCTGTTGCTGGTAGGTGCTGTAAAGTCCCTGGGGGTCATTGTCTGAGAAGGGTGGGAGCAGTGGTAGGAGGGCTGGACTTGCTAGGTCTAAAAAGGGCTTGGGGGATGTTGCCCAGAGACAAAACCAAAATTATGAGATCCTGTGCCATCTCTTAACCCTTCACTGGAAGAAATATGTGCCTGAAGGGGAGGGGCTGGGAGAAATGAGCATCTTCCTGGAATGCTGCTGACCCTTTCCAGACCCTGTTATATTGCTGTCAGACTGATGTTTTGGGATCATAAAACTTAGCTTTTCTCTGCTTGCTGGAAAGCCTTAGGCTGATTGCAGATTCAATGCTCTGTAATCTGATAATTCAGAGGTGTTGCTCTGACATAATTCAGTCTCACAGAAATCGATACAAGCTCAATCTGAAAGGGGTAGGAATAGATGGTTTCCTCCTTTGCTCTCTTGCAGTGAACAGGGTGCACTGGAACATCTTGACCGTTTTTCATATAGTGCTCAGTGTTCATCCTTTAGGGAGTGAGTAAAGGTTCTTGTGTGCTCAGAAACAGTGAGGGGTTCTTTTGTTTTTGTTTTGAGGTGAGTGCTGGTTTGAGGGTTGTAACCTGTGCCCAGAAGTAGAGTAAATGAAGAATAATTGTGCAGGTAAAGCAGTGGCTGAAGTAACAACTAGATTTTTATTTGGGCTGAGACTAGTTAAATTACACGGTTAAATTCCTTTTTGCAGAGTGCTTTAAGATTATGCTTAGCTTTGGCTGTTTTTGTTAAAAAGTGATGCTCTTAAAAAGAAAGAAAAAATTTATTTGTTTTTCAGAAGTGCTTTCAAGTTAACTACAACTGGGGAACAATTGCTTCCTCTTCTTCTGCAGAGCTCTGCAGTTTGCTAATGTGATAAATACACATGCAAATTTTATCATATGTCTGCTACTCTGAGCTAAATCTACCATTACTGTTGTCGAGTTGCTGCTTGCTCTGATTTTTCTCATGATTTTGAGCATTTCAGCAGGTGGTATTTGAATTACAGGTTTACTAAGCCTTAGTTGTTTACTTTTGTAAAATGTGCAAGCTAAGATGAAATTGGCTTTGTTGTGAGAAACTAAGGAGGAGTGGAACTTCACAGTGTTGTTATGCAAGTAAAATTCGGTGAGTTTGTTTCTTGAGCATGACCTGCTAATGGATCTGGAGAAATGGCATTCTGCTTCTTTGTAGCTGGACCTATGTGGAGAGGACACTGACATACCTGATGTTAGCATTCCAGTGTAATAGCCTAACATGCTCTCCTGGGAAGATTTCAGGTTACTGAGCCAGGCTAACAATTTTTACCAACTTCCGTAGCTGTATTACTGTCTTTGTTCTGCCAAAGTATTATTAAAATGCCTTGGTGAAAACAGAATCTTACACTGTCCAACACTGAATATTAAGTGTTTGTGTATTAGAATTTTGTATGTAGATGTTTGTATATTAGAATCCCTAATGCTGTTATGAAAGGCATCTTCTCTGCAGTATATTTTGTTAGTTCTTTAGTAGTTGTTTAGCAGGACATTCAGAAGACTATGTGCCTAAGAACTGAGTAAATAGTTGAATGACTTGAATGTGGACATGATGTAACTGCCAACTAGCAATGCAAATGTGATGACATCATTGCTTTAATGTCTGTTTGTCTAAATTTCAAAATGCTTCTTAAAAGGAACTGAAACCTAATAGGTCTGTGAAAGATACCTCACTTGGCTATCTCTAGAGGAACACTCCATCAATAACAATAAATTGTCATAGTTAAGTCCTACTCATTGTTTTCAGTAGTAAAGGTCTTAAGACTTCATTTCCAGTGTTTTGTAGAGAACAGTGATGTGCCTAGATCCCATGGTATGTTTTTATCTTCAGCTGTTCCTTGTTACCACTAGTATCATTAGAATTATCACTCTGCTCTTAATCTAGAAGTGATTTGTCTGTTTTAAGGTTATGATTGTAGTTTTTTTAAGCAGTAACATAATGCTTATTAGATTATCTGATCAGCTAGCTTCTGTTTTTCCATCAATTTCAGCTATTTCTGTGTTCACAGGCATGAAGTCACACACTTAAGTGATTTCATTTAAACATTTTATGTGACTCTAGTACTTGTGTATTGCTTTACAGCTCAGCATGCTAGAATTTAATAAACATCATAGCAAATGTGGCTTATGACAATTTTTAGTGTTTTTTCTGTTGAGCATTAAACAGTTCTGGTAATGTATATAAGGCTTTGTACATTTCCTGCTTTCTTAGTGTTAGTAAGTCTAAAGCTGTCTGAGGTGCAGCTAGAAGAGTAAGTCTATTCCCTGGTGCTCTTACCCTCCCCCCTCCCCCTGGTTAAATTAGGTTGAAATTGGATGTTGTGTTCTGCCAGCAAACTCTCTATGGAGTATTGTAATGTGTTCCTAGAATTACAGCAATGCATTAGCCGTTGTTTTCAGATGCATTTAATGCTTGGGGTAGAAATTGACTTAATCTCAAAAATGGCTAAGCCAAAATTTGGGGAATCTCAAATGTACTCTATACTCTGTAGACTTAATCTATTTAAGTTTAATATAAATTCCTTTTTTTTTTTTTCTGTAATTGCTTGAATTGTGGGTGGCTTATACATCCACATTTCTGACTCTCTGAAGAATGCTGTGGACAGGTGAAGGTTGTCCAAGCAAATATGGTAACTGTTTCAGTTAATAAGTATTCTACCCTTTCTTTTTCATACCCACATTTTAATCAGACAGGGTAGCTAACAGCTAATGTTGTGCTGAGCAGATGCAAGGCTGGGAGAGAAAAGGGAAGGATATGCAGAACTATGATTCTCAAAATAGTACTAATTCGGCTAGTGGTGGTGACTTCCTGCTGTATAGGAGCATGGATGTGGTGAACTGTTAAAAGTTTGCAATCTGCTTCTGCTAGAGGTAGGTGAACTAGAAGTTTTAGTTTCCTTATTGGGGTACAGCATGTCGATGGCATCTTAGTTGCATTAGAGTAGGAAAAATGCCAGAATTCAGTGTTTGAATACAGTGCTCTCAAGTGTGATTCAACCCTGTTAGTAGTTCTGTAATAAAATCATCTACACGGGTGTTACTAAGTATTTTAAACTAGTTATTCATGGTATGCAACTCATGAACTAGGAACTGAATATGACAATTTCAAGCTCTTTCTGTCATGATCTGTCAACTGAAATGATTCTTAATGTACTGTAATTGCTTGTGTGGGTTTGGTTTTTTTGTTGTTTTTTGTTGTTTGTTTGTTTATTTGTTTTTCCAGGCACAGGTAATGATTTTAGAGCTACATCAGTTGTATAGACAGTAAGCTTCATAAGCTGAGGTTTTCTCTGGGAGCTCTCCTTGTCCCGTAAATATCTCTACCTGTTTTGCCAGTGAATGAAATGTTTTTAATTCCTTTCTGGACAAAGCTTATCAGTTGTTTATTTCTTTCTGATGGTCAGCTATGGGTTTCCAGATGAGGATTTTTTTTTTTGTGGAATATGTTATTTTCTTTCCCTTTCTATTAAGGAAGAACTTCCTGGACTTACCTTTGTTAAACTGAGAGTAGTACAGTAACAGCAATTGGAAGCACTTGTGCACTGAGGTTGTCTCTGCAGTATGATGCTTGATTATTGTTTCAATGTGTCTTGTGTCAATGTGCTCTTTTCCTTGACACAGTACACAGTACGCTGATACCTTCTCCATCTTTCTCTTGAAGTGACAGTCTCATCTACTGCTTGACCAGATGCTGAACATGAATTCACCAAAGAAAAAGGCAGATGATGATGCCTCAATGGGACAGCTACAATAAAAACCGCTTGTTTTGGAAAATGCCTTAAGAGACCATATAAACTAGCCTCCTAGCTTTACTAGGAGTCTATTATATCCTCTAGTAGAGATTTGTTTAACAGGTTCTTATTTATAACATGAGAGACTTGATAGCCCTGCTAAGCAATCTAAAATGTGTTTTTTATGTTCCCTTTTGAAAGGTGTTCCTGTTTTCTTCAGCTAAGGCCTTTTTCTTCTACAGATATAGAAAAATCTTCAACCCTTCACTAAGTGCTTGGGGAAAAAAATCTGACCTGTTTCATGCAGTTTCTTCAGTGTGAACAATATCAGTGCATTTCAAGTTTGGATCCTGCTTCTAGGGCTTTCTTGCCTTTCTCACTTCTGATTCTCCTTGCTCAGTTCATTTCCTCTGAAGTGTAGCACACAGAAAAGGATGTAGGACTCCAAAGTAAGTCTTGCTGTGTCAGACTCTTGCAGGCTGCACATGTGTGTATGTAGAGTACTTATTATGTATAAATCATCACTGATTCATGTTTAGACTGTAAGCTGCAGTCATTTAAGATTTTACTTGGAATTGCTGCCTAGCCAGCTGTTCAGCAGGCATTTTTATTTGTAGCTAAATAATCCTGCTTACTAAGGTCTGTCTTAGCCCCGATGTTCTAGGAATAACTGAGAAACCTGTTCTTCCAGCAGATGTGCCCCTGGGCTGGTGTTGACTTTTCTCCTATCCCCCACCACAGGCTGAGGAGGCTCACAGCTTGAACTTGGATTGCAGCTGCCTGCCAGGAAATGTTTATAGCAGTCATCAGCTGTGGAATTATTGGTGATCATGCTGTCTGCTTGAGCACTGCGGTAGGGCAGATCATAGAATCACAGATTGGTTTGGGTTGGAAGGGGCCTTAGAGCTCATCCAGTTCCAACCCCCTGCCATGGTCAGGGACATCTTCCACTAGAGCAGGTCGCTCCAAGCCCCACCCAACCTGCCCTTGAACACTGCCAGGGATGGGGCAGCCACAGCTTCTAAGGCCAACCTGTGCCAGCGCCTCACTGCCCTCACAGGAAAGAATTTCCTCCTAATATCTAACTCTGCCCTCTCTCAGTTCACAGCCAAAAAGAAATCTTGTAAGTGGATGAACCATTTTATCTGGAACTTGAGAGAAGTACTCTGCTTGAGGCAGTTATCTGCCTCTGCCAAACTTGAGTGGTTCAGGGTAAGGTTGCCCAAGTTGTAACTGGTGACCACCTCATAGTGGAAATTGCTTGTAACTTTAACTGATCATTTTGTGTTTAGCTCCCTTACAGAGTTCTCCTTGTGCCTAGTTATAAGGAGGGAGCGGAGAGTAGATCAGTTAACAGACTGTAGATCAGTTAATGGTATAGCTGAAACTCAAAGGCTATCTAAAAATCTGTGGAAGTTGGGTGTATGTTATTCCACTCTTAAACTGCTGTACAGTGGTTTCACGTCTCTTCCATGATCTACAGAGAAAGGCATTTTTTAGCACCAGTACAGCATTAAGTAGTAAGATATTAAAATACTACAGAACAAGTGTAAGGAGCTCGCACTGAGTAAATAATGTGCTAAGTGTAATTCTACATTTAGGAAAACAAGAGGGTACTGATTGTGTAAGGATGGCTTGCTCAAAGTCCTGCTGTTCTCACCCTTTCCTGCGGTGTACAGCAAAAATTGCATGAGGATATGCAACTCATGTTGATTCCTAAGGGAAGCTGGATAAGGGGGAAAGACACGGAACAAAAGAATTACTTAAACACTTGTAAGCCTGTTAATTTCAATTATTCTGAATAAAATAATTAGTTATTCCAGGAGGTACCTATTTGGGTTTTTCCTTCTGTTGTGTCTTGGATTAATTCTGAGGAAGCAAGCAGTCGAGGGTCTAGAGATCATCTTTTCCCTGTGACATACCTAGTGATAGCTTTTCCAGGGCTTACAAGTTGAGTTTTCTGTTTGCAGTTGCTTTTTTGCTCTCTGTTTTGCCAAATGTTGTGCATCAGCCCTATCTCAGACCATTCAAAAATTTTTCTGTGTGAGCAGAGATTACCACAGATGATGCATTTAACTGTGGCATTTTAATTATGACATGGATATTTATACCTTCTCGGTGTACCTCTCTCCTATAACTTTCCCTGGAAAGTTGAGGATTGCCTTACACAGGAGTTCCTGTTAAACTATCTGGGTGTCTCACTGAGGTATGTAAGTTAGTAATCCTTACACAGGTGAGTCTTAAGACTTACATGAGTGTGCTACAAAAGCATCGATGTCCTGTGATGCAGTAGAGTCTCCTGTAAAGAAGATGTTAGTTTGTGTCTCTTGGCTTGTTTTAGATCTTGACAGTGCAAGTTAGCTTCTCTATCAAAATGGTAGCAATGTAATCCTAAATTCTTTCAAGTTTAGTGCAACCATATCATGCATTGTTAGACTCCAACAATTGGAAGGCTCAAGGAGATACTATGAGGATAACTATGTAATTGGAAATGCATATTCATGGAAAATAATATATCTGAATAACTTCTGAGTGTCTTATTAGTTAAGCATGCCATTGACTGTTTGCTTGAGACCTGAACCTCCTTTTTGCTTTTAAACAAGGGAAATTGAACAGCCCTCTAGGTATTCATAAATAGTATGTTTTAACAGATACTATGTATGACATGCTAACCATTCTTCATGTATATTTTAGAAAATCTCCTTGGAATATCTGAAGTCTATATGGCAATGTATGATGAAGATATCTTGAAAAATCCATTTTATTTAGCCATTCAGAAGCAACGTCCTGATCTATTCAGCAAAGTTGCAGAATTCCATGGTATTGTAAGTATAAATCCAGTAGATTTAAAGGCTGATGTTAAATAGCAGCCATATGAATTAAAATCATATGCCTGCTATGACACATGTAAAGATCAGTGAAAGCCTACAAAACTGGGAAGTGAGGTAGAGCAACTTTTAAGTTGCTTGTTATTTACTAATATGGATGTCTTGATATACTGCATGGTAATAAAAGGTCAAAGTTGGTGTTGTTCCTGAACTACAGGAAGCTCGTTTTCTTTGCTGTGAACTAAAGTTGCATATCTTTCATTTGTAACTTAAAATGATATTGACCTTTTGAAATTCCTGGTGGACAGGCAATCACTCATTTCTGACAGCGTTTTATATAGCAAAATACAGCTGTGAAACTGAGCCGGAATAAAAGCTCCACCCTTAAGATTTCTAATCTGGGTACTCTGCAGTTAATCTTCATTCAGAATTAAGTGTGTGGAGACTCCATGTAACGTGGAGGTCATTGTTACCTGATTATAAAATTAAGCCCTAAATTACACAGGGTTCTTTCACTGGTGTATTACTTAACATGGTGTTCTTTCACTTGTGTATTACTTGACATGGTGATGTGATCAGCTGAAATGCCACAGTCTGTTGACCAGTTCTGTCTATGGTCTAGCACTTCACTATTTCTGAAAGCAGCTGAGTACTGAAAGCACTGCTTGATTCGTGCTTCTCTTGAGAATGAAACATGTCTCTTCACTGTGTGTACAGTGTTTATGTAGTCATAATGTGTTGCTTTCTGATTAGGGATTTTTCACGAGCTGCCAATCTGTTGGTGTGCAGTAAAGCCAAGATGCTTCTTATCTTAATTTTTGTTTTCCTTATTATGATGGAATTTCATTTTAGCTTGAAAATATACTTCACTTTTACTAACTACCTTATTTTAAGTCATCTAGGTGACTTGGTGCTGTAATTTAAGATTTCATCTGCTCTTACTATTGCTTGCTTCAGTTACATGTATCATCCTTTTTCAGTTAAGTCACTAAATGAAACTGCTAGGTTAACCACCAGATTGTGTGTGTCTATCAACGACCTTTCCTTTTTATTACTTAAAAAGAAATGCTTATATTTGCTGGTAATTGTTTATAAGCCAGATTTAATTGCTTGCCTCTGAAAGGAAAAAGCTGTTGGTGTTTAGCTGGTGTTACATGGCGTTTCTTTGTAACACGTGGTCTAACCTTTTTTTTTTTAGGTGTTAGTTCCATGCAAAGGAAGCCTTTCAAGCAACAGTCTGTCTACCTGCCAGTTTGAATCTTATGTTCTGAAGCCGCTAGAAGACAATTTTCAAACCTTAAATGGAAAGGTATTTCTGTTTTGATGTCTGAATGTAGCCTGGGGACAGTAAAATAAATGATTCACTGCTGTTGGTGATGGATAGTGTGAGCAGAGGTAGCTAGGAGTTAAAGCTAACTGATGAAAGCAGTATGTTGCCCATCTAAGCCTAAGTTCTCAGGGAGGTACTGCTTTCTAGGAAAAGCTTCGTTTTGGCATGTACACAAGAATAGTTGTCCTGTTTAGATGGTAACACTGCCTCTTGTTTCTGCTTACTATTCCAGTTTGTCAGTTTGTGTTCTGTGGCCGTTAGGTATTCAGGTATGTGGCACAAGGGCCTTTAACACTTAGATCACTTTATCACTTAGTATCACTGTTTCTGAGTTTCAGGCAAATAGGCTGCCTATTTTTGCAGATGCAAGTTCACCAAGCTTTAAGACAAAACAATGATATTGAGTTGTATCTGAGGTCTGATGTATTCAGTTCAATAAGCAGAGATTAATGTAGCAGCAAGCCATAATAACCAGTTGTAGCACTGCATGGGATCACTTTTTTCAGTGCAGTCTGAGACGTTGCACCCGTTTGCAGGCTGTCATCTAGATCTTCCTACTGCAGGTGTCCTTACTAGAGTTGCTTGAGAAGTTAAAGCTGAGCTGGAGAAATGTAGACAAGATGGGTGGTATTTTTCTGAAGCTGGACTTAGTCCCCAATTCTGAGTTCTTTTTCAAGGTCCCTTCCCTTCTACTAAAAGTGTTGTAAAAATCTGCAAACTCTGAAACCTCCTCTAGTAGCAGACTTGTGAAGAAAGTAGGTATGAGTAAGGTTTAGCCATTGTAGACTAAAGGAGTCTTTGTTTCGGTGTCTGCAGAGCGTGAGAATATGAAATCTCTTCAATCTGGAGCTTCTTTTTCTTGCAAGATTCTCCACCACCACCCCCCCCCCCCCCCCCCCCAAAATGTAACTGCAATGCAGAAGACAAATTATAACTTTCTTCTGGTGGAATTCTACATTTGGATCTGGTTTCTGTTTTGTTTCAGGAGATATTCATACAAGGAAAACTCATCATTTTAGGAACTGGTTTTAAGTACAGTCTCTCGGTACCTGTTCTTTTTGAGGAAACATTTTACAATGAAAAAGAAGAAAGCTTTAGTATATTGTGCATAGCTCATCCATTGGAAAAAACAGAAAGCTCAAGTATGTACTGAAGTGTTAACTTGGTGGTCTTGTTTGCACAGTGAGCAAATTAGTATGTTTGATACACTTAACTTCCTTCATTCTGGAAAATTTTGGCTTGGTTGAAAGCTGTTGGCATTTATTAGCCTCCTGGAGAGAAATATTAAGTTGCTTCCAGGCAAATTTAATTCTATAGGGTCTATGCCCCACTCAGCACTAAAAGCCATCTGTGGAATATGTGATCCAGCATGATTTCCTTAGCAATGCTCTTTTTAGTTTTGTTTGCTTAAAGGGGTTTAGTCTTCCATGTGACATGTCTTGAGATGCTGCATCTTGAAATGCAAGGTGGATGCACAAGAAAATGGAGAGGTAAATTCTTCCATGATCGCTTCATCAGTGGTTAGAGTCTGTGTAGCACATTTATATAACAGCTCTTGTGGTTCTGGTCTGCATACATATATGCTTCAATTCTATAAATATTAATCTAAATAAATTTTTTTGGCATTCTATATTTGGCCATTACTTAATGTACTTGTTTAGCAGTCCTTCAGAAGTGAGATAATTTGTAATTCCAGAAGTAATTTGGAATGAATGAGATCTAAGCCTGTTATTAGTTGCCTGCCTTTGACTGCAAATGAAAGACTTGCCTAGAAAAAAATTTCTGGAGAAGCCGTATGAATTTTAAGTGAGGGATCCAATTGTCTTATTCAGAAGGAAAATGGATTTGATGTAATGTTTACATGAAGCAACTTTGCTCTCCCATTCAGAGACAGCATTTCTTAATAAAGAATATATTATGTGAAAATCCAAGATAGGATTTCTTACAGCTCAGTTACAGCAGACTGACTTCCTACATGGGCATTCAGTCATTTCCATAATGTACTTTTCCTCTGCATTCAGGCTTGACTCATGCTCAGATTGGGTTGTGTATGTGG
This sequence comes from Pezoporus wallicus, assembly GCF_028554395.1. Taxonomy (NCBI): domain Eukaryota; kingdom Metazoa; phylum Chordata; class Aves; order Psittaciformes; family Psittacidae; genus Pezoporus; species Pezoporus wallicus. The sequence goes on along the minus strand of NW_026636385.1, from coordinate 809,734 downwards.
CAATAAATTACCCCATTGTAAAAAAGCATATGGAATCAGTTTTAGGTGTTCCGAATAAATATTTGACATAAAAGGCAAGAGAGCCTACTCTAAATGTGATGCATTAAATTCTTTTAATTAGAGCAGTGCCTTCAGTTAAAGGTGTAGTAAGGTGAATTAGTGTTTCATTGCATGCAAGTTGGCTCTGTATGTTGGGACAGAAAGTACTTTACCATGCATGTGTATTAAGCCTACATGTTAATTCTTGGCTTTCATTCTAGGTGAATCTACAGTTTTGTCAAACTCCTTTTCTCTTAAAAGTATTGAAGATGTTAGAGAATTCTTGGGAAGGCACTGTGAGAGATTTGATAAATACATAGGATCTTTCCATAGAACGTTTAAAGAACATGAAAGAAAAAGTCTCCGCCACTACATAGTCAGTATCTTGCTTCTTGATATTTAATTTGCTAAACATAATTCACTGCTTTGGGTGTCTTTCTTATTTTCTGTATCAAAGTGAGCTAGAGTTGAGGGCTAGTGGGAAGGGAGAAACAGTTACTTGCAAATTACTGCATCTTAACTACTAGGTAAAGGCGGTTTTTGCTAGCTGAAAATCTTACCATAATTCACACTTCTAAGGCAGGAAAGACTGCTTCTTTTGCTTATTTACCTGCTTTGTTGCTGCAAGTCAGATTAACCTGAATCTGACTGCTTCTTTTCCTCTCTCCCCAGGATTCTGTCAGTGCACTTTATACCAAATGTCTCCAGCAGCTTTTGAGAGATTCTCACTTGGTAAACACTTACTGCAGTAAATACATAGTATGTAGTGTTACTTAAGCAATAAATTGTCTAACTTTGTGTTTGTATGGCTTTCTTTCTCTAGAAGGTGCTTGCAAAGCAAGAAGAGCAGATGAATCTGATTAAACAAGCTGTTGAAGTAAGCATCTGAAATGAAGGAAAACAATTAAGAAGCTGTTTTTTACTCTTCCCTTCATGCCTAAAGTACCTTTTTTTCTGCAGATGTATATCCACCATGCAATATATGATCTAGTCTTTAAATACGTGGGGACTATAGAGGCAAGTGAGGTAAGTTTGCTTGATTTGTGAAGATTAATGTAACTAATCTAATGCATTTTAAAAACTGTTGCCTTTCTGTTGCTTAGGATGCTGCATTTAACAAAATTACAAGGAGCTTTCAAGACCTGCAGCAAAAAGACATGGGAGTGAAGCCGGAGTTCAGGTGAGAGAAATGATTGTGGATTCTTTGAGGAGTCACTGGGATCCTGTCAAGACATCCAAAAAGCGTTTGCCTTCAGACAATAGCAAGTCTTACTTATACTTCATTCATTTGAGATGGAAAAGTTAAAAAAGTGTCATTTTAGGACAGTCTTTGTATTCCTGGTTATTTCCTTTGCTTTTATGTTTTCATGCTTCCCTCTGCATCTACAGGGTACAGAAATGCAAGTGTACTTGAGAGTATAGATGGAAATACTTTAATACAGTTCTTCATTTCAGCTCTGAATAAGTTAAAACTTTGGTTTTGAACACACTGCACAGGAGCTCTGTATGCTAACCATTTATTTCAAATTATTTTGTAGCTTTAATATACCACGTGCAAAGCAAGAACTGAGTCAATTAAACAAATGTACTTCCCCTCAGCAGAAACTACTTTGTCTACAAAAGGTGGTACAAATTATTATGCAATCTCCTAGCCAAAGAGGTTAGTAATTAGTGAATTAATAATTTAATTTAAAACCTTTTTCTTAACTCATATGCACAAAGCACTTTGGTATATAAACAGCTGTTTGAATAGCATTTGTGGACTAAACACAATTAGGCTGGGGTGTGCCTTGCAGATCTCTAAACAAAGCAAAACAGAGACAAGATAGATACTTCTGTGTTTCTCATTGGGTGAGGAGAGGTACTTGGTTAGCTTATATATATATATATTTTTTTTTTTCCTTAGAGCATGCAAGCTTTTTGCATGTGGTAGGATTTTTTCTCATGCATAAGAATTGAGGGTGATCCATTTTAAACGCCACTGATTGCTGCTTCATCGTTCTTGCCTGCTTGTCCATGCTTCTTGGTAATCTTGAAATGGATGCTTGTCGGATGCATTTTTTGCAAAATGCAGTGCTGGTAGGGGACAACAAACTTTCTGTATGCTGCATATAAAGTGCTACCATAGATTACAGAAATTATTCTGTGATAGGAAAGCATGGCCCTCTTAATCTGGTATTTTATCTAGTCTGGAGAGAGAAGATACTTCCACTAAGCAAATGGAGTAGTACAACAAACTTAGGCTTTCCCTACATCATCTTTTCCTTTTTCCATGACCCAGGAGTCTTCCTAGAGAAGTGTATCAACTTTGAGGGTAGGGTTTTTTTGGTGGTGTTTTTATGTGTGGGGTGTGTGGTCGGTGGGTTTTTTTTGGGAGTGGGGGTGGTGTGTTTTTTGGATTTTTTTTTTTTAATTTATATTTATTCCTCCAGGAGTTTTAGAAATCTGGAGCTAGTGCTCTGGCTTTTCGTGTATAGAAAAGAAGGGATGCTAATCAAACATTGCAATTTGTACAATGCAAACTATATTTGTTTTTTGGTGTCTGGCAACCTATTTTAGAGGGAGGTGGAGAACATTTGAAAGGCTGCCTTGGTTGCTCAGTGCATTCTACTAATAGAGCTGGCCCTTGTTCTAGGGAGGTGGAACCCCATTTGTATGTATTGCTGTTGATTTGAGCCATGACATGACTAACATTAGGTATTAATTATTTTTTTAGTTAATGTGGAAACCATGTGTGCCGATGATCTACTCTCTGTTTTGCTGTATTTGCTTGTAAAAACAGAAATCCCAAACTGGTATGTAACTATTTTGGCTATACAGAACTTGATCATATTTTATGTGTAATGCTGCTGTAGCGGCAAATGTTACTGAATAGGTAGTGATGGAACTTACTGGAAGTGAAGAGGGGCTGATATAATGCAGAGAACTATTTTAAGTAGGACAAACAGTGAAGATGTATTACAGGTGTGACCAAATTAAGGACCTGTCAGGAATTAATGTGCTGCATCTTGCTGTTCTGATTGCCACCTAAAAAAATACTGTAACAGAAGGCCATGTCCTCTACAAAATCAGCATGTGAATGTAGACTTCACAGACTGGTCCTTCCTTGTCTATACTTTTAGCTGTGAAACCTTTTATGAAGCTTCAATACATTTCATATAGAGAAACTTGAATGCTTAATGGCTTCTGCTAGCCTGTGCCATTATGTTTAACTCTCCTTGCTTATCAGTAAAAGTATATCTATACAGGTTTCACCTGTACCTGAACTGAATTTTAGTGTTGGTATATCGCATATCTCAAGCATTTTTCCCTTAATTTCTAGCTATCACTTTATACTGGGACTTACAATACTTGAAATACTTGTTTGAAATGTATGAAATAATCTCTTACTACTGTTCTTTTGCTGTCCTTTATATTCTTTATGTCTAATTAATAACTATTCAATTAAAAGTTAAGAGATAAGTAGTATTCTGATCCATCTGCAAAGCTTAGAACAGCTATTGTATTGCTAGCCTAACAATCTTTCTAGAAGCTTTTTCTTAACCCACACCTATTGTCTGTCTGGATTGCTGAAGATGAGTTGCAGTGTGTAATGCTAGTATCTTACTAACTTTTATTTCAGGATGGCCAACTTGAGTTACATAAAGAACTTCGGGCTTTGCAGCTCAGTGAAGGATGAATTGGGATACTGTCTAACCTCAATTGAGGCTGCAATAGAATACATACGACAAGGCAACCTCTCTGACAGATCAACAGTAAGCTGATCTTAATGTCTGTCAAATACGTGTTTGTTAAGCTTGTAGGCATAAATCCAGTCAGGGGGTACAAACAGCTAAGATGAGTTCCTTTTTTGCACTTAAACTGAGGTAACTATACCTGAAGCAAACACTAAAATAATCTAAGTTATTACTGTGAAGTCCTAATCATTTAGCAATAATTACTGTTCATGGTATGCTCCTTGAGGAAGCACTTAAATGTTGTCTGCCTCTTCATGTAAGTAGAGGAGACACCACAGCACTGTTTTCAACAGCTGAGTCTTTTGTAAGCTTATTATCTCACATTTGTACTCTTTCTGTCGTGTAAAAGCAGTGTGGTACCTGAGATCAGGCATAGCTTAAACATGCTTTTCTTTCATAATTTCAAAAAGCATAGCTATGCTAGCAGAATGGAGATAGCAGTGTAATTTAGAATTACTCAGTAAATCTTCCTACTCTAAAACCTCGATGTGTTTGCAGTGCACTTACTGTGTTGCACTAAGTGGATAATTTGATGTGAGTGCAGAACCATAAGGTGACGTTTGAAGGTCAAATATGGCTCTTGGGATCTCTAACCAAGCAGGAGGAGGAAGTTTGTGGATTCATGAGTTATTTCCTACTGGGCAACTAGACCTTCTGTCAATCAGGTCAAATCCCTGCAGGTCATATTGATATAACTTCAGAAACTTCTGTGATTCAAGAACTTTTGTAATTTATTAAAGGAATCTAGTCTTATGGCTGTAAAACTTCCTACTACTGCAAAATTAGGTTTTCCTGATCTGATGTAGAAATTGGGAGTGGACTTGAAACCAGAATAAATTTGATGTGTATTGGTCTGCCCAGCTGAAAAGCACTGGAATCTAATTGTAGGGGCCAGAATAATGGCTCAGTGCTCAGAGCTTGGGATTTGATGGCCTGGGTCACAATCTTAAAAGAAGGAGCACTTAAAGTAACTTAGCCTTTTTGTAATTTTGGGGTTTGTTCTGTCCTGGGCTCTTTCCATGAACCTGTTACGAATGGGGTTTTGTACATTCAAAAAAAAAAAAAGAGGCTCTTCTGTGTAAAGAGACTGTTGTATTTTTGTCTGTAATGCTGTATTGAATGATGTTTAAGAAATAAATGTCAGCTAAAGAAAATAACCCTGCCAATCAGTTTTGCTTCCTGCAGTCACATAGCTGTCCTGAACAGTCAATATGCAAATTGCTATGCTGGTGGTCTGGATGGAGAACTGAAACAAAAGTACAGCTGGCTTCAACAGTTCTAGAAAGCTGGGAAAAAAAATATACTGCTCTTAAAATTCTGCAATAAAGACTGCCTTCTATTAAATGCATGGTCCTATCTCCTTATGTGGCTAAGTATTTTATATTGGGATTGCCCCCAAGTGCTTATAATGAGTGTCAATTCCATTAAGGTACCTCCCAAAGAAATAATAAAGTATCTCTCCTGAAAGATGAACTATGTATTTCAGAAGTCTAAATGAAGGCAGTCTCATACATAAATCAGCTGGATCAGCTCCAGACCTCAAGTGCTAGTTTCTAACTTCCTCACTTCAATGTATGTACAGTGAGCATGCAACAGGAGCTCCTTACTTATAAGCTGCCATTCGTAAGACTCAGCATGACTTGGAGGTAGCACCCTGGCAAGAGGTAGAAAGCAGCACGGTGTTGAAGACAAGGAATTGGGTGACCACTGATCCTTCCCACGAGCACAGCTGAAAAGGAAAGAGACCACCCTCTTCTCTAATGTAGGGTAAGGGATGAGAAGATGGCACTCAATAAAGAGGAAGAAATAGCCCCTTGGCAGGAAGGGTGTCGAGGAGACGGAAGAATGTGATAGGAACTTCCAATAGTTGAGGAGGTAGAGGAGCATCATAGGAACTTCCAACAGCATTGCTTTCCCTTTAGGATATTTTAATGTTTAGTTTCTGGTAGAGGAGCTCAGCTTCCTGTTTAAAACGGCAGGAGCCATTGTGTTCATGCCCTATGCTTTCTTTTTCCAGATGGTGCTGGAAACGGCTGTGGGATTTAAGTGAGCAGGAACATTGCTGTGCCCTGGGGCTTCATTACAGCCCCTCATGTGGCTACACTTAATTTTATAGCTGGCTTCAGATGGAGCCTCTGGCAGCTGAGTAATGCTGTTGTCCAATCCCTAATGAAGCTAACTACATAAAGAAAACTTGGCAGGGAACTAATGTACCATGTGGGATAATGGGCATATTATCACCCTCATGTCAGTAAGAAGATTGCATGTAGGAGCTGCTTGCCAGATTTCTTCACCCAAGGTCATATAGGCCTTGGGGTGACATTTTGGTTGTGGGGAGGAGAGGAGGAGGAAACTGATAGCACAAAAAATTATATTTTATTTTCTGGGAGTTGTCATTCTTATTAGAATTCTAGTTAACAAGTATTGGGCCTTAGTTATGTTGCTATGCACAGCTAGCGTGCCGTAAAACCCTCTAGTTCAGAGGTTTGAAGTTAGATATAAAGTAGGGAGCTGTATTAGCTGCTAGGGAATAAGTAGCATTTTGGATCTTGTATGCAAAGAGCTGTAGGTGGCAGTGAAGTAGGTATGGAGGAACTGGGAAGCTGGGAGAAGCGGGGAAAGGAAGACTTGAGCAGGAACTGAGGTTAATAAAGTGTTTGCCTGGGGGTGTGTGTGGAGGTAATTTCCCCAAGTCATCAGTTGTAATCTGTGAAAGTCACCTTGGACAGGCCATTATACAGGTGCACTTTCATAGGTATAAATATTTAATTTCTTTAGTATGGAGAGCAGTGTCAGATAAGACCATTAATGTTTTGATGTGTGTTTCTAGATGATATATATTTAAAATGCCTGAAAGTTCCACTCAAAGCGTGGGGATTTTTAATTCCTGGAACTGAAGCTCAAGCAAGTTTTATCATTGAAGGCCCAAACTTAATGCTTCAGCCAACACATGATTCTTATGCCATTCTTATTCAATTTCAAAGATACACAGTTTCACCTGGGATGGCCACTTTTTTCTCAGTTGCAGAATAGATAATACCTCTACATAAGGATTGCTGTCTCAAGTGACAAATAATTATTCCACTTATCTTGTAAAAGATACAGAGGAAAGAACAGTGCAAAAACTACAGTAGGTCCTCCTAGTGGTTACTTAGATTCTTCGTAGTGCAACTATAAAGCTGTCTGTGAGCATTCATATTAGAAATTCCAGTTAGACTTCAGAAACTTGTATCAGCAGTAAGGCTTTAACATTTTTTTTTTTCTCTAGTTACAATGTTTTATTAAATATTTTTAGGGAATTTACTCTGGATCACACTGAAGAATTGATCCAAGGAGACTAGTGTTATGTGCCTTGTAATTCTGAAAAGATATGCTTGGATATCTTTAGCTAAAGTACTTGGGTTTGAAAAGATTGTTATCCTTGAGTACCTGAGTACAAACAACTGAGTGTGAAGTATACCGATGTAATCTTTTATCTCTAGATTTCATAAACATGTTTTTAATGACATCATTTTCTATACAATGAAGGATCTTTTAGTCAGTTTTATCAGAGGCATCTGTGTTGATTTTTCAAGCTTAAGTGATCTAATTCCTAGAAAATTTCAACTCTTTATTTTTGGTATTCAAGTGATCATCTTTATTTGCAGTTCACTAGTTTCTTAAGCTTCATGCTGACTTAGGAAAATTGAGAGCAGAGTTGGACTTCTTTTACTCATTTCCATCTGGTCTCTACCGCAGAGGTTATAGCCTGGATCCTAAACCATTAAAGTTTATCTGACACATGTGGTCTTCAGTTTGGTGCATGCTTTCCATTTGTAGGGAAATAGTTTTATCCAAAACTAACATCCATAGAAATGATATTCACTGCCAACCCTAAGGACTGCTTGATCAGAATCAAAAACCTGCAAGTGTTTCCATCTACTTTCTTAGAAGGTATTTTCTTTATTATTTTATTTCACATGAGACTCAATGTTGCCATTTCAGATTTTGAGTCACACTTAAGAATTTTCACCTGGTTTTGGAAATGTTTGTGTTCTTTGGTGCATTCTGAATTCTTCAGATTTCTCAGGAATTGGGAAGTACTGCTGTGAGAGTAGAGTTACATGTCATCTTAGTTCAGTCTCTGATTGTCAAGAAGTGACCAGTGAGAAACGCTCTGTGAATGAATCTACAGCAGAGTAATGCTTTACCTGGTGCAGTTTTTTATTTCCCAGCAGGTAGAGAGTTCAGTGGGGTCTTTGGGTGAGAGTTGTATCTGTGTCATCTCTCGTCATAGGCACCAGTCGATGTGTCTTATGTGAATTTGTCTAGTGCCGCTTTGAGTCCATTTATGCTTTTGATTTTTGCAGCAGCCAGTAGACATGAGTTCCACAATAAGAGAATACTTTTCTCTTTTCCTTACTCCCTCCCCCGACCTAATGTGTGATGCTTTTGTTGGGCACCCTAGTTCTTATCTCTTGAGGAATAGCAAATACTCATTCTTTGCATGTTTTGTTTGGACTTTGTGATTTTTTCTAGATCACTGTAGCACAGCTGAATCTTTTCCAGGATGAAGAATCTTAATTTCTCCTTACAAGAAAGCTTCATTGCACCTTTTTTCGTTCTTGTTGTCTTTTTTATGTCTTTTCTTGTTTTGCCATGTTCTTTCTTACCTGCTGGAGTCATAATTTTATTAATGCTCCAGTAAAGAAATATTCTGATGAACATCTGTGTATTTCTTTGAACAGCAGGTGTGCAGATTTTCAGTCTCAAAATCCTAAATGTGAAACTGATTTAGGTTTTGCATGCATCTCATAATTCATAAGTGGTAAATACAGTGTTTCATTTTTTTTAAAGTTAATTGAACTGTTAAGGTACTTCACTTTTGCCTGTAAATGAGTATATAGATAATCAACCTGAATGTTTTATTTTCAGGAATCTGAGAGACTATGTGACAAGCTGCTTTTAAGACAAAGGATGAACTTGTCCCAGATGTCTGCTGCTCCAATAGACTGCTTATTTAAGGTTAGTAACTTTTATGGCAGAATAAGTATGTATTTATATCCCTTCCTTTCTGTGATTTTCTGAAATATAATGCAGTGTTAATTACATTAGTACTGTGAAGTGTGTTTTCGGAGATGCTAAGAGCGTTGTTTTGAATTTAGTGGATTTCTGTGCCAAAATATTACCAAGTTAATATTACAGATTTCAGCATGTTACACAAAATACAGAGCAAATGAGGATGAAATGCTATTGGTATTGATGGGCCCATTTAATGCACAGATGTGATGTTACTGTCAGGTTCTCTCTCACAGCTTTTAGTGCTTGAAATTAAGTTTTCTGAAATAAGCTAAATGTGGTCACCTGACAGCTACTTCATATTATATGTTAATCTCACATCATTCTAAAAGAATTTTGCCTCTACAAGGACTCAAAGCAGAGCTTCTAATTATATGTGTTCACAGCTTATGGCTAGAGACTTGCTAATTTTATAGAAATGTTTTTGCACAGAGGGAACTCAATTTCGTGACTGAGTCTAAAGAGAACAATAGAAATTGTTTCAATTTTTTATAGAAAGTGAAATAAGCCAAGAACAGATTCTTTTTAATACTGAATGCCCGTTAGAGGGGTTTGTGCTGTGACATTGTTCATTTTTGCTTCCTAATGCTTGAATACATGTCTTTTATAATCAGTTCCTTTCATTTTGTGCTTCAGTAAATTACTCTGTTTTTTCTGTGGTTTTTTTTTGGGTTTTTTTGTTTGTTTGTTTGTTTTTGGAGTTTGTTTTTTTTTTCCTTAAAGGGAAACTTTTTTTCATATTGGCTCCTCATTCTCTTTCTCCTCTTGGATTTTCATAGCATATTGCTTCAGGTAATCAGGAGGAAGTGGAGCGATTACTAAGTCAAGGTGACAGTGATAAGGACACTGTACAGAAAATGTGTCATCCACTCTGTTACTGTGACAAATGTGAGAAGCTAGTGTCTGGGTAAGCACTTCTCATATCCACAGATATACAAAAGCTATGTAAAAGCCTTAGTCTGAGATTTAGTTTTAAATGTATGCTGTTCTTGGTTATAGAGGAAGTTGGTAGTACTTCATAATAGAGTAGAGGGTGTATGTTTGTGTGCTTTGAAGAGGCAGAAGAAAGACTAGGAGAATACTGAATGCCTGGGAACCATCAATTTTGCGATGGAGGCTCTACGTCCTTTGGTAAATGTGGTGTAAAAATGTTTCTTCTCTTGAACCTAACTTACACATCTTAGGCAAAACTGCATCTCAGAACAAAATGTGAAACTCTCTGTAAGATAATTTGCCAGTGTAAAAGGATAAAGGATAAAATTTCCAAAATCAGGGGGGTTTGGCAGTTTCTCTCCTCCTTAGCACTGCTGCATAGGTAACTGAGCTGCTTTTAAAAAAATTGTGTTTTAAAGGAAAATGAATGATCCTTCCATTATCACTGCATTTTCTCGAGATGACCGGGGATATACACCACTTCATATAGCTGCTATTTGTGGTGAGTATTGTTGGTCATATTCACTAGTGTTTTCTGCTCCTTATTGTTCCTTATCTTTGTGATAGCATGTTTTCTAACTTTGCGTTAAATAGTGAATTTTGCATTAAATTGTTTTCTGCTTATTTGCTATGGAGACTGGTGTCTTGGCACAGACTGGAGTTACTGTATATTCTTTCAGACTGAGTTTCTTATGGTGAAGTTACTGTTTTGTTTGTCTGCTGGCTGCTTACCTTTGCTGTAGCAGTTACCAAGGTAGCTCTTTATTTAGCTGTGAAAAAAATGTGTCTTCAGAAACCAGACTTGTTTCAAAGAACTGGGACATTGAGAAATGGATCTTTTTTCTCTCCTTCATCTGGCTATGTATGGTAGATCTGTACCACTTCCTGTCTTGTAATGGTCATTATGCCATTAATCTTACATTTATTAAAGGATGTGTTAATTTTCTTAGTGATTTTTTTTTTAACAAATAATTTTCTTTCTTATTATCTTGAATCCCAATAGGAGAGTGCTTTGTGTGATACAGCTTTATTTTATCTTCTTTTCCAACTTGTAAGATAAAGCATAGCTTGCTTTTAGCTGGAGGTTCTTTTGTAGAGTTTTGACCTTGAATAATCTGCAACAGAACCCCCAAATACCAAGGAAGTCAATTTATGGTATATGTAAACATACTATACAGAAATGCAGGATATCTTGGTTTATAGTTCACATTTGAATTTTAAAAGTAGTAATGTTCTTGTTTACTACTTTGTTTTAATGTTTGCATATTTTTCAAGGGCAAACATCATTAGTGGATTTTCTAGTAGCCAAAGGAGCCGTTGTCAATGCTACAGATTACCACGGTTCAACTCCACTTCACCTTGCCTGTCAGAAGGGATATCAAAATGTTACAGTAAGCACCAAAAGGCTTAATTAGAAATAAGAAGAAATGCTTAACCTAAATAATAACTATATGACTCTTATTAAGCTCTTCTGCTCTTGCTGTCACCTACATCTTCTGGGAAATTTACCAGAACCGCACATGCTGTAGAATTGATGGTCTTTTGTCATTGTAGTTGGCATGGTATTTTTTTTTTTTCTATACTGCAAAGTTTTCAGCCATTTGTGATAACCAAGAAATGGACAGCTGTGCATATCTGATAATTCATGCATTTTACTAACACAAATCTCTAATACATAGTTCAGATGGAGAGCCTATAAACATCTCTGCTTTTGATTAAGGCAGAAGAACTGTTGCAGTCATTGGAATAAATTAAATGATTTCACATTGTGAATACACATTATGATAGCATGTGTAACTGCATTAAGTATTATATACTTGAATTTTATATATGTGAGATTCTTCAGGTAGCATTGTTGAAATTAAGCTGTGTCATCAATTCCATAGGCTCTTAAAATACAGGATAAATTATCATGTAGTATATGTATTGCAGTGTTTGCTGCAGTAGGTGATTTCTGTTTTCAGTGACAACTCTAAATATATAAGAAGCAGTTTTATTTGGTTCCTAGAGTAGGGCAAAACCAGTACTGTAATGCTGAGAGTGTAGTGTCTGAAATAGGAGGGACATAGCTAGTTTTCATGAAGTGCTTCATCATGCTAGAACCCTAACAGAAGCTACAGACCAGCAATTATTTGTCCATTAATATTTTATTTACTTAAATGTCTACTTTTATTTTTCCTTAAAGCTTCTCTTGTTGCACTATAAGGCAAGTACTGATGTTCAGGACAATAATGGAAATACTCCACTTCATTTAGCCTGCACTTATGCTCATGAGGATGTAAGTAATTGTTTTCTAACAAACTAAGTGGGCATTCTAATGGAACGGAGCTAAACTGTGATGCAAATTTGCACTAAACTTGCATATTAAAAAAAGTAAATAAAAACCGTTCGGAGGCTAACTGTTTAACACTGTAAATTAGGACATTATTCAGTAGTTCATAGCAATTTTTATTATGCGTTCACATAAAAGATAATAGTGTGCAAATGCAGCTGATTTATTTACCTCTTTGTTTAATGACACTGAACTGTAAAACCTTGCATTTCAGCCAATGGCTTATATGAACAGCAATGAAAAAAGCCTTTTTAGGATTGCCCGTTATGTGAATTGAGAGACAATACTGTAATTTATTGATAGCTCTCCTTCTCTTTCCAGTGCGTCAAAGCTTTAGTCTACTATGATGTGCAATCCTGTAAACTAGATATTGGTAATGAGAAGGGAGATACTCCTCTCCATATAGCTGCTCGCTGGGGCTATCAAGGGATCATAGAAGTGCTTTTGCAAAATGGAGCAAATCCAGAAATTCAAAACCGGATGAAAGAGACTTCCCTACAGTGTGCATTAAATTCCAAGGTATTGCTCTTCTAGCCCAGCTTCTTTCTGATGCAGTTCCATGGAGGTGTAGATGCTTACCTGCTAATAGGATTTTGTGGTCTGGTGTTATTAAAATTAAAATGTATGTTTCACTGTAAGGAAGACTGGTCACATTTTAAATCTAGTAGCAGGAATACAGCATGTGGTATGCAACATAAACTTGTAAATGGGCGCTTTTAATCTGCTCAGTCATAATCTGTTACTAATATTAGGTTGTTGGCTAATTTGTGTTTTGGTCAGTAGATTCTTCTTTAAGTGGAATTACATTGGTTCTCTTTATTAATATTTTTGTGCAGATTTTGTCATTGATGGAATTAAACTCTCTAACATTTGAAAGAGGACAGAGTGCTTCTGAGGTAACAATGAATGCAAGTTGCTAAACTTTTTGCCATTGTTTAACCTGCTTAATTTGATAAATAACTTTTCTTTTGTGTGGGGTTTTGTTTGTTTGGGGTTTTTCTCCAACTTTAAGTCACCACTTAGGTCTCCTCAGCGGTCAACAGAAACTTTCAGCAGAGGATCATCTGTCTCAAGCCTATCATCAACATCAACTGAAATAAGACAAGAAGAAGTGAAAAACAGTTATAAAGAGGTAAGACTAAGGTGTAAGTTCTTACAATAAGCAAAGAGACGGAGCTGGAAGAGTGATATTTTGGAACACTCTTTTAAACTGCTTATTCAAGAATAGCCTTCTGTCTGTTTTGGAAAATTATATGCTGCTATCTCAGGTGCTTGTCAGCTGAGTATCTAAACACTTGTATGGTATCAACTGCTTTGCTGCTTATTTCTGGGGGAAAACTGAAAGCATATTTGGAGTAGTTGTTCAGATTTACTGCAGTTAATACATAACTGCATACGTAACTGAATTTGTTGAAGTCTGTAAAATTATAATGGCAGTCAGTGCCCGAAGGACCTTGCTGTCCTCTCCAGAAGTTGAATGTCTTTTACTTAAAAATCTGTCAGGGAAAGAGACTATTACAGGCATACTGGCAAACAACAAACTAAAATATTAAGACAGTCTTTCAAAATAGGCATAGGAAATCCGTTTTGTAACATGTGAAGCAGTACACACTATGTATTAAATATCTTGTACATATGTTGTTGCTGATTTTGCTTTATCCACACCAAACAAGATGTCATTCTCTGATTTTTTTTTTTTTCATGTGAAACCTTGGAACCCTACTTTCCATTTATCCCTTCCTAAGACTGTCATATCACCACTCCTTCTGATGCTTCTCTCTTCATTTTTTTCCAGTTCTCCTGTTCAATTTTTGTCAAAATTGACTTCCTTAGTGTTCTTGTTTCTCTCTCTATCACCTCTATGTTAAAATTTTTCCTATTCCTGCTAGTAAAAAGTTGTTCTCTTGCCAGAAGTTTCTGCTTTCTAAAAATGTTCAAGACGCTCAAAGATGTAGAGTTTGACTGGACAATATTACTTTACACTTCATTATCACTTACTCTGACAGCCTCAATGCAGGACTGTTCCTCCTTGTTTGTGCAAAGCCAAGTACTCTAAATAAGGTCTAATATGCATAAAAATTCACCTTATAGATTTAGTTTCATAAATTCATAGATTTATCTGTTTTCACTTCAGGGCTTATTTTTCCTTAAAGGAACAAATTTATCACACCCAAAAGTTAAGACTGTAATTCAAACCAGGGGAAAAGATTACGAGCAAGTTGCACCTTAGATTCTTGGCATTAATGACCTTCTCCTGTAATCCAGCTTTAGTTCCTTTCTGTCATGGTGTATGTCTTGTATGTGGCTTGTTTACAACTTAGAAAAGAGAGAGTAAAGGAGCCAGGCATGTAAATTTGGAACATCCTCTGTTAGAACTAAACTCTCTGCACAATTTCAACAGGAAAACTGAGCATGCAAGTGAACTGCAGTAGATTCATTTCATCTGTTTTTACATTTAAAGGAAGGCACTTATATTCCATGGAGGAATGAGAAAGCAAACTGAAAAGATGGGGAAATGCATGTAGCAGACATTTTGCTCTAAGTACTTTTAATAAATTATCTATAAGCTGAATAACAGATGTTGTATGCTTCTCCACTGCTAGGGCCTGAGGCAGTTTTTAGAACTATAAGGAAGGTGCTATTTTTGGAAGGAAATTATCAGAGCTTGTGGGTCACCTGCTATTACTGTTCAGCATCTTGTATGTGATAAGACTGGCTCCTGAAAATCATCAAGACCTTTACAATCTCCTTTGACATTATCCTATATCAGCAGGGGAGACATATGGGGAGCAGAGGCCTCCCTAATATATATAGTCCATTTTAGATTTAGATGTATAGAGATTAGGATTCAGCCCAGCTAACTTCAGATGTCTGAAAGACAATTGTCCTAACTTCAGACATCTACTTTCCCTGCTTAGTGAAGAGAAATCAGTACTTCCAGAGAGGAATTAATCTCAGACATGCTTAGTTTGACCTGAGTTGCACTTCAGTGTCATTTGGTGACTGCATTTTGTTCTGTAGTTAGAAGAGAAGTTTAAAAGACTGACCTAGGTAAGAGGGCTAACTTTTAGGCATTCAAAGTTAGCAAAGAGGAGTTCTGCTTTGAGTGCCCATTGTACCACTTCAGGGAGCTTTACCTTGTATTGGCAAGTGATAATAAAATAAAATTTAGAAGCTTTCCTGAAAAAAAAAAAAAAGAAGAGATTCAATCTAGCCTCTGATCTTTCAGCTCTGGATGCTCTGTCCTTTTGCTAAAACCCTGAAGAAATGGATCAGACCAGTAAAACACAACTTTCTTTCAGTCTCCTTCCTAGTTTGCTTTGCCACACACTGCTGTCACAGCAAGATAGTAGTTTCAAGATAAAGACTGAAATGTAACTGTAACTGTTGCTCCATGACATCCTCAACTTGCAGGATGTTTCTTCATATTGAAACAGCTTTGTTTACACAGCAGAATCTTTGGTGATTGTAGCACAGTACTAAAATAATATGCTATACTGCTGAATCAGACTTTCACAAAGCTTATTAGCTGATTCTTCAACAGTCTTGTCCTTGGTTCAGCAGTAGCAGTCATTTTTCTCCTTCTTAGTAGCTGGTGCAGTGCTGTGTTTTTGACTTTCAGCCTGGGAACAGCACTGATAATGCCGATGTTTTTAGTTGTTGCTCAGTAATGATTACTCTGACCAAGGACTTTATGAGTCTTACGCTCTGCCAGGGAGGAGGGGAAGTCGAGAGGAAGCAGAGACAGGACACCTGACCCAAACTAACCAAAGGGGTATTCCATACCACAGCACGTCATGCCCAGTATAGAAACTGGGGGGAGTTACCCAGAAGGGCTAGATCGCTGCTAGGGTTGGGCTGGATATCAGTTGGCAGGTGGTGAGCGGTTGTGTTCTCTTCCCGTGTTACTTCCCTTATCATTATTATTATTGGTGGTAGCAGAGTGTTTTTGTGTTATACCTTAGTTACTGGACTGTTCTTACCTCAACCAGTGGGAGTTACATTCTTCCAATTCTCCTCCCCATCCCTCCGAGAGCAGGGAGAGGAAGAAGGAGGGGGAGTGAGCAAGTGACTGCTTGGTTCTGAGTTACCAGCTAGGCTTAACAACAAATCTGCGTAGGCCGGACGAGTCTCCTTGCCCATTTGCGGACACCTATCCACTAAGTTCTGGCAGGTTAGATCTCAGCTCCTTCATGTGAGAGTAGAGAATCAGAGAAGCAGGGAGACAAGTACATTTCATTCTCTTGCTTTCAAAAGCAGTCAGAGGGATCAGGAGAATGGCATCTGTGCATTACAGAGCATCTTTCATGTCTTCTTCCTCCTACTTGCCTCTTTCCCCCCTGCAGAGCTCATAAACAGGAGAATACTTACATCCAGTAGCTGTGCTCAGGCATTATCTGGCCTGAGCATACACATACTTTTTGTCTAGTGCTGGTCCCTTGGATTAACTCGCTGATTTGAAGTGACCTGGTTTGTGCTAATGCATACCCTTTGATATTTGTATCTTTTCAGATTTTAAGTAAGAAAGCAGATTTCATACTTACAGTCAAGTTAGATTTGTAAATGTTTGGGTTTTTAACATAGGAATAAACCAGTAATCTGCAGATTGGAAACAATTGGAAAGCATCATTTTCATCTTAAACTGTTGTTTCTCAAATAGTAAAATAAAATCTGTATCTTTTGTACTTCTGGTAACACACAGTAGCTCAGGAAGATTCCAAACAGTACTAGCATTTATCAGGGTAGAAATTTATCTTGACTAGGGATTCTTAATGTTAGGTTCACAACGGAAATGCGTGATCAGCTGCTGCTGAAGTGGCATAGTAACATATATCGGCTTACATGGCTTTGTTTATGTGTGGGCTACATGTCCTGTATTTAGGTAAGTACTGTTTATCTTTAACTAAGCAAGTCAGATCATCAGATGGCCTTGCATGGCTTTTGTACTTCATAAAGGAAGAAGGTTTTTCCTTTAAAACTTTATCAACAAATATGAAATGAGCAAGCAGTAATGCTACCACATGAGCTTAGGGAGGTTAGTAAAGGACACAGGGTTTCCTGTGTACAGCTTAATATCAATACTAACAAAGCAAATAAATTGTTTTCTTAATACATAGGTGCAAAAACTCCTGAGAGCAGTTGCTGATGGAGATCTGGAAATGGTGAGTCTTAGGATGGCTGTTGGATATTGCTGAATTCCAATTTACCTCATTGAAATTGAGGAAATTATTTGTCAATAATATTTTGAGTAACACCTTCCCAGAAGATCTGCAGGAGCTGTGAGAGGTCTTGCCTCCACACACAAGTACGCTGATCTTCCTCCTGCCTTGGTTTTTGAGTGCCGTGATGTTAGCCCTTTCCAAGTACCTAAGAAAAGGTGACTGTTAATGTATTGTCCCTTACATTATGAGACCAATTTAATTCTCACTTTGTCTTGAGTTTCTGAAAGACTTGTCTCACTGAGCATAATACAGACTCAGAATAATACACTAGATAGATGTCAGGTGTAACATTGCCAGATGGTGTGATCATGGAGACTTAATAAAGTTGCTGCTGATTCTAAGATGACTTTTGTTTGTAGGTGATTAATGAATTTCAAGGTAAAAATTTATTTCTTAAACAGCTTTTTTTTTTTTTTTCTGCACTGAATATAAAATTAACCTGCAGTAAGCACCACTGTTTACAAATTTCACATGAATGCTCTGAGTCCTAAAACTGTCTACATTGAAGAACCTCTTTCCTCAAAAATGTGGCATTGTATATTGAAGAAAAAGCGGAACTGTCAAGCACCTGGGAATTGACAGACCTGAGAAAAGTCGGTGCCCCTGCTTAGTTTTGGATATGGGTTAAATATCATCACCCTTGCCACATCTCAAATTCCGTAAAGCAAAAGATGAGGCAGAATTTGCATTGATATGAGCTGGCACAAGTCATCTGCGCTAAAAGGATTGGGAGAGTTTGAGAATAAGCGAACACTGAAGTCTTGATTAGGTAGCAGGAAGTAATTTCTAATGTGTTTCACTGCTGTGTATGTTGAAATTTGTAGCTGCTTTGCCAACAATAACATTTGATTTTTTAATTTGGCCTGTGGGCAGTTGATGCCAGGAGGTAGCTGTATAATCATCCTGAGATATTCACAAGTGTATGTTTGTGAAATCTTACTTGTCTACATATGCAAATTTATGAGGACATGGAGCCTTTGGACTTTCTAAAGGAGGACTTGCTTTTTGTGCCAGGTACGCTATCTCTTGGAATGGGTGGAAGAAGACTTAGAAGATGAGGATGACACAGCCAGTGCATCAAAACTAGAATTCTGCCATCCGTTATGCCAGTGCTCAAAATGTGGGCCAGTACAAAAGGTTAGAGTATTCATTCTGTAAAAAGAATAAATTACATTCTTGTAATGTAACTTTTAGCTCTAGGGAAGTAGCATTCATATTGCCCAAAACCTCTATCTCTGCCTGAAAAGCAAGGGAATATATATCGATCTGAAACAGTTCATCTGATGTAATGAAATCATTTTCTTTTTAATTGAAGGGTAGAAAATTTTGGATACAGGAAACATTCAAAGATTTGCTCAATATCTAATGGGGTGAAAAAACTTTGCAGTTTGCTTTCAGAATATGTGGATTGCTGTAATTAAGGTTTGTCCAACTTTGAATAAATACAGTACCCTGTATTTGCTTGGAATTTCTCTATATGAAGCTATCATGCTGGAAGAAATGAGATAAAAATAAATTTCATTGTTCCGTTCAAAAGTGCTACCAAGGTGCTCTGGTTTACTAACTCTTTTCCTGAAGGTCTCAAATTATGCTCTGTAGTAGAAGTTCTTGTAATGCCTGTTTTCCTCTTTGGTATATACTTAGCAGGTATTTGGCTGCTTTTTAGTCAGGAGAGAGAAGCATAATTAATTTTGTAGTTCTGGTGTCTGTTTCCCTCAACAGAAGTTTTCGAAGATCTCCGCTAATGGACTTGGAGTAAATGTTTCCAACGAAGATGGTTTTACACCACTGCACATGGCTGCACTGCATGGACACTCTGAACTTGTCTGTCTCTTACTGAAACATGGAGCCAGTATCAGTGCCAAGAATGCAAACCATGCAGTTCCTCTTCATCTGGCCTGCCAGAAGGGTCACTTCCAGGTAGCTGAGCCTCTTCACAAGTGCAAGTTATTTAACACTTAACCACCAAAAAAAAGCTATTTTGTGAAATTATCAACATGATTGAAACAGTAACAGTGAAATGTAGCTACTGTTGTATGCCAAGCATTTTAAAAATACTTTGTGTATCTGGATCTTCCTATGTATTTTTTGCCTGTACCTTCTGTTGAAGGAGGTTATGTGTGCAGCTTGGTATCTTCAGTAGCCACAGCATTAAGTATTTTCTGTGTCTTCAACTAATTTAAGTAGATTATGAGCCAAGTGGTAGAAGACAACCTTATCCCTTGCTTCGAGTCAGGGAAGCATGAGCATTGAAGAAGCAGTACGAGCTAGTGAGGCAAGGATATTAGCACAGGAGGGAGAATAAACAAGGGGAAAAACAATGATCTAGGAAGAAGTAGATGCAGACAGGCAAATTGAGAGTGTGCAAAAAAGTGGAAAATCGGGTTTAAAAATAGGGAGCTGAGAACTGCAAGAGGGAAAAAAAAGAATTATGAAGATGAAGGGGAGACGAAGCACTAGGGAAAGGAGAAGAAAACAAGAATACAAGTTAAACTTGTAGATTAATGGAGGTTAGTTTGTGTGGTATTTACAGCACAATTCCTTCCAAGTGTTCTGATGAGTTCTGGAGAGGAAAGGGTGAAAGGACACTGTTGCTGTGGTCGTTTGGTTTTCATGTTTTGTGAAGTTATTGGTTATGCATGGTTTTCACATATCTCCAGGTTTATTTTCTGGCCTTTCAGTTGCTTTTCTTTGTGTTTGCTTTAAAAGTGTGTGGTAGAATGTGAAAATGAGTATGATAGAAAGAGATGCTTGTGGTTATTATCTGTTTGGCAAAGATGAGACTTCTCCATCCTTTTTTCTTCCATCTCTTTTCATTCTAGAGGAGGGCTTTCACTGCATGATTATGGTTGGCTGGTGTCTTAAAAGGTTATTTCTGTCAATAGGTGGTAAAATGTCTGATGGGTTATAATGCTAAACAAAATAAAAAGGATATATATGGAAACACTCCTTTAATTTACGCATGCTTGAATGGTCAGTATGAGACTACTGCCTTGTTGTTGCAGGTAAGATCACTGAAAACAGAATGTTCAGAATAATATTTCTCATGTGATACTTATCCAGCACTCAGGAACAGTATTTTTAGTTATGTATTTCTCTGTCACAGCTACTTGGGAAAAAAATTAGTGTATCTGTTACCTGACTTCTTTCAATCCCTTCCTTGTTTTTTATTAGATAAATATTACTCTATTGTTGTACAGAGAGCTTTTTTTATGGAAATTTTTTTTGTGGCAGGTGTTAAGTTTTCTTGCTGATGATTCTGTCGCAAGGGGGGGTTTGTGGGTTTTGCATTTTTTTTATTTTTTTATTTTTTTTTTTTTAGTATCTCTTAAACTTAGAGTATGTAAACATACCAAAATGAAATGAGCTAATCCATGAAATTGTGGCTATGAGAAAGGAGAAAATAATATCAGGTGGCTTATTGTTGAAGTGTTGATTGCTAGCACATGCTTTCTGGGTTCCTATACAGCCACAAGACTTCTGTTGCATTGTTCTCATTCATACATTGAAAAGGAGAGGAAATCAGAATAATCATATGCTATCTCCATTTTGTGCTGTTCTGTCTTTATAACTTCCATTCCATCTTGCTGCCCAGCACGGAGCTTCTGTTAACCTTTCTAATGCCAAAGGAAATACAGCACTGCACGAGGCAGTGATAGGGAAGAATGAAGCCTTGGTAGGCTTGCTCCTTCGGAATGGTGCAATGACGCACATCAGGAATGAAAGGAACTGCACCCCTGCAGACTGCGCTGACCCGGTGAGTGCAGAAAGATCATGTCTGACATTAAATTTCTCTAAAGTTCCATGTGCAGATAAAATTGCTTGTCACACCAGTATTTGCCAAGGCTTCTATACTTGACAGTTATGCATGATACAAAGAGTAAGATGCCTGTTCATTGTACAATGTGCAATACAGTACCTGTGGTAGATAAAACCTGTTGTATTTCTAAAATAAGTTATCCTAGACAATCTGGAAAGAGTGAAAGCACATACATGAACAAAAATGACATTAAAATATGTACTGGTAGTGGCAAAGATTGCAGAAGAAATGTTGAGTGTAGGAAAATGAACATCTTAAGCTAATCAGTTACACTGAGAGCAGTCTTCCTTGTTGCATCCACTGTGTTTTGCCCTTCATGACTTTTGATACCTTTCATCCTGTCTTTGATAACTCTGACCTTCCTTTTATTAACAGAATAATATGTAATACTAAATTATGAAGAATTATTTCAGTCTTTTAATTATTTGATGCATGGTCCCTATCTTTATGTGCCTAAATAGCCTCTGAGATGTAGCATAATGGCTACAAAATTCTGTACTGTATCAATTTTCGTGTGTTTATTATCATCTAAACTGAAATAAGCTTAACCATAAATAATGCAGTTTAAAATAATAGGCCAAGACTACAAAATCATCACTTCAGTACAGTGCAGCTTGTCCCTACTCAAAATGATACAATTGAATTGTATTTATAATGAGTTTTTTTTGTGTGCATTACATTCTTTTAAGCAGCAATTAATTAACACTCTGCGTAGACTATAATCCTGAATTGTATTGATGTTTTTCTTTTTCTTTAATAATGGTGAAAATGGAAACTTTTAAAATTAAGAATTCAAATATCATTAAGTTGCTGGAAACAGCACCAAGCTATGTACCTGCATCAGCAGAGAAAGAAAAGGAGTGTGAGCAGCATGCTTCTGTCAAGATAAGAAAAAAAGGTACATGTCATATTTCCACTGGTATGAATAAAAAGGGATTTAGGAATTCATGTGTGACTCCATCAAGTATTTTGTATAATTGACTTATATATAATTAAAGGATAGTCAACTCTTTTGCACATTTGCTACAGGTAGTGCCTAAATTACTGTAAATGCAGCATACTTTTATTATGTTCATGACATTGCTACAAACTCACTTTTTTGTGCGTGGGGGGAATTCTATGTACAAAAGCATTTAAAGGTGAAAAAACATGCCACATTTGAGATTATATTATTAATATATACGCGTACAATTTCAGTGCAAAGTAAGCAAAGAAGTAATTTTCTCTAAAACAGGTTAGGCAGTGACTCTTCCATTAGTTAGTGTCATACTGTGGGAAAGAAGTAAGAGCTACAAAGGTTAAACTGTTAAGCATGGTTAGTTAATTAATAACTTTCAGTAAATGGCAGGATATTGTACAGCCTAAGCAGATACACTGATACAGACGGTACTGTTTTGACAGTACATCTGAGCTGATGCAGTGGCTTATTGCCACTTGAAAGAGGTGGTGTTACTCACCATCCATCCTCACCTCTTTCTTTTTGCCCTCACTTTTGGTCTTGCTTTTGCACTACTTTCCTTAGTTGGCTCAGTTTTTCAGATGAATTTTCAAGCAGGTGCAGTTCACTAACTTGAGGCAAGGGGTGTAACAGGTTTCATGCTGAGCTAGACAATGCAGCCTAGCAGAGGACCAGCTGCCACCAAAGCTGTGGAAGGATGACAGTGAAGCTGTAGAAGTAAGAACTGAGGAAGATGAGGAGCAGGAGTGCCCATTTCAGCATCCATGAGTTTCAGTTAGGCTTCTGGAAAGAAGTCTTGCCTGCTCTCTATGAAAGACTGTGAATGCTTCCTTGATATAAAACCAAAATTAATCACAGTATGCTGATGCCCAAATTTGATACAGTTCTTTCAAATATTAAGAGAATAGTTCTAAAAGAACAATAGAAGACATGAGTAGGTAATACTGATGCAGAGCTGGTATACCACCTGTGTGTTAATTCAGGTTTGTGAAAATTGGAATGAAGGGACTCAAGGTCCAGAATTATACAGTCTCATCAGAAGCATGGCCAGTCATGCTAATCTGATGGAGGATGCTTACTCCTGCAACTTAAAATGCTTTAAAATTTCCAAAGATAAATTGTGATTTTGATACAAGTTATTACTATTATACAGTTTTACTATAAAATTTTAATTCTAATGTCAGTAGAACCACTTTTCAGAACTATGTTTTTTAATTCTCAAGTGTGACTCCATTCTAATTTTAGCTGCCTGTTCTTTTAAACCCCTAGTGAATTCTAAGCCATGTGAGAAAGTTGATGATCCCATAAGCAGACAACTTCAACTGGTCCAGTCAATTAACAGATTTAACAAGTAAGCATAGCAGCTTCCTCAGAAATGTTTTAACTGCTTCCCACAAGCAAACAAGAAATAAAATGGTTAAAAAAGCCCCCAAACGGGTCAGGCAGTATTGCACATTACATACGACTAATTTGATGGTAGATGTTAATCTGCGAGGTGTGCATGTTCATATCACCAGGCAGATGTTGTGATATGACATGCTTATTGGTGATCAACACCACTGATGTGCTGTGCAGCAGAAGGGAAAAGCTGGCCAGCAAAGGGGTACTTGCAACTATACTGAAAATTGGTTTTCCACTAATACTATGTATTAAGTACTATGAATTAAGAATTTCAAAGCAGAATGCTTATCTTAGTCCTTCACTCAGTGGTTGGGTCTTGCCTATGATCTTTTAAACATTAAAGCATATTCTGTGATAAAATACAGGAAATACTAGTAGGCTGTCATTCCGAGGTTCAGGTGCCAGCGAGCAGCCTTTCTCTGGGGAGGTAGTGCCACCTTCTGGATTTTCTGTGGCAGAGACTTTGCAAAGAGTTAATGTGGTTGAATTTAATTTCTTTAAAATATTTTTTTAGAGCAAAACATTTACGGAGAACAGTAACAAGAGATAAAAGTGTCCCTAATTTTGACTATGAGTTATTGCATCAGGTAAGTGGAAACGCTTGCATTATTTGTATAACAGTAAATCTGATTGTTTTGTCTGCTGTTAATACCGATACATGTAACAGAAAAGGTTTTTTTAGTAGTGGTTGTTGGTGAATCCCAAAAGTTCTGACCTCTTTGCTAATTTACTAATGTTTCATCATTGTTTAAACTTCACTGGTGCTTCTGTAACACCTCTTATTCTTACTTCTGTAACACATCTTATTCTTACTTTTAAACCTCTTAAGCCTCTTACTGCAGGCTTCATCTCTGTCTTTTCTGTGTCATGGCTAGAAAAATCTAGGTTATACCAAGGCTTGAAAAACTCTGCAGCTTCTGAGGGCTGTTGTTAGCATTGTTTCAGTAAACTGGTATTATAATTAATTTCTTTGGTTCTCATCTTAGAAAATCTGTCATGAGCATGCTTGGATTCTCTTTTGTTTTTTTTCTTGGTTGCAGGGGGGGCCAGTAATCAAAGAGAGCCACTCACTCTGAAAAGGAAAACTCAGATGGGGAAATGGAACGTAATAATAGCTGGAATGTCCAAAAGGAGTCTTTAAGGGGGGTGGGAGGGTGGGGGTACTTCCTCCCCATTCCTCCGGGAGCAGAGGCGGGGGGCGGGGGGAGTGAGTGAGCGGCTGCGGGGTTCTGGGTTGCTCGCTGGGCTTAAACCACGACACCTTCTCTGACAGGTTAGATCAGGAAGCAGGGAGCTCTTGCCTTTGCCTTCATCAGTGCCTGGTGGAGCCTGTCTGTATTATTACTTACATTAGTACTTAACATGTTTCTTAATGGTAAAAGAAATGGCTGTTAATTTCAAGTATCTTGAGACTTGCATTACATAATGTGCTTAGAAGAGTTAGGATGGTACTGGGACAGAGCAGTGAAAATAAGTTTTGGAAAGCCTTTGTTACCTTTTCACTTGTGGTACTGCTGTGTATAGCCTGGGGCAGGTTTGCCTCTTCTTTTTTTCTCATATGTAGACTGAATATAATTTCTGTCCTACAAAGTACACTATTTTTAATCCTTGGCTGTGCTCTCAGTGTAAAGAATACCATGTAATTAATGTGATAATTGTAGTCAAGAAACACTATATTCGTTTTACTTCTTTGTAATGAAGCAGGCAATGCTCTTAACATGCCATTTTCCTGTCCTCACAGTTAGCTATCAAAAGCTTTGATAAAGCCAAGTTAAAATCTGTTGAAACACTGGACCAGAGTGAAGTGAAGATTATTGGCACAGGATGCAGTGGTGAGTTTGTGAAACATGACGATGTGATAGAAGTTCCTCACAGGAGCAAACTAACCCACTGGAGACACACTGTTAATATGCCACTTTCAGCAAAGAATGTCAGTGATAATAGTTTATCCAGCCCTGGAAATCCAAGTTTTTCACAGTCAAAGGACTGCTGTGATGACTTGCTTTCAGAATATTGACAAGTGTGAATTTGATGTCAAAAGCTGAGGTTGTGGCAATTTCAGTAACCCTTCGCTGTACACCCAGTGATTGATTGACACTTGCAAGCCTGCCTTCAAGACAGAATCCAGGATGACCCCTGTGCAGGAACAGAATGCTCCTAGCACTTTGGAAGACTGAATCCTCTCTGTTGGATTTATGTTGGAGGTGTAACTAAACAGCCAGATTGTTACTGATCTCAACGAACAGGGACTTACTGAGGTGGAGACAGCAAAATTAGTTTCCTATTCTACTTAGCACTTATTAAAAAAATCTGTGTAACAAGTAAACCCAAATGAAACCCTGTATTGTATTTTTCAGCCACCACTTTGTTTTTAAAAGTCTTTGAATAACTTTTTGCATTTTCAGTCTTTATCACTACGTTGGATAAGTATATATAAATAAATATATATTTATATATAAAGATATATTGGATAACTAGGTATTTATTGCCAGAGGTAATTGAAATGTCTCTATTTTTATTGTATGTTACAAACTGTTATAGTATATATTTCTGTATATCTCAGTAGCTGGGAAAACAACAGTCCATAACATCTGTGGTGCTGTGTTAGAAATTTATACATGCTGTTAATGAGACGGGGTGTAATCCTTGCTCATTTCTTTGCGATGTGCCCTGTATTGGTCTGCAAGATCAAGTTCTTACACAGGATCCAAGGGAAGAAGCAGAGAGCCCTTGACAAAGCTGAACTCTGGACTTGATGCTCACAGCCTCATCAAAAAAAGGATGCAGAGGCAAGTGTAATGACACATAGAATCATAGTGGTTTGGGTTGGAAAGGGCCTTAAGATCATCTAGTTTCATCCCCACTGCCACGGTCACCCCAGACCATGTCGGCCGAGGCTCTGTCCAACCTGGCCTTCAACACTGCTGAGGATGGAGCATTTACCACTTCTTAGGGCAACCCATTCCAGTGCCTCACCACTCTCACAGTAAATAACTTCTTCCTTATATCTGACCTTAACTTCCCCTCTTTTAAGTTTAAACCTATTTTCCCTTGTCATATTGCTACACTCCCTGATGAAGAGTCCCTCTCTGGCATCCTTGTAGGCCCCCTTCAGATATTAGAAAGCAGTTGTGTTTTGGTTCCCCCCTCTCCCTTCCGCTAAGGAAAGTCATGCAGAAATGCACAAATAAATATTCATGGTTCTGAACCTGGTAGCATCTGCAGATAAAACTGGTTTAGAGCCTGCTCTGGACTGCTCTTTAAAAGGTGGAATTCCAGTTATGACATGTACTTCTCGCATCAGTAAGAATTTGTTAGAATAGGGCAAATACTGTCCCATTCCTAGAGGTGATAACTGAAGAACTGAAAGCCCACAAGTAACTATGAGATGACAGCTTAGATCTGAACTTCATTTTCTACTGTTTCTGTTATGGTAGGAGAACGTGTAAATAGCACAAGCCAGGTTTCTTAAGTGCAGTATTTTTTATCCTTGACTCATCACATCCTGCTTGCATTTTATTTCAGCAACTATTTTGTATGAATAACTCCATTTCTTTTAACTGTGCTATTAGTAAACTGCCTGGCAAAGTACAAAGCTGGAGGACATACTGGTGATTTTTTTTAAGTAACTTTTTAATCCAAGAGGTAAATGGGCAATAAGTGCACATGTGGACATTTGGAGATATGAGGGTCGTGTGTTTATTTTTCTAATAATTTATGAGTTAATCTGACTTTCTAATGTGCCTTGGATTTGTGCCAAATGATGGAAAGAAAAACTAGTAAAAACTCTTGAAAACACTGTTTTCTATGAGTGCTTTTTTTCAAAGAATTTAGTCCTTTATGCAGATTTCCTTGCTTTTGTTGTGGGCATTTGAAGACTTCACCTTGTTTCTGTATGTAAGTTGAAGAGAAACTGTTGGAATTTACTCTCAAGTTCAGTGTGACTTTCTTCCCTCTTACATTCATGGATTACTATTACTAGGTTGTGTGCCTTTGGATTAAGGTTTAACATTTTCATGTAATGCCCTTTAGCTCTACATTCCCATTTAAAAATGTAGGATGGATGTTCAGCTGCTAGAAGCGAAAAGACCAAGAAGAAGAAGAGATCAATTAGTTGTTTGTTTTTTTTTTAATTCTTGTGGCATTAAAAAGATGACCTACAGTAAGTCACTTATCCTCATCTGTAGCAAAAATAACCTAGGTATTATGTCTAAAGTTTAAGATGCAAGTTAAAATGTAATAGATCTGGTTTCCAGACTACATAGGATTTTGCTTGTGTTTTAAACTATGTTGTGTATTTAACTATATTATTCTTAAGACTTCTTCACAGTATGGATGAGAAAAGTCACTTCATTAACTTTTTAATACTGGTGGTACTGTGCTACATTGTAAGCATAGAATATACTGCTGTAACTACAGTTAGCACAGGGACAGCAGGTACAGTATGAGGTCTTTTTTTCTTAATCCTTAATAATAAGCATAGTGTGGCTGAATAGCTTTGGAAACAAGTTTTAAGACGGCTTATTAGGCACCTTTGAAAAGAGTTAGAGAAAATTATAAGAGGCTGTGAACTCTGGGTATTTGCTTTTTTTTCTATTAAAACCAAATTTTGAATACAACAGGTATTCAAGCAAACAACTTGTTCCACACTGCTAACGTTTTAAGTGCATTGTGTTGTATTCTATTCAAATTATGACCCAGATGCAACACTCACAAGTTTCAGCCTCAATACAGTTACAGAATTACTGGTTAATTTACTTGGAAAAAGAAAAAAGAATTGGCCAAGTGTTAATATAACACTTCCTTTGAAAAACCTCCCCCACAAATGAAGTATTAAAGAAAGTAGTAGCTTACTAAAGCAATATAATGCAGACCTGGTAAATATTTGCTATCGTATTTTTAAACAAAATTTAGATTAAACAAGACATCTAACAGGAGAACATTTTTTTTCTTTAGTTTTATAGAAAAAGTAGAAGTTTATTAGAATTAACCTGAGTTGTCCATTCTACTACAGAATAAGAATAGTTGTCATTGTGAACCTGAGGCTACTTAAGTGACCAAGCCAGGTTTATTCAGTGTTCAGTCTAGAATAAAGCTTATTTCCTAGCATTCTGGATATATAGAGTATGTACTAAAAAAAAACCACTTAAATGCCAGACAGTTCCACTCTAATCTAAATGATGGAAAGATAACGACCGACAAATTATTTAGGCAAGTTTGCAAGTTTCCTTTGATGTGCTTCATCAAGCTTGTAATTAAAAAATACTTTAATATTCAAGATATGATGATCAAGGGCTAAAGAGGAATAGGATTTGAAGGGAGTACCCCTGGAAGCTGTCCCTGTCTAACCATGTGCAGTGCAAATACACCCATCAACTTCATGACACTTGGAATTTGTCTGCAAAGTGTGTTATCTACCACACAGTTCAGTTTAACCTCCAAAAGGTTGTAACTGAAAATAAATCCACATTGTTAAGTCACATTTTAACAACTCGCATTTTAACAGCCGTTCCAGAGCAGCAAGGACATAAAGCTCATGCAGAGAAGAATTTTATAAACTCAGGAATGGGAATGTGAAACATGGATGCTAAGGACCTACCTATCTGTAGCCTTAATGGGAAAACTCTTAAACCATCTATTGCCACACCATAGCTTGAAACTCTTCACACTGCTAAAGAGTCATTAGTCTAAAGAAATTTAGGATACACCCACAATGGTACTGAAGTTAAGGGATCTTAATTACAAAAATAGACAAGCCATATGCCATAGTCCATATTAAACAAAAATAACCATTTAAATACTCTTCAATGCCATTCACACAAAAAGAAAACCACACACTAGTGCTCACTTAAAGCAATTTTATTCTGTTCCTAAAAAACAATGCAGTTGGGATTCATATATGTTTCTGTAAATCAGGTCAGCAAAGGGGACTGTGGTGGTAGAGTGTTTATCAGTACATTATTTATCGTACTTACTTCCATAACCATGTTCTTGAATAAACATATAGCACAGGTTCAGTTTCACTTTACGCATGCAGGAGCTGCAGAGAGTTTAGGAAAACGGTCTTTTTTCAAAGTAAGAAACACTCCAGCCATTTGATAAAAATGGAGGTAGTTTTAAACATATAGGATACCAAGTGTCTGAACAGTGCTGTATTACAGAGTTAACTTCCTTTTTTGAGACAATTTATTTCATAGGGGAAAGATGTTGTCTGCTGGTTACAACTTCACAGTGCCTGATCTGAAGTCCTCCGATTCAAGCACCACTGTGATACCCTCACTTCATTTGATTAATTTTCAATAAGGAGTTGAGAGAGAGTGAGCTGCTGGATGGGGTACCTCAGAGGCTCAGGAAATTTCCTTTGTAACACTTCTGTGACTTAGCACCCAGAGGTAAGTCTTTGAACTCCTAGGAGTGGCTGTTCCAGCTTTACACTTAGCTCCTCCTCGTGTTACGGTATATTGTCCTGGTTTAAGCCCAGCCAGTAACTGAGAACCATGTAGCCACTTGCTCACTCCCCTCACTCCCGGAGGGAGGGGGAGAACTGGAAGAATGTAACTCCCACAGGTTGAGATAAGAACAGCCCAGTAGCTAAGGTGTAACACAAACCACTGCTGCTACCACCAATAATAATAATGATAAAGGAAATAACAAGGGAAGAGAATACAACCGCTCACCACTCACTGACCAATACCAAGCCCAACCTGAGCAGTGATCTGGCCCTTCTGGGTAACTGCCCCTAGTTTATATAGTGGGCATGATGTGCTGTGGTATGGAATACCTCTTTAGCTAGTTTGGGTCAGGTGTCCTGTCTGCTTCCTCCTGACTTCCCCTCCTCCCTGGCAGAGCATGAGACTCAGAAAGGCCTTAGTCAGAGCAAACATTACTTAGGAACAAGTAAAACCATCGGTGTTATCAGCGCTGTTCCCAGGCTGAAAGTCAAAAACACAGCACTGCACCAGCTACTAAGGAGAAAAATGACTGCTATGGCTGAACACAGGACCGTATCCACCCCTTATTCCACACCATTCACATCATGCCCAGATCCCACATTTTTCAATATACCATCACACTTGTCTCATATAAATATATATATATGTATATATATCCACACCCACACAAAGAGAGAGATATCATTACTTAGTGCATGGACCAGTCCCTATAAAGCTGCTGAATTCATCCTGTCCATGATGTCAGGCTCCATCTCTTGTAGCAGTCTTTCAGAGCAGGAGAGATGGTGTGCAGTGTTGGATTGTTGCCTGCTGACGACATCATGGAACTCGTCTAGTCATTGCTGAGCTTGTCTGGTTTCATCAAAGTTCATTCCTTGTTGGGATGATGGTCGGAGGGAAGTCAGGGCCAGTCGCTGGTGACCTGAAGACATCTAGTCGATGGGCTATAAAAGTGCTACATAACAGGCAACAGCATACAATTGAGTTCATTGGCTGTTTTCCCCTAAAATAAATTCCCTTGAGGTACACATCGGACTTCCCATCTTCCCGCATTACCCACCAAGTATATCCAGGTCCCTGAGCAAAAGCAATCCCACGAGTGGGTTTGCCTTTACCTGAAGCAGGAATAACCCAGACTGTCTTCCCCAGCAAATTCTTCATATGCACCACGGGAACTTTGTCCCCTTCTACAATATGTAAAAGTTCTGACTGGGCTGGGCCAGCCCTGTTGGCAGATCCTCTGGTGTTGACCAACCAGGTGGCCTTTGGTAAATGTGTATCCCAATGCTTGAAAGTTCCCCCACCCATCGCTCTCAGTGTAGTTTTTAACAGCCCATTGTACCGTTCGATTTTCCCAGAGGCTGGTGCATGGTAGGGGATGTGATATACCCACTCAATGCCATGCTCTTTGGCCCAAATATCTATAAGGTTATTTCGGAAATGAGTCCCATTGTCTGACTCAATTCTCTCTGGGGTGCCGTGTCACCACAAAATCTGTTTCTCAAGGCCCAGGATAGTGTTCCGGGCAGTGGCATGGGGCACAGCGTATGTTTCCAGCCACCCGGTGGTTGCTTCCACCATGGTAAGCACATGGCGCTTGCCTTGGCGGGTTGGTGGCAGTGTGATATAGTCAATCTGCCAGGCCTCCCCATATTTATACTTCAACCATCGTCCTCCATACCAGAGAGGCTTTAACCGCTTGGCTTGTTTAATTGCAGCACATGTTTCACACTCATGAATAACCTGGGCAATAGTGTCCATTGTTAAGTCCACCCCTCGGTCACGGGCCCATCTATATGTTGCATCTCTGCCCTGATGGCCTGAAGTGTCATGGGCCCACCGGGCCAAAAATAATTCACCTTTATGTTGCCAATCTAAGTCCATCTGAGCCACTTCAATCTTAGCCGCTTTATCCACTTGTTGGTTGTTCTGGTGTTCCTCAGTGGCCCGACTCTTGGGTACATGGGCATCTACATGACGTACCTTCACCACCAGGTTCTGCACCCGGGCAGCAATATCTTTCCACAGTGCAGCAGCCCAGATGGGTTTACCTCTGCGTTGCCAGTTGCTCTGCTTCCATTGCTTCAACCACCCCCACAGGGCATTTGCCACCATCCATGAGTCAGTATAGAGATAAAGTACTGGCCACTTTTCTCGTTCAGCAATGTCCAGGGCCAGCTGGATGGCTTTCACCTCGGCAAATTGACTCGATTCACCCTCTCCTTCAGCAGTTTCTGCAACTTGTCGTCCAGGACTCCATACAGCTGCCTTCCATCTCCGATGCTTTCCCACAATACGGCAAGAGCCATCAGTAAACAAGGCATACTGCTTTTCACTTTCTGACAGTTTATTATATGGTGGGGCCTCTTCAGCACGCACCACCTCCTCCTCTGGTGACATTCCAAAATCTTTGCCCTCTGGCCAGTCCATGATGACTTCTAGAATGCCTGGACGACTGGGATTTCCTATTCGAGTTCGTTGTGTAATTAGTGCAGCCCATTTACTCCATGTAGCATCAGTTGCATGATGTGTAGAGGAGACCCTGCCTTTGAACATCCAGCCCAGCACGGGCAGCCGGGGTGCCAGGAGGAGCTGTGCTTCAGTGCCAATCACTTCCGAAGCAGCTCGAACCCCTTCATAGGCTGCCAGTATCTCTTTCTCAGTTGGGGTATAGCTGGCCTCAGATCCTTTGTATCCCCGACTCCAAAAGCCAAGGGGTCGACCTCGAGTCTCCCCTGGAGCTTTCTGCCAGAGGCTCCAGGTAGGACCGTTCTCCCCAGCTGCAGTGTACAGCACATTTTTTACATCTGGCCCAGTCCGGACTGGTCCAAGGGCTACTGCATGAACTATCTCGCATTTAATTTGCTCAAAGGCTTGTTGCTGCTCAGGGCCCCATTTAAAATCATTCTTCTTCCGGGTCACATGATAGAGAGGGCTTACAATCAAACTGTAATTTGGGATGTGCATTCTCCAGAACCCCACTGCACCCAAGAAAGCTTGCGTTTCTTTCTTATTAGTTGGTGGAGACATTGCTGTTATCTTGTTGATCACATCTGTGGGGATCTGTCTACGTCCATCTTGCCATTTTATTCCCAAAAATTGAATCTCCTGTGCAGGTCCCTTGACCTTACTCCGTTTTATGGCAAAACCGGCTTTCAGCAGGATTTGGATTATTTTCCTCCCTTTCTCAAAGACTTCTTCCGCTGTATCGCCCCACACAATAATGTCATCAATGTATTGCAGGTGTTCTGGAGCTTGCCCCTGTTCCAGTGCAGTCTGGATCAGTCCATGGCAAATGGTAGGGCTGTGTTTCCACCCCTGGGGCAGTCGGTTCCAAGTGAACTGGACACCCCTCCAAGTAAAAGCAAACTGTGGCCTGCACTCTGCTGCCAAAGGAATTGAGAAAAATGCATTGGCAATATCAATCGTGGCATACCACTTGGCTGCCTTTGACTCTAGTTCATACTGAAGTTCTAGCATGTCCGGTACGGCAGCACTCAATGGTGGTGTGACTTCATTCAGGCCACGATAGTCTACTGTTAGTCTCCATTCTCCATTAGACTTTCGCACTGGCCATATGGGGCTATTAAAGGGTGAGCGGGTCCTGCTGATCACCCCCTGACTCTCCAGTCTACGGATCAGCTGATGGATGGGAATCAGGGAGTCTCGGTTGGTGCGATATTGCCGCCGGTGCACTGTTGTGGTCACAATTGGCACTTGTTGTTCTTCAACTTTCAGCAACCCCACAGCAGAGGGATCTTCTGAGAGACCAGGCAAGGTGGACAGCTGCTCAATTTCCTCAGTCTCCAAAGCAGCAGTATCAAAAGCCCATTCGTACCCTTCTGGGTCTCTGAAGTACCCTCTCTTGAAGTAGTCTATGTCGAGGATGCATGGAGCCTCTGGACCAGTCACAATGGGGTGCTTTTGCCACTTCCTCCCAGTCAGGCTGATTTCAGCCTCCCATAGAGTCAACTCTTGGGATCCTCCTGTCACTCCAGAAATATAGATGGGTTCCTCCCCTTGACAGCTTGATGGCATCAGGGTACACTGTGCACCGGTATCTACTAGAGCCTTATACTTGTGGCTGGGACTGATGTGCCAGGCCATCTGATCCACACAGTCCAGTAAATCCAATTGTCCCCTACCTCCACCTGGCTGGAAGCAGGGCCCCTCTAATAGTGATCACAATATTGGTTACGTGTTATTGACAGGCATTAGTCTTCTTTACCACAGGAGCTGGAGTAAAATCAGTTCGTCCACTCCATTTGGAAACCTGCTCACCAGAGACTGAAGCCACAGCTTTCATGGGATGACCACCCTTGACCTCTGTTCTCCTCTTCAACTCACACACCCATTCCTCCAAAGCTGAGGTAGGTTTTCCATCCCACTTCCTCATGTCTTCTCTGTGATTCCACAGGTAAAATCATAGGGTGGCCCGTGGCATGTACCTCCTATATCTTCTCTCTCAAGCAGTAGAATGCCTTTTGTTAATAGCTGAGACATGCGCTGGTACACGTGAGGAGCTGGATAGATCAGACAGACTGTCTCTCAATTGTCTGAACTGAGACAGTTTTTCCCCAGCTGAAATGATGGAAGGGGTGAGATTGTCTTTGAGCTCTCAGAGCTGACAAATCATTTCATCCACTGTTGGTGGTGTTACATCATGCCAGGTTATTGAAGCCAATGAGTGGGAATATGATGACGGTGCACTTTAAATTTTTGCCACATGGGTCATGCACATTAAGTTTCAGCTGGATCTACGGATGCATTCCCAGCATCCAGCCTACGACA
Source organism: Pezoporus wallicus (assembly GCF_028554395.1). Lineage (NCBI taxonomy): Eukaryota > Metazoa > Chordata > Aves > Psittaciformes > Psittacidae > Pezoporus > Pezoporus wallicus. The sequence goes on along the minus strand of NW_026636385.1, from coordinate 774,991 downwards.
GATCATGTCTACAATGGCTGATGCCCTCACAGACTGGATGGATGCCTTTCTCTAGTGTGGTCCAGCTGGCCGAACGACCCATACCATTGTCCTTGCATGGAAACCTCTTTCACAGCTGCCAAGAGCCACCTCCAAAGGCTCAGGGACTGTTTCTCACGTAATAATAACTCTTGTTCAGATGCTGTCCCATGTAGTAAGTGCATTGGTTCTTCATCTTCTTCACGGTACGTGTTGCTTTTTGTGCCTTGTTTGCTTTTCCCCTTGCATACAGCGGCAACCGATACTGGCATGAATTGCTCCTTTGGTTTAGCTGCACGGATTATCACTGTGGTTGGAGTGTCTGCAGTGTCTGCCACTAGGGTTGGAGTGGCTGCAGCATCTGTTGTGGGGGTTTGTGCAGCTGCTCTGCTTGGGGGCTGAGTAGTACCAGCAGCTGCACTGTTGCTGTCAGAGTCTGAGTAGCTGCTGTAGTTGTCACTGGGGTTGCTGTAGTTGCTGTACTTGGAGTTGGAGTAGCTGTGCTGTCTCCTGCTCTGCCAGCAGATCCAGAGACATATTCCCTTTGAAGGTGCTGGATAGTGTTGAACAGGGCTCTCTACGCATTGGACAAGCCCCAGCACGTTGCCAGGATTTGTCCCTCTCTGGTACGACCAGGATGACAACACACCTCATTTAAGTGTTTTACTAATTTTTCTGGATTTTGCACTTGTTCAGTGGGGAAGTTCCAGAGTGCTGGAGGGGCCCACTGGCCTAGATACTTGCCCATACTATCCCACACACCCTGCCACTCATGACTGTCCAGCCTCCGGGAAAATCTCTTGGTCCTCTTATATTGTCACCTAACCCTAGACAAGACCCAAACCTGACTCTGCTTAACTCTTGAAATCAGATGAAATGGTAGTGGGCAAAACACACTCTGTATGTGTGCCAACATGGTGATCCCCATCACAATCAGCAGGCAGGTCTCAAGGGTACCCAAAGGTCTTCAAAACCTTTACAACTCTCAAATGATGCTGTAAATGGTCTGGTGAGGAGGCTGGGGGTGTAAGGAAATGTCTCCTTCATAGGCTGACCACCCGAGAAGGGAAAAAAACATGTGTAATTGCTAAACATTTCCATTACATACCTCCCAAAGTATATAGGTGATAACCAAACTGGGAATGCAAAACAGATTAGTTTCATCATCAATGAGTCTATTGTATTACAAGTCATTACCATAAAGTACAGTGAAACAAGAACCTTAGCCCAGGCCCCCCCCGATAAACACACAGCAAAGACCGGCTGTAAGTAAGGTACAACATGCTGAAACTCAGAGATCAAGCACAACTCTGAGAGCTAATAAACCAGCATTGTGACTATTGACTGTTAATCCAAAACAATGAATGCTTATCACAAATAGATTAGACACACTCTGGTCAGATCTGTCATTGTCTCAACCCTTCGTGCCCCACGTTGGGCACCACAGAGAACTGTTGTGGTTTAAGCCCAGCTGGTAACTCAGAACCACGCAGCCGCTTGCTCACTCCCCCTCCTTCTTCCTCTCCCCGCTCCCGGAGAGACTGGGAGGAGAACTGAAAGAACGCAACTCCACGGGTTGAGATAAGAACAGTCCAGTAACTAAGGCATAACAAAACCACTGCTGCTACCACCAATAATAATAATGATAAGGGAAATAACAAGGGAAGAGAATGCAACCGCTCATCACCTGCTGACCGATACCCAGCCTGACCGAGCAGTGATCTAGCCCTTCTGGATAACTGCCCCCAGTTTTTATAACTGGGCATGATGTGCTGTGGTATGGAATACTCCTTTGGCTAGTTTTGGTCAGGTGTCCTGTCTCTGCTTCCTCCTGGTTTCCCCTCCTCCGTGGCAGAGCATGAGACTCAGAAAGTCCTTGGTCAGAGTAATCATTACTTAGGAACAACTAAAACCATCAGTGTTATCAGCGCTGTTCCCAGGCTGAAAGTCAGAAACATAGCACTGCACCAGCTACTAAGAAGGAGAAAAATGACCACTATTGCTGAACCTAGGACATATATCTCCAATTGCAGCAAGTTAAGCGTGTGCTGTTGCTGGAAGCATAGCTTACACAATGAGTACAGGGCAACAAACTGTTCATGCTAATGAAGCAATGGGGAACCCCACACTGCTCAGGCCTCTTACACTACAAAAAAATTATGTTATAGTATCCCCTTCTCAGACTTAAAAAGACGAGTTCATTTGTTGGCCTTTTTAATTATAAACAAACAAAAAAAAAAAAACACAAAAAAAAAAAAGCGTAAACATTTTCAGATCCTGCATTCTGCCTGACAAAAGCATGTTGCCTTTTCCCAGGCATTTTTTTTTTGGCAGACAGTCCTACAGTAGTATCAGTAGTCATCTTCTTCATCGGAGTCCAATACTTTCCTTCTGTTGAACTAAAATGAAATGTGAAAATAGAACGGTCACAGTAAATACAACACACAGCAAGCCTCTCAACCTCCATGCATTGAAAACATTACATGGGAGCAGAACATTCACCCCATTACCCACCAAGTCCCTGCCTCGTGTAAGAGTGCAGGACAGACACAACAGAACACTGACAGCCCAGTGCCAACATCTGCAATTCTTACTATAGGCAAGGACTGATGGGATTCAATCTCAGAACTTACCACTGTAGGTAAGACAGGTAGTAAATACAAAGTGAAGTTCACAGAATCACAGACTGGCTTGGGTTGGAAGACACCTTAAAGCTCATCCAGTTCCAACCCCCTGCTAGGGGCACAGACACCTGCCACTAGAGCAGGTTGCTCCAAGCCCTGTCCAACCTAGCCTTGAACACTGCCAGGGATGGGTCAGCCACAGCCTTTCAGGCCAACCTGTGCCAGGGCCTCACCACCCTCACAGGGAAGAAATGGTCCAATACCTGCAATTTTTCTGCCCTTTAACAAATCAAAATTACATGTAGGAAGCTAAGCTTACCTTTACTGTCGTTTTCTTTTCTGTTTGCTGACTCACTTTTTCAAGTATTTCTATCAAACCTTGTTCCGATACCTAGGAAAGCAGAAGAAAAGCCATATAAACACATTCTGAGAGATGCTGTATCAAACAACTGAATCACATTTCCCCTTCTGTTCTGCTGCCAGGCAGGGTACGCCACAAAACGTGCGTACACTAGCTCTATAATATGCATGGTTTATTAAACCATGCATGCTAAAGTAAGTAAGCACACTAAAGCAAACCATATATATATAAAGTACATATATATTTATATATAAAGTACAGAGGAAAATTAGTAATGCATCAAGTCATTACTGCATAGAGAGAACAGAGATCAGAAGAAATACATGACCAGTCACCACCGAATCATCATCCAGGTCCACACTTCAAGCTGGGAAGCCCCGTTGCAGCCGATGCCAGGAGTCTCAGGTAACTGGAAGAATTCCTATGTGGTGCGTCCACCCAAAGGTGAGGCTCCAGATTCAGCCTCAAGAGGGTCTTGCCTTTATACCCTTAGAAAACCAACCAGCTTTATGCCAGATTTCTAATTGTTTACTTGTGGAGAAGCTACGCAGGCTCTCATGATCTCACTGTTGTCTATGCTCAGAGTGTTGGCCAGGTGCCCCATTGCAGCCAAGTATGAAGGTCACAGAACAGCTGCACACCTATGTTTTCCTGCCTCTCTCTGACAAACAGTCACGATGAACATAAACATGTACACTCTACTGAATACACTTTGACAAAAACATGGTTTGTTATGACGCTCAGTCATGAGAGGGAATTAGATCCTAGCTAGGCTCCCACCTGTTACACTTTCTTATAAAAGGAATTATATAACACTACTTAGAAGCTCTCAGTTGTCTTTTTCAGTTATTTAATTTACAGATACTAAAACCACCTCCCTTCCCCCCCCCCTTTTTTTTTTAAGTGTGAATTGGGTTTGCTAACAGATACATGCAAGAAAGAATTAGAAAAATATAACTCACCTTTCCAGGTAATTGTCCAAATCTTGCCATCTGTATAAGGTAATTCTCCACTGCTTTTGCTTTGTCTGGTTTCACAAGTGCTAGATTACTTACTGCAAGAGAAACAGGTTCCATTTGTTTTAAATCATACTCAAATACCTTCACTAGGAACTAAAAAGTGACAGATATCCCTATGCAACTGTCTTCTTCATGCCAGCATCATAAAATAAATTCAGAAAGGCATTTTCATTTATGTAAAACATAGAAAGATACAAGACAGTTTTATTTCTTACTTTTACATATTTGATCCTAATTAATCTAATTTTGATTCTTACTATAATTCCTACTATTAATTAAAAAAAAAACCATCATTTCGATGTCAGTTAACCCTACCCCTCCAATTGTTGCCATCAAACTAAAAAGCTGTAATGGTTTCACCTTCTCATCAGCACCAGTGTTTTTCTGCTCTGGCCTCTACAGAAGCACATACATGCTTGATCTGAGCAGCACTGGAGCACACTAGGTGGGAATTTTTAATTAGAAAGTTACTTGGATACTTACATCTTGCACGAGCTGCTTGATCAAGAACTTGAGCTAAAATAGTATTTCTTATCTCTGCTTCCCTGTAATGAAAAATCAACCACACATTAGAAGTGTGATTTGAAACACCCAAAATAATGTACACAAACCAGCTAACTACAGAAGACATTCAATTCTTGTCAGTGACTTCTTGAGGTCCCTTCAAATCCCACATCAACCCAATTCCTTTTGTAGCATTTTCGGTTGTGAGTAGCTCTATGTATGTTGACAAGTTAAACAGCTGACCACACCTTCCAAGAAATCAATGTGGATTTATTACTACTCACACCTTCCTCCTGTTTGTTATTACATCTCAGAGACAAAAGCCATGCTACCCACTTGTAAATACTCTGTATTCAGAAATCTGAATTTCATGTGGAATTCAAAGGGAGCGCACGGTACAGCAAGTGTTAAGGAACAGTCCATGCAACTGCAAGACAGAACCAAACCTCCTTATTTATGTAGAAGTTTTTAATAAGTCTTCATATGCTTACAGTTACTAAATATTTGCAAAACTGGAATTTTAGTTTATGCATTTCAGTTGCTATAAACTTTGAGTGTGTGCAAAGTTGAGCTCTTTAAACACGTATCTTCAATTCTCCACTTACTGCAGCTTCTGCAGTGCTTCTGCACTAAGTTCTGACACAAAGCTTTTTGTTTCACATTTTTAACTGCAATAGATGTCCCAGAAAATTGAATCAACTAGGAAAGCATGTCCCCACTGCACTAACAGAGCCAAACCCAAACTCATCACTCAGACAAACACCAGTTTGGGAAGAGCTCCACAAGTCTTCAAGGGTTTTTTTATGACCAGGTCTTAGCAACCCTGAAAAGCCAAGGTTTCCCAGTTCCAGAAGCAGATGACTGTGGGAGTGATAATGCTTCCCCCAAACATCCTGTTATATAACTAGGGATCATGAGGTTCATAGAACCACAGACTGGTTTGGGTTGAAAGAAAGCTTAAACCTCATCAAGTTTCAACCCTCTGTCATGGGCAGGGACACGTTCCAATAGACCAGGGTGCTCAAAGCACTTAAAAGGTTACTGCATTCAGCTGAGGTCCAAAGTGAAACCGAGCTGCTGGTGCTGTTTTCCTCCCTTTGCTCCCACCCCAGTGAAGGTTCAGACTGCCCTGAAGCTCTGTGCTAGATCATCCTGTATAGTCATGGCCTGGGGGCCACACTTGCATTGATCAGATTTTAGCTATCCCTGGATTAAATCTTCTGACATTTAAGCTATTCTTTTTTGGTGACTTTTCCAACCACAAAAAAACCAAAATCAGGTATTTCAAAGAAGTGAAAATATTTAAAAAAATATATAAATGCAAAAGGTTCCAAAACAACTCAGTGTGAGACCAAAAGTCAATAGTTCTCATTTATACCTCTGTTTTGCTTCCTGCTGCGATGAATCACCAGAAGGATCCTGAAGAATGAGATCACAATAAGTATGACCATCAACCCATCCAAACCATTCAATATTCCAGCAAAGTCAATGTAAACTAAACCCGCCTGACCACAGATGACATCCTGATAGTAAGAATCTGCTGCCCTGGCAAATAAATGTGCCACCCCATGGTTTCCTCACACAACAGCAATGCAAACTTGCATGATGACTTGTGCTGCTGGATCCATCCACAAACTGCTGTCGGTTCGGACATTATTAAAAGGCCTTCCTGTTGGGCTGAAGGTAATAAACTTTCCCAAGGCCCCGAAAGCAGACAAAGGCATTTAAACTCCATTAAAGCTGAGGAGAAATTAAATTCAACGTAATGCTTTGTATTTATCAATGAAGAAGAAAGCAAAATCCTAGCACGGTAGTTTGGGACTAATGCAGCCGAGACTGCTATTCAGAAGCAAATAAAATAAAAAAGTAAAAAAGATGAACTCTGTGTTGAATCTGCACCTCAAATTTCGTAAGTACCATTACAAAGTGTGGCAGCTCAACAGGAAACCAACAGTGAGAAGAAACGGGACTGATCATAGCTGACATTTTAGCTCTAAACACAGACTGGAACGCCCGGCGATGGTGACTCAGAGCGAGCGCCGTGCGGACCGGTCGGCGGAGGGAACGCTCATGGGCCGAGCACCGCACGGCGGCAGCCCGCGCACCGGGTGCGGGCCCGGGGCCGGTGACAGCTCACTCGGGACGTCCCCAGCCAAAGCATCGGGCACGACCGGGCCGCTCCCCGCTGCTCCCCGGTCTCTTGCCGAAGCCTTTACTCGCGGCGAGGCCCTGTCCCGCCCGCCTCCCCTCCCACACGCCCGGAGAAGGTTCGGGCGTGACGACCAGGCCGTGCCGCGCCCGCAGAGCTCCCGTTTGCCCCGGCTCGGCGGCAGGGCGCAGGGGGCACTGCCAGGGCAGCAGCCGAGCGGGCGCCTCGTCCTTACCCCGTGTTTGGCCTGCAGCTCGGCCAGCCGCTGCTGCCGCAGCGCCTCCAACTCCTCGTCCGCCATGGCTCACAGACCGCGCCGGCGCCGCGTCAGGCGCTACAAATCAACCGTCGAGAGCGCTGGCGAGGGGCTGGGCGAGGCGCAGGGATTTTCCTCTTGGCGGCGCCAAGGGCAGCCCGATGTCGTGACGCGGGAGTGGGTCTGTTAATGGTCTACTGCCGCAGCTTGAAGCGATTATCATAGCCCCCGACCTTCAGCGGGCAGCGCTTGGCCTGCGTGTGTCCTGTAAGTTCTCTGGTTCCCTCAGAAACACCCCGAACAAGAAGGGACACACGCAGGGTTTGGCCAGCCTTCCCGGCAGTACAACACTGACTAACGTTCCCCTTGCCCTGCAGAGCTGTGACTCCTCAAGAAATAACTCATTGTACCGTGACCACTGCTTCCCAGCGCAATGCACGTTGGCAACTGGGACTAAAAGAAGTGTGAAATGATGTGGCTTCCTGCCCTCGGCTGCCAGGTCTGGCCCTGACCCTGACACCACGTACCACCAACAGGTACTGGCCTTGAATGGATTGGCACAAAGTCACAGAATCCCAGACTGGGTTGGGTTGGAAGGGACCTTAAAGCTCATCCAGTTCCAACTCTCTGCCATGGGCAGGACACCTTCCACTAGAGCAGCTTGCTCCAAGCCCCGTCCAGCCCGGCCTTGAACATTGGCAGGGATGGGGCAGCCACAGCTTCTCTGGGCAACCAGTGCCAGTGTCTCAGCACCCTCACAGGGAAGTCACTCTAATGTCAATTCAAACTGTTGCCAACACACTCATTTCATCCCTTTGGTCATCATGTTACATGAGCAACTTTACATCTCAAATTTCAGCTTTTAATGTTGGTCAGTGTCGTGCTTTAAGCCCAGCCGGTAGCTCAGAACCACACAGCCACTCACTCACTCCCCCCCTTTTTTTTTCTCCCCACTCCCTCAGGAATGGGGAGGAGAACTAAAAGAATGTAACTGCCACAGTGCAGCAGCCCAGATGGGTTTACCTCTGCGTTACCAGTTGCTCTGCTTCCATTGCTGCAACCACTCCCACAGGGCATTTGCCACCATCCATGAATCAGTACAGACATAAAGTACTGGCCACTTTTCTCCTTCAGCAAAGTCCAGGGCCAGCTGGATGGCTTTCACCTCGGCAAACTGACTCGATTCACCCTCTCCTGCAGCAGTTTCTGCAGCTTGTCACTGGGGACTCCATGCAGCTGCCTTCCACCTGTGATGCTTCCAAAGCACTGGAGGGGCCCGCAGGCATAGATGCTTGCCCATACTGTCTCACACACCCTGCCACTCATGACTGTCCAGCCTCTAGGAAAATCTCTTGGTGGTCCTCCTTTACTCCCATGGTAAATATTCGGGGGGTGAGGGGGCAGGGCTGGGGGGGTAAGGAAATGTCTCCTTCATAGGCTGACCACCTGAGAAGGGAAAAAAACATGTGTAATTGCTAAACACTTCCATTATATAACTCCCAAAGTATAGAGGTGATGACCACACTGGGAACGCAAGTCAGATCAGTTTCATGATCAATGAGTCTATTGTATTACAAGTCATTACCATAAAGTACAGTGAAACAAGAACCTTAGCCCAAGCCCCCAGCTGATAAACACACAGCAAATACCAGCTGTAAGTAAGGTACGACATGCTGGAACTGTGAGATCAAGAGCAACAACTCTGAGTGCCAATAAATCAGCATTGTGACGAGTGACTGTTAATCCAAAACAATGAATGCTTATCGCAAATAGATTAGACACCCTCTGGTCAGATCTGTCATTGTCTCAACCCTTCGTGCCCCACGTTGGGCACCACAAAGAACTGTCATGGTTTAAGCCCAGCCGGTAACTCAGAATCACGCAGCCGCTTGCTCACTCCCCTCTCTTCCTCCCCCTGCTCCCGGAGGTATGGCGTAGAGAATCGAAAGAATGTAACTCCCACGGGTTGAGATAAGAACAGTCCAGTAACTAAGGTATAACACAAAGCACTACTGCTGCCACCAATAATAATAATGACAAGGGAAATAACAAGGGAAGAGAATACAACCGCTCACCACCCGCTGACTGATCCCCAGCCTAACCTGGGCAGCAGTCTAGCCCTTCTGGGTAACTTGGTCAGAGTAAACATTACTTAGCAACAACTAAAACCATCGATGTTATCAGTGTTGTTCCCAGGCTGAAAGTCAAAACCACAGCACTGCACCAGTGGTACAGATACTAAGAAGGAGAAAAATGACTGCTACTGCTGAACCCAGGACAGTCAATCATGTATTCTTGCTAAAGACTGTATGTTTTTCACTTCGAGATCTAGTTTAACTTAAGAACCTACCAAAAACCAAAAAAACCCAAACCCCTAAACCATCAAAAACTCTTCTAACAGGATAAATAAGCCACAATTTCCTAAAAATGGAGGTTTCTATAAAGATGTAAAGATATACTTGGTCATATATCTGTGATTTTCTGGTTTTAAAAAGTAAGAAAAGCTATCAAGTGCTTGTTCCATTCAGAACCGCAGTGAATGCAGACAGAATTAGTTGAGTAGAGTTCATTTTCTTTGGAGCTTTCCATGCTCCATATGGATGACAGGAGCCTGTCAGCCCTACCTGCAAACCTTCCATCCATCCAGATAGCATGGGAAGCATATTTATACCTCGATAAACTCAAAATCGGGGAGCACATTTGTAGTGGGTCTCAAGGAAGGGTTTGGGTTTTACTTCCATGTTAGCAGCAGAGGGAGTCCTAGTTCTACAGAAGAGTGTTTGCCGTTCATCATGCATAAACCCACCCACCCCCCAAAAAGGCTGGGTTTTTCTTCTGTGCAGCATGTTCTCACAGATGAAGCTTTAATCTATATCGTAGATCTCTGCTGCTGTAAATTCATGCTCCATTATACCACCATATGCTTTGCTTCAGTCAGAGAAAGCTGCAGTAATCCTAATACTTCATCTAACTTTATAGATATTTGTGTTGCGTATTTGATTGCATATTGTTTGCGCACACGCTTAAAGGTTATGTCTTTATAAGTTGTCTTAAATGAGTTTATAAGCAGTGAGCTGGCAGCTGATGCGATTTTATGTTTTGAGAAGGCATCATTGTGGTTATTGTCAGTTACAATATGAGATTCAGGAAGCAAAACAGAGATGGGTTAATTTAAAAAATCCAGAGGCGTGTAGCACTATGCTTTAGGTTGTATATCTGTTTTGTCTTGTCAGCTGCCTAGTTTTGGTCTGCTCTGGACAGCCTTTAATGTGAAAACATGAAAGAACAGATCCAAGTTTTTCAATACTGGCTGAGTTGCTTCACAATTTTCAGGACTTTTAAATGTGATGTAGAAACAGTGGATTCCTGAAAGGTTTGTATGCATTTGATATGCCCACAGCATGTGTCACTGATATTGATGAAGAATGGTAAGCAGAAAATAAATGCTTTAAAAATGCTTTTTTTTAAAATTTTTTCTATTTTAAACTTTTATGATAATTGTGCAGCTTACACTGCAACCTAGTATATATTGTAAATAATGTCAGTGCTATATAATTGTTAAATACATTATATTAAAAGCATACTGTGTGTGGAATAGAAAAAGATATATATTGCTAACTAATCTGTATACAGTATAAATGCATATTTTAATATAAATGTATAATGTATAATAAAAAATATATGTTTCAAAAGCCATATTTTGGTATATCCTGTTTTGAAGTACTTCAACAGACATAATTTTCCAGTGCAAACTGGGCTATTGAATGCATCTAAGTTGAATGATGTTTAAGAACTTAGGCTTTGTTCCTTGGTCAGTGAGGGCTTAAAAGGCAAAACCCAGGATTCTGTGGAGGTGGGTAAGTCTCATACTGCACTGTGTGGCTACTTTTGTCTTACTTGAGGCATCAGATAAAATTCCACAAATATTCAGATCAGCAAATTCAACAAGAGTTAAAATTCTTGTTATTGAAAGGCAAGTTTAAATTAATTTTGTTACTCTGATTGTTGCTGTGATTCATTCCTTTTTATTTTACCGTTGTAATTTAGTGAAATTAATTGAAAAATTATTTCCTGAAGTTTTCTAGCAGAATTTACTTTTTTTTTTTAAAATGGATGAAGAATAATTCACTCTGGTGCTAAAATACAATGGCACTAACAATATGACTGGAGAAAAACATGATTTTAGAGGGGAATACTCTGTATTATTCTTCATTTGTCAGCTGTCAAAGGTGCTCAATAGCAGCTGGATTGCAAGTAATAATGCAGTAGCACATTAGTACTAGTGTACATTAGTAATTCAGTGGAGTGACAGGAGGAGTTATCAATGCTATTTGAGATATGTAAAAATATCAAGGATATCAGTTTTGACAAGCAGGAACCTTCCCAAGTCCGTTGAGACTTAATTTCAAACACTAGAGGGCTCAAGAGACGTTTCTGATTTTTTTTTTTTACACAGTGATTTAATCACTATAAATAGTGTGTCTCTTTCAGCAGTGCTTACATTAACTTCATAATTATCCTTAAGATGAAACCATATTACAGTGATAACAGAAGAATGGCAATGCATGAATAAGCTAATGAACAAAACATCTCCTTCCTAAAGCAGCTGTAAGTAAAATAAAGTGAAATACATCCAGCTATGACAATACTCTGCAGACTCTATGTCTAGTACTTCGGTTTGGAAGATGTATGAAAATACCCTGTGTAATGAAATCCTTGCTTAGGTATCTTGGGTCTGAATTAAAATTTTAGTAAAAATTAAACACATAAATGTTGCTGTTGTAATTTAAAAGATATTTAGCAAACATTGCAATGCCCTCAAAATAGCCTTCAAAATTTCCCCTTTGATTTTCATTATTCTATAATCAAACACACTAAGGCTAATAAGGATTATTTGCAATGCAACAATTTGAATGGATGCCTCAGTAGTGGGCTCTAAATAAATAAATGCACTCTTGAGAAACATTGTGCCCAGCCTGGGTCCTGGGTTTACAAAGATTTGTGAGCACTAATACAGAAGTACACAGGGAGTGGAGCATCTCCCTTATGAGGAAAGACTGAGGGAGCTGGGTCTCTATAGTTTGGAGAAGAGGAGACTGAGGGGTGACCTTATCAGTGTCTATAAATATATAAAGGGGGAGTGTCACGAGGACGGAGCCAGGCTCTACTCAGTGGCAAACAATGATAGGACAAGGGGTAATGGGTACAAACTGGAACACAAGAGGTTCCACTTAAACTTGAGAAGAAACTTCTTCTCAGTGAGGGTGACGGAACACTGGAACAGGCTGCCCAGGGAGGTTGTGGAGTCTCCTTCCCTGGAGACATTCAAAACCCGCCTGGACGCATTCCTGTGTAACATTATCTAGGTGTTCCTGCTCCGGCAGGGGGATTGGACTAGATGATCTTTCGAGGTCCCTTCCAATCTCTAACATACTGTGATACTGTGATACTGTGATACAGTAGGATAGATTTGGAAATAGAAGGACATAGACATACAAGTCAGATGAAAGGAGATCTCAGATAGGAAAATACAGAAGTGAAAACAGGAGAAGTGCTTTTTGTTAAATTTTTGTAGATAGCCTTTTTTATTATATTTTATTTCAAAGCATAAACAGCTAATGTTTTGCAGATTTGCCATCAAATCTGAGGGGCACTCTCAAATGTTATGTATGCTATATATATTTAAAGTCTGATACAAAAGCTGGGAAGTCAATGGCAGTATCTTACAGATTTCAGTAGAACTGAATCAGAGCTGAAGTCCAACACCTACAAAATACTTGAGTTCCTGTGTAACATGGGAAACCCCAACAAAGTTGATACCTATATGTATATATTTCCTATCTTAGGATTGCCACCACTCATAGATTTGCTTTGCTACAGAAGTGCCTATAGTAATTTTAACCTTGCTGAAGCCATTATTTGTGATTTTTATAGCTTTATGTGCTTTGATGCCTTAATTTTTTAAAACATCTGCAATAAATGTTTTTTCTTTTCCAAGAATTAGAGCATGAATGCCTTGGGTGTCTTGGCTAAAATCTTATACTCTGGGTTGTTCATTCTCTTTCTGGGTAATGTGTTTGTGCCCATACAAAGCATCTGTGTTTAATGAGCTGGAGCACAGCAAAGCCAATAAAACACAAACTCTGCATTATCAGCACATCTATGAAGTGAGGAGTGGGCTGTGGATTAAAACAACTTTCTGGTTTTCTTTTTCAACTGTAATATATCATCCTGTTCTCCTATAATAGTACTTAACTGTATTGCTACATTTCTACAAGATGAAGCACTTTGTCAATTGGTTTGATTAATGACAGATGTTGACTATACTGTTTTACAGTCCCTTCTTAAGGACTTTCTTACTACATTTCAGATTCAAGCTAGGAATTAATTTGAACAAAACAACTGTATTAACAGTCTAGAACCACTATATTCAGCCTAATCAAAAAGGTTAAGCACCTCTGGTACATTACTTGTTCTGAAACACATGTTCCCCAGCCCCTGAGTAAATCACTGAACTATGAGTAAAGGGAGTAGACAATTTAGAAATATCTCTTTAAGTTAAAGGAAAGGTATTGTAGTTGCCAGTGTATTGTTTTATATAATAAAATTAGATACTCACACTTTTCTAAAAGCATTAGTTTAGAGGTTTTAAAACTTGCTAAATTGAGGTATGTCCACCCAAATTCATTTTTGCTTTAAGAAAACCCCAAACAAACCCTTCTGTGTCCTTTGAATTTGATGCATTTGAAGTGTGGCTCTATTAAAAGATACTACTGTGTAAAAATCAAATGCATTAACCTAGCAGTTCTCTCCTGTGTATTAGTATCTGCTTTCTTAGTAACAAGGATGAACTATTGTTATTTATTTAGTTATTTTTGGAAATGACATGGGTTTACTAGAAGTGCACTAGATTTGTTAGGCGCTTTTTTGTTTGTTTGGGTATTTTTTGTTTCTTTTTTTGTTTCTTTCTTTTATTTAAGAGAAGTATTTATTGGATATTTATTACATTCCAACTGCTAAATTTTGCTCTAGCTTATGGAGGACAATCCTCTTTAAATGGCATGGGACAATATGGGTTCTAGTTATTTATTTAAATAATAGCTCATGAAATAGCAGATGTACATTAAAAGCATTTAATATAACTCACTTTAACGCACTATCTGTTACCTCTTCAGGCTGCTGTTTGATAAATAAAGACAGAAGAGTAAATGGATGCCAGACTGCATAACAGGCTACAGAGGAAGGTGATCAGAACACTGGAGCTGGGGAAGGAAAAGAGAGACTGGGATAAAAAGTAGTGCTTGCTCCTTTTTCATTTTTGTCATTTATTGTTGCTCAGGTCAAGGTATGGTGAGAAAATCTGGGATAACTGCTGCAGCATTTAGATATTCCACACACATGGAATGGAACAGCAGCTGTTCCCAGGAAGGGCTGTGGACAGGACCAACTGAAAAATGAAAACTACTCTCAGGAAAGCGGGCGATCCGCTGCCTGAGCAGTCTTTTACCTAGACTTAGTTACAGTAGAATTCAGTAAGATGTATATTGACTGCCTTCAGTGTGTCTCACCACACCTGCGCATACTATTAAGGAAGATAATGAATCCTTCATGGAAGCATCATTCCTTATGGTTTCCTTGGGCTGCAGAAACAAAAATATTTTTCCTCTATTTCCTTATGTAGGTTTCCCATATGCTTCTTTAATTTTTGAAGGTGAGCCAATTACTTTAAAAACTTTAAAGGTGGTTTTTGCCTTTGTAGGTAGTATATTACCTTTTATTATTTACTAAATCAGACTATTTCTCAGAATAATTTTTCATTTGTCTGACACAACTGTTAGTTCTGATGTATATCGTAAGACACCTCGAATGAGCACAGACACCAGTATTTGGCACTGTCACACTGTTCACAGTTATTTAAACAAACATTATCTTCAAAGGATGCTCTCTTTCAACCTGTAGTAAGCCCTTTAGGTAGGATGCTGAGAAGCTCACCAGAAACCTGCCTGGCTTCTGCTGAAGCCTAGGGCAGAATTGAATCAGATATGTTTTCTTTGCCAAATCTGCAAATTCTGACAGGGTAAATTGTGTTCTGATTAGCTCTGCTGAGGCAAAAGTAGTTTGGGATTCTGAAACACAGAGAAATGTGGTGACAAATGAAATATATTGAAGTTTTGGGAATTATGATTATAAATAGCAAATACAATTGAGACTGAAATGATTCTTTCTATTTACTTCATGTACACAAATAATTGAAAAATACTCCAGGCAAGGTTTACTAAGATTTAGTATCAGGCATATCCATTCATTGTGGCTTACATATTAAATGCAAACCCAGCAGCCTGCTTCTCAGAGACATTTTATTAAGGCAGTTACAGGGATGAAGCATAGTTTTGAGAAAATGGATGTTTAGAGAGTAGTATAAACTCATTTACAAAAGTCATTATTTAAAATAAAAAAAAAGTGAAGTGACTCTGTGTCAGTTACGTAAGTCAGAATTCTGATTAGAAAAACTGTATGTTGAAACTTAGGATTGTAAAGAAAAGCTTTTCTGTACAGATTTTCAAGCTGTTTACTGAGATTATTAATAATGTAAATACTTTGGAGGAAACAGAATATACCATTAGCGTGTTCTTCGGTGAGAATTTATTGTGAGTGTTTTGTCTGATTTCAACACACCTCAGATTTCACTTCTGCGTATGTATCTATAGCTCATTTAGTTTGATGATAAGATATGTAGGAGGTGTTTCTGGCTGCCTTAAGAACTATGTCCACTTACATAGGCTATTGTAATTAAAACCTTTATCCTAACCTTCTTGGTAGACAACACACTCTAGTTAACAGCAGAAAGGGTCTTCCAGCTAGTTGAAATAAACTGGGAAGTAATTGTTATAAAATACTGAAAGATACTGAAAGTGTCATCAGTTCTTCATTTGTGAGGAAGGATTCTGCTTTTAGTGCGTCAGAAGGTGTTTCTTGCACCCATCTGACTGCTAGATTCCAAGAAAAAAATGTGAAGTGCAGAGAAAAAGCTGCATGAAGAGCTAGCAAGGATCAGACAACAGCAGCTGTACTTCTGAATAATTTAGGTTTAGTTTGCAAAGTTGTACAGGAAAGGATCATCACTTACACTTGCATTTGAGAAAATGGAGCTGCAAGTGTTGTCATAGAAAGTGACAATGTGCAAACCATCTGAAATAGCACAGCGACTGTCTTGTCACTTTGAGCTCAATCCTGCAGCACTGTGTGCCAGCATACAGTGGGAAGTAAATAGCGTAGAACGAGATCCCTTTGTTGAGATAAGGCAGCAGTGCAGAGCCCTTCCTGAAAGTATGGACTGCTGCTTGAAAGCCATGTCTGTCAGGTGTGCCAGATGACATCCATATCAGCTTGCTCCAGGGGGTACATTAATACTGTTATTGACAGGTATTTATAGTTACTGGCAGTACAAAGTCCCAGGAGACTGCCAGCCCCTTTCTCCCCCTTGAAAGCCGGCTGCTGAGAGTGGCAGCACTCAGTGCTGCATGCGTGTTTGCCTTTTGGTCAAAAGGAACTGCTTTCATAGCAACTTTTTCTGAAACATGCCTGTTTTATGTAGTCAGTTTAATTTTGAAATTAGCTGAAATTTAGTTTAATAGGTTTGGGTTGGTATATTTTTTTTTTTCGTTGGTTAAATAAATCTTGGATTCTATTTCTTTCTGTTTATCACCAGAAACATTCTCTAGTTACGTGTCACCTAAGAAAATTTCTTTTACCTCTGCAGATACGGAGGCACTGGGAGCCGATTATTCGTGACTAAGGATGTAACTTTGTAACTTCAGCCCAATGCCACTGCGCAAGTACAACCTGAGAGCAAAACTCGAATTTTATAATAAGGGGCTACCTAGAAACCCACAAGAAGATAACTCGGCAGCCACCCGCGTGTTGACAGACGTGGCAGACAGCCGGCGGGATATCCCCGTGCGCTGCTGCCCGCGTAAGCGCGCGGGGAAGGTGGCTCTGGCAGAGGAGGGAGCTTGCAAAGGTGAAGCGGCGGGTGAAGCAGCGCGCGGAGGATCCCCGGCGCTGGCGGGCGGTTAAGTCGGCCGACACCTGAACCAGGCGCACGGGGCGCTTTATTCCGTGAGGCCCGTGCGCGCAGGGGTAGGGCGGGGCGGCGGCTGCCCCAGCCCCAGCTCAGCGCCCCGCGCGGCCCCTCCCCACCCGCCCGGTGGCCGCGGGAGCTGCGGCCAGGGCAGGGCAGAGGCGCGCCGGCCGGTGCCCGCCATGGTGCCCCGCGGATCGCTGCGCGCTGCCGGCTCCCTGCTGCTGTGCTGCGCCCTGGCCGCCGCCCGCGCAGCGCCGCGAAGGACGCCCTCGTTCGACGGGCAGGTCGCGGAGAACCGCGCGGCGGGCACGCGTGTGCGCGGGCTGAGCATCCCCCTAACGCGGCTGGCGCCGGGGCCGTGGTGCGCGCAGGTGCGGGGCAGGCGCTGGCGGCTGCAGCTGCTGGGCGCGGGGCACTCGCACTTCCGCGTGTGGCTGCACGCCCGCACCGCGCGCGTCCTGCTGCGCACGGCCCGCCCGCTGGACCGCGAGGCCCGCGCGCTGTACGCGCTGCGCCTGGCGCTGTGCTGCCGCCGGTGCCTGCCGCGCGCCGCCGCGCCCGCGGAGCTGGCTGCCATCACCGTCCGCGTACTGGACGACAACGACAACGCGCCGCGCTTCGCGGGGGGCCCGCGCCGCGGCGTCACGCGGCTCCGCGTGGAGGAGACGCTGGCGCTCGGCTCCGCCGTGTGGCAGGCGCACGCCGAGGACGCGGACGCGGGCGCCAACGCGGAGCTGCGCTACTTCGCGCTCCCGCGCAGCGAGCACTTCTTCGTGGTGCCGCGCAGCGGGCGCGTGCTGCTGGTGCGCTCCCTGCTCCACCTGCGAGCGCCCATCACGCTGCGCCTCTACGCGCGGGACCGCGGCCGGCCGCCGCTGCTCAGCGCCCCGCTGGAGCTCGAGGTGCTGCCGCAGCCCAAGCGTCTCCCGATCCCCCGCGATGCCGCCCGACGGCGCCGCCGGTCTGTGCTGGTGCCTCCCCGCGCAGCCGCCCGGCCGCTGTCCCTGTCCGTGCCAGAGGACGCCCGCCCGGGCATCCGCCTGGCGACGCTGGTCCCGGAGCGCTTCGCTTCTGCCTGGTTCGAGCTGGTGTCGCCGCCCGTCGAGGAGTCGCCGGTGCGTGTGGAGCGGGAGAGCGGAGTGGTAACGCTGAGGGCCGGCCTTGACAGGGAGGCGGTGGCCCACTGGAAGTTCGTCGTCCGCGTCCAGGAGCGTCCAGGTACGTGAGGGCACACACGGGGGCTGCCTCTGCGCTCGCCCCTTGGGTTGCAGCCGCAAACAAAAGTTAAATCTGTACCCAGTAGTGGTCGCGTCCCATCTATCGGTTGGAGGATGGGTTGTCCTTTAAGAAGTCCCCAAGTGACAGCACGTGCATGGGAGTGGTTGAGTGTCAAATGTTCTATGCTGTTACATTATGGAATGTGGCTTTGAGTTTTTACGCCTGTATAACTGGTGTAAAACAGTGTAGGGCTCAAGAAACATTTTATAGCGTAGGGGGTATTTACTGCCCAGTTGTGTAAAAATGCGTGGGGCAGTGGGTTGGTTATCGGAATGTAACTATTCCATCTGTCAAAATTCTTAGTCATTAACAAGCATCATGGAAAGTGTGTGGTGTAACCAGAGTGTAACTTACATGATACATGTGCTGAGACAAAGCTCTTTGCATACACAACGCTGCTTACACGCAAGTGCTTGCTGAAAAATGCTTCCTGTAGCTCTGCGTGGCCTGAAGCAGCTTGAAGCCATCGAGTTTTGAGTCGTTAAAGTTCCGCGTGTTTGGTGGAAGGTTTTGAACGGTTGGTGCCTTCGTGCTTCTGTGGCTGCACTTCTCTTAAAAACCTGAGGATTCAAACGTGCACCATGGAACCTCTGTGTGATTTAAACTTATCCTTTACAGGGTCTTAAGTTAGGTAGAATAACTCATTTCATTTATGTCTGGCTGATTACACCTATTACTTTTTAAAATTCTTTATTTTCATTTTGAATTGTCATCTTAATATTTTTCACCTATGAAAACAGAGCTTAGTTTAAGCATGTTTTTAATTCACCAGATGGTGGGTGTCTGTGTACATGCCCCGTGTCTCTCGCTATTTTTGTGTTATGTGTGATTCTAACATTGTTTTGAAGATTGTCTGGAATGTGAGTATTCAGAAGAAAATTGTATCAACAGGAATGAGTTGGTTGAATTGATTTCAGCTTGGAAAGGTTTTGAGGGGGTTTTATGTTGTTTGTTTTCTAGTGCTTGTGAAAACTAGCAACATCTCAGCAGTGCAGCTGCTCAGAGTAACTTCTTCACAGAGCAGCACAGGCAGGCAGAAGAGAATATTTCCACACTTTTCCTTTCCCTCATCATTTCTGTTTTCTGAATGAGGGGCAGCCTGCAGGAGTGAGAGGCAGTTTACTCTTTGGTGTCTGTTAAATCCCTGAGGATGTCCACAGGGATTCTCATTAGCACTGACAGTTTCAGTGACTTCCCCAGAAATTCTAAGAAAAATTTCAAGAGAAACTCAAGAGTTCGAGAACTTCCCATCTTGCAGTAGAATTACAGCTGCTATCTCTTTAGCTAATTCTCCCCTTATGAAAATGCTTTTTGGCTGTCAGTAATCATTTATTAAGACACATGCTTTGTTATTTAAGGATGTCTGTTGGAATAATTAATTTACAGTTATTACTTCACATCTGGGCATGCTTGGGTTTTCTGTGTGCCACTCTCAGCAGATGGATACCACACTGGGAAGTCCCTGATTACATGGGTATCATTTGAATCTCTTTTAATTCGTAATTAAGACCCACTCTGCCATGAGAATTTAGGTGCTCTGTTGCTTTCTTTACTTTTGTACGTTTCTGGTTTGCTTTAACTTCTATTTTAAAAGCCATATGAGGGTAAGGGACAGAAATGTGATAGACTGTCATTATTCTTCGAGCCGCTCAAAGTCATCTCTTCAGAAGGTTTATGTTTAATGAATGAGCAAGCTGCTGTACTTAAAAGTAGCCCATCAGATACTTCATGAATTTTCAGAGATGACAGTAGAGAAATATTTGTATATAGTTGTACTGTTTCTTGAAGGATATGCAGTAGGACTGGGTACAATAACCAGTGGCTTTATCTCATGTTAGGGTATGAAAATGGGAAAAGAGATTTCTCCTGGTGGCAGCTGGAGGCTTAGGACCTTCTGGAAATGTATCTTACCAAACTTTTTGTCAATAGATATTATAAGTGAAGATGTGTTGCAGAGTCAGGTGTCAGAAGAGTCCAGATACTTGCAGAGTCTTCTCAAAACAATGTCCTCTCAAACTCCAAATATTTTATTTGCAGTAATCAAAAAAAAAAAAGAAAACAACCCGAACCCCCAATTAAAAAAAAAAAAGTCTATCTAAGGTAGAAGTCTTAGAAGTTGGAGCAGTTTAAAAAACAATAAAAAATACTAACTCGAGTACTTAATTTGCTAATAGATGTAGGCCAGTATGTAATAGCTGTACTGACCTAAAGGCTTGCAAGACTTTTAACGCTCATAAATCTCCTTTGAAAAAAAAGTGAAATGACCTAAAAATGCCAGGAGCGACCTTGCTTCTTACATATTATTGTTTAATCATAATAATGTAATATCTCTTCCCTTAGTACATTCAAGGACTGTATAATAGTTGTTCATGGTTGCAGTGACATGTTCAGTCAAGTATCTATTCTGTATTGTCAGATTTTTTAACTCAGTGTTGGGCATTGTCAGTTTTATCAATTGGACTGGTGCAGAGAAACCTACATTCTTAACCAATATAAGCGCTCTATTTTCAAGTCTTGTCTTTTAGAAGTATCTGTTGGATTTTTGAGGGAAGAGACATTTCATATAATCCTAATGCAGTCAGAAGTCTGAGAATTTGTTTGGTTTCATAGGCTGACAGCATCTTTTATAATTGGACGCGGTGAAAAGAGATGGGTTTAGGGGCACTCCAGCACACTGTATTTGAAATGGCAGTCAAACTATTTCAGCACACGTATTTTCCAAGTCTTGTCTTAAGCAGTGTAACAATCAAAAGTTGTTAGCCAGATGACTACGTATTAAGGCCCTCTTTGGTGTAACAATAGAGGTAGGTGCGGAATATGTTTTCTGAGTTGGTGTATGAAATGACAGGATTTATTACTTTGCAGTAGCTGTGTCCAATCGAGTGCATCCTTATTACCCAACTTTGATATCAAGTTTGAGGAGCTAGTTTGTGCTACTTTATGTTGAAACCCATTCCTAGAAAACAAATGGTGATAAGAGTTTTTTTTGAGATAAAAATGGATTAGGTAGAGGCATAAAGAACTAGTGAAGAACCTCAAGAAGAAAGGAACAATTATCCAATCAAGATGTTTGGTCACTTACTTTAATTTTCAGGATGCTCTTCAATTTTGGCAAGTCTTTAAATTGGACTCCCTCAGAGGATCATGATTTTGAGAGGGATTTCATTCCTTTTACATACTGAGTTCCTCTATGTGTCTTAAATTTTATGTGAAAAATTACTAATGATTTTACAAGCTTGTGACACCCTTTTAATTTATTAGAAGTTTTCCTAAGCTTTTTGGGCAAAGTATGTAACCCAGTCTTCATAGTATGTGATCATTAAAGTTTTTTCCTGTGTGTGGTGTTTTTTTTCAGTCTAAGAACAGTTTATTTTATTGTGCACATGTGGTTTGTATCTCCCCAAAGGATCACATTTCTAACTTTGAATAGTTAATCTAAAATGTTATGTTTTCTCCTATATGTTTAACCCTGCCTTGTTTAAGCTTCTTAATCTTAACAACTGCGCTTAATGAGACGCTCTCCTTTTGAGCATGGAGACTGTCAAAAGGAATCTAGTGAGGAAGCTGACAGCAGAGCTGTCGTTGATCTGCATAGCTGTTTGCTGAAAGGCATTTTAGTAACAGATTTTCCTGCTTTTTCTTGGAAAAGGGACATCCTTTCAAAAAATGTGAATTTTGTATTAAACTAGGAAGATTTTGGATATCGCACAAAACCTATTTGTGTTGTGGTTCGGACCTTGTGGACTTGAACAAATGTTGTTGGATGTATAGTAACTCTGATTTTACTAAATGGGTTTTCCACTGAGGTGGCCCATGTTTTTTACATCTATTGAAAGGTTAAACAGGTGTTGTGCTATGATTAGTCTGACATAAAATGATGAAAGTCTAAAATGTAGGTACATCACATAGGCAAACTGACATTTTTTGAAGTGCTTCTGCTATAGAAGCCAGCAGTTGTATTATGTTGATGTGTAATTCTTATGCGGAGTATGTTGGTAAAGAGCTGATGTCATTAGCTGTATGGATCTAGAAGTTTGCCTACACACAGACAGGTATTTTAGAGACTGATTATTTATATTTTTTAGTGACTTACTGCTGCTTTTAAAGAACATTTTTGCTATGGTTGAACTTCCCAGCAAGTCACTTACTATTTTGCTTGTTTGTTTGGGGTTTTTTTAAGGATGAAAATTCTGAGTCATGGCATATCATATATTTCCTGCAAGCAGAAACTTGGGCCAGCCAGTGTTTTATGTTCTTTAATGTAGCTGGAATTCAGAGGAAGGCAATATAATAAATCCTTCTGTTTATCAGTTTCAAACACAGATAGGCATGAAAAATAAGCAATTATAGACAGATACTTTTGATGAGGTTTCAGCAGTAGATTTTGAGAATTGATTTTGGTGATAGGGAATGAATTTCAGTGCTGCAGCTTTTGTCAGTAATACTAAGTTAAAAGGAAGTAATTCCAACTGGAGGAAACGTGTTAGAAAAAGCAGACTTCAGGATTGAGCTGCCCTAAGAAGGATTTTTGATGATACACAAATTGACTCTAATAGGGAATTAAGCAGCTAAAGTAGGAAAAACCTCTGCACTAGAGTTTATAATTTTAGTCTTAATTTTTAATATAAATTGAAAAGAGAACAGTAGAGAGGGATAATAATTAATTTTGATATTGCTAAAGGCAAATAAGTGCTGTTTGCAATTATATGGGAAAAGTAATCTGCTTTCATTAGTTTCCATAGTGAAAATAAGTAAGAAAAGAGGAAAAAGTACTTTCTGGATGACTAAAAAGATGATTTTCCCCTTTTGAATATGAAGTAGTATTTTCTATATGGCTTCTAACAATACAAATTTCTAATAGAGGATGTTCCAGTGTTATGTTACTGTCATGTCTATGTGCAGCAAGATACTATTCTTTTAGTAGGATTTTTTCTGATGGATGGCATTGTGTAAGGTATCTGCAGTGTACCTGGCTTGAGGGTCAAGTATCTAGCATTTAATATTGAAGAAATTCTTGTTGCTAGTGTGTTACAAAACAGTTTGAAAATTCTTTTAGGGATGATGAAACCTGTGTCAGATTCCTGACTTAGGATCTCAGTACTGGGTTGATGTGTGCTGCTGAATATAGTTGAATATGACTTTAAGGTCTCTTAACTATTAAAACACAAGTACCTGGAGGAACATGCCCAAGTCCTTTCATTTTTTGGTTATTAAAGTTTGTTAGAGCATGTGACAATTGATCTGAGTCCTGATGCAGTTCTCCACAGTTTTCTTACAAGCAGAATGTTATAATTAGGTACTAAATACCAGCATATTAATGTTCAGTAAACTGACAATCAGTAAGTGCAAGAGTGGAATTTGTATCCAGGTTTGTTATTACTTGTTCAATAAAAATCAGTTATTCTTCAATTGTGACTTACTTTTTGGTAGAGGAATTCAGGCATGTTAAAAACTTCAGCAGAATGCGAAACTGCATGGGTTCATGGAGCGATTGGGATACTGATTTCCAGATTCCAGAGAGGCAAAGACAAGTAACCTTTCTGCTCGTGGCAGGGTTACCAATGTGGCGTTCAGATCCTCGATAGATCTTGCTATTACAGGGGCAGATTTTCTAAGGTTCTTAACTTGGTTTCTAAGTTAGTGCTTGTTATTTTAAGGCTGCAGTATGCCCAGGCAAACTAAGCTATTATTGAGTATTTGCAAACTTGTGACAGGTTCTACAAGACCTGTTCTTTTCAGGAGACAGACAATTTTGACACTAACTTCTCCCTTTTGCTCATATTCTTTTTTGGACATCTTTGTGTGTATTTCTACCTCAGACTCAGATCAACATCTAACAAGTTTCCTCCTCTGCAGTTTCTTCAGGTGTCTTGAACTAGTTGCCCTGGAACTGTAAGAACACACATTCTGGCATGAAACACATCTCTTTGAAGCACATCTGGTTCTACTTAGTGTGGTAGTGCGAAATAATATTCATGCTGCTACTTTTTACATCATGATTTACATCACTGCTTTTTGCATCAGGATGTCGGGGGAGGGACTCTTCATTAGGGACTGTAGTGATAGGACAAGGGGTAATGGGTTCAAACTTAAACAGGGGAAGTTTAGATTGGCTGTAAGGAGGAAGTTCTTTACTGTTAGGGTGGTGAGGCTTGCCCAGGTTGCCCAGGGAGGTTGTTAATGCTCCATCCCTGGCAGTGTTCAAGGCCAGGTTGGACAGAGCTTTGGCTGACATGGTTTAGTGTGAGGTGTCCCTGCCCGTGGCAGGGGGGCTGGAACTTGATGATCTTAAGGCCCTTTCCAACCCTAACTATTCTATGATTCTGTGATGGTTTTTTGGGTGCTCCATCTGGCTTGTTTTGTGTTATAGAGAGGAGAAAGCAGGTAGCTGCTTTCACAGAGTCTGTCTAAATGCTGAAGGAAATTAATTATACCTGGGTGACTACAGGGGCAGAGCGGTAGCAGTTTAGGCTACTATACTCTGACCTCAATATCAGTCATTTTTATTGTGATGAGGAAATTTGAGTTTATCTTTGGAACCTTTGGCTTCACATGCAATGTTGAAAGGAACATTTAGCTAGAGAAGCCAAATTGAGCATCCTCACAGCAGGCCTCCCAGCACTCCTGGCTGCAGAAGTGAAGTATGTAGCACACACCAGTCATCTCAGTTAGAGTTCAGAACACTTTGTAAAACTGGGATGTATGTGGTAGCTGAGAATTTTTCCACGAAAATATAAAAATGCATGTTGTACATCTCTGTGTTCTGCAGTGGTGCGAGGTGTTTTTAAGGTTCTTTTTCAGGAAACTGTTAGCTTCTGTGATTTACTGTTTGATAAATTAGAAGTTTGATTTTGCTGTAGTGACCAGTTTCTCACATGTGTTATCTTAAACTAGTATTATATTCCCTGGGACATTAAATTCTGATTACAGGATATAGTTATACAGAAATCAATTTGGATTTAACAAGTTACTGTCAATACACTTTCTGTTGCTCTTTAGAGAAGAAGAAAAAGTGATGCACTTACAGTTACAGTTCTAAAATTCAGATGAATGAATACAGTTTTACCAGTTTAGGAAGAACTTCTGTGATTATCTTGGCTGATTCTCTATTAACAGAATTGTCTTGCACTCAAAGGTCATGATGGGTTAAGTCTCAGTAAGAAACTTACATTTGCCTCTGTTAATCATAGCACCAAGAAGTTTTCTTTACCACAATCCACTTACTGGTTGTTTATAGATTGCAGATTACAATTCAGTGTACTAAATATGCCACTTGCCATCAGACAGGGGATCCAAAGTGTGAAAAGCTGAAGCTTGCCAGAAGCTGGTGTGAAAGATATATTAATACTTCTGTGGAACGGAGGGATAAGGTCAATAAATGTTCACAAAATTTGGAACAGGGATGTTTTTTGAAGAGGGATGTCCATTAAGGAAGTAGAGAGGGAGGGAGAGCACAGCTGCTAGGTGGCACACATTCCTGGGGGAATATCCCTCCCTAGCAAGATAACAACTACAAGATCAGACATTTTGGCAGCGCTTTATGTTTAGAATCTTAAATGCTAAGGTCTTTGTATTATTAATTAGATTAAATCTGATAATTTTAGTTTAGTTCTTTGTATGGTGTTTCAGTTCCTGTAAAGCTGTTTTGAAAATAAGTGCGTTTATGCATTTTCATGTATAGTAATAACTGAAATCAATTGTTAACACCATCAACTTTCAAAATTCTGACTTTACATCCATTATTAAACTTGTGGATAAATTGTGTTGTAAATATAGACAGCTGTTTTTACCCAGACCACATTCCCTTTCACCTTCCCAGGCTTATAAGCTGGGGCATAGTGCCATGTCAGCCCAGTTGTACTCTTTCGGAGTCAGACAGGGTGCGGATACACCACTCTTCTGGAGTTAAAGGCATTCAAGATGGACTGCAGGAGCACTCAAGTTGGCTTCTGTAGCAAAACGTTTTACAAGTTCAGTGCCAGCCCACCTGGAGCCAAGCTGGCCAAAAGGCCTAAATTCATAGAATCCCAGACTGGGTTGGGTTGGAAGGAACCTTAAAGCTCATCCAGTTCCAGCCCCCTGCCATGGGCAGGGACACCTTCCACTAGAGCAGCTTGCTCCAAGCCCCTGTGTCCAACCTGGCCTTGAACACTGCCAGGGATGAGGCAGCCACAGCTTCTCTGGGCACCCTATGCCAGCACCTCAGCACCCTCGTTGTAAAGAATTTCTTCCTAATGTCTCATCTCAATCTCCCCTCTGTCAGTTTAAAGTCATTCCCGCTTGTCCTGTCACTACAAGCCCTTGTAAAGAGCCCCTCTCCAGCTTTCTTGTTGGCCCCACTAGGCACTGGGAGCTGCCCTAAGGTCTCCCTGACTCTTCTTCAGACTGAACAAACCCAATTCTCTCGGCCTTTTATATTTATACTGTGCTCCCTGATGTTACTGGTTATACTTATCAGTTACAAAAAATACCACCTTTGTCTCAGTGTTGTTACCCCAGCTAAGTTGTTTCAAAATGTGAGCTAGCTATATGTGGTTGAAGGAAGCATTTTTTTTTTTTTTCAGTTGAAAAAAAGGAGAAAATAGGTTTCTGTCTTCTGTATCACTTTGCTTCCTTAGGAACATGAAGATTTTAATCCTACCTTTTGGTCTTGTGTTCAGGAACTTGTTTCAATCAGGATGTTTTCCCACTTCTTCCTCCTTTATCAGGAATGCTTACCTCCCTTCCTGGAGATTTTGGAGCAGTTTCTTCAGTCTGACATTTTTACTTTCTGCTACGTTTTCAGTAATACGTGCCTCATACTTACTATTTGTTTAGGAGCTTGGCTGTCTTCACTGGTTAATTTAATAATAGCAGAGATAAACACTCTTCCCTCAATTTTGAAAGATCTTCTGTTGTCCATTTTTTGAGAATTTGGATGGTTCCTTTCTGTGGTGGTTTGTTTCTGGGGTTTTGTTTAGTTATTTATTTTTAATAGCATTTAATATTTAATACAAGTGAAAACCATATTAGGATTTCTGGGAGCTTCCCAACCAGGAAAATCCCTAGTTAGGGTAGACTGGTTAGAATTTTTTGGCAACAGATATTTAATTTCCACAGTTCAGAGCTGCTGTAGCCATTGTACAGTATTGCAGACAATGTACAGTCAGGAACCTGTACATGTTTCTGTTACTCTGAGTGTCGTTAAGTAGCTGTCTAAATATGTCTTTGTTTTTCTGTGACTATTAGGGAAGGATTGGTACTTGGAGAACTTGTCACTTACCGTGATGGATGTAAACGACAACGTACCCAACTGGGCCATGGAGCCCTTCCCGTTCCTGGCTGTGGTTTCCCCTGAAGCTGCGGGAGGTACTGAGGTATACAAGCTGCTTGCTCTGGATGGAGATGAAGGGATCCATGGAGCTGTAGAATATATTCTCTTGGACGGTAAATTTTAACCCTCCCAGTCCCTGTGTGGCTTCACTCTTGTGACTTCTTTGGGTTTTAGCCTCAGTTTCATTAGTGAGAAATCTTCCCTTCCTCCTGTAAAAGGTTCATAAGCCTTCAGCTCTGTGTGTGAGAAAGATCAGCTTTTATCGAGGGCGTGGACAGACTTGCCAGGTTTGAAGGGTGTTCTCCTTTCGAAGTTCCCGTCCGGAATGTCACCTGGGGGGTGGTGGGGGTTGGAGCAGTCAGTCCTCCTCAGGGCTTTGGCAAAGGGGTGACAATGGCAGCAGTGGTCAGCACTGCTCTGCTGGACTGACTGCATTTTTATGAGATAGGGCAGTATGTGGAGCATGGTTTGTTGTGGGGAGAGAGCTAATGTTCCTTCTCTAACAAATTTTTAAGGGACTGGGTTGTGCCTTAGCTTTGCATAGCTAACAGACCTATTAATAACTTGGCTCTTAAAGAATAGCTCAAAACTGTGTAAGCAGAAGGGGAGTATCAATACCACTGCAAAGGTGATTTTGTTCTTGGCCAGGGATCTAGCAGGATATTTTCTGGTAAGGGATACTTAGGGTCAAACAACAGCAAAGTGTTGGAGGATAAAGAAGAGTAATAATTGTGCAGAGAAGTAAAATGCAACTTAGAAATGCACTCATGAATGTGATTACTGATACCTGATTTCAAAGTTCTAAACAAACTTCTGAGTTTTTGTGTGCATGCTGATTCTAAGCCAAAACCAATTAGGGAATCGATACCCTATTTGCCTCCTAGTTTTAATCAAATAAAACTGTCTTGCTGACGGCAACTTGTGGATTTATTTCTTTTAGGTGGTGAAGACAGATTTGAAGTTGAGAAGGACACTGGCTGGATTAAAACAACGGGTTTGCCACTGGTGAAGGACAAGGAGTATTTGCTGACTGTACTAGCAGCAGATAAACTTGGAAGCAGAGGGTCTCCAGCTTCTGTATCTGTAATTGCTGGATTTCGACCACCCCAGTTCACTAACATATCATACTTTGTTTATGTTCCTGAAAGTATGCCGCAAGGAAAATCGTAAGTAACAGTTAAAAATAATGCAGTGAGATTGTTTCCTAGTTTATTTTCTGTTTGGTCTCCCCAAAGCCTCAATCTTATTTATGAATCATAAATAGATACTGCGAGTAGAAATTTATATATCTTACTAGAAATGATCAAGATGTAGAATCCTTAAATTCTCATATTTAAATAGGACCAATGAAACAAGGACACAGGAAATTAGAGTTGCTGTCACGCACTGGATTTCTGGATTTAGGATTTCACAGCTGTGGGCTGATTTAAGGCTGCTCCTGAGCAGAGGAGCATCACCAAATCTTCCTGTTCATTTGGACTGCCATGAGTGCTAATGTGCTATCTGCAGGGGCAGGCTGATCCTGTGAAAGACCAAGCCAAGAAAAAAGTTCTCAGTTGGGTTGTTAAACGTGTTCACATCATGGCTTTTAGTGCTGTTGGGAGAGGAGAGTGGCATGAACATGCAGACAGGGTTAGAGTTAGAAGGCTAGTTAGTTAGAGAGTTAGAAGGAGGGCTGAATAATTCCTGCCAGCAGGAGCACGTCAGCTGGCTGAAACTGTGAAACAATATAATAGGAAAATACAGAAAAAGACTAAAGTGAGATAATGACCGACAACAACCATTTCCATTGTTTCAGTAGTGCACCCAAAGGAAATGAGAAGACAGCAGCATGGAAATGTAATGGGGACAAAGGTGTTCAGACAGAGTTTTGTCTTTTGGATTGTAGTTGTCACTGGATTGTAGTTGTCAGAGGTAGTTGTCTCACCTGGGAGACAGAATGCTTTTTCCTAAGAAACCTGCATGAAGGCAACAAACACTTAAGGAATTAGTATTCTGTTCTATTTTTAAATTACTTCTACTTCACACTGCAAGTGTTTTTCACACTTGACTTCAAACATATTGGACTTTGGCAGAAAAAAATAGTGTGAGATGAGCTAAAAACATGTCCTGTATAACCTGTAACAAGCACACTGTTAGTGACTTTATCCTTTTGCAGTTACCTTATGAAGCTTTAGGGACTGCATAACTGCAACACCAAACTTACTATGCCATTATTAGAATGAATCTGTCACGTCTTGCTTTAGCTTTTTGTTTGCTGCCTGAAAACTGGCATTGTAGCAGTGGAAAGTTAGAGTAGGCAAACTCAGCTGCAGCAAAAATGAACTCCTGTGTTCCTGCATGTTAAACCCTTATTGTGTTCTGCTTCCAAGAGTCGTATCTTTATCAGTTGAACCTCAAGATGATGTGTGAACCTCACTGTGTAACTGGGTGTTTAGAGTTTGGTGTTTAGGTACAGCTGTCAGTGATCAGACCTGCAGGATTGCACCATCATTTCTGATATGGATAATTTTTGTCCTGTTTTTCAGTATGTTGTATTCTGTGCTTGAGTTCTTTTTAATTTTTTTATTTTCTTTAATACAGCTTTCTTACAGTCACTGCTGTGTCGTATCAGAAGAAATCCCTGAGCTACAGTTTACTGACTAATCCCAGTGGTCTGTTCAGTATTGATCAGGCAACAGGAGATATCAGTTTAACTCAGAGTGTGGATTATGAGAGTGACCAACACCAGTACCTTCTTTTGGTCAGAGCACAGGAAAATGAGCAGTTCAGCAGTGCAGCAGAGGTAGGTGTTCACTTCTGGCAGTCTGTATGTATTACCATTTTCCTTCAGCCTTTCCAGATTTCTGTACAGATTCAGTAGGGGCTCCTGTTGCCCCGGTTCATGCTGTCTATTCTGTTGTCCATTTTAAAAGTCTCTTTGTCTGTAAGAAGATATTGACTCCAATTTAAAACAAAGGCAGAACAGTAAATGATTTGTTTCTGATGAGGTGCACAGAGAAAGTAATAAAAGCTCACATAGATTAAAAGATGATGGTTTATGGTGTTCTGGAAAGCTGTTTGACAGCAAAAACATTTATAAGTATAGTAAATAATGTTTGAATTCCAGGATTCACAGAGCTGGGAAGTGCATGCAATGTAACAGTTTGTTCCTGCTGCAGGAAATGAGATGTACGCTACAGAGGGAGCAGGGGGCTGGCTTATTAGGAACAAGTATGAGGACACAGAGACCCTGAAACAGTGTCTGTGTCAGTGTAACAGTGGCTGTAGCACACCAGAGAGTGGTCATTTTTCTTGACCGTTTTAGGTACTACAGGATGAAGAGTAGTGGAATATGACTTGAAGATTATGAAATGATTTTACAAATACATTTAGCCTAAACATAGTTTAACGTATGCCTGCTTTACACTGATACAACCTTATCAGTTAAGAGACAGCAACTCTCTGTTTATAAGAACCTGTGTAAGAACAGATTGTGTATGTCTACCTGTTGCACTGTAGTGCAGAATACCTCAACCGACCTTTGACAGTCTCAAATGTAACAGTACGAGCTGCCATAAAGGCTAATTTAACTCACTCCTTACTGTTTGGAGTGCAGGCAGTGTAACTGTGAACACATATTTGACATAGGAATAAGACAACATTTTAAAAGATGTTAAAAGCAGAATGATGCTGTAACTGAATTCAGAACTTGGTTTTATAATGCTAAAATGTAATATGCTTGGTAGTAGAATCATTAGTGTTACAAATTACAGAGGTGTTAGAAGATAAGATAATGCAAAAAGGATGCTTGGAAAGCAGAAGGTCCATCTTCTTTTACATTATTAACAGGAAATTATCAGTGGAGATGAAGGGTGGGTGGAAAGTGTTGCTGCAAGGGACTGGGACTTGGCAACTAGAAGTATTTTGGAATCTAGTATTTCAACATTTCTTAGAGCAGTCTAAGAAAAATGGCTTATCCTATGTGCTATAGCTTCTGAAGACCTCAAGGATGTTTTCAGGAAGTTCTTCCATCTGATATTTGTAGAGCAACAAAGTTGTTGTCTCAATTCACTTTGCTGTTTAACATTCCTCTTTTCTCTATTAAGGTTTTGGTTGTAATCACAGATGTGAATGATTGTGCCCCTGAATTTCATCAGTCAATTTACAGCAAGGCTGGTGTTCCTGAAACAGTTACTATGACAACTGCACTTCTACAAGGTTAGTGCTTCTAAAACGATTTGTTATGTTCAGTATGAGTATTGACATTTTCCTCCCACTAATTAGACTTCAGGTCAGAAGGCAAAATTGCCTGCCCCAGCATGGGTAGTTGCAACTCTCTGAAGACAAATGGCACCACTTAGAATTGGGTCATGATTATTTACTGCTGCTACAGCCCAAATAATTTTGAGGGACAGACGGCAAAGGAAGCAAATCTTTGTGGGATTTTGAAGTAACAGGGCTTCAGTTGGGGTTAGGATTATAGCAGCAGGTTTATAATAGCAATCTTGCAACATTTCTTCTCTTGAAGGAAGAGAGTGATGTTTGATCAGAAATTAGGGACACATCACCTCACCTTCTCTGCCTATCTTAATTCAAGAGTCCTACGTGAGCTTGCTGTAGGATATACTACTTTTTTGCATTAAAAGCCTCTTGCGTAGTTTAACTGGTTTGTGGGAGGTTTTGTTTAGGTGCTTGAAGAAGACGACTTTGCTTCTTCCCAATGCAACCAGTAGCTTAAGCTTTAAATGATGATGCTTTGTAAATTAGGTGAACTTTGGCTTTGCAAGCTGCAAAAATCTTATGTTGAAAATGTTTATAAAGAAATGGGCAGATCCTAGCAATAAAATGTATGTCACCTAAGTGGTTCTACAAGGGCCTGATATTAGTGTTCGACCCTTACACAACCTTTCTATAAATCTTGAGGGGGTGTGTGTGAATTAAACTACAGGAAAATCGCTGTTTGCTAGTAAAAAGGATTTTATAGCATCCACTGTTCTACTTCGTGATTTATCCTGTAGTAATAGTAGTCTGTAAGTTACTATTCTGGTAACTGCTCTCTTAGCATAGAGTTTTGTAGGTTATGGGTAGGATCTGACAAACACATGACATGAGGCAGTTGAAAAATATATATAAATATTTCATATTAAATCACACAGGGTGTGATCTGTCCAAGTGATCTTAAATCAGCAGTGTAGGTGGACATGAGAATATATATCTCTGTGTGGATACAGGTTCTTGGTAGTACAGGGCTCTTTAAATCCAGCAAGGGCAAGATCTAGCAGCTGAATTCAACCAGGGACTTAACTTTATTTTTTTAAAACAACTTATTTTCCAGTAAGGGTTAGTTCAATAAAAAACATAGGCATAGCACAGTTGTATGAATTATTTCAAGCACCACATGCCAAGGCAAGTGCTATTCCTGTTTTATGCTGCACAGTAATTCTCTTGTTATAGTACTTAACATTCCAGGTCACAAACTTTGATCTACACAATGTCTTTCTCTCTTAACAGTGACAGCCACTGACTGCGATTCAAAAGAGAATGCCGAATTGCTATATTACACTTTGAGTCAAGACTTCAGCATTACTTCTCATGGTACCATTTTTCCAGCAACACGGTTAGACTATGAGCGACCTAACCATCTGTATGAGTTTATAATTATGGCTGTAGATAAAGGAGAAGAGCCAAAGACTGGGACAGCGACTGTTAGGATCCATGTTTCAAATGTGAATGATGAAGCCCCTGAGTTTTCCCAGGCAATGTAAATATGTATTCTTAAAAACTCTGTTATTTTTGTCTTTTACAGTTGCTTTATATGTTTTGGTCAAAAGGCTAGTCATTACAGGATGGTAACTGGCTTCAGTTCAATCAAATCTAAGAGTTGGACCGACAGATGTGGGTTGATCTTTTGACTCTGAGACTCTCTTACTTCCAGAAAAGAAAAAAAGTGTGGTTCTTAATTTTAAAGTTTAGGCATACTTTCAGTGTACAGTAGGACTTACGTGTCTGTCTAGATAGAAGAAGTTGTATGTAGACAGTCTCTTTGAACAGATCTTGCATTTTAAGTTTTTTCCAATATGTACTGAAAGAGGTGCAGTCTTTTCAGATTATACATTTCAAGGGGACTTTACCATCATCAAAGGAAATTGAGCAGAAAAAGCAGGCAAGTCAGTGTTGTCCTAAGCCTTCATCCAGAGTACATGGTGGAATTTTGCCTTTTAATTACTCAATTTAAGCTTAGAGTCAACAGACTGCATCCCTGGTTTATAATTGTTAAAGAAAAACGTTTCGATGACAGAATCCTAAATGACCACTGAATTATAAAAACAGCAAATAAATGTCAGTGAGTGGAGTTCACTTGATTTCACTTAGTCCCGTGACCTAAAAACTACTTTTCCACTCTTCCGCTTTCTAAAGCATCAGTAAGGATTTTTCTTCCTTCATTAGGGCTCAGAAATGTCTGGAGCAATGTCATAAGTACTATAAACTTGCATTCCTGTTAGAGGCTTAGTAGTGGAATTCCCAGTCAGCTTCTGCATCAGTCTTCTACTTACTAAAGCTAGAAGTTGCTCAGGACAAAATCCCAGCAGAGATTTCATTGGTGCTAAGCTTGTGGTTTAGGTGAACAGAACATCAAAGCTTTCTGACAGTCCTTACTTTGCGTGACGAGAACCTATGGCTTCAAAATCTTGTCCCTTCCTTTCTTTCCTGAACACTGCTTAGGAGATACAGCTTGGAAAAATTGATCTTTTGTAAATTCTCATTGGATCTCAATGCATTTTCAAACACTAAGCCCAATTAAGTTTCTCACTCTCCAGATTATGCCTATTTTTTGTTTATTTGTTTGTTTTAATATTCAGGGTCATTGAATATTTATCTGTTAGTCTTTGATCTGTTTCTAGTTTTTTAATCAGAAATGAGTGATAGTATTAAAGATGCTGTAAACATTTCTTAAGCAATTGGAAGCAGAAAACAGTTTAAACAAAGCTCCCTGCCAGCCCTTATGTTTAAAGAAGAACATGATTAAAATGAACATTATTTTAAATTACCAAACATTCACAAGAAGCTTTTCTGTTTCTTATGCTATAATAGCAGGGAAAGTGTTGTATATATGTATAGATCTGCATTGGAATTGAATTCAGCTCCTGGAATTTGAATTATCTCAAGTTCTTGTTTAACCAGGTTAACCAGACTTTTGAATTTGCTTTATCTTTCCCATTATGAAAAGGATCTTGAACCCAAAGGTGAAATATGGACAGAACTTAGTTGAAGTTTTCTGTGAAATAGATTCATCATGAAGACTTGTAAATTAGGTCCTGTTGAGAGGCTGGTTCGCAATTACTGCAGTGATGTGTGACAGGCTAATACAAATCAAGAATCTGCTGCTGTCCTTCTAGCCCTTTGTTTAAATAGATTTACAGTCCAGCATAAACTTGTGATTCCTTGCCGTGAGCTTTTTTTCATCATGGTTACTCTTTATCTCAGTTATGAAATGCTGAAGGCTACCACTGTGTATCATTTTGTCAGTTTTTACTTTCCCCTGTTTAAGAGACCTCTTCTGATGACTTGAACTCTTCCGTCCCTATATTTCATGTTCAAAACTATGAGAATTACTGTTCAGTTGCTTTCCAGATGCAGAATTAAGACAGTGTCCTGAGGGTTGTGACTGAATTAAACGAGAATAATTTACTTCTCTTACTTCATGGCATATTAAATTGGGAGAAGAAAAATGCTGTTTCTGCAAAGGTTTTGATGAAAACACACATATCTAGACAACAAGGGGGAGGTTTTCTGTGCATCCATTTTCTTCAAATTTTTCTATTCTCAGCATATGGAGAGTGGATCCATAAAAACTCTGAAGCCAGCGGCTCATATGTATTTTATCTGTATCTTTGGACACAGCCAGCTGTAGTTCATTCTTATGGCTGAGCTTTGGCATATTTATTGTGGACCAGTCTCTAGTATGCTTTAGTCTGACCTGTGCTCAATCCAGTCAGATAAAATAATAAATATCACAGTATCACAGTATGCTAGAGATTGGAAGGGACCTCGAAAGATCATCTAGTCCAATCCCCCTGCCGGAGCAGGAACACCTAGATAATGTTACACAGGAATGTGTCCAGGTGGGTTTTGAATGTCTCCAGGGAAGGAGACTCCACAACCTCCCTGGGCAGCCTGTTCCAGTGTTCTGTCACCCTCACTGAGAAGAAGTTTCTTCTCAAGTTTAAGTGGAACCTCTTGTGTTCCAGTTTGTACCCATTACCCCTTGTCCTATCATTGTTTGCCACTGAGTAGAGCCTGGCTCCATCCTTGTGACACTCCCCCTTTATATATTTATAGACACTGATAAGGTCACCCCTCAGTCTCCTCTTCTCCAAACTATAGAGACCCAGCTCCCTCAGTCTTTCCTCATAAGGGAGATGCTCCACTCCCTTAATCATCTTTGT
This sequence comes from Pezoporus wallicus, assembly GCF_028554395.1. Classification (NCBI taxonomy): domain Eukaryota; kingdom Metazoa; phylum Chordata; class Aves; order Psittaciformes; family Psittacidae; genus Pezoporus; species Pezoporus wallicus. The sequence continues at coordinate 738,956 of NW_026636385.1, read as the reverse complement.
TGCCCTTCGCTGGACTCTCTCCAGCAGCTCCCTGTCCTTCTTGAACTGAGGGGCCCAGAACTGGACACAATACTCCAGATGCGGTCTCACCAGGGCAGAGTAGAGGGGAAGGAGGACCTCTCTCGACCTACTAACCACCCCCTTCTAATACACCCCAGGATGCCATTGGCCTTCTTCGCCACAAGGGCACAGCGTTGGCTCATGGTCATCCTGTCGTCCACTAGGACCCCCAGGTCCCTCTCCCCTACACTGCTCTCTAACAGGTCGTTTCCCAACCTATACTGGAACCTGGGGTTGTTCCTGCCCAGATGCAGGACTCTACCCTTTCCCTTGTTATATTTCATCAAGTTGCTCCCTGCCCAACTCTCCAGCCTGTCCAGGTCTCGCTGGATGGCAGCACAGCCTTCTGTTATGTCAGCCACTCCTCCCAGCTTAGTGTCATCAGCAAACTTGCTGATAGCTCAATTCCCTCATCTAAATCATTGATGAATATATTAAATAATACCGGTCCCAGTACTGACCCTTGAGGCACTCCACTAGTTACAGGCCTCCAACTAGACTCCGCCCCATAGACTACAACTCTCTGGCTTCTCTCCTTCAGCCAGTTCGCAGTCCACCTCACTACCTGGTCTTGAACACCACCAGGGATGGAGCATGCACAACCTCCCTGGGCAACCCATTCCAGTGCCTCACCACCCTAACAGGAAAGAATTTCCTCCTTATATCCAATCTAAACTTCCCCTGTTTAAGTTTTAACCTGTTACCCCTTGTCCTATCACTACAGTCCCTAATGAAGAGTCCCTCCCCAGCATCCCTATAGGCCCCCTTCAGATACTGGAAGGCTGCTATGAGGTCTTCACGCAGCCTTCTCTTCTCCAGGCTCAACAGGCCCAACTTTTTCAGCCTGTCTTCATACAGGAGGTGCTCCAGTCCCCTGATCATCCTCGTGGCCTCCTCTGGACTTGTTCCAACAGTTCCATGTCCTTTTTATGTTGAGGACACCAGAACTGTACCCAGTGCTCCAAGTGAGGTCTCAGGAGAGCAGAGTAGAGGGGCAGGATCACCTCCTTCGACCTGCTGGTCACTCTCCTTTTGATGCAGCCCAGGATACGGTTGGCTTTCTGGGCTGTGAGCGCACACTGAAGCTGGCTCATGTTCATTTTCTCATTGACCAACACCCCCAAGTCCTTCTCCTCAGGGCTGCTCTGAATCTCTTCTCTGCCCAACCTGTAGCTGTGCCTGGGATTGCTCTGACCCAGGTGTAGGACCTTGCACTTGTCATGGTTAAACCTCATGAGGTTGGCATCAGCCCAGCTCACAAGCGTGTCAAGGTCCCTCTGGATGGCATTCCTTCCCTCCAGTGTATCAACCGAACCACACAGCTTGGTGTCATCGGCAAACTTGCTGAGGGCGCACTCAATCCCACTGTCCATGTCAGCGACAAAGATGTTGAACAAGACCGGTCCCAACACCGATCCCTGAAGGACACCGCTCGTTACTGGTCTCCAGCTGGACATTGAGCCATTGACCACAACTGTTTGCATGCTTCCATCCAGCCAGTTCTTTATCCCCTGAGTGGTCCATCCATCAAATTGATGTCTCTCCAATTTAGAGACAAGGATGTCGTGTGGGACAGTGTCAAATGCTTTACACAAGTCCAGGTAGATGACATCAACTGCTCTACCCCTGTCCATCAGTTCTGTAGCCCCATCATAGAAGGCCACCAAATTGGTCAGGCAGGATTTCCCCTTAGTGAAGCCATGCTGGCTGTCACCAAGCACCTTGTTGGTTTTCATGTGCCTTAGCATGCCTTCCAGGAGGATCTGCTCCAAGATTTTGCCAGGCACAGAGATGAGACTGACTGGTCTGTAATTGCCTGGGTCATCCATTTTCCCCTTCTTGAAAATGGGGGTTATATTTTCCTTTTTCCAGTCATCGGGAACTTCACCTGACTGCCATGATTTCTCAAATATGATGGCCAGCGGCTTCGCAACTTCATTCGCCAGCTCCTTCAGGACCCACGGATGGATATCATCAGGACCCATGGACTTTTGCACGTTCTGATTTTTAAGATGGTCTCAAACCAGATCCACTCCTACAGCAGGCACAAGGTCTTCATTCTCACAGTCCCTGCGTCTGCCTTCCAAGACTTGGGTGGTGTGGTCAGAGCATTTGCCAGTGAAGACTGAGGCAAAGAAGTCATTCAGAACCTCAGCCTTCTCCAAATCCTGTGTAGCCAGTTCTCCCGAGAGCTTCCTGAGGGGGCCTACATTCTCCCTAATCTGTTTTTTATTTGCTATGTACCTGTAGAATCCCTTCCTGTTATCTTTAATACCTCTAGCCAAGTTTAATTCTAACTGAGCCTCTTAAGAGCTTATTATGTCAGTGATGTGTCTGGACTTGAGGTTTTTGCAAAACTGATGTTGCACACACATCCTCCAGATCTGATTCTCATCTTAGTCCTGCTGGTGCAAAGAAGCGTTTTGAGAATTTGTGTCAGAAAATGTGCTGTGATGAGCAATGCTTTAACTTGGCAAATGTTTGCTTTGATTCTGTGAATCAGGCAGCTCATTTTTTTTTTAATTAAAATAAAAAAGCAAATTCTGCATTTAGCGCAAATCTTGTTGCAAATCTGAGTTTCAGAGCTTCAGTACTGCTGAAAGTTTGCAGCGGAAATCTGTGAGAGGTAACAACAGAAAGACATGGTTGGTTGGACAGATCATCAATGCAAACATTTCACTGGTTAACAGAAGCATCCTATCAGTGTAATTGTATTAATAAATTACAAATCTCTGCAGTACCCTTTGTGCATATAGTGAGTAGGTGGTGTAAAGCACTGTTCTGTATATATTATTTCCTGTCTAAATTAATAAGTATATCATACTCATTTCTTTTAACAGCTACAGGAGTTTTGTTTCTGAAGATGCGGTCCCAAACACATTAGTTGCTACAGTTAATGCCATTGACCCTGATGGAGATGGTGTGACATACAGTATTCTCTCTGGGAATCAAAAACGAAACTTTGTTATTGACCCTAAGAAAGGTAATAATATATTAGCTCTTTGCTGTTGCAGTTATAATGTTGATTCTGATCTGGTGCAGCTTGAATTTGGTCTTCATTTGGCGGCAGTTATAAAAGCTGAATAGCATATTCTGTTTTTGAAGCTAATACCTAATTTAAAAAGTGCAGGGAAAAGATACAGTTGCTCTACACTCTGTTATAATGTTAAAAAAAAATCATATTATTTTCATAAAAGCTTTGTATCTTACCTATCTTGTTTATTGTTTGCTTTTGGTCAGTAGCTTAGTAGAGAACATTATTCTAGGTAACAAGTAACTTAATAGAGAGTGTTATTATTGGTAACAGTGTAGCCTTCCAAATGTCAAACAAGGATAGGACGTGAGTAACATTTAAACTAGGAAAGTAGTTTCAAAATTGCAGTATTCACATGAGCAATATTACTTAGCCAAGAATACTGCATGCATGAAATAAAAAAATACGTGTGGAGAATGCTTCGTGGTTTAAGTAATTTGTTCTGAAATAGCAGATTTTGCATCTTTTAAAATTTTTCTCAGCACTTGAATATTTTTAAAAACCCAAAGGAAGAAATCGCACAAAATCAGTGTCCTTATTAAAAGAAAAAATTAAGAAATGCATAAACATACATTACCAGAGCAGGCTGGCACATGCCTTTAAATTACTAGGGTTTATGTGCTGGTGATTGCTTGAAAAAAACAGAAGATGATAGAAAGAGTCCTTCAAATTGAAATCCCTCTGAAGGATTGAAGTAACGTAATTAACTTCATTTAAACTACTTTATATGTAACCTGTTTTGACCTGCAATCAAAATCAGAACTTCTGTTTTTCAAAGCGTAAGTGTTAAATATATAGGCAGGAGTAAGCTGCGCTATGTTATTCCTCCTTTATTTCATAGTGTTCACTTAGCAGGAGATGTTAATTTCAATGCAGATCATGTTTCTGCAATATCCATGTTAAATTCAAAAATGTTCCCAAAAATACGGTCTACAGGTAATTTTCAAGTGTTGAAACATGATCCTGAATTTATTGAGAGCTCCTTTTGTCCTTTCTGAGTTAAAACTAGAATTGTAGGTTCCATGAGTTAAATTTCTAAAGGTATTTTGGCACCTGAAGGAACAATGATTTTAAAAGTGTCTAATTGCCATGGGGATGTTGTATATCTGATCCTCCTGAATTTCTGTAAGTGCACAATGAATCTTAACATTTGTTTGAGAGCATCTCTTGAGGTTAGCTCCATAGTTTTAATATAGTCACATATATATACTTTTATGCTTTTTTACCAATTAACTTTTATAGTCTTTAAAACTTAATTTTAGAAACATCATCATTTTCTGGCTTTTGTTGCTTAATAAAAGTTATACAGTGGCTTGTAGCATTTTCTTTTCAGAAATGATGTCAAGGGAATAGTCTGTACCCCCTTGCTGCAGAAATGCCAAGGTAAAGTGGAGATCTGTCAAACATAAGTGCTGCAGCTAAAACAAGACATTTGCAAGCAAATTGAGTGACATTGATGCTGTGACAATACTGTTGTAATGGCAGTTGCTGTTATGCCTCATGAACAGAGGTGATTGATGGATGATGGAGCAAAACGATGACAGCTTGTTACTGCATGGCCTCAGATAGCTGTAGTCTCTTTTTCTTTTGTGGCAAATCTTTCATATATCTTTCTCTGACAGCGCCTTTGTGTCCCACCCATCATTTGGGTGACTTGGGAGAATAGCAGAACGCAGGTTTCTGAGAATATGCCTGTAGGGATAAATTCTGTTGTGCTTGTGCTGCAGGAAGGTAAACTTGAGCTACTTTATGTAAGCTACAGCAGTAGATGTGGTGCCACGTGCTTCAGTAATGATACAGGAAGACAAGCAGACTCACTAATGGGGCAGGCACAGGTAAAACACAAGTCTGGCACAATGTTTTTCTGTATTTTTGTTTTGCTCTGTTTTTTTTTCTGCAGCAGATACACAAAAGCTAATATGTGCAGGTCAGCTGATTTGTAACTGTCATCTCATTTAGCTCTGTAGACAAACCTGCAGACAAACCTGGTGTGCTGTCTTAATTCTGTGTTCATATCAGGCTGCAGTAAAAATACCATGATTAAATTGAACCATAGCAGCCTTATGGCTAATTGATGAATAGATAAACCAGAGTGGTTTGTTGTGGTGCTTAATAGTGAGAATAACTGTAGTTGGTTAATGCAGTAAAAAATTAAACCCCAACAACCTATTGTTTTTACAGGGCTAGTTAGACTTCGTTCAAGTCCATTTCTGGAGCTGCAAGGAACATATGTACTTAATGTCACAGCTGCTGATGATAATGCCTCTGGAGGTCCCCATTCTCTTACAAGTACTGCCCAGGTTGTTGTGAAAATTGATGATGTCAACAATAACAAACCTGTCTTTCAGAAGGTAAATATATGAGGCTTATCATTTGTATTAGACTGTGTGGTAAATGCTTAAGACTGTGTTATTGGTACAAGTGGTGCAGCAGCTGAGCTATTCAAGAAGTGGTCACTTCCATCTCTCTTGGAGGCCTTATGCTACTGTCTTCTGCGTCTTTTCCATCCCTCTCCTAAGATATACAGGGTTTGTGCTCTTGTGGCAGAATAGCTCCTGTGAGCATTGTCTTTTCCCTGAACCACATCTCATCTCTGGCATTTTAGAAGATGGAGTGAATAACTTTTGGACCCATGCTCAGTGTGACATGTGAGGAGGAATGGATAGGTATAGTTATATAGGTGTATCTATGCTGTGGACTTGTTCCAGAATATTCCAAAACACCTCTCTAAATTACTGTCATGGTTTAAGCCCAGTCACGCAGCTCATTCACTCACTCCCCCTGCTTCCTCCCTCAGCTCCTGGAGGGATGGGGGGGAGAATCGAAAGAATGTAACTCCCATGGGTTGAGATAAGAACAGCCCAGTAACTAAGGTATAACACAAAACCACTGCTGCTACCACCAATAATAATAATGATACAGGAAATAACAAGGGAAGAGAATACAACCGCTCACCACCTGCCAACCGACACCCAGCCCGACCCAAGCAGTGATCTGGCCCTTCCGGGTAACTGCTCCCAGTTTCTGGGCATGACGTGCTGTGGTATGGAATACCCCTTTGGTTAGTTTGGGTCAGGTGTCCTGTCTCTGCTTCCTCCCGACTTCCCCTCCTCCCTGGCAGAGCATGAGACTCAGAAAGTTCTTGATCAGAGTAAACATCACTTAGCAACAACTAAAACCATCGGTGTTATCAGTGCTGGTTTCCAGGCTGAAAGTCAAAACCACAGCACTGCACCAGCTACTAAGGAGGAGAAAAATGACTGCTACTGCTGAACCCAGGACAATTACATAGGCTTATTTTGAAGACTGTATGTCTGGAACTGATGAAAAAGAGAAGAATAAAAGTGCGTTTTTATCTTAATTTGTTAAGTACTAAAAATAAATGCTTGTATAAGTTTTCAGAATGCTGATTCATATTAAAGATCTGTTGTCTAAAAATTAAGTTGGATGCTGATGGACAGTGTTGCACATTTTGAAAAGTCAGTGACTATCAGTGTTACTCTTGGGAATTCTCAGTAATCTGTCCTCAACAAAGTTACTTTTTGTAGAAATCTCGTTTTGAGCAAAGCCGTTCTGTAGACTGGGCAAGTGTATACCCTCTTTTTTCTCATGAGGTTTTTGCTGATATGGAGAAATATTTGCATTTGGAAATTAACTGTACCTTTTTGGCCAAGTATTTTCATTATTTGGAGATGCTTATTGGCCTCATGTTGTGTTACAACTGCAAAGTAGCAACTAAAGTCTGTAAATTAGTCACATTACAGGTAAAACATTAGTATCAGTGCATATGAGTGAAACTGTAGCTAAAACTTTTTTCCTTCTCCCCCCTCCCATATCTTTAAATCAAACAGCATGGTAAGTCCTTGTGTTTTTTTTGTTGGGTTTTTGTTTTCCTTCCTTCTTTCAGTGTCAGTATTACCAGGAACATGCTTTTGTACTGGAAAACCAGCCTTCAGGGACAGTTGTACTGCAGGTTGAAGCTACTGATGCTGATGAAGGAGCCAATGGTCTAGTGAAATACGGCTTGGTGCAGAGAGGTGGTGTCCTGCCAGCATTTAGTGTTCATCCTGACACAGGTAAAGCAAGTAACAGAACTGATACCAGAATATAGAAACCACTTTCTTACACTGATGGAAAAAAACCCTTAAATAAAATCATACTTCATGGTTTTTCATTTAGTTTTTTGATAGCAGACAAAATAGAAACTGCATTAACTGCATGAGCAGATATTCTGTGAAACCAGAAGTGTCCTACATGTTCAGGAGTGACCTAGAAGGAACTTTTTTTCTGACATGTGGAAGTTCTGCTGTGTGAAATAATGACTTGTCTATTTTTTTGTAACTGGATTTGAAAGAACCACCATATTTTAAATGCACAGTATATTGCAGCATTACTAAAGGCATAGAAACGATTTATCTAAATGACAGCAGTCTTACAAATAGAAAGAGACTAACTCTTGGGAGGCCAAAACTAAACTCAGGCTCAGCTTTTGGAGAGTGAAAGACATGAAGCATGCCTTTATCCTGTCCTTATTGCTCTTCAAAAGAAATATTTTGTTTATAATGTCATTCTCTCAGTTTGGTACTTACCTCCACTTTCTAAATTTAAGTTCAGTTGTGTGTAGATGTAAGTGTATATGAAGTTTGTATCTGCCTGAGGCAGGACACTGTAAGCTGTTGAAACAGTTAAATCTTGTGTTTGAATGCTTGAACCTGAAGCTCACATTATAGGTTGTGTTTCATTGTATGTGTTTCATTGTATGACAGGCAAATAAGCATCCAAGTGCAGAATGCACAGTATTTTAACTCTCTGGTGTTTAATGTGGTTTCAGGTGTTCTGACAACTGTTCAAGTATTTGATCGAGAAAAGCAAAGGGAATATCCTATCACTGTGACAGCAACAGATCAGGCAATGGAGCCGCTCATTGGAATGTGTCAGATAAATGTTATCATCCTGGACCAAAATGACAATGATCCGAGATTTGAAAACACCCATTATGAATGTAATTGAGAATCCTTGGATAGCGTTTCAGTGCCCTGAGTGTGAGCTTACCTGATGTGTTGTCTTTCCTGACAGTACATCACATGTCCAACTAGGTGGTTGCATCCAGGGACGGGCTTACCTTGATTGTAACTCTGTGTAATGTGCAGTGGAACGAGAACAGTCTTGACTCCTGAGTGTCATTATGGGAAAATTCCTTGTAACAATAGCCATGTCAGTACCTTTCCTTACCTGAGTGTACTGAGTGTCTGTGGTACCACATAGAGATGTGAAAGTTGCAGTGAGAACATGAGTGTGCAGTGCTGAGCAATAACTGTATCCTTTGTTTTCTGATTTATAGATTTTTGTAATAACTTTTGATTGCATACTTTTTCCCATTCGAATTTTTTAATTCTTCATAGTTTGTTGTTTTGCCTTGCCTTCTTGGTTCCTCAAAAACTCCCTGTTTATGGATGAACCCCCAGGGGCATGTATATTGTTCATAAACAAATGAAGACTTATAATTCTCCGTTTCTCGTACTAACTGAAGGAGAAATGAGACTTGAATTATCAGTCTTCTCAGTTAGTATAACTAACTCGTTTATAGTTGTACTAAGTCCTAGAAAGTAGGACCTTTTCTTCTAGCTTTATGCAATAAATGAATATTACATTTATGTATGTTTCACACAGAGCAAGTAGTGTCTTAGTAAAAATACAAGAACTAAAAAAAGTAGTATAAGAAAAAAGAATTTCAGGTTATCAGTGTGGTAATAAGAAGTTCAGATGTGATCCATAGCTCTGGAGTGACAGCAGCACTTCAGAATACTCAGTTGAATTCTTACTGCCATTGTTCCAAGGAAGATAAAGTTATAGCTTTAGTATTTCTTCATTTCTTAGTAAGATGCTTATGGTACTTCAGTGAATTAATGATCAGTTTGAAATATCCTTTCCTTACATTAGATTTCCTAAGAGAAGACACAAGAGTTGGGACCAGCTTTCTTCGTGTTGCAGCCCATGATGATGACTACAGCTCCAATGCTGCCATTACATATTCAATAGCAAATGAAGAACCTAATTATTTACAGATTAATCCTACTACAGGCTGGGTGTTTGTGAACCAACCCATATCTCAGGTATGGTGCTTGCTTTCCTTTTTAAGCTATTTCAGTATTACATAGGACAGACTCAGGTTATGAGTTTGTGTTACTCCTTCACATTAAAGGATCAATATGTTTAAATTGAGCATGAGTCTAAGGCTTTTAGCTAATGAGTTCATTGACTGCAAATTGCTTTCAGCTGGGAAAATAGCACCTGACAGCACTGCCTCTGAGAACTTGTTCTTCCCATTTCATTAGCTTTGGTATAGTGATACCAAGGACCCGAGGGCTGAGACCATAAGCAGGGGAGCAAGAACCTGGGTGTAGGACTTCACTCCGTTAACAGGCAGTGAGTTAAGACACAAACCTGACTGAAACAGTGTTAAACTTTGCTTCTGATACAGAGCCCCAGCGTGATTAATGTTACTCATGGTGAACTAAGCTGTCCCTTAGAAATGAATGCAACTGTTGCATGTAGATACCTAATATTTATCAGTTTCATTAGTTTCTAAATACCTACATAAGCAGTTTGATACTTTCAGAGTTGCAATTTCTGTTGAAATGAAAATATTGTGGCAGATGTCAATCTTTAAATAGCTAATAGATATTTTTAATGTAGAGATTTAACTCCTAAGTAACTGACACATAAAATTTTGGTGAAGGTGTACCCTTTTAACATATTTTCTTTATTGAATCCAGGAACCTTACAGACCTAGTAACAAAAACTGTTGATAGGTTTGCATAAGAACTCAGGGGCTTTACAAAGTGCTTCTTTATTTGTTTTGTTGTCAACTTTGTGTGAAATTTGCTGAGGTTTATTGAGACAAATAGGAACATCTTCCAGCAACTTTTAAGTGAAGCAAAGAGCAGAATTTCCAGCAACCTTGCACCTACTTCATATTCTGAGCTTAGTATATTACAGTTGTGGATGATTTTGTTCTGTCAGGTTTTTTAAAGTGTGGCTTTAATTTTATGTCATTATTTTGAAAAAAAACCAGACCCAAATTCACTGGAGTCCTGATTAAAACACTCTGTAATAAAACTTTTGTTACTGTTCAGAGGTCATCTATAATTCGAGAGATTATTGCTACAGATGGAGGTAATAGAAGCAGTAAAGTTGACCTTGCAGTAATTATTACCAGTGCAAAAACCCAGCCTCCACAATGGGAAAGAGACAGCTATGAAGTTGTTATTCCAGAGAACACGACACGAGATGCATCAATTTTGGTAAGGTTGTGACAGATTTGTTTGTCTACCTGTAGCTCTAAGGCTATAGAGTAACTTAACACTGCTTATTTGTTTCTGTGTTACCTGAGGTGATTATTTGGTTTAGAGTACTTAGTGTTGTTCAGTTTGACTGCTTGGCATGAGTAATCAAAACAGCTTTATGAAGTAAGTCTAGAATACATATTTTTAAGACAAAAGCATGAACAACAAAGCACGTAATGACTGGTAACCTTTGCCTGCAGCTGTCTGCAGCCTGGAGGTGTTCAGGAAGGGTTAAGATTTGGTATCAGGAAATGCTTGTCATTTTCAGCTGAGAGCTGATGATTTGTGAGAGTCAGTGCACAAAAGCTTTTTGGAATGTTGCTGTGCTTATGAAACTTTCTGAACTGTGCAGACAATCAAAGCAACTTCTCCCCTTGGTGATCCCCATGTGACTTACAACTTAGAAGAGGGACTTGTTCCGGAGACCAACATGCCAGTTCGTTTCTACTTGACTTCAAATAGACGTGATGGTTCTGCATCAATCCTGGTAGCTGAGCCACTAGATTATGAAACAACAAAGAGCTTTCTGCTGAGAGTTCGAGCACAGACTGTTGCTGCAGTTCCTCTGGCAGCATTCACTACAATCTATATTAGTGTAACAGGTTTGTAAGCTGTGCAGTGATGTTATAGTAAAATCATAGTACTTTTTTTTCTTTAAAGTTTTATACTTCTCCTTATGCATTCTTTTTGATGTTTTAGATGTCAATGATAATGTCCCATTCTTCACTTCACCTGTTTATGAAGCCTTGGTAACAGAAGGAGCTGATGTGGGGACATTTGTTGTTCAGGTGTCAGCTGTCGACCTTGACCTTGGTCAGAATGGTGAGGTAAGCAAGCAGCGGTCTACATCTCCTGTGACAAAAGGTATGGAATAACATCTATGTGAACAACAGCTAAACAGGCTACAAGTCTTCAACCTAGAAAAGGGATGACTAATAGGGAAACATGAGATGAAATTAAGTCATTAGTAACATGTTTCTCTGTCTTGCCATGTGAAAAATGCTATTAAACCTAGTAGGTGTGAGACAAAACAAAATATACTTATGCCATCTGTAGTTCAGGTGAAAAACTTGCTGTAGAATGCTCTCATTCGGAAAGGTCTTCATAGACCTAAAATGTGATTGCATAAATTAATAGAAGAAAAAAATGTGTTAAAAGCTTCTGTGAGTTGTAAATCATTGGGAGTAATGAAAATTGAATCATTATAAAATACGTCAAGTTAACACCAAAAGTAGATGTATCCGTTACTGATTTTTAAAAATGAAAAGTAGTTGCATCCTTCGAACAAGAATGCAAGCTCAAGACAGGAGCACAATAGGATATAAATGAGACTAGTACGAATGCAGCTAACCTGTGGCTATTCTGTTACTACCTGGGATTGTTAGCTGAGTTTGGGTGCTGTTGCGCAAGTGCTTTGCAAATGTGAACTCATGAACTTGGGAACTGATTAGACAAGACAAATTTATTGCCTTTACAGATTGGCTGTCAGCATGCGAGGAAGTTAAGTGACGTCAAACTTGATTGCTCAAACTGGCAGCTTTACCTAGCTTTCTTGGCCCTGATTAAGTTCTCAAACACAAGACTGTTCTTCCTCTCTTTAAGTACTTACTTGCCAACTATCCAACAAAAGGAAAGTACATATTAACTTTTTTTTTTTAATCCTTTAGATAACTTACTCCATGTTACATGACAGTAGCAGAGACTACACATATTTTCGCTTGGACTCACAGACAGGCTCAATATACACTGCCTCAGTGTTTGACAGAGAGAAGAAAGTGTCCTATCTTCTAGAAGTCAAGTCAGTAGATGGCTCTGAGTCAGCTCGACCTGGAAAGCATGGGAAGCCAAACTCTGGTAAGAGACAGATGTCTGTGACAGGGATGATTTTACCTGGATTCATCTCTGAAAACAGAAGCTTGAAATGCAAGATTAAGATATTCATTGCCCTTTTTTCAAGTGTACTTGTGAAAGAATGTCCATTGTTGTGGTTTTAAGTTGGTTCTGGTTTTCTTTTTTTATTATTTGTCTGTGCAACAGTTGTGTTGGAGCTCGAAGAGGTATTTTATATGATGAGCAAGTAAGTCTTTTGTTCTGGAATTAAAACTAGGACTTCATAGATAGTGTTTACAGAGTATTTCTCTGCTGGTAAAGATACACCCATTATCCTTAGGATATAGACCTTTGGGTAGTGAAAGTGTTTTTCAAAGCACTGCACAAGGCACTGTGTTCAGTCTGAAGCAGTTAATGAAGTACGAAGCAGGAAAGTTCAAGGTAGAAAATCCCATTCTCAGTTGATGGCTGTGCTTAAAGACAGACTTAAAATTTGGCTTTTTTGGCTTCACGACAAAAAGTTATGACTAAAAACTGTACAATTGCCATATTATGCGTCAATTATTCACATATTATCTGTTTAAACATACTGGATGCGACATTCATTTGATATCCAACTGCTTTTGAGTAATGTTGTATGTATATGGCCCACAGCCCTAAGGGTTTGTTTCTGTATTGTCTGCATATTCATCTTCATTTAGTGTGTGTCTGGACAGCTTAAGGAGCTGTAGCTGACAGACATGGCACAGATGAGTATTTTAATCTCTTGTTTCTTGCCTCTCTAGACACTGCCTATGTGTGCATTTTTATCAGTGATGTGAATGATAACAAGCCTGTCTTCACTCGAAGTGTCTATGAAGTAAATGTGGATGAAGACCAGGATGTGGGCTCAACTATCATTACAGTCAGTGCTACTGATGAAGATGAAGGTGAAGTATTGGAATTTGCAATAGCTGTGTCTAAAATATTAATGAGTTAATTTCAGCACACCAAGACATAGTTAGTGGTGTTAGAAAGGAAAATGTCTTTTTGTCTCTCTCTAGATTTTTAAACTTAAGTGTGAACTGATTGGGCATGAACATTAGTTCATAATGGAGCTGTGAGGCAGAAGTCAAATAACTCTTATTTCAGGAGGCAATGCATTAATGTGGGATGATGGGGAATAATTTCTGTGCCAGCAAATACAAATTTATAATAGATCATATAATTTTCTTATAAATGGGCACCAATAAAAATGTCCTGGTTAACTAGAACAAATCAGACTTTATTTCAGTGGGATTCATTTGCTTTCCCTATAGACAGTATATTTGTATTCTCTTTCATTTTTTTTCTTTGTATGCATTCTGATGTTCGAGTCTAGACTTCCTAGAATGAGTCCTGAATGGTTCTATGGTATGAAGTATTTTATGATAACTCAGTATTACATGCTGGGTGTTAGCAAATAAGAATTTGTCTTTTTGGTCCCATAGCCTTGGCCAGTCATATTGATCCTTCAGTGAATTTGAGGGATCATAAGTAAAAGCAGAATTAATACTTCATTGCAAAGACACAAATTACAGTTGGACATACCAGAATTGAAAATGCTGGTAAGTAATCTGACATAGCTCCATGTTTTAAAAGACCACAAAGCTGTAATACCAAAAATAAGTTCTTGTATGATTTGTACTTCCTCTTAACATCCCATGTTTCATCTGCTTCAAGAAATGTGTATTTTCTGACACTGTTCGTAATTGACAGGAACAAATGCTAAATTACGGTATCAGATCACATCTGGGAACACAGGAGGAGTCCTTGGTGTAAAATCAGAAACAGGAGCCATTTTTATTGCCCAACCACTGGATTATGAAGAAACAAAAATGTATGAGATTCGCATGTTGGCCTCTGATGGGAAATGGGAAGACTATGCAGTTATCATCATCAATGTCATGAATAAAAATGATGAGATTCCAGTTTTCTCTATCAGTGAATACTATGGAAGTATAATTGAGGAACTGGATGGATTACCAGTCTTTGTACTTCAGGTAGTACATATATAGAGAGATTATAATATTTCAGTGAAAGAGCACAGATTTACCTAGGGTAAAATTATGTTAATAGTCCAAAACAGATATATTAATGAAATTTAGTTTCATTAGGGTTTTTTTTTGTCAGTGGAAGAAGAGAAATGGACTTTTATGGAAAAATAATTACAAGGATATTAAGTAGAAAATAAGCAGAATAGCTCAAAATCCTGAAAACATTTTAAAGTAGCTATCAGAATAGCATAGTCAAATCACCTCTAAAAATATGAAAAATAAAATCTGATTTTAGTATTAGAATATCTACCTTCTTATTGTGGTACAAAGCACATTTACCTACCTGGATTGTCCCTCAGCCACCTCTCATTTGCCAGTGTTCTGGCATGCACATACTAATAACATATTACCTACTTTTGATTGGACTCCTTCAGACTGTAGGAACACATATAGTGCAATATTTACGTATTTTATAATTTCCATGTCCTTGTTGTCAAAACTTTTGTAGGTTTTGGCAAATGATCCTGATAGTGATGTGGATGAAGCAGATTTGAGATACTCATTGCATGGGCATGGCGCAGCTGATGTTTTCACAATAGATGAGAGAACGGGTAGCATTTACTCCAACAAGATGCTGGATCGGGAAGAGAGAGCACTGTGGAGATTTGTTGTATTGGCTACGGATGAAGGTGGAGGAGGACTTACAGGATTTGCTGATGTAATTATTAACGTGTGGGATATAAATGACAATGCACCCATGTTCACATGCATGCCTGATGATTGCAACGGGAATGTCTTTGAAAATTCTCCTGCAGAAACGTTAGTCATGGAAATGGGTGCTGTTGACTGTGATGATCCAAATGTAGGTCTTAATGCTGTCCTGACCTACAGGATAACAGAGAACGTAAGAAATGAGTTTGGTGCTGACATGTTTAATATCAACGCTGATACTGGGACTATCTATGTAGCGGGGGGAATGCTAGACAGAGAAAGGACTGAAAATTATTTTCTTACTGTTGAAGCCAGAGATGGAGGAGGTCTAACAGGAACTGGCACTGCCACTGTTTGGATTGCAGACATCAATGATCACGTACCTAAATTCATAAAAAACGTGTGGCAGGCAGTAATTCCTGAAAACAGTGCCATCGACTCAGAAGTGGTGCAGGTGTGTGCTACAGATGCAGATTTTGGGGAAAATGCTGGCTTAATATTCAGTATCGTAAGGGGAGACCCAGATCAGAAGTTTTATATTGGGAATGACAAAGAATGGCAGTGTGCTGCTATTCGACTGAAAAAAAAATTGGATTTTGAGAATGCACATGAAAGGCAGTTTAATCTTACTATTGCAGTGGAAGATCTTGATTTTTCTAGTATTGCAGTGTGCCTGATTGAAGTTGAAGACTCTAATGACCACAGCCCAATTTTCCCTTCCCAGTTTATTCAGACAAGCCCTTTCTTTGAAAACACGCCTGTAGGTACTACAGTAACCACAGTAAGAGCTACAGACAAGGATTCTGGTTTGAATGGGAACATTATATATTCTATACAGTCAGATTCAGATCCCATGAGACAGTTTGCAGTTGACCAGTATGGTCATTTGGTTGTGGCAAATGCACTAGACCATGAAGTCATTCAAAAATACAGTTTAATTGTCCAAGCTTCAGATGAAGGGACACCTGCCCGCACTGGAAGCGTTACAGTTCTGATTAACTTGCTTGATGTTAATGACAATGGACCAAGGTTTGAGGCACCATATATGCCTGTAGCTTGGGAAAATATACTGAAGCCTGAAATAGTGTCAATGAACCATACATCAAAACTGCTGCATGCGTTTGATCCAGACAGTGAGGAAAATGGGCCACCCTTCATGTTTTCATTACCCCCAGATTATCAGAGTTCTTTGGATTTTTCTCTTACTGACAACAGAAATAACACGGCGACTGTAACTGCTTTGAGGTCCTTTGACAGAGAAAAGCAGAAGGTGTTTCATCTGCCAGTAGTTATAACAGATAGTGGGATTCCAGCTATGAGCTCTACAAACACCCTAACTATAACAATTGGTGATGAAAATGACAACTGCCATGAATCTGGCCATAAGGAAGTCTATGTGTACAGTTACAAAGGTAAGTACTATCTGGATATTATATCAGATTCATGAATATGGTACAATTTTAAGCATAATTTCTCTCTTGCACTTCTACTTTTTTTTTTTTAATGGTTTACATATTTCAAAACTGAGACTCCAGTTCTGTAAACTAATAAATCAAGTGGAATGAGTAAAGTATATGTGCAGACCCTGGTATGTAAAAGATCATCTCCCAGAAAACTATTAGCTGCAGACAAGTATATATTGCACTTGCAGAAAAAGCAGTATTTTTTTAAACCAATAAAATCTGTTTTCCGGTAGCTAGTTTTTACCTGCACAGAGGAGAAGTCTTTTGTGTATGAACCCGTGATTGGGGACGCATCTGATGCTGAGAGATCTGGAGCTGAGAAAGGCAGAACTGAAGCAACTTTAAGAAATAGAGGGTTATAGATGAGCCCTACCCAGAAATCTCAGAGCAGTCCCACTGCCACTTTGACAGGCACTGTGTGGCTGAGCAGGGTAGAAGTCCTGAGGAAGGAGGTTTTGTGCTGTCAAGAAAGGATCCAAGAGAAAGATGGGTTGATGCTTTTTTAGCTAAGGAATAATCATTGGGATGCAATAAGTGACTGCTTCCTGGAGCATGTAGTCTTTGGACTGAAAAAAAGATGATGCTGCTGTTCTGGAGTGGTGCACAGTACTGAGTTCATGAAATACTCTCAGGAGAGCTGCTCTGTGATAGTAGCAGCAATACTGTGAGTTTTAAGGTTGTAGTGGGAGAGAGCAGAGCAAATACATCCATTACATGAATGCTTTACAATTTCTCAGAGTAGGTAGAGGATGAACATTTAGATAATATTTTCTAAAAATTGTCTTTAATTAATTTTTTTTTTTAATTATTTGTAAAAGTTGACCTTAAATAGTCCTGAATAATAGAACTTACTAAGCATGGTTCATTACACCTATCCCCAAATACTCTGTCCCATATAGACTTGGCTGTATCTCGGTCATCATTGCATTAGCACAATTACTCATAAATATTAGAGAAGATTAATCTATAGAAGGTATTCTTGCAGTGAGTTATTTTTGCTGAATTCAGTATACCTAAAAGAGAAAGAGATGTGACCAGTTCCTACTGTAGAAATGAGAGAATGAAGTTCCTAGGGTGGATTGGCTCCAGATTTGAGCCTTAAAACATTTTCCATGTTGCTGGATCTTGGCTGTAGAATTCAGAGGTCTTTTTCCCTGGAGTTGCTTCTTTTGCTGTTTTAGAACAGCGGCCTGGATGTTTCACTTCAGTGGCAGCCCACAGGGGTCTGAGTAAAGTGCCAAGACCTGGCACAGCTTGGTGGCTTCTTGCCCATTTCCTTTCCTCTGTCCTGGCCTTCTCTCCCAGATGCACCCTATGAGATGCTCTCCCTCTTTTGCTGGATTCCACTTGTGTGACACTGGAAATAATAGAGTGGCAATGAAACATTTGGGTGTTAAATTCTGATGTGATGATTTTTTTTTTTTTTAATTTTTTTTTTTTTTGTCTGAGAATTGTATATAGAGTGTATTTATTTATCATTCTATTGTTGTTTTGTGTTGTTCTCAGCTTTTCTTCTTTCATGTGACATCCAAGTGTGCTCATGTTTCCAGAACTGGCAGAAATAATATGACAGGCTATGCATTATTTTAAGAATCTTGGATCGTAACCATCACCAAATTGAGCAGGAATCTGAAAATAATAAATGCAGTAATGAATGCAGCAAAATATAAAGTGCACTGAAAAGCAGAAATTCAATGCAGATTTATTGTAATTTATCTCAACAGGAAAATGGTCAACAGCAGTGCTTGGGGAAGTGTTTGCACCAGATCAAGATGACTGGGACAATAAAACATTTCTCTCTGAAGGAAAAATGCTGAAGTGAGGATTGTACTTGTGTCAAAATGAGTAATATTTATGCTTCTGTAATTATTTTGCTCACTCTGTATTTCTCCATGTACCGGATGTGCATAAAGCCAGGGTTATTGAGTGTATTAAGGAATGTACCTCCGAATGCTCTTTTTCTTTTTTAATTGGGTAACTAGGTATTAAGAAATTAATGCAGGAAATGTTGTTTTCAAGAGAATGCAGGATTACACCATGATGTTGATTTTTAGTCAGATGTCGTCATTAGTTTATTTGAAAATGTGCATTCTGTTAAGATCGGTTTTAAAAATAGGCAGAGGTTTTAATACTTGCTTTCAAATGTTAGAGTTAGTGGAATACAAATCCCAAATGTAAAAGTCAGAATGGAATCATTTAATCAAATTTGGAGGGGAATTTGGTCATCTCCTTTAATGGTTAAATTTACAATTGCATGTGAAGACCACAACTCAGATTACTGGAGTTTCTTCTGTTAATGTAAGTGTTGAATTAGATCCCTAATACCCACTTGTATATTATTTGTTCATATCATCAAGTGAGATGGCATATAGCATAATCATATGCTGTTTGAAATACAGAAAGTGGATGTGAATATCCGTGTGAATTGTTGCATCTGCTGTGAATAAGAGTTTAAGAGCTTTATGTAGCCCAAAATTGAAGGCTTACTTTCTGTCTGTCAGTAGCCCCTGGATCTGTTTCCATGTTAAGAGGTTATTATTCTGCAGTAGTGGTCATGGAATACTTCCATTATTACTGATTACTGTCCCTTTGAGGTGGGAAATGAAGATGGTATCAGAGATTTCATACAGAGCCTAACCTGTTCCAGATGGATGATTATGGTGAACCCCATGGTTCCACTACACACTGCTTTCATTCAAGTTTGGGAAAGTCTGGGGATTGGGAGTGGCAGAAACATCTTTTTATAAACTCTACAGATTGTCATTTCTGAATTTAGGTGTTTCTGGTTCTTTTCTGCTGTTGTTTGCTAATCCACTTAAGTTTTGATTCTGTAACCTTCATGGTAACGTTTAAGACCTTCTAAATAATGAATAAAGTAAGTGCTCAGTTTTATTTTATTAAATTAAAGGTCTTTCAGATTAAATCAGAAGACTGGTTCTTTGATGATGGTGGATAACACTCCTCAAGGAATGTACAACTTAAAAGTTAGGGTTTCTGATGGAGTTTGTCCTGATGTTATATCTACAGTACAAATCCATGTTGAAGAGCTGGAAAATGAAGCTATACAAAACTCAGCCGCTGTGCATCTGTCAGGTTAGTATTAGTTGCTGGTGAAAGTTAGTTGTTAGTATTATTTGCTGCTTCTGTAACTGAATGTTTATGTGATGTAGGTGGTGTTATGTCAATACTTAATTTACTTACCACCATAGGGAACTTCCCAGTATGTTTCAGTATTGTTAAATAAGATATTGAGAAACTAACCTGTGGTGTCCCAGCATTTCATGTTTTCAAACTCAGATATCACAGCAGAGGAGTTCATAAGGAGAGATAAACATGGCAAAACGAAACATGGCAAGTTCAAGGAATTACTAGCAAAGATTTTACTCACTAAGTCCAGTGATGTCATGGTCTTCAGTGTGACGAACATTGATGGAAAACAGATAGATGTAAGATTTGCAGTCCGTGATGGCTCATCATATTACAGACCTGAGAAACTTCATGCGGAGATGGAGGCATTTAAAAATGAGGTATATTCTCTAGGGTTAGTGTGTGTCTGTCTAATTCACCCAGATACTGAATGTGTGGGATATACATCCCAAACCTCAGTGGAAGAATATGCTACATCTACAGATAAGGGGCTTTTTTCTTCAGTCAGGACAAAAACACTTCTTAGGCTAGCACTTAATTCAAAGTTTCTCCCTTTTCCTTAGTCCCACACATACAGTTATAATACAGTTGCACTAACTTCTGGTTCAATAAGTATAACCACTTTTTAGTCACAGAAAGATGGTTCTCCGTTCCTGTTACGGTACAGTTGCTTGTGTTGTCTCCAATCAGTGTTTCATTGTGTAATCTATCAGAGTTTTGAATATGAAGTCAGAATACCTAGAAGCCAAAGTGGTATTGTAGTACAGAGAATGTCTTGAAAATGACAGCTTTTTAGATGTTCTAGATGCTGATGGAAATACCCAAAGCATCAACTTGTGGTTAGACACTTAGAGTAGAGGCTTGATACTACCCAGATGGAAATCCTATTTTAGAAAGAAATGGCACTCCATATTAGAAACCCTGCTGGAAAGAACATGCAGGTTGGAAGAACAGTTAGATCAGTGACATGGAGTCAACCAATTTTGCGATTGTATTTAACTCACTGAAAGACAACTTTAAATACAAAGTGACGCCCTCCCCCAACTTTTTTTTCTTGTTATAATAGGAAAAGGGTTCTTGAATATAAGCTGTTTTCTTCACCTTCCAGATGTACCCTAACTGTCCTACTCTTTTACTGGATCCTGCATGTTCTCTAACTCAGTTACCCAGACACTACACCAGTCTATCTTGGCCCCACTTCTGTTTTCTGTAGTTCTTCAGATCTTGGTTTCACTGAAGGCCTGCAGCTGTTGCTGAATAGACACTAAAGCTGCTGCCTTGAGCAAAGGCAAGATACCACTGCTCTACTTGTAACTTTCCCTGGACAAGGCAGTAGTTTATGTAATTTGTGTAATTACAGACATGTAATTTGTGATTTTTGGATATATTTGGCTTTAATACCGGTCTTGTTCAACATCTTTGTCGGTGACATGGACAGTGGGATTGAGTGCACCCTCAGCAAGTTTGCCGATGACACCAAGCTGTGGGGTTCGGTTGATACGCTGGAGGGAAGGAATGCCATCCAGAGGGACCTTGACACCCTTGTGAGGTGGGCTGATGCCAACCTTATGAAGTTTAACCATGACAAGTGCAAGGTCCTACAGCTGGGTCGGAGCAATCCCAGGCACAGCTGCAGGTTGGGCAGAGAAGAGATTCAGAGCAGCCCTGCGGAGAAGGACTTGGGGGTGTTGGTCAATGAGAAACTTAACATGAGCCGGGTTCAGTGTGCACTTGCAGCCCAGAAAGCCAACCGTATCCTGGGCTGCATCAAAAGGAGAGTGACCAGCAGGTCGAAGGAGGTGATCCTGCCCCTCTACTTTGCTCTCCTGAGACCTCACTTGGAGCATTGGGTACAGTTCTGGTGTCCTCAACATAAAAAGGACATGGAACTGTTGGAACAAGTCCAGAGGAGGGCCACGAGGATGATCAGGGGACTGGAGCACCTCCTGTATGAAGACAGGCTGAGAAAGTTGGGGCTGTTGAGCCTGGAGAAGAGAAGGCTGCATGGAGACCTCATAGCAGCCTTCCAGTATCTGAAGGGGGCCTATAGGGATGCTGGAGAGGGACTCTTAATTAGGGACTGTAGTGATAGACAAGGGGTAATGGGTTCAAACTTAAACAGGGGAAGTTTAGGTTGGATATAAGAAGGAAATTCTTTCCTGTTAGGGTGGTGAGGCTCTGGAATGGGTTGCCCAGGGAGGTTGTGAATGCTCCATCCCTGGCAGTGTTCAAGGCCAGA
Source organism: Pezoporus wallicus (assembly GCF_028554395.1). Classification (NCBI taxonomy): domain Eukaryota; kingdom Metazoa; phylum Chordata; class Aves; order Psittaciformes; family Psittacidae; genus Pezoporus; species Pezoporus wallicus. Next base: position 717,111 of record NW_026636385.1, on the reverse strand, counting down.
TTGGACGAGGCCTTGGGTGATATGGTTTAGTGTGAGGTGTCCCTGCCCATGGCAGGGGGGTTGGAACTAGATGATCTTAAGGTCCTTTCCAACCCTAACTATTCTATAATTCTGTGATAATACGTGGCACATCTTATGAAGGATTGTTCACTGAAGAGACAGCAGCACCACTTGAAATTGGTGTGGATATGGTAGAGTCAGCTGATTCTGGGAACCAAGCAGAAATATCTTAACTTGCCACCTGCCAACACATTGGTGTATCTTCAATAGTTGTGTGGATTTTGAGACTCATCAGAATGACCAAGTAGGAAATGGCAGAGACAGATAGTATTCATGAAGCGTAATGACTTCTTCTTTTGCATATTTATTGAATTACTGCAAAAATAATGCAGAAAACAGATTTCAAATATTCTATGCCACAATGTATGGCAGGTGAATTCATCAAAGTGGTAACAACGGGATTGCTTCACATATTTTCATGAAAAATATGTTTGTATTAATTGTATATAACCTTTCAATATTTAATGAATAGCTTTAGTGAATAATCACCAATAATTTACAGAAAACCAATTGTAGCTGGAGAATTTCTCCAGTAGTTTTTGTACATATGTTTACGTATAAATACTGAAAATAAGTAATTAGCGCTGGAATTATTCATTGAATTGCTAAATAAATAATATGTTTGCATTACCTCCTTGGGATATAGCTTTATAACAACTATTTTTATTTAGCAAGAAAATAATCCATCCTAATACCATGCTGGAGCCAAGGTTGCTTATATACATTGTGTTTTTTTCTGTAATGGCATTATATAGCTATCTAAATGTTCATTAGGGACTATCCACTAATGGTGATAGGTTTGGGCAGCAGACACCAGGCTACATTGACAGGATGCCTCATGTCTTTATAAAGTGTATTTTATGCCTTTGGGGACAATCAGGATATTTGAGGCTATGGTGAGAATTGATTATAAAGGTCAAAGTTCTTACAGTGGTGAATTGAGATTACTGTATCAGTGGGGAAAACAATCCTCTGCTTTAGTATTTATGTATTTGTTTTCATAATTTCAAAGCTTATTTTGGAGATATTTATGATTTGAAAAAAAAACCCAAACCCCAAAACCCAAACCACCCCAAATATTAAGTGTATGAATAGAGTCTGAGTCTGATCTACTCTTAGTTTTACATTTGTATACCTCAGTGTATACCTCTATAACAGTAGTGAGAGCTCTTGTATTTGGCTGTTTGGGCTTTCAGGTTCAACCCCAATTAATGATAAAAAGCAATGAACTAGCAAAAGGGATACTAGAATAGCTAGAATAAGATACCTTATCCAGTTGACTTCGTTTTGTTTCAGACAGTTTGACTTTAAATGTAAGTTTATAGGTCACAATCAGGAACCAGTAGACAGAATCCTAATTGCTACAAAGTCGTGATGTCAGGTGCTGCCTGTGGACATTGTTATTGAAAGCAGCTCAGCCCTGCATTCTTCCGTGGCTGTGTTCTGTGTGAGAGAAGGTAAGAAATAATACCTGGGTGTAACTCATGAGGAAGAATTTTTATCCTGGCTTGAGCTGGAACATGCTATCACAGTGCAGAGAAGTGTGACACAGACATCACAGCTCAGAAGGTGGAGTCTCAAATGTTCTCAGAGCTTTGATCCTTGGAAATAACATTAGTTGGCCAGTACAGATTTAACATGCTCACAGGCAGTCATGTCGGTGAATAAGTTTTTAGGAAATACTGCTACTGTAATTTTTTTAAATTTTTCCTGTATTTGGCAAATAATTTCTTTTGCCTTTACACTCAGGAATGTTACTAATTAACACTCAAGAAACTAAAGCATTCCATGAAGTCTGCAAAGGCTTAGACTTTTGAGAAATGAAGGAGTAAGTAAAAGCCTTTGTTGTGATGAGACTGGCGATGTGTTAAACTCTATTTTCTCCTAGGTCCAGTCAGCTTTACAGCTGAGCATTTCACAGATCGAAGTAGATGAATGTAGGAGAGCAAACTGCAGCGAGGGCAGTGGCTGCAAAAACTACCTTGCTGTGAGTGACATCCCAACAGTGGTGGATACGGGAAGTGTGTCGTTTGTGTCAGTAACAACCACCACCAGTGCAGTCTGCACCTGCTCAGCTCGGGACCGAGTTCATCACTCATGTTCCTCCTACCCTCAAAGCCCTTGCCTCAATGGTGGGGTGTGTATTGACACTTTGAATGGTTACAGGTGAGGAAACTTGTACTGCGGGTTCTTATGCCTCTTTCTATTTTCTGTGTGTTAAGTGGTGCTTACAAGGTCCAGGTCTAAAAAATCATAAATGTCCTTCCGACTGAAGGAGAAGTGAAAAACCCCACTAGTGCACTGGAGAGTAAACCTAGTGACAGCCGGGTCTTTCCTAATGGCCCAGTAACAGAGCTGTAGTCCTGAAATGGGTGCACATAATGTGTGAGTAAGAAAAAAAAACCCTGAGAAAAAACAGTGGTATGATTAACGTGTCATTTTTTAAAAGCACCTAATTCAGCATGAAGGAATGGGAAGTGCGCTCTGTTTTGGCTGGTTGGTTGGTTGTTTTTCTTTTCCAGAAGAGTAATAACAAAGGCAAGTATCAGTGGTGATAGCAGGGATGTAAGGGGAGGGAAATGTAGTTTAAACATGGGAAATAAAAAAGTTTAGAAAACATTAGATAGGAAACTTGCTTTATTTTAGCATCACTTGGTGTGCACCAGTTTTCCTTTAGTGAAAATATACTGGTTTATTCTAGCTAGGAATTAACCTCCCTGAGTTTTCTCTGTAATACACTGGCCAACTGATATTTGGTATTCTGTGTTACTCACTTAGGGAAATAATTCATGGTTCTCCAAAACATGGCCTCAAAAATGCCCTTTTTTTTTTTTTTTTAATGGAGATAGTGCATCGGATTAATATGCTTTGTATCCTTTCAGTATTTTAATGATTGCCAAGCAGCCTTGAGATTGCTAAAGTGTTTATTGTTTCACTGTTTTTTTTCTTTTTTTTTTTAATTGTGATTTAAGGGCTACATTTGTTGCATATAAAACAAGCAAACAAAGAAGTTTGAACAGTGGGGAATTTTGACTATTTGTTGAATTTGTGCTCTTTCAGATGTCTTTGTCCTGCCTCATTTCACGGACCAGACTGCCAGCAGACAAAGCACAGTTTCCATGGAAATGGTTATGCATGGTTTCATCCCATCAGGCCTTGTTTTGAAAGCTCACTCTCTCTTGAGTTTATTACTGTGGTTCCAGATGGACTTTTACTGTATAGCGGTCCTTTATCAAATCCAGAACCTGCGAGTACAGAAAACTTCATTGCAATAGGTACTTCTGCAAAAGTGTGTGCAAAAATTCAATGTCTTTTGGGAATGGGTTTCCTCTGAGCAGTGTAGTAGTTAGAGTATGAATTCTGTTTTTCCATCTTGTGAGAAAATGTTTCTCAACCTTTCTCAGCATTTCTCAACATTTCTCAAAAATGTTTTCTGGTTTCAGAATTTCTTGAAACAAGTCCTACTAAATCTTTCTTCTTCAAAGTCTATTTCTGTAGTCTGCATCTATGGTTTTAGGTCCATTGCTGAGTAGTAGAAATCAAGGGCAGAACAAAATAGACAGACTGATATATATAAAAAAATACTCCCCCAGGAAAAGTGTAGTGCTATGAAGGAATTTAGGGACTTTGAAGATGGGTATTACATGATTTATGCAGTCTTAGTCGCATGTCATTCTTACCTAGTTTGATGAGAAATCTACTTCAACTGCTTTCAGTCTTGGGGCATTTTTTCATGTTTTAAAAAACAGGCAATGATTTGATGGATGAATCCAGCCCCATTGTGCCACCATAGGAAAATCTATACACAAGTAGAACTCATTCTGTTGACACAAATTCAAAATGTTACTATTACTTATTTTGTCTGAGTTAATATACAAGAAGCACAATATGGTTGGCATTTTTTATTTTCCTAATTAATTGAAAGGTAATACTGGATATTGTTAATAATTTACCTCATTTTTGCTTTGTTTAGCAGTTACATGTCTATATGAATAAGAGAGGGAGTAAAACCTGCATGTGTTCATAGAATAGAATAGTTGAAAAGGGCCTTAAGATCATCTGTTTCCAACCCCCGTGCCTGTGAGGGACACCTCACAGTAAATCATGTCATGAAAGGCTCTGTCCAACCTGGCCTTGAACACAGTCAGGGATGGAGCATGCACAACCTCCCTGGGCAACCCATTCCAGTACCTCACCACCCTTACAGGAAAGAACTTCCTTATATCCAATCTAAACTTCTCCCGTTTAACCCATTAGCCCTTGTCCTATCACTGCCGTCCCTAATGAAGTGTCCCTCCCCAGCATCCCTATAGGCCCCCTTCAGATACTGGAAGGCTGCTATGAGGTCTCCATGCAGCCTTCTCTTCTCCAGGCTCAACAGGCCCAACTTTTTCAGCCTGTCTTCATATGGGAGGTGCTCCAGTCCCCTGATCATCCTCGTGGCCTCCTCTGGACTTGTTCCAACAGTTCCATGTCCTTTTTATGTTGAGGACACCAGAACTGCACACAATACTCCAGGTGAGGTCTCACAAGAGGAGAGTGGAGGGGCAGGATCACCTCCTTCGACATGCTGGTCATGCTGCTTTTGATGCAGCCCAGGATACGGTTGGCTTTCTGGGCTGTGAGCGCACACTGAAACTGGCTCATGTTAAGTTTCTCATTGACCACCACCCCCAAGTCCTCCTCTGCAGGGCTGCTCTGAATCTCTTCTCTGCCCAGCCTGTAGCTGTGCCTGGGATGGTTGGTTGGTGCAGTCAGAGCCTTTGCCAGTGAAGACCGAGGCAAAGAAGTCATTAAGAACCTCAGCCTTCTCCAAATCCAGGGTAGCCAGTTCTCCCGACAGCTTCCAGAGGGGGTCTACATTCTCCCTAGTCTGTTTTTCATTTGCTATGTACCTATAGAATCCCTTCCTGTTATCCTCAACATTCCTAGCCAAGTTTAATTCTAACTGGGCCTTAGATTTCCTAACCTGGTCCCTAGCTTCCCGGACAACATCCCTTCTTCCCAGGCCACCTGTCCTTGCTTCCACCTTTTATAAGCCTCTTTTCGTTCAGAGTTTCCTCAGGAGCTCCTTTTCCATCCAAGGAGGTCACCAGGCCCTCCTGCTGCACTTCCTTCTGGTTGGGATGCAACACTCCTGAGCTTGTAGCAGGTGATCCTTGAATATCAACCAACAGTCTTGGCCCCCCCTGCCCTCTAGGGCTGTATCCCATGGAACCTTACTAAGCAGGTTCCTGAAGAGGCCAAAGTCTGCTCCCTTGAAGTCCAGGGCAGTGAGCTTGCTGCACACTCTTCTCACTGTCCTGAGGATCTCAAACTTGACCATCTCATGATCGCTGCATCAAAGGCTGCCCTGGAGCGTCACATTTCCAATGAGCCCTTCCCTGTTGGTGAGCACGAGGTCAAGCATGGCACCTCTCCTTGTCGGCTCCTCTATTATTTGCAGAAGGAAGTTGTCTTCCACATGATCGAGGAACCTCCTGAATTGCTTGTGCTGGCCTGTACCATCCCTCCCAACAGATACCAGTGTGGTTGAAGTCCCCCATGAGGGCAAGGGACTGCGAGTGTGAGGCTGTTTCTGTCTGTAGAGTGCTTCATCCGCAGGTTCTCCTTGATCAGGCGCTCTGTAACAGATCCCCACAGTAATGTCTCCCATAGGTATATTCCCTTTAACCCTGACCCACAAACTCTCTGTGGACTGCTCACCTGTCCCCAGACAGAGTTCCATACTCTCCAGCCTATCCCTAACATAAAGAGCAACTCCCCCTCCCCGCCTGCCAGGCCTGTCTTTTCTAAAGAGCCTGAAACCTTCCATTCCAACACTCCAGTCATAGGAGCCATCCCACCATGTTTCTGTGATGCCTATTATATCATACCCTCGTAGACGTGCACACATCTCTAATTCCTCTTGTTTGTTCCCCATGCTACGGCTGTTTGTATAGAGGCATCTGAGCCGAGCTCCAACTGAAGCCGGCTCATTGACTGGAGCGGCTGGGATATCTCTACATTGCTCCAAGCATTTATTATAGGTTCTGGCAACTGACTGGGTGTGTTGGGATGGAATTATGCCCCCTCCCCCAACACATCTGGTTTAAAGCTTTCTTGACCAGTCTGGCAAGCCTCCTAGCCAAACCAGTCTTCCCCTTGCCAGACCAGCTCCACCAGCCCCCACTAGACCTGGCCTACAAACTTGGGTCCTGTGTTCAAGACACCCAAACCCCTGCCTATGGCACCACCATTCTAACCATTTATTAACCTGGCCAATCCTCCTAGCCTTTTTAGGCTCCTCCCCTGTACGCTGGAGAATTGGTGAAAAGACCACCTGAGCTCCAGAGCACCTAACCACCTCTCCCAGGGCTCTGTAGTCCTTCTTTATGTTCCCCAGGCTACTGCTGTCTATATCCCTAGCACCCATATGGATCACTAGAAGCAGGTAATAGTCAGTGGGACTTACTAGAGCAGGCAGCCTCTCTGCAACATCCCTGATCTGTGCCCCTGGTAGGCAACACACCTCCCTTGAGACTGGATCAGGCCAACAGATGGGTGCTTCTGTTCCTTTCAGAGTAGAGTCCCCTACCACTACGACCCGCTGCTTATTCCTGGCAGCACCAGTAGTGATCTTCTTTAGCAGTGCACCAGCCGGTTGTTCATGGCACGAATGTGTTTCCTCATCAGCCCCCTGCAGGACAGCAGAGTGGTTCTGGGTGAGGACCACAGATTTAGGAGGAAGCCCCATGCTTTTAATTGTCCTCTTCCTCCTTTTTTTCTTTTATTGTTTTTCTTTGTTACTATTTCCCAGCTCCTCGGGTTAACGGCCTCCTTCTTTCCTCCGTGAGCTACAGGGGAAGCTCGAGGCCCCTGCACAGTTTGGGCCGGGAGCAAGCAGTGCTGCTTCCTCTCAGCTTCCCTGACATCTCGCAGCCTATTGACAGCATCCCGCAGCTCAGCCCCTGCTGCAGGAGCACCTCCACCAGGGAGCGCCGAGTGCAGCCCTGCCCATTGTGCACCCTCCCCTCACCAGACCAGTGCAGGCACTCTCTACACCCCGAGCTCTGCACTGCAGCCTCCCCTCTCACCGGCTCTGTCTGGGTGCCTACGCTGCCACCGCCGGGGCAGCCAGAGCAGAGCCCCCAGACGGGGCCCTGATCATACGACGGGTGCTCACCATCCCGCTCTCCTGCCCACAAACTGCCTCGCCGCGCTGCTGCTCGCTCGCGCTCCCTGGGGCAGGTTTTTACCCAGTCAGGGCTGGTGCCGCTGCTTCAGGCTCCGCCCGCTGTGAGTCCCTGCCCGCGTGAGGTGAGCTGCCGGCTCCCGGGCAGGTCCTGCCGAGGACTTGAGGCTCCCTCGGTGGCTGTCGCCGCTCTGAGCTGAGGCTCCTGGACGCTGATCTCCCCCCGCTCCGGTGCTGAAGGCGTCCTCTCTCGAGCTGCTCGCCTCAGCAATTCAATTGTTTATTGTGTTGTTTTAGAGCACTACAAACTTGCAGATTGCTTATCAGGAATTAGTTTCCATGTTTTGGTGGAGAAAGTGGCACAGTCTCAAGCATAGAAATAAATACTATGTTTAATGAGTATTTCTGCATATTAGAGGTCATAGAATATAATTCTAGCGACTTCTGTAGGGAACCCCACTTTAGGTAAATAACCATGAAAACAGTGCATTCACTAACTGCTAACATATCCAAAATGGAAAGATTCTCATAACTGAATTTAATTTCTTGTTCATTTTGTATTAGAGCTCTCCGGTGGCATTCCTGTGCTGAAGATGAGCCATGGCTCAGGTTTTGTGATGCTGCAGTTTCCAAGTCACCTGAATGTAGCAGACAAAAAGTGGCATCAACTGGAAGTCAGAACTAGCGGTCAGGTCAGCTATTTGATTCCCACTCCCAACCTCCCCCTCTACCTGCATGTTTGTATTTCCAATGGCATTTATTTCCTTGTGCAGAAACAGAAGTATAGAAAAAAAGACTGTGTAATTATGTTTTATTCTGTGCTTGTAGATTTGATGAATAATACAAGCATTGGGAAGACAGCATTGTCAATTCCAAATCTGCCAGTGTTGTAATCCATATTTTAGGATCAGAGGAATCTTTTTCTTGTTTTCTAAGCTTTGCAGCACATGTGGAATGTGCATAAAGGCTTAGTTGTACTTTACACAATGTATACATTCGGACAATGAAATTGATTACCTATGCACAAAAAACAAATAATTGTTTATTTGCAAATGCAATTACAGTTTTTGTGCAAGTGGTTGAACTACTCAGAAGCATAAACTGAATGCAGAATTAAGTGCCTTCTTTTGTTAAGTGGTTTCATTTTGGCTTTACTGGTTATTGCAAGGTGGAAAAGAGAACAGAAAAAAGCTCCAACCTTTTTTTGCTTGATGGTGTGCAAAAAGAAAAAGAAGAAATTTTTTATTATTTTTATATAATATGCTTATTGAATTTTACAGAAACTCTTAATTCGGTAATCCCATGTTTTGGTGCAGAATGTTCGATTCATTTTGGATCAGTGCAGTGCAGCTCTTGTTTCGGAGATTGAAGGGGTAGGCAAATGGCTTTCCACTGAAGATCGTACAAACTGTGAAGTCTTTGGGTCTGTTCCACGAAGAGAAAGGTACATATCTGGAGACTGACTGGAAGACAGTTTATTCTAAGGCCTTTGAACATTTTACCTGTCAAATTGAAGCCAAGTTATTAATGACTAGGAGCATTGAAAGCATTTCCTTTTCTCTAGGATCTTCTGGGTCAAGTCTGGACCTTAGAGCACTAACCAGATTTTAAGGAACCTGGGTAGTGATGCAATGCTAAATGACAACCCCAGAACACTATGTGGCTAATACCGGAGCTTTTGTGGGTACCCTGTGCCATCTTGTTCCCACATGATTTCTCACTTTATTTGGGCCTCAGGTGGAGTCCTGGGTCCAGTTTGTGTACCTCAGTGCAGGATGGCTGTGTACCAGCTGGACTTAGTCCAGAGAGCAATGACTGTAATCAGCTTGTCTTGAGAACAAGACTTATCAAGAATGAAAGGATTGAGGTCACTTAACAGCAAGAAGGGAAAACTGAGGAGAGATATGATGTCAGTGTATATAAAAGAATGCTACAAAGAGGATTTAGATGATCTCTTCTACACAGGGCCTTGAGTTATGGCAAGGAATATTTAGGTTATATTTTAGGAAACCTTTGTACTAGTAAAGATACTTGAGCTGTGAAATAGATAGTCCCAGAAAGTGTGCTGATTACCACTGTGATTAAGCCTTGTCATCAGAGGCATGGAGCCTTCCTGGTCATGAAAGGAGCACACAAAAAAGGGAAAAATACAAGAACAAATGAAAACAAAAGATGGAGTTGATAACTCAGGAGAAAAAACTTTGTGAGGACTAAAATAAATGGAATTCTTTGGCTCAGAGAGATGACTGGGAGATGCTGCAGACCCTGGACATGTGTAACATACCTTTTAGACCACAGTGGCCCAACTTTTACGTTTCTGGCCTTTATCTGGCCTTTGTCATACACAATACAATTTTTTTGTTACATTATTCCTGTAGTATAGGATGAATGCGCATGCAAAGGAGCACTTGAAGGAGAATATGGTGTCTGGAATATCACAGCTGTTCCTGACTTGAACACAAAAGTACCTGAATTGTAATAGTTAAAACCCCACAGACTTAACTGTCATGTTTAAAAAAACCTTTATCTTCCCCTTTATTTTAAAGGGCCAGCTACTGCTCACTGGCTGATTGTATTTCAGAGAAAGAAGATAAAATAGTTGTGTTATTTTGTTTTTTTAGAAAGCCTTTATTGTTTGGAAATACAAAATAGATGTTCCTTATGCCATAATGTTTGAAGATAAATTCAAATCTATTTTTATTATTCATATAATTTTTAAAGGTATTTGCATGTGAACCACGTTCTACAGCTGGGTGGTGTAAAGGAATCGTTACCATATTCCTACCCACAGCTGCTACACAAACACTTTTCTGGTTGTTTGCGCAATTTCATCTTGGATACTCAGGTACGAGAATTGAAACATTTTGCTTTAGCAAAGGACTAAACTTCTTTATTCAATTTTTGGGGCATCTGTGTTATACCTGAAACTTTTGCTTCCATTCACCTATTCAATGCCTGTGTGCATCAGTGTAAAATAAAGAAAATTCTGAATTTTGTGTCATATTAGAGTAACTACCTTGAAAAAATATTTTTCAATTATAAACAGATATATCTGTGAGCCAAAACCAGTGCTTTTCTTTATCCGCTACTACATGCAGCTGTCTTCCGAGCTTCTTTGCACATTCAGGGAACTTGTGAATGGCAATTGCATAATGGTATATTTACGCCAGCTGTCTGCTTTGTTAGAAAGTATTAGGGTTTTTTTGCTTTCGTAGTCAGTTGAGTTTATTCAAAAGCAAAATGTGGTCTTGATAAAATAAGTTGAAATCTGAATATCAAAAGGCAAACTTGGCATCTTAAGTAGTACAGATGAAGAACAGACTGTTACTTGGTGAGCTCTTTCTTTTTAAAAATGAAGTGTGTTTCTTAAATAATATTTTGGTGTTGTATGATTTTCTCTTAAAGGTATATGATCTTCAGTCTCCTGCAGAGTCCCTGAATAGCTTCCCTGGCTGCACGCTTACGGATGGGAGCTGTGAGACCATGGGGTCTTCTTCCTGTGGTGTTCATGGGAGGTGTCTTGGAGACTGGGGCTCATTTGCTTGTCAGTGTTTGCCGGGTTACTATGGCTATCAGTGTGATAAAGGTGAAGTCGTCTTCTGCTATGTCATTGATAGGCTGGTAAATTTTACAATACGGAAAACTTAGAATGTTTGCAGGTAGTGATTGCTGAGGTGGCTTGTGATGTTTACACTGTGTAAAGCCATGTTCCAGTGTAGTTGCCTGCCATTTTTTACAGTTTCCTTTCTAATTCCCTTTGAGAAATCGCTCTCCAGTATCAGACCAGTTCTTTAGTCCTGAGAGTGACTATATAGTCCTGTGCAGTAACTATACAATGGAGATTGCATGAAAAAAGAATTCTGGAAAAAATTATTTGTTTTCATGACAACTTTTAGAATTTGCATTTGTTTATACTTTCAGAAATATCTAATAACCTAAAACTTAAATGTGAGTATGCCACTACCCCTTAATGTGCAGAATTGGGACTATGCAACTGGAATTAGAAATTATAGCTCTTTTGGTGTCTGGAGGAGACTGTTGGCAGAAGGATGTGTGGTTTTGGTATCGTAGGATCTTACCTTTAGCCCTTATGGAGCCAAAATTTGTGGCAAAAATACAACTATTAAATACCAGGTTGTGAAAATTGGTTGTGGTACTTAATACTTTGCAGTCTATTCTTTTGTCTTGGTCAGAGCCTCTATCTTCCTGCTATCATCCCGAATGAGCACTGTAAGGAGGAGCAACAGCAGGATCAGTTCAGGAGGGAGATCACCTCTTTAGAGAGGAGGATAAAGTGGGAGAATGACTGTTGTGGAAATAGATAAATGGGCATATCCTGAAAGAAAACTTACGTTTCATGGATCCATGCTGTGCATTTCAATTTTTTACTTTCAAATATTACTATGAAAACAATGTAAACATTAATATTTTCTGCTTCTCACAAAATGGTTTAAAGGTCTTTGTCCTGTATTTTTAGTTGCCAATGAATATACATTTGGGCCCGGAAGTCACATTCGCTATCAGCTTCCCATCAGTGTGCCTGCCCGGAGGACACTGTTTGAAGCCATGATTAGGACACGGCAGCCTGATGGTGTCATCGCAAGCATGTTGTCTCGAAATAAGGATGAATACATCACCCTGCAGGTGAGCAACGTGTCCCAGACAGTGATATCGTAAAGTTAAATCAATGCTTGTGAATAGTTAGCCCAGAAAAACATTAGCTTAAGTTGGAAATAGAACAAAAAACCTCATGCTAAGCAAAAAAATTTTGAATTCATTTTATGGACACTTACAGACCTGAACCTCCAATTAAGATGTTGACCACACAACCATGGTATCCCATTGGATTTCAAAGGAATTTATTGCCAGTTACTGTGAAGTATAGTTTGCTACCCTGGTGTTCTCTTCAACCAGGGTCACAAGTGGCTGATTCTGCATAGTTTAGACTCTGCCAGAAACGTGCCTCTAGCAGTTCTAGTGATGTCAGACTCTCAACATGACACCCTTCCCATGTTACACACATCACTGAATGAGTCACCTCTTCAGCTAAGTTGGTTTGGGCTGTTAGTGTATAGGTGATGTATCAGATTCTCACCCATTTGAAGAGCCCTATAAATTGATCCAATAGAGATGCAGGGTAAAATTACTCCAAGTGAATTCCATGCTAGTGTGGGTACACCACTACCAGTATTTAGGTTGTCCAGTTCAGCAACTCACTATATGTATATTATACTCTGTGTGCACCGTCAACATACCCTAAATTTAAACAAATTGATTGAAGTTACAGGTCAATACAAAATATCAGGTGATGACTTTTCTTTCTTACTACTTTGTTAATTATTCACAAGGTTGTTCAGGGATTATTAGTGGTCTCATATAATCTGGGTGATGGAGACTATTCTGTAAGCCTTCCCTCCTACCGCATTGATAATGGTGAATGGCATCATATCACACTGGAGAGAAATGAAAATGAATTTACTCTTCGCCTTTATGAAGGAGGTGGAAAGAGAGAAATTCGGAAAGCAGCAGGAATGTACAAAGAGATTGTGATTGACCCCAGTAGCTTGGTCCTTGGAAACACCCACCTATTCAATCAAAACAGGAGTTTTCAAGGTGAGGAATTCTTGACCTTGGTGTTCAGAGTATGCACTGTAAAAAAGGTTTATTGGTACTACGTGGGCATGTTGTGAGAAGCTTTTCTGTTTATGTAGAGGCCAGAGTAAACAGATTTCTTGCATGACACTTTGCGAAAGGGAGACATAAACTTTTCTGACTATGAGAAAAGTACAGCAGGGTATTATGTGCAAATACTGGACTTGGAAATAAGATGGTAACCTCTTCACATGCCTGTACATAGAGTATTTGTAGCTGGAGGTCTACAAGCTTCTCCCAGGTATTCTGTGAGTAGCTCACTGTGTTAGACATGCAGAATTGGTGCATTGCATAGTGCTATCCAGGCCATCCAACAGCTGTCCTTCCCTACCAAATACAGCTGTCCCTGTGCTGGAAGGAGTATTTTTATATGTGCACTGAATAGCAGACGACAGGTTGGTTTATTACCTTGATGCACTACCCTTTGTTTACCGGATTTTACCATCACTAAGTTGAGGCATTAACTACAATTAGAAATGGTTTATTGAATTAGAGCTAAGAATTCAGATTTTTGTCAACTGAGTGGACGAAGTCATGATGTCTGTTAAAAAGCAAATCCATTTTAAGCCTGAAAATTGAATGGTTATACAAGGAGAAATATAGAGAAATGTAAGATTAAGACACCCATAACAGCTTTTTACGCTGTCCTCAGTTGGAAGCTTCCCTTTCCCTAAAATCACAGTATAAATAATGCCTGGTTACACAGCACATCTTTTGTACTGACAAGAAAGACACACACCATTACTTGGTTCATGCCTGTTATCTCTCCCCCATGCCCTTCACCTCTTTAACCAGATTAGAGTAAATCCATTGAAACAAGGTGGTAATGTTTTCACCAGGTAAAAGTATTCCAGTTAATAACTAAAGTGGGAGGAGAAAACATACAAAATGTATATGCATTAAATAGAATAACAACATATATATTTTACAATTACAATATCAATGTATCACAGATTATTTAGAAAAAGATGGTTTCTCTTGTTTCAATAGAAATATTCCAATACCTAAAGTTTACACTCAGAATGAGGGACCACGTTTTGAATTTTTCTTATGGGAGTGATAGCATTTGTTTTTAAGTAAATAGTCAAATGGTTACATGATCATAATTTTAACTAGAACAATTAATATTGCACTTAAGCAGCTAAACTTTAAGGTCTTTGAAGTTATAAAATGTACTTAAATACATAAAGATAGATGCTTTTGTGCTGAGGCATCTTGTACATACAAAATGACATGAAAACATAGTGAAGGGGTACATGTTATTCTGTCTTGAACCCAGCAGACAGGGGCCTGCAGCAGCACTCAGTTCTTGTGGAAAACATGGGGAATTTTGGTCAAAACTTTTAACATTCAGTCAAAAAACTTACTTGGAGAAATGCTATGAAAGTTCAGGTAAATTCAGTTCCTTTGTTAGACATAAACTGCCAAATCTTACAGCTGCTTCAGATCATTCTTGCAGAATGGCTTTTAAAACAATTTCTTTGTGCCTTGCCTCAGGATGTATGAAGGATGTCAGATTTAATAACTACAGAATCCCTCTGGACACTCATGTGAAGGATCTGGTGTCAGTATTAAGTGCCCAAGGCATCAAAGAAGGCTGTTCTTCAGAAGCTTGTAGGAATAACCCTTGTAACCAGGAATTTATTTGTATTGATTTGTGGATGATGCATGAATGCAGGTAATTGGTGCACAAAACACAGGTAATAAAAACATGAGGACCTCCAGCTGCAGGTGGGAAAGGGTGGAAGCTGAAGAAGTGTGCAGCTGGAAGACTGCCACTGGGAATCTCATCACCTCAACAGAACCAGTGAAACACTAAGCTAGATGCCTGCACAGGCGCCATGTTACTCAGAGAGCACTCTCCTTTTAGGAAGTACCCTTAGCTGATGTAAATCTGCTTTATCTCCACTGGTTCTGAAATGATTTCAGCTGCCTCTCTTTTCTAATGGAAAATGTTTGAAGAATAGCAGCAAGTCCAGAATGTTTATAAACCCTGTAAACCCTGACAACCAGGAAGAAAAGGTTTGTTACCTGGAGCAGAGCACTACCAAGGCTAGCTGTCTTGTGGAGCTCGTGCTGCGCAATGTAGATGTGGTTTCTTTTTTAGTGTCCCACTCCTAATGCTGTCTTAAATTCTGACCTCTGACCCCTCACTGGCCACTTGAGTTGCGTCAGAAGCATTGCATCATTAAGCTCAGAGTTCTTGCGTTTGTCTGTGGCTGGGGTTAAAACAATGCTAATTCAAGCTAATTGTGCTGTGAAAACGTACATGTGAAGCATTAATGACTCCACTGTCCACAGTATCAGGAGTTGTCTAGAGGTGTAATTTTGTTCTGGAAATTCACTGTGATGGAAACACAAAGAGCATGGCATAGCCCATCCTGTTGAGACAGAACTACAGACCCTAATGCAGGTATTTTTCACATGGGTAATCTGGCAGAAGTCAGTGGAACTGAGTTAAGAAAACCTGAGGGTTTAAAGCTGTGGAACGCATTGTTGTGTGGGTGCTTTAGAAATACTGTAGACCTGTACTTAGATTCTAAGTAACTTCCTTCTAGTAGCTACTTCAGAAACTGCATCATCAAATTCTGTTTTAAATCTTAAATGCTGTCTTCAATGCTTACTTTTCTACAAGTTTAATGGTTTCATTTTGCCTTTGTCTTTTTAGTTGCCCTCCAGGATACATGATCATGGAGAATGCCACTGGTAGACAATGTGTCCACACTGCGTGTGCTAAAAGACCCTGTAAATACGGCACCTGCATCTCACAGTCACCAGCTGAGTTCCAGTGCCGCTGCCCTGATGGCTATACTGGACATACCTGTGAAGTCACACTGGCCGTCTTTCACAAGGATACAGGCCTGAGCTTTAGATCCATGTTTGCCATCTGCATTTGCTTTTTGGCTCTGTTAGGTAGTTATGGCAACTACATCTTGCACTACCTATGGTGAACTCATTTATCCATCTTGTCCTGAATAGTCTTCATCTCACTCTTCTGCTGAAAAACTCAGTTTCCCACTGGAGACTTGACTCTGCCTTCACTTCTTTGCCATGCTCCCAGCTCCATCAGTAGCTTGTTTTTCATCCTGGTGTGCGTATCTTGCTAAGTGAATCAACATTTGTGAGAGTTATGGGAAGCTTTGAAGTTTTATTTTATGCATGTTTTTACTTTATTGCTAAGGAAGTGTTCAGATGCCTAATTGGAAGCGAATGTAATCGAAAAGCAAGGGTGGAAATTGCTACCAGATAAGCTTTGTTTAAAATACTACTGAGCGTTAAACGGATTTGTCAGTCTAGGGGAAATACACTACTAGGAGTACACTTGATCAGAGAATAGCAGTCTCTTGCATCTTAACCAGTGGTGTCACAGCTCCTAACAAACAGCTGCTTTTTGCTTCCTCAACCATTTTCAGATCTCAGAAGAGGAAGGACAAGGGTCTCACTAGTGAGGAAGGATCTCACCTTTGAGTCCTTCTTGTTAATCAAATTCTATGAAAGTTTGCTTGAAAGATTTCTCTCTTGGCTTTTGCAGTGTTAATTAAGTTTCATTCAGAAGCTGTAGTGAGAATATGAAAATGAATGTGGATTTTAAATCTATCTGCCTAGCTACCTGCAATACCATCATTGTCCTCAGCTCTCCTAGACACCATGTTGGCCATACAAATACAAACAGCAAATGACATGGGAAGCCAAATACTTTCAAAGCTTTCAGAATCCCAGGTAGCTGAGGCTGATAATAGATTGTTATGTTACAGGAGGGATTCTTTTGCTGTGTTGGAGGAGTTTTATTGTGAGGTGACTTTGTGTTGCTGCCTGTGCTTGGCTGGAATTGACTGAAAAAGCAAGAATATCTTTGACCTAATAATCCTAATCTTTCAGTTCTAAATTATAAGTAAGAATCAGTTTTTTTTAACCAAGTGATGTGCATTGTTGTAAACATTTTAGTAGATGTGGCTAACAGTGGTATTATCACAGAACTGTAACTTCCATTAGGACAACTTTAATAAAATTTCTTGTTCTCAAGATTTCAGGTGCCCTTTCTCTTTCACAGCTTCTAGAAAACAGTAATGCACTGAAAAGTGATTGATACATGCAATTTCACTTACAAATTTATAAGTTTCCAATAGAAGGGGGCCTACAAGAAATCTGGAGGGGGACTTTCTACTAAGGGTCTGTAGTGACAGGGCAAGGGGGAATGGCTTTAAACTGACAGAGGGAGATTGAGATGAGATACGAGGAAGAAAATCTTCCCTGTGAGGGTGGTGAGGCCTTGGTACAGGTTGCCCAGAGAAGCTGTGGCTGCCCCATCCCTGGCAGTGTTCAAGGCCAGGTTGCATGGGGCTTGGAGCAACCTGGTCTAGTGGAAGGCGTCCTGCCCATGGCAAGGGGTTGGAACTGGATAAGCTTTAGGGTCCTTTCCAACACAGACCAGTCTGGGATTCTGTGATTAAAAATCAGCTCAGCTAAAAAATGACTGCCAGACAGTTACCATGTGTGTGAGCATCTGTGTGACGCATTGAGGGGCAGGGAGGAACAGGTAAATACACATCTCAAATGCACTGATTTGGCTTGAAGGTTGTAGCTACACAGCACAGTGCAGGGTACAGCCCTCTGTGTACACGTGCCTCAGTTTCAAGGTCATCCAGATGCTGCTCCACAGAATGCACTCGACTGCCACGTAGGTATTCTGTAAGAGCTGCTAGTGTTGTTAATTCACTTCATCCTTAGTTTATGATGTCCAATGGTTTGAAGTCTTACAATGAGCTTTTATCAGTATTTATAGGGTTGGTAATACAGTGGTACACAAAATGTATCAAAGTAATTTTCTCTTTTGTCTCATGTCATCTTGTGCTTCATTTCTGTGTAATTGTATCTGTTATTGACCACACATTGTTAACTGAAGTGCTACCACTTACAAAGCTTAACTCAAGGCAGTAAATAGGTCTCTGAACACCACTTGGGTTCATTCAGTTATTTAACAGCTTAAGAGTATTTAGGGTATTTTAAGGTTCTTTTTCAAGGCCTGTTCTATCTTTGATGTTCACTTGTAACTACATTGAAGAGTACAAGAATAAAGCATTTGCTAAGAAACACAAAACCAGACCTTGCTGTGACTGGACCACAGGCAGTGCTGCAGCACTCATACTCTAGGCCAGGCTGCAGCTCTTGTGCATGTACAGGTTTTATCTGTTTCTGAATGATGTTCTCTTCTGCTCCTGTGTGTTCACACAGCTCTTCTTGGTGCTGGATTCTTGTGGGCTCACTGGAAGACTCTCAAAGGTGTGAAGCGAGGAGTTTACCATGTATCTGCCCAGCATGAAGGTTTGGAGGATGAGAAAATATCCTCAATTACAATGAAGAAGGGGGTGGGGAGCAAGACGAGGTAAGGGTCATTGTGTTATGAGGGGACACGGTGCTAATGAAAATGTGTTTATGCTTTTCTCTTATAACTGAAGACCTTAGGCTTTGCTCTGCCAGCTCATTACTGCAATTGGTGATGAATTATTGGCAAGGTTGAGTACACAAGGGTGAACATTTCTTAAGCAGAGATAAGTGCCTATCAAATTCTGTCTTAAAGCAAATGATCCTATGTGCATATTTAAAAATCCTTGTAGAGTGAGTTTAGTGAGGTAGTAAAGAGCTCACAGCTGATGGTATTGGTTTTGTGGCTCAGAACACGCAGGTTCTTGGTGGCAGTTACTGCTGCAGCACTGGGGGCTTGGAAGAGCCTGGCGTGAGATGTTCTTCATGGACAGGCTTGCTCTTGGCAGAGAAAGGGGAGCTGTTCTTGACAGCAGTTGCTCAGACTTGACATGTTAAGGAAGCAAGGTGTGACACCGATTCCTCTTCAGCCCTAGAGCACATGGTGGTTGTGGAAGAGCCTTTCTGCATTTTTTCTGTTCTGGAGTGAAGCACACCAGTGAACACAAACTGTGTTTATACTGGCAGTATAAACAGTTCCTGGTTGCAGGTAGGATTTTGTTTGTTTTTATCTTGGAGCAGTTCTCTGTCTCCGATTGAAATTCAGCAAAGCTCATCAAGATTACCTAGGATCATCTCTTATAAAATGGATATGTGGAGTTTAATTTGTGAGAGAATAAATGTAAGTTTTTGGAAAGTGCTGATTTGACAGCTCTGTCATTGATGCCTACTAGTCAGATAAAACGTGTGAGCAGTACAGATAATTACGTGTTTGCTCAAATGAGTTCTGTCTCTCATAGTCTGTCAGGGTTCTTTGGCCTGTAAATACATCCAGAGGCACAACCTTTGGTTGTAGGACAATGCTTCTTTTCTTCCTTCCATCTGGCATAAAGATTCCAGTCTTTGCAACTGACACACATGGTATTGGTGCCTTCACTGCCAGAAGCTGCACCTCAGGAACTGCGGCACAGTTACCAGGCAGCATTAACAGCATTCACTGCTTCTGCACTAGAAGGGAATAGTTTATTTTTGTAATAGGTAGTTACTCGGATTTTACAGTCATGCCACTTTTGTGTGACAAAACCAGCCATTATTCCACAGATTGATAACATTTTAACAGAAATCACCATAGATGGTTGAACTACTGATGAAGGATTTCTTTTAACATGTGGTTTGTGAATATCCTTTCTCACTTTTGTTGCCAGACTTGGTATCAGTTTTTAATGATGATAAAATATTAAGATCTGAATTTGAGAATAAAAATTGGAGCATTTTTGTCATTTTTGTTTCACTTCTAATAGGTTCAAAATCATGTTTAATTTCTTTACTGTTGTAGTATAGCTGCATAGGTGTTCCTCATACCTTTTGGCTTAGGCTTATTGTAGGTGGCAGTTGAATGAACAAAGCCATGTATTCACATCCTCATGCATTCACCCCAAATGGACTGCCTTGGGATTTGTTCCTTCTTTGTTTCCACTAGAACATGAAATTTTGAGACCTACAGAGAATATTGATTTAACATGAGTGGTTTCTCACTCCAGGCTGCATGCAACGTGGCAGAGCTGCAGGTGTCTGTTCAAAGCAGTGCTGCCTATTCCCTCTGCAAGAAGAAAGAACAACCAACAAGACTGGGCCGTCTCCTCAGTGACGTCCCCAGGCACACAGGAGCAGACCAGGCCCCCTGTGACTGTAGGAGCGTCCTGGACTAGCGCAGACTTCTGTCAGTGCTTGTCAGATGCTGTCCGAGATGCCGACTGTCGTCCGCAGGCGGTACCACACCCGCACGCTGCGGGTGTTCTGCATGGAAGGAGCAGGCTTGGTGGGCAGCAGCCTGAGCTCCCTGAGCTCCTCTGGACTGGAGGAGGACCTTGTGTATGATGACATTAAAGAGTGGGGACTGAAGCGTCTCAAACTGAGTGAACTGTTCTCGCACACAGATGCAGAAGAGCTGTAGTTTGCCAAGTCAACTGTTTTCAAAGCAAGGGTGAAGGACAGTTTTTCATGCTCCTGTTATGTCCTACCCCAGCCTCTTCCCTTTTCTTCCCCTGTTGTGGGAGGTGGTCAGATTCCCATTAGCCAGCCACACTTTGCATCTGATTGAACAATATAGTAGCAGGAGCTAATTGTGGGATATTGTGGGCATTTGTGTTCAGGGATATAAAATTACTGGAAGGCAATACTTATTTACCTACAGGGTTTAACAAATAGACTTGTCAAGGTAATAAAGGACTCTGCGAGGTACTATGTATGTACACTAAGACGGTGCTCAAAGCATGAAGAAAGTACACTGTGTGTCCAGTTTTCAGTAGGAGCTTTATCAGTTGGAGTTAAAAAAGCATGTCATCTTCTCATGGAAATCAGCTCCATGTTGTGTTACAGCCATACCTGTTTTCCTGACTAAGCCTCAGCTGCAGCACTTGCTTACTGAACCCACTGCAGACCAGGGTCTGTGTATCCAGGTAAAAGAACGAAGCAGCATGGATGGTCATCTTCAGCTTCAGTTACCTTAATGAAATTCCTTCATGCTGTTGTTTAAATGCAGAATCTGAATTTAGGCGCAACACATCAATCCACTGCTTGCAGCTAAATATTGGTCTGAATTAAAAGGCCAGGATTTCTAAGATACCAGCCCCAAAGATGTCTAGTTAGTAGCAGACACCACAGTTCACTGTGATCTCTCATTCCTAATGAGCTATTAAACTGAGCCTAAACTAAGGAGCAGCCTGAACCTTATCATTTGCATGTACATTCCTGTCCCTTGATTCTGCTAAACTTCCTTTAACAGAAACATTGCAAGAATTAGGGCTGAGAGGCTGCAGACTAACTGCTCTAATAGAAGCACTGACCCACTACAGCTGTAGCCAAGTACTGCTTTGGCAGGGAGAGCTGACCGGGGATTCAGAGGCATTTTCAGTGAATTAAAACACAACATCCCTTGGATGTGTCAGAATACCCAGTGTCTTTGGGATGACTGAAGTCCTATATCCAGAAAAGAACTTCACCTGGTGCTAGCACTTCTAAAATTAAAATCCTGTGATAAAACCCTGCCAAAAGTCTAATAATCCAAAGATGGTAACTTTCCAAAGGCTGTTACTGACAGCACAGAGTAACACAGGCCTCCCTCGGATACAGGTTAGTAGAAAATCATCATCAACTCGGGACAGAGAAACGCAGGGAAAAACTAACACTGTTTGCAGGGGCTGCAATATTATGCTCTAAGTTATCAGTCCCTTTTTCAGACGGTTTAATGGCCAGCTGACGTTCTGTAGTTCATTTTTTAAATTTGACAATAGTTGGAAAAGGCCCCACAAGACTAATTTTTTTTTCCTTTTAAATTGAGGCCTCTTGTATATATGAATGGAGTAAAGTACAGCAGGAACACCATCTTAGGACACAAACACAAGAAGCAGCATAGAATATGTGACTTACAGGCTGATAAAACGAATATATCATACATTAAGATAACTTGTTTAAAGCATCAAACTGTATTGTAAAAGCAATTAAAACTGCTTTGATTAAAGTTGCAGAATAGCTTGTTTTGGGAGGTCTGGCTGTTGTTTTTATATTAAAACCCCATGAACAAACAGGTGGGTGAGTCTGTGGCTGGCTTAATTTGCACCCTTCCCAGATGGGAGACATTCACATGGTAACCTTGTTCCTGTGTGCGTTTATGACATGTTGGAAAACCTTGAGCACACCGTTAACCAGTGGTTACACTGCAGATGATGTGGTGTTTCCTTCTGGAAAAGCTAAATGCCATTTTCCCCCAACCTGATAGCTTTGATTCACAGGCTGTACATAGTCTGTGATGTTGAAATATTACCAATACTCCTACCTGTGAGGAAATACAGGCTAAAATACCTCTCAGTGTTCACATGTGAGGTGTGTCAGCCTCTATATTTTGTGAACATAGAAGTCACAAACAGGATCTGGAAAATGAAGCAAATATGTTACACACAAAACTCTCTTCCTTCCCCAAACAGGAGTAACTTTGCACACCTTATGCTCTGTCCATACCTATGGATATGCTGTTGTTTTGGCTGGTTTTAATCAATTTTAGCTTGTAAGCTCCTTGGGGCAAAGACTGTATTCTCCCATGAAGTGGTGTATGTATCTAAGGCACCATATAAGTAACAGATAAACCTGTATGTAGTGTCTCCTCCTTGAATATATTTAGGGTTGATTAAAGCTTGGACTCTATTGAATTATTTCTCCCTCAGCTGTGATCAGATACTTCCACAGACATAAGTCATGCGTGCTGCTCTCTCTGAAGCCAAGGGAAGCAGCAGCTATTTCTAATGGATGTGTGGACTCCCGCTCCAGTTACACACTCACAAGGCATGGTACCATTGCCCAGGTGCTTTTTGCACACAGCATGGTGGTGGATTCTGTAGCAATTAGTCTAAGAATTCTGTGATATCAAAGTCTTGGTCCTGTTTGCTGAAGCTAACCTGGAGTTGCTGCAGTACTAGCATACTAGTGCTCCTGCTAAGCTATAGCACTGATTTGTAAGTAAACATGTATAATAACCCCCTGCCCCAAGCTCACAGCTGCTGTGTAATTGCAGTTGGCCTTACAGTGTAACCCAAAAGGTCAGAAACCATTTTAAAACTGCTCAAGAAACGTGTGTAGTTTGTAGTAATCACAGTAACAGGACATACTCATTTGCAGCTGTCATGCCCTATTAAAACCTCTTTCTAGGGATTACTAGTTAGTTCGCTTAATTTATCTATTCTAATTTGCATGCTGCTTTTTTAATTACTGTGCAGTTTCTGAAATGATATATTCACTGGCTCCACATTTACACCAACACATACAGGTATTTCAGTACTTCTACAAAAGAGCTTACTGCAAAGTAGCATGGCTGTTAGCGGCGAGGAGAAGCAGACAAGCCAACCCAATATGGGTGATAAGGAACTTCCACTTTATTTGTGACGCAGTTCACACATATATAGGAGTGGTATTCAGGCACTCCTTCTTGGCACAACAGTATTGGTTAGCCCCCACAGCTTCCTCCACATTCTCCTCCCAGGTCCGGTCTCCGGCCACCTGTGGGGGCCACCCCCTGCCTTGCTTGCACAGTCCTCCAGAACTCTATGGTTCTGCTCTTAGGGTCATTCTGCAACAATTCCCCCCTTTTTCTTTGTGCAAGCAAGGCATTATGGGTTATTCTGTTCACCTGTTTTATCACACAACTATAAGCAAGTCTAATAGCTACGATGATTAACCTAACAATGATACATAAGTGCAATACTTCAAACAACAGTGTTTGACTCAACCTGTAATGCCCCGTGAAGACAACCATCTAATTATTAGGATATTGCTCATTTACTATTGCTGGGTAAGCTGAGCCAGGGTTCTCAGCTGTGCGTGCATCAAATCAGCATAATCAGAGAAACTCATACAACTCATTCCATCAAACTCTTCACATCCATGTCCCTGTTCCAACAACAAAAGGTTCTGCAGTGTTGCATGTCTTACAGAGTCAACATTAAAACAAATCAGAAATTGCCTTCGATGTAGAATTGTCTGCTTAGCAACTCAGCAACCCAGTCTGCTTAGTTGAGCCAAGGCCCCGGCTGAAGCACTTACAGTGATTTGGCATATTATGATTGGATACATGTTTTGAAGACCATTAGTGACTAACATATAATTGGTTAAACACAGGTGTGAGAACTCAACCTTGAAAGCTTGCCAACAGTCCACAGTTCTCATTAACTTGGTGAATTCCAGCCTCTTATCTTGCTTGCTTAAGCTTCTTCGGGCCTCCCATGGCCTTGCTGTATCTTTCAGGACTATTCAAAGTTTATGTACCAATTATGCATTCTCCTGTGAGAACACTGTCTCCACATCTTCCCCCTTTTGTTTTATCCAGTAACAAGTCGTTACTACAGCAAGGCACACACACATTTACATTAGCAGAGTAACTATTACAGGGTGCAGCAGGGAAGGACTAGCCAAAGAAATTTCTTACCAGTGGAATTCTCCCCCCCTCTTAATTTGTTCCATTACCTGCTTTATAACACTACCATTGTATTAAATTTTTTCTAGCTTTTGCCTTAGCATTTTCTAGCAGCTACTGCAAATTTCCATACTCTAACATCTCTTTTACAAGTGACAAATCTATACAATACAAGGTGCAGTTTCTTGTTAGCAACTAGCTAGTAAATACAGGTGGTTTTATACAAAAAATCACAACCTCTAATAATAGCTATTTTACAAGCACACATATTCAGGATGTTACTTTTCAGTTGCCCCCAAGTGATGTTTTGCAGTTATTTGTTCTTTCTCTTCCTCCATCTCATTCTGCTTGGGGTAATCACGGTCAGCTCCTGTAGCTGAGGCATCAGGTTTATCCATTCGTCTGTCCAGCTCATGGGAAGGCTTCACAAACTTTGCAGGCAGTCACCACGGACCTGTAGGCAGGAGGGCACAAATATACCCCCTCCCCCAGGTTATCAGTTCTTCAGAAGTAGACAGGTTAAAGTTAAATGTAACATCATTACTCTCTCTTTTTTTTTTTTTTTTTTTTTTTTTTTGGGTGATAAGCAACTTCTCCTTTATTTGTGACGCAGTTCACACATATATAGGAGTGGAATTCAGCCACTCCTTCTTGGCACAACAGTATTGGTTAGCCCCCACAGCTTCCTCCACATTCTCCTCCCAGGTCCGGTCTCCGGCCACCTGTGGGGGCCACCCCCTGCCTTGCTTGCACAGTCCTCCAGAACTCTATGGTTCTGCTCTTAGAGTCATTCTGCAACACATGGCTGTCACTCAAGAACAGGAACAGCTGCTTCACAGCAGAAAGCCCTGCAGTGGGTGAGGGAAGAAAAAACATTGAATAAAAACTATTCTTGGGTCCCTAGGTAGTGGGATTTTCAGTAATCTGGTGCTTTCATTAATCTACATTCTTTACAGACTTTAGCCATGTAGGAAGAACATTTTATTGAGTATAAAATATTTGCAAAGGTCTGAAATTTAAACCCTATGGGTGTCTATTAGTATTTAATCTGCCTGTCAACTACATTAATCTTTGTGGTTTTCCCCCTTTAAAATAACATTCTAAGTATGTAACATGTAGCTAAGCTGTACAAAAGCCGATTGCCCTTAGCTCTGACCCACTCCCTTGTACCATGCTAATGGCAACGAGGTTTTTAGAAAACTGGTTCTCTAGAACCCAGAATCCCCTCTGCAAGCACATGTACCAATTACATTCTATTTCTTTAATGAATCTTGCAGGAGCCCTATCTGCATCTAATTAATTTCAGTGAGCAAACTCCTCCATAACTGCCTTTGAGAGTGGTTCTAACCTGCAATGCTGTGACTGCAGTCAGGTACCTGCTGCTCTACAAACCCGGCTCCTCCCTGTGGCAGGAACACCTGGACTTATAAAAGCTTACATGGATCAGCACATCCTGCTTCAAATTATGCCCTTAGTATGCTCAATTTGTTTCTCCCAAAGAATGCATGTTTCGTTTACTGAGAAGAATGCTAAAGCTTGAGCTACAATGTGGAAATAAACACAGACTATTGGTCAAAGCAAATTATATTTACTTAAAGGGCATAACTGCCTCAGCCTACTGACCTTACTGAAGTTAACATGGTGTCGTGGTCTAAACCCAGTCAGGAAACTCGTTCACTCACTTCCCCCCACTTCTTTCCCTCCCCTTACTCCCGGAGGGACGGAGAGGAGAATCGAAAAGAATGCAACTCCCCCAGGTTGAGATAAAAACAGTTTAGTAACTAAGGTATAACACAAATCACCACTGCTACCACCAATGATAATAATGATAAAGGAAATAACAAAGGAAGAGAATACAACACCTCAGCACCAGCCAACCGATAACTTGCCCCCCCCAGCCTGACCAAGCTCTGACCGATACCTCCTCCAACCCTGCAGTCCTAGCCCTTCCGGGTAACTCTGTTACATCCTGGGCATGACGTGCTGTGGTATGGAATACCCCTTTGGCTAGCTTGGGTCAGGTGTCCTGTCTCTGCTTCCTCCCGGCTTCCCCTCCTCCCTGGCAGAGCATGAGGCTCACAAAGTCCTTGGCCAAACCAAAACATCAGTGTTATCAGCTCTGTTCCCGAGCTGAAAGTCAAAACACTGCACTGCACCAGCTACCAAGGAGGAGAAAAATGACTGCTACTGCTGAACCCAGGACACATGGCGACTGATAAAAATCATACCTGATACACCTTTAACTTGTAACAGGGAAAGGAGTCCCAGCAAGCCCTTTAAACACAAAGGGGATTCAAAAAGTCAGTGAATATGCAATGTAACATGCCTGAGAAAAGTCAAAACTTCCTCCTGAAAAATACCTTGCTTTCCTCCACACAGACAGAAGTGAAGGTGATGCCCTCAGAGCACCTTTCCCAGTCCATCCCAACATAAAACCAACCAAAAAAGTGAGTTTTCAAATTGCACAATTTATTTAGTATACAATAGTCATTACATCTCTTTACAATAACATATTATAAAATAACTATGTTAGATCTCAACGGCAGAACACTGAAACAAGAAATGAAAATACACTCATGGATCTCAAAGGCATTTCTTCCCTAAAAATATTCCGGCTACTTGATAACATTTGTCTCTGTGACCTACAAAGAGTAATTAATACCACACTTCCACCAACAGTGCACAGCTTCAAAGTTCTCACAGACAATAGGGAAACACACCAGGAGTCACAGTGGTGCCATTCCCATTGCTAGTCACGTGTAAGACTTTGGCAAACACGCTGCCACGAGGGATGTTCCTCAGTGTGGATGGTAGGTAATACAAAGGAACAGGAACACTGCAGTAACTGCTTGGAAATAAGGTGCTCAGGGGGAAGTTCAGGAATAGCTGAAGTTACTCTTCAAAACCTGGCACATTTTTAATGCAGTGAACAGAGATCCCAGCTAGACATGAGAAATAGAGGAAATAGTTACTAGACAACTACCACCTACCTCCTAAGAAGCCTGAGACTCTCACAGCCACATCTATAGCAGGCACCACAGATCCATCAGAAGTAAGTTAGCTCCTCTACCTGGAGAGCCCCTAAATGAAGGCCAGAGAAACAGCCACTCCCTCTCCTCCAGTGCTGTCTTGATGCCTGGGTTGTTCTCCTCTGAGCTGGTGAACGGTTCTCCTCCTTGTTATTTTCTGTTCTACTGTTGTAAGGAGCCTGGTCTGAACGCTGCACTACGCAGTCACTGAAATACACCCTTCCCTTCAGTTTTGCATCTTTCTTTTTCAGGAACTGCTGAGGTTGTTTAGAAGTGCCACCAGCTATGACACGAGGCTTTAAGGACTGTGAACTGCAAGAGTTAGGCTATCTCCTTAATACTTTATGTATCATCCTTCAAAATTCTGGTGTGCTACCTGGGGGGATGTTTGTGTTGCAAGAAGAAATGATGTTACTGTGGTGGTTCTGGATCGTAATGGCCAATGGTTTTTATGCTTACCCAAGGGCAGTGGGAGCTCGGGGACTGTTTTGTTTTAAACCAAAACAATTTGCACTTGGTAGTTTCAACAAAAGGGTTACATTTCTCCTTTGGCAACATTAGAGACTGTATTTTGGGAAAAAAAATCTACTTAAAAATAATTACTGTTACAGTCAAAACTTAGTCTCTCAGGTGTTACCCACAAGTAAACTGACAGCAATAGGGGTACCACTGGATCTTGGAATCTGTCATTTCACTCAGAAGAGAGCTACTGCACCTTTAAAGAAAGATGCAACCACATTTTAAAGTGAGACAATACAGCCTGGAGATACTTTACCTTACGTGTGCTTGTTTTCAATTACTGTAAGGCACTCATCGAGGAATTCACTGACCCATGCTTTCAGCAAGAGCAGGCATGCATCATTACAGGCCTAATTAAAGTTTTAATACTGATTAAAATGTTTTATTATTGCATTATGTTAAACTGCAGTGGTCTCCAACCTCAATAAGGGACACAAGCTAGAAATTACTCAGGAGTTTCAGCTGCTCAGTTTAACAACCTCACTACTTTCACTGTTTGATTTAAATACAGTGTGATTAAAGCACACTTCCCTCCTCTGTTACCATGAAGTGCAGAAAGATGTTGAACATTGTTTAATGGGTATTTACTGAATATAAAATTGTTTGAGCATGTGACATAACCATCTCCATTGCTTCAGTAATTTACCTCAGCACAGCTGAAAAGGGAAAACACTTAAATCATTTGGAACTGGAACACAGCTCAGTTGTGAAAGCTAATCTCATTACACATCCTGATTAAATTTAATGTGGGGTTTGCTATCAGTAGCACTTTAAGTTTCCCATCATTAGAAATTAATTGCAGTGGTAATGATTATAACTGAGTTATTTGCACAGGCCACAAACACTCTTATAGGTGTTCAAATGTTAATTCAACATTGGCCTAGAGGCACTTGATTATTACAATTCTGTTTTTCTTAAGAAACAAATGATCCTAGTGGATGTGTAATTAAAGTTGGAAAGTACTGTTAGGCTTTCAATCAGATTTAATGTCTAATTTCAGTATAAAACCAAAGCAGTGCTAAACCACAGCAAAAGTCATGTGCAATCTACAGAGCGTTTAGAAAGTCAATACAATTCACAAAGTTCCAGCTGGTAAAAAGACAAAGGGTACAAACAAAGTTGTCAGGATTGAGCCTGTCTTCACTGAATCTTCTAAGTCAATTTAAAATAAGTGTAGCCTCTTCTAGGCTAAAGAGCAAGGACACAGTGATTTTGTGCTAAAATATATAGCTTTGTGTCTGAAATAACATAAAGCAAAGCCTAGTTCCCTGCTGATTTTAGAGATGAGTTTTTCTTTTCTGAGGTTGGCAGTGTTCAGTTTTGGTAGCCTACTGGAATTCAGACACAGAAAAAGGATCCCCTGTAGTTCATAAAGCAGATACAGAAAATAGCATTGTGAGAATCCACGCTGAGAAATCTGGAGTTTTGTTTGCTCTGAGCATTTTATGAGGATACAAACATGCAACATGTATCAAGCATGCTCCAACCTTCATTCTCATTAGAAATACATAACATTCCATCATGAAATGCTTAACATTACTACACTTGCACTCAGAAACTCATATCCACAAACATTTCCCAAAAATTCAAAAAAGAGGCACTGAAAGAGGACAACGATCTGTCAAAAAAGGATCAGATTGTAAGAAAAAAAAACTTAATTTCTGTGACTATTTTTAGGATTCACAAAGATAATGCATCCTCACGATCAGAGTAGCATGGCCTGCTCCTATTGAATTGAGAATAAAAATCCAAACTGCTGAGTAGAACTTGTTGGTCAGCTACACAGCAGGCTGCTCAGTGTGTTTAATCGGTCAGTTAAAACTGGAAAACTTTCTATTATTAAAATGGTCCTTGCTAGCATTTATTTATGAATCTATGAAACTTTTGGCATTTGAGAATGTTATCAAAACTAAACTGTCCAAAAAAAAAAAAAAAAAAAGAATCACAGTAATTAAACAAGAAACTATCAGTGTAAAATGTCTTACAAATGTAATGTGTTTGTAAACTTCTGCATCTTCTAATGTGGGTCCTACCATTAAAATACTGAGCTTAAAGGGTTGGGAATGTTATTTATGCTTAGCAAGCTTGTAAACATGGAATGTTTTGTTTTGAAACACTCTAATGAAGTGTGTGGTGTAAGAAGGCAGGTTTTTTTTAATTTCCTCACAGAAGCGAGGATACGTCGAAGGTTTCAAATCAGGTTCATTCTCCCCCAAACCATCCATGATCTGCAATGAAATTGAAGAGTTGGTGAAATGCCTTTAGTCAATTTATAATTACAGGCAATAACAGGAAGCTGAAAACAACCTCGACAATACTTTGGTCAGGGTGGCCAGAGTTGTTACCAGCAACTGTATAAAACAAGTGGGAGGAAGAAAATAACATTATATATAAGATATATACAGTGTCTTTTCTATTACAGATAATAATTGTCAGATGTGCCTATCTGCTTTGGGTTATGGTGTCTTCTGTGGGTCCATATTAGTCCCAGACATGCTTGAAAAATCCCCAGACAAAATGGAGTAACACAAGTGTCCTGAGGGAGTTGAAGCTCTGAAGTGATTCACACTCTGAAAGAGAACACTATTTGTGTGCTGCTGACCGGGAGCACATGAGGAAGTGATGATTTACTTTGCCTAGCCTGAATTCCTTCTTTTGTTATCAATTATCACCAAAGCAAGCAGTGTTCAATTTGGCCGTTTTTGAGAATGTCTAAAGGCTGCATTAGATTTTACTTCCTACACTCATGAAGTGAAAATCACGTAAGCTACTTCAAATTGTAAGTGTATTTCAGACAGAAATGAAATGTACTTTTTTTATTACTTTTGTACATTATACTTACATGGCCATTAGCTATGTCAAGTAAGTCACGTAACCGACAGCCTCTACTGTGTCGTCTTTCATAGCAAATGCTGTCCTCTAGGATGACGTAGTCTGTGCCAAAGGAGTGCAGTATTCTGTAAACATCTTCAGGGGATCTCTTGGCATAGATCTGGTAAATCTATAGAAGAAGAAAACTAAGCTGTAAAATACATAATATCACCACTATTTCTTTGCCTGCTCTTTCATGATTCCTTTATCTTGAACTAGAGGACGAACTGAGATTGCCAATCCACGTGATTTGAATTAAATATTTTAAAATTGTAACAACTAAATGCTTCATTCAGCAGCCACCAGGAGTTTCTATTTTATTGCTACTGTGATGCACAACAGTAGTCCTGCTGACTACAAAAGCACTGAATAGTGGTGCTGTCTGCAGAAGGCACTGGTAAGATGCCAGTAAAACATTCAGAATGTCTAAATTAGAGGAAAGGATAGTTCAGAACCATCTCCTCTTCTTGGTGTGGAGTTTCTCAAGGTGGTTTCTATATAAAAATGTTATGTCCTGGTGTGGGAACTGAAGGGAGTATCAGGGAAATGAGGAAATGCTGTGTTCCCTCTGGGCAGCAGGAGAAATCTGGGCAGCAGGATCTATTAACGCCAACAGCACCTGAAACAGCCTACTTAGCTTGAGTACCTTGTTACAGTTATTCTGACATACACCAGCTGCCTGAAGCAAGTTAGCAGATGTGCGAAGTACAAGTTTCATAGAAGTTAAATTCTGGAACTGTATCTGAAAATAAGTTAGTTCAGTGAGTAACGCACATGGTGTCATCTCATTTGCAACCTGCCCTTAGAGGTTGCATGTGTTTTCTAGAATGGAGCCACTGCTCTGGGTAAGAATTAGCTTAAACAATCAGAATACTCTTACCTGTTTTGTTCTCTCTCTCAGATTCTTATCCTCATAATGGGGGTGATTAGTTAGGGTCCGTCCAGTGCACAGTTTGACTCCTGCTAATAGCTGCATGCTCCCAGCAAACACTGCTGTGTTTGGAGTGTTTGACCTAAACAAATGGTGATAAGGCTGAGGAAGTCTCTGCAGGGGCATTTTTGCATTGCTTGTTACAGATCAGAAGGAAAAAAAAGACTGAAAAAATGGTTTTCTGTTTCTCCTCTATTCAGGGAGCAAACTGTTCAAGCAACTGTGTTTTCTTCAAATATGAAGTGGATAAATCATGGTAGTACTCTAACTGCAAATAAAAAATTTACTGTGCACTATCAGGAAACATCATCCTCAGAATTTCAAACTACTTCCATATTTTATATACTCCTAGGGTTTATATAGCCTCTGAGTCTTTGTGAATGTCTATATCCTAGTTCTTGTCATGTTTCAAGAAACTTACTGTGACTTTGATTTCTGTCTGATATATTAGGCATTCTATATAAAATGGATTATTTAATCTGAATGCTAAAACTTCTTGTGACTGTTCTGGCATTCACCATTCACTTGGAATAAAAACTTTGCTATGTGAGACATTAATCCTCTTATTGTGACAACTGGGGGAGAGAAATTATGAAACAAAAGTCACGCCAGCTGCAAAAAGCAGGGTAGGAAGTGAATGAGGTGCTAGGTAGAATTGCTGTCAATTAATTGTCCTGTGATCTCATCTGAGTTGCAAAGCCAGTGTCTAGAATTATTATCTAAGTAAGTGTTTTGCTATCTCAGGATTGTTTAAATACCCACAAGGAAAAAATAATTTTTTTGCTCACCTTCTTCCCAGCAATTTTCCAATCTAAAATATATGTAAAGACACGATAGGAGGGCATAGCAAAAAGATAAAGTAAAAATGATGGGCATCAGAGACTACTATAATTAGGTTAATTAAAATGCTCATAGTATGCTTGAGTGTTTTCCAGCACTTAATAGGCATATCATCATGAAGTGTCCTATGAAGACTAAAAGAATAGAAAGCATACATTAAATCAAGCAAAATGAAATTAGAAAGGACTGTGAATAGCTGACATCCACAGATGTGCCCATATGGCCCCTATCTCAGTGGTCAAAGAACTGAGACACCCTGGGGTATACTTTAGGAAGCCTTTTGAAACTGTAGCTGCATATTCAGTCTTCTTTATGCTCCATGATTGGCTTGAAAATGTTCAGAGACAAATATTACGTTTTACTATTGCCTTGCAAGAGATTATGCTTAGCAAATGAATTAATAATTACAAACCCTTCCTTGCACTGGTACATTAATCTCATCTAGGAAAGACAGGGAGAATATTTTTAATAGGCCAGTTTAACTTGACCAATAGACTAGTTTTTCAGCAATTTATAGAAGTCATAGTGTGAAAAGTCTGTTTCTGTGTTTGGTCAAGATTAGCTTAAATTCTGCCATGCTCTGCAGTACTTATCTCCTGACCTGGCCTTACCAAGGCCGTCCTGCACCTCTGGCTCCTGAAGAACCCAATGAAATGCCACTGTGCAGAATCAAATTTTCTTAAAAAAACCAAAACTGTAAGTACCAAAGTGAAAACCACAAGAAAACAAAGA
This sequence comes from Pezoporus wallicus, assembly GCF_028554395.1. Classification (NCBI taxonomy): domain Eukaryota; kingdom Metazoa; phylum Chordata; class Aves; order Psittaciformes; family Psittacidae; genus Pezoporus; species Pezoporus wallicus. Next base: position 683,920 of record NW_026636385.1, on the reverse strand, counting down.
CAAAACATTCCCAAGAAAACAGCCCGAAGCTTCTTTTCTTACAAAGGAACGCTAGAGGAAATGGTGACAGTGCCGTTTTTCCATAACTTGCTGTAAAAGTGCTTGTCAGAAATGCAGAGCCCAGCTCCGATGGTTCCCAGACCAATGTGCGCCACCACCAGCAGCCGAAGACACAAACCTGGCACTGGATTTCACTGCTTGGAAGCTGGGTGGTGACACTGAGCTTCATGCAAAGTCTGCCCTCCTTAGTTACATCCTAAAGATCTTCAACTGGTGGCTGTTATTGAGCCTTTACCTTCTGCAACAGCCACCAGAAGAAGGTGTGACAATTTAAGTAATATTTTTCTGGTATGGGATAATCTCTACAGTTCATACAAGCATCTTTCTCCAGTCATCCTAACCAAATCAGCCCCTAGGTGCTGTGGTCTGTATCCAAGGCAGTTAATGTGCTTCAAAACCACTGAATGACACCTCTCTATTATAGAAAAACAAAGCAATTTTTACAAATGTCTGAACAAATGATGTATAAAATGAAAGGATAATTTGTTTTTATAGCTTTCTGCCAAGCTCCATACCACACTGCCCAACCTGCAAGCAATTTATTCTGTATGAAATGTCACTAAATAATGACAAGGACTTACAGGTCAAACTGATTTACATTATATAATTTAAATGCCATTCCAAGCAGACCTGATGGCATTTTGAACAAATAATCTCATTTATTTTTGGAGCTCTAAGCTTTCAACAAGTTAATTACATCTGAACTAATGGGTAAACTAAGCACTATAATATGTTGTATGAAGCTTTTCTTCACCTACACTTAAGAATCTAGAGAATTATATGAATACTAAAGAATAACTCATTAAAATTAAAAGGGTTTTACAGGAACTACTTGCACAGACTCTAAAAGTGGTAGTAAGTCTTTCTCTTAAGTTGGTAAAGAATTATTTTGAGTTGGTTTTAAGTAAGCCTTACGATGTTGCTATTACAGGTTATGTTGTTAGAAATAAAATGGCTATTCCTTTTCAAAGTCCTGCAAATTTGAACTCTGTAGTTGCTTTCGGGGCCATAAATTCTGACAGATCTCAGATTATTCCTTCACTAGTGTCTGTTTGTGATAGGGATTTTACAAAGCAAAGGGGTTTGGGAAAAGGAGATACTGAAAAAGAGTTCTCAAATATGCCATGTTAGACTTTCTTTCTTTGTTAAAAGAAAGTCTTTTTATTTGCAGAATACTGTATTAAAGCATTACAGGTTTAGCTGCAAATGACAGGCAGTAAAGCATATTCAGTCAAACTGTCATGGTTCTTTTTTTTCCCTCTGGTTTGGAATGACTGAAAGTTGCAAAAATGGAAAACAACAGCCACAAAGAAAGAGCAACAAGATGCATTTTTGTTAGTCCCAGCCTCAATTCTATGCATGCATATTTTGTTCACATAACGGAGTGCACCTACACAGCTGGTATAAGCCTAGGTCTCGGGCACTATCGAGTTCATGCCTGAATCTTACTGACAGATCAGTCAATGACAAAGGATAAGCCAAAAAATTTAAGAACAAGAATTACAAGAATGTAGTATTGCCTTTAAAGTCTGGAATGGGTTGATTTCAGGGTGATTATCCTTGAAAATCAGGCATATAAGTAAGAGTGAAGAGTTAAAATTTATAGCTGTCTTGAAATTAAAACACAGCCATTAATATAAATTACTAAATGAAAGAACCGCCATTGAAACATGGGTATTCCATTTTGGTAACTTTAAGAGCTTTTTGGAAATTTGTGGGGTTTCCACTAATATAAAAATTTGCCTTCTTTACCCCACAGACAATTCCTCTGACAAATCTCAGTCTCAGTTAACTTTCCCACTGTTTTGGCTTTTGTCTGAGATTTCCAAGAAGTTCTACGAGTTTTGGTAACTGCTAATGAAATATTCCACAATTCTAGACAGGTTTCCCCTTTAAAGGCAGAAGACATTGCTTCTTAAACACTTACCAGAAGTAAACAGAGTAGGGAAGTTCACGCTATTGATTTGCTCATTCTACTGATATTCTTCCCCATCTCACAAATGAGCATGTTGTTCCTGTTGTCTTAGGGAGAAAGACCAAAACTAAGAATTTTAATGTACCTCCCATCTGGGAACACAGCTGTGAACTATCCCTGGGTCACTGCAGGACCTTCTTGACTTTTTTTTTTCCTTAAAAAAAAAAAAAGCTAAGAAAATGAGGTGTTGGGTAGGAAAAAGCAAGAGACTGGGACATACAAGACCATTAGGTAAAAAAATGCACTCTGCAATAGCTGCAGTCCTGTACTATGCAGTAACTTTATTGTAGAGATCTAAACCAGTATATCTTCCTGAAAATGCTCTGGTGATTCTAGTAAGGGGGAAGAGTGAAAAATACATCTGCAGCCACTTCCCAGTGGACAGACTAATAGTTGGCTATTATTCAGATTGTATATTTGGACAAGTTAATATGCATTTAGATCTAAGCAGATAGAAAGGTTTTCTTCTTGAGGAGAGATTGCAAGACAGATGAGTTATTCCTAATTCACTGCTATACATGACAAATTAGAGCTTCTCATACTGAGTTTTAATAACGAATTATTAGTTCCTGACACCAACCTTGACAGATCATTAACTGCAGTGTAAATATCAAGTGTTAGAATAGTAAAATATTTCTCTTGCATGTCAAAACTTAAGAAAATCTGTCCCACTTCGAGAAACTTACCACAAATTTTGCTGACTTGATTTAAAGCACAGATAATTAACTCTTCTTTATACAAATAATATTTCTAAACACAATAAATTCTAAGCAGAAAATTTCCTTCTGTAATGACCTGTCATGACTTAAAATGAAAAGAGGACAAGCACCAGTTTAGCATTAAGCACCAGTTTAGCATTCTCAGCACTAAGAACATATGAAAAAATATTCTCATTGGATCAAGTCAAACTCAGTTCATGGCTGGGAATAATTCCACATGGATATTTTATGTATAAATCTATATATAATTCTACATATTGTACACAGGAGACATGAACTATCAGGCATTTACCATCTTTTAATAAAACAGTAGTGCTAAATGGAAATGGCTGGTAAACATTAGTCACAAAAAGGTGTCAATATGGCTGCAAAACTTTTAAATTATGGGAAAAAACACGGCTTGCTGTCAAAATAAGTCATTGAAAATTTGTAATATATTTTACTTCTAAATTACTCTTTCTAGTTTATGGATTAAAGAAATACAACATTATGGACTGTAAATATATTGCTATAGGTAGAATAGGCCGGGTGACTGGACTCCCTGTAGCTCATTACATATGAAAGCAGAATATAGGGCTCCAAGGAAATACTCCGACTAGTTGAACGTTAAATGTAGTAAATCCAGATTTACTTTCAGAATGTTTTCTTCCAGAACATGAAACTTTGTCAGGCTTCCAAATAAATACACATTCCAGGGATATCTCTATTCAGAACTTAATCTGAAAGGTTTTAGTGGTTACTGTATCTTAATAGAGAACATGTCCCTTAAATTCAAAATCCTTCAGAGAAAAACCTACCTGTCCCTTTTTCTCAGGATATCCTCTAAATGCAGTATTCCAAACTGTTTCCACCTAAAAATACCTTTCTATGTTCTGTGAGAAAGCAGAAGCGATGACGTAGGCTTGGAATGATTAACTCATACTCCTGAAAGGGACTTTGCACCTATGCTTAGACATGGCAAGTTCAAGTTCAATTACAAATATTTTGTTTACAGTTTAGAACATATGTTGGGATTAATTCTGGTAAACATAAATAATAGAGAATTTTTAAACTTCAAGGAACAGACTATAGAGTACAGATTTTCCAGCCCTACAACCACACATGGGGGTGGGGGGTAAAAATTAAATTATTTCACTGCCAAGGTCTATTAATACAAAGAGGGAGGTATAATATAAGAAGCTTGACACCTCGAAATTGTCCTCTTTCAGGTGGAAAACCTATGTGTACTTACGGGAGAAAACGTAGTCAACTGATTCCCTGATACACATGCAATACAGCAGCATGATACTGAATTAGAACAGAGCAGACTGGGGGCCTTTGCATGTAGCTGTTCTCCACAGCCTTTAATAGCTAACCTCTTGATAGCCCATCTGTTCTTAACTATCTGCATGGGTCACCAGAGTTCACTGATGAGCTGTGACAAATAAGGAGAACACTATAACTAAGAACATTAGATCTACACAAATAGACTTTAACTGAAATAGAGAAAAAATCCTCTTACTTAATCCAGTTCATCAGCTCCACAGTGTCTGGGTCATAGAATTCTCTCAGCTCTGACAGTTCATCCATTATTCCTGGCCAGAACTATAATGAAAACAAAACAAAGCAACTGAAGACCGAATGATCAAAACCAAGTCCTGGATGACGAAACATTATTTTCTCTTAGCTGGTAACTAATCTTGTCCAGCTCATGGATAAGCTGCAAAAGATAAGTGTATCTACCCTTCTTATGAAGGCTTAGTGGCTGTCACTGCAGTATGAATACACAAGTTTAGCATTTGAGATCTGGTCATCTGGCAGCTCCTGTACAGAGGTACCTGCTGTGGGGAACCCGAGAAGAACAGCTTTTCTTAGATGCACTTCTCACGGGAGGTTTCCAGAACTCTATTAATAAAGATCAATGTGTTCCTTAAAAATCAATGGGAAACTAAAAGTTGCCACCGAATATGACTGCTGCGCATTATATCTACTATACAAGTGAACCATTTCAGTCTCCTGGACTACAGGGTGAATGCAAATGTTTTAAGTCTTTTCTTGACAGACCAAGCTTTAAGGAACAACATAAAGAGGCATCATGTAGCAGTTCAATATGTATGAGCCAAGCCATTAAGTAATGCCTGTAATTACAGGAAAAGGAAACACCTCAGGAATTAAGTTTGGAGAGGCAACGTACAACTATGTAATAATAAACAAAACAAACAAACAAAAAAAAAATCCAAACCAAACCCTAAACCACTAGGAAATCCGTATCAGAAGTTAAAATCATCAAATGTGCTGTGGGTGCTATGAATGGCATTTAAGAACTTTGAATTAAAAGAGAACCACTAAAGATAAAAATAAAAGTGCAACTGAATGTCAACATCCAACAGGCTATTGGGGGAAAAAAGGGGGGTGGACAGAAAGCATTTCAAAATTTACTGAAGACCAAGAATACATAAATCATATCTGGATGATTGAAACCGATTTCTGGGACCGATTTCTGAAAAGCTTAGTCCTACCCCCCCCCCCCCAACAGAACAAAGATTTATTTAAGGGTTTCTTATTGTTTAAACTAGTGAATAGTCAAGGGCAAAGAAGGAGTAATTAAGAGAAATAATGACAATATTAATGGCCAATTGCTTTGTATCAGTCTTTATTACAGAGGATGTTATGGTGAACCTATTCCAAACCTACTTTCTTTAGATAAGATTGCTGGCTTGCAAAGTGAAATGTCACAGAAAAGTGTGAGAAAACACACCTGATAATCTAAACTCATCCAATTTAGATAATATTCATCCAAGAGATCAGAAGGAATTTGAATGTGATGCTGCTGAGCTGCTTAGCAAAAACATGCATTCTTTCCCTAAAACTGTATCAGGTAGTAGGTCTGGGGAGCTGGGGGATATAATTGGGCCAAAACTTATTAGTTTTTCTGTTTACTTGATACATTCGTTAAAGTAATACTAGTTGATAGACTGAGAAACACCTAAAATATAGTCATGGCAATATCACAACCTTACAGTTTGAGGCAGTAGTACTATAATAGACATTTCTGCTTCTCAGAACACTTGAGAGATAAGTAAATAAATTAAGCAGTTGTGAAATGAGACTGTAAAGTCTCAGAATGAATCAAAAGGCTCACTGACTCTGCAGCTTTTGAGAAGAGACAAAGGTACACAAAGATATTCACTGCCTTGGCAGATGAACTGCAAAAAATGACTTAAGACAATAAAAAACGCTGAATGGGGAAATATTTCTTTATTCCCACTGAGCACTTTGAAAAATGATACTTTTAATGCCAATAAAAATGATTTCCTATATTTAGAAAAAACAGAAAAATGACGCTTTTGAGGCAGATTAAGCACAACTAATGCCTGATCTAAAGCCTATGAAAATCAGTGACTTCAGTTGACTTCAAAATTAAATCTGATTTAGGAACTTCCTATCTGCTCATGAAGAGTGGGATGAAAATTCTTCCTAGTTGATCTCTCACATGAGACTATCTATTAGAATGTCATGCTCTTGGCATTAGCCATGTCAAAAGAAATGGCATTATTTCTATTACTTTCAGAGATGATAAAAAACATAAATGACTTCCCTAACCAGCATACTAATGGAAAAAAAACACCCCAAACAAACTAAAAATTCCTCTAAAAACAGAGTAACAAGAAAATTTAAGTGGACCACCTCACTGTAACTTCACTGAACAAACTCTTCCAGTCTTTCTTGAATTTTCATTTCACTGTCTTATAGGGGGAAACAGACATTCAGAATAAACTCTACTAGCAGCTTTCTTAAGTGCTTTATTATTGTCTTTTTAATTTTGATAATGAAATTCACCTTGGGTTTTCCCTGAAGGCAATTATTTAACAGAAGTATTCTCATCTCACAGTAGGTATTGCAGAAATAAGTTCTCCAGTGAAGTGGAATCTGAATTTTCAACCTTTGTAAATACAGATTAAAAGAATAGTATGCCCACTAAGTTAATGTTCTAAATCTCACTGCTATGACAGACTGAAAGACTAATAATCTTGTATATGTTATTATTTTTAATATATTTTATGTATGTACATTTAAACACTTGACCTTATAAGTTGTTTCTGAGACATGAAGACAACAAAAGTACTTGACAAGTTTAACAATTGTGTACTTTAAAATACATGGGATGAGGCACAGCCCATAACATATAGTATGTTATGATTATTTCTGCTCCTACAATGAATCATCACACAATTTAACAATCTGCATCTTATCTGCAGGGTGAAAACCCAAACAGATAACTTACATTTCCATAAAACTGTATATTTAAATAACACCTGGTAACTTACACACACAATTGGACAAACATTTGTATCTATGAACAACTACTTTAGATCAAATGAGCCTAACTGATCCTTTACATACAATTTCATATTCATAAAGGTACTTCCACTTCAGGTAGATTATACCAATTTTTAAAATTCAGCCAAAAATCTTGTATGTAATTATTTATAAAACAACATCCCTTTGTGAGAAAAGGAAAATTCCACATAAGTAAAAAAAGCCAGAACAGGCAGGCAAAAAATGGTCTTACCTTATATGAAATGTATAGTAATGTAATTATTGGTATGGAGTATTTCATCACGTGCATCTAAGAAATCGCAAAAAAAAAAAAAAAAAATTGGTTATTTTGATGATACATTTATTTGGATAGACTTGATTTTTAATGTATTGATACCTGACATATTTATCACGTGGTGGAATTTACAGTTTTAAGACCATGTTCTGATTTTGTTTTCAAGTAAAACCCTTCACAGACCCATCACAAATGATGGATCTATATCTATATACTATCTTCTACAAAGTGGAAAACACTGTATCATTCAGTACAACGGGCTGTAAAGGTCTTACCAAACTGCTGACGATTTCTTAATATGGTGACTAAGACTTTTGTAGTAAAATTGTGGTTATTTTTCATTGCCACATCTACATTGCCATCTAGTGTATTCAAATGGAATTGTTTAATACATAAATTGTTTAATATATAAACCACTAGAAAATACATTTCACTTACTAAATTTATAGAAATGTACTTCAGATATCCAGTTTAGGAGGACTACAAACAAAACTCATTTCAGATGTCTTAGAATTCTGAGTCGTGATCTGGTTTAGATATGGAGCAAACCCACATTTCATGAAATGCTGTAAGTATAGCGCTAACCCTCTGTGATGTGTAGAGATGAACACATTTCAGGACAAGTTTCCATACTTCCGTACTGCACAAGCCAAAAGATGCAAATACACACATGTGGGATGTCCAGAGGTACTTCATTCTGGAAGGAGACAGACAAGTTTTGCTGATCATCTGGAGCTCTGCTAAGCTGTGCTGATGAGAACAGTTAAGAGAAATTCTGAACACAGTTGTCTTGGACTTTCAGGACTCTGAAATAACTGAGTGAAAGACTTTTGCACTTTGTTATGTGCTTTTGTGAACATCTCTGCTCCCAAACTTCAAAACAAATTTTGGGAAATGCCTCAGTCTACAAGCAGAAACACACCAGGGAAAGAAAGAATCATGATCAGTTTGTGGTCAGCATATTTTAGCATTCTATAAAAATATACTCAATCATCTAAAAGGCCTTCAGTAGAATTAAAAAATCCCCAAAACTATACCTCATTGTGCTTAATGCCAGACATCCAAAAAGAACTGTGTGAATCAAGTTGTAAGCAGCATCAGGCTTCAATATTATCGTGCATTCGCCCATTTTTTCCATCAACTGGACTTGATTTGAACAACTAATTAAACAGAAGATATAAGAAATGTTATATTAAGTTCTGTAGTCTATTTCATAGAGTTGCCTGTATTTTAAAATGCATTTAATCCTTCTGATGCTAATAAGCAATAGTACTGATACCAGTTTACATATGGAAGATAAAATGTTCTATTGTATCAGTTATGCAATTAAGCCCGATAGCATCAATTTGATGAAGCATCAGGTATTTATTTTCATGCCTAGTTTTCTGGAAATGCAGTGGATGTAAATGAGCTGGTTTAGAATGAGATAAAATTGTTTACAGAAAGGTACAGTTGGTTTACTGCTTGAAGCAGTTACTCCCATGGGCTTCACAGGGCTTTTGATGAGAGTGAAGAACTTAACTGTTTTGTGGGGTTGTGCTGGTATATCTGGCTGCTATTACAGCCATAAATTGGAAGTAAATTTACAGAAAAACAAAATTGCTGAAAGGACTGGCTTGAGGTGGCCAGTCTTGTGAATGTATGTAAAGGGCTGATTAAAAACCAAAAACTGCTCAAAAGTGTGTGTTTTTTGCTTTTATCACGTGGGAAACAACTGAAATAACTGGGCAGTATTAAAAATCAGGGTAATGTTTTGGATTATATCTAGAATTACAGAAAATAAGAGCTGCAGAGCATTTCGGTTTTAAAACTGATTGATGCGCCAAGTTTTTTTAAAAGGGCTGGTTGAATAGTATCAAAATGCCTTACAGATAACTGTGACTTCATAACTAACATAACATAGTTTCAGCATGTCTTGGATCTTCTCCCTCTCCCCTCCCCTGTCTCTCTTCCCCTTTTATCCTGTTCTCCATAAAATCTATGATGAGTGGCATTAGTTACATGATACTCCTTGAAACTCCTTGAATTAATCAAGTTGTCTATCATCCATCCTAGCTTTTGCCCAGGTTGTAAATGCAAAACTGAAAGGTCTGTAATGAACCAATTTTTTTATTTATTTTTTTTTTTAAATCGCAGTTCAGTACTGATTTTCTTCTGGTGTTCTGTAAATACCTCTAAGACCTAAGACCTACAGATCAGCCAGGGGAACTGGCAGCAGCGATGCATGGTTGCAGTCCACCACTCCTGCTTCTTCACACAGATGATGCAAATTCAGTACAGACCATCCTAGTTTATTTCTGGGCACTCTGAGGGTACCACCAGGGAAATCCTTCACTGGGAGTGCTTTGCTCAGGGAAAATGGGATGAACAAAATAAGCTAATGCTGTTTTCTATAAAGACACCCTTTCCCTGTTTCCCCTCTCACCACCAAAATCCAGCCAATTCTACACATACTGCAAAATTTGAACAGCAAATAAAAGGAATCTAAGGAAGAATGTTTCCTTGTTCAGCCTCATTACATCCTTTACATTTTTAGCTTTAATACTTATTTTGCATGATCTCTCTATTACATGCTCTACTATTCCCTAGTACCTGTGGAAAGTAATACTCTATTCTGCTGTATAAAACTGTGACTTCCTTAGCCTGTTGAAAACTGACAGAAACTGTGAATTATTTTAAGAATATATTTTACCTGAGGTTCCGAAAGGCAACAATTACAGCTGCTACTGTCATAAATAAGAGAACAAATATGTAGATGTAAAAAAGTAATGTATCCGAGAGTCTTGAAAAAGTATTTAATGGCAGTAAACCAAAAGCTTCTTCACAAAGATACAGGTTAGCATCAAAATCTCTAAAGAAAAAAGAATAATCCTTGTCATCATATATTTCATAACTTGACGTCAAAAAGGACCAAAGTTTCCTTTTTTCCAAGAAATTAGAAAGCCAGAGTTATTCAGATTATTACAAAGGAAAATACATGATATAAACATGCAGTAAAAATGCATGCTTTATCACCAAGATCACTTAGTGAGCCATATAAGAAAGCAGAATTGAAGCTGATTCATACCTTGTTGCCCCAAATCCAAATTTTGCTTTCAGAAATTTGAATATATGCTCATCTGACTCAAGATTAAGAATTTTCTACAAAGGATCGGAAAAAGAAAGGAAATTATATTTTAAGTATCAAAAAAATGAAACTTTACACAATAAACTTCTTTTTCATCATTTAAATGAAACTGTGTGGCAATACAGGCTTACTGAGAGAGGGTGTTTTGCAGTCAAACAAGCATTGAGTTTGTAATTATGGTCCTGTGGTCCAAAGGGCAAGTTACTTACTTTTTAGAATATCTACTAGGGTTAGCTTCTTATTTACAGATAAAGAATTTCCAGCACAGGTTGTTTTTTGCTGTGCTCTTTATTTCTATGATTTATCTTTTAATTTCCACATGTACTAACTTTTAATCTGTTGAAAGAGATCTCTTGAAAAGACTAAAACTCTAAGGTAGAAGAAGTGTTACAATCACAAATGTCGGCAGACAGCTCTGTGCACAAGAAGTAACTCAAAAGTATGGCATGGTCTACAAAATATTTATAACAAGTATTCATTTTTAAGTGCATTCTTTGAGAAGTAAATTCAATGAAAAACTTTGCAAATGCTTAGCAGTATCAACATGCAGTATAACCTAGAACTACTACAAAATTACTGGTGAGCTTCAAGTTACAAATATGTATTCCGTTATTTGGTGTTAATTTATGAAGTTTTAAGAGTATGTTTAAAAACCTATAAATCAAAAAAGATTAGCAAAACAATCTTTTATTTCCAAAACACAGTCTCTGAAATGCAGTGAAATGTCACTGCGATTTTTATTTAACAATATTACTGTAGATAGTTAACAAATAGCTTTTACCATAATAAATTTTTAAAGTTTCTATATTAAGGAATATTTGCTTACCTTGATGAATTTATTTATTACAAGAGTCAAGCACAAGACTAATAGTACATGGAGGATAAGTTTCCCAAGCCTATTAAGCAAGGGACCCTTTTTTAGGTTTTTCTAGAAAGAAGAAAATATCAGTATTTCAGTACTATGTTGGTATGCATGTGGAACAAAATATTAGTATTTCAGTAAATTTATATGTATTTGGAACAAAAGCAACACAGACTACTTGAAATAGATTGTATGCTAGGCCAGATTATATTAGGTTCACGTAAGCACAAATGTACACAGAGCCAAGTATCCAGAATATTTTATGGGAGGCAGATCCGTAAATCCAAGACAAGTCCTGCTGAGACAGAAGTCTGTTTATGCAATTATTTTTTTTTTTGTAGGATCCAAACTGCAGCTTACACTATCATAAAAGTTAATAGCAATCACAGAATTACGGTGTCTGATGTGCTTGGTTTTACTGCAGTTAGTGTAATTGAATTCATTATTTGATCATGCAACATTTCTGCGGCTTTACGCTATAGTAATTCCTCTAATTAGTAATTTACAATTATAATGTAGATAAACTACTCATTTACGTCACTCTTTAGTACTACAAAAATATTTCAGTACCTACCTGGATTGTTCTTGCTATCAAGACAGAAGCATTAAAACTTATAAGTAATGATCCAAGAATCATAGAATTAAAGAACTGTAAGACACAGACTAGCAGCAATCCAGAAATCTGAATGATATAAAGCCATGTAACCTGTAACGATAGTAAGATTTTTATGCCTAAAAAACTTTACAGTCATACCTGATTTTCTTTGAATGTTTTTATAATTTACTTCAACATTAATTATTTTTACAAAAAAAGTATCATCTTGTACTGAATCATTACACTTAAAGCCATTACTATATCCTTTCTGTTTTTATGTCCTGAACGAGTTAGGTTAATATTTTATACCTACGAAAGTCTGATTCTATAATAAAGCAGGTAATTTAAACAATTGCAGAATGACGGAAATACTAATAACTTAGTATTTGGAAGACGTTTTGTATTTTCTTTAGTCAAATAAGTGTTTCTGTTGCAGTCTCTAATGACTTTATGACTAAAGAGTTACAGTTCAGTGGAGTTCAGCAAAAACAACAGATGATTTCTCTGACTTTTTTTCTAACAGTTTAGAATAGCTCTGTTCGAGCTATGCTAATTCAGCTGAATGCAGACACTAAAACCCAGATGATTTTCTGATACAGTGGTGACAAAATGTCAATTTTATCTGATGCAAAGATCCTGAGTTCAGTCTTATATTACAGCAGTAGTTTAAGTCAGTATCTAAAGTCCCAACAAGCTCCAAGAGGTTTAAGTAGCACTTTTTGGAAAATTAATATGCAATAGCAGTTGTGCAGTAAGTCCGTTTTGGTATAATTCAGGATGAGGCTGGCAATTTGCAAACTTTCAAGGTTGCTGATTAGTCACACTAATTGCTAACTCCAGCTTACATTTGCAAATATAATGAAGAGTTTAGAAACTGTTAAATAAACCATAGATATCTTGATATACAGCCACCATAATAATTTTCAGTTAAATTACTACAAACACTAATACTGAAGTCTGTTTTGAATTTAAAATGAAACAAACATGAGCAATGCTTCCTCCCACTGTAACCTTCCTTAAAGTAAAGTTAGAACCTTAGCAAGGTTAGAACCTAATGTAAGCTTCTACAAGTGCTAAAATAATCTTGGTACAATTTCACAGGGACATTAAATTCAAAGACACTGTTTTCATCTTCCTCAATGTATTTTATTTCCTAAGATTGACTGCAAATGATCCCTTAATCTAATTACACTTGTTTTGCTTTTTGTTTCATGCAATTCAGCAACACAGCAGTGAGGATGTTATCCTATGGTGAATTTCAGTGTATGAAAGCTAACTGCTTCTCTTGAGCAATCTGATCTATCTTCTTCCTTCTGTTTGTGGCACAGTGCCTAAACCTAACTTTCAAACAGGGATGCACAATACTTGAGGCCAAATTCATACACTGTTATTACTTCAGTTTAGGCATAGATTTTTTTTCCCCATGGACACTTCCAGAGGACATGCTCAAGCTGTGGTACTGGATCAGCTGTTAGGATGGTGTTTAAAGGTGTCAAATAGTGCAAAACCACAGCTGTGTCTAAGCAGCCAAAAATTAAAACAGCAGAAGTGAATTAAGTAAAGTGAAATAAAATCAGCTGAAAAAAACCCAGAGATGATGTTGCTTTGATGATTCATTTTTACACTTGCAGTATATATACGCTGTGATTAGTTAAAAGCACAAAGCAGCACAGTGTCTTATCTGTATTACTTTTGGCTGAGCCACTGGTTAGTAAAATACCTCCAAAACTGTTAGCTTTATCATAGGAAAAAAAATATTTAAAAAAAATGGATATTTCCAAACATAATCTTACCTTTGCTGTGGGAAGCAAGTCAAAGCAGTCTAGTACAAATAATGCCAATGCTTGTATCAGCATCATAAACTGATTAAATTGCCAAGTCAGGCTAAAGAGAAATGTTGCTATAAATACAGCCATAAATGTCAATTTCTGGAAGGAGGGAACAAGGTTTTATTTAACTTTATAGTTTCCTTCATTAAAAAAACCACCAAAACCCCTAAACAACCCCCCAACAAAACCAACCAAAAACCCCACCTTAATTTGTCCATTTTAAAAACCATTTACATGAGTTTTCTAGCTGCAATAAGTGCTTGGAGGATAACGGATATTTTTGACAGTTACAGATTCTTGTATTTATGCCTGTATTTTATCACTGTAGTAACACTTGCAAAACAGCGGTGAGATCTCAGTTTCAGCCCATAGATTAATTTGCAATATGTGTTTTCCTATACTATAAATAGCAATTATTTTATCAAATTGAGGAGTCATAACTTCAGAACTGTTTGTCAAAGAAACTGTATCACCTATTGGCTTTTATTCTTACAGATCAGGACCACATCTTAAATTTGGAAACAAATTAAATCAAAGAAATTCTTTAATCCTTGTGCTTTACAAGCTTATTTCCTGCCTGCTTTGTGTTACTCTAATGAGTTCATAAAAACACAGGACTCTTGTACTCTTCAGAGCTTACCTTTGTATTTTTTCACTGCTGAGCGTAGAATCATATAATCATGGAATGGTTACAGCTGGACAGAACCTTAAAATAATCTAGTTACAACCCCTCTGCCATGGGGACACCTCACACTAGACCGTGTTGCCCAAGGCTTTATCTAACCTGGCCCTGAACACTGCCAGGGATGGAGCATTCACCATTTCTTTGGGCAACCTATTCAGTGCCTCACCACCCTCACAATAAAGACCTTCCTTACACCTGACCTGAACTTCCCCTGTTTAAATTTAAATCCATTTCCCCTTGTCCTATTGCTACAGTCCCTGATGAAGAGTCCCTCCCCAGCATCCTTATAGGCCCAATTCAGACACCGGAAGGCTGCCATGAGGTCTCCAAACAGCTTTTCTTCTTCAGGCTGAACAGCCCCAACTTTCTCAGCCTGTCTTTATAGGGGAGGTGCTCCAGTCCTCTGATCATCCTTATGGCCTCCTCTGGACTTGTTCCAACAGCTCCATGTCTCTCTTATGTTAAGGAGACCAGAACTACACACAGTACTCCAAGTGGGGTTTCACGAGAGCAGAATAGAGGGGCAGGATGACCTTCTTCAACCTGCTGATTGTGCTCCTATTGATGCAGCCCAGGATATGGCTGGCCTTCTGGGCTGTGAGCATACACTGAAGCCAGCTCATATTCAAGTTCTTTGTATTTCAATTACATTTAAATTAACAGAAGGAGTATCTGATTAATGTTTTTAATATTATAAGTGATTTGTGTGTGTGTATCCTCTGCTGTAAACGCTTATTAAGCACTTTGTCATAGGTTTTCTAGACAGTTTTCTGATACTAATTATACTGTGTCATACATGTTAGAAATACTCACTTGTCGAGCAGGCTGTAAATTAGTTCTGAGTAGGTATGTGATGGCTGCTATCTGAACAGCAAAGAATGGTAGTGCCCAGTTCTCTCTTAAAGGAATGGTGAATTCTACTCTTGTAGTATCTATTCTGTACAAAACAAACAGAGTTTCATAAATTTAAAAAAAATTAAAATACCAGCTTGGTGACAGAGAGGTTGTAATGACAGGCATCTTTGTGGTACTTTAACTTCTTATGGATACAAATAGTGTCTCGACACTCTAGCTCCTTCAACATGCCTGGCTCTGAAACAAATCGTTACAAAATTTCTGTAAGTCATCCATTGTATCTGTATCTAAAATGTTGTACTTCAGCTTCACTTACTGTTAAAAAACTTACACTATGGTAAATCTTACTTAGAAAGCATAGCTTGGGTAGTTTAAAAATGAACAAACAAAAGCCAAAACAAAACCGTTCTCAAAATGTTGAGTTTTCATGTCACAGGTAATTCTACTTCATTTTTTAGTTTGTAAAAAGCATGTATAAGAATAAACAGGTATCAATTTCTTCACAGTGACCCCAGTGCCTCAGATCTGAATACCACTAAACTGGTTAGGAACTTCCAGGCATTTTTTGAATACTCTAGCACAAAAAGTATGGAATGGTAGTGAGTAAATCATCCCCAAAGGGCATTCATTTACAAAACCTGAAAGTTAAAACAAAAAAAAAATTGCCTTTTTTCTTGTGTAGAGGAAATGTTTGCTAAAAACTCAAGTAAGTAACACATCTGAGTCATGCTAATAGGGATGAAAAAGATGTCTAAAATGTAGTAACTTGGTAGCTTCATCTGGACAGAAAGTCTTTATCCAAATCAATGCCATTCTATTTGTATAAAGGATAACGTATAAAGCTTCCATTATGAGAAAGATGGACAAAACAGATCTGCTCCAAATACTCTGTAAATGGAAAAGATGAGTTCATGAAATAAATGTGAACTACTGCACACTGCATGTACTTTTTAATTACTTTCATCTTTGGAGAAAGAAACATTTTACCTCTATATACTTATTTATTCTGTAATGGACATGCTTGCAGATAAACACCTTTAGAGCTGCTGATTAACATATCAAACAGTTTTGATAGAACTGACACTGTACTTTTCATTTTCCACATTAATTCACAGATAACAGCCTATATGTCACCAGTCTTAGCTTCATGCCAGCTGCTCACTACTAGCATAAAGCCAGTTCTTCAGTTTTTTTCCCCAAACTGAGAATTCTCAAAATGATAAAGCACCAGAACAAATGAACTGCTGCCTTTTTTCTCTGAATCTTAGTGCAAGAGGGAAACTGAGAAGCTGAAATTCTGACAGTTTTAGGTTGTTGAAGGAATCCCTGGAGATTGGGTGTGGGTCAGTCAGGAGAGATCTGAAGGGCATATATACAGGTGTCTTTAACACCTAGGATATCCTAGGCTGGAGATCACAGAACATCATCTTACAACATCTGGACATCCAGACACATCTGAAAGATGTAATCCAGTTTCAGAGGCCAATTTAAGACAAAATTTTCTACTCAAACTTCTTGAAACTTTAAAATCCTAGTCTCAGTCTGATTGTTTTTTGATTATTCTGCAGTATTTAAATTTTTTTTTATTTATTTTTTTTATTTTCTGCCTAATCTGGAAGAGGCCTTACAGTTTCAATTTTTGGCCAGCTAATCAGCACTTGAAGGTTTAATGCCTTACTGCTTTACCTTTGAAATGAGGTACAATTTTAGAAAGATAGAGGGTTTAATCTCACTTACCTGTTTGTAATATACCAGCAAGCTGCCAACAACCCTGAAAGCCACGTTCCACTAAGAAGCCAGCTTGTTACATACAGAGCAATGACATAAACTGCCTGAAGTCCAAACAAAGTGTAGATATAAAAATAAACAGGTTCTAGGTATTGCTGTAAAACACAAGAATACTGATGTTGACATAAAACACTGATGGGGGCTTATAGTTAGTATGAATTAGGTTTTGCTTTTACAAATTTAAAAGGTATCAAGAATATTTCTAATTAGAAAATAACTATAAAAAGGGGAGCTATGATTCACTGCACAATCTTCATAATGCACTTACAATCTAAAGCCATAAATAAATGCCTACCTGAATTGGAAGAATCCTATACAGAATGCTGAGAAACACCTCCTGGTAAACATTCATTCTTTCAAGTATGTTAATTGTCCTCACAGATTCAGTTTTATTGTCATATACTAAACCATGTAAACCTTAACGATAAAGAGAAATTGAGATTATCATTTTCCTCCTCCATCTTCATCTGAACAGTGAATAACTTTTTCAAAGGTATTCTAGGATCTGTCATCAAAAATGGCAAACTTTGAATCAAGGATTCAGATCACATTACCTCTGAATAAACATGACCTTGTGAGGTCTTCACTTTCCCTGCTTCGACTCTGACTCAGAGTGTTAATACAAGCACTATATATTTAATAACATGTAACATTTCTTTTTACACTTGCATTCCTAGCATAGAATCTGTGGTACATACTGGATATTGAGAACCATTCTTGTCATTACATTAAATACAGGTGATGTTAATACTGACAAATGTATAGTATAAGCAAAAATTGCTAGGGAGCAATAATTAAGCATCTAGGAAACATGAGAATGTCACAGGAAGTCCCATCATTGTATAGGATTTCCTTGGAAGCTGCTTATTGTGTCACTTACTGTTCAGGCATACAGCAAAAAAATGGCCCTTTCCCACAAATAGCTACTAATTCAAATTAAACAAGAGAAGAATAAAAATGAAAGTAATATACTGAATAAACCAGCAAGGCTGAAACTTAACAGATATGGAAGTTACCCCTCAAAGTGATTGCCTTCCTCAGAATGTGAAGGAGTGACACAGAAACCCCTATATCATTGTGAAATTTATTATGTCCATAACTTAGTGGCTGCCTGGCACAGGAACAGAATAAATCTGTCTAAAGTACAATTGTTACACTGTTCTTTCACAGTTATAGTATTCCTTGTTCTCAACTAAATTTTTTGAAAAAAATTAAAAATAGTCAGCTGGCAACATGAAGTAAAACTTACTTTACAGTTTACAATACCTTGCTGGATGGAAGCAGCCTGAATCATCTGTTTGTAGTAGGAGTAATAAAGTCCACATTCTGTCCTGAATGAAATCTCTCTTTCCACTTCCTGAAAGTAAAAGTTCATATTATTTCACTTTCTGTTTGCTTTTCACAATCATATGAAGCTGCTTTCAACTCAAATTCTTGCTGCACCAGGGAAACTGAGCTATACAGTGGCTTGTCAGTGCACTCTATGTGAATCAGCTCAAATAAAGGGTGTGAGACAATGGGCTGAGGTGTCAATGCCTCTGGTACCTGGGAAAATGAATATCCATTTTGTGATTCTGCTCAGAATGCTGTTCAGAAACATTTTGGATATTTTACTATTCTTCTGTAATATTCAATATTTAGATAGGCACACTGGCCAACAGCTGGACTTTTGAGCTGCAGATGTTTGCTCCATGCATTTAACCTTTTCTTCCAGATACAGATGTTCCATAGTGTTCCATGGCTGTGCCACCTTAAGGCTCGACTAATTCAGTATGCTTTACATGGAACTGCACCATAATGCTACTCTGGTATTTCAGCTGGCAGGGTATGCTGTTTCCCACTTGGTAAGTGCTGTTTCTGGCAGTTAGACAGCTATTCATCACTCTCATACTTAAATTACAGATCAAAGGAAAAACAATTCATTACTTGTTTTCAGGTGTAAGTAAAGCTGTTATTTTTTAATCTTAAAAAAATTCAAATTATTTAAACTAGGTACACTTCAAGCTGTGTCTCTTTCTTGGCTAATATTGCAGTAGATGGACCCCAGTGAGATATGACAGCTGTCCCAGAGAAAAGTGGTCTCAGAGCAGGATATTTGCTTTCGAATTCACTTCCTTTTGTTAAGGACTCATTAGTTATGAAGATCTAATGTAATTTAACAAATTCAGAGTCTTGAGCAACCACATTTAAACAAAATACAACTGCATGAACAACCAACATGAAGAGAATTAATAGGCATCATATACAAAATTGTTTTATTGTTAGTGATCTTTTTAGTAGTTGATACAGAAACATCTCAGCAAGTATCTCTCATAAGCAGTGAGTTAGAAAAGGTTTACAGTGAGACTTGAAAATCAAATGAGATTCCTGTACGTTGTGTATGTCCTGGTTTTGGCTGGGATAAGAGTTAATTTTCTTCTCAGTGCTGCTGCAGTTCCGTGTTTTGGCTTTAATCTGAGAATGATGATGATGTTTTAGGAGTTGCTAAGTAGTGCCTAAGTTAAATCAAATACTTTTCAGTCTCTCATGCGCTGCCAGTGAAGAGGGGCAAAAGAAGCCAGAAGGGAGCACAGCCAGGACAGCTGATCTGAACTAGCCAAAGAGATATTCTGTACCACAGAATGTCATGTTCGGTATAGAATTGTGCCTGGCGAATTGGAAAGGGAGAAAGCTGCTCGCGGATGGGCTGGGTGCTTGTCAGCAGGTGGTAAGCAATTGTATTATGCACCACTTCTCTGTTTTGGGTTTCACTCCTCTCTCTCATTTTCCTTTACATCATTATTATCATAATCATAGCTATTATTTTTTACTATATTTAAATTATGAAACTGTTATCTCAACCCACAGGTTTTACTTTTTCCCAGTTCTCCTCCCATCCCATCCAGGGTAGAAGGGGTGTGAGCAAGCAGCTGCATGGTACTTAGCTGCTGGCCGGGTTTAAACCATGCATGTATGCAAGTTATTAAACTTAACCGAGATGTCTAAAAATAAACTTACTAATTCAGCTTTCTTTACAGAAGTACATTACTGAAATAACAGAATGTTACAGTTTTCTGTGATTTTTATGAATGCCATTCTGGTTAATGCAACCTTACATAGAATCTCCACTTTCACCTTTCTTATACCGCCCTGTCTCTTTTGCTGAACAGGATCAATACTATTTCAAAGCTAACATAAAGGTATATAAAAGAGCATACTCCTTCCCCCTCTACTGCTCACTACAGAATTTTATCTCAAATCATCTGCTTTATTGAAGTAAACTGTTGACAAACTAAATCAATATTAGTTCTGGTCTGAGAAAAATCAACAAATAAAAATGCATCTGATTCAATGCAAGCTCACAGTTAAACTCTCCAGCTGCTCTGTGACATACAAATCATTGTAATACCAGCAGAAGAAACTGACATTGGCACTAAATACTAAAAGCCATACACTTAGCAAAGTGAGAATGCTGGAGCTCAAAAGAGATCTAGTTTCACATTCATCACTACTGAAAAGTTTTCTACTACCAAAATGTAGCTGATTCCAAGATTCCAAGTGCTCATTACAAAAAAAAAAAGAAAAAAAAAAGAGGAAGGAACAAAAAAAGAAGGAATGTTAACATTTGGAATTTATTAAGGGGGAGAGAGTAGTCACAGAGGGGGATCTAATTAGCAAAACCACATTCAAACATGATTAATTTGTAATCCTGGCACCAGCTGTATTCAACCAAATGCTATAGTTTATGAGACAAACACTGGTGAGTTTTACATCTGTTTCATGCTAAGATAACATCTGTTTTACTAACAATACTTTCCCAGTTCTACTGCAATTTATACTTTTCCTAGTATTCCACGTCAATACAAACATAAGGACTTATGGGTAAGCATTGTAAGAGCACATGCTTATCTTTCTGTATATTCAATTAGTGAGTCTTTAACAAAGAAGTTAACCAGTGTTCCAAGTTAAAAGAACCCCTCCAGGATACATATAGAGTTGCATACAATTTCAATTTACGTAACTGTATCTTAACATTAAGCATTAAAATCAAAATACAATGGACTTCCTCTCAAATGCAAAACTCTAAAAAACCCTTAGGTTTCCTCAAACTCTTTAACCAAGTCATTCAGAATACTGAGCAAGTAGCAAAGGTCTGAGTTGAAGTTTTCTATAAAGAGCGTAAGTGAAGCTCCAAGTACTTTTCTTTTCTGACAAGGCTGAAACACAATTTGTGTAACTGAAAATATTTTTAGTTGTACAGTTTAAGGTCAGAAAGATTTGGAAGTAGTCTCAACCACACAAGCAGAAATGCATATTATACACACATGTACAGCTGCTAACAGTGCTCCCAGTTGAGAATCACGCCTTCAGCAAACAGATTTAATGCTTGTATGTTGTCTCTTGGCTGGTTAACCTCATGCCCATCTGTTAGAATGGCATGGTTCCTACTCAAATCAGACTTTTGACCCAGGGTAAAAGTACCCATAACTACACAACTTCTTTGAAAAAGTACTGGACTACACTGCTTCTCTTTGTGGCTTATGCATTCGTTTTCTAGAGTACTAATTAGCAGGCTACCCACTTCCCCACCTTTTTTCATCTTTCTGTTATATTCAAAATGTATAAAGAGAAAATAGCAGCACTTCAGAGAAAGAATCCCCAGATTCTTATCCTGCATCTTGGAAAGATTTAAAACTTGATAGTTTTATTCCTGACTTCTTGCAAGCAGTAGTTTTATTAAAGTAAAATTCAATAGTAATAGTTTAAAGGGTTACTCAGAAGGGATGAAGATTCAATGAAAACTAGAAGTTTATCTATTCGTGTTATAGTATTCCTTTGCTGCGTGGCCTTGGCTCATTTGAAGTTTCTTTAGAGTTTGCATCTGAACAAGCAATGCAACAGCTGAGAGGAGAGGTGATGCCATTCTCCCCCTGCAGATCCTATTCCTGGAAGATACTATATTTGAGCAGCAGGCACTAAACTGCTATTGAAAAATAACTGAAAAAAGACTAGCCATTTTATGTGTTGTGCCAGAAAGTTTTCAGAAAACTGAGAAAATATTTTTGGATAAGAAATCTGTTTTGGCTTTCACCATCATAAACAGAAATCTTTGTTGTTTTAATGTACTTGAGAGGACAGTCAAACTTTTCCTTTCAAATCGTTTGGTCAAGATAAGTGATTATAACCTTCTGTGATCTCTGCTAGAAATGTACACAAACACAGCTTCTGACTATGTAACATGGTATTCTGGTATTTTTTCTTTTTTTTTTTTTTAAATTGTTCTTCTAGGAAGTTTTGGAATAAAAAAGGGAATACCAATCATGCAGCTCTTTCACAGCATAAAACACTCCTCAAGGTCTGCATTTTCAGTTTTTCTGATAAGAAAATAATTTTGTATCTTTCTGCAATGACCATGGCAAATTTATCATAGCAGGTATATTTATTAACAAGTAAGAACAAGATTCACACATACTGCAGCAGCTGAAATGAATACCCTGTTGAAAGCCATATTCAAAAAATAAAATAAAACAGTAGAACAACCACAGAACAGGTTTTCTAGTTGGGTAAGCCATTACTGGAAGATGTCCAAAACTGAGCTGGCTTTCTGTGAACTGCAACTGAAATTACAGAAAGGCAACCACTACTTTAGGACATAAGAGTTGTGACTTAAATTACTCAAAAGTTAAGAATCATGACTTTGCATAATGAACTCTCTTTACTTTCCATTTTTAGGGTTGAATTTAATTGGCAAACTGCACAATTTCGTAACTATGCAGTCATGATGTTCATGTATCAGTGGGGTCTTCAGAGCGAAACCTCCACCTTTTGTACATAAATGGTATTTATTATGTTCATACATAGCCACAAGTCCATGCCTGTTTGTACTTCAAGTTATATAATACCTGTGATATTAATCAATCTTGGGTTTTAGTAGGAAAAGGCAAACCTAAGATGTACCTTCAACATATATACCATCTATCTATATATTCAAAGAAAGAGGAGAGTGGGTACAAAAGAGTATTATATGTATAATACACAATAGCACTTGTTACAGTAA
Source organism: Pezoporus wallicus (assembly GCF_028554395.1). Classification (NCBI taxonomy): domain Eukaryota; kingdom Metazoa; phylum Chordata; class Aves; order Psittaciformes; family Psittacidae; genus Pezoporus; species Pezoporus wallicus. Next base: position 660,794 of record NW_026636385.1, on the reverse strand, counting down.
ATGCCAACTATTTTTATTACAGGAATATAAATGTTTCCTGGGACAGAAAAGGTGCATAGCAGGAAAGACACACTGCAATGCAAGTATTCCAATTAAATACATGTACTCTTTGAATTACATTATATGTAGACCTAACAGAATGATTTTTAGAATCTAAAAGGAAAATGACTTACCTGCTTCTTTTCTCTGGTTAAATTTGGATATGTGTACAGCTGCATTATTTTCCCATGCAATGATTCTAGAAAAAAACTAGTCAGTCCTGGATCTTGGGAATAGCTGGGTATACATTGGTGAATGTCTGAAATATGCTTTGAGGTTTGCACATTTAGGATAACATCATATAACATTAGTACTGAATAGTAAGAAACTGTGCAGTATCACAGTATAAATACAATTAGAGAGCTCTGTACTAGGATTTTGCATATTGTTTGAGTTCTGTTTGACATTGGATTGATCTGCATAAAAGAAAGACAATTATTCAGCAACATATAGTAGATTGTTGAAATTCTGTTCTAGATAATGATCAGTGGTTGGAAGAACTGTAGCTACAACTCAGACAGGAGCTGTGTAGCAATACTTCTAGAGAAAAATTAGGGAAAGATATTTGTAGTATTTAAAGTATTTAAAAAGTGGTGGGAAGCACAGCTTTTTTTTTTTTTTAATGAAATATTCTATGGTTTTGAGCAAGTTCCAAGAAAAATACATAAATAAATGAAATTTCAACTAACACTCATTAATGTCCATGAAAGCACTGATGAAAATATGAAAATGGCTGTTACCTTAATATTGGAAAACCACAGGTCATTTTCATGCAGTGTAGCAATGTAAACAGAAGTAAGAAATCCAAGAGAGATGGCAACAATTCCACCGACAGTTATGGAGAGTATGTTCCACAGCTTTCCACCTGTATGATCTTAGAAGAAAAAAATTTCATACTCTAATTGTGAAACACATAACTCAATTTAAAGGAATTCTGGAAACTCATTTATAGATTATCTGTGCTAGTACAGTTTGCATTCTATAGGTAACAGGACACTTGGTTTTAAGAGGTCTTTACGGAGAGGCATTTTTTAATAGCAAACTCAAGTGTATTTTATTTGCATGCAAAGTGAAATGAAGTGTGCCTTAACTGGTAAAATGTAGTTGTAGTTTAAGAGCACCATGATCCTATAAAAATCTAGATCAATACCACATCTAATTTTTACATCTAAGTTGAAAGTATCCTCCAGAGAAACTTTTTAATTAAAGCAATACAGGATGACTGCTAGATCACAAAGTAAGAAATTAAAATCTTCTTTAGACATCTTTAAGTGGCTGCCTGGTTTTGAGGGATTGCTTGTTTTTTGTGAAAACCCAAACCAAACTAAACAACCCAACACTGAAGGTTCAAAAGTCTCACTAAGAGACTGAACAGCAGCCAAAGCAGCCTTTGATAATGGTGTCATGCTTTGAATTGCAGATGATCTCCTGTTGACATCAGAATAAGATTATAGATAGAATGATGGGAAAGAAAGGTTGTGTTTCTAAGTAGCTCAATCAATTTATTGTACACTTATATTCCTGGAGTTTTTTATAGGCTTTTTTTTTCCTTTTTTTCTTTTTTTTTTTAATGTTGATATAGGACTTAATACAGATGCTGGTGATCTGGAGTCGTATCTGTGAAATTGCTATTTTGTATTGTGTGTGACATCTACATAATGGGTACCAAATATGCAGTTCAAGGGAACTGAGGGGTGGCCTGAATAAGAACTATGATCACTTTCCTGTTTTGTACATAGCCTAAGTGTACTTGAAAGGAGAGCGACATTGTTGTTTCCCCATATCTACCCAAACTGGATATACAGAAACATTTGCAATTTATATAAAAACGTCTCCCTTAAAATAATTAAAAAAAAACAAACCGAAGAAACTCTGCCAACTCTAAAGCTCCAATTCCATAGAAAAATGCTCAGTATTTCATTACTTAAACAGATCCTTAAGACATTTAACACTTCATTTAAATTTACCTAGCTAGTCTGTCCTATAGTCAAAAATCAAGTGTTTGCAGCTAAATTCAGATTTCATGTGCAACCTGCTTATATTTAAGCAGCACATTCAGGTCTTCAAATCCTTTTATGTTACCAATGATATAAACTTGGATTTGTTTAAGAATCTATGATGGCTGTATGAAATCCGAGTGTCTCACTGATACCAAATTGACAAAAAATATTCTCATCAATTTAAATTAGGATTTTAAAACAGAGATGAGATTGACATGCAGTAATTTGCATGCCCTCTGTCTCAGGCAATTAATTTTGTTGATATTCAAGTATGCAAATGTGTTTGGTACATACCTAGTTCTATCTTGTTCTTATGATAAGTACCAAAACTTAAACACTACTAAAAAGCCAGAATGTTACAATCCTTTTCATTACGCACCAGACAGAATTTTTCTATCAGGCTTTATACTCTTCTCCTCTGAAGGCTGTTCTTCAGCTTCTTCTGTGCATTTTCCAACCCTTCTCTGTCTTACAGTTGTCATCATACCAGCCATTTTAATTCATTATTCTTCAGTCTGACCCCTAAATGGACATATACAAGCAATGCATCTTCTTACCCAAACACTCACTTAATACTGTATGAAAGATCTGAAAACAGAAGCATATTTTACTGCCATCTGAGACTTTGACTTACAAAACTATACTGCAGTTGAAGTGGATCTTACAAAAATGCAAGATTTTTTAAAATCTGTACAACTCAGAGTGCAAGTGAAAGTACAGAAAACATGATCTTAAATATGTAAAGACTTAAGTTTACCATTTTACATAGTCTTGAGCAGGTTTTCAGAATGGTTCCTTATTTTGACTGCCCTCCCTTTTAGCCCTTGACTCAAATACATGCCAGGCACCATTTCTTTGAAAAAGTGTAAGCCCTTCAAATTAAAATTAGTCCTTTCAGGGTATTTTGGTTGGGCACCTAAAAGAGAAAACCGATTATTTAAATCCTGGCTTTCAGGAAATACCGAGGAAGGGGGCCATAAAATGCAAAAGTGATACCAGAGAAGTGTGTCATAAAAAACTAAAGAGATGGCATTAAAAAAAAAAATAAAACCCCTTGATATTCTGTTCTATTAAAGCACCATGAAATTTGAAAACATTACAAAAAGAACAAAGAGCAGAGCAGCTAGTCATTCCCACCAACTCCCAGGTGCTCTCTGCTCTGTGAGCATGGTCCATACATAAAATTGCTGCAACCTGCCATTCCATATTTGAGAATCAATGATGCCCCATCCTGAATGCCATTCCCAGAGCATAAACAAAAGTAACTGTGTTACCACTGGTGTAACAGACTGGAAACAGTAACGTTCCGAGAGATGCACCTCAGCTGCACAAATTCGTTGTTTAAAGCTTTTACAAGCCGTTAGCTTCATCCCCTTCTGCATGCCTCGGAAAACACATGGCAGGAACTATGTGAGCATGTAGCCAAGTTGATTTTAAGTACCTGGTCCGTAGAAAACCTGACAACTAATGCAAGCAAGATGGTTACCATAACCAGGCCCTCTCTTTCCAGTGCCAGTCTCAGGCAGCTTGCCTTGACACCTTCTACCGAAGGGAACGGGTCTGCCCTTCGCAGGGCGCCGGGAGGAGAACATCCCGCCTCGTCTCAGCAGCCGCCAGAGGTGAGATGAGGCCCTGACACCGAGGCAGGCTCTACGGCTGCATGCCGGAGCAGGGGCACGGTGGGGAGCACGGGGCGATCCCGTCGGTGCTGTCGGGCAGCTCGGCAGACAGGCGAGAGGACGGGTGAGCCGCCGGAGAGCGAAGCAGCCCCTGACGCTGGGCAAGGGCGGGAGGGGAGAGGCGAAAGGGCCGGGCCTGATACCGAAGCACCCCCGGCGGGGCGCGGTAAGCTTCCGAGGGCGCCGCCTCTTCCCCGCCGCTGGCACGACTTGCTGCGGCCTGCGCGGCCCGGAGCTGTGCGGCGCGGCCTATTTGGCGGTAGCTCCTCTGCCCGCCCGCATCCTCCCCTACCCCTCCGCATCTCCCCTGGCGGGGCCGATACCTACCGACGATCCGAGGGCCGCGGGTTGGCTCCAGCGGGGGGGTGGCTTCTCCTGCCGGCGCTGCCTGCGCGGGACCGCCCGGGTCCCACCGCGATGGAGGGAAAGGGGCGGGAGTGGGGGCGGACGCTGCGCCTTTTGTTTGCCGCTGTCAGACGGTGGGGAGCGGACGCAGCAGCGGTGATTTGGCGCTCGGCGGCTCGCAAGGCCGCGGCGCGCTGGTGGGCAGGCGGCAGCCGCCGGACCGGGGAAGCGCGAGCGGGGAGGAGCCGCCGGTGGTGGGCAGTGGGCGGGCTGAGAGCCGGGGACGGGCCGCGGTGGAGGAACCTGTCTGCGACCTGCGGCGGCCTGGGTAGCGCAGCTTCTCGTGGGGTTTTCGGAAGTAGAGGAGAAGGCTATTTGCGGAGTAGAAACGGGTGAGGTCAGCCCGGTCCCAGACTCATCGCTGCTCACCTCCAGAGGGTTCTAGGTAGTCCGAATTCTGAAAGGCTGCGGGCCGAGGAGCGGGGCTGGTCCTCCTGCGCCGTGTTCCCGAGGCGGCCCCGCTTCGGGTCTGGCTGTCCGCTGGCCTTCGGCGGGCTGGAACGGCTCTTCTCTGTAATACTGACATAGAAGTTTTTACTTTATTATTATTTATGCTTTTACCAAATATGTGTAGTGCCAGATATGTGTGAAGTGATATTTGAATTTAAATTTAATAATTCGAATTTAAATAAACAAATTCTCCCCTGTGAGGGTGCTGAAGTGCTGGCACAGGTTACCCAGAGAAGCTGTGGCTGCCCCATCCCTGGCAGTGTTCAAGGCCAGGTTGGACGGGCCTTGAGAAACCTGGTCCAGTGGAAGGTGTCCCTGCCATAGCAGGGGGTTCGAACTGGATAAGCTTTAAGGTCCCTTCCAACCCAAACCATTTATGAGTCTATGATGATGATTTTGTATTCAGTTCATTCTAAGCTCCAGTGTATTTCTTTATCAGTTGCAGCATAAACATGCAAGGGGGAAGTGACTTACCTACCTCTGTAGCAGAAAACAGCAGCACCATTTTTTTTTCTGGTACAGCCTACCCTTACAGTGAGTTTTTATTTGCAGTGTCTTTAAAGATAGTCGTAGACAGAAAAGTTCCCCATAAAGCCTCTACCCGCACACCAACTTCCTGATCCTATCCCAGAAAGCAGATTTCCAGACAAATTCTGTAGAACAGGTGGGGATCAATTTCATTTCTTCAGGACAGTATTAGTTTATTTTCCATCACCATTACAGTCCAGCAATACTTCCACAACCACGGTTCACTGGCAGAGTTATTTTGAACATAGAGGTATATAATCCATAGAAAACATGCTCAGAGATGCCAAGTAACTAGTTATCACTCTAGTAATTCAGCTTTGAAACCAGGAAATTTTTCAGTATCTGTCTTGGTACATGTTGTATGTTACAGAAGTGTATTTTAGAACAAATGATTTTCTCTTACTTCCTCTGCTAAACTCTCCAAATAGTGAAAAATTTCTACTGTAAATCAATTTACTTCTAGTTTTTTTGAGCAATAAAGCAGGTGGTACATTTTTGGGGAATACTTAATATGAAAAGTGAAGAATAACAGGTTTACAATGGGCATTAATTGTATCTTGTTTTTATCACTAATGGCATCAATACCACATCATGAAGGTTCATTAAAGGAACATATTGTATGCAAATCATACAAGTGATTTTACACTAAATAAAGAAGACTTGAGTATGTGTACTTTTTTGTGTAAAGGAGGTCATATCTGACCGCCTTTATATCCTCCTTCATATCATATCTGATAATGGACTTAAATTTCTGAGATGGGGAATGCTGTGGAAGATGTTTCCTAGAATGGAAATTCTGCTTATCCACTACCTGTAAAGAGGCCAATGCACAGTAGAATCTACACAGAACATAATCATTCAAGAGCTTTAGAAATCCAGTAATTGTACATGGTCAGTAAAGTTGGGACCACCAAAAGCTTTTTCTCTACAGAACCAAAACTTGGATAGATGTTACTCTGAACTAAGTCACAGGCTGTGTTGTGCAGTTGCCAACAGGTAGTAGTACTGAGAAGAGGGGGAGTTAGTAATTTAAATTCTACTGTGTTTTTTGACACTGTAATTTTTAACACTGCATATTTGTAATATATTTGTATGTGATAAAATGCTAGGGTCATTGAAGTTTTCCATTTTGTGGAAATGATTGCAGGGGACCAGCAATACAAATTCTTCTGTCATTCCTGAACTACTAACGCAAGCCACGCTGTAAAATAGTGTTACTTAAACATAGCGGTAGAAAAAGCATTAGACTGCCTTACATAGTGGTTAATGTATCCAAGAGTAAATCTTAAGTCATATTAGAATAACTCATCAACTACAGGCTCAGTTTGGAAATACCCACACCTTCACCCACCGCTGAAAAGAGCTGCCTAAAGCTTTCATTCCATTGAAACTGGGGAAGAAATTCCCACTAGCTTCATAATGAAGAAACTTTGCAAATGTGTCCTGCAGCCTTGTCCCATCATAACTGTGTGCAGGCTTACAAGTATTTTGACTTAATAGCATCATATTTCATCACTACAGTTACTTTTATAAAACTTGTGTTAACAGTATTAAAAGTATAACAACAATGAGCAAGAAATGGCAGTCAAGTATTTAAAATATTTCTTGATTTAAACAGGTTCCCATGTCTCTAAACATGGTTCAGTGTTTGAATTTTCCATATTTGTATTTCACACAGGTGAAATAAAAGTGACTAAAGTGTTTAACAAAAGAAGTTTATTACCAAAATACAATATTAAAGTCAATACGTGACAAACTCCTGTAAAGCAAAATAAATTATTCTAACATTGTACAGTATTTCAGAAGGTAGTTAAAGTAGTACTACAGACTTTGCTTCATAGTTCCAAACAGTCGTCTATCAGGAACACAATCCTAGAGAGAGCTTAAGGCATGCAGCTTAATGTGCTGGATAATCTCATAAAATGAAAAGTCATCCTGTTTAATAAGATACAGTATCAGAATGAACTGCAGTCTTTACATGTCAGTTTTCTAATTTTTTTATACTTTGGCTATAAAAGCAGTGCCATAGTGTTACAATACCTTTTCTTAAAAAAATACATGTACCCATGTCCGTGAATATCAAATGCAAATGTAAATTTCTATTAAATATATCTTAACAAATGTTACTTTGAGCACCAACTGTACATTTTTTTAAAAATGATTAAATAAGTGCTTCTGGAAGAGGAAAATACCGTAACTGACTGAACCCCACTGTATTTTTCCAGGCCAGGTATCAATCAGAAAGATGAAATAAGCACCTATTTACCAGTACAGAGTAGAATGAAGTAAGTTTTCTCTTTAGTAGAAGTAGAGGCATTTAAAGCTGCAAGTTACAGTTTATAACACAGAATAAAATCTAATTGAAACAAATGACAAGTGAATAGCTGATCATCTGAAAGTACTGTGACAGAAGGTCCAAAAATATTTTACAAGCTTAAAGAAAGGCGAAGACTGCAGTGTTGGTGACTGAAATGTGCCTAAAACCCATTACAGAACATGCAACCAAGCCAACCATATGCTTTCCAAAGCAGATAACCTGAGGAATAATAGAGCAAAAAAAGTTTGCTTTCAGAAAAACTAAGTCTATAATTACTTCACATGCAGAACTTCGGGTAAAGTCCACGGGAATTGTGAGTGGGTAGCTAATGGCAAGCAGCATGAAGACAGGTTTTAAAAAAATAAATCTCTGTACATGTGGAAAGGAATTGTTTGTTGGCATTTGTTACGGGTTTTATAATGGTTTTTAGCATCAACTAACTTTCTACCATTATAGGAACACATAGTCAAAAAGAAAAAAGAAACAGGATGGCAAAGAACAACTGTGAATACATGCATCCTGCTCTGTAATCCCCCTACAAAGACTCCTGGCACATTATACTTACTGCTGCAAGCGTGGGTTGATATACACCAGAAAATAATTTTGATTCAAGGGTGCTGTTTTGAACTGTTTGTACTCTCTTGTTTCATTGCCAGCTCCTTCTTGGTTTAAAAAGTTTTTCACCTTTTTATCTTTCACTAGCTGAGCAACATCACTTATGTACTTAAAATATCTCAAATGTCTGACAAAAAAATGCTCTGACATTATATCCTGACCAATTTTTAAAGCAAAATGTGTACTTTCTGCTATCCAATTTATTAATGAAATAATAGATATTTAACCCAAAAGAACAAGTCAAATTGAGGAAATGACTTCAAAAGAAAAATCACCAAATGTACTTGGACTCTTAGTGCCTTTGTGCTGCTTCATAAAGTTGTGACAAGAATTGTTTTCTTTTTGGATGCCACTTCTAGTCAGCAATAGCACAATAGACTGTACACTACATATGCCACCTCAAAGTTGTAGCTTATTTCTGCTAGCAGAAAGTTATAGATAAAGTAACCATGAAATACTGTTCTTCTAAGAGTAAGTAATTTTCTAAGTAACGAGCTACTAAAAATCAGGTAACTACATCCCCATGTCAAGAACTAGGCATGCTGCTGTGCATCTGCCCGTCATAAAAAGCAGAAATACATGCCTGAACTAGAAAGTTTAAATCTGGCTCCTAAAGGGCCTCTTTGGAAATGCTACTACTTCACTTTATCAAAGCATGTATTTCCAACAATTTAACTAGCCAACTTTTTAAATAACCTCAACAAAGTTGCCAGGTAATTAGCCAGTATAACAATATTCCCCACTGATAGAGAGATGAACATCTTCTACTGCAAACTGCTGTACTGTAAAAAAAAAAAAAAAAGAAAAAAAGAAAAAAAGAAAAAGAAAAAAAGAAAGGCACTGTCATTTTAGAAGCTTTCTTTTTTTTTTTCTTAGAAAACAATCCCTACTTCCCTTCATGAATCCTTATTATATGCACTAGTAAAATTTATTCTACAAGTGACTGGATACAGTTTTTTCTTAAAATATTGTTTGCTTTTTTAAATATTATTTTCTACAGAAAGATTACTCTATCTTTGAGCAAATTATTTCTACAGTTACAGCTCTGCCAGACAAATGGGCAATTTAGACAGCCAGTGGAATTTCAAAGAACTCCAAAAGCATGTAAGCTTTGCTTAAAAATGCACTTTGTGCTCGCCTACATCTTTAGTAACCTACATAGGTTTAATCTACATCCCCTTGTGGCAATTACTGTTACTATCTTGTTCTCATTAAAGCACATTGCTCATACAGACTGCAAAGTAATCACCACAAATTAAAAATGACATATGATGAGCTTTTTTTTTTTTTTCATAGAATTTGCTGAATGTGTCAAGAAAACCATTAAGAAACAGCAGGTCATTATTACAAAGAATCTTTCACCTACTATCAATTCAAAAGATAGGATTTTTGTTTAGTTAGGATCCAATCAAATAGTTATTAGCAAAATGCTTCCAGGCTCTTCAGCTCCTGCTGCTCTAAATCAATAGAAAGGATAGCAGTCTTTTTTGAAGGATGCCTTGGAGTTTGTAAGGCCTTAAAAATAGATGGGGAGAAATGAAACTCTCCCTGCCGCCAAGAATCAAGGCAGTGGGGGTTTGTGAGATCATACGGTAAAATTTTTATCTGGTCTGTTGGTAGTTTAAAAAAAAAACAACAACAAAAAAAACAAACAAAAAAAAAGAGGTAAAAAAGTTGCTTGCTGAAATACTTGGAAAACAACAAAGGAGGAAGGAAAAAGCTTTCCAGTTAATACAAAGCTTTCATACCTTTGGGTTTGAACGTACTGTGCTAATGCCTTATTACTGACTAGTACCTGACAATAAGAGAAAAAAACCTCAAGAATCTTATGTTCTTGGCACCATATACAGAAACAGCAGGTTAAAATGAATCATTCTATTCCCCACTCCCTAAATTTATCTCTTAACTGACTCATCAATCCCTCGTTAAAATATTGTACTCCTACTGAAACAAGGACTCAGGATGGGAAATCGAGTTTTGCTTGCAATTCTTTTTAGCAAGTTTCTGAAGCAAACAAAGAAAATATTCAATCTAGGAAACCCTCTTTTTAACTTACTGCTTCTCCTAGTTTGTGCTCTGGGATGTGCTGTGGTCCTTATTTAGAATGATATTTATGATTTCACCCTCATGTTCTTTCATATGATCCAGCAGATTTTCTTTGTTGGTAGACTCAAAACCGCAAATGCAGCAGCAGAAGAGAAGAACACAGTATTCTGTGCCAAGGGGGGGTAGAGTGGAGCTCTTTTCTAAACTGCATGAGGTATTCATCAAGTTAGGCTTTTCATCAGAACCTGAAATTTCGTTTGTAGTCTGGTTAATAGACTCTGTAAAAGACACCAAGTTGTCTGAACTTCCTAGTATAGATATTGTACTCTCATCTGTGCCTTCTAATAATGTTTTGTCAGGAAGCTGTCCTTGAAACCTGAAATAACAAAACCAAACAAATATCAAACATACAGTTGTTACTTTTGACAGGAACTTTATTTTGGATCAGAGCTGGGTCATGTGAAAACTCTAGATGATAGGGCTTGAAAGTAAATCAGACGTACCTGCTGCTTTGCGAAATTGCATCATTAATAGCCTTGTTCACTTGTTCATAGTTATAATTTTGGTCACTTGCATGTTTCCACATGTGGGACTTCAGGGATGGAGGATGGCTACATACATATCCACAGAGAGAACATCTGAGGAAAAAAAACAAGTGGAGAAGGAGAAAGAGAAACATTTAGAAGTTAAATTTTATTAGCTTAGCAATGGATTAGTTCTTTCAAAAGGATGAGAAAAAAATCTTCTTGGTCACGCTTTCAGTTTCATTATTAGGTTGAGTTAGTTTGCAGTTTCATCCTGAAATTTAAGACTATTTTTAGAGTCTGAGAATTTTTAAGTTTGCTCTTTCTGACTTCTTAAGCAGCTGAATGAAAATCTTATCTGTTTGGCCTGTTTACTGCAAAAATGCAATAGTTCTAGTGACTGCAGAAACAGAGAGTACATTGGTGTGGTAACTGTCAGGCAGGTCATGAGCTCTCTTTGCTATTGCTCTGAACCAAGCAGCTGTGTAATTAGAACTGGTAATTTAAACTGAACTAATTAAGTAGCATATATTAGTTTATTTAAGGATCACAGACTTGCTGAAGATGCATGGGGACCTTTTGAGATCCTGAAGACAGCATCCAGTCAGATTTTGAATATATTCACAGGTCGAGATTCAGACAGGTGTCAATTTTGTCTATAGAGTTTTCCATCAGCTTGCATACCACAAGACTATAAAACACTGCCTTATACAGTAAAGGACAAAACCTTGAAGAATAAGTCTCATTTATATACAGATGTGGTGTATTTATGGATACAAATAATCCAAGACTGATCAAATCCCATGGGACCTTTTTCATACATGAACATACATCCACGTTTTTTTCACAAGTGTTTCATGATAGTTATGTCAGCATGAAAGGGATGAGTGATACTCCATGACATCACGCCAGAGCAGAACAGTCCAGAGCAGAACAATATTCATGGTAAAGAGGATGGAGCTCCTTGTCTTTTGGACAAAGAAGCTACTTCGTTTAGCTACCTGCTACTTTGGAAGTTTTCTGTTTCTCAAATCACATGGAAAAGATCTGAAGGTGACTTTCTTCTAATAAATTATACCTAGGAATGCATCTCAGTCTGTCTCATTCCTCAATGAGAGGATGTCTTCTGCTCAAGCAATGTGATCCCAGTATGTTACATTATGATCAGTCTGTTAAAATGACTACTATTCTAGTCAGTTTTTGTATATTTTTAAGACCTTTCCAGAAATATAACCTGGAAACATGAGAAGGCCTATGTAAAACTGTGTTATACACTACAATTCAGTGAGGTTTTATGACTTCTCTTAATGATGGTAGGATATAGTCCTTAAATGCCTTGCAAATAATCATATACAGGAAACTATTTCTGCTTAGCAGAAGATTGTGGAGAACAGCACAAATCTCACAAGTTAGGTGAAGGCATGGTACATTACCTTGCTTATGTAGCAAGATAATTCTGTCCTGCTGGGGAACCATAAGCATATCATTCTGGCTCACTTTTCTCTTTTACCTGATTTGGAATGTACAATCCTATTTTTCTCTTTTCCTTATAATTTGAAGCCTTATATGTTCCTTCTCAGGTTGAGAGTCTTAATATTTCTAATAAGGCTGTTATAAAATAGTGGCATCGTAAAAGTAAGATAAAAGGCAGACCTTATAGTTAATTTATAGATAAAATTATATTTTTTTCAAAACAAAGATCAATATCTTAATTCCACTCTATGTGCATGTGTATTCTACTAATCTTATTATATATATGATTTTTCTGCACCAGTCACTGGTCAGTGGGTTGGTAACACAGGAAATGAAGCAACAGTTCAGTGTTTGTTTTTATCCCCTTTTATTAGTCTCATTTTTTAAAATACATTAATTTGCTCAGGTGATGTACTAATCAGATTTACTTTGCTGAGAACACAGAAACTCATCAGCTTTTAGCATGATGCATTACACTTTATGATCATATACTTAATACACAGTTACACTCTATGCAAGACATTCCCAGAGAAACAAAACTATTTACCAAAGAGTCTGATAGTAGAACCCTTTCAATTCTATACTATGACTTGCTCAACAGGTTGACCTGTTGTTGAATTATTGAACTTAACTGTTCAAGTATCCTAAACTGATCTACTGAGGAAACAATTACCTTGCAGCTTTGGATAGACTATTTCCTTGGGGATGCAGGGACCAAAGTGTGGAGGTTTGCAGTAATCTTTGGTAATACTAACAGCATTCAGCAATACAGTAGGAAGTATGGCAACAGAGCAAATAGAATTTAGTGCTACTAGTAATAGTTTCGGGGAAAAAGGCAGTGGAAGGAATCTGAAGTTGTAAGAGCGGATTTTCTTGAGAAGAAACCCTTAGATGAATGTGCCTTATTTGGATTCTTCCTATTGTCTTTAAAATATTCCATGAAGAAATGTTCAGAATTGTCAGAATATTCAATATATTCCTGATTTACTTTCCTTTCCTAGTTTTTTTTTTTTTTTTGCAAATTAGTATACACATTTGTGCCAACTTTCTCATATATCTGTATCTATATATCTATACATATCCATACTTATGGACAGAATATAAAGGACACTCATCATTTAAACATAATGACTGTTCATACTAGTTCTTAACTAGGGCAGTGTGATGCCAATCTGGATTCTAACTAATATGTACATGCAAAGGCTGTGCCTAGACTAGAATATTAAACAAAGCCAGAGAACATTCCTGGGTACTGGCATTTAACAATGTATAACATTAAACGTTAGAAGTGCTCTGGCATGATTTTGGCACATACATTCTCCCAAACAAATCCAGGCATGCTTTGGTAATTAACACAGTCCAGAAACTGTTTGCAATAAGCAGTTTATATGCAACCACCCTATTCTGGAAGAAAAAGCTGACTGCTGGTCCAGAGGGAGGTCATGGATATGTTTAATTAGTAAGCATAAAGATCACCTTGGAATGCCACATCAAATCCCTCTCCCTCTCTCTCAAAAAAAGAAAAAAAGTTACTGGAACAAATAATGAATCTAGGAGGGAGAAGAACAGAATCTGAACTCTGCTTTGTATCTTAACATAACAAAATCACTGTCACAGCTGTTTGCCAAAAGAGAACTGTTACATACTTGTACTGTTCCATTAGCTGCACTGCCTGATGCTCCTGGGGGTGGCGCCTCATATGGCATTTCAAGCTATTCATGTTTGTGGTGGCGAAGTCACACACTCGACATCTGAAGAGACAAGAAGAAGTAAACTAATCTGACAGTTAACTGCTAACACTATTCCAGAAATAAAAATCTGTAAGAAAGCAAAGATATCTGGAAAGACTATAGTTAAAGACATAACAATATTCACAGAAATTCAAGTGATGGCATTAACTTTCAGGTTTTGGACAATGAGAATCATTTACAAGCCAAAAAAGCCTTCTCCTTTGAGGAGACATATGGTCTGTGCTCCTTCCTGACATTATTGTGTGCACCTCTACTGAAGCTGGTAAGCGTAATGAAGTATCAGGATGCACTGGAGTCAGTGCAGCCCTGATGCAAGTTGCTTGGCTGTGTTATACCAAGGCAGAATATGGCCATAGGAGCTGTAGGGGACATAGTGTATTCAGAAGTCAGTCTTGTTCCTCAAGAACACAGGTTATGCTTAATGCAACAGCCATGTTGCTCATGACATTTTAAAAGCCAAATTATCTATTTAGTAATGAAATGACTAAGTTTCAGAGCATTTCTTGTCCTAAAACGGACAAGACCAACATATTTAGATTCAAATACCCCAAGAGAAATGTGTCACATCATGCTGTCTTAAATATTTTACTTCTGTCACAGTTTCTTTGTGTAAAACAATACATAAACCAGACGATGTAGATTTAGATCCCAAAGTATCACACAAAATACCATGCTATTCATAAATAAACAGTATACTGTATATATTAATAAATAACAGTATACTACCACACAAGCTTCTTGCGTGTAATATACAGAAGCCATCATGCTCAGCTCAGACTCTGCATAGTTGTTAGCTCTTCAGTTGTTTCTTCCTTTGAAATGGTAATCTGTCCAATTTTAAGTCTTGCCTGAGACTTCAGGATACTTCACTTGAGATTACTCGCTTTATTTTTTAAAGGTCTTAATTTGCAGTATTAAAATCCAGAAGGTTCAAATCTACAAAAATGCATCATTGGAAGCTTTGCAGTTTAATTTCCAACATTTTTTCTCAGAATAATAAGAAAATATGTTTGCAGGTATAAAAATGGCAGCAGCGTTATAGGTTGCTACTTGATACTATGAAAGACTTGAGGAACACGTTTCAAAAGGAGAAATACCATAATACTGGATTTCTATGTTTATTAGGCTGTGGCTTAAGTATCCTACCAGGCCTGTAGATTTGCCTAAGGGGTTTATGAAAAAATCACAAGAAAAGCAAGCCAGATCAGTAAGTTTAAATTTAGTATGCAGCAGTCCGTACCACCAGTGGAAAATTTTCAAGTGTTCCTAAATCAAACAAGCTGGCTAACACCAATTCAGAAAACTACCATTTACAAGACACTCTATAGTATCTGCTGTTCCAACCCTTCTAAGTAACAAGTAACAGCAATAGGGATGTTTCTGAGGAGAAAAAAAGAAATTTATTTGTATTCCACGTTTGCTCTCTGAGCAAATATCTTGCAAATTTTTGTTAGTATTATGGGATATCATTATAATGTACAAATCAAAATACAACGTGTCTTCTGGGTTTGTTTATTCAAAAGAGAAAGACCCTGGCTGAGCTCAGCATTTCAAGGTGTTCAGTTTCCAGCATTTGTATTTAAAAAGACAGAAGTATATTAGCTCAAAAATTCTATTAATTCAGATCTATTTTCTAGCCACTAGAGAGGGACAGAGATCCACACTAAAGTAGCACAAATTGAATTTGCAGGAATTTATGCAGCAACCAATAGAAAAATGCGTGATTTATTTTTCTGCTGGGGACATGACCTACAGTATTACACGTGACTTTAGATATCAAACTTGTATATAAATCCATATAACATCCTTGTAGAAAAGTTATAAAATATGAGCCTAAATGAGTGTATTACTATTGCTTGAAACCTGTGAAAAAGAAGAGAGGATTGGTGACAAGACAAAGGGCAGAATTTTGCTACAGTCTGTAGTAGCCAATGTAAAAAGTAACCAGATAACAATAAGGAACACTTTGCAATAAAGCAAATACAAAATGAACTGAAGTGTGCAAGGAATTTGACAAATATATTATTACTATTGGCCAAAGTTCAATATTACAATGTAATTAACTTCCCTTTTCACATCTGAGTGCTTCAAACTGAAAGCCAGAAGTAGACTGCTACGGTCACAGAGATGTGTCCTGGAAAACTCAGCAAACCTTAATAACATAAGTTTGAGTCAACCAGCAAGTGCAGATCCATCAAAATGCAGTAAAATTAAGTTAATCGGAATTTTTTAATAATATCTTCAAAACTGCATGAGCAATTAAGTAACCTTTTTAATTAAAACAAGTAAACAAGACATGTGGCATTAGCAATAATTAAGACAGTTACCTGTATGGCTTATCAGAGTTATGAATTCGTCTGTGGTTGCGTACACCAACATAAGTTGTGCTTGTGTAGTCACATACATCACATCTATACAGTTTCTGAACTGAAGACTTGTTTCCTATGTGAAACAAAATCCATTATTTTAGTGAGTTACATTCAGTGTTGTAAGGTGTTGTCAGATGATAATTTCAGCACAACTGAATCATCACAGAATTATAGAATGATTTGGGTTGCAAAGGACCTTAAGACCATGCAGTTCCAACCCCCTGCCATGGGCAGGGATGCCTCACCCTAGACCATGCTGCCTAAGGCTCTGTCCAACCTGGCCTTGAAACATAGAATCATAGAATAGTTAGGGTTGGAAAGGACCTTAAGATGATCAAGTTCCAACCCCCCTGCCATGGGCAGGGACACCTCACACTAAACCATATAACCCAAGGCCTCGTCCAACCTGGTCCTGAACACTGCCAAGGATGGAGCATTCACAACCTCCCTGGGCTTCACCACCCTAACAGGAAAGAATTTCCTCCTTATATGCAATCTAAACTTCCCCTGTTTAAGTTTTAACCCATTACCCCTTGTCCTATCACTACAGTCCCTAATGAAGTCCCTCCCCAGCACCCCTACAGGCCCCCTTCAGATACTGGAAGGCTGCTATGAGGTCTCCACACAGCCTTCTCTTCTCCAGGCTGAACAGCCCCAACTTTCCCATCCTGTCTTCATAGGGGAGGTGCTCCAGCCCCCTGATCATCCTCGTGGTCTCCTCTGGACTTGTTCCAACAGTTCCATGTCCTTTTTATGTTGAGGACACCAGAACTGCACACAATACTCCAGGTGAGGTCTCACAAGAGCAGAGTAGAGGGGCAGGATCACCTCCTTTGACCTGCTGGTCACGCTCCTTTTGATGCAGCCCAGGATACAGTTGGCTTTCTGGGCTGTGAGCACACACTGAACCCAGCTCATGTTAAGTTTCTCATTGACCAACACCCCCAAGTCCTTCTCTGCAGGGCTGCTCTGAATCTCTTCTCTGCCCAACCTGTAGCTGTGCCTGGGATTGCTTCGACCCATGTGTAGGACCTTGCACTTGTCATGGTTAAACTTCATAAGGCTGGCATCAGCCCACCTCATTCACATGAATTAACATTTAAAAGCAATACTTTTAAATATCTGTAAATATTGAATACTTTTAAAGTATCTGGAGCAAACTGGCAATGGATATAGAAATAATAAAGGCATCATTTATTTAGCATGCTGTTCTGCATTTACCCTACCATTTACTAGAATTACTAAAATTTTAGGAAACACATTCTTTCTCACTATGCAGACACTTCTTTTTGGGTTAAAAACCAGCAAAAGGTGTTAAAATATGAGAACTGCTGACCCCAGGAGTTTCACTGCTTTGCAGAATAGAAAGGAAAAGAAGAGCATTAAGAAAGAACAAGTTTAAATTGGATATAAGGAAGAAGTTCTTTACTGTAAGGGTGGTGAGGCACTGGAATAGGCTGCCCAGGGAAGTTGTGAATGCTCCATCCCTGGCAGTGTTCAAGGCCAGGTTGGACGAAGCCTTGGGTGATATGGTTTAGTGTGAGGTGTCCCTGCCCATGGCAGGGGGGTTGGAACTTGATCATCTTAAGGTCCTTTCCAACCCTAACTATTCTATGATTCTGTGATTCTGTAAGTTTCAAACTGGCAAAAAGCAGAAGTCTTCCCAAAGCATCTAAATCCCCTCTATCCCTCCCACATATATGCACATCAAAAAAGAAAAAAAAAAAAAAAAAGATTCTGACCAGATGTGAGAAGAAATAATTCAGAACTTCTCCAAATTACTAAAAAGCAATTGTAACAAAAATCATTTTTTCTTTCCAGAATGAAAAAGACTCTTGTAAAATTAATGGCTGCAGAGACAAAGACTAATGACTAATCTAACATAGGAAAATGTATGCTCACAAGTGCACAGTTTGAATATTTTTGAGATGTAAGTGTATAGACTTAAACAGCCTTATTCCTGCTCCCTTACTGAACAATGGAACTGATATGGGTTAAAATATTAACATATGAGAAGAGGGATGGTATTTTCTATGCTTCTTTTCCATTCCAACCTATTATGCAGCCTTCACACACTCCCCAAATGAAGGAACAGCACATACATGAAGGAACACAAAGGTTGGAGCTGTTTAAGTCAGGACTACCACCAAAAGAAACATCAAACTAAAATCACAGGGCTTTCTTCCTGCATCTAACCTCTTCACTAGCTAAAGTGAAGTAACTACAAGTAAGGTGCTTAAGTTCATTTTATCATTACACCATTTCTTAACTATCTGGCTGAACAGCCAAGCCATTACTCCCAGTTACCTTCACAGGCTTTGAAGAAACTCTGGTATCAATCCTTAGAGAATATCTCCAGTGGGTAAAGATCATTACTAAAGTACAGCCCCAAACCAAAATAAACAAACAATTCAATAAATAATGTGTGGGAGTAAGTAAAGCTGAAATATTGCAAAAACACACTTCAGAAACTTCAAGCTCCTGTGAAGTACATATCCAGCACAAATTAATTTGTGTTATGAAGAGGTTTACTAGTAATAGGATAAATCAGAAGATCCTAGACGAACAGAAAAGGCTGTATTAGCTGAATGTTTTTTAGTAGATACTGCCTTAAGAACTCTGGTGATACCAGCAGGTGATCTAATTCCCAGGCCTCCCAGTTCCTCCCCAAACCAAGGATAACTTCCCTTCCCTAGAAAAGCAAGTTCTGATTTCCCAGGTAAGATCCCTCCATTCTGAATCCTGAAGGGATCTTGTCAAGGCCAAGAGGTCCATGTCACACTGAGGGGAGGGTTTGTCTGTCACTGTTCCAACTTGTAAAGACACACAAGCTTGAAATATGAAATAAGTGACTGTTGAAAACCACAGAAAGTAGACTTTTCAGACACATCTCATCTTAGGTCCAAATACCATGAGCTTCCTTTCAGTTTGGAGTAAGAAAAACTTACTGACACCCCCTCCTTTATCACCTCCTGAAGGGAGGAATAAGACAAGCAGACTGAGCTTAGGAGGAACTATAGAGTTTATCTTGAAAACAGAAGTTTCATCTTCTGAGTCCAAAATACTAAACAGTTTTTGTAAAGATAATTTTGTTCTGAAGTTCCCTTTTAATGATGCTGGACTCCACCTGGAATCTTTAATCTTTTTATTATCAAAGCAACACTTAGCAATCTTTACGGTAGAACTCTTCTAAGGAGACACTGCAGAAAAAAACAGTGGAAAGAGTGTCATCCAAAATGGTAGCTCAACTTTTCACTTTTATTTTTGCCTCCACCAATAGGTGGGCACTGAATAATGTCCAAAAAAGTTTTAGTTATATTATTCTGAGGGATAATAATTCTGTTTAAGCTAATTTAGTAAGGGAAAATTATCAATAATTAAACTTTTCCTCCAAAATTCAGCACTTTAGGGGAGGACTGATAATCCCAGAAGGTTATTCTGAAGAATATATAGTATGTCGTATAAAACAGCAATCTGAATACAAAGACAGTCTGAAATAAAATCTGAATAATTCTGTGTGTACCAAGATAACAGAAAGAGTATTTTATATTTTTTACTTTAAAACATGACATAGTGCTCACTCTTCCAGCATTCTTAAAAGTAATATGGAAGTAATAGATAACATACAGTCTTTGCAAGTCAACCTTAAAGCAAAATATATCAGGTTTTTTCCTACAATATGCTCATATAGTAAAATTTATTGGGTTATTTTTTTCTATTTAATGTAAATTATCAAAACTATCTTAATATATAGTTGAAGACTATGGAATTTAGGCTTCTACAATTATTCTTCTGTGAATGCATATGTATGCAGAAGACCACAAATGAACACAAAGACACTTATGGGGCTGCAGATCTATGGGAGAGCAGGGGTTGCCTGAAGGTCAAGCTACTGCATGCTAAACTTGAATGGGTTTTCCATCTTAAATTCTGCAGCTTTAGAATAAACTGCTTCCAAATGTATTTTCTGGTACAAATTTGGTATTTTATTGGGCAGGCAGCTTAAAAAAAACAGTGTCTAATGAGATTTTTAAAGCATTATGCAAACATATTATCTATTGCATAGTGTACGTGGCTAACCACCCAGTAGCACACACTTATACCAATCACTACTTTAGATTTATTCCTTCAACAAAATGTACATAAATTATAATACATCATATAACCTCTCACTGTTGAAAAATAGCAGTCGTGTGTCCCACCTCCTACTCCTTCCACGGGTTTATTTCTTGTGGGTTCCGGGCCTTTTTTGCTTTCTGGATGGAGGATATCAGGCCTCTTAAAAGGGAGCATGGAAATGACAGATCTTTGTTCTAGCAGTAGTAACAGGTGCTCCTGTAATGCTGCTTATTGCCCTATTCCTTCATTATTAGACATTTACAATCCGATCATATCCAGTGTCATAATACTCCCTTTTAATTTATTGTACCACCATGGTGAATAAAGAGACTTTTAGGACAAACTATTTCATTAACAAGAAATGAAACTGTTCAGCTCAGGCATTTTTCACATAACCAGATGCTATGCCATAAACTTCTTTGTTTTGTGTTGCTTTATAGGGATGACATCTGTTTGACAAGAGATCGCTGTACTGCAGTAGTGTTGCAATTTGATTATAAATTGGTTCTGAAATAATTTAAGCATTCCAAAGTATGAGTTAATAAAAGTTTCAAAGGAGAACTGTTTTCATTCAAGCCACATTACTGAATTTCATGTCGGGTAAACAATCAATTAAAGTGCATCGCTGCAACACTTTTGTAAGATAATAATAAGCAAAAAATACTAAAGAAAAATCTCAACAGTAATTAAATTGAAAGCAGGCAGTTTTCTCAAACAAGGCTCCTCTTTCATGAAAGCTAAATTGCAAGATCAGGATATAAACTCTAAAAAAAAAAAAAACCCTCATTAAAACATGCTATTTTCAAAAGTGAAAGGGCACCGTGACTTTCAGTCACCTTAACAGGACTTTAGCTCAAAAGTTACAGTATTCCCCCGAATATAACATGTTTCAGGCACTTCAAGGTAATATTCCTGTATCATGACATTTATAAAAATACTGGTTTAAAACAAACAAAACATGGTCAGAAGTAATAGTGCAAGTTGTGCTCACAGATATTTGTACTCGGCTAAACTAACAATGTTTTATTTCCTATCACTTCCATTAAAACATTTATTCTATTTCTTCTGAAGGCAAAAATCCTACTACTTCATGGGAAACATTCCCACTACCAGCAGACCCTCCCTTGCCTTCTTCCTGTCTCCTCCTGACTTCAGGTAGCTCTCTCAGGCTTTGGTCTCAGGGATGTAACAAGCACTACAGGTCTGAATTTAAATCCTTTCTGTATTGATGAGACTGAAAAGGAGTTGGGAAGGTTCGTTTTACCTGAGGCTGATAAGGTAACGAAAGAGAGGCAGTGTGAGCTAAGACAACAGAAGCCAAGTGTAAGGATCTCATTCTAGTCCAACATATACAGCGTTGCTTCATACAAATCATTAGTGGTTTGAACTGTCCACCCTGGCTCATGCTGATTAGTCCCTTTTTCATAAGTAGTTCCATCAGTATCAGTGAATGCTTTCGCAGTCACTGATCAGCTGTAGAGGTGAGAGTAGAATTCAGAAATTTCAGTTGTGGTCTAAGTACTGTTATAGTGCACATACTGGTATCTAAACGAACAAGGGACCACAGTTAGGACAGAAAAGAGCTAAGGGCACAAAATGGAAATACTTCAGCCCACAGTTGTTCAGAGGTGATATAATTACTAGTATTTTTCCACAGTGTTCTAAAATTGCACAATACTAGTAATTACAGTGTCACCTTTAGAATAAAAGTGCTGTATATATTTTCAATAACTTCAGCTCACCAGAGAAGAGGACGCATTCAAGTTGAAATAATAAATATTGGGCCTTCAGGATATTCAAAAGGATTTTAAACATGTTCTCCTAAACTTCCAAATCTGGCTGGTTTTCTCCCTATTCCACTACCTTAAGACATCAAGGGTATGGTTTTGGGTTTTTTGGTGTTGTTTTTAAATCAAACACTATTAAGTGATAAGCAAATACACAGTTAAACAAACAATTAGAAAATGCATACCTACTGTTACTCTGGCAACTATTACAGATATAGGTTGAATTTTTAGAATGCCTTATGTTTGCCTCTGCAGGTCTAAAACGATGCATTTTGGACATTACTACACTTAAATGAAAATTTCTAAACACAGAATGGTGGTACTGTATATATACACTGACAATAAACTACATTATCACAGTGAGTTTCAAAAAAGCCTTTTTGTTTGCTGTAGGTGATTTGGAAGGAAGGAAACAAATATTTTTTTTTAATTAAAAATTCAGAGTAATACTTCATACCAGTTGTTTTTCACAAGAAATACAATGTCCAGTTACAGGGCCTGAAAATGTCTTGCCTACCAATAAATGTCAGTAAGAAGATATCTTAAAACAGACTATAGCTAAGCTTTGCACACTACAAAGAATATACATTTAAAGTTATGAACAAGCATGAAAACATTTCAGCATAAATGAGATCTTAAAGCCAGTTTTATACATATATAACAAACAGAAGTCACGTTATGACTTTTTTAATTCCAAGTGTAAATATAAACAGTACCTTCTCTTTCATCTACTTCGTTGGAAACTATTAGTTTGTTAGATGTGGCTGCTGAAAAGATATCTGGAAGACTGTGTTGTTCTCTTTCATGATTTCGTAGCTGGCTCTGAAAAAGCAATATCCTACATTTAAATATAAACTACAAACACACACTGGTCACTTCAAATATTGCAAACAATTGTGAACTGTTACTTAAATTTTCAGGAAAACTCTTATAAATTAGATGTTAACATATATATAGATTATCCCTCCCATAATTTTACTAGAAACAAAACAAAGTAAATAATATTAACTAAAAACATAAGGGAATGATGCCAGTGACCGAGAGGATTATATGATTTGTGTTTTGTTAGAAAATAAATTTCCTTCTCCCCTCATTCACATAGAAAAGTAGCAAACGGTTCTTCCTCCAAAATTATTATACTCCAGAAGCAGTACTAGATTAGAGGTTAGACGATGGCTTGTGTGAAAACTGACTCAACCCTCATATTGCCTGGCGATTTAGGAATATGTTATTCCTGTTTCTACTTGCCTGGGGAGGAGAGAGGAAAGAGAGCCTTTTGCCACCCTACTTGTAAATTTTTTTAAAAATAGAATTAAACAACAATAAATACGGGAGAATTTGCGCTACCATTGCCTACAAGAGTTTCAGTTGTACATCTAGATATTCTCTCTATTCCTGACTACTGAACTGAGTATATAGGAACACACTCACCAAGCTTAAAATAGCAATTATAAAAATGGCAGAAGTACACTATTCTGCTCTGGTGTGTAGTCTTTCAGTTCTACAGAACATCCAGACCAATAAAGAGGAAAAAAATAAAAGAATTTCTGCTTCAAAGTGTCTCATGTTACTCCCAAGTGCCATGATTACTTTTGCACACACTCAAAACTAGTGGATGTGTTTGAGAATTCTTTTAAAGTTTCAACTTGTAGTTATCTGATACATTTCCTCCAGTAGTTGGTACGTGTGGGCAGAAAAACAACGATATTAATATGTCCATAAGATGGTTTTCAGGAAAGTAACTTATGTGAGGAAGCAAGTTTATTTCAGTGGGTAAGGCAGAATAATTATAGCTGAACTGTACGTTTGGGAAGTGCTGCTGGCAATAATCCCCAACTGCAATGACAATCAAGTCAGGCTGAATTAAGTTAGAAAGAGGAATGACAAGTTATTAAAAAGGTAGCAAAATAGGTTATTTAGCTATTACAGACAGTCACAGGAAAGAACTTTACCTTATAATGAAAGGATTCTTCACATTGCTTGCACTGATACATTCTTGTTTTGCAGTGGTTGATCATGTGGCTCTCTAAATCCTTACTATTGTCAGCAATATGTTCACAGATCGGACACTGATATGGCTGCCTCTGACGATGGACTCTCAAGTGTTGTTTTATGTAGCCTTTATTACCACTGCTATAATGACAGAGGCGACAGCGGTAGGGTCGATCTGCATTAGGTATATATTCTACTAGGTTACTGCCAGGAATATTTGCCTCATTTGCATTTTGGCATTGTGCATTGTCTTGTAATTCTTTCAAAATGTCATCATCAGAAGCATTCTGATCTGTCCTCTCCTTCAATTTTTCAATGACAGTGAGTAGTGACATACTGATGCCCATTTTAGTTGGTGCTTCTGATAACTCTGGCCTTTCTTTCTGTATCTCAACTATTGCACATTCACCTTGGCTAAAGTCACTAAACTCCACTGAATCATCTTGAAGTGAGGATGCCACTTTAGAATGAGTCATGGCTGGGCCATCTGCTTCTCCCTGTCCTGCACCTGCATCCACAGCATCTTCTCCAGTCAGAGTCCTGAAGCTAGAACTTGTCAGTTCTGCAGCTCTGATAGGCATTGTAACAAGAGCTTCTGCAGCTAATGAGTGTAGTCGTAAAGACTCTGAATTTGTCCTTCTTCGTGCAGGCGGCACATTTTCATCAGCTGGTATGGTTTTATTAGAGCTTAATTCATTATCTTTCTTCTCGGTATTATTCCATCCTATTACTACTTCTTGAATTGGATCTGAATGATAAACTTCATCAGGTTCTTCACAGGCAATGTGGGACTCCTCTGAGATTATTTTTTTTTCTATTTCAATGTCAGTGTTCATCAAGAAAGGTTTCTGTAAGATACTTTCTTCAGCACTTGGCAAACGCTCCACTATTACATTAACATGACCCTTTTTATTTGGACTACAATTGATGATTTTCTGTGCTGATGAAAGCAGACTATCAGTTATCATACTATCTGGTTCTGTATCTGACACAGTCTCCTCTAAAACTTCTGTAGTAGGAGAATGTACTACAGACTGATTTAACATCTCTTCCTCTTTTACATTTGCTCCTACTGGCGATTTACATGACAGTTGCTCAGAATTGCAAATCTGAAGCTGAAGAGAAGGTTCACTCTGGATATCAAGTTCATTGTTTTCCAAGGAGAGAACAACTGCATCCATGCTATGAGGTGTGGGAGTTACAACTACCTCTGACAAGTTGGTAGTTTCATTTTCTTCCTCAAAGATAGGATAGGAGCAATCAACCTCACCCGCATGTTTCCAAGCGTGTGTTTTCAACATTCTTTGCTGACCACATGTGTACCGACAAATTAAACACCGGTACATGCCATACTGCTCGTAAGTATACCATTTTCTCCTACCCATTTCAGGCCTCTGACTAGATGGAGTTGTATCTTTACCTTTCAGATTTCCTGTTTGATCAGCCCCTGATTTGACACTTCCTTCCACTGTCCCTTTCAAAAATGAACTTGTGACATTTACACACTGCTGCACTTTTGTCTGGGTGTTATTTTTACCACCATTCTCATGGCAACTTTGGAAGTGGGATTCAAGATCTTCTTTGCTTTTGGAAGCAAAATGACATTCTGAGCACATGAATATCACTTCGTTTTTCTGCCCGTGTTGTTTTATATGTTCTTGTAGCGTTAAGAGAGAGGGTGATAGAAACTTACACAGGCTACATTGGTAGCACATCACATTTTTTTTGCTTTGTGGAAGACATTCAGTCACAAAATAATCTGCTTGTAGCTCTTCAGTCTTTTTAGCTGTGAAAACAGAGAGCTCAATTGCTTTAGCTGGGATTTCACAAAGATCATCTGCGTCCAAGGACTGCGCAGAAGCGTTAGGATGGGAACGTTTTTTCCCTATTAAAAGGCATCTTTGTGTCTTCTCACTTTCAACTATTTTGCTTAGTTTCTGGATAACATGAATTAGTGGGTCAGTGTTACATTTTCTTTGATTTTCACTGTTCTGCAGTGCTGGGCCAATGACTGCTTCAGAAATCAGCACAGCTTCCTGTTCCCCAATATTTGGCATCAATACTGCAACACTGCTTCCTTCTTCCATAATACCTAAAAGAAAGTGGTTTATAAAAAATTAAAATGTATACATGCACAATAATAAAAATACAACCCAGTACTATTTAGATTTCATCCTCTACTAAATGTGGAAGCCTAATGCCACTACCTTTATAAAAACTTTCAGAATGGCTATACAGACGAAGATTTTGAGAACATTTAGTGGACAGCATGGATGCTGTTCAATACAGCTGGACAGAGTAATTCCAAGATAGCCTATAACTGCCTGGCTCCAAGTTGTACAGGGGCAAGATATATATTTTTCATCTTTAGGCTGATTAGTACTTCCACAGCTATTGCCTTTTTCTTTACAAAGACTACACATTTGAATGCTAGACGCTTAAATATACCAACCAATAGTAACTGGCATATTTATGTTTAAAAGCCATGATGATATGAAAATGTATTCCCAACATACTTGCACTGATGTGTCCTACAGCAAATGGCAATTTGCAACAACATAAGTTACAAAAATAAGCAATTTTTCCTTGAAATGTTAGAAAAAGAAAGGAATTCTGGTAATTACTTGTATTAGTCATTTCACTATATTAAAGATCATTCAAATGTTAAATCATACTTCTTATTATAAATGTCATTTTCTAGAAAAGCTACTAATTTTAGCTTTTTCTACAATTCCTTAATTGTAGGGAAAATCAATTGCCATGAATGTTACAAAGACTAATTTTTTTTTCTGTTTTGAGGGAAAGCTACAGGAAATCGCTATTTCCACTTACACTTCCTTTAAAAATACCTAACTATAAACCACAGGCAGTCTGTGGTACTGCTGGAGGTTAAATTAGAAACCAACATGGATAAACTTCCATGAAACATACTTTGTGATGTGGGCAAAGCTGTGGGGTGAGGGGTGCAGGAGCTGGACAAAAAGTCTTACAGTGAAATTTACTTCTGAAAAAATGTCTAAAAATAACCTAGACAAGTTTCACTATATATACACACATAGCTTATACACATGTTTTTACATTCTGTATATAAAATATAGAACATAAAGAAATGACAAATATTTATCAGTCATCCTTGAAAATGTATCTCAAGCTCTTTCATACAGATTTTTTTTTTTTCCCCCGAAGAGAGATACAGAAGCCAAACCAGAACTTCCAGAACTGATCCTAGAGACCCATAAAATCCACTTTTCCCTACTTCTGGATGTAGCAGTGTAATGAACAGACACATGAGAGTGGGTTCTATGGTGCCCTTTTCCCATTACATAAAAATTCTTGGCAGAACTACTCATGTTACCTTCCTTTGCCATTCAACTTACAATTCAGGTTATCATCAGAAGTACCACTATAACCAATGTTAGTAGCATTCACACTTCATACACTCATGTAAAATATTTCAAGTTTAAAATGCAGCGATATTTGTCAATTCTGAATCTTTAAAGAAGTTATTATTTTACAGTGTTAGTTTGACAGTTATTTACTTGGTAATGGCTAAGATCAGCATTAAAAATGAAAAATTAATAAAATAGAAATAGCACCATAGGGCAGCTGGATAACTAGAAAACTAAGCTACTTAAGGCCTTACACCTTTAGCTGGACCTGTGTAAGCAGACTAAAAATGATCAATACTGCACTGTGACAGCAGATCAATTGCAGGAGGTAGAAAATAAAAAAAAATATTTAAACCCCAAAAGTATAATTTTATGCAAGAATATACCAAATAGCCTGCTTATTTAATTCAAGTTCAGTACTGTTTTATTAATAGGAATCAATGTCTGTATCCACAGAGTTGCTGTTAAACTGAAACATCCAAGTATCTAACTCTTAAAATATAAACCAGCAGATATCTCAATGTGCATGTCTGCTCCTATTTCCATTATATGCTTGGCACAGTATGTTGAATGACTAACTCTCGTCTTTGCGGGTAAGAAAAATTATATCCCTTCCTGCAGTATCTCCAACTATATTTTAACTTAAAATAAGTTTAAGGCCATTATTTGAAAACTGTCCTATTTAGTTACACAAAAATACTTTGCTGTTTGTTTCATACTGTCTGTAATACGTTTAAAAGCTATTCTGAAGGGTAAACGACTGTGTTCTTTCCCCTGAAAGCAGATTTAACATTACATGCAGCACTCAAAGGAATAATGTCTACTTGAAATATTTTCAATTTGAGAATGACTTATGGAAAATTCTAAGCACATGGTGCTACTTACAGTTGTACTTGGTAGTTTTAAAGTTCTGTAACTAATGCTGAATAGGCACATATTTCCTCTACCTTTTTCATCTGAAAGCAGCACAGAAACTATGAGGAAAAATCCTAGACAGATCATAAAAGAAATATGCTGCCACATATACTACTGCTCTGTCAAAAATGCAGACGGAGTAGAATCACAGAATGGTTTGGAAGGGACTTTAAAGACCATCTGTTTCAAACCCCCCTGCCATGGGCATAGACAAAAACGGATTTTTGTGCCTGTGCACACTGCAAAAGCAGAGTACGCTCAGATGTATTGATCTGGAATGCCTGTAGCTGACGTAGTTATCAAATGGGTAACTACATTGTATATATGTGTTATGTCATCCTTTGTTTACAGCAAGCTTCACACTTATTGCTGCAGGCTTTCATTTTTACAGGGATGACAAGAATTGTACAAAGGTTATCTGGATTTTAGCAACTACCTTGCTTTCACCAGGAACAAAGATGATTCAGCCTCCCATGACAGCAAACTTCAGCCTGGGAAGTGGATCTGCCGGTACATAGCCTTTACAGAACTGCACAGTAACTAAAATACGGGGTCTGGGGCTAATGAAGGGGCCCAAAGGGGAAGGCCCAGACTAGAGGAGAACGCCTGTGTGCTGGAGGGGCCCGTTCCACCCCTGCCACCCACCCACTCAAGTAGCACGGCAGGAACAGGGTGAGATGCCCCTAGGTCTAGGAAAAGCCAACCACCACTTTGCACAATCGCTTTACTGGGAAAGGCGGGTCTGGTCACGTTGCGGCTCCCGAGGCCACGGGAACTTCATCACCAGGAGCTCCGAGCGGCCAGCTGCCGGCCCCCGACCGCAGAACCCTTACCCCAAGACTGAGGCTCGGGGACGGGACTTATCGCGGACCGGCGATACGCTCCCGCGTGACCCCTCCGCCTCTGCCGCCACCCCCCACGCGGCCGCCGCTTTGTACCTCGCCTCAAGCAGCGGGCCCGGCGCCACAGGGAGAGCTAGGAGCAGCGCTCGCGGGGAGCGGGCCCGCAGAGGAGGCGATGCTGTGCGGTGAGGAGCGAAGCGAAGGGAAGCGATCGCGGGGATCTGTCCCACCGGGGAGGAAGTGCGGTGAGGAGGGAAGGGAGGCGGCCGCGGCCGGCGCCGCCTGGCCCGGGGAAGGCTCTGCCAGGAGCCGCAGCCGCCCGCGGCTCTGCACATGGGCTGCGGCGCGGCGCGGCGCACCGCCCCGGGGCCGGCCGGCTGGCCTGCCCGCCGCCGAGCCTCGCACCCTCCCTGCCGCCCGGCTGCCAAGCCGCTGCCCACCCCGGTGTCCTGCGGGCCCGCCCGGGCTTTTACCTGGGTAACGACGGTAAAAAGCGGTCTTGTCCCTTACCCTGGCCACAGCTTCAAGATGGCGACGATGGAGCCCGTATCACGTGACCGGCGGTCACGGATCAGGTGACCTCCGGGTGCCTGCCGCCGTGCCACTGCCTCCGCGCCGTTGCCACGGAGACGAGCGCGGGCGCCGCTATAGTCAACATGTGCTTCAGGAGTGGTAGAGTCCCCATAAAGCTGCTTCCTTCCAGTCCAACTTTAGAAGGATAAACAGTTGCAGTTAAAGAACCCATAACAACACAGACCCCGTATTTTGGGTCTAAAAATGGCAAGTCAATGCAAATGTTTCAGAGTGTGAAGTGCAGAGAGCTGCCAAGAAGTTTTAGCAGTTTATCAGGAATAAGCAGCCTGGTCTAGTGGAAGGTGTCCCTGCCAGTGGCAGGGGGTTGGAATTGGATGAGCTTTAAGGTCTCTTCAACCAAAACCAGTCTGTGATTTTGTAAATATGGGGGTGAAAGTGTGCACTGCATGTTAGGGGCACCTGGAGAAGCTGCACACCAGAAATGCAGTGAATTTATGAGATGCTTCATTTAAATCGAAAAATTGGAACGATAATGGGCTTTGGAAGTTGCTTATGGCCAGGTGATAGCAAATAACATCCAATGTTCATTTCCAGAAAGAGGCTTGAGGTGTATTGAGGTGTATACAGTTGGGTGTGTTGGTGACTTGGTAAAGTTGTAGCAAATATTTGCAAGTTCGTTTCCTCCCACAGCAGGGAACTCTGCTAATTACAGAATCAGAGAATCATTAGGGTTGGCAGCGATGTCTGGAGACCATCTAGTCAAACCCCACCTAGAGCAGATTGCAATTGTGTATTGTTTCATATTGATAGGGAATATGTTTGAAATATTTGCAAATCAGGTATTATTCAAGAGATGGATTTAGCCATCCTTTTGATAGGAGTTATTTACTTGGTTAATTTGATTGCTTGAATTATAAAGCTCTGTTTAACTGTGTTTAGTCCTAAGACCTTTCAAACTTTATCTGTGACTTCGTAAGATAAATTTGGTAATAATTTTTTTAAAAAGAAATTGCTTTGGGGAAGATGCAAGGGTACAACCCTTCTTCTGAACACCTACTGCATAGCATTTACAATTTCAAATGTAGTAGTAGTAATAATAATAGTGCTACTGTATTAAATAGAGCCTCTTCATAGAAATGGACCTTATTCCTTTAAAAGCTTAGCTTCCACTTCTCTATTTGTCATCATTTAATTAACCAGTTATCTGAATTGAATCACTCAAGAGACAGAACTCTCCCCCTCCTTTGCCCAGTCAAAGTATGCTAGGGTCTGAGATGTTTGGATTAAAAATACTAGGTTGATAGTGAGTAATGGTCTATATACGCTTTGTTACTGTTCTTTGTTGTATTTAAACATGGACTAATTTAAAGATTTCATTCTCTGTTTAAGTATGATTGTACAGCAAAAACAGATTTAGATTTTATAATTTTACATTAATTTGGAAGGCTTCTTAATTTACAAAGTTCGTATGTTTCATTTTCATTGCTTTCAAGCTGAAGGAGTCATGAAACTGAATGACATCTGTGTAAGGCAGCTATCCTTGAGTGGTAGAGATGAGACTCTTGCTTTGAGCATAGTATGTTCAGAATGTTGATTGTTTTGTAAAAGTTTTACAAAATTGCTTTGTGATTACTGTAAATATGTACAAAATGTCAGTGGCATGAGTTTTATGGTAAGCATTATAGGCCTAATTTAAGTGAGAAGTACATAGTCTAGAAATGCTAAGTAAATTTGGAACACATCAGCAAAGATGCTATCTTGAAGTAAATACCTGCAAAGCATACACACCTTTTTTTTTGTGTACACTTTTAAAATAAGAGGAAAATACGTGTAGCAACTTGTCTGTAAGGTGTCTGTTCATTTTTGTGACCTCATTTTCAAACTCTGTTTCGTCTTTGAGATTAATGATTAGGCTTATCTTCATTAATGACTTGTACCAGCAATGAGTTCTATAGTTGTCAATGAAAAATTCAGTTTGTCTCAGAATCATAGAATAGTTAGGGTTGGAAAGGACCTTAAGATGATCAAGTTCCAACCCCACTGCCACGGGCAGGGACACCTCACACTAAACCAGGTCACCCAAGGCTCTGTCTAACCTGGCCTTGAACACCACCAGGCATGGAGCATTCACAACTTCCTTGGGCAACCCATTCCAGTGCCTCAGCACCCTTGCAGTAAAGGACTTGCTCCTTATATCCAATCTGAACTTCCTCTGTTTAAGTTTTAACTCATTACCCCTTGTCCTATCACTACAGTCCCTAATGAAGAGTCCCTCAAACTCCCATGAGTTTTCTACACTTTTGTGCCTGGCTGTTCCAAAACCATCCCAAAAGCTTTATAATTTTTGTAATTGTTACCATGCATTATATAAGTGGTGTACCTAAATCTCCTGAGCAGAGATTAAATGAACTGCTTCGTTTCTCTATGTACAACAGAAGTGAATCTTGCCTGGAGCACTGGTTAGAATGGAGGCCTTGGCTAGGTGAACAGTGACCAAGAGTAGTGTGTGAGCACTTTGAGTGGCACATAAAAAAGTAGGTTTTTCTTTCATATCTTGCTTAAGATTTAGGTCTTGGCAGCCTGGAGGTGGCCTTTATCTATCATGAGGTAGAACTACCGTAAAACCCAGTGAAATTTGCAATAGTGTTGCAACAATGTTGGCAACTAGGAATTTTTCTGCTGTCTTTATAGACTAACTGCAAAACATGAGCCTGGGCTTCTTTTTCTCGTTCGTTTTGGATGACAGAATCTGTTTCATATTGTCTATTTGCATACTGGGTTTATCTGCTCATAGGTGTTCTGTATCTGGGGAAAAAATGTGCAGAGTGCATAAAATAGAGTTGATTATCACATGGTTATTAAA
This sequence comes from Pezoporus wallicus, assembly GCF_028554395.1. Lineage (NCBI taxonomy): Eukaryota > Metazoa > Chordata > Aves > Psittaciformes > Psittacidae > Pezoporus > Pezoporus wallicus. The sequence goes on along the minus strand of NW_026636385.1, from coordinate 628,157 downwards.
GTTTTTGGTTTCTCAGTTAGAAAATGGTGGAAGAATTTGCATATATTTACATAGGTGCATATGTATTGGCTACTTCTATTTGTCAGGCTGGCATCTTGGGAGTCCTTACTGTGAAGATGAGCTTTACACAGGGACATTTTGACCCTCTAAATATAGAAGTTTGCAAATATGGTGTGTAGTCTATGAAAATACAGAAAGTAAGAGAAGACTGGGAAGAACACTATATAGGAAAAAATGCTACTGTGTTACTTGTTTATTAAATAGGACTAAGTTATATTTTGAGAGAAAATATTGCAGATGACTTAAGAATTATTAGAAGTACTGAAAAATTATGCAGGGAAGAATGAACACAGCATTGCTTCATTTACAGAACCAGTACGATAGAACATGATAGATACAGAAAGATAATAAATAGTATAAAGAAAATGAATTGTGTTTGAATATGCTTCCCCTACAGTTAGACTAATCAGATATTCAGTGAAGTTGAATGGTCGCACTTTCAAAGCATTTACAAGAAATTTTAGATTTTTTTTCTTATATGTTTGTAATTAACCTCTGGAACTCATTGCTACAATATCTTGTAGAAAACAAATTTTTGTGAGATTTTCAAAAACAATAATGTAACTCTTGTGTATATATATGTATATAACACGTAGAGCTGTTCCAGATAGAATTAGAGATACGTTAGCTGTATGAAATGTCAGTGGTTCTAGTATTGAGGCAAACGCTGATAGGAGTTACAAAGAGCCTTCCCTTGTGCAAGTGGTATATGGTCTTTTCTGTGATGAGGTTTGGATTTCAGTGGCCTTTGAAGTGATTGTCCGAACCTGAATCTCGTATACAGCCCTGTTGTATAGTTGGTTAGTTATCTTTTCTTGTTACAGCCTGAGAGGTCTTTGTGGTTTGGTATTGAGGCGTTAAAACTGAGTGAAATTTGTATTACTTAAGGTAGTTTATTTTGCTTTACACAGCCTCTTCTACTAGAGAATTAGGGAAGTTCTGTATTAAGTGATATTTCAGCTGCAACAATGACATCTAGGGGCTGATTTATATTAATTTAACTTAGATATGTATCTCCATTTTTTTTAAGGTAGTTACTAGCAAGTTTACTAAATTATTACTGTTTGCTGAAACGCTGGAAATCTGAAGTGTTGTATATTCAGAAAACAGCCATGACATTTAAAAATTCTTACTTTTTGTGCTTTGTTTTATCTTGATCTGTCTTTTAGTTATTTTAGTACCACTAACACTGCAAATAGTGAATCTCTTACTGCTTTAGAGCTTGTATTTTTCCATGATATGTTATCAAATTGTGAGATTTTTTTCGCTCTCTGCTTGATGCATATTCTACAAATTAAAGGGAAATATCTTTGACTCTCTTCTCTTATATGGCTTATTGCATCTCCTAAAATCACATCTACTTTGTTTTGTACAGGAAATAAGACAAAAATAAGACAAAATCCCTATATTCAGTCCCCTGTTTCCGCCAGCTTTATGGGTGTGTAGATAAAGGCTTGACTCCAGATTTAAACCCCGTGATTCAGGGCCACCTCTAAGCTATACGTAAATCCAATTTTATGCATGCAAGTAAGTGTATACGTAAAATGCCTAATTGCAATTTAGAGATGATTTAACAGCGTCTGTCCTATTATTTGTAAAATTACTTTCTTTCCCTTGAATCTTAGTTATTTGGCTGTAAGTCACTTATTTGGAATTGCTTTTTACAGAAAAAAAATTTCTATATTTCATTCCCATCAGCTTCTTCACTGATGGTTACAACTTTTTCTCAGGAATAAGAGAATATAATTTTTCTGCAAAATTCCCCTCATGCCATTCTGTGGAATATGTGGTGCTGTTTTTAACATACTGACATTTCATTGGTATTGAGAAGAAGAGACTTGAAAAGGAACCCTTGACTGTAAGAAATAGGGAAAGGCTCATCTTTTTCCTTAATAGTTCCTTAAAACTTTTGAGTCATATTTGTTGTTTTGGGAGAGTGTTGCTCAAGTCAGTAAGATTAAACCTTAAAGTTAAGTTTTGTAAAATGTAAAACTTAGAGCTGTATTTTCATAGGACCTGTCAGTCAGCTGTTAGGAGGCACTCAGTTTAAGAGAATGTGAGAAATCACCTGACATGAGATTGCTGATGATACACTAAGAGTAGAAGTGAGGGTAAACCAACTTCCTTCATACCTTTTCTGGTAGGTATGTAAGAGAAAGAAACTACAACCAGGTGAGCTGAAAATAGTGAGACATTAAGGAAAGCTTCACCTTGGCTCAAATTAAGGTACTGAAATGTTCTCTACAATAAATAAAGGTGTGTTGATACAACTATACCAGCGGGAACATAGATAATGCGCAGACATTCTACTGGCACAGCAATTCTTTTTACAATTTGCTGGTTTCATCTGTGAAGTAAGTGAAAGCTTATTTCTGGCTGTGATACTGGCAAAACATAGTTATAATGACATTCTGTGTTAAGTCTTACACAAAAATGTAAAAAGATTACATTCCTAACTCCTATTAGTATGTTAGTAGATTATTTTTATGGACTTGGTCCAAGTATCACAGTGGGCATATGTGCCTCTCAGTGGAAGGTCTGCAGTGAGTGTAAAGCAGCCGAGGATAAATCTGAGTGGTAGCTGAATGTGAATGGGAGTGGAGGAAGGAAGAAACAGGAAAGAAAAATTTACAACATTCTCAGAAAATAAGTAACGATTCTTAATGTCTATTTTAGCCTATATCAGTATAACACTGACATTTTATGATTCTGTTTTGCAAAGGAGTGGGTTTGCAGCAGTGACTGAAGGTAGTAGGATGCGTTATGACTTCAAATGTTTCAAACACCAGTTTTCTTCTGCCTTCGAAAAAACACATTTAAAAAATAGCTGAACCATGACATACTCATTCATATATTGAGGCAAAATATGGAATCAAGAACACTGGATCCTCTGAAACCAGGGCACTTCAGGGAAAATTGTTAGGGGATGAGCTAGAATTTGTCAATTCTTTGGACTGGATTCTGCAGTGATCTAGGGTAGTGAAAGCCTCTGAGAGTCAATGGGATCTAGCTTTCTCTCTAGCCTGTCCCTTTACCAGTTTACTGTTCTCTACAGTTGTAGGAATGATATGCCCTCTGTTAGGTGACAACTGGACCTTACTGCCATCTTTTTCTTCTTTTTTTGTGAATGATAAATCAGTAGCTTTCATTCTTAAAAGGTGTTTCACCATTGTCTTCCAAAGACTCAGGGCTTCTCCTAGCCCTTGTAATATGCACTTTTCTGTGTCTTTATTAATGTAAAGATGGTCTGTGTACTAAGGACTCATGTGTTTTAAATTAGTGAGAATCATAAGGAGAGTTTGGGTTGTTTTTTACTGCTGAATTTGCCATGGGGAAACTCCACTTTGAATAAAGACAGAAATTATTTAACTCTACAGAAAACATCAAGGCAGTTCCTAGAGACTTGCCACATGATGTACTATATTTTAATGTCTATTATTATTTTCACTTTTTATTACTTTGCATAGATAGTGCTATTTTTGCAAGTTCTTACTCCAAGCAGTGCTTTCTTAGATATGTAATTCAATTAAAGGAGTGTAGAATGTGATTTATTACTGGCAGTTGTAGCAAGGGGAATCATATGCACAAAGACTCCTACAATGATGACAGCAAACTACCGCTCTTTTTCTTGTTACAGTTGGTGAAAATACATGTCGTTTGCATTCTTAAGAGAAATTAACTGTACGGGAAATGTTGCGTTATAACAGATCCATTCTGATCACAGTTACATTTTCCCCCAGTGACTGTCCTTGGTGTGTGTTTTACGTATACAAGAGAATTCATTTGTGAATGACAAGTTGCAGTAGAATTGGAATCAGACCCTACATTACATAAATCAGTATTTCACAAATAAAAGGAGATCTATTAAAAAGAATTTGACTCTCTGGGGTTCTAATACAGTCAATATTCCTGTAATTGATTTAATTGCATGAATTACTTTTTCCTCCTTGTTAAATCTGTTATTGTAGACTAAAATGCACTCATTTCTGGTGCGAGAGAATTTCTGGCTTATGTACTACATGCTAGCTCCCAAAGGATAAAATAATACCAAAAATTTGTAAATCCAGCCATGTGTGACACTGTGGTATATACATATAACTTAATTTCAGTAGCCATTACTAATATAGGCCAGAATAAAGTTATTAAGGTTTCCTGCTCAGCGTAACTTTAATCAAAAAATAACAAGTGCTTTTGAGTACTTCTCATATCATTAAACCTGATTGTGTTCTTCAGCAAATGTTCTGGCTAGTCCTGGCAACTTCCCTTATGTTCCATAGATTGATCTCTTCCTGCAGACATTTTCTTACTTAAAGTTCAATCTGTTTTTTGCCAAATGGGATTATGTAGGGTTTTTTAAATCAAGCACATATGTGCTTGAGGTGGCTTTTAAGCAGTAGATTGAAGTTTTAGGGTGTGACATTTTTCAGAGAACTTTAGCATAGAAGGCACCTGAACCTAACCTTGATAAAGTTTGCAAAATTTATATAGCCTTTGACGTATTTGTGATGTGTATGATGGTGTAACACTTCTGTTATGCCCCCATAAAACCTTTAGGAGTACAAACATACAATTTCTGAGCATCCTTACATTACAAGCAGACAACACTGCAGATATTTCATAGTACCCAATAAATATATTTTTCCAGTTTTCATCATTAAAATATTTATTTGGCCTCCAAAGCCTTAAATAAGAAAATTTATGCAACTTTCCTGTCTGTGCGACAGAACTTGTGCACTTGTTCCCTCAAAATATGTATTAAAATCATAACAGGAACTGGAGTTCTCCATCCTACTGTGATTTTCGCCTGAAAGTCTAAAAAAGCAGCAAGCAAACAAACAAAACCCTGTAAATTTTAAATTCCCTTTTCAAATTTTCTGAGTCAAATTCTTGTTCATGAGTTTGTGTAAAATTAGGAGCTCATAGTTTGGCTCACTTTATGAACATTCCTTGACACTGAAAGATTATTTTCTGTAACCCTTAGCGCAGTGTGTGCATGCAGGTCTCCAGGTGCCTGTGTTCACTTCCATGAACATAGGGAAGTAAAATCGTGTTTTCACTGCAGATATACATGTGGAATCTGCACACAGTGAGCATTGAACTGCATGAAAACAAAGGAGTCTCTTCATTCTTAGTTATTGAATCTTGTTACTGTTTATATATTAGACCAAAATGAACCATCACACTTTTCTGTAGTGACCTTGAGGTGGCAGCAGCATTACATTCAATTCTGCCAGACACCAAGTCCATTAAAGGGGAAAGTAAAATTTGCAATAAATCAAAATAATACTGATTGTTATAATTTTATTACCAGAGCATTAAGTCAATAAAACTTATCTGAAATGTCATTTGCATTGTACACAATTTTTACTAGTTATCAAGTATGTTTTAAAAGCATGTTTAAAGCAACCAAATGAAGAAATCAGTGATAAATTGTTGGAAAGCTGGGACTTGTCTAATGATGTAGTAAAACTAAAGTCTGTTTTGATCTCTGGTATTGTAAAAGACTGTTTCTGAAAGCATTTGTTCGTACAGTAACATCTTGGGTCTTGACTAACTGATGTCTGATTAAATATTTTCCTGCAAGTTGTCAGGTCCTTTTTCATTCATGATTTTATGTAGAAAGGTCATCTAATTATATGACACCCTTTCAGTGAAGGAGAATGTGTTTGTTTCTTTTAATAATGAGGAATAATGAAACTTATTTATGTTGGAAGTCAGAGAAATTTATTGGAGAATTACAACATGAGAAACACGAAAATTAAAAAAACCCTTTTAATAGCATATTCATTACCAAGAAGCTCACAGGTAATGAAATAGTTGTATGAAAGCCAGTATATTGGGTGATATAATACTGCTCATGTCAGTTTTCAGGTTATGGTTGTTGGACATTTCTATGTTGTCAATTACTATTAGGTTACAAAATTATTATTAGCTAATTAGTCAAAATAGGAGACACTAGAAGAAAAGGTTAAAAACATTTGTTTTTTACAAACTTTGAATCAGCTTCTGGCTGGGAAGCTGGTTGGTGTGTAGTAATACTCCACAATGATCCTGGGGCGTGGGTTTTGTTGCCGCTGTTCTGCAAGACTAGCGCAAGTTTGGTCTGGAAGTCAAACGAGGTATCTGTTACTCAATTTAGTGATGTTGAAAAAACAACATTCAAAACTAGTTATCATAACTAATGCAGGAAAATAATGTTACTGATGTGTTTATGTAACAGTTAAAAATGGATTTGAAGGAAACCCTTTGTCTGACTGCTGCTAAAGGAGTCCCAATTACTGACTAAAGATAGCTTATGTAATAGTTGAAATAATGCAGTGATAATTTAACAAAAAATAAGGTTATATGTTGATAATTTAAGTTTGTCATTTATTCAATATTTAGGGGTTTATGTTTATTCTAAGACAGGACATTTAGACCAGTTTACCCCTATATTCACATTTCACTTGTTTTATTTGTTGACCAGTTGTTCCTTGACAACTTTTTCAATACCTCATGAAATACAAATATTAAATATAAACTAGTATAGCAACATCTAAACAAAAATGTAAATATATGTTGAATTATAGTTCCAGAATGATGTGTTAGTAGATTTAAAAAGCAGATGGAGAATTACAAACCAGAAGCCAAACAGAGATTACAACACATGAATACCATTTGGGCTGTGCCAGTGGTTATCACAGCCAATACAAATAGTATTACTTCAACTAAGACATAGAGTTGGTCTTTTACTTCTTCTGATTAGTACTTTATTTTTTTCTTTGTCACACTTTGATGGTTTTTAAGCTGACTTCTATGATTTTACAGTGTCCAAAGTTATGGATGCGGCAGAATAACCGAAGAAACAGTATTCCTGTGAGGAATGTAATTCACTGTGAGTCTCTTTCTTCTTTCTTTCTGATTTTAACCTTATGGCTCTTTATCATCAAAATGTATTTATCTCAGAAGTAAAAGTAAAGCAACACTGTATATGAGCTGAACATATTACATAGCGAGTAATTTTTTTTAAGACATATGTATAGAAATGAGGTTTAGAGGATACCCTTAATTTCTGTAGATCAAGAACCTTGATTGTCAGTATCTCAAAAGCTGAGATTTGCTTTTGTTTGTCTTTAGAGAACCATAAACACACATTTTGTTGGAGAAATAGAAAAATTGCAATTGTCACAGTGGGGGCTCTTTGTAAGGATACAAAATTCAAATAAACAGGTTGCCCTCGACTTCAGTGGGAGAAGAATCTACTATAGATGTTGCAGAATATTCCAGAGCTTTTGACCTGGAGTCAGTCTTTTAGAATTTATTCAAGTGTTAGTTTAGCATTTGTCAAATGCTCAGGCATTAATGTTAGCAAGACTTTAAGACCTTGTTGTCCTGAAATCAAAATGCTGTCTTAAAAGTAACCTTGCTATGCTGAAATGGAAGGTACCTGATGTGATCTGTCTCTTTTGGTTAAGCTGTGCAGTATATGATAAAAGGTATTTTATTATTTTGTGCAGTAATTTGTATAGCAAGGATTATATTGCAGACTGTTCAGTTAGCAATACTACTGTTCGGTTAAATCACATTACCTTGGACATTAAAACAATCATTCTAAAACATGATTTATAATGATTTGAACATGTTTGTAAAAAATAGATGACTGTTGTACATTTACAGTTGACACGGAGGTCCCTAATGCCAAGAAAGCATTCTTGACCTTGATGGGTAGTTGCAATTCCATTTAAATCAATTGCCAATACAAGTCAAATGAAGTTCTTATGGCTGTCTAGTGTGCACTTCCCTGTTCTTCTGACATTATTGGTCTACTCCAAGTCATTCTTCAATCTTTTAACAGCTGAAAGGGACCTGCATTCTGCAGCTTTATGAGAAAGCAGCACTAAGTTGTACTTCTCTGTATTTTGAAAGCTTCCACTCTTTGACTGACTTTATTTCCAAATTAACTAAGCAAATCCCATCTTTTCCTACATAAAATAGAGTACTTGGTCTCTTGCTGGCAAAGCCAGGCTTTTCCCTACTGCAGAGAATACAGAATACATTTTGTGCACCTACAATCTTACTGGTCATTCATTTAATTTGATAGAAAATAAACTGATCTTTCAACTCTGAAAACTGAAGATCTTTGTTAGTTTAGCTTTATTAAAAACTTTCTTTATGTTAAATGTGACATATTCTAAACATAATTTACGTTAACAAAGATGGTGAATACAATTTTTGGGGTGTTTTTTTGGGGTGGAAGAGAAAGGGGCACCAATTCAGAAAAATAACTTGGAAATTTATCCTGTGTTTGTGCATGTCTGGATGTTTATTTCTACAAAAGATATTGCTAAAACCGGAGATGAATATATGAAAAGAGACAAGAAGTTTAGTCAACAGTCTTGGTAAAATTTTAAGGTTACTTATGAATGTGTTAATCTCTTTGCTCAAATAAGAAAATCCTTAGATATATAGAACTTTCTAAAATACCTGGGGTTTGTGTGATTAACTTACTGGTAATATTTTACTCTTAATATTTTTACTCTTCTAAATGAATTTAAGTGTCTCCTTTTTGACTAGTGGGAATATTAAAAGGTCAGATCATGGCACAGTTTATGAGACTCACAAACCCTGAGTACAGACACTTTTTTAAAGACAGATAATACAAACTACAGCTAATCTCCAGATCTCTTTCATAAACTAGTCCAAGCTTTCAGAAGATCCTGTATGAATGAATATAGTAGGAGAACTTAGTCTGACTGATATGTTCACCTTAAATATACACAACTAATAAGAATTGTAATGCTAAAAGTGATTCTGGTTGCTAGTGGAACCTGGCTGGGATAGTGTTCACAGGTTGCTGCAATTAATGCAAAACTAATCACCAGTCCTCCATGGAGAAATGCAAATTACAAGTTGTTAGAGGGCCTGTTCTGTTCAATAGGATTTGTATTGCAGCTAATCCACTTAGCAGTATCTCATGTTTCTCTGTTGAGATGTTGTTTTAGGAAGTAATGAAATATGATTCCTTTCTAGAGATTCTATGGACTTCTTTAGTTTCAGCATTTTGACTCTTTTTTTTTACTAAATATGTAAGAATGTCTTTCTTTCTTTCCCATTCCCATTGGCTGAGATCAAAGTAAGTGGCCCTATTTTTTTTAGTTTTCCTAAGCCCCTGGAAACTGCATTAGATGAAGCCATAGCTACAGAATTGATCTTCTTGATGTATAGAAAATGTTACATATACAGTTCTCGTCTCTGCAGTTGAAATTCAAAGATTCTGCTGTGTCTAATATTTGGCCTGTCTGCTGGTGGGCAAGAAGAGCTGCACAAACTTGCATTTGGTTACCCATTTTCATGAAACAAACCTTTTTGCTTTGTGTTTTAATTCTTTAATTTAAAAGTAGTCATAAACAACACTGTCATGTCAAACGATCTTTTACTCCTTCTGACAGTATATATGCTTACCAGCAGTTGGTAGGAGGAAATGCATCAGCTGTGAGTTCTCCTGTCCTCAATAAAGATACTTGTCCCTAAACCTGGGTGTTCTATACTGTGACTTAATCTGAAGAGCAGCTGTGCTGAACAGATGTAGCCTGTGTCCTCACAATGTTTGTAGGGTCACAGGAAGACACATTTGAAGGAAGGCACTGGGTTGCATTTACCTCCCATTGAAACACATGACAAAATCATAAAATTCAGGTTTTATTGTAGAAAGCAAAAACATTGGAACACTAATTTTCAAGGGTTCGAGCTAGATGATCTTTAGGGTTCTTTCCAAAACCCAGACCATTCTATGATCTTACAAACCCAATGTCGTGGTTTAAGCCCAAGAAATAAGAACCATGCAGTCTTCTCCCTCCCCTGCTCTTTCTTCCCCCTGCTCCTGGAGGGATGGGGAGGAGAATTGAAAGAATGTAACTCCCACGGGTTGAGATAAGAACAGTCCAGTAACTAAGGTATAACACAAAACCACTGCTGCTACCACCAATAATAATAATGATAAAGGAAATAACAAAAGAAGAGAATACAATACCACCCGCTGACCGATACCTAGCCCTACCCAGCAGTACACTAGCCCTTCTGAGTAACTCTCAGTTTACATCCTGGACATGACGTGCTGCAGTATGGAATACCTCTTTGGTCAGTTTGGGTCAGGTGTCCTGTCTCTGCTTCCTCCCGGCTTCCCCTCCTCACTGGCAGAGCATGAGATTGAGAAAGTCCTTGGTCAGAGTAAACATTCTGACCAGTAACTAAAACCATCGGTGTTATCAGCGCTGTTCCCAAGCTGAAAGTCAAAAACACAGCACTGCCCCAGCTACTAAGAAGGAGAAAAAATGACTGCTACTGCTGAACCCAGGACACACGATTTTGATGATAGCACCAGAATCATTACTTTTATTTAATTATGGAGGGGTAATTCCTCTCAGAACAAGTTCTGTATGTGTTATAAGTAAATTTTGTAAATAAAAATACAATGTTATTAAAATTGAATGTTTGGCAAATATTTTCTTCAGAATTAGATACGTGTTGGTCATTTGTTTTTTGCCATTTTGTTTTGTTGCCAGTTGGAAGCCGAAGAGCCAAAATGTAAAAGGTTATGAAGTCTCCTGTTTTCTGTATTCCATTGAATGTTTGACCTTTTATTGTAGAATGTAGTCTTTTCATGCAGTGAAGATTTAGAACCAGATATGCAACCAAACAAGAGCAACTTCCAGAAAATAAGATAATTTTGGTTTGTGCAGCCTTTTACTTTGACATGAAAACCATTCCTAAAAAAAAAAAAAAAAAAAAAAAGCCATCTGCTACTTTATTGTCTGATATCAGCAGCAGAATAATGTCCGATTTTAATATCATACTGCTTGACTATGTAGGGCACTAATTTGTTCTGTGACATCAATGAATCAAAGTAGAGTTCCTGATAGAAGAACATCAAAAGGAAATTAATCTCTCTGTGATAGTATTAATAATTTCAGAATGGATGTGTTTTGCTCAATTATTGTAAGCGTTGAAAGCTGTGTTTTGGTGGACTGTTAGATCAATATCACAACTGCTACACAAATGGAGTGTGTAGGAGCAAGACTACTGCTCTTCAGTAGCCAGTCAGGAGTGTCAAGAAGTTTAGTCAACATTCTTAGGAAAATTTTATGGTTATTTAAGGAAAGGAGACATGGAAGTGTGAAATTGGTGGGGGAGGGGAGAAACTGGAAAAAAAAAAGGCAACTTTTCAATATGTTGGAGAAGATGGTGGGTCTGTCATTAAAGGTAACATCAGTGGAGTTTGTAACAGGAATTTACTGTGTGATACTGGAAGAAATTTAGTGCTAATGGAGGCTAATTAATAATAACTTTCAGGTATACTAAATGCATCTCAGGCAAAGATACATGTAGAAGTATGGCATGCTGGAGGTGTCATAATGTGTATTCAGCATATATATCTTGGAAATACTGTGTTTATTTAAAAGTATTTTATTATTTTCCTTTATTATTTTGTTTGGTATATAACTTGTTGGATGCATATAATCTAAATATTTATTTATTAGACAGCATGTTTCTTTATGTACCCCTCCCAAATACCCATACAGTTTCATTCACATCTTTCTCTACAAATAGATATACATGTTTTGACACAGTACATGAAATTTGGGCATTTTTATATATAGATCCTTCCAAGTGCTTACACAATTCAGGAGTAGAAGAAAGGGTTACTATGGTAAAGCATGATTTTTGTAGCTACAGAGCATGACACCCACAGACAGACAAGGACTATATTTAGGATTCCAGTTTTGTGCAGAGAATAGAACTAAATAAGCACAGAGGCCCAGATGTGAACTAAATACTGGCAGTATGGATGTGTGATCAAAATATCCAGGTATATCAGAGACTGACTAAAGAACTTAAAGTCAGTAAGAATCCAGGTAAGGATAAGATTTCAAGTAAATCTACTATTCCTTTCTTATGTTTATCACTTTCAGCTTTCCCACATTTTCTTCACCCCTCAGCTGGCAGTCAGTAGTGTTTTTCAGCCTGGGAGTATGGTGGGTTGACCTCGTCCTGCCACCAGCCGCACATCCAGCTGCTCTCTTATCTCCCTTCTCCATGATGAAAAAGCTCATGGGTCAAGATAAAAACTTGAGATCACTTATCAGTTACCAGCATGGGCAAATCAGACTTGACTTTGACCAGACAGACTGGGGGGAAAAATAATTTAATTTATTGACATATAAAATAGATTTAGATGGTGAGAGACAAAGATGACAATCAAAACAACAGCTTCCTGTGCTTCCCTCCTCTTTTTCCCAGGCTCAATTTTACTCCTTCCTTCACGACTCTGCTACCCACCCCTGCCCCAGTCAGTGCAGGGGTTTGGGGATGGCTGGTTGTGGTCAGTCTATAACAGTTCCTCTCTGCTGCGCTTTCCTCCTCACACTTTTCTCTTGCTTCAGTGGGAGTCTTTTCCAGGGCAGTAGTTCCTTTAGGAAATACCTGCTTCTGTGGCATGGGGCCCTCCACAGACTACAGTTTGGTGCTTCCCCATGGTTTCTCCATGGGCTGCAGGGAAGCCCTGTGTCTGGAATACCTGCTCTAGACCCTGGGGCACCTCCTCCAGCCATCATCCCTCTGCCCTCGATCCTTGCAAGGCTTTTCCTCACATTTCTCCTCCCTCTTCCCTTCACAACCAGGCGCAATTCACCCTTTCTGACGGCTCAGCTGTTCTTTGCTCTGGGTGGCTGCAGAAGCAGCCTGTCCACCAGGTGGCAGCCCTGACACCACCTCAACAGGGACCGCGTTCAGCCGCCCGCAGTAAACCCCCTATAGCGACGCCCAGAGTCTACTAATTAGCTTTGTACTAATCGTCGCTTAATTTCTTTACTCATACAAGGCTACCACTGATTAATGAGTTTGGTTTTTTTTGGTCTAGGAAGATGCAACGACTGCTTTTTAAGATTCCATAGAATTCCTAACAAGGCTGACATACTTCCTTCTAGATCAGCACTGTGAGTGTGAGGCCTTTTTTCTGCATTGGCTAAGGTAACATCAGATACTTTTACAACCTCTATCTGATCTACTGTAAGAGTATCTTATTACGTCAGATGAGTAAGTAGACAGTATGGTGAGAAGGCTTCCACAGAATGTCAGCAGAAACCTTGGGAAGATCAATACACATCTAACCAGCATCTCTGTTCTACTCTGTTCTTCACCACCTCCTTTGCTTTGCCTTCTGCCCAAGCTAGTATTTTCAAAGGCAAGCCAACCTGAAAAGTGTCTGACTGTGACATTTGAAGGAACTGCTTCCCAGCAGTCACAGATTTGCAATACCCCATTTTGACCACTGCAGATGTGCTGTCTGTATTGTCTATGCCTGTTTCAAGGGTAACAAAAGAAGTGGCGACAGGAAAACTGTGAGGTAATCCTCTTGTAAGTGGTGGACAAGAGCTTGTTCCTAGTTGCTATCATGGAAATTAAAGGAAACCATCGCAGTTTTTCTGGTACATACCATGTTATAGAAAAGTTTGTCTCTGTGTTTTTGCACACAAATCCCCCAAATCCACTTTATCTGCTGAAGTCAGATTAGTTTTTTTTTTCTTCTCTTTCTATGCATGTTCAAAATAGCATAGGCCTTTGGTGAGTGAGAGACGATGTCCGCACAGCAGTCTTGGGAAGTTGTATGGGAAGATGGCCTTCACAATACCATGTTCTGGTGTTCCTCTCCTCCAGAAAGCATGCTTATAACGTGCTTTCAGAGAACAAGCTCACCCGCTTCCCCTGGGAGTTGAGTTCATAAAACCTCCCTCTTCTTCAGCTTTCAATCTGAAAGAAGTGAACTCTACCTATGTCTTTAACAGAAGGGATATTTAGACAGTACTTGTAAACACGGAAACAGTATCTGTCTTTTGGACTAATAGCTTACCTTCTTTATAAAAGTGGGTAAAGACTGCTACATATAACCACATGGAGTGAATGTCCATTTAGCTTTACTAAAAATCTTCACTGTCAACTGAAAAATTTAGATTATTCAATATGTAACACATTTTAACTATCAGTGCAATGGCTGTTTACTAGCTCTCTGATCTTCTAAATTTTTTCTACAAAATACTATTTTATGAAGATACAACATGGCATGTTTTGACGCAGTCCTGCAGGGAGAGATGCAATTGAGAATGCTATGCAATGATACATTCTTTTTCTTACACATAATGTATTTGTGAGCATCGTACATTCAGGCAAAAGTGTTAAGCTCAGTAACTCAGATCTTTACATCTCTGTAGCATTTTAACTGCTTTAGCAGTTTTAGCACAAAGGTAATAGTTCCAAATGTAGTATTAATAATAAGAAGTGAAAAATAGTTTATTCATTTTGTGTACAATAATGATAATAAGCATGTTACTATTGAAAGGTTTGCCAGATATTAGTTACATTTCTCCATTTTAGTAGAAGTGGTTTATGTTTCAAAAATTCTCTAGAACAGTGGTGATGAAGCAGAAATAGACTTGATTTTTGACACTTAAATGCAATGTCATTGTCAGTTAATACTTTTTTTTGTAAATTATCAATAATAATGATTAGGAAAACCTAACGACTTACCTCTTGTTTTCCTTTCGTTAGGGCTAGACTTCATATTTCCTGTCTTTCATCCAGGTTGTCTTCAAGTTTCCCAGATATTGGAACTTCCTGAGCAACGTTTTTTGTGGATTTGCTACAGTTGCATAGGTGTAAGGTGAAGGAAATCCTCTTAGAATATTTTCCCTCAATTTTTGTTTTTCTAATGGTAACATCTATTCCTTTCTCACCAGCAATCACAAGAATTCCATTTTACATTCTCCAAACCCAGCTCACCTAATTAAAATAAAAAGGTAAAAAGCTTGCTTTATAATACTGAATGCAGTAGTTCAGTAGGAAAAAGAAATCCAGTGAATGAGTTTTTAATACTCTGATAAATCATAGCAATACCTTTTATTGCCCCATTAATTTACTACTATATACTGTAAATAATAATTCATAGCAGCGCCATTTTGCTAACTTGGATGGAGTTGCCGTCATGACCCTTGGTAATGCTGCAGTAAAAGATTAAACCTTTTGAACTGTAGATGTGGGTGAATGTCTTTTATGGGAAGTAACACAAAGTTTCAGAAGCTGAATTATTAATCTTTTGTGAATTAAAGTTGAACCTGTTAGATAACTGTGAAAGCTTTATAAACAAATATCTGATAACTAAACAAATATATTTTGTCATGTATGTAAGACTTTAGTGTATTGTACTTTTAAGAAAAAATGGAGAGAACTGAATGTACTCGATTATAGGAATTTGTGTATTATTATGGATAAATGTTCTACAGAGGTGTATAAATTAAGACTATTACAAAATGAAAAACAATAGTTTTCCCCTTACATTTACTTTTTGGAACTTACAAGTGATTAGACTAACTTGACGAAGGAATCATAAAACATTTTTCTTACATTGACAGGTTGGGTATTTTTGGTAATACATCCCTTAGTGCTCACTGACACATATGTTTGAATTCTGAGTGGTGGTTTGCTTTCTATGCTTTAAAGCAGAAAAATGTATTCTGCCTTTGCAGCTAATCCAGAAGGCAGAGGTAAAACTGATATATATATATATATATATATATATATATATATATATATTTTTAGGTTTCTCTATTTTAAAGATGTCAGGGCACAAATTCAGTAGTAGATAGCTAGGGAATACTGCTGTATCCACTAAAGATACAGTCAGATGACATATGACTGATGAAATTCTTGCGATTATGAATTAAAATTGTGATTAATTTTAGAATACTGTAATCTGCCTACAATGCTGTGAAAATCAAACTTAGTGGTATGGTTGATAAATTGCTTTTCATGTTAAGCCTTTTAAAACAGAAGTTTTCCATCACTGTGGTATATGTTGAACTCCTGTAGTGCCACCTACTTCTAAACTTTATTGCATTTGTGTCTTCAGTCTGTCTTTTTGTGGTATCTGTAGCTCATGAACAAGCTTTTTACCACTGATCAGTCATTTCAGGATGTACTAGTATGATGTTGTTAATTGATAGCTTATTTATAACCAGAGCTCTTGTGTTGATTTCATAGTCTTATTTTGAAGTTGCTCGGTATTAGTACACTCATTTCCTTGGTACACCTGTATGTGTATGTAACCATAAATTCTCTGTGGCTGGTTATCTGCTTGGTTTAACACTGCTTTTCGTGTGATGTGGTCTTTGATTACTAATTTGCAGTAGATACAACATGAGTGAGAGAGTTCCTATTCCAAAATTGCCAGCTCTCTGATGAACTATGGTGCAATTAGTGATCCTTAAACGGTATGTGAAGAATGTCTTGGTTTCTGCAGCAATCTCACTGAGCCAGGGCAGGACATTTAGTCAGAAACCTTCAGGTGAAGATTGTGACTGGAAATATGTTAACTAGAATAATAGAAGTAATTCATAAACCACACCTCCCCAACAACCCTTGTAGAGTCTAGAAAGATTTTCCACAAGCTGATAAAGTTGACTTGCAAGTGAGTAAACAGGATTGTACTGTGCAGGATAAATTGTCTCAAAACTGAATAATTTATAGCTTTTAACATGATTATTAATATTTACCTTGGTGGAAGCTAACATAGTGTTGTGGTTTAAGCCCAGCAGGCAACCCAGAACCACGCAGCCACTTGCTCACTTCCCCCACTCCTGGAGGGATGGGGAAGAGAATCAAAAGAATGTAACTCCTACGGACTGAGATAAGAACAGTCCAGTAACTAAGGTATAACACAAACCACTACCGCTGCCAGTAATAATAATGGTAAGGGAAATAACAAGGGAAGAGAATACAACCAATCACCACCTGCCGACAATTACCCAGCCCAACCCAAGCAGCGATCTAGCCCTTCCCGGTAGCTGCCCCGAGTTTATTTACTGGGCATGATGTGCTGTGGTATGGAATACCCCTTTGGCTAGTTTGGGTCAGGTGTCCTGTCTCTGCTTTCTCCCGACTTCCCCTCCTCCCTGGCAGAGCATGAGACTCAGAAGGTCCTTGGTCAGAGTAAAGATTCTGATCAGCAGCTAAAACCATCGGTGTTATCAGCGCTGTTCCCAAGCTGAAAGTCAAAACCACAGCACTGCATCAGCTACTAAGAAGGAGAAAAATGGCTGCTACTGCTGAACCCATGACACATAGCTATAGGAACAAGACAGGACAGCAGTAAGAGTAATGAAGATCTTTCCAAGGAATCAGTGACTCCATCTTCTGGCTGCAAAGAGAAACTTAAGCATTTCAATTGAGTGAGGATAAAGGTGGAAAATACTAAAAGGTGTTCTCAGAATTAGCATTCAGAAAATGAAATGCAAGTACCAGTAGCAAATAGATATGATGTTAGTTCCTCCCTTATTATTATTATTATTATTATTATTATTATTATTATTTTTCCTGCAACAACTTTCATATGCTAGGATAAATATATTGTAAGTACATCTCAAAAAAATTTGTTACATCCATTTTGTATAGGAAAAGTTGGTTCAAATAATTTTTTGAGAACAATGATATTATCTTGCAAATGATGTAGGAATTTTGTCAATACTATGGATTACTGTTTGACAAGAGAATGCAGTAAAGCAGGTGTATTTACCTGATAATGAATGCATGTCGGTATATGAGATATATCGTTAACATTTGTAAAAAGGCATTTAGGAGCCTAGTTGATTTCTTTTAAGAACAGCTAGTCACTCCAGAAATTATTATCCTTTTGTTAGGAATTGACTTGTATCAGGAAGATCTGTGATAATAAAAGATAGGCTGAATTCTACAAGTCGATTCCTTACTCAGCCAAATGATTTGCTGCAGAGACTGGTGAAACCCTCAGCCTGTAGGAGGGAAGCAAAGCTGGCCTTTCCATTCCCTACTCATCTCCATGTTGAGACCAGCTTTAGTGCAGAGAGGGAACATCGCGGTTTATTTTGTGATCTAATTTCAGTTTAGTAGCTGGAAATGCCTATTTCACCTGGCGGAGATAAAAGATAAAGTTGAGAGTTTTCTCTAAATTGCTTTTACTCTGGATGTATACTCATTTAAATCTTAAAGAGGCACCTCTTTCAGGATGTGCTTGCCCCCCCGGTGCTTGATATTATCAACACTGGCAATCTCAGAATCATATAAGATTTGAAAAAAAAAAAAAAAAAAGAGAAAAATAAATGGCCAAAGAAAATCTGCATTTAGACTTTCTTTTATAGATATGATCCTACAAATAATTTGTTATTTTAGTTCACATAAATTTTTAAGAGAATTGGGATGTATGTAGCAAAGCAAAATTACCAAATTATATTGTAGCAGTATACCAATTTCAAAGGATGTAGAAACTGACAGTAAAGATTATTTGTATATATTGAGCTTTATGTACATGCCTAAACAACAACCTATTTATGGTAGCTTGTAACCTATGTGTACAGTTGGATAAACAGTTTAACTATTCATGTGCATTATTTTTATATGATGGAGTTCAGTACAGTAAGTACCCCCAAAAGGATAATACTGCTCACTCCTCTTGTGCTGGAGAGACCAGCCGGGACTGGCCATTTAGGGCTATCAGTAAACCAGTACTGTGCTAGGGTGAAAGGAAGCATATGAATCATAAATGTAGCATGCTTCACCTGTTTTGTTGCTAGCTTTATGATTTCATGCTGCTTAAGCATTATGATTTTGTGATTGAACTGTCTGTTTTCCTCCCTTGCAGTGTAATAAGATGACATTGAAGAAAACCCTCCTGTTTGGGTTATAGCGTGTTTAAATATATCAACATTCGATCTGAATTCCTGAAATAGCCCTGATTTGCCCTCTATTCTTTTCAGTTTGTGAGTCTGCACTCTTTTCTAAATTACTGTGTGGATACTTCAAAGACAACAGTAGCAAGAGTCAAGACGTTCTCTTCAGTTTGAGAGTGTTTGACTCCTGTTTTATTGTTTGTTTTTTTTTCCATGTCATCTTCTGTACATATTTCATGCTTGTTATACAGTTAATAGAAACAAGGATTAAATGGCTGTAACATTTTTTGTGCCAGTTTAAATCCAGATTTCAGTATGAGATTTTATATTAGATATCCGTATTTAGGAATACTGCTTTTTAAAAGAATACCCCATTTCTGATGAAGAGCTCTGTGCTAGAAGGTCCATTAGAAATGACAATGGTAAGCTGAACTCTTTTATATTAAATAAAATCAGTCTTTATGACACTTCAAAACAGTAGATGCAGCAATCTAGTTTTGATAAGTTCTGCAATAGGCTGTCATAAATTTTGTTTTAGCTTAAATTATGGTAACTCCAAGGATGATCCAACTGTGTCAGACTGTGCCCTTTGTGGCTATTATTCAGGAGCAGATTGGCTGGATTGCTCCTGCCAAAATTTCTCATTTCTGCCATAATCCTGGCATATGATATATGCTCCCTCTGATGGATTTAGCTACTGATAGAATTAGCTGTCAAGTTAAACCATCTTTAAGAACTGAAGCCATGATACTGTTCAGATTCACTCCATGCTTTCCACTAGGCAACTAAAATGTGGTTGAGCTGGAACCAGTACTTAGAGGTGTTCTTCCTCCGTTTCCTTGAGCATTCTGTAGATTTATTGATGTTTAAAAACCTTGAAGCAAAGAAGAAGCCCCAACTCTGGGAAAAGAACCAGGTGCTTTTCAGGGCTTCCTACAACACTTCTGTGTCACCCTAAGTACTCTCAAACCTGTGGTGTGAATAGGAAGAGCACAGGCCTGGTCATGTCCAGAGCTTTACTACTATCTTTGTCATGTATGAAGTACCTAATATTAGTGTTCCATTTAATGTTCCAAAAAAAATTGGTAGATACTGTTCACTGTAATCCACATCTTAATTAAGTCACTGTTTAGTAAATCACAGCTGGAACCAGACTGGTAATAATGTGTTTACGTATAAAGGTGTGGATAGGCATCTTCTAGAAGTACAGACTTCTGTATTTCTCACTAATCTTCAAATAGCACTCAGAGCTCATTCCTCTTTTTTATTACAAATTGGATGCTAACCTACATCCTTTTCATCATTTTAGGCTTCAAAGTGGCTGCTGATCTGTCATTACTTTGCTGTATACGTAAAATGGGTGTAGATTTTCTTGCAAGTGTGTGAGGCACCTTGTATTTGGTAACATTATAACGCGTGCCTCACAGCTGTGGGACTGGGAATTGCATCTCCATGTCTATGAAAATCTTCGTTAAGGAGCCTGTGTTTGTCTCTCTGAGTGCAAGTGGTAATTTTGCCAGAGGTGTCAGTGAAAAGAGGAAGGCAGTTGATACGGTTAAATCCTTGTCCCCTTTCCTTATTTCTACAGTGGTATTAGGAGCCTTGAAAGTTCCCAGACCTCCAGCTCCCTTCAAAAATCATCCTGAGTTCTGGCAACTGAGAGTCATCTGTAGTTTGTTTAGATAATGAGCTAAAATATGATACTCAACTCTTTTGTTGTAAGGCCAAGTAGAACCCAGACAGTACACCTGTAGTAGAAAACAGTAGTTTTTCTTTAAGTTAATTAACGTCTGAAACTGAAACTATTAGAAATGTTTCATACTATTTTATTTCTGCTTATTACTTCAGCCAAAGAATAGATAAATCTTATTTATTTTTTTTTTTAACAGAAAATACTGTCTCACTCTAGAAGATCTTTCTTTACTTTTTCAAAGAAAAAGATGGAAGTTTCATTTTGAATTCAGAGGAAGCAAGTTAAAAGTTAATTTGTGAGTCTTAGACATAAGAAATAAATAAAAGGATTTGATACAGTAACATGTCATTTAGATTGTTCAGGTTTATTTGAGAGTTTTCTCCTCTTCTTCTGTATAACATATTTAACTTTTATCAATGTAATGTTTTATGCCTTGGATTTTCATAGTACATTTGCATTTCTGATGCTGCTATTAGACAGGAGCAATAGAACTCAATAATAGTAGCGAGGTTGACACAAATGTGTTAGAAGGAGAAGCTACAGAGATGAAAGTTTTCAGCTATCACTGTAAAGCCATGCCTTACAGAAACCCTCAGGACTGATGACCACTGCATTTCAGATAAAAGAGTGACATTGGTGTAAAACAGATTTAAAAACAATTTGCTTCAAGTCCCTCTGTTTCCTTTAGTATTATGAAACTTTTGGGCTTGAGCTTGCAGTGCTTTCTTGCTACTGAATGTTAGAAACAGAATAAAAAAGGTTGGTTTCTTTTTTAATATATGTATATAGTACAACAATTGTGGGCTGTTTCTATGAGAAGGAATACCAAATAACAAGATACTTATGAAAAATCATGAGTATTGCCAACACAGTAACAAGAAAGAGAGAGATGTAAAACAAAGTAAGCATCCACTGTGTTCTGTTTAAATAGTTTCCTGTTCACCTTCCTGGAAAATTATCCATTATGGTGGATTCTTCCATACACATTGCTAACAGAGCTGAAATTGGAACACTAAGCCAAATACAGAAGTCATTTGTTGCAAAACAGTGTTTTTTAAGTTCTCAAACCTACACTGTCTTAATCAGTGGCGGGCTTCTCTTCTGCTTTTCTCTTGAAATGAGACTACATGAGAGATGACTCTACATATTATTTCTTTAGTAGCCTCTTTACTAGGCTTCTCAATAGTGAGTTCTGACTAAATTTGCATATCTATTATGAATAAGTCTACTGGTCAATAAAAGTAACCATCAGTAGAAGAAAGGCCTACAGCAAAAGAATGTGTTTAGCCAATTCGTCCCACAGTTTGACATACTCTGCCATTTGAGACAGTTTGGTGGTCTAAGGCAGTCTCAGTGAGTTGATATCCTCTTGACCTCTGCACCCTTTTCAGCAGCTGGCAACCTAGTGGGTCTGAAAGAGATACTTGTGTTTAGGTACATGTAATGAGCCCACTCAGTAAGATGCTAAAAGTTGGCAAAATTTGTGAGTGGGAATGAAAAAGGATGTGAAAAATGCACTCAGACCATTGGAATATACACACAGCCCCCCAGTAGTTATAGGGAGGTGAGTAAATTCTAGAAAGACAGTAAAACAGGAGGAAATTTTATTCTTTTAAAATTGTTTTTAAGTAATGTGAAAGCTCCTGTTAAATCCTCTCCATTCTCAGCTATATCATATGATGAATTACATCTCTGTACAAATTCTGTCTGCTGAAGGCTGAGGACAATATTTTCTGGTCCTTTGCTGAGGAATACCGCACACATGTTCATGGATCATGATGTTCTGTTTTCCATTGATCAATAACTGTTATCTGTCTCCTGAAGAAGCCATTTTCTGTGTTTAGAAAAAGAGCTCTCCCTGGGGAAACTGAGGCAGCACAGGTTTTAGTGATGTGTTCAAGATAGTATGAGAAGTTTGTAGCAGAGCTAGGAATAAACACCAGAGCTCTTGATCTTGGTTCTCTAAGTACAAGGCTGTGTTTTCTCTTTGGCAAAGCCTTCTTTCAGCTGTGCTCGTACCTCATTTCATCCGGCTGGACATGGTAGTGCTCTCTGTAACATAGTTAAGTTTTTAAAGGTGGAAGTGGTTTAGGAAAAATATACTTCAAAATACATTTGCACCTGTGCAAAATATATTTCAAAGTAGATGTTCAGCTCAAGTAAACATCTTGAAATCTTGAATTGAGATAGGATGGTTTACATGCTGTAATAATTGGAAAGTAAAGAACAGAAAATTAAAAGGTATTATAAAACTAACTGTTTCAGGCAGAACTGCCAGACTTTCAGGTGAAATAATTAAAATCCTTGGTTTGTTCTTTTTTTTTTTGGCTTGTTTGTTTGTTTGGTTTTTTCTCATGGTAAATCACAGAAGTGTCTTTATTCTCTGTATATGTTAACTGCCAATCCAAACGCCCATGCTCTCCTGCATATTTCCCTATATGAGAAAATGAATATGAATGTCTGACTATTGCAATAGCTCCAGC
This sequence comes from Pezoporus wallicus, assembly GCF_028554395.1. NCBI lineage: Eukaryota > Metazoa > Chordata > Aves > Psittaciformes > Psittacidae > Pezoporus > Pezoporus wallicus. Next base: position 605,193 of record NW_026636385.1, on the reverse strand, counting down.
TGCTGAAACATTCCGTTCACAAGGAAGCTGTTTATGTTAAAAAAGACAAAAAATCCAGAAGAAAAATCCCCACACAATTAGATCAGGTGCAGAGGAAATAAGTTCTGTATTCTTGGGCCTTTCATCAGCAGAATGCCATTTGGTATGTATGCTATTAGCTAATTTCAAGCAGTCCTTTAATCCTTCAATTGCTATTAAAATGGGGTTATAAGATAGTGAGACTCAGATGCTGTCTTCTGGATATATTGTGCTTTCCTGAGATGAAAATAATGATATGTTAATTATATTTCAATAAAAGTAGCCATATTTGTGTGAATACTGCATAGATGCATGATTGAAATTGAAGGGTGGGAAAAAATAAGGATAGAAAAGGAAGGAGAAACAACAACAAAAAGAGCACAGCGGCTGCTTACAACTACCTGAAAGAAAGATTATCTCTTATCCTAGTTTCCTATTGCTGAATCAAATGTGATGTGATGAGGTCACTCCATGTAAAATGCTGTAAGAATGTGATCTGTACTTCATCATTATAAAATTCAAACATTCTTGAACCTTTTATTCCACCCTGTTCATATTTATCTTTTTGGTCCTGCCTTCATTGGGTACCACATTTATATTGATAAATTGTAGGTACTTGGAGATGTATTGATGGGCTGAAGACAGTTCAAAATGTAGAGTGCTGTGGCTTTGCATATCATTACACCTAGCTTGCTCTTTGCCTCTTGAAAGCTGTCGATTTGTGCATTATTGCTATTCAGGCTGATAAATGACAGTAATTGTTCTTAAGTTGAAGAGCTGGCTTAATGTGGTGACTTGCTTGGGAATTCTGAGCACTGGGGTTAAATTAGTGCTCCACTGGTTCTAACAAAATGGTCTTTTCCAGCTCAGAATAGATACTTAATTGAATTACTTTAGTTTTCATGCATTTTGCAGCTTTGCATTTGAAGAAAAAATATTCATAACAAGATCAGGGTATTCAAAGCTGTTCATAGGGAGGTCAGGCTCAGTATGTGCCCCCACTTCAAGGCACCTGCTCCCAGTGGTGCTACCACAATTAAAAAAAAAAAAAAAAAAGAAAAGGTTGAGAGGGAGAATATGTTAGTCCTATGATGGCACTGAAAAAGACATAAAAAAAATTAGATGGAGATGTGTCCCTATTCTTTTTTCCACTGTCCCAGGGGCACACTTACAAAGATGAAATACAATTTGTGGGATTTTTTAAAGTAATGTTTTTTCCAAGTGTAGTAGCACTGATTTTTCATCATATTTAAGTCTAGGAGTGATGTCTTAAAGCTTTTGTTAATTCTAGAAAAAGACAGTTTTTTTCAGGTATGACTCAAGAATTCCTCATGAAATTTTGATTATTATTATTTTTTCCTTGAATATGCCCACAGGATTCAAACCAAGAATTCTAAATTTTCAGAAGTTGAGTGTGACTTGTGTTGAATTGTTCACATTCAGCACTGCTTATGTGTGCAGCAGTACAAAGTAAGGCTCACAACTGAAATAATCGAGTGCTTCAAGTTTCCTTTCTTCAGGCAGTTGTGTTTATTTTAAAGTGTCTGTATGGTTCTTTTGGGTAACAGTTGGGCATTTCCAGTTCCCACATTGGTGCAAAAGAATTTCAGATCAGATTAAAAAAATTGAGTTGTTAAAGAAGAAGAAAACAGGATTCAGTGTGAAATTTATTTACTTCGTTGTTTACTTTCTCTGTAATGACTTACTTGTTTCACATATAAATATTGAGTAGGATTAATCTCTTTCACATGAGATAGAGAAATTGTTTCCTTTAACCTACAAAGTTAATATATTTCTTCTGTAGTTCCAAGCATATTTGGAATTTCCTGGGTTGGCATCATAAAAATATTAAGTGAGAATTTTAGTCACAACCTTACTGCAAGATTATCGTCTTCTTATTTATAACTGCTGTAGCTTCAGTCTATAATGAATATTTTCAAACAAAAGTTATGAAAACACTGGAAAAATAATAAATACAATATTTGTTTAGTCATTTTAGAAAACAGGAGTCCTTTTCCTTAGTCTTAAAAAGGAAGATTATTTACAGTTGTAGACAATCAGTGGATAATGTAATCAGATGTATCTTCTTCTTTTGTAAAGACTTGTGATTGTTACTCTATGTAATTCAAGGTTAATTCTCATTCTCTCATCAGAGCTGGTTTTTTTTTTTTATTATTTATTTAAATCGGTCACCTACATCTTCCAATTAATCCCCTACCACCTTCTATGAGTTCAAGTACAGATTTGATGTTTGGGACCATTGAAGACACTTCATGGGTATGCAGATGTACCCAGCATATGTTTTAGTTGATCCAAGAGTATTCTTAAAGTTGACAATAGAGCAGGGAGACAAGGAGGGTTATATTATCTATTGTGCATATATGAGCCTTACTCTTTTGGATTACTGATGTTAAAGTAGATAAACTTTTTATCACTGGAAACACTTGTCAGCTTTTAGGGGGACATTTATGCTGTTTACATTAGATATTGGTGCTCATCTACTGAATGTAAAAGAAATTATTGGTCATATAGACTGTAAAAAAAAATCGGTTTTCTGCCTTCCTATTCTTTTGCTGCATTACAAATTTCTTACCTCTACAGCTGTTTGTGTGTTACTGTGCTAGAATGCATTGAAGATAGTAGTTAATTTCTGTTTCCTCCATTTCATGTCTCAAATACATTTCCCAGTAAGAAAAGGCTCATTATCTGACTATGATAATTTTGAAAACATAGATTTTCCTCAAGCTGCCTTTTTAGTATTTTTTCTTCTCTTATCTGCTTTAAAGATAAACAAATAGTCATTTCATACTTTTATAATAGGAGAACAGCATTAACTGACTTCATAGGGAGGTGGACTTAGGCCTTGTGTGGATACTGTATTTTTTCTCAATTTTATTCAACCAATTTTCTTGACTGAGCTCATTTTTTGTTATTCATGAAACCTAAAGCCGTTGCAGCATAAACCTTAATGGATGCTATCTTTCACATGCTGATCTTCACGTGCTCAGTTTTCTTGCAGGGTCTCTGATAGAAGGTTAAAGAATATTGCGACTAAGGCATATATTTTATTTTACTTCATCCACTCCTCTCCAATTCATTAAATCTTTGCTATTCAAGTTAGGATAAAGAAGAAACTATGAAGGTTCAGCTCACAAAATAACTTTGAAAATATATAATTCAGAAATTTTATGCTATTGGGCACATTTAATATCCGTCCTCAGCTTTTGTGTAGTGCTAATGTGCTCTTTTTTTTTTTCCTTTAAGAGATTAGTTATTATTTTAAAGAAAAAAGTTTAATCTTTTTAGTTCCAGGAGAACTTTGAAAACACAGACTGCTTGTTACAGATTTGTCTCTGGCAGTGTTAAAAGTATGTTGTATGTATTTAGGTTAGATATTAGGAAGAAATTCTTCACTATGCGGGTGGTGAGTCCCTGGCACAGGTTGTCCAGAGCTGTAGCTGCCCCATCCCTGGCAGCCTTCAAGGCCCGTTTGAACAGGGCAGGAAGGTGTTCCTTCCCATGGCAGGGGTTTGAAACTGGGAGATCTTTAAGGTCGCTTCCAACTTATGGACTGAAATATCATTTGTGAACTTTTTCCTTCAATCACTTGGAATTACAAGTATTTTAAATTTACTAATCAATGAGAGATTGCTTTTAAGGCCTCTTGATTTAGAGGCAAAGTCAGGTACTATAAAGTCCAAAATACATCTGTAATTCTAATATGACATGGAGAAAAGGGCTTGTTTGTTTTAAGGTACTAAGCATCTGCAGGTTCCATAGAAGTGAGTTGAAATCCTGAAGAGATGGGCAGCTCTGAAAATCCAATGTTTAGTTAAAAATTTTTGTGTAGTTCACTGGCTCCTTTGTTTTTGTTTTTTTTTTTTTTTTTGGGGGGGGGGGGTGGTGGTGGTGCTGGATTTTTTGGGTTGTTTTTTTTTTTTTGGTAGCTTTCTCTGTAAAATGAAATTTAATTTCCCTTAATTGAAGTGTTGGAGTATGGGAAAGATAATACTAAGGAGAAAAGTAAGAGAAGCATTTTGAATGGGAATGTATTTTTTTCTCCATGTATTTTATTCTTCCTTTTAAAGGATTATTAAAAGTTTTAAAATAATGTGGTCTTGTGGTTCTCCATAATGCTGAATCTATAATTATCATTTTCAGCTGGTTGACTGTCTGTTGACCTAATGGAAATTCCCTGTAGTTACTGACGTTACTTTAATCCCTTTGTCTGACTTCCTTCAGCTCTTCAGGTGGTGGTGGCTTTAAGTTTAGAGTGATCATGTTTGCTTCTGGATTTGTCATACAGCCAGGCTGCTGATGGCTGGTCTTGGCTTTTTTATCTTTCTGGGCATAACTTTTCTTTGCACATGTATGCACTGTTAATGTGATCCAGTAGGAGATAACTATGCTAATATTTCATGGTTAAAAAGGGGAATGGGGAGGGTTTTGCTGCCTGCTTTTTTACTTTCCAATGTTAATCTGTATGTTGTATATAGATAGAATGGATCTTTAGGCAAAATTCTTATTTAAAGTTGATTTAAATGTTATGCCCTGTGTGATGTACCCTGTAGAATAATGTTTTCTTCTAAAAGGATGAGCTCTTCCACTGTAGGCATGCAAATATTGTTGTAGCAAGTTATGTATCACCCTTAATTTAAATTTGTTCAACCTTTTCAAGTCAAAAAAAAAAAAAAAGGTTTTCAGTGTCTTGAAACTGTTACCCATTTTTATGTGCTAAAACTTGCATGTTCCTGAAATTCTTGTGTTTCAGCTAAAATGTTTTAGGTGTTTCTGACAACTAGATTGAAATAGTCTTCCATCTGTGTTTTGGAAGTTTCAGTGTTCACTTTCTTTGCAATATATGTGGGGCAGGAGGACACATTTGTTCCAGTTGGGCATTTTGGTGGTCATATCAAAAAAAAAAGTGAGCACTTGGACATACTTCTGTGTGTTTAGTAGAAAGTTTAACTTGTCAGTATGTTTGCTGCAGCCAAGGTCAAGATTTCTGTTTTGGAAGAAGTTATGCTGGAATGAAATTACATCTTGAAAGTGTTATCCTGCAATTTTAATGTTTGTTCATGAATCATCCATGGTTGACCATGGATCTAAGGAGGAAATTGTTTCCTGTTAGGGTGGTGAGGCACTGGAATGGGTTGCCCAGGGAGGTTGTGAATGCTCCATCTCTGGCAGTGTTCAAGACCAGGTTGGATGAGGCCTTGGGTGATATGGTTTAGAGTGAGGTGTCCCTGCTCATGGCAGGGGGGTTGGAACTGGATGATCTTAAGGTCCTTTCCAACCCTAACTATTCTATGATTCTATGACACACTGATAGGAATAATATCAGTATTGTGAAAGCATTAAGAATTAGTTAGGGATCTGGAAGTTGTTCCACCACCTGTGTAGTATTCTCTTGCATATTCATTATTGGCTAAATCATTGCAGGAGTTTTGGCACTCTGATTTGGGTTTCACATGTGTTACCAAGATCATTGATGGGATCCTGCTGTAACAGAAAGGACATTTGAAAAATTACAGGTGAAATAACAGTAACCCAGTTCCAAACCTGACTCACAGAATCTTTCTTTCTTTCTTACTTAAAGGAGTAAAAAGGTGTCATGATGATTTTGTTGTTAGTGTTTTGTTTTTTTTTTGAAGTCTTAATCTTCAGTTGCCTCTACCCCAACATTTCTGTCTTACCTAATGCTTGCTACAGAACCTTGTTAAACTAAGTAAATGCAACTGGTGCTGCAATCACAAACCACCTAGGGGAAATCATTTATAAGGGTGTTTCTCAGTTAGTTCAGCAGTTGTAGCAATTCCAGTGAATTTTCTGTGTTCTTATTTTCCTGCCTGCATTTGAAAAACATTCAGTCCTTTATGACAGGAGAGGTATGTGCATAGAGTTTATAAATATATATGTCTGGTATACAAATCATGCTTTTTTGTGTGAAAGATTTAGAAAGAATTGTTTGATACAATAGTGGCTATTTGGTGATGGGTTAGGCTTTTGCTCATCTTTGAATATGAAAGCTATGGAAGAGTGATCAGTAGGTAGACTGAACAATTTTATGTCACAAATTGGGTGTACTGTTGTCATGAGACTGGCATAACATTTGAGATTTTATAATGCAGAAAATAATCGTTGTTTCCTTTGTGAATTCAGGTTTTTTTTTTTGTGGTTCCTTACAGTGTTTAGATTTCTTTTATAGTCAAGAAGCTTAGGAATTTCCCCCTCCCCTTCTTTGACCTTCTGTAATAATTTCTTGTAAAGAGCTGAACATTCAAGGAAATATAACTTTTATGATTGGCAGCATAAAAAAGTGTAATGTTTTCTGACTGGATTTCATCATCTATTATACTTAAATTGTGGCATGTCATGATGGACACATTTTAGCAGTTAAGCTTCTTCCTACCATCTGCAACATGCAGAGTATGTGTATTTGTAAAGGAATGAGCTAGCAAGATTCTTAATTTTTTGGCTAGCAACACCTGATTAAAACATGGTATACATTCATATGAAGCAACAAGAAAATGAAGAGGAATTTGCAGCACTTAAAAGAGACTTCATATTTATACAGTAGGATTCAGGTAAATGTAAAAGGTGCAAATACTTCCCTCCTTAGTTACTGTTTTTGAAAACAGTGGTACTGCGTATATCACAGATGAAAATGCGTAAGCTTTTCCTGTTGCATACTTAATCTGTAAGACTATTTCCTGCTTTGCAGAAATTAGTTAACAATTTCAAAAGTTACACAAGCATGGTAGCTTTCCCCAGCATCTTTAGATAGAAATATGGAAAGCAGGAAAATCCTAGACTCTGGAAAAGCTGCTGGAAGAAGTATCTGCCTGAGTGGGGTCTAAAATTCAAAGATTCTTGGGTCTTTTCATAATTCATGTAATTCATTTTGCACAGTTTTTTTAGACTTCTGTGAGACCTGTGATAATGCAAACAAAGCAAGTGAAGCTCTAGAAGTAAAATACACCTTCATTAAGTATAATCCATTTCTAATTTAAAAAACCCTTATTCTCTGTGAACTTTTTTTTTATAGTATTCTCCTTAAGTGTAAGTGGGGAGAGTCACAAAAGGACAGAAATATTGAAGTCTTCAGTAATTGCATGTTCCCTGGCTTTCTTCTAAAGAAATGTTTGGAAGATATTTTTGAGGCGTTGAAATTTTTTTACATGGGGTTTTCTTTTTTTTTTTTTCCCCAGGGAAATAGGTACTAATATTAACAAAGAGAATAGAGTTCTTAATGATGTGCTTTTTTTTTTTTTTGATGCCTTGCCTTCTTTAATGTGTTTTCCAATTTCCTAGTAGGCAGGAAGCTAGATACATGTGTGGTTTTCCCTGTTGACACCCTGCAGTGTCCCTGCAGAATGCATTAATTGTATTTAAACTTTTGTGGTTTTGAACTTTTGTGTTGTCTGTGAATGATGTAGTGATACATTAGTATCATATATGGATTAATAATATCATTATATGGATTAGTATCACTGTATAGATTAGTGATACATTATCAAAAGTGATACACTGCTTTGTACAGGAATGCATAATGAATTTTGAATGCATTTTAAATACATTTTTTTAGTGCTTAATGAATACTGTGTAAGGAACCAAACATGGAGAAAATTTCATGTTTATGTTCCTTCTTTTTTCTTCATTTCTTAATATGTAACTGAAATGGGGAAGAACAACAAAAAACACCCAAAGCCAAATTACTGTTACCCCCTACCTTCTCAAACACTTAGTGTCCTGTCAACTGAAGAATGATGTGTGTCTGTTTAACTTTGAGGAGCGTTTTTTGTTTCTGACTCTGGGCAAAACTAAGAACTAGGAAAATAAGGTTCTCATTCTCTAGAGCTCTGTGAAAGGAAGCTTGAACTTCTTAGGGCATGAGTGGACTTGCATTTGAATCCAAAATTTGTTTTTTTCGGCTACATACCTTCCAAAGGGAAGTATTTCCTTTACATTTTAAGGAAGTAAATATTTTTTTTATGCCAATTTCCCTGAAAAGTGTTCATGAACTACATTAGCTTCATTTGTTAAACTGATTTCTTTTGACAGAAAAGGAAAATATTATGTATACAATGAACATATGACTCTACAAAGCAGACCATGATGTTTGCTCTTGCAGGCATTACTGTATATGAAGCTAGTGGATTATAGAAATGATTTGATAAATATATAAACATTTTCAGAATGAGGAGTTCTCAATTCGTCATCTTTTCTGTACTATTTCTGCCTACACCAGCTTGTACTTCAGGATCCTAGTTTACTTACTGTACTTAGGTCTTTGAGTTGTTTCTGTGTTTGACTTTGTTTCCAGAAAAACACAACAAACCTGAGATCATTACAGCATGCCATAGTAATTAATAACCTTTAGTTTCTGTTTCTGGAGGAGACGTGATAATTTTAAAGGATATTTTAATCTAAGATCAATTGGTAGAGAGATAAGGGAAAGCATTAGCTTGTTTTGTTCTAACAGATGAATTTGTTGCGAAGACTGACCATCAAGTGGCTGAGATAGCTTCATTATTTTAGATGGATAGCTAATTACTGTCCTTTTGTTATTATTCCTATTTCTGTCCTTCCTGTGGTGGTTGTGAATTAGCTTTGTTCCATTTTCTAAAGTATCAGGCGTTTTTATACATTTGGTATATTGAATGGCAAATACTTGATGTAAAGTCTGCAGTTTTACTCCATAACCAGATTGTAAAATATGAACTGAATTAATCATAACTGCAAAGAGTAATGGCACATTTTCTCTTATTTTATCTTTACTGCCTTTCAGATCGTGGTTTAAAACCTTCTACATCTGGTGCACAGAATGAGGCAGCAGCTTTGGTAGTGGATAGCAAGAGGCAAAGGTCAAACCAGAGGCTGCACAAATATTGTGCACTGGATTTATTGTTTTAATTAAGACTGTGGCAGTTCATCATAAACAGTTTATGGTGTTTTTGCACAGTGCAGCATTTTGAAATCAGCTGTTTTAATGAAAACATAATGTCATATCTGTCAAAGTTCTAAATATTTTGAAAGTGAAATATGAAAACAAGAACTTTAATTCTGGGTTTACTGGGATTAGCTCTTGGAATTGTTTTAAAATCCCTTATGTGCCATATCACAGGTAGCATAGTTCTGTGTTAGAGAGGGAATGGAAAGTACTATACAGAGATTGTTATTTAATTGTGAATATATATGCTGAGGGTTAATGTATTGAAGGACAAAGCTGTTATGATTTGCATTGGAATGCTAGAAGTAAGGCATAAACAGAGATAAGGCTCTTCCTTCTTCATAAGCAGTATGTAAATGCTGAGTTCTGATTGTGCTTAAAAATAAAAACAACAAACCCCCCAAAAAAACCCCAAATGGAGGAATCCTTAAACCTGGAAAGAAAGAAATATGCTGTGGGTCATATGATGCCGTGATGTATTAGCATCAGGGTCTTTGCAGCTAATTATTTACAAGGCCTAATGTCTTCCTGTGGAATTTAAGGCTGAGCATTTTGTAGTCTAGCTAGTTTCTAATATTGTTATGTATTCATGTAGATATGTAAGGCAATTTTGGTTACATTTTTTGTATGGTCTGATAAAATATTTGTATAATCTGAAAATTATATTTTTGTGGTATTCTCCTTGGAAAATAGAAATTAAGTCTGTCATTAGATGCTAGGCCACAGTAGTTGACTGAACAGGGTAATGTATGTTGCATTTTGTTCTATACTTGGTCAAGTTTCATATATATTGTATTCCATGTTATTTTATTAAATTTAATATCTGCACTTCCTATTACCAGACATGCCTCTCATTCAAAGCACAGAGGCACAGTTCTCTAATCAGAAGTGACAAGCTATATACTTTCTTTCAGCCATTATTTGGTAGCCTAGAGCAAGGAGCTCTGTTTCCTTGAAAATGTTTTGAATTGGGTTATTTTTATTGAAGTATTAAAGTAATTCTTCAGATTTTAGGCTATTATTTAAGTACTTTTGGGGGAATGCAATAACCTCTGGATTCTCTAGCCTTTGTTATGTTAACAATTGTAGCTGCTAAATGTATCTTTTTAATGCTTGTTATGTAAGTGTCTGGAAAAATATCTGATTGATAGAAACTAACAATATTTAGGAAATAAACAAGATTAGTTGGCTAAATTAGTTTTCTATTGAAGTATAATATGAAAGTGACTCACTATTTAAATATACCGCTAGAGTATGGTGACTATACCTTTACCAGCAAATGAACAAGGTTAACTGTTTGCTAATGTGTTGAACATATGAACAATATGAACATATGAAAAGTTCATGTTTGGCAGATTTAATCTTAGAGAATCTGAATGTTATAGTTTCCTATCTTAAGGCAGTCTGTTGCTTCCAATGATGTTGGTTAAAGCTCTCTAGAAAAACATCTACTATTTAGGTTTGCTGGATATCTTTATTTGGAAGGACTTCTGGAATCTCTGCTAATTTTGTAACTCCTTTTCCATTTTTTTAAAGATATAAATAAGTGTGGAAATCTCAAAAGAGGTAGAGTAGATTTGCTATTGAAGGAGAAAGGAAGCAGTTGTCCCAAACATCAAAGATGGGTGGCCTTTGCACCTCTTCTGAAATAGTAAGCATCAAAGAGAAACCTCAAGGTGAGCAGCTTTACTGTGGGTGTAGTTTTTTTGGGGTACAGATGTTTATGAAAGGTGATCTTAATGCGTTGAACACTTCTGTATTGCTTCCTTTGTGTTCTGTGTGTATTCATGTGGGGAGATGTGTGAAGTGTAAGAAAAGAACTGCCAATATTTCTTAGAACTGGGTGAACAATGTGAAGAGATGCAGAGTGTTGTTAGCAGGTCTCCCTGACATCAAAAGAAGTATTGCCCTTTGTTAAGTGGAGACAGTGAGCCTTGAGAAACTTTGCAGTGATGTTGATGTACACAGGAGAGAAGGATAATGCTAAGGAGCTAACTCCAAACTTGAATAAGGATCTATTCTTCTAGGCAAACATCATTTTTCCCAGAAACAATTTAATAATAATTTTCTGCTAGTTGTAGGCATTATTCATAAATTGTTGCCTTTGTAATCTTGCCTTTTTTTTTTTCTTTCCCTTGAGTTTGTGTTAGCTTTTGAGAGCTTTCTTTTGTTAGTATGCTTGATTGATACTGCTTAATAGGACCACGGTATTAACAATCAACTTCCTTTATCAGCGTTTTATGCAATTTTGGTGTATTTAAAAATGCAGTGGGACTTAATAGCAATGTTTGACCAGGATTATCCTAGATCTAAACAGAGACTTGTGTGTGTATTATTGCTTCCAAATTTTGTTATTTTCTAATTCAGATGAATGAAAATGTAGCAGATCCACAGGCAATGTAGATAGTGCTGAGCAAGGAAAGAGAAGTAGAAAGTACTCATGAGCATGGGAAAGTGGGAAGACTTGCAGAAAATGTAAGAAGTAGGTATGCTGAAAATGGGGTTAAGTTCCATTTTACTGGCAGACACAGTGGTTTTGTGTGTAGTTTTCATTAAGTAATTACATGCATACTATACAGTTTGATTTGCAAACGCAAACTGTATCACATGTACAAAATAAATGACTGTTCTATGGAAAATATGGCCCTGAATAGAATTCGGGAATGACAGTTCTTACAGTTTGGTGGAATTAAGAGTTACAATTCAACTATGTAATTAACTTCTTTGAAATGAATTTGTCACTATGTGAAAAACAAGAATAGGTAATATTGAAGTGGTTAATACTAAAATAAATGAAATGGGCAAGAACTGATGTGCTCTAATAGAGTAAAAATCTATCAGAGGTGACTGAAACATGTTAGAAATTAAAACATTAATAATAACCAGCAGTACCCAGAGAGAATGAAAACGTCAACAGAGTAATGACATTAAATGTCCAAAATGTTTTGTAAGATGCTGAGTGATACTTTGAGAAGATACAGAGTGGCAGGAGAGGGCTTCAGGTAGAAATGGAGATGAAAAATACAGGACATTCTGAGAATAGCTGAAGGCAGTGAACGTATTAGGGGGAAGTATCTTATTCTGGCCCTGTTTTCTTCATACCTTCTGCTTACACCCAGTGTTGGTGACAGAGTACTATGTTAAATTTCCTGTTGATCTGCGGCTGTGACTTGAGCTTTAGAGTCTGAGTGTGCATCACCCTGAATGGTGTGTGAGTGATGGAGAATCCTTACTTCCATGCCTACTGGCAGTAGGAGTGAGTGCCATCTCCTTCTATCTGCAGACACATGAGGAAAGGTTAAGTGTCTAAACAGACATGCAAGGGCATGCCATGACATTCCCCAGTACCCTGACCACTATCTGGCCTCTGTTTTTGGGGTGAAGTTGGGTTATGGCCTTGGTATACAACTACAGAAACAGCTTGAAAATGCTTCTGGGTTCCCTTGGTTTAATGTAAGAGTAGTCAGCTAAATGTTGCTTGGTACTTATTACATTCTATGTCTAGTATTTAAGGGTACTTTAGAGATGGTCCTGCAAGTTAGGAGTATGTAAGGCTGCTGGTACATGCTAAACTCTATAGTAAATGCTGATGCACGATATACTTCGCGCTCAACAATCTGCTTCATAGGATATCGTTCTGTGTTACCCAGAAAAATGACCGTCAGAAATTTGTTAGCAGTGGAAGCATGTGGGGAAAAAGATTGCTCTTCCTATTCTGCAGTAATATGGGCTACTTTTAACCTGTTTTTATTCACTGCTTATAGCAATCCAGCATGTTGGATTTGATCTGGGTGTTGCTTGGTGAACTGTTGTGGCAAAAGTAAGTCAGACTAAGTAGGACATGTGATTCCTTTTAGCCTTCAAAAAATTTATGGATCCTTTTCAGACATGTGGATCTGTAGCACTATTGATGCATACTAAAATTTGTTCAGTTCTTTGTTAAAATGACATGATACAGCTTTCACTTAAGAAAGAGGTGAATAATTTCATTAACATATAAAGCAAAACCTTCCCAAACATATAATAACATGTAAACATTTCAGAACTTTTATTTTCAAAACCTATGTGTGTAAAATTTGGAAAAATGTCTGTTACTTGGCAGGGCAACATACAAACTGTTCAGCATTTCAGTGATATTGGATGCGCATAGGAACATCTTATATATTAGCTTATATGTCCTGGATTTCAAAAAAGCATCCGTGTTTCTGGAGAGAAAATGTATACTGTCCCTAACATGCATTTAAATAAAAGCAAAAAATCTAAAGAAAAAATGGAAAAAAATTTGCTTCATTTAAAACTACTACTCCTGCTTTCGGAATACACAAGTTTTTGCTAATTGTTTGTACAATTTCATTTGTAGGAAAAAAAAATTGCTGTTAAGAATAATGTGGACATAAAATGACAAAAGGATATGTGAATGAATCCAATGTCTAGTTTTCACAAAAGAGAAATATTTATCCCTAAATGGGACAGATAAATAGTATTTGGGATCTTCTGTTTAAATGTTAGTGGAAACCAATGCAGTGGTAAAAATTATGAAATCACATAAGAAGAACTTTAAAACGTTTTTCTCTTAATTTTTCTCATATAAGTATCTGTATTTTGAATATTGACTATTAGAATTTATTTTGTTAAATAGTGCTAGCATATTATGTGGTAATTTAAATGATGCATTGTTAACAACTCTGTAAGTAGCATTTTTAATGAAAAACCATAGCTTGATAGGCCAATTTCTATAGTCTTAAAGCAAAAACCACCAGATATTTATTGTAATAATCTACAGCAAGTTCAAAAGAACAGAAATACCTGAAAATATATTAAGATATATGTATGTACATTGGATATTAGTGTTGTATATAAAATATATTGGGAATGTGGTTTCAAAATATTTCAAACATTGTTGACCTTTGTTATGTAATACCAAGCTCAGGGAAATATATTTGCATAGATTTAGTAATATGTTGTAAATAACTGCATAGGACAGTGCACATTTTTCCTTAAGAATGCAGCATTATAAGCAAGACATTAAATTATGCCTATCAGACAAAGCAGCAGAATCTCAACATTTTTTTATAGCACATTCTATTGGGAAGACATCTCTGCTTCTAAAAAGCACATGCATTAACTGCCTGATTCATGTGGTGACATGTGGCATATCCAAATGTGTTATGGATCTCCCAGGAATAAAAACAACATAGCAAAATCATCACCTTGGGATGTTCATTGAGTGAATATTTTACAGATATACTCCTTTTATATTTATATAATAATTTAGTGTTATGACAATTTTTTTAGCAGTGTTGGCAGTTTTTCTTTTTTATAATGGTATTATATTTGTGAGCCTATTAAGTGCACATGGGCTGAACTACAGAAAAAAGTATTTTTCATAATTCCTTAGGGTGCTTGTAGCAAAAGAACCATATTGGTATAGAAAAATGTTAATAAAAGGTCAAGCAGAACTTTCCTATGTTTATCGTGATAGCAATAGCAATTTGGGGCTTTTTCAATTATATGTCGAAGAAATAGATTTATGGAGTGTATAGAGAAGAAACTATACCTACTATACTTTTCACTTGAACTCTTTATTAAGAGACCCATCTAAGCAAGAATCAAAGTAATTGATTTCTACAATTTTTCCTTTTAAATATCAGGAAATTAGTGTGAAACTGTATGAAGTGAGCTGAAGAAGTTTGCTTGTTTTGCTATGTTTTGTGTTACAACTAGTGCTACATACTCTAGAATCAAGAATGATGCTTACCTCAGTGATTTTTGCTGTTCTAGAGACCTGGCATTCAAAATAGGAGCAATGCTTTTGGTAGAGTGTGTTTATGTACAACAGATAAAGAAATGCTGGCTTATAATTTAGGAATTAACTGTTTGTTTTCATGCATCATCGCATCCTACTCACCTTACACTTATTTGCACTGAAACAAGGGCCTAGCTGGGGTAATGTTGAGCAACTCTTGAGTCTTCTAGATTCTGAGCTCAAATTTTGATTTTATTATTCTTTTAGATTGTTTCTTCTTGCAGAAATGTTATGTTTAATTCTAGAATAGATTTGTCTATTTGGAGTATACAGATTATAAAATGGTTTCCATGTATATACAACAAATTTGAAGTAATAAAAGCCAGATAATGCATGCATTGACTATCTCTAAATAGAATGAAAACTGTCTGATCCAAATGTCAATGGTACCCTGCAAGTTTTCTTTCAAATTGACCAAGTGTGTGGTCTTGCACCCTTGAAGTGTAATTTTTTTTTTTTGTTTTTGTTTGTTTTTAAAAATATTTAGGTACAAGGCTTGATGGTATTAACTATGGCATGAATACATACATGTGTCTTTACCATCTTTTGCAATTACTGGTGACTTCTCAGTGAGAAAGTAGTAGCAAATCTGGTTTGTGCATTAATTTGCTTGAGTGTCTGTATCCTAAGGCAAATAAATAAGTTTTTTTCAGTGTCTTCCTAGTGATAGGAGCAGGCCATGAACTTCAATATAATGCTAATGAATGGTCACTCCTGGTAACTGGATTAGGATTAACTGCTACAGAGTCTTTCAGTCCTGATGAGCTCAGAAGACATGGATGATCTCCAAATGACAATGCAAGTGTCTTCAGACCCAATATTGTGATGATGCTAATTTTCAGTTAATTTTATGTTTCTGCTTCAACAGATAAAACCGCGCTAGGTGCATGTAGCAGTGTATGTACAGTGCATAAATGATATTAAGAATTCTGAACTAGATGCTTCTCTACCTTATTTATAAAATGCAAAAATAATTTTCTTCAACTGCTTTGTAAATTTTTCTCTTGCTAGTATGCTATGCTTTAACTATGTGCAAGTTACAACACTGTTATGCTGCAGATTAAAATGCCGACTGCAGAAAAATACTGCATCTCCTCAAAATAGAAATGTATTTTCTGTGCAAAAGTGTAGATAAAGGCTATTTTCTTGAAATTGATCCAAGCTGGCTCCACAGGAACAGAAGCATGAGCATCCAAAGTAGCTGTAACAGCAGGAAATTCACTTTTCATTGCCATTTTGCTGTATCCCTTGTGAGAAGGGTTGAAAATAGTGCAGGGAAACTACAGGAAATCTATATCAAATTTTCTTAGAGATCTATCTTTTTGTTTAGCAATTTTCCATTGTATCATATTAGTTACTGTATTTAGTAGTACTGTTTGGCAGAGAAAGTAGTGGTGAATTTTATGTTATCAAAATTATATTAAGAATTAATAAAGTGTTAATGAAGAGCAAATGATGTTGGTAAAATAAGGTATATAAAATATATAAACAGTATCAGGTTTGCCAGTACAAACTGATATTTAATATGTTGCTTAATATCTGGTGTCAAGTTATTAATGGTTTCCACTTTTATCATATGGTCTAGAAGAAATATGTCCATTCAACATTTAAATATATAATTATTTTCCCTTTCTTTTTAGAAAAATCTTTTTTGTGCATCACAAGGCTTCCCTGAAAGCTTTGTTGTGCAGTGAAATTGTGATGCTTTTCGCATGTATTGAAATCTGTAGGTACACCTTAAATAGGCAGGAGTTAGAGAACTAAGCTACACAGAATCCACAAAGTGAAGATGGAACATCTTGAACATGAGTATGATAATAAAGCATTGAAATTCCTATGAATTTCTGGTGAGAAGTACAGATGGATTGGTACTCAGTTATTTGGCAGGCAAGAAAAATTTATCTTAGAAATTGTCAATTCAGTTTTTAATTCTGAAATGTTTGAGTTTCACTTCAGAGTTTTGAGATTCACTGTATGTTTTGGTTCCCAACTACCAGGATGCACCAGTAGTGTTGAGGCATGGCATGAAGCCTAAATTAATAAGCTTTTTTGGGTTTATGAGGCTGGGCCCTGTGCTGACACTGCCAAATTGGGCAGCTGTGGGAGGAGGGAGGTAGCAGCAGGGGTCAGAAGAACAAAGGACAGAAGACAAGAAGACAGCATCAGGCAGTAGTAAGAAGCAATGTGGTTAATAGGAGGGAGGAAAGGGAAGGTGGTGAGGAGGTGAAGGAGGCTGGTCATGAGGAGGAGAAGATCATTCCAAAAAGAAAACTGGGGACCAAGAACCTATTTCATTCGATGTAACATACAACGTGAGACCTGGTATGAGTTATTTCTCAGCTAAAACAGTTATTTTCCTGAAATGCACCTCTTGGAACTTTTAGGTATAGAACAGGTCTCTACTGTAACCATTGGAATATGTATGCCCTGTTAATTTTTTGCTGTTAGGTAGCAAGTAAGCAAAACAAAATTAAACCAATCTTGTAAGAAATCCCATCTAGTCTGTGCACTGTAGCTCAGCAGCTGAGCAGGCTGTACCTGGTGGTAGGAGGTACAGTAGTGGGTTGCAATTCCTAGATAAAATCTGTGAAAGCTATTCACTCTGACTGCTGGGTGTGGAGTGGCTGGGGAAAAGGGAGGTCTTGCAGGGAGGGTGAGGCTGCTGGCACGTACATTGTTTCTGAGCTGTGAGGATGATCAGAAAAGACCTGTTTCTACACAGTCCTTCAAAGGTTGCTAGTGATTGTCTTCTCTATCTCATCTTCAGTCAGCCATGGAGCTGATCTAAAGTCAGCACATCTGGAAGCAAGATGGTAGGAAGGACAGAGTTCATACTTGGCCTCCAACAGATCATTGGCATTAAAGAGCACAACTCTTGGAGCTATTGCAGTATGATTCTGTCTCTGCTTTGTCCTTCCTTGATGAAGTGATCAAGGAAGAGTTCTGACAGCAATTCTGCAGATATTTTCTTTGTTTAAATTCATCAAACCCAGGAGGAGTAGTCATTTGAACATAGGCACTCATTCATTCTGCTGTAATAGGAAGTGAGGTTTTTGTGGTACATCATCTTTAAAGTGTTGTCATTCATTTTTCAGGGAATATCACCCTTAATTGAAGGGCTCCTTTTCACTCTTCAAGGATCTATGTATTCCTTCCTCTTCTAGGTGTTCCTGTTTTAATTTTGAATGCATGAGATTGTTTGCACCTTTTGTTTGTTACCATGCCAGAAAAACCCAATGTATTCCGTGGGCTTGAAGTTTAAGAGTGGCACTGAAGCAGGGTTGAGAACTTTAAAATGCATCTGTTAATTGCTTGAAGGTACCCCACTGTTGTTTGTGCTTTTAACTGCCTCTAAGGTGTGCATTTTGTGCGGACATAGCTATGCTTCTGCTAGGTCTGATGACTTTTTGCTGAGTTTTCTGCAGCAGAGGTCTAGTGCTCTGAAGTGGTCTGCTCCAAATGCTCATCCTTTGGAGCTAGCGCTTTGCAGTTTTGCCATCTCAATGAAATACAGCTATGCTGCAGAATTGCCTCTACTCATTCTTCTCATTCTCTTCCATTGCTGCCCCAGGGTTTATAATGAGTGAGTAAAATTTGGTTTAATGTCTTCAGTGTTGCTCCCTCTTCCCAGAGAGTGTGTAGATAACAGTATTTCCTCTCGTTTGTTGCTCTACTCTTTTTCCTGTGCTATTTACTAGAAAATAAAGACTATGTAAACTCCTGCCCAAGGAACAGCAATCCCAGTTTAAGACAGATGTAGAGATTGATAATTAAAGAGGAGCAGCCATTTTACAAATTGCATGATAAGTGATTAAAAAAAAAAATTAAAACACATTTATGATTCAAATGTATCTTATTCTCAGCCACTTCCAAAATTTTATTCTGACTTATAGTTTTTTTTTTTTTTTTTTTTTTTAGGTTTTAGCTGCTTCTGGAATATCTTAATTCCTTTCCTTTTGTTTGTTGTGTGGTTTTGTATGTGGTTTTTATTTTATTTTATTTTTAATACTAGAGAGTGCTACCTTTATTATGAATGAGAATTTTAAGGTATTTTATTATATAATTAAATGGAGGGACGAATAATGTTAAAACAACCTAATGATTCTAAGAGACATATTCAGATCTCTGAAATTCCTGCTTATATTCTGTTTTCCACTCAGTGTAGTTTGCAATTTGTTAGAGCATTTCCCCCCCTTTTTTTTACAGTTGTAATAGGAATGGTGAACTTCTTTTTTTAAAAAAAACCAACTGTTTGGGGTTTCACGGCAGTAAATATGTTACTGTAAGATGAACAGCATTAGATTCACAATATGAAGTTAATAATCTGAAACATCCCATTGACCCAGTACTGTCTATTACAAGTTTTCTGCAATGTCTCTTCCTCTTGCTGCTGTAGTTAACAATAATACTGATTGATCTGGAATTAGTTATAGGAATAAAAATGTCTGGATATGTCTAAAATTTGGCTTACATCACTCATCAAGGATTTTCTGTTGATATGGTAATATTTTACAGGGATTATCGAATTAATCAATTTATTATTTTTAAGAATTTTACCTTTGAGCCCTGGTGTATGTGTAGGTTTGTAGAGAACAGTGTTTGGCCACAGGTTTGTAGCTGGCAGCTATTGCTGAGACACGAAGAACTTCAGGATCATGTTTAGCAGAGTAAATTCCTAGGTAAGAGAGATAGAACTTTTGTGATAATTATATATATACGAATTTACGTTTATTTTTACTTTGTCATTAATATTTTGAATTTTCTTCAAATGTGTTTCTTAAAGTATTATGAAATCGTAGATAACACTCCAAAAATCTCTCGCCACTTTTTTTTGGGTATTTTTGTAGCTGAGGGTGACCCTTGGAAATCTGTTTGATCCCGCTCTGTTGCTGCTTTCTGCCGATAGAGCTGCAATGGTTTTCATCTTTGTCCATGGACCGTATCTCGTTTTTTCTGCACACGACAGCGCGAAAAATCATCTGTGTCTAACCCGACCACTGCTGCCGGTGCCGGGTGGAAGCACCGGGAGCGATCCCAGCAATGGCCCGTTGGTGGGAGTATAGGCACACGCACCTGCGGCTCCCTGGCGCCTCCGCCAGCGGCAGCGGGGCCGTGGTTGACCTTTGCCAGGCTCAATAGCCTTTCATTTATCACTGATCACAAGAGTGGAATGAACATATTTACTTGTGTTTTACTTTCCACTTATAATATCTAGTGGCATGGGAGGAAAATGAAAACAATTGTTCATATGGGAAATTTATGTGCTTCATCTGGCTGTATGATTTCCACGGTTGTACCAGTGCCACTGAGGGACTGGTATTGCATTTTACATCTTTAGGCTACAGCAAAGTAGCTTTTACGTCTTTAGGCTACATCCAAAGTAGCTTTTTCCTCCATTAGACGTTGTGAAGTCTCTAATAATGTTTGTCTCACTGTGCTTTTGTAGTACAGTGTTTCATTTGAATAGGAGACTTATTCAGCTCTTTGTTTAACAAATGCCTTTCATCTGATGTACACCCCCCCCCCCCCCCCCCCACTTTTGTTTTAAGGGTATTTTTCTTTTGTCCTTAGTGAACGGGAAGATTCTGATTTCTCCTGTTACATGCTGGGTACAAATTTATTTGAGTATGTGAACTGGTCTTATTCCAGCTCCAGAGTTCTAGATGGGAATCGTTTCTGAATATTATGCAAAGGGTTTCTGAATTCATTCTCATCCTAGGTCTAACACTGTGTTCATCCGGTTCTCTTCCATGCTTTACTTATTGAAATAGTCCCATTAAAAATCGATGGGATTATTCATGTAAGTAAGGCAAGTGGGTGTTAGGTTTTAATTTGAGTGATATTTTTTTTGCAGTGTGACTTAGTTTTTTTCATGATGTGTTTCAACTTCTGTAATGATTAAGCTTGTAATACCTTCTGGCTTTTAGCACCATTTTCTAGATTTGGGTTAGTTTAAAATCTGTATATATCAGTACACTTGTATAAATCTACCTACAAATTGATTCTTTCTTCACCACTATTTTACAGTGTGATAATGGCAGCTTTATTAATCTGCATTACAACATTGAATGCCCTATCATTTAATTCAGTTAAAATTTCTGGAAAGGTAAATTACTTCTTACAACTTCACAGATTAAAGGAATTATATGTACACACCAGTTCTGATCACTAAAGGAGAAGTTTCATTATCTCTTATGTCAGCAAATTTTGATGTCTGATAATTTTTTGGATGAGGCTTATACAAAATGTAAGTAATTTGTTTACATAACAGTACAAGGTGAATAGGTATAAAGTATTACAGTGTTTGGAATTTACATATTGTAAAATTCATAAGTGCATGAATATTCTTAATAGTAAGTGGCATTGCTTTGCAAATACTGATATACATAGTGATGTTTAACGCAGATAATTTTCAGAGATAATATAGGTATATGCACAGTAACTTTGGTAATAAACAAATTATGAAATACTGTGATTTACTGATGGATTTTATTTTTCCACTGTACTGCTGGCATTTGTAATGTAGTTTCTCTTTATTTAACTCGCACGGTTTACAGTTTGGAAGCAGAGCCAGATTGCAGGGAAATCAAATAGGGTAATAGAGTGAAACTGCATTGAAAGCAGAGTTGAATGAAATTCTGAAATAATTTTAAGGTTGTGTTCTGCAAATTCTGATTTCATAATAACTTTTTTTCACTTTAGAAGATATTGCTCTGTGTGTGTGGCATGAATACCCACCATTTGTATCCTGCACCTATAGCACAGAACATACAAGTGTTTTCTGCTTTGGTATAATGATGGTTAAAGGGTGTTGCAGTCCTGAGTTTGCCAGTGAACAGCAGAGTTTACAAAAAGCTTTACCTTGGTTTTTGATACATTTCTTACATGTTTCTGTATTCACCAGTATTGGAATGTATGAGTCAAAAGAGGAAAAAAAAAATAAAAGGAATAATGAAACCTGTTCAAAATGATGCTGTTGCATGGAAATGCACTCTGTATGCTGACCAGTCAAATGTTACATAGCCAGATGTTAGCTGAGGCTAATCCTGGTTTTAATGCCCAGCCTAATCACCTTAGGGCTTCCGGACCTATATTGAATTTATTATTTGTAGCTGCCCTTTTGTTTCTGTAAAGTGATACATTTTAAATGCTTTTACTGTATCTATTTGCTTGATTTGAGGGATAACACTATCTTAAAAGCAAACTTCTAAAGTTTCTGAAGGCAAGCAGCAGCCTCTTCCGGAGGTGAATGGAATCCTCTTGGCTAATTAGAATTAACCCCATTTTCACATCAGTCTTACAGTGGAATTGTTCAAAACTGTATTTCTTTATTGCATGCTGCCATGCTCCAAGGTGAGAAAATACTAAGAAAATAATGAACAAATATTTGTGAAAAAGGACTACCCTTTATATATACCAAAAAAATTTCTATTTGGATTAGTAAATATGATAAAACACACATTATACTAGAACTAGACTGCTGAAATAAATGTATGACACATTTTTGAACAGGCAAATACTGATGGTGGGAGACAGGTATACCTGTATATGTGGGTTGCATTCATGTGCAAAGAATTATAAGATGCTGAAATGCTTCTTTGTTTTTGTTCCTGTTTTCAGTAAACACAGAATGATAAAAGAACTAAAGAACATGAAATATTTTACTATTTCTATTTGCATTTAAGTTTTAAAAATCTCTTATAGCTTGAAACTGAAGTTAACTTTTTAAATTATTTATGATAGCAATAATGCATGTTTTTGTTATTGAACTATATCTCTATAGTTCATCTAGTGAACAAAATCCTCCCTCAGCTAATTATAACTTACAGTATTTTCCCAGCAGTCTTACAATCAAATTATTCAAAATTGCATTTTTTTATTGCATATTGCTAAAACCCAAGACAAGCAAACATCAAGATAATAAACAATTATTTATTGCAAATTATTACCTAATATATAAGATTAACAGCTTGTAACTATTAAGATTAATACATGTGGTAAACTGTATTTATTATACTTATTTTGTAGCAAATATCTTTGTATAAAACATATGTTTATGCATTGCAATTAATGAGGAAAAAGTGTAAGATTAACAATTTAAGCTGTGTTTTGTTCTTAGATTTATGCACTCTGTAAAATTTATTTATTGCACTTATTAAAAGTATTTAATGATGGACTTCTGAAGCTATATTTTTAATGTGCAAATATAAACTAAAGGAGTGTTGAATTACAAAATGGAAAATTATAACTGAAGTCCAAGAATCAAACTATTTTTTTGCTATAAATCTGCTTTAAAATAGTCATCATTGGAGTTACAGAATCCTTAAACTGTGGCCTTTTTAGTACATAATGAGTTGTGATGAGTTTTCCTTTTTAAAGGCTCTTTTCATCATTAGAACTACACTCAACAACTTGCGCTTAAAGATAAATGTAGCTCGTAGTATAAACATTAGAATCATATCTTTTTATGATGAGAAGTTAAAATAACATTTCTAAGAGGAGAGAGAGCAAACCCATACAAGTTGTGATGCACTGCAAGGAAGAAACAATTTAAAAATGACGCTTCTGCTTTGTCTATGCAGAAGAGCTACTGCTGCAGTCATGTAGATTGCACAGGCTGACTGCAAAGATGTTTCAACACTCCTGTTCTGGAGAGACTTCTTTGGTCAAAGCACCTCCAAGCTCATGTTTGCTTATGCAAAAGTATGAGATTTTTCAGCAGTTTTTATGCACTCTTCATTTTGCTAGGAAATTTTTACTGCTTTGATCTATCAATGATCAGGCTCTAGTATAATATGTTCTCTTAGTGTTTTGTTTTAGAAAATATTGTTGTATTACAAGTACATTAAGAAGCTATTTATATACTTTTTTGTGGGTTTTTTTTTTTTGTGGGGGTCTTTTTTTTTTTTTGTGAAGAAACTATTTTTTGGGGAAGGGACCTTTCAGCTGAAATGCATTTCTACTTCTGCTTTTTCCTGTGTGACCGTGCTTTATACTAGGCATTTAGAATGTACTTAATGATGTAATTATAAGAAACAAGTGATGCAGTTTCATCAGGATTTCATACTTAGGCAAACAGCCATGTAGATAAGCAAGTTGGATAGGAAAAAAAGAAAAGCATTATACCTACAAGTTGTTTCCTGTTTTGGAATTTTATTTTATTTTTTAATATTGTGAGAATGGGCTTGGTTCTCATTAAACGATATACAGGCAGTATTTCCAAAAAAAGATTAAATAAAATTTTTATTTCGCTAATTGGGTATATCTAATAGCTTGTTTTTTAAAGAGTATTCTGAAAGTATCACAGTACGAAGAGATGGAATTAATAAGAATGGCAAGCAATTTTTTTTTCTTTAGGTATTCTAAGCAGTTACTGTCAGTATTATTACTTTTAAGCAATTGATACTTGGTTTAAATGACTACGTTGGACTTAAGCTACAAGTGTGTTTTAAGTAAGATAAAAATCTAATTACGTTTCTTTATGATAACTATAGTGATTTGATGGAATGAGAATCAAGTAAAAATACTGTTTTGTTAAAAGCAGTGAAAACTGAACTGAAAATGAGGTGGGCTTTTTTGTTTTAGGCTTTCTGAAACATATGAAAAATACCTTTTACTTTTTGCTTACAGAATGGATTTTTAGTTTTGTGGTTTAAAGGCATTAAAATGCTGATATACTGAGGAGTTCTCCCTATTTCTGTAGGTGTTGCTCCTGTTAAAAAAAAACTGAATCAGTTTTTTCTCTGGATATAATTTATTATTGTACTCTCATCTGATGAGATTTTTCATCAAAGTGCTAATATGACAAACTGATCCTGTTTCCATTGAAGTCAAAAGGCTCTCTGAATCTTTTTTTGTTCCTCCTTTGTTGTAGACACAGATGTGAGTCTAAAAATGTCTATCAATGTGGAACATACTATGAGGTTATTTTAAAAGCTTACTTTCTCAGTATGATGCTGCAGTTCTAAACCACTGGCCTCAATTTGCTGATTTTGAAGTAGTAAAGGTCCTGTATATTATCTATACATCTGTGGAACTCTAGAAATACTTGATCTAAATTCTCTAAAGTGATTTCATTGCTCAGGGAATTTGAATGGTCTGATGTGGGATGTGTATGGCCAGCTGAAATTTCCCGAAGTGGGAATCAGTACCCTAGTGCTTCCTCCTGTCTTCAAATTTACGATCACAAGAACAACTATTCCACAGCAGACCAAAAGCCTTCTAGGACACTGTCCTTTTTGTGACATTGGCCAATGAAGGATTTAGAGGGAAAGAGTAGAAGTAGCAGAGAAAAGTAGGGTTGTATTTTCCCAAATTTGTGCTCCCTGTTTCTGGAAGCTGGCAATTTATGACCTATACTTTTATACTTCTGATTATCCTTGTTTCTTGTCTCCAGTGCCCTTTTTAGTTCTATTACCCTTTATTTTTTTTTTTTTTTTTGTGAAATGGTTACTAGAACGCACTCAGGTTTAAAGACACGGGCATTCAGAAACCTTGCTGAGGAAGGGCAAAATAGCTTAAGAGCACAACACAGCTCAGTCCTTCAATGGCATAAACTCCCAGAGCTACCATCTGTGACTGGTGTTTTGTAGGCAAATACCCTCACAGCTCAGGCTCAAGCTGGGACTGTCAGAGAGTAGTATCAGAATTACTGAGCTCTAATGAGGCCCATGGTGCTCCTCTTCCTAGTGTTCTTTTCAGGGCAGAGCTCTATCTCAGGAAAGATACTGACCTTCTGATAGTTAACAAAAGATGATGCTCCCACCACTGAGTCTGTGTGTGTCTAAATTTGGCCCTAGTCCTAAAAGGTCCTGACTTTGATGGAAGTTGTAGCTATATAATACCTCATAGGATGAGGTTTAGTAGTTGCAGAACTGAATACAGCATTTTTACAAAAGTCACAGTTTAGACAAGTTCCTTGGTTCTGTATTCATTGTGTCTGTTTTCTTGGAGATTAACTTGAATGTAGCTTTACTGGAATGTTACTTCACTGAAGTGAGAACAAAACAACCAACTTTTGCAGCTGATCTGTGAAAAGCCATTATCATTAGGCCATCTGGAGGAAAAAAAAAGCATTTTTAGTTCTTGAGCAATGGCTAAGAGCTCATTTTTGAAGAACAGGTTTCTTGTGATTGCCACATGATAGTGACAATGCATTACAAAAAGAAAAAAAAGTGCTGAAACAAGTAGGGTTTTATAGAACCATTTATATTCTAGGTTTATTTCTGCAATAATTTAAACTTTTTCCTGCTTTGCAGTTTCTTTGTGCTTGTAAAGGTTTATATAGCTTTAGAGACGGTGCTACCTGGAATGCTAACTCTGACTGGATTACCAGAAAAAAAAAAACAACGGCAGAAAGAAATTGGCTACTTAAAAATAGTATGAAGCTGAATAAATGACACATTAAGTCTGAATTTTTTGTCACATCAAAACAGAGTAGACAAAATGGAATTAGGGCGTTAACCTGGAAGCTGGTGTTACTATATTTCAGATACTGACAGGTTTTTGCAATCGTACCTATGATTGATTTCTAATATAAAATTGGGGAGTTGGGGTGTTTTTTTTGGGGGGTGGTGAGATTTATTTTTTCATCTCAGCATTTCTTTTCCCAGTGGAGTACTGTGTACTTTGAGAGATGTGAGTTCATGACAGTGAGGTATGAATTTGGAAAAACTTTTTACAGGTTCTCATCAGGCAATGTTTATTGATCAGGCTTTCTCATTGTGCTGTTTAGAAAGGCTGACTGAAAAAATATGACTGAAAAGTGTTGGTGTTTTTTTTTCTTTGTTTTGTTTGTTTGTTTTTTGTAAATTGGAAATGGATTTAAACCCCAAACACAACAGAATAGCTCATACTTTATTTAAAATTGTTTGGGGGAGATTTCTCTTCAATACTTCTCCAAACTGTACAATCAGTCAGTTACATTGTTCTTGTGGTAACTGGGAAATTGTATGTTGCTTGAAAAACTTTTAGAAAAGACACTTAAAAATATCTGAGCAATGCAACAGATGTATTTGTTTTCTCCTGTCAAATAGGACGGGAGTGCAAAGCTAAGTTCATTGACAGAGGGCAAAAATTAATGAAGGATGATTTGAGCAGGAGGTCATAGGCATAGCTCTGCAAACATCACAGAATAACTGATAATGGACTGTGCTGTAAGACTGTTCGTGCACACCAAGAAGTAAATGAGTGATTTACTCATGGTGCAGGTGGCAGGAGGGCACAGTACGCAGTTTTCCTGCTGGATACTCTATGTATCAGATGCCTGAACCACGGTGGGGATCCTGCTTCACTCCCCAGTACTTTCTACATCATATGGAAAAGAAATGTAATGACCACTGGGAGGGTGGTATAGAGAGTGGGGGATTTTGCTTGGTTTTTATGTATCCCATACATGTTTTCTTTTGCAGACAGCCGTTTATACTTTGAATGTAGCTGTTGGAACAGAATATTGCCCCAAGGATGCAGAATATTCTACTCAAATGAGTCTATATCTGAATCCTAAACTTACACCATGGATTTTTGATTGCCTGCAGACAGATTGTGTAGTCTAATGGTGGGGTGCCTTCTTCCTTGTTTTTGGTTGTGGTTTTTTTTTTCTTTTTCCCTCTAAATCATGCATATTTTCAATACATAAGACATACTTTTAAATATTGCTTTTCCATATGCTGCTCTAACTGTATAAACTGTATACATACCACATATTGAATCCAGGGAATTTCCTTCTCCCTTCCCCGAGGAAAAATGTTTTTCAGTGGAATTCGTCTGTACTTCAGGAAATCTCAGACAGGGCAGGTGGAATTTTGAAGCACTGGAAAGGTATTCACTTGCTCTTAAGTGGTGGTGGATATGGGTCAGTGTTATGAATATGAAGGAGCTTGGTTTGTGGAAGTGCAGATAAGAAGGGATGTGATCCACAAGATAGTGTTTCCATTTACATAGGGTCCAGAATATGAAGACATCTAAGGACCCATAATGACAGGGTTTAAGTGTGGCATCACTTGGTCATAATTCTGGGTTAATAGCCACTGTTCTTCTACCATTTTAGAGTAGGAGAGGCAATATTTGTTTGAACATCAGATGACAACCAGATCAAAACTATTTTTTTTGTCTCTTATGTAATACATAACTTGTGATTCCAGTTAAATCTTATGCAAAAGTCCCATATGAGTGCAACAATGAACCTCATCTCAGTTCTTTTTGAATCTGGGGCTTGGTTCTTTTTCTAGTTTGTGCTTTTCCAAAACAGTATAGGTGTTATTGCCAGAAGTATAGGTGGGCTGTTATTTCTCCATTGAACACAACTGGGGCTCAGAGATAAGCTTCTACATTGGAATTCAGTTTATTAATGCTCTTCAATAGTAGATGTGATATCATCTATAGATATAATTCAGATATTTTTGAGGTATACCCAATGATTTCCAAGTTTGGATTTGGTGGACTTGGACAAAAGTTTTCTGCATTATTTCTGCACATTCTTTATTATCAGTGTTGCAAAATTGTTCTGGAATTTTACTTTCAGGAGTCACAAAACCTTCTTGTCCGGCACGTGCACTGCATATTGAGTAAGAAACAGAGGCTATTTGACAAGTTTATAAAAAATACGTTTTGGTCTGGGCAAATGACTAAGTAATATTTTGATTTCCACATAGCCATTTTAGAAAAAATAGTGTAAATGTGAAGCATTTTAAGGCAAAGCATAAAAAACCTCACAGCAGGAGCACATCCAGTTAGGAATATACAACAAGGAATAACTCTGGTTTTATGAAATAAATACTTGGATTTTAGGGGGAAAAGGTTTCCCCAAAGTTAAGTTAATCAGAGTTCCTCACATTTTGGTTCAATTTGTAGCCTCATGTGTTATTTTGAGGCTGTGAAAGCATTCACAGTGAACATTAAAATAAAATAAATAATAATAATTAAAAAAAAATATAAAAAAGCCTAATTAAAATCAAACCTTAGTAGTTGACCTGAATGACAGGATGCTTTGGGCACAGCATTCTGGTAAAAGTCTGGAGTCTGAGTGATCCTGTTGTATTGTCATTCAGTGGGAAGTGGATGGTTTCAGATAAAGTATCTCTGTGATTTTTTTTTTTTTAATTTTTATTTTTGTTTGTCAACTAGGTAATTTTATTAATAGCTCTGCTTCCTGGTTATTGTAGCTTCTATGGCCACCCGGCTTCATTGAACAGCCCATCTTTACTCTCTTTTTCCCCTTGCTTTCTGATGTGGTCGGAAAAAGAAGGCTATCAACCTCTGGAATATGAGAGAATTGGAATAAGGTAGATAAGTTTACCTTGGACTTACTCTCTTGTTATTGAATAAGTTATATTGGTAGGTTACAAATACTTGTTTGTTTTTTTTTTTTTTTGCTATTTAAGGTGTCATAAGCAGTATCTAGGGGTTTGTTTTTCCACAGGAATGAGTTACACTTAGCCTGAGAAAACAGGCTTGGATAAGAAAAAATGTCTTCATGACACTAAGGCTAAGCTTGAAAGCTTTGTTATTAATTATACAGATTAATTCTGTCTAACTAAATAAATGACATTAGCATTTTAGTGTACAAAAAGTAGGCCTTCCTGACCGCAACTCACAAGAGTTTTCAGAAAAAAAATAAAGCAGTTATTGTGTTCTGAGGTCGGGTTCAGATTGTGTGGTAGCAGCAGCAGCATACACTAAAGAAGAGCAGTAGTAAAAACACCCTTCTCTTTACTGTGTAGTCACCAATGCAGGAAGTTGTTACTTATGAACTATAGATTTGCTTCTCTTTTTTCAAAGCTTACACTAGCTGGTAACTTTGATTATAGAGTATTTTGGGCTTTCCATACATTGCCTCATTAAGGAGACAATAAACCAATTTTAATATGTCTCAGTCTGCTATTTTCAGATGAAACTGTTATCATGGGCCCTTTTAGTTACACTTCACAACCTAGAATATTTTTTCCTCTAGTTTAGCATGTTCTCCATATATACTGTAGTCTAGATATTAGCATTTGTGGCGTTTCACTTAATGACTGCATACAATGTCTTTGGGTAAAATATTCAGCATACAATGCAAACTAAGCAGATATTCCACCTGAACAATATAAAAAAAATAAGATAATTAACACTTGGGCTATGAGCTATCATGTTCTACAGGCATAGTAGGTCAGATTATGGTGTAAACATGGAGTAATGAGAATTTATCATGCTGGAGTTGAGTTCAGAACCTATTTGGATGAGCATTAATACCATAGTAAAAATTAAAAGTCTAATATTTTAACATTAAAATGTGTTTTTGTTTGTAATTTGACATCAGAGTAGAATATAGATACTGAAGATTATTGCCTTTTGTACAGGGATTTCACCTACAGGTAACAGCGATAGGAAAGATAAGAAGATAGGAGCCAGGCCCTGAGAATGCCTAAAGCAGATGTCTAAATAGGTGATTCTTTCCATGAGACCCATTGCTCTCCATTGACTGTTCTGCAGGTCTGATTAACTGAGACTGGGATATCTTATGCTAAATCCAACCCTTAGCATTTAAATTAGATGAATTCTGTTCTTCATATCTGAATTATTATATTTATTAGGTCTAGTCTCTAGATTGGAGAAGTCAGTGGTTTGCTGTATAGCTCCGTGGTTACTGCTATCAATTCATGTCATCCATATAGGATTACAAAGTACTTGGTTGGTTGCCACACCTCTGCTTTGGCAGCTTCAGTAATTGCTCTGTTAAGAGTACTGACTGAATTCAGAAAGGTAATATTTACATGGCTAGTAGTAAGGGAGGAAGGAGCCAAATTCATTGCTAAAGGACGGAGGGTAATTTTAGTGTTATGTTGCATATCTTTCTAATGATTACTGAAAACTCCATTTTTGCCACTACCAACCTGTCACTGCAGTCTGTGAAGTTTAAATTCTGTCTTTTTAATAGCCACAGGTAGTTGCATTACAGCTAAATTTTAGCTGTTGTTAGCACCCTGTCCTGTGTGGAGATTTTTTGGCTTGTTTGTTTTTTGGTTTTGTTTTTTTATCGCTTGAATGCTTTTGCCTTTTTTTTTTTTTTTTTCCATTTCACAGCTTGGGAAGAGATGAGTATTGGTAAGGTTGGAAAAAAACTCTGTTTTCCTGTAGCAAGAGTGTAGTAATATGAAATTCAGAAGCAGGTAACCTCTGAACAGAGTGCGCTGTGAGATCAAGTATAGCCTTACACTAGCCCATTCATACTGCATTGCTGTGGTGTGCTGTTTTAACCTTTCCTGGCGTAATGGGTTTCAAAACCTAGAGGGCAGACTGCAAGGGCCCCAGCTTGACACTTCAATAATTTAAATACCAGCTTAACTAAAGCTCAAGTTCCTCTGAGGTTTTAATGTACAGTCTGAACATATCTTAAATAGTTGAAGATTTTACAGCTCTATTTTGATGCCTGATTATGTATTTGAAAGACTAATTTTAGGCACATGCATCTAAAAGTGCATACTGTAGTAATTTTAGTGAAATTTCCTAAACTTTCCTGACCTATGTTTTGCAAATAAACTTAAAGGCCATGATTCAGTAAACTACTTAAATATACTTTTGGGAAAACCTGCATACTTGAAGTGAATGAATAGTGTGGGATTATTTGTGTACTTAATGATCTACTTGAATGCTTGAAGTCAACCAGAGCTCTAGCTCTTAAATTTTTACATTCTTTTTCTTATGGTGACACTTATGAAGCAGGTATGAATCTTGCAGCTAAAATAGCTTTAGATGGTGCTAAACAGAGCTCCTTTTATGCATTTTGCATGTAAGAACTGAATTTTATTATTAACAGACAATGGTATATACCGATTTAGATCAGAGATCAGTGTCAGTTCATTCCTATTTGACAGAGGTTACAGTGTTACAAAATTAAGAAGAAATAGAACTGTTGGAAAAAAAATGAATGGAAATATCAGAGAGAAAATCTACCTTATATTTAAAATATATTACAACCTTTATCCAGTTGAAAAGAATACATTACTAGAAGTAATTTGAAATATTGTGAAAGAAATACATCATATTATATCTTCATTAAAAGATTGTGGATAGTTGTCAGAGACCTATATGCAAAACATTATTGGCAAATTTTGAATTTTTTGATAATTTTGGGTCAAAATATCATTTTCTATTTTGCATTAAAGTGCAAAATATAAGTAGTCTATATTAGGATGTATTGCTAAAATAGTCATACAGAGAATAAATTTTTAGGCTGGGTATCTATACAGTATATTCCTGTAAAGTTATCTGCTCTAGAAAATTTACTTATACTGTACAAAACAATACACCTCCCTGAACAACACCCCCCACCCCCAAACATTTTTTTATCTTTCTGCATAAATAAAGATATTTCATTTAATAAATTCTATAACTCCTTAATAGAAATCTGATTAAACTATTTTGTGTAGATCTTGGAACATATATTTCTGAACTATTTTTTTGGGGAACTTTTGTGTGACAGCTAAGTCAAACACTTAAAATTTGCTACATTTACTGTTAGGCACAATTTTTCATTGCGGTACCACATTTATTCTTCTGTATGTACAATATTTATATAAAAAGAAAAAAATGGAATGTAAGTCATGCCTATTTGAACAAGATAATAAATATCAAAATCATTGAAGAATTGTATTTTCTATACTATTTGCACCCAAAATGGTTTCAGGTTTAGATGTATACATTAATATATTGTGTAGATAAGCGTATGCTGCCCTAAAATAGATCATAGAATGGTTTGGGTTGGAAAGGACCTTAAGATCTACTTCAAATCCCCAGCTATGGGCAGGGACATCTCCCGTTAGACCAGGTTTCTCCAAGCCCCGTCCAACCTGGCCTTGAACACTGCCAAGGATAGGGCAGCCATAGCTTCTCATGGCAACCTGTGCCAAGGCCTCACCACTCTCGTGCAAGTAGTGTCAAGGTACGCCATGATGTTTTTAATAAAGGTGTCTCTGATTTCCAATACAGCATGTCCAACAGTATTCCTGAGGAAAAAGGAGGTGAAGTTGTAGCAGTAGTAGACGGATGTTGAAAACTCTTTGTGCTTGGCATATGATGCAGAAAAACCTTGTTGTACTGTCATTGCCACTGACTGTGACACAATTTGCTGCCTAGGTTTTATTTCCCTGCTTAAAGCTGCTTGAGGCTGCTAACTAGTGTACATGGCATTGCTGAGATGTTGAGAAAGAGCTTAGAGAGAAAAATGTACAAGTTGTCTAACCTGTGTCAAGAAGTTCCATCTTGTACCATTTAAATGTAGCTTGGACTCAGTGGAAGGAAAAAAATCTGTTAAGAATAATTTTATATTAACACAATAGGAACAATATAAAGAGAATGGAAACAAGACAGCCTGATGTATCTTTTCCAACTCTAATTTGTGGCAGCATAGATATTATAAAACCCAACTGAACAACCCAAAGCTTGGCCTAAGTTTCACCTGTTGGTCTCTGCAGCTATCAAAAACTTGCTAGTGCTTTGACTTTTGGCCTGGGAACAGAACTGATAACAATGATGTTTTGGTTTGGCCAAGGACTTTGTGAGTCTCATGCTCTGCCAGGTAGGAGAGAAGCTGGGAGGAAGCAGAGACAGGACACCTGACCCAAACTGACCGAAGAGGTATTCCATACCACAGCACGTCATGCCCAGGATGTAACTGGGAGTTACCCAAAAGGACACGGGGTCTTCTGGGTCGGAGTTGTTTTTTGTCGGGTGGTATCATATTCTCTTCCCTTGTTATTTTCTCTTATCATTGTTGTCGTTGGTGGTAGCGGTGGTGATTTGTGTTGTACATTGGTTGCTGGACTGTTCTTGTCTCAACGCGTGGGAATTGCAATCTTTTGATTCTCCTCCCCATCCCTCCAGGAGCAGGGAAGCGGAGAGCCCCTGGGGAGGGACACGGGCCTCGATGGCTTCCAGCCTGGCACCACTCACTGGGAGCAAGTGAATGAGCTGTCTGGCTGGGTTTAAACCACGATACATGTATTCCCTGCTTTGAAGGTCATCCTTTATTTTAATAAAATCCAAGTTTTGTGGCAGTGTTTCCACTCAAACTGTTTTTTTTAAATGTATTTAATATTTTCACCAAGGGATGCTTCCAGATGTATCGGTGTTATAAAATTTGAGCTCTTCTAGTTAAATATACATCATCCAGGCCAGACACTACTTAGTAGTAATGATTATGGCATATACCAACAGCTCTTTTCCTCTTTATTATGCCTGCTATTTTATTTTCAGTCCTTTGGTCTTCTTACCTTCATTACTTCTGAGTGGCACGTGAGCTGGTCAGTAGCTTTCCTGACTGTGTTCCCCCTCCGTCACAGCTTCCACTTAACCTTTATGGGTACCAGAGGGCAACATCTGCTGAACTTTTTATGGTTTCTACTCATTTTTCATGATAGGTAAAGAATGAAAATGAAGATCTTGACAAAATGGTTCCTTTTATGGGAGTAATTTAAGAAGTTTTTTCTGTCCTTTTTTTTTTTTCCCTCTCACAACACTTCTAGTATTTATACCTAGCCTCCATAAAAATAATCTTTATTCATGTGAAGAATTTCTGTGAGAAAAATCACCAGTATCAGTGTTATCTGGCAGGTCTCTACTCTGCAATTCTCAAGTAAGTCCTGTTTTGAATTGGCAGTATCAGAATAGATGACATTATCTTTATATGGTTTTGAGAAAAGAAAACAAAAAATGTCATCAGTGTGAAGGTGAACTTCAGTTGTGATGCCTGTAGGAGGAGTTTTCTTGCCATTTTATCTTTGTTCAGCAGCTCAGATTGTGCAAGAACTGTCTGAAGAAAGATTTGTCTGGCATGAGAGTGTAACAAATGGATATCACATAATTCTAGTTCTTGTTTGGTTCAGGTTTTTTCCAACCAAAAAGTGGCAATCTTCTGTAGTGAAATACAGGTTTGTTTCCCCCCCCCCCCCCCCGGTGAGATTCATCTATTTTACTGGTTTATTCAGGGGCAGCTGTAGGAATAAACTTCAACTCTGATTTTTTTTTTTAAGCACGAAGTGTTTTGTTTATAAGTATACACACATATATGTATATACACACATTTCCGCATTTGCCCATAACATTCTAGGTCTACCCACCAGAGCAACTAACTCCTTTTAGTATGTGGCATGTAAAATTTATTCTTCACTACAATAACATTGCTTAAAATACATTTTATGCAATTTTTACTTACTGCATCCCCTGCAAAGAGTGCTCTTTATTTCAAAGATACGTGAATAGCTTAAAAACTTTTTTATAGTTAACTTCCTTTGGTAAGAGTCTTAGGGTGATGTGATCCTGTTCACTTCGCTTTCTGGTCCAGAAAACACTGAGGTTCCTTTGCAGGAGGCTGTGGTCTCTCTGTTACTTTCAGGGTACATTTTTAAAATGAATAACAATGGACTATTGAGCTAACTCCCAGTTAAATGCCAACAGGACAGAATTCAGATGAAAGGGCATACGACACTGCTAGAAGGTTACTTTGGCGTTCTGCGATGTCAGTTTACATATTTCCTGAAAGAGTTTTGCCTCCATTGTAGTCTCTTGCTCTCCAACACCTATTCCACTCTTCATCCTTAATTTTACAAATGTTTGCATAGATATGACTGTGTGCATGGATGTCTTACTCTGCAGCATCTTTGTTAATTCATTGGTTAGTACTTTACAAAGATGAACTGAAAGGAAAGGGTGGGATTGAAGGTACAGTAGAATGTTATTCTAATGTCCTTGTGTAACTTTGCTCCTTGCAGCATTGTTACCTTTCTAGTGAAAAGGTCTTGTCTCCCCAAAAGTTTGTGAGTGCTTTTTAATTAGGAACATGAAATATTGTCATAAATCACCTTGAGATTAAAAAAAGGGACCTGCTTTAATTTAGTTCTGATGAAAAAGATGTCTTGGGAAAATTGATGAAGTCACTCCTTCAACTGGTTTTTGTCTTTGATTGCATTGACTAGGCAGAGTGATATAGAAAAAAACATACTTTAGAGCCTAAATGCTTATATGTATCAGATCTTCTTTTATATCTGTGTGGTTGTATTTGTCTTTCATGTTTTATTCATGTCTCTTATACATGTGGATATAAACGTTTGTTGATTGCCATATCAAAAGACTGAAGTAACATCATAACAGTCTGGTTGATATGCACAGTAAGAATTTATGATACTCAAAAATTTGCAAGAATTATGCTCTTGATATTTCGCTGCTTGAGCCTAGATATGGTATGTGAGATCACTAGCGACTTATAAAGCACAAAAGGGTTTGGTTTAGGAAGATGTTAGTGGAAGCCTTTCATGCTTTCCACTCTTGACAGTGATTATAATGAAGATAATGAAGTGGCTGACAATAGAGTTTTGAAGAATGAAATACTCTAAGAGAGGAATTGCACAATAAATACAAAAATGGTAGTTCAACTCAGTAGTCTGTGGATAACCAGAAGAATAATTTAGAAAGACAGATGATTTCTCAGAATTCCAAAGTCCTGAGATATCTTTATTAATAGTTCCATGACAGGACTCTTTTCTCTATACCTGAAGTGAAAGCAAAGCTGTATGTTTAAATCTCAGGTCAGCTCTTTTTATCTTTTAAGAATAGAGAGAACTATTGCAGTACAGTTTCCTGGGTAAGACACTGCAGAATTAAGAGCTGCTATCATTGAACTTCCTGACTTCCGTGATCTGGAAGTTGTCAAGGTTAACAATTGAGTTTATTTACGTTACACTTCCTCCATAAACAATGTATCTTCTGTGGTTAGGAGTTGGCTAAAACAAGGTGTGCAACAGATGTGTCTCAAGGTTCGTTGTGATTTGGTTTTAGGTGTTTTTGTGGTGTTTTTTTTTTTTGTGTGTGGTTTTTTTTTTGTGATTTTTTTTTTTTTTTTTTTGGTAAGAATTACTTTAATATACTTAATTGAGCAAATATTTTGGATAGGTCAGCCCTTGACATCATAAGTATGTGTGAGAATAATCATCAAAGTTATTTCTTGAATGCATAAAAACTAAAAATATGGGTAGACAAAATGGTAAAACTTATTTTTACTTTTAAGAGTGAGTAAAGAAGAATTTTTCCTTTATTCAACATAATGGTATATGTTGTAGTGGTATATGTTTCAAACCAAAAATGTTTGGTTCCTTTTCTTCCACCTAGTTATCCTACAAAAAAAAACCCAAGTCACAGGCAGGTGATACATACAGCAGGATGATGATGATGATTGCAGCTCCAATGATTTAGGATTGTGCAAATTCATTGACAGTTCTAAGACTGAAGATGTCAGGGCATATTTTGAAGTTCTTTACCTTTTATAGGTAAGGTGGAGGCTTTACCTTGTACAGGTAAGGTGAACTGAAAAAACTCTAATATATGGTGTCAACATGCACAGGAAAAGGAACCCACCCTGACTTTCAGAATCCAGATTGCAAACAATATGAACAGGGAACAAAACATGTACTTTTATGTTCATACTGTGAGTATGTGTTATAGAACAGGAAATCATAAATCCAGATCTCTGTTGGTTGTTTTTTGCAATATATATATTTTTTGTTTGTTTTGGGAGCAGCAGCTAATTTTGGTATCTTGTCCCCTTCTCCTGGTTTTATGCTGGTTTGCATGCTTTGAACATTAGTGGACTAGAATTTAGTTATTTTTTTATAAGGATTTTGTTCAGTTTGATACTCTTCAGAAGCTTTAATTGTGGCTTAGAATTTGAGAGAAATCTAAGTCATATTTGTCATACGAAAATCAAGCATCTTGTATTCAGCCATTTAATTTTGGTATCCAAAGATATTGGTTTCTAATTCTAAAGTAGAACTAAAAATCAAGATAAAGGCATAGTTTCTCTTCCCTTCTTCCCCTGCCATAGATACATGGCTATATTATTTTGTTCCTGATATTATATATGAAGTTAAATAACAAATAATTCTGACCAAAGGAATTGTGGAATACTTTGGGTTTTTCTTCCCCAGTAATTTATGTTGCTTCATATTTTACAATAGGTGATCAACCTTTTTATCCAGTGAGCTGCCTATTAAAATCTACTTTGCAAAGACTTACAGGCAGATATTCCATAATTTGTAAGGGACAGCGCTCAGTGGTATAAGCAAGAGAGTGATAACTTGCTGTAGGATAGTAATGTTATGCGGGAACTCTGGGCTGGTGCACAGCTGGAAAATGCAGTACTGTTTCAGAATTACACAATAATAGTGCTTAGCCCCAGAAGTCACTCCTTGCTTTGTTCTTCACCAAATCAGGGATTTAGATTAAAATTCTGTGGCTAGTCATGTGTTGTAGCCCCAGCTAAAGCTGCACAAATAGAGAACTATTGAGCAAGGAGCACCTGCTTGTTATGTGATTGAGAGCTTTGCGTTTCCTTTAACCCAGTATTTTACTAACAAGAGTTATTTTTGTTACCCACAGAATGAATGACTTTTGCTGATTCCAAAAGACAGGTACTTCAGTACCCTGCACACAAATAAGGTAAATGAGAATGACACTGGGAAGAGTGTAACATGAGTTTATTTGCAAATGGGGTCCTGGTCGTAAGGTGCTCCTCTTAGCAAATTGTAAGCAGGAATGAAAAGGCTGTGTTTGGGAGGCTGCTGCTGAATGTACTATGATACCACCTATTTCTTCCCAAGACTTTTTTGGCCAGTTATAAATATGCTGGTAATTGTCTTGCACCCCAGTTTTGTCTCAAAGGCTA
Organism: Pezoporus wallicus; assembly: GCF_028554395.1. Lineage (NCBI taxonomy): Eukaryota > Metazoa > Chordata > Aves > Psittaciformes > Psittacidae > Pezoporus > Pezoporus wallicus. The sequence continues at coordinate 566,724 of NW_026636385.1, read as the reverse complement.
GTGTTGTCTTGCCTTCCAGCCTGATCCTGTTAGAGCACATATCTGTATGGTTTTGTTATTTAAAGTAATGCATCTCTTTTTATTGAATGCCACAAAATCAACAGAATCCCCTGCATGTCATTTCCTCCTCTTGTGTTGCCACTTGTACCAGATAGGAATGTTTGTGGTTTTTTTTTGTTTTGTTTTGTTCTAACACAGACAGAGCCAGCTACTCATACATTGACAAACTGACACAGATTTCCACACATTTTCTTCTCCAGGTGATTGTTTTCTTGGTGGAGGAAATTTCTTCATACATGCAAAAAGCTGCAGCTGTAAGTTCCTGTTTAGTTTCTGGAAGAACAAATTGTATATAGTATTTATTAACTGATCTATTCTTTCATTTGGAAATTATGCTATCTAGGGAAATATCCCATCTTTTAAAATTGAATTTAAGTAACTAAATTGACCTTAAATGTGGAAATATAGATATATTCTTGCAAGGATTAAGAACTTGGAGAAAATACAGTTCTATATTTTTTGCTGTATGTTAAGAAATATTTTGGGTTAGAATTTAGATCAGTAATCCTTTTCATTCAATTTTTATTTAAAATTTGATCATGCATTTTTAGAAGAATTTTCAAATACGTTTTCAAAATTTGTGGTGCATATAAAATGCACAACAGAAGCTTACAAGGACTGTTTTCTTTCCCTAGTGGTAACAGGTCTCACTGAGTTTATGGAGAGGAAAATTGGCCTGTTTGGTCAAATATACTTCTTGATTATCCATCAGATATGAAACGGAGTTCTGTAATGCTCTCTGAAAGCCTCCAAAATTAGTCTGTGTCAGAATGGAAGGTTAATTTCAAAAGCAATAATCTGCTTTCAGTGGCAACCTGGATTAGTTATGCTGTGAACTGACTGAATTCCTGGCGGCATAAAAGAAAGTGGATCCACATTCCAGCTCCTATTCTGTAGTAATTTTAAGGTACAGACTAATCTGAGGAAATGACTTGCTGACTGCAAGATGTAGAAATATGGATTCTATGAGCTGGCTTCAGTGTGCGCTCGCAGCCCAGAAAGCCAACTGTATCCTAGGCTGCATCAAAAGGAGCGTGAGTAACAGGTTGAAGGAGGTGATCCTGCCCCTCTACTCTGCTCTTGTGAGACCTCACCTGGAGTATTGTGTGCAGTTCTGGTGTCCTCAACCTAAAAAGGACATGGAACTGCTGGAACAAGTCCAAAGGAGGCCACGAGGATGATCAGGGGACTGGAGCACCTCCCATATGAAGACAGGCTGAGAAAGTTGGGGCTGTTCAGCCTGGAGAAGAGAAGGCTGCATGGAGACCTCATAGCAGCCTTCCAGTATCTGAAGGGGGCCTATAGGGATGCTGGAGAGGGACTCTTCATTAGAGACTGTAGTGACAGGACAAGGGGTAACGGGTTAAAGCTTAAACAGGGGAAGTTTAGACTGGATATAAGGAAGAAGTTCTTTACTGTAAGGGTGTTGAGACACTGGAATAGATTGCCCAGGGAGGCTGTGAATGCTTCATCCATGGTGGTGTTGAAGACCAGGTTGGATAGAGCCTTGGGTGACCTGGTTTAGTGTGAGGTGTCCCTGCTCATGGCAGGCGGGTTGGAACTAGATGAGCTTAAGGTCCTTTCCAACCCTGAATATTCTATGATTCTATGATCATAGGTCAGATCCTGATTAAACACATGAAACTTTGATATCTAGATCAAATACTATACAGCTGTAAAATAGCAGGTATGTCATGGGATCAGCAAAATTAAGTACTTAAGTGCAGAATTTCTTAGTACACCACTCATATAACAGCTTAGTAATTCTGACTGAAAATAACAAACAAACAACCACTTGCGAGGAGCAAGGTTTGCATTTGAAAGCATTTTGTTGATTAAAGAGTTAATACCAGGAATTAATTATAATTTAGAAAAGTTCCAGACCTTATTCTCATTGAAACCAATGGAAGCTGACAGGCAGCAAGAATAAGCTTGTAGTGCCTTTGAAGGCCCTTAGTTTTAGTGCTGTCATTCAAGTTTTTCACTTTGCCTCAAAACTTGTACAGTACAATCACCACAAAGAGCAGACAAATGTCAGCTCACCCAAATGGCTCAGTGATGACAATAGGGTCACCTAATGATAGAAGAATGAACTTGTCCTTTTGGTCTTTTCTGAGCTGATCAACTGGGCTTCTGGTGTGAGGGTGTTTGTGGTTTAGATATCACTTCTTTAGGAGCAGGGCCAAATCCACCTATTTAATTCCATAACTGCTTGTGCATTTTCACTGCTGAAATCCAAAGGTAGAGTCATAAGCCTGATGATAGTTATTCTCAGTTCAGGACTGGATGTAATAAAGGGCACAAACTTATGGTGGTTGTGGTATAGTTAAATTTTCAATATGGCAAAGTGATTCAGAGTCTGCCTAAATTCTGTGTATGCTTTTTACTAGCTCTGGAGTAAAACCTCTCAGAGGCCGGGACTGACCCATCAGAAAATACATTCAAAGTAGCCAATAAGCCATCCCTTTATTATTTATAGTGTAATCATTCATAAATGTATGTAAGAAAAGGGATGATCTATTTTCTACATGTTCCTTAAAGGGATTCCATTTTAGCTTCAATCGTAATTTTTACCTTTTTCTGTAGAATTTATTGACACAATGCCTAGCACAAGCCCTAGATTTTGCATCATCCTTTTGTCTGCAAGCATATTCACCAGCCACTTAATTTGTCATAGCCCTGGAGGTATCAAAACTAATGAGCTTTGTTTGAATAGACTTTTTCCAGTTCATCTAGCACACTTTGGGGTAATCATTCAGTTTCTGTTTGCTTCTGATGTGAAGCATTGTGGGAAATATAAGAAGATAATGGTTAAAAAAAGGCAGTATAAATTGTTAACAGCGACATTCTCTGAAAAGCCCTAAAGATGTTATATTTTTAATTTCACTATTTATTGATATATTGTGAGTACCTTAAGTGCAATCATTACAAGATAATATCAAAGAAGAGTCTGATAAAATACTATTTTTCAATTAGCTTTGAGTTTAATACTTTGGGTTTTTAAGTATTTCACAGCTAACAAATCTTTAAACAATCTAACCTTTCAGGATCTGGAAGTGGACAAGATAATAACTATGAATACATAATATTGCAGCAGTGGTAAGGGTTTAAAAATCTATTACTGGGATTACATACAGGAATACCTTTTATTGGTCAGACAATTGCATTTTCATTTTTATAAAGCATTTCCCTATGCTCGGTATTATACCACAGAGATACACAAAAATGGAATGCAGAGGTGTGTAGTGCATGTGTAATTTCTGAAGGTGTCAGATACTCTATACACCATATGCTTTTAATCTCAAATTCCTAGGAAGAGTTCTCCTTCTTGCCAATTAGGACAATGTTTGCTATTGCCTTATGCTCTAGAATAATGTATCTTTAACTTATAGGAAGTTTCCAGTTATAGAATTAGGGTTGTTTCAGATTCTTCTTTAAGTTGACGCAATGGAGACAGATTCCCTAGAACTCTTGGTTTGTTTTTTCTTAAAACAAACAAACCCAAAAACCAACCAAATAAAAAAAACTCCAGAGCCTGGTAGGCCAGCTGAGCTAGGCAGCTCACAGAGTCCTTATTTCTCAATAGGATATAATAAACAACAGAAACTTACTGTCTCATAACTTTGCATCAGTAAAGCACAACACTTATAAATAGCCCATTGCTATCTAAAAAGGATTGTTTTATATGAATAGGTCCAGGACCTTTTAGTATATTTTCACATTTCTCATTATAAGTTGATTTGATTAAAAGCTTCTTCTGTGAAGCAGGATGATGAAGAGGGAGAAAGCAGCTGGAGGAAGAGGCAGATGGACAGGAGAGGAGGAAAGGACAGGAGTTACTTGCTTTTAAAATCATTTACAATCTCCTTTGGAACTTTTTTTGTGATGCATCGTCATACTAAGATGACTTGGAAAAAAATTAGCAGGAGAAGGCATACCCTTAGAAGATAGCTGAAACTCAGATTACCTAAAATTGAAGTAATTAGAAACTGGGAAAGGTTTTATCTTTTTTTATTAACTGATTATTATTATTATATATTGATACAGCACCTGTGTTACCATTGAATAAGCCACCCTGAGTATCAGAAGCAATGTTAGGTTCATCACCAACTCATGTTCCTAAGGTTTATTTTACATCTCGGTCTGATTGCTATAGGTGGAATTTTATACTAATTCAGATACAATATTTCTGTAGCCATTATTAGGTCTTCTGGCTTTGTAGCTCCTCCTAGCTTTACTGTGCTGTGTAGGCATGCACTTAGTGACACAAATCAGTTTGCAAGCCAGGGCTTCTGTGGGTTCCATGGGTGATATTGAGTACTTAAATGGCATTGACAAGCAGTGTTTGTCTTCTCAGAGATAGAGCTATAACTTCTGCTTGTTGCCTTCAGTGGCTTATTCAGGCTTTCATCACTTTTGAATTGGATTGCTGCTGTGAAATCTCCCCTCTTAGAGGTCACTGAAAAGGCACTTCAGAATACAGAATGCAGAATATCTTATGTGGATGGCCAGTAGTAAGTGCAGTTGTTCACATAGTTGAGGAAAAAATAGTTTTGTTTTATACTTCATGTTATGGCTTGGTCCTTATGAATTGTAGAGTTAAGATTTGCTAAAGAGCAGTCTCTTTGTTCGTTATGTCTGGGGACAGGGAAGGGATGATTTTCAAATAAGAAACATGCTCAGAGTGATTGGTAATACAATTGAAGCATCTTATACGAGGGTGCAGCACCTCTGGTTTCTTATCCTATGGGAAAGCACCACCCCTTTTCTTCCTTTGGTATTGCTTAAATGTTTAGCAGCAAGCTGTGATTTTTTTTTTTTTTTAAATCTATTTGCTGCAGCTAAATTGAACTTTTAGTGCTAAACAGTGCCGTACTCTCCAGCATCAGTCATAGAAACAGGAGTTTAGAGGGACCTCATTCAGAGAGGGTGTCCAGGAGAAAAAATGTCTACAACGTTTTCTCTGAGAAAAGCCAAATGCTAAATCAAACCCAAAAGAGATCTAAGAAAGAATTGTTTTTGTGGGACAAATTCTGTACCATCCATTGATAGGATTATGGGGGTTTTTATGCTCTGTCTCTCCTCCCACAAACTCTGCTTTTCACCCCTTTTGTTTACTTTTCTTTTACTTGCTTGTCTACATTATTTCTTTAGTGTATTTCCACTGTCCCTGGCATATTCTCAAGGATAAATTAATTCAGGTAACTTCAGCATCATATCCATGTGGGTTTTCCTATTCCAAAGTATTTAGGTAATTTCTTGGGCTTAAACTGGTGATTTACAGGTGGGGTTATTATAAAGAAATCAAAGCACAGGGTTATGAGACATGTGCCTTTAAAAAAATCTGTTATAAATAATGAACTAATACTTTCATGAGAAAGTGTGCTAAAATATTAAATGACACCATCCGTTCTTTATCATGACATGTTTAATGCACTTTTATTTTCTCTGCCACTTTAAAAACAATAAATGCTTACATCAAACATTTAATTACAACACGTTCTAAGAGCAGTTTCTTCTTGTATTTGGTGTAGATCTGGACTTCCATACTGATTAAGGTTTCTGCAAAGTTTCTGGGACCCCTTAAGGTATTGTTGCAGGATTCAGACAGATTTCTGTTACTTTCCTTGAGCTTTAGCATAGAAAGAATGTTAACGGTGCCATATTTCTACAGTTTACTTGATTTGTGAGGTATGTTCTATGCTAGGCAGATACTTTAGTATATTGTAAGAAACAGCACATATCTTCTTAAACCATGCAACTGAATTAACAGCCACCTTCTTCCCAAACAGTGGGAGACGTCTCCACTGAGACCTCGGGGATCTGGGAGGGATGCAATGCTACAATATTACACAATTTGCGTGTAACGCTGTCACTCCAGTTTTGTGAGGTGTGGGGGGTTGTGAGAGAGTTGCTGACATCCAAGGAAACAGTAGAACCATGGGGACAAAAAAGGCAAAGGGTGGGACAGAATTTGAGAGATGCTTAAAAAGCATTTCTAAGCTATGCAACAAGTAGAAAGGAGCTTGGAACAAAGAATAAAGACTTCTGTGTTCCTTGTAAATAAACGTAACAGCAGCAGAGTAACTCTGTCATTGGACTGTGCTTCTAAGAGAAACAAGGCTGCCTGAACTTCAGCTGATCACTCAAGGGAGGAAAAAAAAATCACATTCAGAGAAAAAGTATATACTCTCTGTACTCAAGGAATACTCTGCCAGGCAGTATTGGGTTACACAAAGTGTTTATTCATGAGGATAGCATGATCACAGAATCACAGAATCCCAAGGGTTGGAAGGGACCTCAAAAGATCATCTACTCCAACCCTCCTGCAAGAGCAGGGTAACCTAGAGTACATCACACAGGAACTTGTCCAGGCGGGCCTTGAATATCTCCAACGTAGGAGACTCCACAACCCCCCTGGGCAACCTGTTCCAGTGATCTGTCACTCTCACAGTAAAGAAATTTTTCCTGATGTTCACATGGAACCTCCTATGCTCCAGTTTACACCCATTGCCCCTTGTCCTATCACTGGACATCACTGAAAAAAACCTAGCTCCATCATCCTGACACTCACCCTTTACATATTTGTAAACATTGATGAGGTCACCCCCCAGTCTCCTCCAAGCTAAAGAGTCCCAGCTCCCTCAGCCTCTCCTCATAAGAGAGATGTTCCATTCCCTTAATCACCTCTGTGGCTCTGCGCTGGACTCTTTCCAGCAATTCCCTGTCCTTCTTGAACTGAGGGGCCCAGAAGTGGACACAATATTCCAGATGTGGCCTCACCAAGGCAGAGTAGAGGGGGAGGAGAGCCTCTCTTGACCTACTAACCCCACCCTTTCTAATGCACCCTAGGATGCCATTGGCCTTCTTGGCCACAGGGGCACATTGATGGCTCATGGTCATCCTTCTATCCACCATGACCCCCAGGTCCCTTTCCCCTTCAGTACTGTCCAGCAGGTCAACCCCCAGCCTGTACTGGTACATGGGGTTGTTCTTCCCCAGATGCAGGACTCTACACTTGCCCTTGTTGAATTTCATCAAGTTCCTCCCTGCCCAACTCTCCAGCCTGTCCAGGTCTTGCTGAATGGCAACACAGCCCTCTGGTGTGTCAGCCAGTCCTCCCAGTTTAGTATCATGGGTGAACTTGCTGAGGGTACACTCAGTTCCCTCATCCAGGTCGTTGATGAAAACATTAAACAGCACTGGTCCCAGCACCGACCCCTGAGGGACTCCACTAGTCCCAGACCTCCAGCTAGGTTTTGCCCTATTGACCACAACTCTCTTCCTTCTTCCTTCCAACCAGTTCTTGATCCACCTCACTACCTGATCATCAAGCCCACACTTCCTTAGCTTATCTATGAGGATGCTGTGGGAGACAGTATCAAATGCCTTACTGAAATCAAGAAAAAACACATCTACTGCTCTACCATCATCCAGCCACCTAGTTACTTGCTCATAGAAGGCTAATGATCTCTAAGTTAAGTATACACATCGTCTCAGGCCTTCAAGACATCACCATTTTTTGTCAGACACTTGTTCCACTCCTCCTTTGGTGGATATTGCTTGTAGCATTTAGTCTTTTGTGGTTTACTATGGTAATAGTTTTTTTTCTTTTTTTTTTTTATATAGTAGTGAGTGTTGATGTTGTTTTTGCCACACTTGCGGAAACCTAAATACGGGTAAATCTGAAGTTTTTGTTTTTGGTATGGATTAGCTCACACTCCTGACTGTACTATGTGCGTATGAGCTTGAATAAGCTGTTGAGTGCAACAAAGCAATTTGGTCAAATTGACTACTTCTCAACTTGCTTTAGGAATTTGGGAAATCTTGTTCAGCATATCTGGGACAAAGTTCTTAAAAAATGCCGGCAAAAGCACCAAACTCTATGATGTAGACACTGAGTTTTCAACAGTAACAGAAGTGTACCAGAAAAAGTCCGAAAGATAAAAATTAAAGGCTGCAGTTAACCTTAAGACTGCTTTTGCTTGAATTGCTGCCTGGATTAACAGTCATTGCAGTGATAGCAGGCAAGATTAAATATCTTTGATGATGTGTGTGTTTTTTAAATCTTTTTGTGGGCCCCCCTCTACTTCAACATTTCTATGTTTTGCCATAAAATTTTACACTAGCAACTTATAATACTTAAATTTGCTAATACTGGATAACTCTGACTCAATCAAACCTCAATTTTGTTATATTTATTCAGTAAATAAATTTATAAGCTGTAAGTAGATTATTACTTTTAAAATATGTAAGGTCTTACAGATTTTTAATTGAGGTTTTCTAATCAGTACATCAAAATAATTCTAATTTTTTAAAATAAAACATTTATAAATTTTTAATTATGCAAGTGATTTGTTTTCGGTATGAATAATGCCAGTGAAATCAGTGGGGCTACTGTGAGAGGTGTTCCAAATATAAGCTGCTTTATCCCTTTTTCCTGCTTTGTAGCTTTGTATGCTTTAACATGTTGGGAGGGGGCAAAGCACAGGACTGCTGTAGAAGTGGAATCCTGTGTGCTGAAGGCATGTAATTTTTTGCAAGTTTGGGCCTATGACAGCACAATTCTTGGTAGGTCAATTTTTTGCCGAATGTAAAGATGTAATGCAGCATCAGTTGATCCTTTAGAGCAGTCTGCTTGGAAGACTGTTGGTACACACCATTTGTGGAATGTATTCATTGGAGAAAAGCAGCCAAAGAATGGCTGAAGGGGGGGAGTATTTATTTGTTTATTTTAAAATGAACCCACTGTGAGATATGAATGCCGGTTTGACATTGCAGTTGAATTAAATCCTATAAAACTGACACAGATTATAGCAGCATTCTTTAGCTGGCAAAAACGGATGGAGTACAATGGACACTGACTCACATTGGCAGGAATCAGCTTTAGGGAATTCTGCTTCACCAAACAGATCTCTTTACTTCTAATGTTTGACAGTATAGCCATTCAAAGGAATCAAAGATGAGAAATATGAAATGGGAGGGATACTTTAGAATAACTACCTTCAGCTGGAAATGAAATCAGATATTATTTCTTAGAGAAACGTAAAATTCAAAACCTGTGACTGAAGAAGGATAAATACAAATGTATTTTTTATGAAGACTCTTGCTAAAACCTTGGAGGTCTTCCTTCATTCTAACATCCAAAGGTGAATATGAAATTTGTTGCTAGAAAATTATGTATCATTGTGGAACTCGTATAAGATGCACTCAACAGTTAAATGGAATTTTTATCTGTAGTCTTACAGAGGATTTATATGAATTACCTTATAAAAACATGGTAATAGAGGGAAAGAGTACCAAAAAGTTAATAGCAAAATTATCAAGGGACATGATGAAGCTTGAATAGTACGTAAGGTGCATTCTGAGTTTTGGTAATTGTACACGTGTTTTAAAAAATTCAAACATGCTTGGCTGCATGTATTGTGTTATTTCTGATGCTAGAGGAAATGGAGAACAATGGATAGCTTTCTCCTTGACTGTTTGATGTTAACATATAATATAAGTTTGGAGTTACAGAAAGTCTGTCAGCCTTTTTTTTTCTTCTATAGTATATCAAGATGTGTTTTTTCTCATTTCACATATAGAATATCTCATATATTCAGGAAAGGTTAGCTTAGTAATGGTAATTAATGAGAGTGAGTGTAAAGGTTCCTAGTAAAATAAAGGTGTGACACAGCTGGATTAGAAGTTTATGGGCAGTTATTTTCTATTTTGCTAGCTACAAGAAATGGCTGTACATTGTGTTACACTGGCTTTTGGTTCCATGGCAATTTGACATCAAGTTCTGTCATTCTCTCCTAAATGTGCCATTTAAGCGTTGGCTCCTAGCATATTGTTTGACTTTCTAAGAAGAAGCTACATTATTCTCCCTATGCAGTTTTGCAGGACATTAGCAAGAGTAACAAACTAAAGTTCCTCTGGATTTTGCAGCAGAACTATTGATTATCCTTGTATTGCTTGTGGGTGTTTCATTAGAACAATTATGGATGGGTTTCTCTGTTTTTTCACCTGAGGTCTGCTGTGAGCACTGAACTTTGAAAGTGACATCATTCCTGCTTTCTCTCCCTATTTCTGGTGATCTATGCAGAGTGGTTCTTCAGTTCAGAGGGTTTGGTTTCTTGCTACTGGAACTCTTTTTGCCTATATATCCTAAAGGAACATCACTGATTTGAAGAGAGGAAAAGTACTGCTTGGATAACTCTCTCTCCTTGAATATATTTGTAGATTTATCTACACAATAGCCAGAATTAGAATTGCCGTGTTTGATAGCTAGTTACCTCAAGAATTTCATGTTATCTAGTAGGTGACTTTTCTTCCCAGTTCACTGCCTTTATTTCTTTTGTGGATTTTCTTTATAAGTATGGATACTGGACATGTTATCCATTAGCAAAATAATGGAGCAGCTACTCTCCAGGCTGGAACATAACTAAATCATAATTTAGTTTATAAACTTATAAATTCAAAACGTCACAAGTTCTAATTTATGTTCATGTTAAGCACTGTGAACAGCATGTAGGGTCAAATCCTGTTTATGGTTGAGGTCAGATCATGTGTTTTGTTGTGATACAGGAACTGTTTGGTGCTGTTTTGTTCACACTCACATGGAAAGAAAAGGAAACTGTAGATTACTAAGGATACTCAAATTAAGCCAAAGGTGCTCATGGCCTTTGTATGTCCTTTGACAATCAAACCTTTTAAATAGAGCAACACTTTTGGCAAAGCTTGAGTAGAAAGTTAAATTGTGTGTTTGAAATAAGTCTCCTCATCTATTGCATTAGTCAGTTCCAGAATGGATAAATGAAGCTGAATAAGTGATTAAGAGTGTAATATTTTAAGGAACTTAGTAGTCTTGCCCTAGTTATCCTGCTGAACTGCTGGTTTCCAAACAATTGTCACACTTAAACTTGGTTTCTGACACTCACTTGAACAGTGGCTGAAGGTTATTAGCCAGCCGTGCTGCTCAGATGGTGGTATTCTGTAATATTTATGGTTGGGGTAAGGTAAGCTATAATGTAGGAGGGTGATATTAACTTGTTTATAAGGATAATAGTCAGTTGATGTCACTCCTGTTAATGACATGGGAGCGTGGTAATTACAAGTATGGAAGCTCTTGCTTTAGTGCCCAGAGTCTGGAGAGCTGCATGGGTGGCTGTGTTCAAGATGCTTGGTTAACAGCACATTGTTTTCTTGGTGGCTTCTGACTTGTATTTACATGTGTACCTACCCTTGGTCCACATACGTATATTTTTTACCCTACCAGTTTATCCAGGGTTGAATGAATGCTTTTTTTCACCCACTTTTCTTTGTTATGCTATCGTGTTCTTTCTGAGGCATGTTTTCATGGGGGAGTTTAAAATGAGCCTCCTGACACATGTATTCTTTACCTAATTCTGAACATGACATAAAAAGGAATCTTTTTCTGCTACAGTAAATATTTTTGTAATACAGCGTGCTTATTTAATGTAAGTAGGCTTCTGAGATACTGTGCAAAATGGGACCCAATTTTATTAGAGTAGCCTAAAGAACTGAATAAATCCTTTAAGCCAATTGTATAAAAATGCAAATTTAAGTCAAGCAATTAAAAACAGATAGAAATTAGAGATTTGGATTTTGCAGAGCAAGCTTTCCACAGCCACTGCCAGATTACTATGCAATTTATCTGGATTCTGTCAGCGATAGTCAGACTAGATTTTGATAAAGAGCAGCAAATCTGTCCCTCCATAGCTCCTGTGACTTGCTGCAAATTTCATTCAAGTTGAAGCTTCTGTACAATCCCTTGAATAATTTGGAGTTAATCATTTGTACTTCACAGCCTCTGATAGGCCTTAGACTTGGGGGGTGGGAACAGATTTGGCTTTTTAATCGTCTTGCATATTGTACAGCATGAGATAAATGACATAGACTGTCTGAAATCTACATTCTTGCTTCTGATGCAAAACTGTAATTAATTTTGTGCAGTGTTTCAGAATTGATCGTGGTCACTTGAATTTCTAATTTTTCATTCACTTCAAAGACCTTTTTCTTTTTTTATTTTATTTTTTCTTTTTTTTAAAGAATGTGCTTGGAGTGTGTGAATCCTCTCTGATGATAGTGTACTAAATGACTATTTTACGCCTCTTTTTCAATAAGGTGAATCAGAGGTCAAGGCATGTGGCTTGTGTTTGTCTCCGTCCCAGCCTGCTTCAGGATGTATTTTCTGACTTATAGGAAATGCAATCAAACTTGTGAAATCACATCTAAATACTTAGACTGCACAATACTCACTTCTGTGCTTTGTAGAAATCCAAAAGGCTTCTTTCAGAAATCCTTTTCAGTATAAAACAATTAAGCACAATTTAGGCAATAATTACCCTAATTAACTACACTATAATGTTTGTATTCAAGATTATAGAAACATTGTATCTCTTCTCTACTGCAATAATAACAAGTCTTCCTAATTTCACTGTATTGATAGTACTTGTATGTGCTTCTTTGTTTGGTATATTTCACTGTAAAAATATTTGTCAGTGAAAGATTGAACAATATGAATGAATTTGATTATACCATTGTCAAAACCCCCATGCATCACAATTTCTTGTTTTTAATCACTACTGTAAACCTCACAGCCTGAGGGCATAGTTTTAATTTGGGTGCCTTACTAATGAAAAGAAAAAAATAATTGTTTTGCCTGGATTTAATAATAAGCAATAAAATCAGCCAACCAGATTTTACCTCTGCATTCAATCTCTTTTTTATTATAAAACATTTTTGTCCTTTTTTTAGATTACAGGCGTAGATACCGAACATTTTACTAATAAATATTTCAGTTTGCTTATGAAGGCTAATGCTGTCATCTGAATATGGAATTATATTTCTTTCATGCTTCATTATCATTTCATGGTAGTAATGACAGTGAGGCGATGGAATATTTACAGGCTTTTCAGAAGACATTTATCCAATACATTTCCCTGAAGGGCACCTAGGCTTAAAGATACATTATCCTTTTATAAAACACTGCCCAGAATCCCAATTTCTGAATCAACCAATCAGAACTAGTTTTGCAGCAGTTACTGCTAAAACCCTCAAGCCAGTCTCATATTAATCCTGTGAATCTGGTGTGTGTGTGTGTGTGTGTGTGTGTGTGTGTGTGTGTGTACAGTGTGGAGGGTTGGGGTGGGAGGGAGAGGTAGCATTTGCTCCTGAATCATCAGGCTTGGTACTTTAAGTAAAATATGTTATTTCTTCTCTATTGATAGTTTTTCTAACCTGTACTTAGAACATTTCATTGGAACTGGGTAGGCTGCTCATTGAAGTGTGGATGTATCTTTTATCTAAAATTGGTTCGACTTTTACATTAACTTACAATAACCTCATCTATTGTGTGGCTATAAATGACCAGATTCCTTGGATCTCTGTTGCTGTACATGAATGTATTCCTTGAATCCACCTTATTATAAAAGTATTCAGGCATTCAATCTGTTGCTTAGTAGTTGGGTTCCCTCACAAAAAGCATTGTTTGCTTGGGGAAAGGCTGCTGTAAGAAGTGGCGCTTATTTGTGTCTCTTTAAGATTTATTCTTTTTAAATAAGAAAGCAGAAGTTTTACACTGCTATAATACCTTTCATCCAAAAGACATAATAAGAGGCAGAATGTTACAATGATTAGTAGGTTGGAATATGTTATGTAGTCGGGATTTTGCTTCTGCTCCTGGCCTGCTATACTGGTATGTGTCTATGCTGCATTAGGCAGAGCAATATAGAGATTTCAGATTCCAAAAGAAATCTAGCTGAGATACCACGGGGCTCTGTAGCAGCTAATATATGCTGTGCCCTTTGTTAAAACTAACTCACGGATCTCTGCTCTATGGCAATAAGTAATTTAGACATAACATGCACACCACTGAAATTAATATAGTGGAAAGATTCCTACACTGGCAGTCCCTGGTGCTCAACGTACTGTAAGGTGGCAAAAGGTGAAATTTTTCAGCAAAAGCTGTAGAACAAATCTTTCTTAGAAAAAAAACCAACCCAGCATCTGTAATAACTATACAGAATTATCTCATCTGAGAGATGCACACCCTAAACGGGGACCAGTTTACGTTATCTCCCTTACAGGGTTGATTCTATATATTTCTCCTTCCAGGAGTTCTAATGTACAGCTTCAGAATACTGAGATATGTAAAAGTTTATGCAATATTTGCCACTGAAACAATTGGCATTATACCATCTGTAACCATGTGCACATATCCAAAGTACTACATTTTATCCCCAGAAGGGGTGTAGAACGCCTGCAAGTCTGCCAAAAAAGTTGAGTGGCTCTGGTGAAGTACTTTACGTTGATGCTTTTTGGCAGCCAATCTTAGTTCTTCTAGTAGTCCTGTAAGAGGCACTTCTTTCCTTTCCTGCCTTTCTGAAAATATAAGTTTTAAAATTCACATGGGCAAGTCACTTTGGGGCATAATTGTAGTGGTCTTGAGACTCAGTTCTTTCTCTGACAACTCGATCTTCGTTTTTGCACACATTAAACAGATTTCAGAGCAAGAATGAAATAAAATAAATACCTGCATATTTTGTGCTCTAACTGCCTGTTTTGTGCCCAAGAACAGATAATTAGAGATAAATGTGCTCAGATGTGCACCTGCATATCAATTTGGCTGCAAAAATAATTTCTTTTGTTGAGTTCCCAGTGTCTATCAATGTAACAGATACTGCACAAAGAGGATTTACCAGGTTTTGATGTCCAGATGTTTTTGAAATACAAGCACAAGTCTTTGCACGCAAAGAGCTAAGCTCTTAAGGTGAGACTAATACACTCCTTTTTCTTTGACTGGATTAAAAGATATGCGTGTAATAACCTGACCACTGATTTATAAATTACTAGTGATTCTTGAGCTAGCTTGCATTTGGGTCTGGATAATTTAGAAGTTTCCTTTGCTTCTACAGTCACTGAGCATCTTTTATGCCCATCAATATGGTTCCAGTCATTCCCAGCACCGTTGTGATGAAATGAGACTTTTCTGTGTACCTTTTATTGACACTGAGAGCTTAATCCCAACAAAACCATGAAGCTGTTGTAATGTAATACCCAGTTAACCTTGTGTGTGTATCTTCACTAATGCTGTTGTTTCCTCTGTAATCTCCACTGAAATCCTTAATGATTTCTAATGACTTCTAGGTTACTAAAGCAGGATTTATCTCTTAGACTGTATATACTTGATCTTATGTCTGAAGACTGTAGATATAAATGCGATGTGAGTGACCATTTTGCACAGGCTGTTTGTGTTGATTTTGAGAATTTCAGTGCTGTTGACATTCCAGTAATAGTAAAGCTGCTGTTTTAGGTATCTTCCTTTGTCTGGAATACCTGTGGCTGTAGTAGTAGTTTAGGATACTTACCATAGGCCATTAAATAACTCGTTTATAGCATGGTGGCTGTAGCATGTTGATACAGTGTGCTGTATATCAACATTGGAAGCACACTGCTGGAGGTGCTTGGGGGTACTGTCTGAGAAGGTGCCAATGTGATGGTGGAATATGGATTCATAAGACGTGTTGTGCGCCTTAAAAGAGATGTCAGGAGTGGCAAATGAAGGGAACTGTGCAGATCTTTACAAAACCTAACTTGCGTGTAAAAATTCCTGCTTCCCTCCCGAATTCATAACTTAAATTACTGTATTAAATCTAAACCGCTTAGATTCAGGATTCAGGGAGGTGCAGAAAGAACTGATTTCTGTGAACAATCATCATAATAAATACCCTCATATTTTGTCCTCCTTGGTTCTTCAACCTACAGAAATGTCTGTCCTTGAAGATTAGATACTTGGAGATTAGATTCTCTGGATGCATGGTGGATCCTTAGCTGTTGTAGTGGGAAAGATAGGTCTGCATGACAATTGCTCAATATATTAAGTATATACAGGGTTCACTTCATGTGAATATCTCTGAGAATTAATAGTTAGAAGCATCAGCATGAGCTATTTCTAAGATCTTTCAGGAAAAAACTTCCCTCCTTATGATTTACTTTGAAGAATAACGCTTTCTTCCCAGAGCTTGTTTCAGTAGGTTGGCTTTAAGAGCATCAAAGGAATGAGACCTCTCTAAAGTGAACACTAAACTGAAGATATATTTGATTACAAAGGAGATTGTGCATAACAGTAATTTGTATCTCTAAATAACCTTTCATGCAGCAGATTTACAGTTGGGATGTGTGAGGGGGTGTGCCTCATGCTACAGGATCATAAAGCTTGTAGATAAAAATGCAAGACATTACTGGAGCATGTCGTTCACCCCTGTGACTGGCAGGTACTGCATCATGCAGTAAGGTACTTTAAAAAAAAACAACAAAACAAACCCAAAACAAAACTAAAACACACCAAAATCACAACCAAACCAACCAACCAAAAAAATCCAGAGCAAATAAATTTAAGTAATCAGATTTAAACAGTATTCAAAAAAAAAAAGTTTTCCTTAAACCAAAATTTTACAGCTGCAGCTTAGTTCTTCCTGATTAAAAAAAAATAAAATATAAGGTAGAAATAATAACACCTAAATCCAATAATCTCACCTACTGTCAGGTGTAGGTAAAATAATATTGTGTGGTGATTGGCACAAAATGACTCAAACACACTGATTGCTTGCTCACATCATTAGAGAGCCATGCAAAGAGAAAAATAAGGAAACCAAGATCTGTTGTTTTGTTTGCAGTAGGAAAATCTGCAGTAGGAAAAGGCTGTGAAAGATGCCGCTCCTTGCCTGAGCAAATAAACTGCGCTTGAATGCTGTGGAATGCCATGGCTGTTTTGGCATCGCTAGTCTGATATAGCCTGTCTTTATTTTAGGGGTTGTTGTAACTTTCTCCTTCCCTCTGAATCGGCTTGTTAGCATGCATTGAGTGCCTGCTGTAATCTTGATTTCTTTTCTAGTTTCATATAACAGGAAAAATGTTATAATTACACTAGACAGTGTTCTGAAATTGTGATTATATGAGTAACATCTTAGCAATTTTGCTAAGGACTTCTCTGTTTTTTTGTGTTCTTAACAGCCAAAGACTACTTTTTATCTCATGGTTAAACAGGAAAAGGGGGTCATCTCAAACAAACTTCCCCCCCCACCTTTCCCCTCCTAGTCCTCATCCCTTAAAATCTCCTGATGAATCCTAAGCAGCTGCATATGACCCTTGTTACTCGAGAGAATTTGAACTCATAACATTTGAGATTAACAAAAGGACTCAAAGCTGCTCACCAATCAAGAATGAAACATTTCCACTCTGCAAGACTTGCCTTACCATAGAATAAATCTGTAAATCATTAACCATATTTTTCCTTCCATCCCTCTCCCCCAGTCCCGAGTGTGCATCACTATGGGTACTGGTTAAAGGCAGCCACAACCTCTTGTATAAGTCGTCATAGCTGGAATCTGATACAGCACTTGCTTTAAAATCCACTTTGATCAGTGAACATTAACCAAAGTGTCGACAAAAGGTCATTTGGCCTCAGGGAGGAAATAGAAAATTTTATGTACAGAACACATTGCAGTGAGTATAGGGTCATTATAAGTACAAGAATAGCTGTTGTGGTGTGGGGTTTCTGCCCTCCTCCCCTTGGCTACTATATGACTTTCAACTTGGCATGGAAGCACAGCTGTTGAAGTAAAAACTCTTCCTTCCAGTGATCACATGAGCCCCTGTGAATTCTTGACAGGGCCATGTCCTGCAGCAGATCTCATATTTTTGACGTAGGACTTCAATTGCAAAAACGTTGATGACCAGTGAAAATGTATTGATTTGTTTTTTTGTGTTTGTTTTTTCTTTTTTTTTTTCTTTTTTTTCCTCAATAGACCAAAGTGTTGTTTGTAGTTAGAAGAGGAGAAGAAAGCTAGTGAAACAGAGTTGAAACTACTTCTTAGAAGCCTGGGTTATCAAACTCATTAATCTACATGTCAAGAGGCTAGGAATGAATAATTGTGTGTAGAATTTATCTGCCAACATGATAGCTACTTTTCAGCTCTCTCTTCAGAGCTCTTTCATTGTGCTTGGCTTTATTATATGCTTTGTCTTTTCTATTTCTAGTCTGTTGGGGAGGTATAGAAATATGTACCTCAGCACTACAGAGGACAGTTGCTTTGAAACATGACACTGGTTAGTTCTTTGCATGCACGTTTGTTCTTACCTAGATATTTAAGCATCAGGGTAGCTTGCAAGATTTACTCTTTGTTCAAATGTTAATTCTTAGCATTATGAATATTATTTCACTGAAAAAAAATTATCTTGGAGGTAACATCTTAGTGCTGGTTTTGACAGCTTTGTGAACAATATAGGCCGCTTTATTAAAATAGTGTTCTTGTTAGTAAAGATTATAAATGATAAGAACTAGGAGTATTTTATAACGATGTTTCAAGAATCTGCGTAGAATCGAGGTGCTCTCTATTATTTGCTACAGGGATTTTAATTGTCATGAAAGACAAAATCCGGAACCAAAGCTGGTGTGGAGAGGGTGGTAGAAAACAGCTTCTGTGAGGATATGAAACTAATTTGAATCAGAATGTATTGTAACTAACTTTCTGTAAGAACATTGTCCTGAGTCTGATCTTGAACTTGTTCTATGCCAGTGTGGCAGTACAGTACTGACTTATCCAAATTTCCTCTCTGTTTATACCAAATCCATATGCCTTGGTCTTGCTTACTATGGGTGTTTTCAAGACAAAATGTTTGTACGATTTTGATGGCAGATATTTGTTTTCAAATGTGTGGTATCTGGGAGCTGTTTGGTTTTGGCAACTTCCTTGGGGGAGGGTGGGATGTGGAATTTGTTGTTATTCTTTTTTATTCTTTTTTTTTTTTTTTTTGTCTTTCACTAAGATCGATAGTAAGGTACCACAATTATTAGTCTCTATCTTACCAATAAGCAGGTGTAAAACATATTGGTACTCAAAGCAAAAAATATGTGTGCCTTTGAATGCTTGCTTTCTTTTGCCTGAGCTCTCTGAGGTATCCAACCTATTACCTAGCACAGCCAAAATACTTCATAGTGTTGTTATCCAGGTGTTGCATTTCTGTTTCTTTTCCCACTATTCTGCAAACTGGTAGGCCCTTAGTACACTGATATTACATCATTCTAATTTGAGTGGTGAAAGGTAAATTATTTTTAAAGGGCCATGAACAGTGCGTTCTCATATTTTCACCCATACAGTAATGTTTGATGAAATGAAAATCTGTAATGAAGAAGGGAGGGGGCTTTATATTCCATGTGTATATGGTAACTCAGAACACTGTTTATTGTAACAGAATGAAAGTACTGCAAGTCTAAGTGGTTTCAATGATGTTTCCTTCATCCCAAGAGCATCTGAACCCAGCTTCTGCCTTGTCAGCCACATTTATGATGTGTTCATAATTAAATGTCCACGAAGCTCACAACATGCTGACCACAGAGGGGCCATAAGCAGTAAAGATAAATGAGAGAGAGAGATGTAATATTGCTTCACTTGTGGGTTTAGTCTGATGTTAAAGATTGTCAGTGATAATTATTAATATGTGACCTGGTTGAGTCTTTATGTGAACAATCACAATTTTAATAAAGTGGTAAAGTCTGCTCTGTCTGTGTGATCTCACTCTAACTGTTTTACAATTCTACAATTTCAGGATAAATTCAGTTTATGAAAAATAATATGGTAGCCTATTAATGTAAATACAGTGCTACTAACATTTTAATGTAAAGCTTAAGTAAGACTAAAATTTGAATGGGGAATTGAAAAGAAAAACTATAGTTTAAGTTGTGGTAGGGATTAAATCAGTCAATTGTTTGTCACTTCAAACAAGTCTTAGGAATCTTTCTTTGTTAATATCAATAAAGAATAGCTGGATGTGCTATGTATGGTTTTTATAATCCTGTATCCTAATGTGCCTAAAACTTCACTTTAGGGCAGTGTGTTCACTGGCCTGATTGTTGCCAAAAATATCTTCTTTGTGGAACTGGAAAAATGCTTTGTTGTAGTATTTGATATTTAAGGCTTGCCACTTACCTTGTTTCTTCTGCTTGTATCAGTTTTATTCATGAAGAATTGACCAGAAGATATATTCCAGTTTAGAAAATTAAAATGCTGCCAAATAAAGGTATTTGCATGAAATGCCACTCTATGACTGGCACACTGCTAAAAACTGCCCACTGAATATTAAAAATTCCTTATCTCTTATTTATTTCAAATAATTGCAGTTGTACAAGGGGGTGTTTTTGTTCAGTTATATCAGGAAATTACACTGAGATACAAAATGCTATTTTTGAAAGACCAGGGAATATTCCAAACCAACAAGTTGCAGCAAGTAATGCTGTTGGGGTATTTTGCATTAGTAGCTGTAGGGATGCCAAATGCTTATAGTGGTGTATCTGAATTTTGCTTCCTTTTCTGTTGTTATAAAGGTGGAAGGAAAAAAGGTATTTTAAAATACCCTGCAAAGACTTTAGATTCAGTTACTACTTTTCTTGTTTCAAAACAAATAACTTTACATTTTTTCATATAAAGGATTACTAATTTCCTATTCAGAAATACATCTTAATTTGGAATGCATGTGTGTACATATCTCTCAAAGGCAGTATTTTACAGTTGGAATTCCTATCTACTTTGCTATGTTTTCACATGCATAGCAGCTGCAGTCAGTAGTTATTACTTACCTAGTTACTGGTTACACAAGTGCTTCATAAATTCAGGATCAGATTCTGACACTTTTACAAATATTTATTCTTCATTTTATGTTTTTTTTTTTTTTTTTTTTTTTTTTTTTTTTTTTCCTGAAAGGTGAAAGGATATTGTTCATCTGAGGGCTGACAACTGTGAATAGGGAGAACCAAAATAAGAAACAGGTATATTCCATCATGCTCCTACTGAAGAAGTTAATGGGTTTATTTGTGAGGTAAGATACCACATAGCCATAGTAAAAATAGGAGAAGCTGTCTCAGAATTTTTTACTTTTAATTTGGGAAGCAGAGAGGTGACTGCAGCGCATAGTCTGATCTCCAAATATTCCCAAACGATTTTCTACTGCCTAATATGGGTGCTTATGCAGTAAGAACTTTATGCTATTTTGCTGTGTAGTGAAATGTTACTTGATTATATGTATTCTAAAGGGTATAGTTTATTCCTAAGTCCAACCATTTCTTTAACTCACGAGTGCATGCAAACTATTAATGATACTTAAGTGATATGTGCATCACAATGGATAGTAGTTTTGTGGCATTATAAAAGTAATTATATGCACTAATATGGTAAAAAAAAAGTAAAATTCAAGGAAATGTTTATTAAATGCAGTCATTTATTGGAAACAAATGCTGTAGCATTGTCTTTGGTTGATCAGCCTGAGCATTTTATCAAAGTTTGCCTGTCAGACTTGCATGTCTTTGCAAGCCTAATTGACGCTAATAGACTTGAAAAGAAGAGGAGTAAACTTAGAACATAATGCACATATAAAGATCCAGAGAATTGGTAACTAGTTATAAATGCATCAAAGTGCTTTCAAATGAAAAGCTTAAACAAAGGAATAACATTTGGATAATAAAGAAGTCCATTACGCTTAAATGGCTATGAACAGGTAAAAAAAAAAAAAAAGTGTTCTGTCAAATCAATACTTGTAGTGCAAAATTAATCACACATTTGACAAGACATGATTCTGTGTTATTTCCACCTACTGTATCTGATTCCATCTGAACATCCATTATTAATAAAATAGTCTCTCCTATGAAATTCATTATCCCAGAATAAATACTTTTTTTCCCCATAAAATGTAGATCTGAAATATTATTCCGCAATTCATTCAGTACAGATATTTCTGCTGAATATTTTTCTCCATCTCACTTAAATAATTGTATCTTTTTTCCATTAGTTCTGTTCATATCATGCTTTTCCTTATGTTACATATAACTCTTACCTGTGAAACTGTGGCCTACATACAAAATGTCACTCAAACTAATAAAGGCTGAGCACACTTGATTTTAGGAGTACATAATATCAATCTGTTTTCTACAGTTTTATTTCTTCATTTATCTATTTTCTGCAAGTAAATACGAGGACCATGATAATTGATTACTGCTTTTGAATACTATAAATAGAGAGTTTATAAAAAATGCTTTTAATATTGTAAATGGTGATGACTCTAGGTGGTGGGAGGAAACAAAATGAAAAGACCTAGTCTGGTTCTTGCAGAAGTAAAGGAGAAGAAATATTGAGCAGAGTCAACAGTCATGACTGTAAAACATAGTCATGACTGTAAAACATAGTCATTCTGTAGCTTTCAAACTCATAACTATTGGGATCCATTGTTCAAATATAAGAGTTCATTGGACCATATCTACATCACTGGATTGTTACTCCCCTATTTTTTTGACTATCTGTGTAATAAAGTCTAACGAGATAATGGATGTACACTTTGTCATTGAAACATATTAAATTCTCATTGACAAACTTTAGAATGAAAATGTGAGTGTTAAACTCCATTCCTTTGTAGTAGACATTTGACTGTGCAGTTATTTTTACATTATTTTATAATGTTGGTAATTTTATACTAGATGTTCAGAATTCATTACAATAATAGAGCATTGTTCATAAGACACATTTGCCTATGTGCTAGATAATGAAATATGATAATATACTTTGCAAAGCTGCAGTGTAATAAAAGAGTTCAAATTTGCTATATAAGTGTAAAGAAGTAAATAAAATCACTGTAGATGATACATTTTGTTCCCAGTGCACATTATATAAAATAAGCAGAGTTCATGGTGAAATTTTGAGGAACGTCAAACTGGTTTACAAAGTTCTACTGGCTTTTAAAACTGTTATCTTGAAACATGAGATGAGACTTGAATTTAGACACGAGTACACAGGCCATGGACTAGCAACATGTAACTATCAAAATTCTTAGCTATCTAGGTGCTACTGAAAAAAAATCTTTCCTTATTGTAGATATCTGATAATTCTCTGTATGGTTAATTGAGTTGAAGTTATGGCCTTGTTGAAGTTTATGGTAAAACTGATGTTTTCCTGTCTTGGGTCAGGATGTAATATAGAATCATAAGAATAGTAAGGTTAGGGTTGGGAAGGACCTTAAGATCATCTAGTTCCAACCCCCCTGCCATGGGCAGGGACACCTCACACTAAACCATACCACCCAAGGCTCTGTCCAACCTGGCCAGGCTTTGTCCAACCTGGCCAACATGATGTCAACTTGAGTTGAACTGTAATCTATGAGCAGTTGGGTGTTGGCCTGTACCTCTCACTTAACCTCACTTGAAAACTGTAGAAGCATTGGCTATATATACCTGAATGAGCTTTA
The DNA here is from genome assembly GCF_028554395.1 of Pezoporus wallicus. Taxonomy (NCBI): domain Eukaryota; kingdom Metazoa; phylum Chordata; class Aves; order Psittaciformes; family Psittacidae; genus Pezoporus; species Pezoporus wallicus. The sequence continues at coordinate 543,369 of NW_026636385.1, read as the reverse complement.
TGTTATTGTATTAAGCAGAGAGAAATGCCATTGACCACTCTATTTGAAATGATAGTCTTTATAATTGAGACTCATGTGCTCCTGGTGATGCAGCTATTTCTCTTGTGATCTGGTGTACCTTCATGCTGAACAAAGATTTAATACAATTTGATACAAATAAGTGTAACTTTATTCCTACAGTGCAAAATATGATAGACCTGGAGTGAACTGGGAAGTTGACAGTTGAATATATTCTTGTCCTTTTCACTGTTATTATTATCTCTCTTTGCTCTTACGATTTCTGGAGTTACCAATGTGCTGTTAAGGTTGAAGCTGAGAACTATGATAAATTCATATTCAAAAATATGTTAATTTCTTCATCATAACAGATCTTTCTCATTCTGCCACAAAATTTGAGGATTTGTGTAAAGCTTTGTTGTGATCATGAAAAGATAAAGAGGATATTAGTTAACTTTGGTTTTAGATAATGAGACTTTAATGCTGACATTCTCAACTGATCACGTTTACTTTTTTCATTAAACATTTAGCTTTGATATTGCAAGAAGCAGTTTTATTGGTTTAGGATAATTAATTTTCCATTGTTCTGTTAGGACTCAATCAACTTGGGAGTTTTCCTGGGTCTTGGAATGCAGGCAAGAAACAAGAGGAGAAATATGACTATTTTGTCAGGGATACTATACCTTAAACTTAACCAAGACCTGTGATGAATAAAATTCCTCCACAAGAAGAGTTTTGGCTATCAACAAACATTAACCTTCATTTTGGTTTTGTGATCCGTGTGACCAGCCCTTCTTTGTAACCTGATTTTTCCTACTGCATGTTCACAATACTCCTTTCTGAAACTGAAGGATTGCATGCAATTTATTTCATGGGAATGTTTTATGCTTGCAAGAGATGAACAGATGTTTAGAAAACAAACCTACTAGTCACTAGTTTTGTTACAGCTACACTAGTGATCAAATATATGAATTTTACAGCATAGCTGTATTGGAATGGATGTTTCAGAGGCATTTCAATCAAAAGTGATGCCATTTTGAGCTTGAAACATAGGCTTAGATTTATTTTCCTAGCAGTGCAATCCTCAAAGATTATACTTCATGCACCATTTTCAGGCATGTCAACATCCCTTACAAAATACAAAGATGAGCGTTATTTCATAGAGGTGGCACAAAGTAATACAATAAACCGGATTTATTTCATCTTAATTTATTTAAAATGTGCATAGACCAAACTGAAGTAAAATCTGAGATGAAATATTGTGTACACATGAATATATTTGGGGGGTGGTGGTGTTGAAATCAGTTCTATTCTAACTTTGAAATGAAAAGAAGAACATGTGGCCTGCTTTTACAGGCATGGATGGAAATTGTTCTAGTGATGCATTTCACAATGTTTGCATATAGATGTCCAAAACTATATATTCACTGCAGTCTGAGCTGTCCTCTAAACTCTGTCTGAGAATACTGTTTAGTAGCTATTGTAAGTCAGGACTTTTGTTACATTCTCTATCTGTGCAGCTGATTTGAAGCAGTACCTAGTGACATAAGGCACAACCTCTGCTAATTATGATTAAAGGCAAAACTTACCTTTTAATATCATTAGTATTAGTGCTTTAAATACAGTTCTAAGTTTAGAGCTGTACTGCCTCAGTGGAACCAAGTACATCTAAGCTATGATTAATTATTGCTTAGAAATGAGCAGTCTGACAGCATAGCAAGGCTTAAGTAGATAAAAAGTACACATGTAGTCTAACTTCATTGTTCTGGATAGTAACTTCATACACAGTTTGGGTTATGTTCCCCAGGATGTACCAAACCATGACCTAAAATAAAATTTCTCTAGAGATAGTTCTCTGTGTTCACTGTGATACATGTTTAGTTTGTACTTTATCAAATGTATCATCCCTCTATCTCCCTTCCTACAACTTTTTCATCTTTTCCCTCTACTTTCGGCATATCAGTGAATTAAAAGATAGACTGTTTGATTCTCCCTTTTCCCTCCCTGCCTTGCTCACAACACCTGTCAAGTAAAACAAAATTTACTTATATCTCACAAAACTTTACAGGATGACAAGATGGGCTTTGTCCTCTTACAGGGAAGACCACATGTGGACCAAATGCTACCCTTTAGGATATCTAGGTTCGATAGTGTCAGTTTGGTGTTGGCACGCCTGTTTCCATGGGTCTGCTTAGCTGGCTGCAGATCTCAAAACACAAAAATCATTAGGCAGGGTAATGAGAAGGCCAGGTGTCTGCAGATATGCTAAAAAAATCTGTATAAATATAACATCATCTTAGATTCATATCAGAAAACTCAAGGAATTGTTTTGTAGCCAAATTATCAATTGAAATAGTATTGAAATTGAGCAAGCTAGTTCTGTGAAATTACTATGCTATGCATGACAGTGTTACTTTTAAAATTCCGTCATTTTTATTAAAAGCTTGTAGTTACTACTACTGTAGTTACTACTCCATGATGCTAAATTTAAAGAAAACCCCAGCTCAGAAAACTTTGCAGTGCAAAAATTTAATTAAAGGGAAGAATAGCATGGTGTTATCCCAAGATTTATGATTGCATTATACTTTGTATCAAAAATAATATTTAAGCACTGCTTTTCATACAGGAGAGTAGCAGTGATGTTTTACAGATAATAGGTTTTGTTTCGTGTTTGTCGGTTACAGTGGAAAACTTCAGTGACCAGAGAAGGAAATATATGCTGTTTACATCTAACAGAGGTAACTGTAGAGTTGGGCTTTGCCATTGCCAGCCAAGAACTCTTCCTGAGGAGTGTCATCAGCTTCCAGAGGGGTTTTTGGATCTGAAGTCACTTGAATCTGGCTTGACTGCATTAACGGGGCATTGTATGACACAAGCTTAAAAAGACTGGTTTATCTACTTGCAGTGTTAGGGCAGACAAGCTTTGTTTGTTGGTTGTTACTTGGAGACTACAAGGGTTCACATTTTGTCAGCTAATGTGTCAGAGTGAATAATACAAAATAAGTATAGAATTAACAGGAAAAAATCCCTAGCATTACCAGGGCATTTGCAAACATTGCCAGAATGCTGGCTTCTGGTGTAAGAGCATGCCAGTGCTGACAAATTTTTATGGCTTTTGTTATGCCAGTGCCTTGCTTACTTTTACTGTCTCTCTGTAGATGTAGTCTGTTAGGGTCACAGCTGAGCACTGTGAGTAAATGCAAAAGTCATAGTGCTATGCCCTTGGGAAAAAGTGGCAGCTTCAGGAGCCTCTGACATAGAGCAGAGAGTTTTTGCTGTTATGTGTCTAAGGTGAGCAGAGGGTAAGAAGCTGCATGAGTGCAGGAGGCCAACGTACTAGAAGTACTGCAAACGAAAATAATATCAAAGATTGGAGACACAATTGGGATTGCTTTGGGAGTAAATTTACCAAATGTCTCTAGCTTGGAAATGACTGCTATGCAAGGTGAGCAGGTAGCAGTTAAGTATGCATAATCACCCCAAATATTTGTAAAAATAATTTTTACATCTTCACCTGCAAATATTGTATTTAGTGTGCTAAATAACAGTGGGTGGCACGAAGTTGTGATTACCTTGCTTAACTTGAACTAAATACACAGAGTTCAGAAATTTACTCAAATGATCTGTTACTTGCTTTGGCAGTATTTGTCATATGAAAATCTCGCAGGACTGAAAGTTAAGATGGGCTAAATACATGTTCTCAATGGCTTGCTTCTGGAAATTTTTGGAGGAAAGGGTATGGGATTAAGTTGTGAACAAAGATGTACATTTTTTTGTACCTGTCTCGTAGGTTTGTAGCCAATTGATTGAAATCCAGGATCTGGATATCTGTAAATGTGGACAAATATTCAGTAACTTGTTCTGAACCTCATTCCATGTCTTTTGAATGCAAATTTTCTTTGGCTGGTTCTGTAGCATCTGGTAAGGTAGTGATGGGGAAATATGAAGCGCATTGTAAAAATGATAAATTAGTTAAGAAAATGCTACTTATAGAATCCTTTGTTCTTTAGAGTGCCCCGATCTTTAGAAGGCCAAACATACTCATACTTTTGAGATGTATTGGATCCGTCATGTATATAAAATCAATTCTGACATGAAAGAGAGTGGTGCATAGGAAAGTAGTAAAGTGGTAAAAAAATTCCATTGTTACAGACTGACAGGCTTTTAACAGGAGCTAGGCATGGCCTTGTTTGTGAGGAGTTGCATAAGTCCTATGTGTTATGTGTGGGATGTAACATGTGGTTATTACTTGACCAGCGAGGAATTCTATGATTACCCCATCCTAAGTATTGAGTTGTTCACCTATGAGGAAGCACCTGGATACTAGGAGGGTGCTTGCAATGCTTCAGAAATATTGTTTAAGCTTCCTGTGCACTGTTGGGGCATGGTGAGAGCCACTTCAGGGCCCAAGTCGTGTAGTGTATCTAGCACATAGAAATGGGTTGCTAATTTGGGTTGCTATTCCTAGAATTGAATTAGATAGTTTTAAAAGTTTAAGATCCTTTGCTGCCCTGGGTTTGAAGTGCTCTGAAGGGTTGGGTAGCTGGGTTTAACCCTATCATGGAATGGCTGCTCAGATAATCCTTTGAGAATGTTGTACCTGTGCTAAAAGTACATTCGGGGATGGTTTCTCACAATAGAAAGATAGGTTGAAATCAAACCTACAAGTTCCTCTCATATAGTGGAGACAGAATGCGAACTAAAAAAGGAAGTTTAAAGACGGTGATAAACACGATTTGAGCTTTCTTTGCTCTTGAAGATTCTGAGGTGAGGTTGAAGTAAGTTTAGTTGGTAGGAAACCCAGAAAAGATGTGTTTTATTACACAGAAACAGAGAACTACTAGGAAATATTAGGAAGGTAGTGCAAGACCATAGGATTTCTTATCTATATCTTATTTTTTATCTCAGTGATTTCTCAGGAGGAATATATACTTTGGGCCAAATAATCTGCTAGTTCTAGAAAGATGTAAATACCTCTTGTTGCTTGGTCTATTAATTTGCTACATGAGAGCAAATGAATAGATTATTCTGTCCTCTATGCATGAATTAACCTGTGAGGAGATAGTATAGGCAATTGTTTTTAACCCGTTAGTGTCTGAAAGACATTGAAAACAAGTCCTAATTTGTCATTGTCTTCCTTTGTATTTTCATGCCCAAAAGCCTCAGTGTTGTTTAGAGAACAAATCTGTTTATTATTTTTCATTCTGCGTGCTTAATTTGAAATTTTAATGTATACATAGCTAATATAACAATTCAGTAACTAACATGATTAATAAATCAATTCAAGTTTTATTTTATGGAAAACTAAAAAATGCACTATTTTAGAACTTTTGGAGATATCAGATTATTATTACTTGAAAATAAATGGATGCTACACATTTAGCATTTAGAATGGGAAAAGTTGAAATGGACATGAGCTTATACGCTAAAAAAAATACCTTGAAAAAATTCATACATCTTAGTCGCAGGTTAATTATTTTGTCCCTGTTATTATGTCTTTCTTTAATGGATATTTTTCCATTGACTTCAATCTTGGGTCTAGTTTAGTTGACCTTAAAAAAAACTTTGAATGATCAAAAATGTCAGATGTCTTTGAACAGGATATTGAACTGTTGGCTTTTTGCTCTTCAACACCTGGTGTAGATAATGCTGTTGTGCTGGTTGAAGGATATAATGCAGAGGCAAGGTGAGCTCTTAGGTTCACTTACATTTTAATCTGGAACGGAATACAAAAACTAGGTGGTTATGAACAGCTATTGGCAAAATGTTGGTTAGTGTCAGGTATTGTGTTTTCCTGTTGCACTTTCATACTTAGTGAACTACAGGAACACTGGTTTAATGTGATGTATGATGGAAAAAAAGTGTAAAGCTGCAGAGGTGTTGGTTGCATAATGCACAAATTCTTCTCTAATGTGTCTTGTGCACCCCATTTGGTAGTAGGAACTATGGAAAAAACAGTTAATTTCCCAAGAGGAGGCATACTATACATGTTCAGTGACTAAAACATTAAAATACAGAATCCACAGGCTATTGTGTCACCAATTTTATGTCACAGTCTTGAACTTGGTATTACATTTTGTATAACAAAATGTCAAAGTAATGTAATTAAAATCCATCTTCCTTAGTATGTAGATATCTATTAAAGACATATTGGAGACATATGTAATTCAAATAAATGTATGATTTTTAATGCTGAATATCAAATAATTTGTATAAATTCTATATTTTATCTTAGACTCAGGGGAGCCTTACTTGTTTTTAAACCTGTTCAAATATCAATTACATTGATAGGGGACAGAATTTCAATGTCTGTCACCTTGTGTCAGGTATGGAAGCAAAAGCTGTATTTGTGTTTGCATGAGGATACAAATACATGTACATAACAACTTTACATGTGCAGTACTGTTGCTGCCGTCTCAGAAGTCATACTGAGATTTGGAAATCTGGACCAAAATACTGTTCTGCAGTTTTTATGTGCAAGAATTAAGTGTGATAGTAAGCTTCTCTGAAACAGAGTTTACTGGTTTTTGGATTAATTTTATAGGTTCCTTTCCTTTCTCATTTGTGTTTTGTTTAAAATATTGCTGACATCAATGGTTTGCCTTTCTCCCTTATAAAGGGGACTTTGTTTCAACATCTCTTTGAATAATGATTAAATGTTATTAGGTGTTGTGAAGGGATGGGTGTGTTTGGACTTAATTTGTCTATAAACTGTGATTCTTTTCAACTACAACATACAAGCTTCAGGGCTACTCAACTCTGTCAACTTGTCAGTCTTCAGACTCTAAGGTTTTGTGCAGCAGAGTTTGTCTTTTATTAGTGTTCACAAAGCATTTATCATGCAGAGAGTGTTGCTATAATTAAATTGCACAAAACAGTGAAATACTAAGTAGAAGTTTTAATCAAAGGTGCATTTTGCCTACTAATAAGACTGTTCAATCTCCTAATATTGCTTTATCTCCAGCTGACTTCCCTGTGTTTCTCCAGCTGCTTCCCAGATTTATTCCAATATTCCCCAATGTATTGTTCCCTGATCCTAAGACTGAGAGACTGTGCTTCAGTCTGTGAAGTCAAGAAATGTGAGAAAGTACTAATAAGAAACTTTCTTAAAAAGAGCTGTATTACAGGCATCATGCGAGTATTTCAGCAAGAATGATGTTACTAAAGCAGATACTTGTTTTGTTTATTTCGCTTTTTTAACCTTTGCATCAAAGAGTTTTTCTTTTGTCTTTTCATCGTCCTTAATTTTGTCTTCCTGCTGTACAGAATAATTGTTATTTTTTGTTTTGTTTACTTAAAATTCTAATCTTAATTTAGCATACATTTAGTTTTACCGTGCATCCGTATGCCACAAGTGAGGCCTCAAAACTAATTTATTTTCTGTTGGTGAATTTTGAGTGTTGATTTCTCTGTGGCTGAGCTCATAGTGACTGATTTTTAAAATGTGACTATAAAAATCAGTAAGTTTGTTTGTTTCCACCCCCCAGGATTACTTTATCCAGCAACTGGGGTTTTAAAGAGGAAAAGAAACCCAAAAGGCATGAGGTGCTTTTGTGACATTTATCAATACTGAGTGTTTACTTGTATATGGATGGGTTAACTGTTTATCAACTAGTTAGTATCACTTTGCTGTTTTGCTTTCCATCTTTGATTCTGACTTTTATAAGGAATTAGCTTCCATAAATCCCAGTTAAGATTAGTCAGATGACTACTAGCATGTTCATGTTGGTATTTATTTTTAATATTTAGCATCCCTATGAAGGTAGTGACTATGTCCATGCTGGAGTGTGCTTTCCTTAGCTCACTTGAGCACGTGCCTGTTAAATATAGCATGAATGAAACCATCAGTGTTTTGCTGCTATGTTGTTGCTTCTCTGCCTTGTTTCTTTTAGCTTGCAGAGCCATTTACACATGATTGAGCCTGGGATAGACTATGCAGCTCTTCAGCTGAGGTTCTGTCTCTCCCTAAAAATTTTATGTATGTAGTAAGTTAGGCTTCCTTTAAATGAATGTGCTGATTTCTGAAGAAAGGTGTATTCTTGGAGTATTGTGAGTGATTATTAGACCATTTTCCTCAGTGAATTACCCTACCCTCCATTGTCAGCAGTGCCAGCTTGACATGAATCTTCTTTGCATTGCATCAACAATTTGGTGTATAAATCATTGTCCTTCAGCATTAGACAAACAGCATCTTACCTAAACTGTATGTCAGAGCAAATATGCATATGCAAATTTTACCTGGTTTAAAATTTAGGTCCTTTAAATACCTTTTATATTACCCCATGTTATTTATAGCTTACCAGCTCATACTCTAAACTTAATTTTTGTAGGATGCCTTCCGAGTCTACATGATAACGGAACAACTTGTAGTGGTAAGTGACCTTCTGTAGCAGTAATTTCTTCCCTTGGGCACTGAAATCGATTTTCTTCATCTTGGGATGTGAAGAGTCAAAGTATGCCTCTTGGCCTGACTCTCCCATGAGCATATGGTGGCATTAGAAACAAATCACTTGCATGCTTAAACTTATAGGCATTCACTATGGCAGCATCAGGAGAACGTTTTTAGGCAGTTTCCCTCTATGCTGTGATACAACTGAGTTCAGAAACACCATTCACTATGGTGTTTCTACACCATAGTACAATTCTGACATATTGTTTGGGGTGTTTTAAGATATAGATAGAAGGGGATTCACTTACTTGTGGAGGTCAGAGGTAGCATGTGCCCCATGAGAGAATGCACCAAGCAGGATCTCTGCCTGCATCTGGTGAGGATGAGCTTTGTACTATTGCCTGCACAGAGCTAGAAAATTCTACCTTTTGTCTGTGTATTTATATATATGTGTTTATGGGAAATGCTGGGCTAAACACATTCTCTTTGCTTGGATACATGCAGTCCGTTTATAATAATATTACATTTAGTATATTTGAAATTCACTAGTAAGTGCTACAGTAAGAAACCCTATATTGGTATCAGCATGTAGCCTGACAATGGCAGAGCTCCTTGTGTGACTATGGTATCAGCCATTCAAAACAAAAGTTAAATGTGTGGGGGTCTAGCATGCATATGGGAGAAAGGAGGTATATGTCTGGAAAGCTGTTATGTCCAGAAATATAGTATCTTTGAACTTTTGATACACAATGTGAAGAAAATGAATCATCATTTATCCATAAAAGAGGCAATTGCTTATGGTTGTAGTTTCAAAAACTTCTGAGGATTTACTGAATCAGGTAGATTATAATAGGGGAGCTGGCCAGTATGTTTAGTTGGGGAGAATTTAATTTTGTTTGCCTTTTGCATATACAGAAGGTAAACAGAGAAGATAGCAAAGAAAGACTGGTACTTTAGAGGATGTCAAATGAGGCTCTTCTTCCTTCATGTAGTGGATTGTTTCTCGAGGTGTGGGGTGCTGAAACCCCAATTGTCCAAAGACCTTTGACCTGGCCATGGATGCAGCTGACATCGTTTAGTCTATGTATGTTCATGAGTGAGTTTTATCCCTGAATTCAGTGCTCCCCTCTGCTTCAGTCTGTTACTCAGTAAAACTACATTGAGTGGAGCTTGTGTCTGTGAAGTTACTTCTTGTGTAGCAGAATGACTGCAAATAAGACAACTCATAAGTAATACTGCATGGTTCTCTTTATGTGCATAATAGCTAGGAAAATGCATCTATGGTAAGTTGTGAGCATTCCCTTTAATTCTAACCTGCAAAACTAAAAATATTTAGAAGTGAATAGCTGGCCTATTCAGCACAGAAATAAACATTTATGAAACATGTGATTCCATTTAATTTCAGTATTGATCAGAAGACAATTGAAGCCAGTATCCTAAAAACATTGAAAAACAATGGGGAAAATACAAAATGTACTCTTCTTGTATCATAAAGGAGGAAAAAACCCAAATCCCTAGATGTGATATCTATATTTCTGTAATGAAGTTATAATAGTGTAAGGAATGAATTACAGTAGCAGGCAAAATTCCTGTTAACAGGCAGCTAATGAAGAAGAAGGATGATAGAATTGAGATGGCAAACTAAATGGGTGAATAACCTGTGTGTATAAGGTTTCATGATAAACGAATTTAAACAGCAGTCATTAAGTATAATTTTAACAAGATTTCAGGAACAACAGTATAAGCAATTGAAGAGGCAACAACCCATGGTGGGGCTGTAGCATGTTCTTTCTTTCAGTGGTCATGATAGCACACTAATTATAATTGTCAGTAACAACATCCTGTGGTGAGCAGAAGAGTTTCACAGTCATCTTTACATGAATGTATTGTGAAAGGGAAGATACAGACAACTCTATAAAAGGTGAAAAAAAGGCAAAAGGAAAAAGTGCTGAAATAGAGAGCTAAAGAACTTTCAGAGGATTTCAGATAAATGAAGTAATAGTTATAATGTTAAGACCCTTCTAGTCAAAAGGCACAGAAATAATATTGAAAACAACACCTCTGCTTCCTTTTGACACTTTATACAATTCAAAATAGAATTTCAAATACCTTTCACACTGTAATATGAGGCTTCATCCGATCAAGGCTGTTACATGGTATAAAGGATGCAGATCTGAGAAAGGAGGTTCAGCATTTTTATCTGGCAGTTAGAGCCCATACTCTTCCTTCCTCCACCTCTATAATATTGTGCACCCTCTCTGCTTATTTATATTCATCTGCTTTCCAATTATCATACCATAAAGTTGCACATGTACAGTATATTTAACCTCAACTCATGACACTGTAGCCATTACTGTTTGTATCAGGGAGGATGATTGTTTGAAGGCCTGTTACAGAGGCATCTTATTACTTACACATGCAGATATCAATTACAAGAAAGACCTAATGGGGCTGTAGTCACTGGAAGTCTACAAAGTCTTAGTGAAGGTTTCTTTCTCTTCCACAGTAGGTCATGAAAATTAAGATTTGTCATATCCCTATGTAAAGACATTCAGAAGAATAAGAAAATTATATGTTGCAACCTCTTAGAATTTTGAAGACTATCTTCTAAAATGTAGGATAAGAAATAAAGCAATTTGATTTGTTGTAAATTCTAAGCAGCAAAACCACATGATGCTAGTTAATACATACATAAAAACCCCTGTGTCTTAATTATTTGTTTTTAAACAATCGTTTCAGCTGAATTTAGAAGAGGTTTAATCTGCAAATATTTACATGGGAAAGTTATAAGCAGTATTATATTTTGATCAGGATAGGGCTTTATACTGCCTATGAAGATAGTAACAGGGTAATAGGAAGAATTCATACTGCAGGTTTCAAAGGACTGTTTTGAAATAATACTTCAGTGTAAGGGTGCAAGGTAATGGAATAGCTCGGAATATTTTTTCTAATATGATATGACTTACTAGGAACTTTCATAAACATTACATAATTTGTAAAGGTAAATATGAGAGACAGAATATTAGTCTAGATTGACCATTGAGGTCAATTATCACCTTTATATTGCTTCTATTATTGCCTTTATGTTTCCTACCTATGGAAGCCTTTTCACACTCTCTTATGATTTTTCTGGAACAACCGATTGACATGATGCGCAGGTGGACTCCACAACTCTTTAAGGTTGTAAAGTAGGTATGCTTTATTCAGAGCTGAGGTGCATGGGGGATAGCTCCTCCAAAGGCATGCACACTTCAGCATTGTTCTCCTTCATATTTATCCTCTAAACTATTACATATTCATGAGGTTACACAACACACCTGTACATATTCATGACCTATCCCCGCTTCATATTCTAATGAGGTAAAGGTCCTTGCTTGCATAGGGTCTCCTGGTGGTCTTGGGTGGGGGTCTGAAGATGAAGTAAACGAGTCTTCCCTGAACTTTTCATCTCTAGTCGTTGCACATGTTCCCTGGTGATTTAGTCACTGTCCAAACAGCAAAGCTGATCTCAGTCAGTTTAGGGGTCCAGAAAACAGGGGTTACTATTTCTTCCTCCTGTCAATAGCCTTGGTCCTCCCAGTCTGTTCCAGCAAGCACGGTAAGTGTTGAGCATGTATTTGTTGAGTAAGCACGAGTAAGCAGTAACATTGCTAAGCAAGTGGATTAACCCTAACCCCCCTGTACATCGGTTAACCCTTCGTATCAGACAAGCCGATCTTTTTGTAAGTGGTTGAAAGGGGATTGTAATAGAGAGAGCCCAGAGAACCCTGCACAAAGAATAAAGCTAAAGCAGAATGTTGAGTTTTGCTTACTTGCCCTTTTTTTAATTTTTCCTTCTAATGAGTATTTTTAATGAGAAGAAATATTATCCACTAGAAGTAGGCAGGAGACTTCACCCTTTTAGCCAAAGAAGGGATTAATTAAAGGAAGCCTTCCTGAAGGATCCTCTGCTACTTATTTAGGTAATTTCAAACATAAATATAAATAAATGGGAGGTTATATGTCATCCTTACATCTTAAGTTTACAGGTTGTAATGTTCAAAGTTTGCCCTATAAGTTTCTTAAAGCATTTTGTGTTTTTGTGTGTGTGTGGTTTTTTTTTGTTTGTTTGTTTTTTAATTTTTGTCTTGTGTAAAGGACTTAAAGCTTTTGAAGCCTGGAAAATAAAACTTACTTTGTGTGCACGGAAAGCTTGGATTATGATCCAAAAAACTTTCCCCAGTGGAGTGAAAAAAACCTCCCAATAGATCCATGAGTCTTATTTGGCTTGTGTGTTGAGGAAAGCCATATCTGAGTTCCTCAAATCTCAATTAGTACCTCAGATATGAAATTAAATGTGGAGAGTGTAAGTTCAAGGAAGTCATTAGGATTTTTAAAGAACTGTAGAGTTCTACAGATCTACACAAGCTTTTCAGAGTGAGTTTCACAGTACAGGATGAAGTGTTTTTGTATTGGTGAATGTACTCTTGTTATGGAAATGGCTGAATGGATTTTTCTGATCTTTGTTGCATCAGACTAGGTTAGATGGTTGGATAGTTCCTGTGGTCTCCTGTGTTTGGAATTTGTATTCCACAGTGAGTTAGAACCATATATGAAAGATGTGAAAAATTAAAAAAAATAAAAAATTCAGTCACTTTCAGTCCATGGAATGCATGGAAAACATGGTATCTGTTACTGTTACCACAGTCGTCGCTAATCATTCAGGTTTTATAAAAAATTAAAAAGAAATGTGTAAGTATTGCTTTTTCTCATGCATTTGGGAAATAACGAGGCTAAAAGTAAGTTGATTTTTTGTTTGTTTTACAGTTGCTTGAAATTTCACAAGACTATTAACTAGCATTTTTTGAAACATTTCACATGGAAAAGTCGTTATGCAGGCAATGCTGTGAGAGGTTACTTCCAAAAGGATTCCTTGTTTGAAGTGGGCTGGGGAAACAATATGTACAAAAAAAATTGCAACCTCTTATCACAAGAAATACATACATTTAGCTCTAGTTTAGCTTTTCATTTATTTTCCCTGAAAGTAATATTTCAAAATGTAGGAATTTATACAGAAATAATCTGAGTTTGTTTGCTTTCTTTCTGCGAAAACACGCTGTATCTGCTTAAATGTCAGTAACCAGTACCTGTGTATCTGTAAACACTATCAGAGAACCTAAACAGTATCTTTGGAGCAGGCTAAAATTAGTTTTCATTACAACCTATTTGTAAATCATTTGAACCAAATATCTCAAGCTGAAAATGTAAATGTGTTTTTGTTTTTACAGTAGAGATGAGGTCAGCAGAAGTCTGCAACAAATGTGATTACTTGGGTGGAGGTGACATGATTTACTTAAATCAGGCAATTTCCCCATTAAAGCATTGAAGCCTCAACTCATAAAGAGACTGCTTAGCAGATGAACTATAATGTCTTCTAGCATTTGTTATATTAGGTGTTTTGAAAGAAAAGAACAATTATAAGAATGAATGTATTTCCATGTTGAGTGAAAAAAAAAAATCCAGGTTTTGCAGCAGGGGGTGGCTAATTTTCAGCAGATAAAATTGTACTGCTTCATAAGGCTTTTTTATAAATACTGTACAAGTAAATATGTGTATATTTATTCATCTTTATATAGCCAGATAAGACAATGCAAGGATGAATCATTTGAGGGGTTAGTTTCTTACACTCTTCCTCCACTTCAAATGCGGAAATTCTTTCCTTTTCCTTTCCTCCACTCACAATGAGAACAGTACAGACAGTCTAAACTGCTGTACTGGTGGGTTTTGGGTCTGGTGGTAGTGGTGGTTCCCCCCAGCCCACAGCATGCTACTTCCAATTAGTAAGGCTTATTACATTGGCAAAATTTTAAGCTGCTGCTCTTTCCAGTATTATGAGCTGATCCAGAAGCCACACAATAAAACCTGAATGATTAGCGAAAACTGTGGTAACAGTAACAGATACCATGTTTTCCATGCATTCCATGGACTGAAAGTGACTGAAACAAGGAAACCTAGAGTTAAATTTGGAAGTCTATCTGAGCACATTAGCGCATGTGTTTGATTGAGTTTGAAGAGGATACACAGAGGTGCTTTTAGTGGGTTGTATTGCTGTTGTGGTCTAAGCATCTTTTTGTTCTGAAGTATTTACTCTTGTGGTCAGTCTCAAGTGCTGCAGATAGCATTCTATCCTAAAACTTTGGTCTGATCTAGTGAGATGGTTGTATATTCTGCTCTGCTAAAGGAAGTGTGATATGTAAATACAAGTGCATTTTTTAATTAAAGTAATGTTTTATTCTTTGGGTGAAAGCACAGAAAAAAAACACCTGTACTTTGTTTTGGGCACTGTGGTTCTGAAAGAAGACAAGGGTTACAAAATTCTCTCTGAGATCAGAAGTTCTGACTTCCTGAGCAGCTGTAAGAGCTGAATATTGTTTTCAAGGCTGAACAAACCTAAGAAAAACGTGGAGGAAGAAAAGATATTTTAGCATAAGTAAAGTTTCATTTTAGGGCATTTATTTAGAGCTTATTATTTTGCAGTACAGAAAGTTGAAAAAAGATGAAAAACACATGTTGATATAAGTACATTTTGGTTTTATGTCAACGCGGTATCTCCTTCAGAGTGACCACAGAAATCTGCATTTGTTGGACATAACTGAGTCCATGCTGCTTACGATCATGTCTTGGTGTAATATCAATCTTGTGTTTTCAATTGGAGAAAGAGTGGACTGCTGCAGAAGAGTGGGAAGTGTAGTTGTGGCAGACACAGGTGAGAAGAAGTTGACGTTTTAGATTATCTGCAATAAGGCAACTATAAAAAATTCAGCAGGTAAGCCAAATGTAAGAGCATCTGTTCCAAAATTGATGGCTATAAGCAGCACGTCTAAAAAGAGCAGTGTTGATCTTGGTCTGACATCTTTTCTCTGATACCACATCTAACAGCACTGGAGGAATATTTATGAAACTATCACATGTTTTAATTTGCTTTTTTCAAACCAGTGAAAGGAATCTGGTAATTTTATTTTCTGTAAAGTTTAAGTAACGAAGTAAATGTAATACAGCATAAGTGTAAGGAAAATAACTGGTTAATCCTGACAGTGAATGTCTGTTGATATTAAAGCATTGCATACTGTAAGACCTTGGAATTCAAAATAATCCAAAATAACCTTTTAAATTAAATGGGTATTAAATTAAAAATTTAAAGATTTTACTAGCCCTGGAGTGATAGTATATAAAAAAAGTCTAGAGTAACTTTTTTCAGTCAGTTATAAAACCATAAAACGAGGGAAGGAGTAAATACAATGAAAATACTGATTAATGTCCCCGAGTTGCAGTGCCACTTCATACTGTTGTAATGCAGACCCTTTCCTCTGGTATTACTCAAGTAATACAAACAAGAAGCATTTATTATCTCCAAAGTAGTGTATGCTATAGAGTGCTGAATAAGGAAGTGAGGTATTGCAGCTGTTATCTTCTGAGCTAACTGCTACTGCGTGTTGCATGACCAGCCCTGGCAGGGTTTTTGTTCCCATGAATGAATAGGCTATAAATCTGTCGTAGCTGACACTAGCAGCACTGCTGGAGAGTGTAAAGGGAAAATTTGCAGAGGAATCTTGTGGTCTTTGCTTGCCTGGAAAATGAGTTCAATAAAATGGAGGTGATCAGTGCTTATTTATAGGCCAAACTGATACATCCAGCATTGGCTGTCAGAGTTTAACTTAGTGTTTCCTCATTTATGCTCACTCTGTAAAGCAAAACATGGCACTGTAAAAAGCTTATATAATGCTGTTATACTGTGCTAGTCACTATTGTCGAAAACAGAGCAAAATAAAGGGAGGAAAAGATAAAAGCACAGATAAAATGTACAGGAAGGAAATGGAAGAGGCTGGTAGATGCTAACACCCTGAGAAGGGATGTGAAGCTGCTCAAAAACATTTTGCTTGAGCCCTAGATGGAAGGTGCTTGGCAATTATTGCTGTGTTGTAACAGCTGTGGAAGGGAGGCATGCTTTAGTCTAGTCGAGGGAAAGGACTGAGAAGCCATCTTTTTTTTATGTAGAGTTCCTGCTAACACCAAATCCTAGGTATGCTGGAATTATATATAATGTGTACGTATTCTATTTTATGCAGAGGGCTTGTATGTGGATTAGTGTTATATGGGAAAGTGTTTAAGTAAAACAAATCCTGATTTATAATTTACTGAAGAGAAATTTTGAAAGATTTTTTTTTTTAACCCTTTTAAAAATAGGCATTAACAAAACAAACCTTTTTTTAGCTTCTATTTTTGTTGCTTGATGACATCTGTTAACAGCCTAATGGTAGGTCATTTCAGGCCTTTGAAAATAGTTAAATGCAGCAGCACTAAAACCAGAGACTTGTTAAGTAGGGATAACACTACAGTGCTACTTTCTTCTTTAAAAAGGGACTGAAAAAAAAAAAAAGAAAAAGCAACACCAAAAAGCTAGTACAAACCCCATACACAGCACAGGGTAGCCTGTGCACAACACAGAATCATAGAATCATAGAATAGTTAGGGTTGGAAAGGACCTTAAGAACATCCAGTTCCAACCCCCCTGCCACGGGCAGGGACACCTCACACTAAACCAGGTCACCCAAGGCTCTGTCCAACCTGGCCTTGAACACCATCAGGCATGGAGCATTCGCAACCTCCCTGGTCAGCCCATTCCAGTGCCTCACCACTCTCACAGTAAAGAACTTCTTCCTTATATCCAATCTAAACTTCCCCTGTTTAAGTTTGAACCCGTTACCCCTTGTCCTATCACTGCAGTCCCTAATGAAGGGTCCTAATAACTGCAGCTGGACTCGGGCTGACAGAGAGTTTCACAGTATCACAGTATCACAGTATGCTAGAGATTGGAAGGGACCTTGAAAGATCATCTAGTCCAATCCCCCTGCCGGAGCAGGAACACCTAGATAATGTTACACAGGAATGAGTCCAGGCGGGTTTTGAATGTCTCCAGGGAAGGAGACTCCACAACCTCCCTGGGCAGCCTGTTCCAGTGTTCCGTCACCCTCACTGAGAAGAAGTTTCTTCTCAAGTTTAAGTGGAACCTCTTGTGTTCCAGTTTGTACCCATTACCCCTTGTCCTATCATTGTTTGCCACTGAGTAGAGCCTGGCTCCATCCTCGTGACACTCCCCCTTTATATATTTATAGACACTAATAAGGTCACCCCTCAGTCTCCTCTTCTCCAAACTATAGAGACCCAGCTCCCTCAGTCTTTCCTCATAAGGGAGATGCTCCACTCCCTTAATCATCTTTGTTGCCCTTCGCTGGACTCTCTCCAGCAGCTCCCTGTCCTTCTTGAACTGAGGGGCCCAGAACTGGACACCATATTCCAGATGCGGTCTCACCAGGGCAGAGTAGAGGGGAAGGAGGACCTCTCTCGACCTACTAACCACCCCCCTTCTAATACACCCCAGGATGCCATTGGCCTTCTTCGCCACAAGGGGTCATGGTCATCCTGTTGTCCACTAGGACACCCAGGTCCCTCTCCCCTACACTGCTCTCTAACAGGTCGTTCCCCAACCTATACTGGAACCTGGGGTTGTTCCTGCCCAGATGCAGGACTCTACACTTTCCCTTGTTATATTTCATCAAGTTACTCCCTGCCCAACTCTCCAGCCTGTCCATGTCTCGCTGGATGGCAGCGCAGACTACTGGCGTGTCAGCCACTCCTCCCAGCTTAGCGTCATCAGCAGACTTGCTGATAGTACACTCAATTCCCTCATCTAAATCATTGATGAATGTATTAAATAATACCGGTCAGAGTACTGACCCTTGAGGCACTCCACTAGTTACAGGCCTCCAACTAGACTCAGCCCCATAGACTACAACTCTCTGGCTTCTCTCCTTCAGCCAGTTCGCAGTCCCCCTCACTACCTGATCATCCAGTCCACACTTCCTTGTTTTAGCCGTGAGGATGCTGTGGGAGACTGTGTCAAATGCTTTGCTGAAGTCAAGGTAGACCACATCCACTGCTCTACCATCATCCATCCACCGTGTTATTTCCTCATAAAAGGCTAAGAGATTGGTCAAACATGATTTCCCCCTGGTGAAGCCATGTTGACTTCCCCTCATAACCTTCTTATCCTTGATATGCCTTAAGATGGTACCAAGGATAAGGTGTTCCATCACTTTCCCAGGGATGGAGGTGAGGCTGACCGGTCTATAGTTACCCAGGTCCTCCTTCTTGCCCTTTTTGAAGACTGGAGTGACATTTGCTTTCCTCCAGTCCTCAGGCACCTCTCCCGTTTCCCAAGACTTGGTAAAGATGATGGAGAGTGGGCTAGCAATGACTTCTGCCAGTTCCCTCAGCACCCGCGGGTGCATCCCATCTGGACCCATGGATTTATGGATGTCCAGGTTGCTCAACTGTTCTCTAACCCATTCCTCATCGACTAAGGCAAACCGCTCCGTTGACCTGGCTTCATCTAAGGTCTCAGAGGTACAGGGCTCTCCAGGACTGCCCGCAGCAGAGTAGACAGAGACAAAGAAGGCATTCAGTAACTCTGCCATCTCTGTATCTTCTGTCACCAGGGCACCCATCCCGTTCATCAGTGGGCCTACATTGCCTCTGGTGTTAGTTTTGTCTGCCATCTATTTGAAAAAGCTCTTTTTGCTGTCCTTGACCCTTCTTGCCAGGTTTAATTCTAAGGATGCCTTAGTCCTCCTAGCTGCCTTCCTACATCCTCTAGCAGCAGCCTTATATTCCTCCCAAGTGGCCAGCCCCTCCTTCCATGACCTGCAAACTCTCCTCTTCCACCTGAGCATACCCAGCAATTCCCTATTTAGCCACGCAGGTCTCTTGGCCCTCTTCCTTGACTTCCTACGTGTCGGGACGCTCCGATCTTGAGCATGGAAAAAGCAATCCTTGAATGCCAACCAACTATCTTGGGCCCCTTTACCTTCAAGCAGCCTTGCCCATGGGATTTCCCCTAGCAATTGCTTGAAAAGGCCAAAGTTTGCCCTGCTAAAGTCCAGGGTTGCAATTCTACTCGGTATTCTACTAGTCCTACCACACAAGACCCTGAATTCCACCATCTCGTGGTTGCTGCAACCAAGGCAGCCCTCAACCCTTACTGCTTCGACCAGACCCTCCTTGTTAGTGAGGATGAGATCCAGCAGCGCTCCTCTCCTGGTCGGCTCATCCACCATTTGCAGGAGGAAGTTATCATCCATACACTGGAGGAACCTCCTGGACTGTGGCTGGGTTGCCGAGTGGTCCTTGCAGCAAACATCAGGGAAGTTAAAATCCCCCACGACGACCACGGCCTGTGACTGTGAGGCCGCTCTCAGCTGCCTGTAGAAGGCCTCGTCAACTTCCTCACCCTGATCTGGTGGTCTGTAACAGACACCTACAACAGTATCCCCCCTGCCAGCCTGCCCCTTAATTCTCACCCACAGACTCTCAACTCGCTCGTCATCTGTCCCTGGACAGAACTCAGTGCACTGTAGTTCCTCCCGCACATAAAGAGCAACCCCACCACCCCGCCTGGCTGGCCTGTCTTTCCTGAAAAGGACATAGCCCTCCATGACTATATTCCAGTCATGTGAGCTGTCCCACCACGTCTCTGTAATTGCCACCAGATCATAGTCTCCTGACTTAACACAGGTTTCCAACTGCTCCTGCTTATTTCCCATGCTGCGCGCATTGGTGTACAGACATTCCAGGGAGCGAGCTGAGCACACCGATTTCACCCTAGGATTATAGGAGGCCTCCCAGACTTCATTAATTCTGGAGCGCTGCCCCACTGGGGCAAGCCCAGCTACAACCCCATCCCCCTTCAAATCTAGTTTAAAGCTCTCCAAATGAGCCCTGCTAATTCGTGCCCCAGCATCCTTTTGCCTCTGTGAGACAAACCTTTCCCACTTGTCATTGTCCAGACTGGTGCCCTATAAAACCAGCTGTTATCAAAGAATCCAAAGCCCTGCCTGTAGCACCAGTCTCGAAGCCAATTGTTCATGAACTGAATCTTCCCATTCCTTCCCACATCAGTGGATGATGGGATGAGAGAGGAGAAGATCACTTGAGCCCCAGACTCTTTCACCATCTGCCCCAAGGCCCTGTAGTCTTTCTTCATCTTTCGCCTGTAAATAATTAAAATCTTTAAAGATTTTAAACTCACCTGATGTAAAGTAGGAGTGGTTCCACCTAGCAAGTTTCTGCAACTTGCGTCACTGGAGTTAGGCTAGCGATGGGTTTGAATTGGAAGTGTGAAGAATGTAAAAACTAGGTTCACTGGAAAATTGCAGTTTAACACTATTTCCCCTCTCCTAATAATTTATCAATTGTTCTAAGCTTGCTGCCTATAGCTATAATTCTTGCTGTGTTCAAAGGAATTGGAGTAAATCTAGTAAAATCTAGTGTTCATATTTCTATGCCATAGGACACTGAAGACCTGTAAACTGTTCTGCTCTTGCCTTTGATAGAAGTGACCTCTGCCTGAAAACAGAGGAGATGTGGAATAACTCCTGGAGTAAGTGAACTTAATGTGTGACATAATGATGCACTGGGGATATATGTTGTTATTTTGAGTAAGTACTTTAAAAATGAGTACTGCTGCAAGAGCCTGAGAGGCCGTTGTGTCAGTCTTTGATCAGTTATATTTCTGCAATCAAATTTTTGCTGTAAATGTAGTTGGAGGCCAGATTTATAAGAACAGTAACTATAACTTTCCTTCAATCAGAGGAATTTGCCATGAAATGAGAAACAGGAGAGGAGTGAAATTGGTAATCTTTAATTTCTTTTAAGACTTTTCTCAGTTTGTGCATTCAATCAAGTGAGCACTTTAAAAAAACAGACTTGCAGTATGTTTCTCTAGTCTTGCAAAACATGTTAGTCCGAGTTGTAAAATTGAAATGCCTTGCCTTGCATCTCTTTATGGAAGTTGAAATATTTACTGATTTTTCTCTTTTCTAGCATCTAAAATTTATTTCAGTATCTCTGTTAGTGCAAAATTTGCAGAAAGAGAAATACAATTTTCTTTTGTTCTGAAACTGCTTATTATAATAGTAAGAAAATATTTTGAAGATCTTTTGGGCTGTTCAACATACAGACATGCTTTGAAGGGAGTTTCAAATAGGAATGCCAAATTAAGTAATAACAGTCATTACTGGACTTTTTCACATATCATTCAGAGCTACTCCAGGGGCAATGCTTGAGTTATACGTAAAAATAATATTTGACCTTTTGTGACCTATTCCATTTCCAGTGTCTTGTATCCTGTGATTTAACGAATGAGCCTGTAAATTTTCTTTGTAAACACAAAAAACCCCCTACAACCCAACAATCCAAACCACATTTGCTTGCTTTGATACATCTTTGTAATTCCAAGAAAATCTGGAATGTGAATATAGTTTCTGGTAAGGTCTTTCTTTTAGATGTGAAATAATAAAAATTCCTTCTTTTTGTAACAATAGCTGAACCATATAAACATTGTTCTACCCTACAGTTTAAGAGTTGGTGCATAGGTTTTGTTAGTGATGACCCTGTTTCTGTTTTTGCTAATGAGCTTTCCAAAAAGATATTAAATATTTGCAGTATAATTGTAGATTTATTAAAACAAGTGGTTTACTTTCCTTTAAGTTAACAGGTCTTAGGCCTAAGTGTCTGTTATCATTAAATGTGTGGATTATCCTTCATTTCATCATGCAGTTCTTGTTCACAGTGGTGGATACATTTTCCTTGTGAAGAAAAGAGTATTATTTGTTGTCTGTAAAGAGCATGGGCCCGAATTCTGCAGAGAGTCCTATGGGAAGTCATAATGGATTGGGAGCACTATCTCAGATTCAAACTTCACATAAACAGGTGCTAAATATTTTGAAGCCTGGGATTCTTTCTGGCTTGTGCTTTTCAGCCAGGTGTTTAAAGAAGTTACTGTGGTGAATGTCCATGTACAGGAGATGAGTGTGCGCTTTCTACAGCACCAGGATGCCCAAGTTTAGAATGCACTTCTTTTGTGCATTTGTGTCAGTATAAATGGAAGAGAAATACTTTCCAAAAGCAAACATAAAATTGTCTCAAACAGATTTTTCTTTACTCTTGAATAAGCACGTGTACATTTTCCATTATTTTCTTAGAAAGTACTAGTGCCATTTACGTACACTTTTCTAGTGTAACACAAATCATGTGGTGATTATTCATCACATCACAGTGGTGCTCCTTAATTACCTACAGCTACAAGTTCTTAAATACAATATATCAGGCGGGGAAACAAGGTAGGTGATAATGACAGGCACTTGCCAATGGAGCCTGAAGTAATAAGTGTTGTAGGATGTGCCAGCTGCCTTTCTTTATGTGTGCATGTCCGTGTGAATGAAGAAGGATTAAGGAAGGCTGTGGGAAATACCCCGACAACAGATAGATATAAACTGAAAAGTTTAGCCATATATATATATGTGTGTGTGTGTGTATGTATGTATATTTTATCTGAGACAAAGAGGAAGCCAAAGCAGTAAAAAGATGTTTGTATTGAAATGTTAATATTTAAAATATGTTTTGCACATATAAAACTGCAATTGTATAAAGTAATTTATTTTCTAGTTACTGTGGACTATACTAAATGTGAGAGTATATATATGACATGTACTTTTGAATATGAATGTGTGCAGGCACACATCTGTAAGTGATGACCCTCAGTAAGAATTTTTGTGGGGGCCATGTGGGAAGGTATATTCAAGTGGTCAAAGTCACAGTGCCTGGTTGAAAACCCTGGTAAACCATGAGCGCAGCACTGTGTGACTACATTAACACTTCCCAATAAAGGATGGCAAGTGGGCAGATTTGCATGCAAATTAAATTTTCAACAATATTTTTGCATGCAACTTCCATTACAGTTGGGCAACTTTACACAATTGAAACTGATGACTAAGAAAAAGCATTTATAATTTAGTAAATTACAACAGCAATGCCTGTAATCACCCAGGTTAGCTGCTAAAGTGCCTCTAGGGTTTTGATTAGAAGGAGGAGAACCTTTAACAGGCTGATGAGGCAATATCAAGCACTGTGAATTTGAAACAGTAAGAGAAGCTGTTATAGCCTGGGCTTAGTGAAACAAACCGGTGTAATGCAGACAACTTCTGATCAGTGAAACAAGATTTGATCAATCAAACAGTAAAGAGCTGTTAATGGTAAAATAGCTGCATCAGAACCAAGGCCACATCTTGTTAAACTGTGTCTACAAGATGTTATTAAATGCCCAATGAAAATAAAAGGTGTTTGGTGACATGAATGCAAGGAAAAGTATACCATGTAGGATACCAGACTCTGAGAAGCATAGAAAGTTCAAAAAGTCCCATGGACCTTTCAGATGTCATTGTTGCATTTTTTTTTGTTGCTTTTTATTTATTTATTTATTTAATTTTACATTTACATATATAATTGTTTTGTATTTACATCATACACGTTCTTGTGTGTGATCCATGTGAAAATGGAAATTAATAATGCTGAGTCAAAACTCAGAATATACTGCCCTCTCCTGACAAGTGGGTCAATCTAGGAATGTGCAAGTGAAATACTTCACTAATTTTTGTTTGAAACCTTGGTGCTCGATCCTTCAGTCTTACAGTAGCATAACTTAAAAGTGCTCTTCCATTGTGATAGTGTGTTTTATTTTGTCTTTCCTTATGAAAAACTTACTGAAGATATTATTTTCTGACAATTATAAGTTGATCATGTCCTGTCCAAAACAGATCCTTATAACATTTTAAAAAAATTCCCAAATTTCTTGTTATCGGTTTACTTAGATTCAGAACTGGATCATTGTCAGATTGTTGAAGATCATGAAAATTGTGACTGAAAGTGTTGGCAAGGTGATAATGAAATTAGCATCTCTCTTCTCCATAACCAGGTTAATTTTTTTGAGAGGGTACAATGGCCAGTGATAACTAAAAGTAGAAGGAAGTGCATGAGAAATTCCTAGGGATTGTATTGGGTAGTAAATTGTTCATACTGCATAGTAGGGGTTTATTTTTCAAATATTAGGTTCTTCAACACGTTTGAAGACAGGTTGCATTTTGTGAAATCCCAGTTACAGAAACTAGTACTTTTTTTTTTTGTCTAAGATCACTTCTTGATCTGTTCTTAGGCCATAGTCAAAAAACATTGAGTATAAACCCTGCTATGTTTTTTCCACTTATTCTGAGAAGGTGGATCATGAAGAAATGAAAACCTTCTTGTCAATTATTTGGAAAACCTCAGTGAATCTTTCTTGCCTTCAACAGGGTATGTCTGATGTCCTCTTGAGAGCTAATGGCTCTATTATTTATATGCTCCACTCTGTCCCATATAGTTGTCTCTTCCATTTCTGTTACTCTTTCTGCAGACCTAGGAGTGGTCAAGCAGCAGAAATTTTTGTTGGCAGGTGACTGCATTCTCTGTGTCCTATATATAAGACTACTGCTACAATACCTAGAAACACCCATAAAGAACTATTTCTGCTTCATATATTACATGCATGACTGTGTTTCTTAGAACTTTAGAAGTAGAGGGTCTCCAAAAATCTTCCTTTATTCAGGGGTCATGATATATCTGTAGCAGTCCAGAAAAAAAAAAACCCAGAAGTATCGGCTTTAGCTCCAGAAAACAAAGCTTAATACAAAAGCAGGTCTGTGTATCACCACACTAAGGATTATTATGTCTGGGAGATGATTATGAGGATAAGTAAGTGGAAAAGTTTGTGGCAAAGTGTAATGATAGAACATGCTGCAGCTCTAATACACAAAAGCTTGGAAAAGATTTTGATGAAGCTCTCACAGGACTACATAAACTTGTGCACATGCTTCATCCAACATGCCTGTTAAATTCAGTGCTTATGTAAATTTCTTGTTCTCCCGCTTCTCTCTGGTAGTAAATCATGACTATAAAACCCTGTCTTATATTGTTTGGGTTTTGGTTTGGATTTTTTTTTTTTTAATGTAAATTACCTCCAATGTGGCTGCTGTGAGGATACAAGCACATAGGTAAGTAATCTGAGGTAAGAGGGTGAGCTTCTTCCTAGCTAAGGGCTGCTGAGAGCAGCTGGTCCCTCTTCCACCTGTATTTTAGTATTGATGTTTGAATTCTGTTCCTAGGACAGAGTGGTGTTTATATTTTCCTGCAATAAACGACCAAGCCTACTTTAGCAGGCACTTAGCCACAGCATGCCATTTCTCTCCTTTACCCCAAGTTGTCAAATTAATATTGTACATGCAAATATATATATATTTATAATGGTACTAGATAGTTCTACAAGTGAGAGTTGTGCTTCAGATATTGTCATAATGAGTCATGACAATCTAAAAATATATATACCAAATTTGTACTTGTACTATTTTTGAAGCTATGATATTAACGTTTTCTCAGATAGGTACTGTGTATAGGCACTGGAGGAATGCGTGTGTTTATACACTGCTTTTGGGCATATTTATGTTAATGGAAAATAAGATAATGCTGTCTTGATACGATATGATGCTTTGCAGCTCAGAGGCCTGTAAAGGTGTCTCTGTTCATGTTAGTATCAAGCTGGTGGAGAAGGTGCTAATCCAGAGCATACAGCTGAGTTCCTATGAAGTGACTGGTGAGCGGTGAATAAAACCTATGCAGTCACAAGTGCAAAGGTCTTTTTATTTATTTAAGCTATAACATTGCAGAAGAATCTATAATGCATGTGTATCAAATTGCTGTCTCTTAAGACAGAGATAAGACTGATAATAAGGAAAAGAACTTCAAAGAAATTCTAAAATAATATTCAATTCTTAACAAGATAAAACCTGTTCCTCATTGTTAAATAATCCTGCTTTTTCAATACAACATTATTAATGTATCTGGTAACTACTTTACCACTTCTAGCAAATGTTGAGATGTTGGACTCTTGACCAGTTAGCATTAATACAGTTATCTGTGAACTGTGTACAATAATGTAATTTGCCAAGGCACACCTTTCACATTTAATTATTCATACAAATTACACAAAGAGATACTGTAATATTGGTTATGCAGATTCAGTGTAAACAGCATATTGGTGCAAATAATACTTGAAAGGAAAGGTAAAATTTTTATTGCTCATTCAGAGGAAAATTTATTGCCAGGTTTTATGAATCCTAAAATGTAGCCAAGAGTAAAATGACAACACTTAGTGAAAAGCTGGAACACTGATCAATGCAAGTGCCATATTTTAATCCACCACAAATATTTTTATTCAATTGTCTAAAAGTTCTTTTGCTATAAAGAGATGGGCAAAACGAAGGTGTTTCTGTGCTTTTAGTTTCATTAGATATGTAAACAAATCCTCATGAAATTAATGATACTTTAAATTAAATGAGCATGAAATAGATTTAACTCTTGGTTGGTTGTTCTGAGCCCTTTCAAATTAGTAGGTAATTGGCAGGATAGCACTATGTAATATTTTAGCTGTGGAACCAGTGTATTGCTATTAACAAAATATTAAAATAAAGATTTACTAAGTGTGTATGTGAAAGCATAGAGATATTCCTGGTTTTCATCTTAAAACAAAAGCAAAAGTGTCTGTCCCTGGCTGGTCACTGTTTTCAATAAGTAACAGTGTGATTAAAGAAGTCTGTCCTTTGCACCCTTTTTATATAGAAAGGGGAATGCTTTACGAAGCTTTCACTTGAGCATCTCAGTTGCTCTGCCTTCTTGTATATCCATTCTGCAATGCAATCTTGGCTTCTTCATGCACATAGTTGAAGTGTTATGAGCCGGTGAGATGGGGCTTCAAGTTAAAAATAGAATTTAATCTGTAATTTGCCACATAGAAGAGAGAAATCACTTGCCAAGATTGAATACAATCTCCTTAGCCTGAGCTGATGAGCCTTAAATTCCGCCCAAGGTTCTGTGTCAGTGTACTGTTGTTACCTTTAATGGCCTTGAAGCAGCCTTCGCTGGTCATGGTTCCAAATATGTCCCTTTGTTAGCTGAGATCATTTCCTCCTCCCTCACATGTAAACAAGGTTTTGCAGTAATGGATGGTTCTTGCTCAGAGTTTGCCAGACAATGGAATTCTCTAGGGAGGTTTAAAATGTCCTCCTCTTAAAAAATGTCCAATTTAACAGCTGTATTTAGGTGTTTGAGGCTATACAGTGCTTGCGACAACTATGATGGCTCTATTATGATAATGGAAGAAAGCTACATTATGAAATAAATGCATTCTGGGTTTTCCTTGGCAACATAATGTAAGGATCGTTCTGCATGTTGGTACTGAAGAATCAAAATTTGTTTAGTAAGTCGACGTAAACACTTTCTTGTCATGTGGTTAATAGATCTACTGTTGTATTTGTGTTCTTTCCAGTTCTGCTGCCTTACATCAATGAAAAATTATGTTTTTTCTTCAATGGCACAACACTAGTCATCTTTATATTCAACGTATTTCACTTCAGATCTTTCAGCATAAAATGTCTACCATTTTACTGGTTTTGAGTAATTTTCCTGGTCTGTGGTAATAGTGAGAGAAAATGGTCATCTTTCTTGATTATTGATGTTGCATTTAATAAGTTCAGTTTACTATGGTCATGTTGTATGAACAAATGCACTTTCTGTTTTTTTTTAGTATGTAATGCTGGCTGGAAACATGGCTGTATGAGTTTACTCTGGGTTTTCTTCTGTTTAAAGCAACAAAAAAATCTTTTGCCCTTTTGGATATAATATTTATACCCTCTTCTTCCCCTTCCCAAAAGCTGTTGCTTATTGGCTGGGCAGATTTAGGAAACAGGGAAAATCTTTATGGAAAGCTGTTACAGTGCATGAATAGCAGGAATTCTTCAGACTTAAAGAGGTCAAATTGATTTTTGTATGTGTGTGACAGAATTTGCTCCTGGGGTGAGACTTTGAAGTAAAATTTCAAAGCATTGACTAGGGGTGCAGCTCCGCAGCTTCTTATTGACTTTGTTCAGAGATCAGGAGCTAAAACTGCATGCTGCACTTTGAAAATTTACCCATAAGTACTGAATTTTACCTCAGAATAATTATTTTCCAATAATTTAATAAACCCCTGAGAATGTGGTTTATAATGGAAGTGCTGACATACTTTAAGTTAATGTTAATCACTGAAAATTAGTAAGATCTTTAAACAGAACTTGGGCAAAACCTTCAACTCATGAGTATCCTGCAGTTAATTCACAGGAAAAATTTCAGAGATGCAAATTCAGAATCCTCAGAACACTGTGTTAGCAGTGGCCATGTCAATAGTAAGATCATATTTTATTTTGTTCCTTATACTTGGCATTATCTTCCAGTTCATAGGAGAGTGTTTCTGAACACCTAGCTATTTCCCAAACATATATGTGCATTGTGGAATTGAGCTTGTCAAATATAGAAGCTCATCATGAGGAGCATTTGTATATAATAACAGCATGGTGGATTCTTTAATATAAAGGTGTCAACAAGATCAGTGCTGTTATAATCTTGTTTGTTTGAGTAGAACCTCAGAAAATAACATAATCCAGTCTAGAAATTTTACTGATAATGTCCAGAACAATAATTTTGAGTCCTGGCATGTTTGCTGTGCTGCTTCCTCTTGCTTCTTTGTGCCTCCTATGTACTTCTCCCCCACATTTCTCCCTGGTAAAGTAGCTGCAATGACACTGTAATAAATGCATTTGGAAAGAGAGTGATGGGGCAGTAAGGAATATAGGAATAACTGGTCTTAGAGATGAAAGGTGAATTCTGATTACACAGGTTTTGGAAAACTGACCTTAATTTCTGAACCCTGCAAAGAAGACTAGATTTTTCTGCATATTTGTAGTTGTTTTGTGCTGTTTAGGTGGTAGTTGTCTTTTGTTGTACTAGATAGAAAGGGGATTGTCTAGATATAATTGTTAGCTATAAAACTGGTCATGGCTTCTTTGTTCTCCCATCACATCTCAACTACTGGGTTACTTGTGCAGGAACCAATGAAGGGAAAATGATAGCAACATCTGTATCTAAAATATTGTGTTGTGGGTTGATGATATCAATGTTAGTAATTAAATCAAAACATAGTATACAAAATAGCATCTCCTCAGATGAGCATTTTAAAAATGAATTTGAAGGAGAATGGTGTGCTGGACCTGTGGATCTTTACAGATCGTATGGAAGGCAGTGTGGGAGCAAGCATGTAGATAAATTTGAAAAAGGAGTAACTAAATGCATCTGTTTTCCTTTAAAAAACCTTATTCCCCAAATACTAACATTTAATATTTTTAGTCACAATGGAACTCGTGAATGTCACAATCAATTTATATGATTTTCTGTTAAAAAACAAACAAAACCCATGCATCTGGACTGACAAGCTGTATGCCAAGATTCAGCCAGATGCAATTTTAAATGTCCAAGACATTAAACATGCCCTGAAATTGAGCTTTTAATGAAAGTGCCATCTCAGCCTCAGTTATAGTGAATGCAGTGTAACACACTGCAAAGAATTTCTCATGCTGGATCTCAACTGTAAGTAGGTTACACTAATTTAAAAGTAAATATACTGGAACTCTGCTGAAGTTAATGCTTGAGAGGTGATTTTTCCATCACATATCCTGTCCTGCCTGTATGCTTTGTTTATAGTAACGTATTTCTGAGAACTACATGAATTTTGCCAAACTTAAGAAAAAAAAAAAGAGAAGAGAGTTGGGTGCTGTGTGCTTGGTATGCATTGTTTGGTTTCTTTCATTAATTCTTGCTGGCATTCTGGATGCTCAGATGAACAATAGCAGTAGCCCGTAAAGATCAATACCAGATTGCTGATAGTGCCTATCTATTCAAAGAGTAGATTATTTGATAAATGGTTTGGTCCATATGTTTTGACATTTGTTAGCTGTATAGCCCAGACCAACTGCTAGAACTCTAGTTCCATCATAAAAAGCAGGAGCAACAAATAGAATATTTCCTTTTTGCTACAAACCCCTATATACTGTTGTTTTAAAGCTGCAAGTAGTAGATTTCAAGAGAGAAAACAAAAAACTTCAAGTTGTTAAAAGTTCACGTTTTTTCTTAAGTTTTGTAATTACAGTCTGTGAATACAATATATGTGATTTATATTTTATGGCTTTATAGTTGACAGGATTTAGATCTCATAAAATTGTAATAAAAAAAATAGCCATTTTTTATATTGGTGTCTCTATATAGTGGACCAAATGGGATCCTCTGAGAGAACTTACTTCTGTCTTCACCCAATACTTGCCTTCTCTCAAATCAAGAGCAGACCCAAAAGGTAATGAAACTTCAGGAAAGATCTGGAAGTTTACACAAGTTCAGATTTAAATTCCTAACACTTGGATCAAAATTCTGGGCTGTTTTTGAAAGACATATACACCTTCTCTCTCAAATGCCTTATAATTGTATGTTCAAGTGCAGATTTCTGCACTTTGCATGGGTATAAACAAAGGACATTTTGCCAGTTGTCACTGGTAAATTAAAATGAGCTGTTTTTAACTGAAATGGATTTTAAGGAAGACAGGGTTAGAATTTCTGGAATAACAATGACAAATTCCTTTCAGCTTTCTTTTTACCCAAGATGGTGATAAACAAGAAGGTTGGTCTGAGAATAGGACAGGATGAGTTGAGACTGATAGCTTTCCTCCATAAAATGAAGAGGAACATGAAGGGAAGGATACTCTGAGCTAGAAGAGGTATTTCTGGATAGTCCTAAGAATGTATGAGATTTAACATAGTTAAATACTGTCCTGTGTATGTTGTTCTCTCACTACTGGTTTTGAACATTCAGAGATAGCTTGATAGAATGTTGGAAAATGGGTGTCTCAACAGGGGGTTTGATCACTCACTGAAAAGTACGTACTGTATTATTTACTGTTTAAGGAATGGTGTTATGCAAGCTAGTATTAGAGAAAGGTCTCTCCTTTTTTTTTTTTTTTTTTTTTTTTTTTTTTTTAATTGAAGGAGGACTGTAAAATGTGAGTATTTCTCCTTTACTTAAAGGAGAAATTGGCAGCAAGTAGATATAAGATCCCTGAACCACTGCTCTCAGAATCCTCTTAAAATAGCCACTTTCTTGTTTTCCTGGTGTATATATGAAACAGGTGTATTAACATATTAATGATCAGATGTTATATTTAGCTCTGCATTTTAAGAATCTTTAACAACGTAGAAAAGGATGATTTGACAGGCTTAATTGAACACTGGGCAACAAATAAAGCTTATAATGAAATTAACATAAATCATTAGCATTAATCATTCAGTATTATTGATAGCTATATAAAGAAATGTATCAAAGCCCTGGAAGTAAAGAAGAGAAGAGCAATGTTTCTTGCCAGCTGTCCTGATGAGCTATGAGCCCATATGGTAGTGGTACTGGCTTTCCTTTCTAATTTTCCTCCTCTGCTTGAGCTGTCAGAAGTCCCTCTCTCTCCTTTTCTTTCCCACAGACTGCAGAGATAGCTTCTATATCATTTTTTTTGAAACTGCCAGCGTTTTAGAATGGATC
The DNA here is from genome assembly GCF_028554395.1 of Pezoporus wallicus. Classification (NCBI taxonomy): domain Eukaryota; kingdom Metazoa; phylum Chordata; class Aves; order Psittaciformes; family Psittacidae; genus Pezoporus; species Pezoporus wallicus. Next base: position 511,576 of record NW_026636385.1, on the reverse strand, counting down.
TGACTCCATCAATGTCTATGACTGTCATTAGCCATGTGTCCAACATGAGCAAACTAGCTCGGTGACAATTAACATGCAGTCTACATTCATCGTTTTCAATTTAGTAACCTTCACTTCTACCTACGCTTTCATCTCCAAACAAAACCTAGTAAGAGTTTTCCGTACTGGGAAGCAACGTACTCTTAAAATAGCATTTGGAAATCATGTATTGGGAAACACGTGTGTATTTGAAATTTGTCATGAAAAAATTGAATAAGTGCTGGTGTGTTCCATGGTCTTCAGCCATTATTCCCTGGATAGCTTTTTTTCATTTGTTTGCTTCCTCTTCCATCCCTCTGCCCCACATACACACACAAAAAAAAAAAAAAGAAAAAACAAAAAAGAAAAAACTGAAACAGTTGAGATTAAAATAATTAAATTAATACTGCTTGTGCTGGAAGCTTTTGAGAACCTGGAGTTACTTAGTCCTCTTTGTTTACTTGAAGAAAGCTCAGTGAAACCTTAAGTAAACAGGGGTACAGGGGGTAAATAGCAGGACTGACAGTATATATCCCTAAACCTATAATGTCAGAAGCTTGTTATAATCACAGACACTGCATACTTTCTTCATAGTTTTGGCATGCTTTCAAGTGTTAGACAAATCTTCACGATCAGCAGTGCTCAGACTCAATGCTGTGAGAACATGAGCAAAGTAGGTACGCTGGGGAGGTACCACAGAGTTAGTCTTTGGATGGCAGTGATGAAAATTTCCTCCTTCTCCATTGTTTTATATCTTTACCTGCTCCTTTTTATTTCTTTATATTGTCTGAACAATACGTCTCAGCTTTCCTACTTAAAAGGAAATATATAATGGGATGCAATTAAGAAAGCCATGCATATGCAAGCAATTTTTACATTTATTTGTAGTTTCTATTACAGTTGGTTCTTTGTTTTTACCTTTAAAGTGTCTAAGCACATGGAAAGTAAGGCTTTTCCATTCTTAATTCAAGATCACACAATATATAAGGGAAATAGGCATTGTCAGAGTATTGCACAATAGTACAGTACTGTCAGCTCTCCTTAAAATGTCTTTCTTTTTAAGTGTCTTGGCAAAAAGGATCTGGTATACTTAAATGTGGGTTACTAAATTTAAGTTACTGGACTTTCTGTTGAATAATTAAATGTCCTTTTTCAAAGAACAAGATTCTGCCTTCTATTGCCATAAAATATTCTTCATTTTCAAGTTAGTTACATGCAGAAGAGGAGCATAAAGAAAACAGGTGCTTGAAGGGAGCATGTATGAATGTAGGAAAGAGCCCCATACTTCGTCACTCTTGGGCAATCATGTGTACACCTCTTAAATTTGCATGGGACCTTAATCTCCAATATAGAAATACATACCATTCCCTTATGCTCAAAGTCAGTGCTGCAGGGGAGCATAATAGCCAGGACCGGTATCCTATACCAACGTGAACAGATCCCTTAATTTCATGGTTTAAAAAATACTTGAGTTGACCTCAGTATAATTCCTGTATTTCAGTCATTTAGGTGTCATGGCTCAGTAATCATTCATTAACTATAGTGCTTTTCAAATGAAGAACTGAGATGAAAATTTTTCTTAATGATGACAAGTGATGTAATTTAGTTTTATTCGTATATTATAGTGGTGCCCGCTAGCGCCGCTGTAGTTAAAAGTCTGTCAGTGGTTTCATTATAAACCCCTATTTTCAGAGGGTTTATAACTCAAAAATTGATTTTTAGACTTAAAACTGCCTCCTAAGGTCTAAGTCCTTGAGGTTGTTTTTAGATACAAATTGGCGTTTTGGGGAGGAAAAGAGGAAAGGGTGATAGTTTCTCAACTGTAAGAACAAAATTGAGCATTTTCTGTTTCAGATTTGTATTTGTGTTTTTATCATACTAAAAATCACTTCCTCCATCTCAACACCAAAGAAAAAAGCCACTGTCAAGTACTTTTTGACCAAAGAAAGGCTGCAGATCTTATTAAATATGGTGTAAGAACTGAATTGGGCTGAGCCTTGTAAAAGCAAGTCCATGGCTTGAAAAATCCCATGATGTTTGATAGAGGTCGAAATCTGAGTGTAATCCTATAGGAAATTGGGGGAGGGATGAAGCAAGGCTTCTTTTTCTCTGTGATAGGCAACACAGTCAAAACAGATGTGTTGTTTTCCCTTGTACTGTCAAGAAGCTGCAACAAAACTGATACTAATATTGACCTAATGGTCAAATTTCACACTGTGAGTCTTAAAAAAATGACCTAATAAACATTAAAAATTGGTAGGTGGAACCAGAACCTGTAAGTATGAAGGCTTTGCATTTGCATGCAAACATTACATTTGATTCACTACAGATGCACTTTTTTTCTTACAGTAAGAAAGAAAAAATTAATAAATCAAGTTTTTTTTCTGTTCTTCTCCAACAGAATCACTTATCCTGCATCTATTGGAATTATTTATGATTAATGTCCTGTATTTTGTTTTCAGTCCAGGTCTGCTGTCAGAGACGTTTCTTACAATTATAGATAGAAATATGAGAATTAGCAGCTGTTAGATATGCCTCTCTCTGAAGAGAAAAAAAAGCTTAGTATTTCTTGAGAAAGGAAAGTTTCTGACTAGTTTTATATTCCATAGAGACAGCAGAGTGGGTTGTCTAAGACAATGTCCTTCAACTACACCCATCTGTTTACAAACCCACAATTATTCTATGGAGACAGCTGATCCTTTCTGTCTTTAGCAGCAATAATTTTTACTCTCCTCATAATGATACGATGAAAAATTTCCAAGATAGTCATATAAATGTTAAACATTTGTTGAATAGTTATCAATAAAAAATTTCCTGCTAGACCTAAAGGTATCAATGCGCAAGAAAAAGTATGCACGTTTATCTCATTCTCATCTCTCCCTTTAAGAAACATTAGAGAAACACTTTGGTTTTCCTGACAGCTTCTGGCATCTTGTCATACATTACGATGCAGTGTACTGTAGAGACGCTACATTTGTGTAGAGACGTATAGAAACTGTATGTGTCATAAGACCTGTTTGGTGTTATATCATGTATAAATGCAGACCTGTGTATGTGTCTTACTTTAGGGAAAGGAGAAGAGTAATACATATCTCCTGTTTCTCATTCATGGCCCACTCTGCCTCCTTGGCTAGTCAGGCTATATTATGGGCTGCCTGCAGCTTTGAAGAATGCTTGGACTAGAGAATAGGGATAATATCTGGGAGAACAGTTCAGGAGTGGTGGTTAAAAGCAGACGTAGCTGCATAATGATAGACTCTAATGTGAATTCAGGTATGCCATTTCTTTATTTTCTTTAGGTTTCAGCTATTTGTAAAATGTGAGATTTAATGGAACACTTGCTGTTAGTGTGGTTTATGGTTTTGTTGGAAGATGCATGCTGAAGCAGTATATTGTACTTTTAGTCTATAAGCTCTACAGTGCATTTTTAAAAAACATATTTAAAATTACTGTATTGCACTGAAAAATTCCATTGAAAATGTTCAGTGTTTCCTGGAATTGGATTAACGCTACAGGGAAGGTAATCTTGTGTTATATTAGCACAAAGTTTAAGATGCAGGACTCCATCTCCTTCTCTCAGATGGAATTATGAAGGTTAAAATTGAACCTAACTCTTAGCACTCTATAGTGCTAACAACTGCGGACTAAGTTGCAATAACTGTAATGGAATTTTGGTGGAATAAATGTATAAGCTTCTAAATAGTTTTTATCATTAACAAATTATTTTATTTTATAAAGCAGTTTTATAATGAACATTATTGTGGTTGAATTTTTACTATTTTGTTACTGCATTTTTAACTAGCCCCATTATTTAAAAAAAAAAAAAAAGAAAAAAATTAGTAAAACAGCCACTCCAAAGGCTGAGATTTTCTTGTTTTAACTTTATTTTAGGCTGGTTGTGGTAGTATCTGAAAGATTTGCAAAACTGTGGAAGTAATACAACAAATGTAATTTTTGTAAGTTCTGCTAAGAACAGGTCTGCATTCCAGAATAAAACTGGTTTTGCCAGAGAGTTAGTATTAGTCTGTAACTAATCAGCCACCCAAAGGAGCTACCTGATGATTGTTTTGATCAGAAGCATAGTAATTTTTTTTTCTTCTTTTCCAGGAAAACGTATTTATTAAAGAGTCCTAGCATACTGACAGCACAGCCCACTAATGTGAAGATATATGAAGATATTTTCACCTCTAGTCTTCAGTAAGCATAAGTAAAGATCTACCAATTTAAATCTTTAGTACACATTTAAGCAGAGACTTGCATCTTTGAACATGTGTGTGGCATTTTTGAACACTAATTCTGCAAGCATATTTTCATTGTTGATGGCAGCAAACCTCCTGGCTGCTGACCACTGTCTGAGCTTTCTCATTATTGTTATATTTAGTGATTTCACAAACACTCAATTTGTTGATGAAAAAACTGGTAGGCTGTGGAAATATCTCTGCAAAACAGGGATGATATAAAGAAACTGAGACACATACCAGTTTGTGAGTGATGCATTAAAATATATGACAGATATGAATTAATCTAGTCCACTGTTTCTTGCCTTTCTATCTGGTTAAAACTAGAATGGAAGACAAGGACAGGATGAAACTGTAGAAGCTGCACCCCTTTTTAAGGTTTTGGTTTCCTTTAAGGACACATTTATTTCCTCATGGGCATGTTTTTTGTTGTAGGCAATGTAATTAATTGTATTATGTAATCAGATATATTTTCATTCAGAGACTGTGGAAGAAGTTATGTTGAGAACAACTGTCTTAATTTGCCTGTTCTTATTTCAAGCCATTTGCATATGTGCAAGTAGCAGAAATTCTGCTGGCTGTGTAGGTGAATTGCAGTTCTGGTGGTTAGTAGAGGTTATGCATCTTGGGTGATATGATTTAGCATAAGGTGTCCCTGCCCACGGCAGGGGGGTTGGAACTAGATGATCTTAAGGTCCTTTCCAACCCTAATTATTCTATGATTCTATGATTCTATTCTATATTTAGATTTGATCAATTCTCTGTAGGGCTCTTCATCTAAGAATGGTATTAATTTACTCAAGATCTGAGTTCAGTGCACACCAAATCCATTAGTTTAAGGTAGGTGTCTCTGCCAAAGAACACATTTCACTGGTTTTCTGCAAATAGAATTAGGGTCTTCCTGGTTCTTCATTCAGTTTACAAGTGGTAGTCCTCTGTTTTGTCAATGTGATTTGAAAGCAGACCATCTGAGAAAGCATTTTTGATGCTGATTTCAAAAGCAATTTGCTTTTGAAATCAGAAAAATGCTGTTTATAAAAGCCAACAACCACTTGTTTAGTGAGGTATTTGCCTGGTAGTTTCTGTGTTAAGCTTTTAATATGCTCCTTCCTACAAACTGGGTCCAAAGCATCTGTTAACAAAAGAAAAGCATTTTGGGGTGCAGCATAAAGATGCTGTTTTCCTTGATTATTTAGGAAGTATAGAGAATAAGGAGTAGCATTTGTGATGGGGGAAAAGTGTTATCCTTAGCTGATTCATTTTACAGTTTGGGCTATGTTAAATCTATGTTGACAAAGCATGCTTTGAAAAAAGTCATAAGGTGCTTAGTGCTGCAGACAGATTCTGGTTTTGTTTTGCAAATCCAAAACTAGCATAAAAAGGAGGCAGGACTAACATTTGCAGTGGTCCCACACATTGTCTGGTGTATAAGCAGATGCATAATATGCCGGTATAGTCACCAGAAGCATACATATGCATAAAAAGTATTAGGGATGAATCATTACAAATCATGGAAATCAAATGCTTAGATTTAGCTTATCATTAAAAGGCAAAAGTTTTATCGATGCATGTGTATTCTCCTGGAAATAAACAACAGTATCAGCTCAGTGAATGTATGTGTGCTCTCTACCTTCCCTAATTATCTGAATCAGCAATTTAAGATTCAGCTAATAAAGATGTCCAAATATTCAGATACCTTCTACCTGCTTCTACACATGGGTAACCCCAAAAAACATGTGCTTTTCAGTGGCAAAATCACTGGAGAAGAAAAGCCTTTTTTTATTTTGCTTAAGGTTTAAAACCTCCAGGGCAGTTAGAAACCCATGTTTTTCATTGAACTGTGTCTTTTTGAAATTCACAAGCTTGACATGTCATTGGCATGACGTGTCTCAGTCCGTTACACAGAAATGCCACATTACACTGTGTGACGTGACAGGCTGACAAAAAGGGACATGACGCACCAGCCCAATGGGATGTCAAGCCTGAGAAATTTAAGCCATGCTGTTCGCTTAGGGGAAAAAAAATGCAAGGGGGGGCACACTCCATGCTGATATCCAGTACTGTTGGATTTTACAGTTTCTAAGAGCTTTTCTTGGTTTAGTCAGACCTCCCTCTTGTGTTTGATAATAACCCACGCAAATATAAGTTTCCGGTTTTTTTTTGTTTTCTCCTGTGGGACCACACAGTCTTGAGTTCCTCCACAATACTTGGCAAACCTTTGTAGAAATCCTATATACTTTCAGCACTTATGATGTGGGGTTCTGAGTTACAGAAGTACAAGGTACCGCATTTGGGATTGCTGCACACATAAACAAGAATTGTTCAAAGATCATGGTGATAACATGACATGACCAAAGTCACAGTTCAAAATCTACGAAGATTTTAGGCTTCTAGAGGATGGTATAAAGTCCATCTTGGGCAGGACAAATAGAAGTGCAGGAGAGCTTAGAAGAATTAAAAGATTGTTATAGGCAATTTTTTCTCCTTGGTATTTGTTTCCTTTAAGTAGCAACAAAAGTATTTCAATAACCTCTAAAGAGTTTAAGAACTATATACTTAATTACTATGAGTAATTTCAGAGCTAATTAATGTGATAAATCTCTATAGTGAAGTATTCTTAGCTACTGATCAACATAAAATGAAATAGATTACAGTCAGCGCAAATGTATCTTCTAGTTAATTTTACATTTGGTGTGAAATGGTGAAAATTAGCACACAGACATATGCACACATTTTAGTTTTGGAAGTTGAATATTTTGAGTTGCATCATGTATATATGCTTTTACTGCAGTCGTTTACATGGAGACTTCAGCATGGATTTTTTTTTTAATAGGTTGCAATGATGATTTGAGTTAAAATAGACAAATTTAAATTTAGTAGTAAAAACCTGTCATGATTGTTTATATGTTAAAAATAATAATTCATGAGTAAAAAGAGCAAGAAATAAATTGTATACATTTTTGTTAGATTCTCTGCATGTTATGCATTGTAAAAATTTCACATAGATACATCAATCTAAAAAGAAATCTTTTCCTTCTGGGTTGCTAAACATATGGAATAAACTTTAGCTACAAAAGCATAAATCAGATAAAATACACGTGTAATGCTAGTGGGATGTGACCTTAAATGTGAGTCTGAACACTGCTCCTGTAATTCCTGCTGGTAAACAATATCCATCTACTTTCTCTCATCAGTATGCTTGAAACTGATGAAAGAAGTTGATCTATAAGTACAAATTCTCCTTTGTGGAAATGTTTTTCCTTTTCTGCAGATAGATTTTCCTGAATGATGACTGGTTTCAATTTATGTACACTTTCTATTGACTTAGGTATGCTTTGGATTGCATCAAAAAATGTGTTTTTCAAGCTGGAGAGATTCTGAGAATTCTTTTTCAGAGAGAAATCTGGTTCTGCTTTAAATTACCGGTGTTGCTGGGAATCTTCTCCTCTTCTTAAAAAGTTCATAGCTCTAAAGACATGGGTACAGTGCATGTATAATTATCCACAGCAGGTGCCTCTGACTTTCCACACCTGTTTAGTCCTGTGTGCTGTCTGTCAGAACATCTGAGATTGTACCCTGTGGATGCCTGCATCAGATCTTGTTATGACGTCTCAAGCTACCACCTGTAGAAAGGGCATATGCAGTCTGCTTGCTCTTAGAAATGGCCACAGTGAGAATAAGATCAGAGAAGGGTGCTTCAATATCAAACACTTTCCCGCTTTCCCCATGGAACGGGGCAGGAACTTGGAGAAAACGGCAGAGGCAAACTGTGGTGCAAGGCACAGCAGTGGATGTTTGGTATATGGATTGCATGTCTTTATGGCTATGTTGATCTGTGAATGTGAACCAGATTAAAACTACTGGTTCTGTAAAACTGATGGCCAGCATTCTGGGAGGATGTAATCTTTGCACAAAAACATGTGTTCATAGATTTTGTGTTTTGGAACCATAATATGTAAACAGGCATGAAATTTCTGCACAGAAATGTGTAGAAAGGTAGTTAGTAGTAGAGTAGCAAGGGACTGGATAACCAGCACTATCTAAATTGTTTAGCTTGCTTCTTTGCTGCAAAGGGATTTGAGTTTTGTAGTCACACTGCAGGTATATCACCAAAGTACCACCAAACTAAGGCTAGGAGCTCAGTTAAATTCTCTTTCTGCAGTTGTTACTTCTGCTTTAACATGGTTATTAAGACTTGCCTGTGCAGTCTGCTATTCTGGGGACCTCTGGAGCAGTAGGTTTCAAAATTGAGATGAACGTATCACTTCAAAGCTATTAGAATTACTGATTTTAAGACTTCATGCATGTGAGCTAGTAGTACCTAAGATACTCAGTTGAGAAATGTGAGAACTATGCAAGTCGCATATTTTCCAAGTGGAAGTAGTTACTCTGATGTCACAGAATTTCTGAAGCTGGGCTTTTAAACGTGACTGTTTTTATCCAGATCCAGCTCTACCAGTCATGGCTCCTACATGTAGTTCAGCCTCTGAGCATGCATAATTAAACTATTAGTATTTTATGAATTGAACTCTCTTTCTTGGGGAAAGGAGGCCATTCTGAGTATGTTAAGCAAAGCAGAATTCATATGAATCATATGGTGGAATTACAGTACATCTACTTATGCGGTTGAACTTCATGATCTGCTGCAAAAGGCATGAGCATCTGTAAAGGTGTGGAAAGGGTATGATCTGGGATCAGCGCTCAATATGTCAAAATTTAATTAAAGCTGAAGAAATGTAAATTTATTACGGAAACAAAGAAAAACACAGAACAAAACATGCTGCAAGCCAAGTTGCTGAGATATTCAGGACTCCTGCTTTGAGACTCTTACCATCAGCTCCTAAAACACATATGCTAAAAGTTCTCCAGTAAGAACTTTTCCTTTAAATTTAATGTTAATACATCTTCCTGAAGCATAGGAATGGTTTGAAACTATGAAGCCTCGTGATGCTGCTTTGGAGTTTTAGCTCTAATGAATAACACTTTTGTGGCTAATGGTCCGGGTCAATGGAACAGCTAAAAAGGTTAAAAAGAAGAAATAAGCAGATGAACTTGATAGTCTGGTGTGGGTTTTGTTTGTTTGTTTTTTTTTTTTAATGAGGTCTGGGTATTCTTTTTTTGTAGGTTTTTTTTTTTTTTTGTTGTTGTTTTGGTTTTAGTTTTTTTTGCTGTTTCTTTTAACCTGTCTTCCTGTTACTGCTGAATAAAATTCATCACAGGTGCTTTAGAAGAAGCTGTGCTATTGTAAAGACTTTGATTTTAGCCATATCCTCTTTTTTATCATATTTTGAAGTGTAATTTATACTTTATTTTTATTTGGAGTGTGACTTTTGGAAATATAATTTTAAATGATACATGCCCTTGTGTCTGAAGGACTGATTTTTTTTTTGTTTTGTTTTTTTGTTGTTGTTGTTTAGCTTTGTTAGGTTTTATATACACAACATTCACAGCTACAGGTTGGGCAGAGAAGTAATTCAGAGCAGCCCTACTAAGAAGGACATGGGGGTGTTGGTTGATGAAATACTAAACATGAGTTTAGTGCTTCAGTGTGCACTTGCAGCCCAGAAACCGTGTCCTGGGCTGCATCAAAAGGAGCATGACCAGCAGGTCAAAGGAGGTGATCCTGCCCCTCTACTCTGCTCTCCTGAGACCTCACTTGGGGTTTTGTGTGCAGTTCTGATGTCCTCAACATAAAAAGGGCATGGAACTGTTGGAACAAGTCCAGAGGAAGCCATGAGGATGATCAGGGGACTGGAGCACCTCCCCTATGAAGACAGGATGGGAAAGCTGGGGCTGTTCAGCCTGGAGAAGAGAAGGCTGCGTGGAGACCTCATAGCAGCCTTCCAGTATCTGAAGGGGGCCTATAGGGATGCTGGGGAGGGACTCTTCATTAGGGACCGTAGTGATAGGACAAGGGGTAACGGGTTAAAACTTAAACAGGGGAAGTTTAGATTGGATATAAGGAGGAAGTTCTTTACTGCGAGGATGGTGAGGCACTGGCACAGGCTGCCCAAAGAAGTGAAAGCTCCATCCCTGGCAGTGTTCAAGGCCAGGTTTGACAGAGCCTTGGGTGACATGGTTAGTATGAGGTGTCCCTGCCCATGGCAGGCAGATTGGAACTGATGATTTTAAGGTCCTTTCTGACAAAACATTCTGTGATTCTATGAACTTTATGCATATCTTTGCTCCTGTGATTTGCAGACTCAAGTGGTAATAAACATGCTCTGAGCTGGACAAAGAAACTTAGAATTTATAACCTTATCCATATAACAGAGTGGCACATGAACTGAGTGTTTGAAATTCTACTTGAGTGTATACAAGCATAAGAACTTTGAAAGTGCAAGTATGATGAGCTTTGAGAGCAGAAGTGATAAATGTCATAAATTTCTCTTAAAGTGTTATCATTTCTGCTATTGCCTACATATGTTTTCAACCATGACTGTCTGAAGTGTTGTTGATAAGTTACATTGCACTGATAATTCAGTTGCCTCTATGGGCATTCAAGAAAGGATTAAATTCCACAAAGATTCTGTTCCTTTCTCCTGCTGATCCACACTCACTGGAGGCAGTCAAAGCAAGGTTGTTACAATGATCCTTGCTGTTGGACAAATGTTTTTGTTTTTTTGTTTTTATTTTCAGTTTTCTGTTGTTCTCACCTGCTATAAACTCCTTCTAGCTGACAAAGTTGATGAGAGCACTGTAAGATACATTGATAGAATTTTGCCTACTAAGTGGTATTTGCTTTGTGTTTTCCTTTATTAGATGAGACTTTGTTCGGAAGTAAAAACAAAGCAATCACCTTCTTTGTATCATCTTCTATGGTTTCATAACCTCAGACATTAGCAACTGAATTTCTCTTGAACTCATAACCCATGCTACCAACTGATGCCTCCTGCAGTTTAGCAGGGAAAAAACAATGGAACTGTCATAAGGTTAGAATTCCCTTCAGAAAAAGATCGGGTTGAAGGTTCTTCAGGCTGCCTGGATGAACTTGCTTGGGTCTTCTGCTAGCCACCATGCCTGAAGGTAGGCTTGGGGTTAGGCAGTTACTGCCTGCATGGTTCACCTGAAACAAGTAATACCCATAAAATGTTATGCATCCAAGTAGCTGAGTTGTGACAAGTGTAAGTAGGAATTATTTCACTTTCATTTGCCTGAAGCATAAGAAAGTAAGAAGACTAGATTAAATTCTTTTTGTGATTCCTCCCCCTCCCATTTTTTTTTTTCAGTGAACAATGACTGAAGGGTGTATTTTCTCTTGAATGTGTACCACTACCAAAGGTGATAAAGTTTGATTCTGTAATTTGAATAGGCTCTTAAATTTATAATGAAATAGCAATGTTAGTGTGATATACGGAGAACAAATGCTATGTAGCCTGGGTGTACTAAAACTCTTATTCAAAAGTAAAGTCCACGACTTTGATGAAGTTCTGTTGTCTACAGTACAGAGATTTGCAAAAAATCAAGCATTTCTTAGTATGTTTTGGAATTAAATATTTTTAAGACTATTGAAACTAAAATGTGGTCAGATAATTACTACTAGCCTTTGAAGCATTGCCAACCTTCATGTCATATTCTTAGGGCATGAATAGTTTTAGGAAGGAATCTAGGGGCTTTTGTACCTATTTACTAATGGCAAAAGAAAATTGAGAGATGGAAAACTGTAAATGCACAGCAAAATGTGTTTATATACTATTGTCATGGGCATCTTCTTTCCTTAATATTTGCCTTATGGTTTCATACGCTCTGTATGATGATATCCTGTGCGATAATTAACAGTGCTGATGTGCAAGGAATATCCAAGTTACCTGATCCAGTTTGGTCATGATGTAGGTAGCAGTGTAAGGTGTTTACAGTCCTTGCAAGGGAAAAATATTAAATGGAGACTGTTTCTCACTTTAGGTATGGTGTTGACTATGGGTTTTTTCATAGTAAAAGGTGGTATTGGCCACAAGGTAACAGTAGTGGACCTGATCTTGATGTATGTTAATTGTAGCCTGGGCTAAGGTGCTATCTGCATGGGTAGCTCTGAGCTTTTCTATCCAACGTAAAACTTCTTTTCTTTTCCTTTCTTTTCTCCCTTTTTTTTTTTTTGTTGTTGTGCAAGTGTGGAAGGCAAAAAGCTCAGACGATGACATTACTGTCACCTGCTTAAAACAGTATGAAGTTCTTCAAGAATCGGCATAATCTCCAGGGTTCACTGTTTTCCATGAAAGCATTTACTTCAGTCAAAATACTTCACGTTCTTCTCTACACAGACACTTCAAGAAAAGTTAAAAACATGCCATTTTAAAGGGAAACCTTACCTTTACAAATATTCATACTTTTAAGTAGATTGTACTGCTGTGGAATCAAATAATACATCTTATTAGGCACATATGGTTCACATGAAAGCTAAATAAACTGAGATGCTTCTAATAAAAGATGCAATTGAAACTGCTTTAGATTGGTGAACAGGGTTTTCTATTCACCTTCTTTATTTTTAATTTGTTGTTTTTATCTTATGTCTTCCTCAATAACTGACCCTTTGAGTCTGTTTAAATTAAAACCAAAAAAGTCTCCTGTTTTGATTTTTTTATTATTTTATTTTATTTTATATGTATGATTTGCCCTCTCAAGAGCAAAGGGAAACAATCTTGCCCATCTGCTTGTAAAAGCATGATGAATCTTTTGAATATGCGAATGTAAGATCTGTTGTTCAAGATGTCATGTTTTTCCCTCTGTTGTTAGCTAGGAGACAACACGGAATACCCTGATTTACCTGTGTAATCCCAGTGTGTCTCAGGTGCCAGGATTTGCTGTTGAGATCAGCATGTCTCCTGTCAGAAATGGTTGGAGTGAGACAGGGACGGCATGACCACTGGGCGCAAAGAGCTGCAGAGGTCAGGTTTCAAGGACAGCCAGCATGGCAGTGATGTGGCGGTGACAAGTTGTCAACTGAGCAAATATGAAAGTGGGGTTGGGAGGGAGGGAGAAAGAAAAAGTCTTGTCATTTCTGATGAAATATTCAGTGTAGCAGGTAGCAATGGACTGAATGGATTACACTCATGAGTTTGGTGATTGCTTTCTACAAATGGTGGAGAGCCGATTGCTCACAGTGGAGACCTGTTCAGTGGTTGAGAATGCTGTTTACTAGCATGAGGATGTTCCACAAAAGAATGTCTGTCATACATTGCCTAATTTAAATTTTTGATTAAATTAAATATTACACTCTTGTTCGTAGCAGTGGCAATATCAGGCTTGGTTAAGACACCTTTTAGAGCCCTTAGCTGCTGCTAAATCATTCATATAGATCCATGAGTTTCTATGGAGTATGATACATCTTAGAGAAATTTGGAAGGAAAACTATAATAACGATGCCAGTTCTGACTGCTCATAAATAATCATAATTAACAACTCTACTGTGTAAATTTGTTGGTTTGTTTTCAGACACTCTTCATTTTATTTTGAATTTTTCATATTGTATTGAATTGAAACACTTCTGTTTGTAGTTCTGTGGATTCCACAGTATATGAGATAATAGCATACTTTATTTGTCCCTGAAACAGATCGCAGTAATATGGTGACTTTAATCTACTGGCATATTTGCAGAGTTCTTGATACCAGTTTTCTTCATGGTGAAAAAGTTCTACTACATGCACGTTATTCCTTGGATCAGTAATACTTTCACGAGCCTGCATATGTGTACATGCACATAAATTCTGCATGTGTATGCAGTACAAATGCTAATTTAAGCTTGATCAGTATAATCTCATTAAGAATAAATTCTGCAAGTGTATCATGATTCCCAGTGAAGTCGAAGTCCTTGAATAACTTGTTATAGTATAAGGAAAAATTATGTATTTATCTGTGAAAAGGATGCCTGCATATGCTTCTATGTAGAATTTAGCAGTCATAGTTCTTCTTTGTTAATGTGTGCTTTTATACTTAAATAATGATCAAATGCTTTGTTGTGGATATATATGGAAAAATGCTTTAAATATATGTTCTATATTAGATTTCTTCAGGGTCTACTTTTAACTGCTGTTAATTACCTTTTAAATTTAACTTTTCTTTACATGAGGGAGCAGCTGTATATTGACAAATAATGATGCTGAAGGAGTTCTCTTTACTATCCCACTCTCTTCTTCCTATCTAAACCAATTTGATTATTTTTTACTTCCTCTGCAGCTGTTCAGGTTATAGTTGTGGTAGTGGGGGGATAGAAGGAATCAAAACGCCTAAATCCATAGTCAATAAGTCAGTATTTAAAAAAATGCATGGATATTACTTTTTAGCAATATAAAAAAATGCTTAGTTGCTTGAGAATGTAGATGGAAGAAGAAAAATTTCCTGAGGCAAAATGGTCTTGGAATAAAAGAAAATAAATTTAAATGAAAAGAGAAAATAAGTTTAAATGAAAACAAGGCTATGAGAATGTTTAATGATGCAATGCAGTTTTGTCTCATTAAAGAGCAATAGAGCTAAAAAGCAGCCTCTAGAATTTAAATATAAAAACTGATGCAAGAAAACAGACAGAAGTCAATATGTAGAGTGGATGAATAGCTCGTAGGGGGAGTCCATTAGCTGGGATCTTGCCTACCTGTTAGGCATCTGCATGTTTGCTACAGTAATGCTTGAACTATGCTTCCAGCCAAATCACAGTGTCTGTCTCTTTCTGTGGATTTTTGGCAGGGGATTCTCAGTTGTAAGCTGGCTTTCACACTGCCATGTCTCTTACTCCCTGCTGGTGCACACTGCAGGTGATATCATAAAGATATCAGACTTTTCCTTCAGTCTCCCTCTCCAGAGCTCCATGTCTTCCAAGTGAAAAAAAAAAAAAATAGCGGAACAGAAGTATCTAAGCTGGACTAAGCAAAAGCCCTCAAGAGATATATGTTGAAATCCAGGAGAAAAAAATTTCAATATTGATAATCTGGCAATGTGAATTTTTTTTTTTCTAAAAGTAAACTTGGAATTTGAAGTGCCTGTGAAAGAGAATCTGGACTTTCATTTTTAAAATGCAGATTTCTAGTCTTTTTCTAGTAGAAGTTTCCTTGGAAATGTAAGTTCATGCTTCTTATGAATGGAAGACTTTTAAAGTTGCTCCATTATGAAATATGAGGAAGAGAAATTGGAAAGAACTCACTTCCTGCTCCAGAGGACTGCCCGTGCCCATTTGTACCTCCTCTCTTTGACTCATTATTTAAGGCACCTTTTAACAATTCATGCATTTTTCTACAGTCCTTAAAAATTGTGAGAATTACCCACTAGTTATGACTTTACAAATGAACTATTTGGGTAATTTATTTTTGCTGTAAGAAGCGCTGGAATCAATTTCTTTAAAATTTAACATTCCAAGCTTCTATATGCTCTCATTATGTACTGTGGGATGTGGTATTGTCTCTGGTCATTGTCTTGGAGAGTTAATGTGCTTCCAGTTTTGTTAGCTTGGTTCTTACTACTGGAATAATCAAGTATCTGAAATTGTTAGATGTGCATTCCTGATGGTTCTTGTTGTTGCTTATCTTCACCTTGTGAAGGCTGCTTTCACAAGCTTCTTTTTCCCTGAGTAAGTGATTAAATGCCAGTCAGTATTGTCTTTAGGGCCATCTTGGAATTCAGTTTTCTGGAGGATGGCAAGCAGTATTTTCTTTCATATGGGAATGAAAAGTTGCTGCAGTAATCTCATATGTATTTCTTCTGTGCCTAATTCAAGCAAAAAATATTGGGAAAGACAAAAAACTATGTTTGTCTGTAGCCTATTTATCACTCTTTTTTACAAGTCATGAGTATTTTGCATATGTGATGTTCACCCGGTGACCACCTACAAATCCTATCTCAGATCTGTGTGCATTGCACAGTGACTGCTCTGGCCTTTGTGTTAAGCGTGGCAGTGACTGTTTTCATTAGCTTCATAATTTCTTATCTTAACTCTCCAATTTCATCAGGTATTTAAGCTATGCCTGCTTTTGGCTGTTTTGTTTAACTTCATTGAGGCATGTTTAATTATTATTTTTTTAATATAGCTAAAGAAAATAAATCAGGTGCCTCTTAGAAAATCTAAATATGTTTGTAGGGAATTTGACAGACTGATCGTTTGTCTATAGGGAATTTGGCAAAGCCACCATTTCACCAAATCCTGTTCTTGTTCACTGAAATCTTGCTTGAATCATGTCTTATAGAAAAAAAGCCACATTGTAGGTGATGTGCCAAATATGCTCTTGCCAAACTGGTTAAAAGTGTCTCTCTCTGTCTGTACTGTAATGTATTCAGTAGTGTGTATTACTAATAGAATAAATGAAAAATGTATTTCTTTAACACTGCCATCTTTCTCTCTGACATGCATCTTGAGATGATTTGCAAATGCTCAGTTTTGTAAGTGGCTTACAGAGGAAATCAGTTAGCCTCTAATATTATGCTGATGCATGGCCAGTTGCTTGAACCCATTAATGAACTAATCACTGATACTCTAGCAAATGGTATTCTTTCTTTTGCATGCTGCCCATTTTGTTTCAGGTAAAATCAACATTGAAAAAAAGAGAATTTAAATGGATTATAGTATTTATCCTACCTTTTTTCTTATATGTACTTTGAGAAAAATTAGAAAGTTTGCTTCAAAACCAAAATCTTTTGTGTCTCTTTTTTATACTAAGGCAAGGTTATTAAAATGTACGCTTTGCTTTTGGCTGACCCCTGAAGCTAAATAGCATCTTCTACATGTAGAACAATCTTTTAAAACAATACACTTGTATTAAGCACAAGGTAATTTTTCTTTATTTCCCTTACTATCATCACTGATTATGAAAATAGTTTTATGTAAGTACAGATTCTCTCTCCCTTATAATCGTCTACCTCCTGCCCGATTCCTTAATTAATGACATAATTCAGTGTTCTGGACATCACAATCTCTTCCAGGGTAGTGAAATATGATCAGAGCTGCCTGGAATGTGTGTAATGGACCCCCCAAGTGAAGGTCATGCCTCTGTGGTGTTTTCCTGTCTGTAGAAAAAAATACGCTCTTTATCTAGATGATTTTCATTTTTAGATTAGAGAAAGAACTATCGAACCCCTACCCAGAGAGAAAGAACACACATAAAACTTCCTAGAAACAGAAAACATCCTGGTTATCCTTCTCTTAAACTGCCTCAGAAATCTGCATCTTAATGCATGGGTTGGTAGTGCTTACTACCGAAGAATGCGCTAGAGAATTCAATTAGCATGTGCCACCCCTGTCATTTTTTCTTTTTTGTTTTGGTTTGTTTTGTGGGTTTGTCTTGTGGGTTTTTTTTTTTTGGTGGGTTTTTCTTGTTTGTATTTATTTTTTATTTTTATTTTTATTTTTTTTTAATTTATTTTTATTTTATTTTTATTTTTTAGAAATTTGACAGGCCAGGACAGAGAGGTTTCAATGGTAAACCACTTAGCAGCAGTTTTGTTTATCTTTGTCATGGTTTAACTGCAGCTGACAACTAAACACCATACAGCCGTTTGCTCACTCCCTGGCCCTGGTGAGATGGAGAGAATCAGAAGAGGGAAAACTTGTGGGTTGAGATCAAAACAGTTTAGTAAGTAAAGCACCTACTTGCTGGTAGGGTGGTGTGAGAAGCAGAAAAGGCCTTGACTCTGTCTATGAACTACTCAGGAAGAACTAAAATATCCCTATATTATCAACACTGTTTCAGCACAAATGCAAATCATAGACCCACCCGAACCACTAGAGCAAATTAATTCTACCCCAGCCAAAACCAGCACATCACAATTTTACTTTTAAGAGTTTTAGCTTGTCTATTTAAATGTCAGAGGCAGGAGAGAGAGTGGTTTGTACTTTATTCCACAGATCTTGACAACCAGCAGCTAGAAGCCCAGGTTAAAAAAAAACAAAAGCCTAAAATGATCCAGCGTTTCTGTGGAGTTTATCTAAATCACATATGTTTTCCAGAGTGTAATTTTTTCTTCTAGGTGGTAGAGATGTTTGCAGTAGAGGTCTACAATCGTTTACAAAGCTCCCCTAAAAATCCCCCAATCTGTTGTTCTGTAGCTCTCCAAGTTTCAGTCTATTATACAGTGGCATTGTTCCATTGCTTGTATTGAGTGTGTAAATTCATACACTTCCTCAGTGAAAAGTCACTACAGTCCATTGAGGAGCTCCTGAGATTTTGCATTAGGAGTGCCAAGGTACTTTGAATACTCCTTTAACTTCTTTTCCACAGGACACGCAAGATACACAGCTCATGTTTAAATCACCTCTGCTTAAGGTAAATCTTTTCACTTGCCTTCTCTATCGATGGGTTTGTTCTAATGCCAGATGATACAGATTTTACTCCCATTTACCATCATTCACTAATCTTAATGTTTACTGTTGATGAAGGTGTAAAGATGAATGATCCTTAACACCTCTTAAATAAATGCACTGAGCCTGAAGAGAAGTATTGTCAGCTAATTTTAAAGCTGTAAGTAGGCCTGATGAATTCCTTAGAAAATAGCTGTCTAAAACTTATGAAAAATATCCTGTATTTTTTTTTCTTTTAGAGTTACTGCCTTTGCTTTCTTACCTGAATATCTTCAATTTAACTGGTGAGAACAGAGAGAGACAGAGAAAGATTTGGTTGATATCTTGGTTGATATTCAGGGATCACCTGCTACAAGCTCAGGAGTGTTGCATCCCAACTAGAAGGAAGTGCAGCAGTAGGGCCTGGTGACCTGCTCAGACAGAGACCCCGTCCCAGACCGTGGCTGTTCAGGTCTCTGGGTGCAGGGAGTGCCAGAGCCTGCTGCTGCCGGGGGAGGGAGGACAGCATTCCACCTGCGTGAGGTGTGAGCAGGTAGAAGACCTGCTTAGCCTGGTGGCAAGACTTAAGGAGGAGGTTGAGACACTGAGGACCATCAGGGAGTGTGAAAGGGAGATCGACTGGTGGAGTAACTCCCTGGCGTGCCAGTCGGAACGGTTCCAGGGAGATACCCCCCAAAAGGGAAAGGACCCCCTGCCTTCTCACACAGAGGGGGATGGCCTGAGACAGCCCCTGCCCTGTAGCTGTTGTGCAGAGGTAGGGGACCAAAAAGACGACGAGGGTTGGAAGCGAGTTCCAGTTCGACGTTGTGGGAAACCCTTCCCCCTTCCTGCCCTGCTTCCCCAGGTGTCCCTCCGTAATAGGTTCGAGGCCCTGAATCTTGAAGGAGAGGTAGGTGAGGATGTGGTGCAAGGCCAGCCCACAAGGCCACATAGGAAAAGGTGGTCGACTTTGCACCTTAAGACTGCCTCTGCTAAGAAAGAAAGAAGGGTCATTGTAGTAGGGGATTCCCTTCTGAGAGGAACAGAGGGCCCGATATGCAGAGTTGACCCTCATCATAGGGAAGTGTGTAGTCTGCCTGGAGCCCGGATCAGGGATATCACTAGGGCGCTCCCCAGCCTGGTGCACCTGACAGACTACTACCCGCTGCTGGTCTTCCAGACAGGTGAGGGGGAAGCTGCTTCCCGCAGTCTGAGGGGGATGAAGAAAGACTACAGGGCCTTGGGGCAGATGGTGAAAGAGTCTGGGGCTCAAGTGATCTTCTCCTCACTCCTTCCATCTTCCACTGATGATGTGGGAAGGAATGGGAAGATTCAGTTCATAAACAATTGGCTTCGAGACTGGTGCTACAGGTAGGGCTTTGGATTCTTTGATAACGGCTGGTTTTATAGGGCACCATTCTGGACAATGACAAGTGGGAAAGGTTTGTCTCACAGAGGCAAAAGGATGCTGGGGCACGAATTAGCAGGGCTCATTTGGGGAGCTTTAAACTAGATTTGAAGGGGGATGGGGTTGTAGCTGGGCTTGCCCCAGTGGGGCAGCGCTCCAGAATTAATGAAGACTGGGAGGCCTCCTACAATCCTAGGGTGAAATCGGTGTGCTCAGCTCGCTCCCTGGAATGTCTGTACACCAATGCGCGCAGCATGGGAAATAAGCAGGAGCAGTTGGAAACCTGTGTTAAGTCAGGAGACTATGATCTGGTGGCAATTACAGAGACGTGGTGGGACAGCTCACATGACTGGAATATAGTCATGGAGGGCTATGTCCTTTTCAGGAAAGACAGGCCAGCCAGGAGGGGTGGTGGGGTTGCTCTTTATGTGCGGTAGCAACTACAGTGCACCGAGTTCTGTTCAGGGACAGATGACGAGCGAGTTGAGAGTTTGCGGGTGAGAATTAAGGGGCAGGCTGGCAGGGGGGATACTGCTGTAGGTGTCTGTTACAGACCACCGGATCAGGGTGAGGAAGTTGACGAGGCCTTCTACAGGCAGCTGAGAGCAGCCTCACAGTCACAGGCCGTGGTCGTCGTGGGGGATTTTAACTTCCCTGATGTTTGCTGCAAGGACAACTCGGCAACCCAGCCACAGTTCAGGAGGTTCCTCCAGTGTATGGATGATAACTTCCTCCTGCAAATGGTGGATGAGCCGACCAGGAGAGGAGCGCTGCTGGATCTCATCCTCACTAACAAGGAGGATCTGGTTGAAGCAGTAAGGGTTGAGGGCTGCCTTGGTTGCAGCGACCACGAGATGGTGGAGTTCAGGATCATGTGTCGTAGGACTAGTAGAATACCAAGTAGAATTGCAACCCTGGACTTTAGCAGGGCAAACTTTGGCCTTTTCAAGCAATTGCTAGGGGAAATCCCATGGGCAAGGCTGCTTGAAGGTAAAGGGGCCCAAGATAGTTGGTTGGCATTCAAGGATTGCTTTTTCCAAGCATCAGAGCATCCCGACACGTAGGAAGTCAAGGAAGAGGGCCAAGAGACCTGCGTGGCTAAATAGGGAATTGCTGGGTATGCTCAAGTGGAAGAGGAGAGTTTATAGGTCATGGAAGGAGGGGCTGGCCACTTGGGAGGAATATAAGGCTGCTGCTAGAGGATGTAGGAAGGCAGCTAGGAGGACTAAGGCATCCTTAGAATTAAACCTGGCAAGAAGGGTCAAGGACAGCAAAAAGAGCTTTTTCAAATAGATGGCAGACAAAACTAACACCAGAGGCAATGTAGGCCCACTGATGAACGGGATGGGTGCCCTGGTGACAGAAGGTACAGAGATGGCAGAGTTACTGAATGCCTTCTTTGTCTCTGTCTACTCTGCTGCAGGCAGTCCTGAAGAGCCCTGTACCTCTGAGACCTTAGATGAAGTCAGGTCGACGGAGCGGTTTGCCTTAGTTGATGAGGAATGGGTTAGAGACCAGTTGAGCAACCTGGACATCCATAAATCCATGGGTCCAGATGGGATGCATCCGCGGGTGCTGAGAGAACTGGCAGAAGTCACTGCTAGACCACTTTCCATCATCTTTACCAAGTCTTGGGAAACAGGAGAGGTGCCTGAGGACTGGAGGAAAGCAAATGTCACTCCAGTCTTCAAAAAGGGCAAGAAGGAGGACAAGGGCAAGGTAACTATAGACCGGTCAGCCTCACCTCCATCCCTGGGAAAGTGATGGAACACCTTATCCTCGGTGCCATCTTAAGGCATATCAAGGATAAGAGGGTTATGAGGGGCAGTCAGCATGGCTTCACCAAGGGGAAATCATGTTTGACCAATCTCTTAGCCTTTTATGAGGAAATAACACGGTGGATGGATGATGGCAGAGCGGTGAATGTGGTCTACCTTGACTTCAGTAAAGCATTTGACACAGTCTCCCACAGCATCCTCACAGCTAAATTGAGGAAGTGTGGTCTGGATGATCAGGTAGTGAGGTGGACTGCGAACTGGCTGAAGGAGAGAAGCCAGAGAGTTGTAGTCTATGGGGCTGAGTCTAGTTGGAGGCCTGTAACTAGTGGAGTGCCTCAAGGGTCAGTACTGGGACCGGTATTATTTAATATATTCATCAACGATTTAGATGAGGGAATTGAGTGTACTATCAGCAAGTTTGCTGATGACGCTAAGCTGGGAGGAGTGGCTGACACGCCAGAAGACTGTGCTGCCATCCAGCGAGACCTGGACAGGCTGGAGAGTTGGGCAGGGAGTAACTTGATGAAATATAACAAGGGAAAGTGTAGAGTCCTGCATCTGGGCAGGAACAACCCCAGGTTCCAGTATAGGTTGGGAAACGACCTGTTAGAGAGCAGTGTAGAGGAGAGGGACCTGGGGGTCCTAGTGGACGACAGGATGACCATGAGCCAACACTGTGCCCTTGTGGCAAAGAAGGCCAATGGCATCCTGGGGTGTATTAGAAGGGGGGTGGTTAGTAGGTCGAGAGAGGTCCTTCTTCCCCTCTACTCTGCCCTGGTGAGACCGCATCTGGAATATCGTGTCCAGTTCTGGGCCCCTCAGTTCAAGAAGGACAGGGAGCTGCTGGAGAGAGTCCAGCGAAGGGCAACAAAGATGATTAAGGGAGTGGAGCATCTCCCTTATGAGGAAAGACTGAGGGAGCTGGGTCTCTATAGTTTGGAGAAGAGGAGACTGAGGGGTGACCTTATAAGTGTCTATAAATATTTAAAGGGGGAGTGTCATGAGGATGGAGCCAGGCTCTACTCAGTGGCAAACAATGATAGGACAAGGGGTAATGGGTACAAACTGGAACACAAGAGGTTCCACTTAAACTTGAGAAGAAACTTCTTCTCAGTGAGGGTGACGGAACACTGGAACAGGCTGCCCAGGGAGGTTGTGGAATCTCCTTCCCTGGAGACATTCAAAACCCGCCTGGACTCATTCCTGTGTAACATTATCTAGGTGTTCCTGCTCCGGCAGGGGGATTGGACTAGATGATCTTTCAAGGTCCCTTCCAATTTCTAGCATACTGTGATACTGTGATACTGTGACCTCCATGGATGGATAAGGAGCTGCTGAGGAAAATTCAAATGAAAAAAGTGGCTTGAAAAAAATGGCTTAAAAAAGTGGAAGCAAGGACAGGCAGCCTGGGCAGAATACAGGGATGTTGTCCAGGAAGCTAGGGACCAGGTTAGGAAAGCTAAGGCCCAGTTGGAATTAAACTTGGCTAGGGATATTAAGGATAACAGGAAGGGATTCTGTAGGTACATAGCAAATAAAAAACAGACTAGGGAGAACATAAGCCACCTCAGGAAGCTCTCGGGAGAGCTGGATACACAGGAATTGGAGAAGGCTGAGGTTCTGATTTCTTTGCCTTGGTCTTTGCTGGCAAATGCTCTGACCAAACCACCCAAGTCTTCGAAGACAGACACAGGGACTGTGAGAATGAAGACCTTGCGCCCACTGTACGAGAGGATCTGGTTCGAGACCATATTAAAAAGCTGAACGTGCACAAGTCCATGGGTCCTGATGAGATCCATCCGTGGGTCCTGAAGGAGCTGGCGAATGAAGTTGCGAAGCCGCTGGCCATCATATTTGAGAAATCATGGCAGTCAGGTGAAGTTCCTGACAACTGGAAAAAGGGAAATATAGCCCCCATTTTCAAGAAGGGGAAAATGGATGACCCAGGGAATTACAGACCAGTCAGTCTCACCTCTGTGCCTGGCAAAATCTTGGAGCAGATTCTCCTGGAAGGCATGCTAAGGCACATGAAAAACAACAAAGTGCTTGGTGACAGCCAGCATGGCTTCACTGAGGGGAAATCCTGCCTGACCAATTTGGTGGCCTTGTATGATGGGGCTACAGAACTGATGGACGGGGTAGAGCAGTTGATGTCATCTACCCGGACTTGTGCAAAGCTCTCGACACTGTCCCACATGACATCCTTGTCTCTGAATTGGAGCGACATCAATTTGATGGATGGACCACTCAGTGGGTAAAGAACTGGCTGGGTGGCCACACGCAAAGAGTTGTGGTCAATGGCTCAATGTCTGGCTGGAGTGGTGTCTTTCAGGGATCAGTGTTGGGACCGGTCTTGTTCAACATCTTTGTCGGTGACATGGACAGTGGGATTGAGTGCACCCTCAGCAAGTTTGCCGATGACACCAAGCTGTGTGGTTCGGTTGATATGCTGGAAGGAAGGGATGCCATCCAGAGGGACCTTGACACGCTTGTGAGCTGGGCTGATGCCAACCTCATGAAGTTTAACCATGACAAGTGCAAGGTCCTACACCTGGGTGGGAGCAATCCCAGGCACAGCTACAGGTTGGGCAGAGAAGAGATTCAGAGCAGCCCTGCAGAGAAGGACTTGAGGATGTTGCTTGATGCGAAAATGAATATGGGCCAGCTTCAGTGTGCGCTCACAGCCCAGAAATCCAACCTTATCCTGGGCTGCATCAAAAGCAGTGTGACCAGCAGGTTGAAGGAGGTGATCCTGCCCCTCTACTCTGCTCTTGTGAGACCTCACCTGGAGTATTGTGCGCAGTTCTGGTGTCCTCAACATAAAAAGGACATGGAACTCTTGGCACAAGTCCAGAGGAGGGCCACGAGGATGATCAGGGGACTGGAGCACCTCCTGTATGAAGACAGGCTGAGAAAGTTGGGGCTGTTCAGCCTGGAGAAGAGAAGGCTGCATGGAGACCTCAGAGTAGCCTTCCAGTATCTGAAGGGGGGCTATAGGGATGCTGGGGAGGGACTCTTCATTAGGGACTGTAGTGATAGGACAAGGGGTAACAGGTTAAAACTTAAACAGGGGAAGTTTAGGTTGGATATAAGAAGGAAATTCTTTCCTGTTAGGGTGGTGAGGCACTGGAATAGCTTGCCCAGGGAGGTTGTTAATGCTCCATCCCTGGCAGTGTTCAAGACCAGGTTGGACGAGGCCTTGGGTGATATGGTTTAGTGTGAGGTGTCCCTGCCCATGGCAGGGGGGTTGGAACTGGATGATCTTAAGGTCCTTTCCAACCCTGACTATTCTATGATTCTGTGATTGTATTTCATTAAAATGAGTGGGAAGTTTATCAAGCTTTCTCCTTTCATCTTTTAAAACAGAAACTGCATCTTGCCATGAGTGATGTGAGAAGAGTATTATATTTCTAAGAGGGCAAAAAGACTTATGGCAAATGATTTCCCTCCATGTTGGAAAAAGGTTAGTGATGTTTCACATGGTGCTGAGACTATTTCCAGGTATTTGTAAAATGGGGATTTTTTCTTTCTGCTCTAGGTCTCTGAGCTGGTTTAGTTAAGCACTGCTTTTGTATCGGTGCATAATTTGGATAAGCGATTGCAGGTTTTGATTCCCATTTCTTTTGAGTTACTTGCCGAGTACGAAGTAGCTAGGGAATGGTTCCTATAAAATTATACAGTGAAAGTAGTGCATGAGCAACGGAAATATTAATGAACATGATTGTTTTGACACATAAGAATTAGAGCATGTTTAAATATTATACATAGTGTATGAACTGCTGACACAAAATGAGAAACATGAGATTTATATCTAACAAATATTGCTCAACTTTGAGTTCTCAGATTTAAAGAAGTCAGTTTACTTAGATCAGCTTCTGTGGCGTTTTAAAGTCTCTCCATCACAGATTCAAGGCAGCCAAAGAGAATGTGTGTAAGGGTGGTTTGGTGAATTCCAAAGCCTTGTAATGTCTGAATTTTAAAAACCAGGTTAATCCACCCTAATTTGCACTACATTTCATTTGCATGTTGACAAAATGAAATTTACAGTTGCTTTCTGGCAGTGTTCAAATTTACATTTGGCATATTCTATTTTTTTTTGGCATAATATATACTTTTTGCTCTTTTGACCAATTTTTTATGCAAATAACAGTAGAAATACAATGCATTTGTCTGATGTCCTAAAATAAAATGTAGAATTTACAGGGTTGTAAAACCATGGGTTAGAAAAGATTTAAAGGATCTTGAGCCAGGGCTATTTTTAGTTGTTTGTATGGGAATTTGCAGGATGTTTTATGCTAAGAGCTTTTAAAAGTATTTGTTTAGTCACAATGTCTGCTGTTTTTTTTCCATGTCTGATGAACTATGCCTGTTTTAAATGGCTAGATATGATCCCAAAATTTAATAGACAAATGTTTCCTCCTAGAAAGCGGTAAAATAGCAGCAGGAAAATAAAGATTACTTAAAGGATAACTTCCTTAAATTATTGAAATTGACTAGTGAACACTTGATCTGCTTTTCAAATTACCATTATTTCTGTATAATACAGTTCATGCTAAAATATGATTATCAGTTCACTCACCATTCCATGTATAGGCAACTAGAACCAGAAATGGCATCTCGGTATACTGATGAGACTGATCTTGGATCAGACTGAAATATATAAATTATTGGTCCATTTAGATCTCTATATTACAACAGAATGTAGTTAGGAAAGATACGACATCATAGTAGAAGGTGGGCAAATAAATGACAAAAATGCAACATTTCCTCATTAATTTTGTGATATTTAGTATTTAAGTAAAAATTGCTCATCAAATATCTATTCCAAAGTCCACTGATTTCAAGCAATAGAGTGTCAGAATACAGACAACCTTACTCTAGTGACTGACATACATGCAAGCTCTAGGTTCAAATGCTGGATGAAGTAGATCTGGCTCTGTCAGGATTGCACAGAGTTTTTTTGCATTGTCTTGGCGTTTGGTCTGTTATTTCTCAATCTCATGTATTCTGACATTCTGCATGAGAATTTGCACAGCCAATAGTTAAAATACATTCATAATAGCTTGCTTTGGATTACCCAGGTGATCACTCAACCTTTAATAATTTGTTCAGCAGTCTTAAATAATTGTCTTTGGAATCTTGGAACCTTTCAAGGAGTCTGAAATCCATTTTTCCTTGGCAGTATTTCACTTGAAGTAACTTGGGAAGAAAAACCTCATTTTCCTTTATAAACTACATGTTTTGTCAGGTGAAGTTTATCAGTAAGTTCCACTGGAGGATGACTTAGGTGCTTAATTAACTTGTATGGATTATATTTTTGGCTACACTCAATCTGTGTAGCAGATGCACGTACATCATGAGTTTATGGTCCTCATCAGTAGTTCCAATGAGAACTTGTTTGTTGAACTCCATGGCTTTAGCTAGGAGGAGCAAAGGCTGAGGAAGATGAAGGTATCTTGGCTGTTACTCTGAGGTAGGTACTTGTCTGCACCCAGAAATTTTAAATATTATGAGTTCTGTAATTGAGCAATAGTTGGTATTATGCAGGGATAAATACTCTTGCAACTCTCGTAGTTTTCTGCTATTTGAGATGGATACCTTCTGTGGTTTTGTTTTCACACTGTTTAAACAAGTTAGATTAAAAAGGGGAATAATAACTATATGTATGTAGATGAGCTGTTATCTCCTGCAAAGAACTTTGTTGTAGGAGAGTAGCTTGCTTCCTGCAGAAGGTGTAATCTACACATATGAATTTACCTATTGCATTGCCTTTAGAGAATTGGTTCATTCTCTTGCTTGAGTCAGAACAGAACTGGTGATTTCCTGATGTGTTAAGGCTGAAGTTGAACCCAGGACGCTGTGCTTCAGGGCAACACATCTTCACAAATCAATGAATCTGTTCCTTGTTGCCCCCCCCTGGAGGGAGCTGATGACAGAGGACCATGGGCTCAAAGATACAGCCAGGAGAGAAGTCTGCTGGCAGCAAGGATATTTGGTGTTGAAAGCTGTTGGCCTGGTGTGTTTTCCCCATTTTTAATACAGTTCTAATCTGATTAGTATGTGGGATTTCTTTGTTTGACATCATCATGCTGTTGCTTAAAGGATATGTTTTTCCCATTTGAAAAAGAAGTTATTCTTTATTTTATTTAATTAAAAATACCTCTTTCAACCACCCAAATAGAAAAGTAAAATGACTCATTTATGTGAAATATTGTGAAAATATTAATTCTTCTTTCTTTTTGGTGTGAAAATATTAATTCTTCTTTCTTTTGGTGTATTTCTCACTGTGGCATATGTATGCTGTACACAGAGGTTGATAGTTGCTTATTTTGTCAGGTACATACAAGGTAACCATAGGCACCGACATTAAGCGTAAAGCTGTTTTGGCTTTTGTTTAGTTTCTTTTTATTAAAACAAAAAACAAACAACAAACAAAACAAAACACAACAAAACCCAACCAACCAACTCTGTTTATTTTCAGATTGGTTTTAGCTATTTACTGTTTTGCCTCAGATGATATTTTGGTGCTCTTTTTCTGTCTGCTGCTGCTCCTGATGGTTTGGTGTTTATTGGAGCGCAGAAATCATGGTGAGGATATTGATCTGTGTTGGTCTTTTTCTTTTTTTTTTTTTTTTTTGTCTTTCTTTCACATGGTCATTTAGATTGAGCCATCTGCTCGCCTAATAGTGGGGATACTGAAGAAAGACATTTTCTTCCAGGCTTACATATGAATTGTACTTTCAGATAGAGGTTATTCACTTCAAAATACGAAGATTGAACTATGATTCCATCACATTAAATAAAAAATCATGAAAAATAAATTCTGTGCTCAAAAATATTTTCTTTGACGTTGTTTCTTTGCCACTGCTCTGATTGAAACTGTGGCATATGAAGTGCATCTTTTCTGTAATCACTGCTGCAAGTGGGCAGGAAAAAGGACTATCTTTATTCTACTAATTTTCTCACAGTCAACATAAAAAAAAAAGCTCTGATAAATGCCCTCTATCCAAATAATTTGTAGGATGGTTTTGTAGCATTGTTGCTATGTTGTTGCTATGTGTTGTTGATTAGGAGAGTAAGGCACAGTGAGTCCGTACAAGAATGTAAACAGAACCTACATAAAGTGACTACTGGTTCCTCCCACTTCAGCTGATTTTTTTTTTTAAGCAAAATTTATGCATTTAAAATAAATCCTTAAAGCTTCAAAGTCTGAAACCAAATGGGAATAAAATATGTTGTTCCCACTCTGACAGAATGATTAAGTGGGAATATAATGAAGGTGCTAGATGATGTTGTGAATGTGGTTTAGCCTGATCTCCATCATTTTCACAGATTGTTTTTTAAGGTATTTTGTTTTATTTTAGTTTATATTTTAATTTTAAGCTATGTTATATGTTTTTATTTTATTTCTTTGATTTTACTTAATCACTCTGGAAGGCACAATCACCTTTGAGTGCAAAGGGAGGAAGTTTACTGTGGGTAAACTCCACAGGTTCATCTGTTCAACTGAGCATGGAGTCACAATGAGGACTTGAGCAAGTTTGCCAGAGTGGTTCCTTGGGTGAGTTTGGTGTTACTGAAATAGCAGTGGAGTCGACAGGGCTGAGGCTGTTCTTCAAGATACTCCTGACTTCTTTCTCCTCTAGGGTGGAGCACAGTCATTTCCTGGGTTCTTTTGAGAGTTTGGGTATGGGAGATCTCTGTAGACATTACCAGGTTCTAGACACTGTTGCTCATGGTTGCCCTGTCAGGAGAAAAGTGTTTGGCTGTAGAGAAAACCTGTGCAGTCTGGCAAATGAGATACCTAGGATTTGATTAGCATGAATATCATTAATGCTGTTAATTTAAATCTTTTGGTAGCTTTGCTGCTGAAGAACATGAGTAAATCTGGTTCACTTATCACAGTATCACTGTATGCTAGAGATTGGAAGGGACCTCGAAAGATCATCTAGTCCAATCCCCCTGCCGGAGCAGGAACACCTAGATAATGTTACACAGGAATGAGTCCAGGCGGGTTTTGAATGTCTCCAGGGAAGGAGATTCCACAACCTCCCTGGGCAGCCTGTTCCAGTGTTCCGTCACCCTCACTGAGAAGTTTCTTCTCAAGTTTAAGTGGAACCTCTTGTGTTCCAGTTTGTACCCATTACCCCTTGTCCTATCATTGTTTGCCACTGAGTAGAGCCTGGCTCCATCCTCATGACACTCCCCCTTTAAATATTTATAGACACTTATAAGGTCACCCCTCAGTCTCCTCTTCTCCAAACTATAGAGACCCAGCTCCCTCAGTCTTTCCTCATAAGGGAGATGCTCCACTCCCTTAATCATCTTTGTTGCCCTTCGCTGGACTCTCTCCAGCAGCTCCCTGTCCTTCTTGAACTGAGGGGCCCAGAACTGGACACGATATTCCAGATGCGGTCTCACCAGGGCAGAGTAGAGGGGAAGAAGGACCTCTCTCGACCTACTAACCACCCCCCTTCTAATACACCCCAGGATGCCATTGGCCTTCTTCGCCACAAGGGCACAGTGTTGGCTCATGGTCATCCTGTCGTCCACTAGGACCCCCAGGTCCCTCTCCTCTACACTGCTCTCTAACAGGTCGTTTCCCAACCTATACTGGAACCTGGGGTTGTTCCTGCCCAGATGCAGGACTCTACACTTTCCCTTGTTATATTTCATCAAGTTACTCCCTGCCCAACTCTCCAGCCTGTCCAGGTCTCGCTGGATGGCAGCACAGCCTTCTGGCGTGTCAGCCACTCCTCCCAGCTTAGCGTCATCAGCAAACTTGCTGATAGTACACTCAATTCCCCCATCTAAATCGTTGATGAATATATTAAATAATACCGGTCCCAGTACTGACCCTTGAGGCACTCCACTAGTTACAGGCCTCCAACTAGACTCAGCCCCATAGACTACAACTCTCTGGCTTCTCTCCTTCAGCCAGTTCGCAGTCCACCTCACTACCTGATCATCCAGGCCACACTTCCTCAATTTAGCTGTGAGGATGCTGTGGGAGACTGTGTCAAATGCTTTGCTGAAGTCAAGGTAGACCACATCCGCCGCTCTGCCATCATCCATCCACCGTGTTATTTCCTCATAAAAGGCTAAGAGATTGGTCAAGCATGATTTCCCCTTGGTGAAGCCATGTTGACTGCCTCTCATAACCCTCTTATCCTTGATATGCCTTAAGATGGCACCGAGGATAAGGTGTTCCATCACTTTCCCAGGGATGGAGGTGAGGCTGACCGGTCTATAGTTACCTGGGTCCTCCTTCTTGCCCTTTTTGAAGACTGGAGTGACATTTGCTTTCCTCCAGTCCTCAGGTTTGTTTTGTACTAACCTGTATCTTTTTAACCTGTTTACTGCCTCATTATTCCCCTGTGAAGAGCTGTAGTTAGATTCTTGTCCTGTGCTTAGGAAGACTTGGCATGCGCTATGGCTCACTTTAAATTTTTGCTCTTCGTAACTTTTTAGCCTTCTAGCATAATGTCTCTCAAACTCTAGATTCCCTTCTGATGTCTCCAGCGGAAAAGATGTCTGAAACTCCATTGCTGCAAGTACCTCTGCTTGTAGTTACTTCTACAAGTAATCCCTTTGAAATCAATAGGGAATATTCCCAGTAGTAAAGTTAAATAGTCTGAAATGTCTTGCAGAATAAAGCCTAAGGCTGGGAAACATTACAGAATGTTGCATGACTTCATTACAAAGGGCACCACCACTAAAAGAATCCCCATCTTAAATAACCACTAATGAACTTAATACAGTAAATAGTTTTATAAACTATATGATTTTCTAATTGCTCTTTATGTATTTTTTTTGTTGTTGTTGTTAAAACATCAACATAAATATTCCAGTTTTGAAATAATGCTTGTTTTAAGACCACTTATACATGAGAATATCAAAACTGATCTTTGATATGTTCTGTTTGGTATTTTCTACCCTTACTTATTCTCTCCTATGGCTGTTTCCTATCCACCCGTACTACCTCATTCAGCTCCACTTATGACTATTCCTTCCCAATCCAGTTCCTTGTGAGTGTGTAGCTATGCTGTCCAATGGTATTTTTTTGAAATTAAGTAAGTGGCAGAGAAGAACATGTTTTTTTAAACCAAACAATGAAGTAAATAAGTACACTTTGAAAAGCAGCTCTGAGTCAGGACTTCAGTAAATTACAGTTTAATCAGCAAGGCCAAGTTACGTTTGAAAGCACATTTGTAAACTTCAGTAGAAACTGCTCCCATATATCTGAAGTTAGGATTTTGGCCTGCATTTTTACAGAAACAGTGCATGTTTAATATACTTTCTTCTTTTGGCAACATAAATTTTCTGTAGCCACAACTTTTGATCTACATTGTTTTCTTGAGTATTTAGAAGGCTTTCTATGCTGCTGGGGAGGAAAAATTAGGCCCAGATTATTCATTAATTTATGTGAAATCATAAGATGAAAATTAAAAAAATCTCTTTCCAAATCTTCAAAGGCTAAATCATGACTTGATATAAATGTCCATATGCAGAGAATTGAGCCTGGAGTATGGCTGAAAATACCTTTTTGCCCAGAAAATACAGCTGCAAAATCCTGATTCCTAGCTGATGAAATTCTTAGCTGCACCAACTCGAAGTTTGTGTTCAAGAGGCCACATGTTTTCATTATACAGGTATAAAGGAAACTGGAGAATCTGTAAAGTGTAAAGGAAAAAAGTTCTACTCTTATAGATCTTTTTCTATAGTAATTTCTGTAATGTGTAGTCGACAGCCTATAGAAATATAATATTACAAAACTGAGGTGGCAGATATGTATGAATACCATTAAATACAATTTTATAATGAAAATTTTGTCTTATGAAGGTGAAACTTTTAGATCATATTAGAATTCTAAATTTTTTATGCATAGCAATCAAATGACCTCCCTATATTGCCACATAAAGTATAGATTTAAAGTTAAATGATCCAGTCAGTCATTTAGCATTTCCTTAGGGTCATCTTTTGCCAATAACTACAGATGTTTACATATGATTTTCTTGTTTCTGTGTTTGTATTATTTACATTTTAAGAATTGAAGGAAGAATGACACTTTTAAAACTGTTTTTAATAGCCTTTGTTTATTGTTAATACCTACTGTTCCAGGCTCTTGCTCTAATGATTTTTTCCACACTGCATTGATAATTAAATTCATTCATTTTGCTGGCTGCACAATTCTTTTAAATAAAAAGTTATGGGTAATAATACCTATTATGTTGAAAGTACAAAGGAGAAAAGGGCAGATCCACAGCTTTTAGTTCAAGGAGAGCCAATGGATTTTCCAAGTTACAGGTTTAAATAAAATCAGAAATCTTGAGTCCTTCAATATACAATATAGTAATGGTAGTGCAGATTGAAGGTATAGCATTGTTTTGTTTTTCTCAAGCTATAGTGCATGCAATGTTTTTCCCAGTAAAACAGGAGTTGAGGGTATGCGATGTGTGATCCATTTAAGGATATTTATTAATAGTAATTTCAGCATTGGTCTTCTTAGATGACTGGAGACTATTTGTATGTTGCTACCTCCTAACATATACATGGTAGCAGTTAATCTTTTCACACCCTTTCCATTGTGAACATGTGATACTTTGGTAAAATAAGATGCATATAGCAAAAAATTTACGCTATTCTGGGATTATTTATTTGCTAATACAGCCTCTGCAATTTTTATCTATTTCATGATATTTTAGGTTTTGCAATTTTAAAATTATGTAAAAGGGATATAATTGCTAATAGAGAAGACATTCTTAGCCTCATATTTATTTTTTGTCATGTTTACAGACCTCCAGAAGAAAAAACATTCTGTCCATTTAGCCAAATACGTTTTAATTTTATTTTGAAAAAAGATCAGTATAAAGGAGTAAGAATCGATATAATTTAAAATAGATAATAATCTCATTTTGTAAAATTTATTTTGTAAGTTGGAATATCACCAGTTTGCAAAAACAATTCACAGAAAATGTAATTTTGAAATAGTAATAAATAAAAAGCTTGCATTAAAAGTGGGAGAAATATAGATCAATTTGTAGCTACTTTTCAGCATCTCAGCTCTGGCTTATAAATTCTTTTGGACTCAGTTTAATGGAATTTTCTTGATTCTTGTCAGGCCCAGAGTACCTGATTTTTGAATGGGTGAGAATCTCTTCCTCTGAAGTAGCTCTTTTTTTAATACTGAGGTGCAACTTTCTGCTTTTTCTTCCTCTTTTCTCTCTACCTTTCACATTTTATTTGTGCTGCTTTTCTTGATAGATTCTTGGGGTATATGAGTTCTGTTTAAGGTTATCAGGGCTGGTAGAGTCATTGGAGTAGAGTATTGAGGAGGCTTTTGGAGTTTTGTTATTAAAAGCCAGTTTGGAATTCTTTCTTTCTCCCTGTGTTCTTGCAGGTGTATGGAGGGTATGAATCATAAGAAAACCATAGGTCTTCATCCCGCTTTCCTCACCTGTTGGAGGGCTGATGATACAACCTTCTCCCTATGCTTTGTTCTGTCACCATTAGGTGTTGAATATTGATGATGAAAGTGTGCTCTGGTGGGATACTGCTACCCAGCCATCTCATTTTGCAATGATATAATAAGAATACAGTGTCCCAAATAGAGTAAGGATTATTTCAGGACCTGAAAATGCTTTATTCCTGACACTTCTTATTTAAAATATATCTACTACCTGTATTATCTTTAGTAATTCTCATCAAGTATCTAATAACATTTCATACATATCTTTAATTACTGTGGAAGATTCTGTCTTGGGTATTCTTATTTCTGAAACTTGTTAAGAACAAATGAATAACTTAAAGGAGATCTGAGCAATAATCACTGATCCCCAAGCTGAACACCACAAGGCCTGTACCAGTGTCAAGTGCCAACACTGATGTATTTGAAAAGGCAAAGACTGAGATGCCAAATCAGACACTTCTGAACTAAGGAACAGGATGCCTGTATGTTCTCCCTACTAAGGTCCATCATAGAGGGAGTCATGAGGGAGGCCAGAGAACCTTTTTAACTCATCTGCTCACACATTCTGCTATTATGAGCTCCTGTCTCAATTATTTCTGCTAGACATACCTGAGTGTTTCTTTCAGAGATAAAGACAAGGGTGTTACATCCAGCTCTTGCTTCTGCTCATATGTTGGTGTAGATAATGAAGTCCCAGATGCTAAATCTGAGTTTGTCAGAAGTTGTTAGTCAAATCCTATAGGAGTACTGAAAGCATCCCTCATGGAAGTCTGGAATCAAAGTAGGTTTGAATCAGCAGCATCAAGTTGGATGCATAGTTTCTGTTTGGTCTGACTTCTAATGAAAAGCGTATGAATTAAAGAGAGTCAATCAGAAAGGGAAAGGGCAAATAAGAGGAGCTGGTCTAACAACCACTGATAGAATCAAAACCAGAAAGAAGAATTTAAGCTAATTTTTAATAAACATATTGCAGTGGAACTCCAATTATTAAGTAGTCTGATATTGAACAATTCTGTTAATAGTGGCAAAAGAGCTTTTCTAAATGAGATGTTTCAAGTGAGTGAACAGCAGTGAATGTCTCCTTGAAACTCTATGGGGATTTGGACTTGGGCAATTTTAACAGGGAATGTGACCTCTTTATCCCAAAAGACTTACCATCTCATCACAATTCCAAGCATCCTTGAGGTTTGGCTGAAATTTCTATATGAACAGTTTCATTTTGTAATTTCCTGTTGTGCTTAGAAAGCTGAAAATTGCAGGTGATTTTGTTACTGATTGCCTTTGTTTTCCTAATGGCTGAAATTGGTACATACTGTATGGGGTCATTGTCCTGGGAATTTCCTTAATGATAACTTATAAGAAAGTGATCTTACTGTACAAAGCTGCTAACAAGTGAGGAAAAGTGAGCATATGTGAGAGGTGTCTGCTGGCTGCTGAAACATAATCCATGTTCCTCTAATGAACTGCTGTGATCAGACTAATGTGGAGGGCAAACTTGTATCTAGACCATGTGTACGTATATATATATAATATATACATATGCTTGTTTCAAACTGTAATTTACTACCTTTTATGGAATTATTAATGCTTTAAATACAGTATCCAAACACCTGCTAGTGAACCTTTTGATTCTTGTGAAAAGAACCAAAACCTCTTGTGGGGAGGTGTGAATTCTTCTCTCACCTTTTCCTATAAATAGCACTCATACAGTTTGTAAACCTTGTCTGATCTAAAACCATGGCATCTTATTATGAAACATGAGGAAATCTTTATCTGTTCACTTGATCCATAGAGAAGAGAGGGAGGGAGAAAGAGCATGTAACAATTAAATGTCGCTGCCTTCTCTGGAAGGTGAGAACCAGTTATTCACCTCCTCCTGCAACATATACATAGGTGGGAAAGGTTTACTGCTGTAGTTGAAGGTCTCTCCTATCACCTGCATTTTTTTTCATAGAAAGAGCTTGGGTTGCCGTTGGATTCTTCCCCACTTACACAGTTAAAGGTCTTTTTGAACTCTGACGTTGGCTCCTACTGAGGGGGAAGGCAAAGGGACCTCTAAGTGTCTGTGCAATAAGGCCTGCCTGTGAGCCTGTACAGCATTGTTGTAGATGCTGTTCTGCAGCCTTAGCTTTCCTTTCATCCTGTGGGACATGCCCTGCCTTATAGGGTGATTTCTATCGAGAAACAGTAAGTTCCTTAAACAAAAAGAAGTCTATTCCCACTTGCAGGGTTCATAAAATTGGAAGTACCAGGACTGTATATCTCACTGTTGCAGATATTCTTTAAAAACCCTCTCTAAGTTTGCATTTCAGAAATGTGTGGAGATTTAAAGAAAAAGGAGATGCTGGAGAATCCTTTGAGGATTCCACATAACTCAGTATATTTTCCAGGCTGAAATATGATTTATGTTACAACATATTTGTGAAAACCCAATTTTGATATTTAGTGTTGTGTCTATCCTAATAACTAGCTATTTTCCTGGCTTCCTCAACAGGGAGAACTAAGAAACAAGAAGAAATTATCTAATTGGTGGTAAAATCACAGTGTAGTCTTACTTACGAGGAGAGGAGTACTGCAAGTCTTGTTTCTTGGATGAGGGAGTTTTGTCGACTATCTTATTTTTGCACTTTTGCAAAGACATATGCAGTGAAAACTCTATACTGCATCCTTTCTGCATTCATAAATAACCATTCTGGATGTTTTAGGTTCTAATAACTTATGCAGACAAAGGCAACTCTAGTAAGAAAGATGTTTGTGTTGAAGGTATTTGTGTAACCATGACTGCAGGTGAGAGATCTGTATTCTGTGCCAACTGCTATCTTTTCCTAATATTTCTAGTACTTGATCTGTGTTCCAGTGAGTTGGTGTTTCAGTGTATCGCTTGCTTCACAATTTCTCAACTTTTCTTTGTGAGCAGTGAATGTCAGTAAAAAAAGGCAAAACCATTCCCCAGCAAATTAACCTACTTAAATCTGGAAGATATATGGAAGTGTTATACTTCCTCCTATCTAGAGTCTTTTTGCAAAAGTTAAAGGAATAATATAGTAATTTGTTTTATGTGAGTGTAATGCACTATTTTGAACAAGAATGTATCAAATTCCTTTTGTCAAAAGGAACTGGCTAATAGGCTGTTAAAATGATTATTCCATCAAATTATATTACTAGTTAGCTGTTAATGATTAGCATCACATGGTTTATATTCAAAGTTATGCTTACATATTTTTTTAAATGCTAAGTTGTTGCTTATTTCAGCCTTAAGAAATATTGGGAGCATGATTAGCTGAAAGAGAAATGGTCTTTGTCCAAGAAGCAACTGATTGTTGTTAGTATGAAAATGTCTTTTACCTTTATAATTCTAATAAAGAACATTTAGGAATACAGTTGACAGCTGAATTTGTCCAATGAATATGTGTTGCTTGCATACAGTTCCAAAAATACAACTTCAGCTATTTCAGAAATAAATTCTCTTTCCCAGTTCTGTGTGAGTTTGATAAAATTAGGTCAAAGGAATTTTCAATTGAAA
Source organism: Pezoporus wallicus (assembly GCF_028554395.1). Classification (NCBI taxonomy): domain Eukaryota; kingdom Metazoa; phylum Chordata; class Aves; order Psittaciformes; family Psittacidae; genus Pezoporus; species Pezoporus wallicus. The sequence continues at coordinate 473,891 of NW_026636385.1, read as the reverse complement.
ACAGTACTTTGTCATATTATCTACAGCACATCTAGTAAATTTATAAATCTAGTGCTCATTTGTGTAAAGTTCCAGATCATAATGAATGGTTTAGACAGCATTATCATCAATTTCCTACAGGTGCAGCTGTGGAAATCAGTGACTTCAATCAAAAGCCTCTGTCAAGTTTCACCGCACTGTCATTTTTCTACAGTCAGGTTTTGCTGAAATTAGCACACCCCCCCCCCCCCCCCCCAAAGAAAAAAAAAGTAAAGCAAACAACCAACCAAACAAAAAAAAAAACAAAAAGAAAACCCCGACAATTCTGTAAGTGTCTTTACATCACTTCTACCTTTGGGTGGTGCTTTTGAGCAGTGCTGCACTGTTCTTTTCAAGGCATTTAACTGCATTCATATTTTTACAATTTATACTAATACAGTATTTCTTTCATGATATTATGGAGTTAAAATTGCACTGTGTGTTTTAACACACATTACAACAACCTCTTAAGGCAAAAAAGTAAATTCATGCAAATGAGTTATAGAAAGTGGAAAGATTTGTGCTGCTTCATTCATTGCAGAAATAGTTATTGGGAAACAGGCATTTTCCTTTTGTGGACTCTGTATCCTTACTGTGTCTCATGCAATTTGTCCGTTGCTAATAGTTATCTTTTGAACAGTAATCTTGAAAGGGATTATAAAAAGTTATGAAGAAAGATGATGTGGCTGATACAGCTTGCTTTACATTATTTCATTTGTTTCATTTGTGTCTTTAAAATATTGCTGATACAGCTCATTCGTGATACATCTCATGATACTTGCTTTGCTAGTATCTGAAAATTAGAATAAATGAAAAACTTTATATTATGAAGTTATTTCCTCCTACATTTCCTAATTTTGTAGTACTTCATATGCCACTGGCTTTCTAGGCATTCCTACAAAACACTGCAATTAAAAACCAGTAATATTCAATATAACAGTGATCCCTTTTGAAGAATTCTCTGTGTATTAAAAAAGTGAATTTATAACTAGTGAAGTTACAGTACCTTGTGAAGCTGAGGCCAGGGTTTCTCCTGTGTTCAGTCACAGGAGCAAACTACCCACAGTTCCCTCCCTATCTGCTTGCAAACTGGCAAGTCTCCATGATCTGAGAAACCACTTGTTGCCAGCAAAATCTTTTTGTAACGAGCCATAGAAACCTAGATCCTGAGTGTTTCCTGTTCTTTCCTTAGGGGTGGTGGATACTTTGAGCTCTGTTAAATTTGAGGGATATTCATTAGCTCATGAGGATAAACCTGTATTTTGTTAATGTTTTCTGACTTATTTGCTACTGTGTGTTTCACTTTCAAGTGTTTGTGTGCTTTTTTGTCTTAATGTTACTACTGTCAGTGCTCATGTAACTCGTTTACAAAA